>NC_064628.1:441681519-442931519 GCF_023864275.1 Schistocerca cancellata | reverse complement strand
AATGTTCAACTCGGACTATAAAATCTTCGTCCGACTACTCGCCAGCCGCATAAAGAAGGTTCTGCCCCTGCTCCTCTCAATGGAGCAAATGACACAGGGCGGAGTGACCAACATGCAAACGGCAACCAGTGAATGCAGGGATTTAATAGCCATCGCCACATCCTGTCGCCTTCGAGCTGCTCTGATCTCCATTGATTTCGACCACGCCTTCGACAGAATTCACCACAAGTTCCTTCTGTCCGTTATGGCCCGCATGGGCTTCCCGCCTGACTTTATCGACATCTTTCAGCGCCTTTTCCGTGGAGCTGCATCCCGTGTACTAGTGAATGGACGGATTGCGGGTCCCTTTCCGATCCGACGGTCAGTTCGCCAAGGATGCCCACTCTCCATGATTCTTTACGCGATCGCACTCGAACCACTTGTCGGAGGGTTGAAAAACAGGCTCTCGGGCATGTCATTGAGGGATCATACCTTTCACTGCAGAATATATGCTGATGACCTTCTATTACTTGTCCGATCTGATGACGAGGTACGCTCGGTGATACAATGGGTCAATCGCTATGGTTTGGCAGCGGGCAGCCTCATGAATGTGGCCAAGTCTGCAGCGATGTCCATTGGGAGAGGTCTACAGGAGGACGCTTTAGCCCCACTCCCACTAGTTAACAAGATCCGGTTCTTGGGCATAACATTTACACAGGATGTGCGCCGCACGGCTGCCATGAACTATGCACGATTACTACAGGCAATACGCACAGAAGTTCGCCGGAACTTACTTCGACGGATGGACCTCCTACAGCGTGTGGAATACCTCAACCATCATGTGGCGACTAAGATGATCCACATGGCCCAGGTCCTACCGATATCGACAGCGATGGCACACAGACTGCAAGCAGAGTTTGGATATTACCTTACCGCCGGACACCTATTCAAAGTCCGCTATGAAACACTCACCCTCCCTCCGCTTGAAGGCGGACTGGGACTTATAAATGTACGAGCGAGGGCTACAGCATTATACTTGTGCACAATGATGAAATTGTGGACCCACCAAGATGCTTCCCTTACGGGTCGTCTGTTAGAGGAATTGCTGCCGGCGTCTCTTCTGCCACCTGTCACGGTTGCGCACATTACACCCTCACTCTCGCACCTCTCGGCATTTATTCTTGAGTATAGTTACGTGCACCCAGACCTTCCCAACACTCGCACTCCCAAGGCGAGAGACTTTTACAGACTGCTGCTGAGGTCCACCCCTCGCAATGTGATTGAGAGGAAGAGTCCTACGACCCTATGGCCTGCAGTGTGGAGAGCGGTCCAGAAGTCGTTCCTCCCCACGCGGGTACGAGCCGCGTGGTACCAGGTGGTGAACGGGAAGGTTGTAACACGACAAAGGCTGCACGCTATTGGGATGGCGGATTCCCCCCTTTGTCCACGTTGTCACCTCGTGGATACTGACGAACACCGTTTAACATGTGGATCGGCGTTAGAGGTATGGCTGCTAGTGCAGAAGATCCTCGCCTGCTACCTCCGTATCGCGCCTCGCACATTTGAGCCACGGCTCCTCGTTTGTCTGGAGGATACTTATTTCCCACCTGCGAAGACTCACGCTCTCACATGGTTTAAAGGCATGTCCATATACTACCTCTTTCGAGATGATGAGAAGATGGTGCTTGATTACTGGCAATTTCTCCAGGACAGTCATAGCACACTTGAGTGTACACCCCGATACCGACAACTATTTGCGAACTATTTGCGCAGTGTCTTCGATAGCCCCCCTCACAGTTGGGGAGTACCGGGCAGAGGATGACCGCCTTCATGGGGCTCCACACGCTGCGAAATGTTGTACCAATTTGGAACATGGAATCTGTACGCAGATGGGCCATGCACATGGAATGGCGTGCGGGATTTGGTTACATTTTTCTTTCTTTACTATCTATCATCACACTATTGGTTTCAAATTCTATTTCATAGTTTAGAAGGAACTCTTGTTCTGTTGTTGCTACGGATGTACATTCTAATTTTGTTTGTCGTAACTGAAAGACGCCTTTTTCCATCTATATAAAAAAAGTTGGCAAAGGCAATCATTTACAATTTAAAAAATTAAAAAAAAACAAAAAAATAAAAACCAAATAAAAACACAAAAAAGTTGGTAGAGCACTTGCCTCCCGAAAGGCAAAGGTCCCAAGTTCAAAAAAAAAAAAAAAAAGAAAAGGCTGTAGAGCACTTGCCCGCGAAAGGCAAAGGTCCCGAGTTCGAGCCTCGGTCCGGCACACAGTAAAAAAAAAAAAAAGTTGGTGGAGCACTTGCCCGCGAAAGGCAAAGGTTCCGAGTTCGAGTCTCGGTCGGGCACACAGTTTTAATCTGCCAGGAAGTTTCAATTTAACATTTATTGAGTACGAGAAAGCCAAAGGTAAAAAGATGTATTTTGTTAAAAATATTGGAAATAAAAGGCTGCTCCTTGCCAAACAAATTTTGATACTCCAACATAGAATACTGAATGGCAAAAATATAATGGTTTCTTCCATTGACTTCAAAAAAAGCCTTTGACTCGGTGGATAGATAGTCGCTAGATAGGATCATAAAAGAATTTGCGTTTAAAAACAAGCAGCAAACATTATCAGATAAACCTTAAGGGGCACAACGTCGAAAGTCAAGTTTATGAGAGCATTGTTCGAACCATTTAAAAACAAGATAGATGTGCAACAGGGTGGTGGATTGTCATCAACACTAATTAACTGTGTCCTGGAGAAGATTGTGAGAATTTGGGATTCCGAACTTGAAAATCAAGAGATTAGCCCAATTCGTCTAGGGAGCAAACAGGAAGGAATCAAAGTCAACTGATTAACTTTCGCTGATGATTTTGGAATAGTTTCAGAGAACTTAGAAGAAGCGGCCATACAGATCAACCTACCAGAAAGGATCGCTGTCAAGACATTACTGAGGATCTCGAAATACAAGACCAAATTCATGACAAGTGGCAAACATAGACCAAGTTTCCTTGAAACAAAGACTGGACGGGTTAATAGGGTGAAAAACTTCGGGTACCTTGGTGAAGCCATACAAGAGAACGGACTGGAGAACGTTGCTGTGGAGGACCGGATCTCAAAAATGGACAGAGCTTACGGATTAACTGAAAACATTTACAACAAAACATGCATCTCTTGGAATTCCAAAACAAAACACTACGATAATGTAGTAAAAACAGTGTGCCTGCATGACAGCGAATGTCTCCCTATGTACTACTCGTTGGAAAAGTTGGAGATACTAGAAAGAAGAATATTACGGAAAATCGTGGGTCAAGCACAGTTTAAAACTGGCTTAAAACTTTGGAAAGACAATGAAATCTACAAAAATGTGGAGAAAATCTCGAGGACCATGAAAAAGAGAAAGTTATTATTTCTAGGACACTTTACAGAATGGACAAAACCAGACTAACCAAAAGGGTATTCGACTTCTTGTGGAAAAAGAAGACAACAACGACATGGATTAAGGAAGCTCGTAAGGATGTGTAAAGGTTCACCATTCAGGAAGTACAGATGTTAAACTTTTCGGACCATGATTCAAAACGTGGAAGGATTTCAAGGCGAAAGAACTAAGAAGACTGTAAGAGCGTGGATGGATGAACAGAAGCAACAGCACAGCGTCCATATCAAGGAGTTCTGGAGAAAGAGGAAACTTCAGACAAAGAAGAAATGAGATTTTAGTGTGAGCCTAAGTGGTAAATTCGTAAATAAAAAAAGAAAGAAATAGGTTTTCTGAAACATCTTAGCAATACCATCAAGAGCTTACACCCAAATACGAAAATAGTTATAAATTCAAATTTGAAAATGTTGGATGGTATTGTAATAAATCAAGGGTGACCCTACTTCATTTAACTGCTACATAGGCGACCTAGTTACAAAGTGGAAAAATGAAATACAATTAGAAATTTAAGTAGGACTGAACATAAGATTAAATACACTGTCATATAATGATGACCAGATAGTCATACAGGAAACAGAAGATAATACAAAAAGAGCAGTATAAAGAGTCAGGTAATGCACAATAATACAGCTGAACTCTATTTGCAAATAAGACAAAGATAATGGCTTTCAAAGGGAAAAGCCCAGTCAGGACGAAAATAATTATAAATGAGAAAATCTTTGAGCAAGTATCACACTTCAGTTATCTAGGATGTGGTGTTTTTTACTGTGACATAGACATTTAGAAGAGAGTTAATAATGATGAAGTTATCCGTGGAACAACTGGAAGAACTTTGA
This sequence comes from Schistocerca cancellata, assembly GCF_023864275.1. Lineage (NCBI taxonomy): Eukaryota > Metazoa > Arthropoda > Insecta > Orthoptera > Acrididae > Schistocerca > Schistocerca cancellata. The sequence goes on along the minus strand of NC_064628.1, from coordinate 442,927,266 downwards.
AAAGAAAAACAAAAAAAGGATACACAAACAAAATTCTTCCCCTTGTACATTGTTCTGAATTATGGACAGTAACAAAAGAGAAAAACTACATATACAGACAGCAGAGATAAAGTTAAAGTGAAAATAAGGGGCTATAATAAAAAGTAAGGGGCTGTAATAAAGTGGATAAAGTGAGGAATGAAAGAATAATATCAGATTTAAAAATCTTTCCATTTAGTGATTGGGTAGAGGTGAATACAGTGAAATAGTAGGATCATGTTGGTAGAATTATAGAAGATAGATTGCCAAAAATGATAACAAAATATTGTCTATTTGAAACATCTTGTTAATACAATAAAGAGCCTATATCTAAGTATGAAAATAGTTATAGATTCAAGTTCGAAAATGTTGGATGATATTGCAATAAATCAAAGTGTTTGACTAGACTGTGGTCCGTCACCAACTTCATTTAACTGCTATGTAGATGACTCAGTCATGAAGTGGGAAAATGAAATACAGTTAGGAACTGAAATGGGACCTAGCATACCATGAAACTACAAAGACATAGTGAGAGACTGATGGATGATATAAACCAGGACTACAACATCTAATCCTTGGAAGAAGATGATGAAAATGAATTGTAGCCCGACAGCACGTACAAGAACAACAACACGTTGTTGAAGTGGTGCAGTGTAATGTTATGCAACTATTTTCACAAACTCTCCTGTAACTATTGAAAAACCCAAAATAAAGAGACAAATTAATTAATCCCCACCAATGAGTGAGAAAACCATCAGTACAGTTGTTTGCCAGTGCTTAAATAGCCTAGTTGACGATATCCTATACTGAACTGCATGTGCATTTAAATAAGAAGCCTCTATGAAAGCAAATTGTCCTTAGCTGTGAGCAATCGGAAGCACCCTGGGAGAACTGCCCTGGCAGAATTCGTGAAGGGCAGCCATACAATCATGAGGGTCAGGTTGGGTCGTGATTTGAGAGAAACCACCCTGAACGCTGGAAATGTTGAAGTTACAATCGTGATTGTATCTCCAGGCTTGTTGTAACAACAAGTTCTGTTTCTAATGAACTATGTGTGGTATAGGGTGCCTGCCAGTAGGGCGACAAGGCAGGTGTCAGTGTATTTTGTTAGTGTGAGTTGCCTACATCAGGGGCAGGTATGCACTCAGGGCAAACCTATTGTTCTCCTCTGATTGACAGGTACATAACCTATTGTTCTCCTATGATTGACAGATTCTTAAACTGTTGTTCTTCTAAAAGGAACCTTCCTTTAGATTACCAGGCAATTAATCTATTGTTCCCCTGCACCTCCCCCTCCCCATAGCCCCCCCCACTCACCCCTCACTGCTGCAGGTACACTTTCAGGTCTGAGTTATTGGAATAGACCCTCTCACTCTTATCAATTTGATTGATTACTTAATTTTATTGATCAATTAATTAACCACTCCCCCTCTGGTAAACCCACCTCCCCTCCCACCCTCATTTCTATAAATTGGCGTGAAGTTCAAATTCCATCAGGACAATGCAACACACCACTGCTACCTCCACTAACGCAAGAAAATGGTGGGAAAATATCACACTTGGGCTACCTCCACTTACATAGGTCATCCACCCGCCACCTCTGCCTAGGAATTGGCAGGAAAATGACTTGGTCTGAGCTGGACATAAGTCTTTCTTTTCAGTCTTTATTTAAACAGTTAGAGTCAGTAAAAACATCAACTGTGTTCGTTGTAGGGCCCAGAGTCCAACTGACCTAGTATACAGCACCTCCACCAAAGGGCGCAGTCATCTGTTCTCTGACATAATCAAAGATGCCCGTCTGGGGTGGGGGAAAAAGGCGGGAAAAGGACTCAAACTGTGCTGGATGTATGGCTTTATTTAAACAATTTGAGGCAGTACCTCCATCCAGTGCGTCCACTATGAGGTCTGGAGTCCCACTGATCAAGTACACAGTACTGCTACCAGAGGGCGTTATAGTCCCTCCTGTGACATAATCCTAGATGGAGGTCTGGGGGAAAATGGCGGGAAAATGACTCAACCTGATCTGGCCTGCTGGAGAGAGGAAGGAGTGTACTTTATATCTTTCTGAACAATTTGTTTAGGGATGGATTTCACATAGTTAATTTATTACACTGATATAAAACACATGCTCTGACATGCTTAGGGTCATGCCACACAGCCTACAGAGAACTACTCATAAATTACCGAAATAACGCAAGTTAAATGCTCTGCAGACAAGCAAACAACTCCTAAATTACGGAAATAATGCAGTACACAGCACAAAGACATGGAAACTACTCATAAATATTGCTGTAGACGGAGGTGCAGAAACGAAATCAACTTGTAAATTATCAAAATAATGCATTGCACAAAATAAAGAGCTGCAAACTACTCGTAGTTTACCAAAATAATGCATATATAATGCTTTGCCGACACGCTCGCAAAGCTTAAACAGCTGGAAATAATGTAAGTGCACAAACCCTCATTGCACGTAAAAACACTTTCGAACTATTGTCGACATATGAGTGGTTCCAAGGGCGCATGAAGGTCGACGCCACCACGAGCCACCGCCAGACAGAAGCCAACATGGGCTATCACTCTCACGCCACTGCAGCCTACAACAAGCATGTGAAAAGCTTGTTAGGAGACCAGATACTGGCAGAAGTACAGCTGTGAGGACCGGGCATGAGTCGTGCTTCGGTAGCTCAGATGATAGATCACTTGCCCGCAAAAGGCAAAGGTCCCGAGTTCGAATCTCGGTCGGGCACACAGTTTTAATCTGCCAGGAAGTTTCAAGCATGTGAAAGTTACATCTATTTTCGGGTATACAGTTACAGTTCTTCGAGTGTTATACTGACATCACAGAACTCCAAGGCGCACTCACACTGGTCCCACATGCGAAACGCCTCAGGGCATGTTTGTTTACCATTGCTGGCGCTATACCTGTGCACACTGATGTCACAGATCGCGCTATGGAAACCTGTTCCACAATAGCACAGGCTGCTTTCTCCCTAGCGATCCTAATGGGACTTATGAGCTGTGACTAACCCCGAATGCTCCCCAGCATGGCTGACACATCGCCACAAAATGTTCGTGTGGCGACTCACCATCTAAAAGTTTCTCAATGTTATACTGACATCACATGGCTATGTAAAATAAGAACAATGTCGACCTCTCGTAAATTGTATAGTGTCCCAGAAATAGTTAATAGTCGACTTTGTAGGAGCTTTCATGATATCTGAGATTGTCTGCATTGGAGATTCTTGTCCTGACAGAACCTGCATACGAAAATAGCGCAGAATAATGCCGAATGCATTCCTTCTGATGGTCCTAACGTGGGACCTCATCCATCACGTGTTACCCTTCCTGGAATTCGTTAAGTCCTGCTTTCAACAAATATCTCCGAAACCTAAATGTTCTCACTGTTATGTAGACGCTCCTATGTCCTGGCACAAAGGATGCCTTGTAAAATGAATGGACCATTATGAGTGATTCTTATTGAATTTGCTGCTTGATGCTCAAGGCAAACCTATCACACATCTCCTACTACCAAGTATAATACTTCACAATAACTGATTGCTGACGATACGAAATAATACTTACCGAAAATCAGCGATGGGTGGACATGTATCATAAGTTTTTCTTTCAAGTGCTACCACTGTGTCTTAGAAAGAGGGCATAATCGTCCAACGAACACCTACATGTTAAAAAAAAACACAACCTTATTACCATCACAAGCGGTCTTGGTTCTACAGGTGCACACAAGTATCCACGTTAAAACGTATATTGGCTTTATAAATCCATAAAAGGCATTACCTACGAATGACATGGCTTTTCCAGACAAATACGATGACACTGAATATAGATGGTGATCGCCAGAGTGAACATTATCAAACCAGCAGTGCAGTTACACGCCACTGATGGTGCACCCGAGTAATAAAATTGCCGTATTTTTAAAGTGATTTAGCTAAGGAGTGTGGTATGAAACCGGACTTGCAGATGGCTAAAAATGGTTCAAATGGCTCTGAGCACTATGGGACTTAACATCTATGGTCATCAGTCCCCTAGAACTTAGAACTACTTAAACCTAACTAACCTAAGGACAGCACACAACACCCAGTCATCACGAGGCAGAGAAAATCCCTGACCCCGCCGGGAATCGAACCCGGGAACCCGGGCGTGAGAAGCATGAACGCTACCGCACGACCACGAGCTGCGGACTCGGACATGCAGCTCCCCCAAGCTGCCGCTTAGATATTTCTCCAGTATTTGTTACGCATTCTGTCTCGATGCCATGTCTGAGGTACTGCAATATTTTCACTGAGTTATAGGCGATGATTGATTGAGTAGGATTACAAACAGTAGTGGATGGTGTCATGATTGAGGTAGTGAGAAACGTACACTAGCTTTTCAGATATCTAGTGCTAACTTTAGGTAGAAATTATGTTTATGATTTGGAATCAAGGCTTTCCACTCAACCAAATACCTGCATTGGATCCTATGGAGAAGTCCTTTAATGATTACAGCCACTAGTGAATCATTTTTCTGGCACTCATATCTCGGAACGAGCCACCTTCCTCGATCCTATCTGTTACAGTGAAATTCCAACATGGTTTTAGGTAGCCCCGATGCATCTTGCAACTACCTCTCAGACTCTGCACTATCATCCCTGCAGCTTTGCGCATGTGATCGTTACAGTGCAAGTCGGATACGAGTAGAAGTCGGAGAAAGCTGTATCTAACACCTGAAACCCAAGTAGAAGCAGGCAAAACTGAGTTACTGTGACAGAACTCTGTTTTGACCACTCGACAGAAGCGAAGCCTGTTCCTTCAACATGAGGTAGTATAATAGGCAGTAAGGGAACTTGGTGAAGGACGTAGATTTTGCTACTGCATTGTGGTGCTTCTACAAACAATAAGCAGCTACTACAGATTGACGACCTTCAGGGCCCATTCACATCTATCACCCCTAAAATTTATCTTCGTTATTCCGTACTATCCACCAGAGAAAAATTACGAACTATAAGAGCTTTTTAGCTTCTTTCGATAGAGAACTTGATAATATTTTTACTGCATCTCCCTCCTCCCATACATCGAAAACGAATACCACATGCTTGCCGACATCGAGCACATGTGACAATCCTATTAAATATACAGGTATTGATCCACTGCACAGACCAGTTTAAAGTTACATTACTGTACTGTAGGAGGACGACGGTATCCCACAGACTATAATGTAAGTCGCAGGAGACGCTCCTGTGACCCTGTGTCGTTGTTTGAAACATTTTTTCTGTTGTAACACACTTTTTACACTGACATACGTTCTGTTTATCCACCATGACTCTCAGGTCTGTGTCAGATTCTTAACTGATGTTAACACATTCTGATCCATTGCCTCTCACTGAAACTAGACGTCACACGGTGTAAATCATGTTGTTATTACGGCAACGATAACTTGCCACACACACACACAAACACAATGGATGATTTTAAATAAAAGACAGTTACAACATAAGGAAATAGGAAGAGTTTGGCGGCGGTGAGGAGAGTTTCCAAACTGCTGACCGAAAGTGCTTGACGACATCTACATCTAAAATCATCTGTCACATTGATGGAATAGCTGATGGCTCTGCGTTTCATTTCGACTGATTCCTCATATTGCAATCATGTATGTGATCACTATTGTGGTGCTATCCATCCCTAGATCCAATGCAAGTATGTAGTTGAATGGAAAGACTTGATTCCAAATCATAGGCATCCTTTCTACCGAAACTGTAGCACTACTGATCTGAAAAGCTAGTGTACATTTCTCACGACCTCAATCATCACAACATCTACTACTGTTTATGATCCTTCTCAATCAATCATTGCCTATAACTCAGTGGATATATTGCAGAACCTCTGACCTGGCATTGAAATAGAATGCGTTACAAATACTGGAGAAATATCCAGTGGCGGCAGCTTAAGGGAGTTGTAAATATTGATTTCGTACCACGCTCCTTAGCCGAATCAATATAAAAATTTGGTAATTTTATTACTAGGGTGCACCGTCAGTGACATGTAACAGCACTGCAGGTCTGATAATATACACTCTGCCGATCACCATCTACATTCAGTGTCATGGTATTTGTCTGGAAAAACCACGTCATTCATAGGTAAAGCCTTATGTGGAATTATAAAGGGAGTATAGCTTTTAACATGGATACTTGTGTGCACCTTTAGAACCAAGACCGGTTGTGATGGTAATAAGGGTGTGTTTTTTTAACATATAGGCGTTTGTAGGTCTATTAAGCCCCTCTTTCTAAGACACAGTAGTAGCACTTGCAAGAAAAACTAATGACACATATCCACCCATCGTCATTTTTCGGTCAGTATTATTTCGTATCGCCAGCAATCAGTTATTACAAAGTATGGGACTTGGTAGTAGGGGGTGCGTAATAGGTTTGCCTTGAGCATCAGGCTTGTAACTTATGTGGTTGTGTTCCGACATGTGCAAAGGAAATGACTATGTCCAGTGGTAAGGAAGGTATGGATTTGATGTGGAGTACTGTGATAGCAAAGGGAAGAGTATGGCAAGTGATAAGAATGGTACCGATATTTCTATTTACAGAGCCACAGCTGTCAGCAACGTGTATTTCCGATGCTTCACTCATTGTCGAATGTCATTCAACTGAGACCACAATCATAGCATTTAGTTATAAGTACAGGGATAAAACGCATATGAGACCAGTTTTTTAACTAGTATCATTCTGTGTATGCATGCTTGGCGTGCAGCACCAGTGACATGTAGCGGGAATGATTCACATTTCCCGTTAACGGTTCATGTTTTCCGTTAACACTAGGAGCCATCCAAACTGAGAGGCCAGTTGGAGTGTAGGAATGTAACTGATTTAACGGTGTTGTCTTCTACACAGCCGAATAGCGAACTAATACTTAGTATGTATTGGATAGCTTCCGTGATCGCATGGAAATTTGTGAAGATTCAGTATGGACGTGTGTTTGCACTGGATGATTATTCTCTCCCATGTAAACTGTTTGGTTGAATGCTTCTCCATATTTCGCGCCTTTATTTTGTTGTGAAACATCGATTGTGGTGTGTGCATCTAGCAGGTGAAAGACAGGTGCAGGATCCATTTGCTGGTTCTCTAGACATGAGAAACACCTTAGTTAGTTATAGGGATGATTTGGAATCTATTACATCACTGACATCAGTATTTGCAAGAGGAAATATGAGTTTCCCCTATTTTTTTTCGAGTTCTCACTTAAAGGCCTTCACAGACGTGATATGTTTCTAGGTACTCAGTGGTTTACAGCACACTCCACCTCACTCAAGTTTCGGGTTTGTAGAGAAATGATTCCCATTCTATATCATCGGAATTGTGTCGCGCGAGTGATGAGTAGGATACTGCTGTGTGCTTGGTATCAAGAAGTACCACGAAAATGGTATAATATTATGGCAAGCCATTCGGAAATACATGTGTTCTTGTAGTCCCAGAGTCTAGAGATCGCTGTAGAAAAGCAAGCAAGCAAGCAGGTCCAGACCAGTAACAGTAACGCATTTGTGCCGAGGGGAAACGAGCCAGGATTTGTAGAGCAGTTCTGAGATCGTCTTTGGTCCAATGATAACACTCTGGTAATGCATTGGGAGTGGTTCACTTGTGACCATCGTCTGCGGTAAAATATCTACTGCTTCAAGAAATATATACAGTGTTGTCTGTCTTTGCGGTATATGTATGAGTGTCTGGTGGTCGATAGCTTTACGAATGAAGTAAAAGGGGTAATTTTTGTATGGTGCACGATACCAATTGTATGTTTACTTCAGCGACATGGTATGAGGTGATATATTGCTGTGTTGGAGATCAGTTTCACGCTCTAATATTCAAGCTCCTGTAATCAGTGGCAGAGCAGTGTAATTGAGTTACGGTTTTTTCGTATTTGACGATCTGTAGGCCACTTTGGAAGGTTTAATTGTCAGTAAAATATGGTGATCTGTGCAAAACAGTTTTTTGCTGCTGAAAGTCTTATCTACAGAAAGAAAAAAAGAAAGGCAGACAGCGCTTCCACACTGGTGGCATCAGTAATTTGGGGAGTAAATTCAATAAGAACCATTCACAATGCTCCATTCGTTTCACAAGCCATCCTTTGTGCCAGGATGTAGGAGCCTCTACATAGCAGTGAGTATGTTTAGGTTTCGGATTTATTTGTTGAAAGCAGGACTTAAGATTTAGAGGAAGGGTAACACGTGACTGAAAGGGTGCCACGTTAGGACCATCAGGAGGAATGCATTCGGCGTTATTGGTTCAAATGGCTCTGAGCACTATGGGACTTAACATCTATGGTCATCAGTCCCCTAGAACTTAGAACTACTTAAACCTAACTAACCTGAGGACATCACACACATCCATGCCCGAGGCAGAATTCGAACCTGCAACTGGAGCAGTCACGCGGCTCCGGACCGAGCGCCTAGAACTGCTAGACCACCGCAGCCGGCCATTCGGCGTTATTCTCGCTATTTTCGTAAACAGGTTCTGTCAGGACAAGAATTTCCAATACAGACAAGCTGAGACATCATGAAAGCCCCTACAAAAGCGACCATTAACTATGTCTGGGACACTATACAATTTCCGAGAGGTCGACTTGGCTCTTATTTTACATAGCTGTGTGATGTCAGTATAACATTGAGAACCTTTCAAATGGTGAGTCACCACACAGACATTTCATGGTGATGCATCGGCCATGTTTGGGGAGGTAAGCACATGTGCACGGCTAGATGTAGCTCGTATGCCCTTTTAGGATGGCCAGGGAGAAAGCAGCCTGTGCTATTCTGGAACAGATTTCTATATTGCAATCTGTGATGTCAGTGTCCACAGGTATTGCAGCAACAACGGTAAACACACGTTCCCAGAGGCGTTTCGCATATGGGACAAGTGTGAGCTCACCTTGGAGTTCTGTGATGTCAGTATAACACTCGAAGAATTCTAGCTGGATACTCAAAAATGGACATGACTTTCACCTCCTTGCAGTAGGCGGCAGCAGCATGAGAGTGATTGGCACATGCTGGCTTGTGATTGGTGGTGGCTCATGGTGGCGTCGACCTTCACGCGCCCTTGGAGCCATTGATACATTGATGATGGTTAAGAATCGTTTTTACGTGCAATGATGGTTTGTGCACTACATTATTTCCAGCTGTTTAAGCTCTGTAAGCCTGTCCACAGAGCGTTATATATGCGTTATTTCAGTGATTTAAGAGTAGTTTGCAGGCCTGCACGTAAGTGCACCTCATTATTTCGGTGTTTTAGGAATACTTTGCAGGTCTGTATGCTGTATTACTGCATTCTTTTGACAATTTACAAGTTTTTTTCGTGTATGCACATCAGTGTACTGCATTATTTAGTTTGCATGTCTGTGTGCTGTGTAGTGTATTATTTCGGTAATTTAGGAATTGTTAACTTGTATGAAGAGCATTTAACATGCGTTACTTCGGTAATTAACGAATAGTTTGAAGGTCTCTAGGCTGTGAGGCATGACCCTAAGCATGTCACAGCATGTGTAATAAAAGCAGTGTAATAAATAAACCATGTGAAATCTGTCCCTAAATAAATTGTTCGAAAATATATAAAGTACACTTCTTCCTTTCTCCAGCAGCCCAGCAAAGGCTGGGTCATTTTCCCGCTATATTTCCACCTAGCTTGCCATCTTGGAATATGTCACGGCAGGGATAACAGTGTGCTTTGGTGGCAGTCCTGTGTAGTACGCCAGTTGGACTACTGACGTCATAGTGGACACACTGGGTGGAAGTACAGCCTCGGATTGTTTAAATACAGATTGAAAATAAAGACTTATGTCCAGCACAGAATGAGTCCTTTTCCCACAAATTCCTGGGAGGAGGTGGTGGTCAGATGACTTAGGTTAGTGGAGGTAACCCAAGTGAAATATTTTTCCTCCATTTTCTAAGGTTAGTGGAGGTAGCCATGGTGTGTTGCATTGTCCTGATGGAATTTGAACTTCCCACCAGTTTCTGGTAGGGAGGGTGGGAGGGGAGGGGAGTTTACCAGAGGGGGAGAGGTTAATTAAATGATCTATTTAATTAAGTAGTCAATCAAATTGATAAGTGTGACAGGGGCTATTCCAATAACTCAGACCTGAAAGTGTACCTGTAGCTGTGAGGGGAGAGGGGGGGGGGTGTGGATGGGGAGGGGGAGTGGCAGGGGGTACAATAGGCTAAATGCCTGTCAATCAAAATGAAGGATCCTTTTAGCAGAACAATAGGTTAAGGACCTGTCAATCAAAGAAGAACAATGGGCTAAATAGCAGTAAATCAAAGGAGAACAATAGGTTTGCACCTGAGTCATACCTTCTCCTGATGTAGGCAACCCTACTAACAAAACGTACTGATGCCCACCTGGTCCCCCTACTCCTGCCAATTTTGGGTGCACCCCAGAAGGTCATTATTGTAGATGGAATGGTAGGAAGCAGAACTTGTCAAAATAATTAGGCCGCTAAAGATAATATCTGAGAGTGGAAAAGGGTCAAGGGAAGTTTAGGATGCCTTTGAATAGTGTGAGACACTGTGTGTGCATGTGTGTGTGTGTGTGTGAATTCCAAAGGCACCAAACTGCTGAGGTCATCGGCCCCTATACTTCACACTATTTAAAGCAATTAAAACTAACTTATGCTAAGAACAACACACACACATACAGACACCCATGCCGAAGGGAGGAGGCGAACCTCAAACGGGATGGGCCGCGCAATCCGTGACATGATTCCTCAAACCGCACGGCCACTCTGTGCTGCTGTCAGACACTGCACCGATATTAGGCACTGCAAGGAAAAATGTTTAACTAAACTAGATATCGGTTTCTACACTACTAGCCATTAAAATTGGTACACCAAGAAGAAATGCAGATGATAAACGGGTATTCATTGGACAAATATATTATACTACAACTGACATGTGATTAAATTTTCACGCAATTTGGGTGCATAGATCCTGAGAAATCAGTACCCAGAACAACCACCTCTGCCCGTAATAACGGCCCTGATACGCCTGCGCATTGAGTCAAACAGAGCTTGGATGGCGTGCACAGGTACAGCTGCCCATGCCCATGCAGTTAAAACACGGTATCACGGTTCATCAAGAGTAGTGACTGACGTATGGTGATGAGCCAGTTGCTCGGCCACCATTGACCAGACGTTTCCAATTGGTGAGAGATCTGGAGAATGTGATGGCCAGGACAGCAGTCAAAATTTTTCTGTATCCAGAAAGGCCCGTACAGGACCTGCAACATGCGGTCGTGCATTATCCTGCTGAAATGTAGGGTTTCGCAGGGATCGAATGGAGGGTAGAGCCACGGGTCGTAACACATCTGAAATGTAACGCCCACTGTTCAAAGTGCCGTCAGTAAGAACAAGAGGTGACCGAGGCGTGTAACCAATGGCACCACATACCATCACACCGGTTGATACGGCAGTATGGCGATGACGAATACACGCTTCCAATGTGCGTTCACCGCGATGTCCCCAAACACGGATGCGACCATCATGATGCTCTAAACAGTACCTGGATTCATCCGAAAAAATGACGTTTTGCCATTCGTGCACCGAGGTTCGTCGTTGAGTACACCATCGCAGGCGCTCCTGTCTGTGATGCGTGAAGGGTAACCATAACCATGATCTTCGAGCTGATAGTCCATGCTGCTGCAAACGTCGTCGAACTGTTCGTGCAGATCGAGACGAGGCTGCATGATCCGTTACAGCCATGTGGATAAGATGCCTGTCATCTCGAAGCAGTTGGGATGCAGCACGGCGTTCCGTATTACCCTCCTGAACCCACCGACTCCATATTCTGCTAAGTCATTGGGTCTCGAATAACTCGAGCAGCAATGTCGCGATACGATAATCCGCAATCGCGATAGGCTACAACCCTACCTTTATCAAAGTCGGAAACGTGATGGTACGCATTTCTCCTCCTTACACGAGGCATCACAACAACGTTTCACCAGGCAACGCCGGTCAACTGCTGTTTGTGTATGGTAAATCGGTTGGAAACTTTCCTCATGTCAGCACGTTGTAGGTGTCGCCACCGGCGCCAACCTTGTGTGAATGCTCTGAAAAACTAATCATTTGCAAATCACAGCATCGTCTTCGCGTCGGTTAAATATCGCGTCTGTAGCACGTCATCTTCGTGGTGTACCAATATTAATGGCTGAACTGAGGTGGTTGTTCTGGGTACTGATTTCGCAGGATCTATGCACCCAAATTGCACGAAAATGTAATCACATGTCAGTTCTAGTATAATATATTTGTCCAATGAATACCCGTTTATCATCTGCATTTCTTCTTGGTGTAGCAATTTTAATGGCCAGTAGTGTAGTATGGTTGTGGACATGAATGAGAAGCTTGTTTGTATCACTAACATGGGAGAAAGCCACGTAGCGTTCACTGTCGGAAAAGTGACTGACACTAAGGCCTACGCCAGCAAAGCGCATTGTCTAGCCTTGTGCTCTGCTTACGGTTACGGGATAACTAACGTTCACTGGGAATGATACACGTTGAAAGCAAAATGGTAAATCGTTGCAAACAAGTGGGATTTGAGGAATAAAACCTCGATTATCTGTGCGACTTTTCACCAAAATTTCCATTTCTACAACGTTACGTTGGAAAGCCTCTGAGAGTGAAGTGTCCTGACGAGCGAGATAATCTTTCGATCAGAGTTGTGTCACACCTCGCCATTGGGTGGAGTTTCCAAAGAGCAAGTTGAAGCCTGATATTTTCGAGTCACAACAAGACAGAAAGTCATGCCGGACTATCTTCACTGAATTCTTCAGAGAGTAAAGTCTTCAGTCTTTTAGCCGTTCTGGTGTCTAGAAAGAAACGACCATTTTCTAGGAGTTTTTATTCGTGAACAAAACGAAATAAATATGTAATGAGTCAGCATCCATGTCACGAAGCAGACTTAATAAATCATTTTTTAGCAAAAAATATAAATAAAACCTATCCACACAAGCACAGCAGTGTCCTTAATTTTTTAATACACAAAGCGAAATCTGTAAATCCTAGTCAAGTAAACTTGCTATCAGATTTTATTCGTAAAGATAACTTTGCGACGCGTTAAGTTTGCCACTGACGTAAACTTTCGGAAAACATCTGAGTTAAGAAACACTAACAACGCCATCTATTCGTTCTTTCGTGTACTACGGAGCTAATAGCAGCCGTTGATTCTTTGATATACTACGCTATGGGGTTAAACTTCCAAACTACTAAGCTGAGGGGACGATTTTAGATAACATTTTAAATTACGATAGCTTTTTTCGTGTTCCGATTTTAATGACATGAATCCTATAATTGGCCGCAAGCTATGAAGAGGGTACTTGTGAAAACCGTACGAAAATTTATCTAGTTGTTTTGGAGATGGGCGTGTTGGACAGACAAAAACACATACAGTTTTGTGTTTTACATTGATATAGATATAACTATAAGGTGTAACGAGTATAGGCTTACATATTTTTAAATATGGTACTTTACTATACACACATTAGTGTGTTTATTGTTTTTTGCCGGCCGGTGTGGCCGAGCGGTTCTAAGCGCTTCAGTCTGGAACCGCGCGAACGCTACGGTCGCAGGTTCGAATCCTGCATCGGGCATGGATGCGTGTGATGTCCTTAGGTTACTTAGGTTTAAGTAGTTCTAAGTTCTAGGGGACTGATGACCTCCGATGTTAAGTCCCACCATAGTGCTCAGAGCCATTTGAACCATTTTGTTGTTGTTTTTTTCTCTACGTCTTAGAGTCTTCCCGGAAACACGTCACATAGCGGCCTTACGTTTCTGCAAGGTTGTAACTGCACCACTAGTTGGACTACGTGTGTCAGTAAAATTAACTCTTTGGCGTCCATGTGTTCACACTTCAACATCGGACCTGCTACCGAGGGGAGAATAAGTATTAATGGCTTGCTCCTGACACATGTACTTGAAGGTACTAACCAACCTAAAGCCATACGACTTTTAATGGCTATGATTATTAGTCTGCAGATGCCCTGATTACTGATGTACAACACAGACCTCAGTCGGCAAAAGAAATATCTGCACTTGTACCCATTGCACCACGCGTAGATAGAAGGTGTAGATTCATCAAGGGACACCCTGCCTATCACGTGCGCACTATATAGAGGGTACGCGTGTGATGAAAAATCGAATCCGACAGCTGGGCGTTTCTCAGCACGCGCTGCAGGAGTGTGCGCTGGGGCGCCTCCTTCACGAGGCCGCTCATTACAATGGAGGGAGGTGGAGGCGCGCCGGCTTATAACGCCATAAATTCGGCATCAAGGCGGCAGTTAACTAATCGGCCGTTTACAGGCTCCGGAGCGCCTAATCCGGGGATCACGGCCGGCGCAACGCAGCGCCGCCCGACGCGGTGCGTCGCGACGCCCAAAACTGGCACCCCGGCCGCCACACGCACTGCCAGCCACTAAGGTTCCCTCACTGCGCACTGTGGTCTCGGCTGTGTCAGGTCTCCCGCCAGTGCCTTCCTTCATCGAGGGGCTTCAAAATGTAATTTACACATTAGTACGGCACGCCAAATAACTTTTACACTGGCAGAATTACTTGATACAATTTTTCATCACAGTTTCTAAGTCTCCGTAAACAACAGACAGAACCTTCTAGCAATCGTTCAATCCTCGACGATACGACTCCATTTTTAGGTCATGGAGCTATTCGAGAAAAGCTGCGTGTATATCCTCATCATACCCGATACTATGTAGAATTGAAATTTATTTTTGGTTTCTAAAGTGTCTTCGTATACATTTGAAGTAGTATGATTGGGTACATGAAAGGAGAACTCGTTTGATTTACTAACATCGGAGAGAGCCACATAGAGTTGGCCTTAGGGAAAGCAAATGACATTAAGACACACGGCCGCAAAACGAAGCGTAGGGTCTTGTGCTTTGATTATAGTCATGGCGTAACAAACGCTCACTGGGTATTAGACATGTTTCGAGCGAAGTGGGAAGTTGTCAGTAATGAGCGCGATTTGGGGTACAAAACCTTGCTCGTCTGTGCCACTTCGTATCAGAATTTCTGCTTCTATGACGCTGCAGCGGAGAGAAGGCACTTAGGCCTATGTGAGTGATCATGGCGCTTTCGATCACAGTTATATCGTGCCTCGTTTTCAGAAGTATTTTCCAAGGAGTGAGTTAAGACCTAATGTTCTCGAGACTCAGCTAACTTCGCCCCATTGTCCTACACCTCCAGGGCATTTTTCTATTTTCAAAGAGATGGAAGCAGAGTGGTGCAAGAACTGGGCAGTTTGGCAGTTCAGCATGAGCCTCACCTGAGAGGCGTTGATAAAATTGTTGACTTCATTTCAAGACATCTGTGAGCGATATTACGTTTGATTCAAAAACATCCAGAATTTCAAGTAGTACCTGTGTAATTTAGGCGTTTTGAACACAGAAATCTTACTGTTCCGCGTAGTTCAACTTTGAAGTATGTTTCCACTTGCCAGCCATTATGCGCACACACTGTGATGTACCTACTGAGCCATATCATTAGCTGCGAACGTGAACATGGTGCTTCCGGGATGCGTGGGACGCGCCGGCACCGGATCGAATACGCCGGGTGGATTAACAACGACGATCGATGTGCCGACCAATCTGGAAGTGGCTTTTAGGTGGTTTCCCACGACCGACTAGGCGAATACGGGGCTGATACTTACGGTCTGCTTCAGATTGGGACCGTCAGATCTGTTAACTATGAATTTTGGTAAATCTGACGTTTGTTATGGAAGAATCTGTCCTACGTACGCGGTTAACAGTTGTCCTTGCGACGGCTCCTACTTTCCGAGAAACTCGACGTTGAAGTTTTATAAGTGCTTCCTATATCCCTAACGTTAATCATGTTTCGACCGAGCGAGCATAGAGCAGGGGCTTAAGAGTACAGCTACCAAACTAGCGGTAAAGGTTCCAACTCTGCCCGTGTACTTTTTCCTTGTTTATTTCAAATTCATTGTACAGAATTTCATTGAATAAAACATGTCATGGAGGTCTATTCAGAAACAGTCATATTCGTGGTAGTTATTTCATTAATAAATCACTGTTTGTCAAATATACACTCCTGGAAATTGAAATAAGAACACCGTGAATTCATTGTCCCAGGAAGGGGAAACTTTATTGACACATTCCTGGGGTCAGATACATCACATGATCACACTGACAGAACCACAGGCACATAGACACAGGCAACAGAGCATGCACAATGTCGGCACTAGTACAGTGTATATCCACCTTTCGCAGCAATGCAGGCTGCTATTCTCCCATGGAGACGATCGTAGAGATGCTGCATGTAGTCCTGTGGAACGGCTTGCCATGCCATTTCCACCTGGCGCCTCAGTTGGACCAGCGTTCGTGCTGGACGTGCAGACCGCGTGAGACGACGCTTCATCCAGTCCCAAACATGCTCAATGGGGGACAGATCCGGAGATCTTGCTGGCCAGGGTAGTTGACTTACACCTTCTAGAGCACGTTGGGTGGCACGGGATACATGCGGACGTGCATTGTCCTGTTGGAACAGCAAGTTCCCTTGCCGGTCTAGGAATGGTAGAACGATGGGTTCGATGACGGTTTGGATGTACCGTGCACTATTCAGTGTCCCCTCGACGATCACCAGTGGTGTACGGCCAGTGTAGGAGATCGCTCCCCACACCATGATGCCGGGTGTTGGCCCTGTGTGCCTCGGTCGTATGCAGTCCTGATTGTGGCGCTCACCTGCACGGCGCCAAACACGCATACGACCATCATTGGCACCAAGGCAGAAGCGACTCTCATCGCTGAAGACGACACGTCTCCATTCGTCCCTCCATTCACGCCTGTCGCGACACCACTGGAGGCGGGCTGCACGATGTTGGGGCGTGAGCGGAAGACGGCCTAACGGTGTGCGGGACCGTAGCCCAGCTTCATGGAGACGGTTGCGAATGGTCCTCGCCGATACCCCAGGAGCAACAGTGTCCCTAATTTGCTGGGAAGTGGCGGTGCGGTCCCCTACGGCACTGCGTAGGATCCTACGGTCTTGGCGTGCATCCGTGCGTCGCTGCGGTCCGGTCCCAGGTCGACGGGCACGTGCACCTTCCGCCGACCACTGGCGACAACATCGATGTACTGTGGAGACCTCACGCCCCACGTGTTGGGCAATTCGGCGGTACGTCCACCCGGCCTCCCGCATGCCCACTATACGCCCTCGCTCAAAGTCCGTCAACTGCACATACGGTTCACGTCCACGCTGTCGCGGCATGCTACCAGTGTTAAAGACTGCGATGGAGCTCCGTATGCCACGGCAAACTGGCTGACACTGACGGCGGCGGTGCACAAATGCTGCGCAGCTAGCGCCATTCGACGGCCAACACCGCGGTTCCTGGTGTGTCCGCTGTGCCGTGCGTGTGATCATTGCTTGTACAGCCCTCTCGCAGTGTCCGGAGCAAGTATGGTGGGTCTGACACACCGGTGTCAATGTGTAGTTTTTTCCATTTCCAGGAGTGTATATTACGTTTGTGGTTCTTACATAAAACTCCAAATTTTTGAACAGTTCCATAAAGTTCTCAACGGTGGATGAAGCACTAAGACCTGTGGAAGCATTCCAGAGATAGATGGAAGTAATCATCCCAGATTTGAAGCTCGATTATGTAATTAATACCAATGAAACCTGCTGCCAGGGAATCTACGATTTCAACGTGATTAGTTGATCCCTCGCCGTACATTATACTGTAGCAGCGTCATGAAAGATATTCCCATACGTTTTCTTATGTATCCAAGACTCATCCGGGAAATCTGTTCGGATTGTTCAAAAAAGACTTGACAAGTTGAATCATAAATTTAAAAAATATAATTGTGACCTGCATGAAATCAGCTACGCTCATAAAGCGCTGCAAGAAGAGTGTTTAAAATCTGTCATTCTTGCGTACGTGGGAAAATAAAAATTGTTTCACATTACTAATTCGTGGGGGGAGGGGAACGGATTGGACAGATTGATCAGACTCTTTACGATCAAATCTTTGTAGGTCAAAGATAAGAATGCACATGCACCGAAAAAATTATCCCCGCGAAATGAACTCCACTTTGCTAACCCTTTGATGTTTAATTTTACAGCCGGCCGGTGCGGCCGTGCGGTTCTAGGCGCTTCAGTCTGGAACCGCAAGACCGCTGCGGTCGCAGGTTCGAATCCTGCCTCGGGCATGGATGTGTGTGATGTCCTTAGGTTAGTTAGGTTTAAGAAGTTCTAAGTTCTAGGGGACTGATGACCTCAGATGTTAAGTCCCATAGTGCTCAGTGCCATTTTTTTTTAATTTTACAGGTAGGTTGAAAGTTTGGTAAAAATAGAAAAACATTCGGACGTTTCCGGCTTGCTAAAGACTAGGTAATAAAGAAATCACCACTCTCACTTTGTTGAAACAACATAAAGTTTCAGGTATGGAAGGTACGCATCAACCTTCAACATCGATTTTCTCTCAATCGCCGCAAGACTACTGTGTAGTCGGTCTCACTTAGAGCAAGCTCTGGCACGGCACACTTCTCTACCTGCTCCGACACGCAATGCTGCTTATGTTCGGTAATCCTTGAATGGACTCATACTCTAGTCGTTACATCATAGACTTTTCCACATGTACATGACATGTCGTATATTCTCGACTTTGCAAGTGAACCCCTTTCCTCCTCTTACGATCTGACACATTCTATGACGTGCTTTGTCGGTTTATAAACGGTCGATTTATAAACGGTCTTCGTGCCGTTTTTGCACAACATACGCCTGATTCCGTCCGTCAATCCGCTAATGTAAAGCGTAGGCTGCACGCGATATTTCTTTTGCCGAGTATTTGATTCTGTGACATTTCCTAAGAACCTGGTAGAGTACATATTCCTTCTCAGAGCCCTTTCTAGGTGTTGCGGCTCACAAAAGCGTCTTGCTCGCGTTACGAAAGGAGAAAGTCTAAAGGTGAACGGACCCTGGATTTCCGTGCTGCAGCGAATTGCCGTTGCAGGCAGCAAGGGGAGAACCACAGCAGTAATGACCACAGGGAAGGCCATGGGCGTTGGTGCGCCAGATAGATGTAAACTGCGGCCGCGAACTCGACTCCATTCCGTCACTAGCAATGGAAGGTAAAGCTTTGACAATGCTAACCACTCGTGCTGGCAAAACGTCAGAAAAATCATCGAAACCTACGATGACTAAAGAAACTGAGACCGAAGCCAACAGGCAATTTTATACATTCAGATACCTTTCTCCAAAGACCAAATGGAAATGCTATGATGTCTGCTCACTTACCCAGTTTAGTCAGAAGTTTCTCGGAAACAGCCTTGGAGCAGAGCAAAAAAAAAAAAAAAAAATTCCTTATTACTAGATGGGCATTCTGTTAGTAAGGGAGTGAATGGCCTATCAGACCATGATGCACAAATTTTAACACTAAAAGGTTTTTGTACTCAAACAAATGTCACGTGTAATTACAAACCATGTAGGAAATTTATTCCAACAGCAATAGAGAGTTTTTTAAACCTCGTCAAGGAACAGTAGTGGGAGGATTTTTATAGTTCTGGTAACATAGATGTAACATATAATGCTTTCCTTAAGACGTTTCTTCGCGACTGCTACGATCGAGGGTTCGAATCCTGCCTCGGGCATGGATGTGTGTGATGTCCTTACGTTAGTTAGGTTTAAGTAGTTCTAAATTCTAGGGGACTGATGACCTCCGATGTTAAGTACCATAGTGCTCAGAGCCATTAAACCATTTTTAACATATTTCTCATGCCCTTTGAGAGTTGCTTTCTATTAGAATGTTCTAAAAGGGGCTACTAGCAGTGTAAGTGGGTAAGGATATCATATAGAACAAAGCGGGGATTATATCAAAATGTTAGAGGTAGTCACACTGTAGCAACAGTAGTGCATTAGAAACAGTACTGCTAGGTGCTTAAAAATGTTATTAGGAAGGCAAAGAATATGTCGTGTGCAAATAGAACAGTTATTTCACAAGATACAATTAAAACCATACGGTCAGTTGTGAAGGAAGTGTCTGGTCAGCAGCACAAGGTCGACGATACAAAGTCAGTACGTAGTAAAAATAATTCTGTTACTGATAAATCAGGTATATGTACAGTATTTAACAATAATTTTCTGAGAATTACTGGTGCATTAAATAAAAATTTACTTTCTACAGGGAATCATATAACTCTCTTGGCAAATTCCTCTCCGAGATTGATATCTGAAGTACTCCTCAGTGATAAAGCCAAAGAGAAGATTGAGTCAATAATTAAATCACTGAAGACTAAGGACTCTCATGGATATGATGGAGTGCCTAACAGAATATTAAAGTATTGTGCTGCACATATTAGACGTATATAAAGATATATTTGTAATTTTTTCTTTAGGAACGGACAGTTTCTTGAACCATTAAAGTTCTCAGTAGCAAAGCCGCTTCATAAAATGGGAGAAAGGGATAATGTAGACAATATGACCTATTTCTATGCAATCAGTGTTTGCTAAAATTGTTGAAAAGGCTGTGTATATAAGAATAATTGATCATTTTATATCACACGATTTGCTATCAAATGTACAGTTCGGCTTAACAAGTCGTTTAACAACTGAAAATGCTATATTCTCTTTTCTCAGTGAGGTACTGGATGAGTTAAACAAAAGGTTTCGAACGCTGGGCATATTTTTTGATTTAACTAAGGTGTTTGATTGTATTGATCACAAAATATTGCTCCAGAAGTTTGACCATTACGAAATACGGGGAGTAGCTCACAACTGGTCTTACTTTAGCAACAGACAGCAAAAGGTTATTATTCACAGTGTTGAGAATGGCTGTGATGTGGGGTTTGAGTGGGGTACGGTTAAGTGAGGGGTGGTCCTGGGATCAGTGTTGGTGCCACTCCTGTTCCTTATTTGTATAAATGACTTGCACTCTAGTATTACTGATAACTCTAAAATATTTCTGTTTGCTGATGACACTAGCTGGGTAGTAAAGGACGTTGCTTCCAAAATTGCTTCCTTAAATTTATCTTACCAAATCCGATTAACCATGCCGACCCTGCGTCTCTGCGGGAAAACGGCAGTAGCAAAAAAAAAGAAAGAAATAAAAACCCACATATTGTTCTTACCTAATTTAATACTCGTTGTCAAGCCAGAGGCAAATTACCTACATGGCCGAAATTGGAAGCTGTAGACTCGACTTGCAAATAAATGTGATGAAACGTCCCCTTAGAAAAATTATACACGACTGTGCTTAAACTGACACACAATATTTTTAGCGCAACACACTCTGACTATCAAATATCCCTACGCAAGAATGGCCCTGACTAACATTAAACTATACCTTTCACAAATCACTTACCTCACAAAAATCTTCATTACTCGAGCTACTGCAATACAGCGAGCGCTACTACTGCCAGCTAAATAAAAGATTCAAACTACGGAAGTCACTAACTACTGATAGGCATAGTTAGCAATTGAAAGATGTTAATAGAGAAGAAAAAATGTATTTACCTTAACAGTCATAATATATATAGTAGTTCATGACATCCACTGTAACAAATTTCAAAACTCCGCCATCTCTCTCCCCACATCCACCACTGCTTGCGGCTCACCTCCAACTGCACAACGCCACCCGCTGTTCACATCC
The DNA here is from genome assembly GCF_023864275.1 of Schistocerca cancellata. NCBI lineage: Eukaryota > Metazoa > Arthropoda > Insecta > Orthoptera > Acrididae > Schistocerca > Schistocerca cancellata. The sequence goes on along the minus strand of NC_064628.1, from coordinate 442,905,612 downwards.
AGCTGCCCAACACTGCAATGGCAGACAACAATGCAAACTAGCCACAGACTGCACACAGCACAGCCAGTGATTTTCATACAGAGCGCTACGTAACGTTGCCAATAAGAAAACATAAACAGCCTACTTACATAGCCCCCATGCTCCCCACAAAAAATTTTGCAAATTGCTTTGGGCAGTGGCCAATACAGATTTGAAAAAATTTTTCATAATTACAATAACAAAGAAATCAAATGCACACACTGATTAATACAATGTTGGTCAAAAGCTAAAATTTTTTCACAGTCCATAAAGACAGTCCTGATCAATCATCACAGTAAAATTGCAGTGTATTTCTCAAAGTCAGAGCAGTAAAAGAAAATGCACATGGAAGTAGTGGATTTCCATGCAGTCTTGAAGAAGTAGTGTTGTCCTTCCAACGGAAAGACAGTGCTGACTCTTGACATGCAGACAGGTAATGGTCCACAACAGAGCAAACTCACAGCAGAGTCAGTCGAAATTTTGAAGAGTATTGGTAGGTAGGTCATCACAGAGCAGACCCACTGCAGTCCTTGTAGAGATTGTGGTATTGGTGGACCACCAGAGGTGCAGACCCACTGCAGTCCTTGTAGAAATAATGATACTGGTGAGTCAGCAAAGGTGTAGACCCACTGTAGTCCTTGTAGAAATAATGGTATTGGTGGGTCATCAAAGATGCAGATCCATTGTGGTCCTTGTAGAGATGGCCAGCAGCCATCTGTTGTGACTGTGCAGGTGCACAATCACCATTGAAGAGTCTTGCAGATAATATAGCAAGTCCATAACCACCACTTGTGCATTCACGAAGTTTTTTTTTCTAATTGTCCTTAGAACCAGCAATGCTGTTATCCAGTCCCTTGCTGAATTATTAACACATGTGCAAACACTAACAGTTCCTACTTCTCACATATTGTCCATATACTATGACCAACAGAAACGTGTGGAGTGAAATGGAACTTACAAGTTAATAATATGATGAACTGGTTTCAATTACAATTTTATAACAATAGAATACAATTACAAAGGTACAAAATACATCATTAAAAGCATAACAATACAGATAACATTTGTTGTACAGGCTTTACAAAACAATAGAAATAAACATATACATTAGTGTTACAGGAATTATGAGATAAGTAGATACATAAAAGATCAGAATAAATTTTGAAACATCAACTTCTCACATGAGCATTAAAACAAAACAGAATAAATAATGTCTAAACATCTTTACAAAGAAAATAACATATTATTAGAAAAATTCCACAACATAATTCATATCAGTTAAACACATAAAGACAGGAAAAACACTAATATACAAGAGTACACAAACACATAGCAGAATAACAAAATGGAAAGGATAGGGTTCGTTTTCAGTGTAACATTTGGTTCTGCAGTCCAACCCAAAACTTCAGTCCATAGATCTTTTTTTCTTATTTCAACATATGTTTCCACCAAAAAAATCCTATCCAAGCATGCTTTTTGTCTTTATATGTTCATATTTTTCTTACGTCATTATTTATTTTCCATTAACTTACCTCATCATTTATTTCCAAGAAAATCCTACCTATACCTGCTTTCTGTACTTTTTTTTGTATAACTTCTCAATGCATTCCTTCCAATTCATCACCATTCATTCTCTTATAGTCTACCCCCCCCCCCCATAAGCTAACTTAAGTGGCTCCGGAACGCCCTATACTTGCAATGTTAAAATAATACTTATAAATTACATCTTTCCTCACAAAGTATTTGAGGTAAGAAGTTGAACTTTTTACAGATTATTTATTGGAATATGGGCTACAACTTAACACAGGGATTTTAGAAAATTTTAGTTCAGTTATTAAAGATGATTTTTTTTCAATTGTAATGAAAATTCACAACATTTTTTTGCAATTTTTTAATTATATATTAAAAAATATACAGTTTTTTGGAAAAAGGCTGTATTAAATTATACAGAAGGTACTGTGTAACATTTACTGAAAGTTTGAAACAAATATGTTTGGAAGATCCTTAGAAAACATGTAATTAGTATGAGAAAATAAAAGTTTTGGGAATCGAGCGACAAAGATTGGATTAACTTTTTAGTGCATTCCAGGTCCATAGGATGGATTATCTTCATCCTCTGCAAACTCCTCCTCCAGCTTCCTCTTGTTCCTCCTCCTGTTTACTCTTGCTTGTATTTCTAGACTCTTTACAGCCCTGTCTGCAGCTCAAAGGCGTTCCTTGTCTAAAGAAAGCACCGCTCGTACCATGTTAGAACCTATCTTCATTCCCATATTTCTAAATACCTTGTACCTTACAATGTTGCCATCATTGAAAGTCGCAACAGCATCATACACACCAAAGTGAAGTGTTTCTATTCCAACAAATACAGTCTTGGGGATTCTCGACCATATAACACTATTTACACTTTCATTGGGGTTTTGAGTTTTTCCGTGAATACACTTTTTCAACAGTTCAGGTGCTGCTAAGTCTCTGAAAATAGGTTTTATCACCTCCAGTATTGAATGAGGCAGACTATGCTTATGAGTGTACACTTCACCAGTTAGCAATCCTTTGTTATATTTACACCAACTGTCTTCTTCTTTGGGACACAAGCTATGTTGGGGATTTTCATCGGTTGAAGAAGTATGAAAAAAAAAGCCCTAACAGCTTTCTTCATTTCGTCGACACTTTGTGTATTTTGCCTAATAGCCATTCCATAATAGTTCTGTATTTTGTCAATTACACTGTCAGTTAACCTTCCCTTCCCATCCAACCCTTTACCATCACTGAGTTTTTGTTTTTTGTATGAAGCTTTCAGTCGCTGAAGTCTTGTTCCCATTCGCTTCTGTACGTGTCCAATACACTCAAATTTCTGCACTACAACATCATCACCATAGGGCTTCAGTCCTTGAACATGTTTGAAACTTTTAGAATCACCGTCACCAAGGTAATTAACATATCGCACTTTATCACACGCCTCAGAACGCTGGAATATACTTGCAACACCAGCCACTTCCATTCTTCCACTACTGCCACTATAGTTAGCTTTGCAATTATTTTCATGTGTACCTTTATATTTTTGTGGACATCTACAATACTTTGATATTACTGCTACATCTAAAACTTTCCCTGTATACATACTGGTGGCAGATACTACACCATGAAGAGATGTGTGTCCCCGTTTATGCCAGGTACCATCGAACGCTGCAGTCAAATCTCTGTTACCACTATTTTCCATTACTGCCTCTTCCACAGCGTTCTTCACAGATTCTATACAGACATCTTCTTCTTTAGACCCTATTAATTTATTATAGGTCGTAAACTTGGTTGGGGGATTTGGAAGATTCATGATGCCACAGAAAATTCCACCTGCAGTAGCACCCTTACCAACTGAACGCAAGGAATAAACAATTTTGCTACCATTTTCTTCAGTTGCAGTTACTGCAACACTGTTCCAAAAGGTGGTCATGTATCAACACTTATCACATTTCAGTTGTATTTCACTAGCAAGTCCTACGTGCTTTATTATGGTGAGTTCCAGACCAACTTCACTACAATGAATACATATTACACTGTTTGAAAAAATTCCTTTGAGAACCGACATATCAAATATTACATTCACATCCGATTCGCCCATAAAACATTCATAGTTTTCACTCATTGAACCAAGCTTCTTCAGTGAAGTATTTTCTTTCCCACTTTGACTGCTATGGGCAGGTGTACTTGAGAGGTTAGGTTCACTCACTTGGTAATCATCTTTATTGTTTACAGTAATAACACATACCTTTGGCTTTCCAACATTTCTCCTTTTCTTAAAAGCCTTCAGAGGATTTCTAATAACTTTACTTTTACTCATTATTATACTTCAACAAAACAGAGACTCAAGAAACAGAATTAATTACGAATATTTTCGAGATAACGACAGAGTAAATAAACATCACACCAGCGATATATATTGAACCATCACAGGTTAGCCACAATACATACTTTATCTCACATCACTAAAATGTACCTGATGAACACAGACGTTAATAATAACACCATTTGACAGCAGTTTAACAGCGCCACAGTGGGTCACGCCCATGTAGAACACATTTCAAAAAAAATTTAAAAATAGTTGTAGTCTTCGGAATTGAATAAATTATATATCTATTAAAAGGTAATAGTCTGCAGATTCAGAAAACGCAAAAAAGTAAAAATTGAACTTTTCATGATTTTGAGCCTTTCTGGAGCCCCTTAAATCCACTGAGCTCAGATGCTAAACTAAGGGACGAGGCAATGCAGCAGCACAAAACAAATAACGCAAACAGCAATGACAAAAAATGCAAATTGGCAGCAGCAGTAAATCTAAATTAACAGAGAAAATGCAACATTACAACTAATATGAGCCAATGTGCAGCAACAAGAAAAATAAATCAGTAGTAAAACTGGCTTAACAGAGTAATACAAACTGAAATTCAGTAGCACTATGCCTGGCAAACAGCATGATGCCGTGATGAAGAAAGTGTTATACTGTAACGTATTGTTGTGGTACGAAAAAGGCTGTCACATTGTAGCTATACCACAAAAGTTACTACTAAAACATGTTTTACTTTCCAGAATAATACAGAAAAACTGTGCAGATATAAAACAGAAACACCGCAAAAGCAACATTGTAAATTGTCACTCATTAGTAGCGTCGTGATAAAATCGTGTAGCTGTCACATAAACTAACCACTGTGTCATCTGGTATCTCACAGAAAGTACTTTAAATCCAGAATGTATTTTCAAGTAAACCAAAATGTTGCATTAAAATCTCATTAGCAGTACTGGTAAATGTTCTAAGTATGTGAGTCTTATAGTCGTTATGTAATTGTGCAACTAACAAGCAAGAAAGTTCACACACAATAACACTGTGTCATCTGTTCACAATAACAATGTATTTGTAATTTCTCTTTAAATAAGTTCTCTAGGTTCTAGACTGGATATTTAACTTCAAAACATTGTTGCATGTTAATAGTTTCTCAATATGACAAATTGTACTAGTAGCGTGAAGTGAAAAATTTTATGGCAAAGACTAAGTTAAAAAGCAGATTATCTTTCAATAAACGGTTCTAAATGTGAAATGTGGTGTAAACCTTTACTCTTCCTAGTACGCAGTGTTTCAGCTTCGACGCAATTATCATGTGGTATACGTCGGTAAAGAATACTGGAATTTTTCTCGAGGTTAGCGTCTATGTTATTTTTCTCTGAGCCAACCAGCGCACGCGGCTGCCTGAGGTGCGAGTCATTGTCTGCTATCTCTTTGTTGGCGTGTGTCGTGATTGGGATTAGGAGACCTAACTTCTACAAATTCACCTTGACGAGAAGGCCCTGCCCTGTTTGAAGCTCGCCAGTTCTGATGGAATTCAGGTCTGTCGTTTTGACGATAGTTTACATAGTTTCTTGTTTGTCGGTCATGTGGTGAAGAATTTCTCCCAGAATCGTAACTGCGTGGTGGACCGTTGCGTCTGAAGTTATTCTGTCTCCCTTGATAATAATAATTTGGGTTCCCATATTGTCTGTTTCTATGGTTGTCTGTGTCACATTCATTACTACGAAAATGCGATCTTTCTCTGTAACTATTACTCTGCCAGTGGTTGTCATATGGGTGGTGTCTGTTTTGGTCACGATTTATGTTGTGAGAATTGTCTTGTCGTGTCCAGTTATTATTTCTTTCATCGCGGAATTGCGACGGATGTGACCTGTAATTGTTGTGTTCCTGTTTTCGCGTTCTGCGATTGTCAGTGTCAATTTCTAATTCTTGTAAGAGTCCCAGAAAAGCTTCAATGTCGTCTTTGCAACGTCTTGCAAAAATAATATGTCGTAAATGTTCAGGTAATTTGATAAAGCAAATACGGATGAGTTCTGAGGGGCTGTATGGGTTTGACTGGTACTGATTCTCATGCAACATGTCTTCAAAATATTTCACAAGACTGGAAAATTCTGATTGTTCGAAATGTTTCATCATTATGATGCTATGTTTTACACGGTCTTGTGTAGTTTGAGACCAATATGCTGAGAGGAAGGCATGGTAAAATTCTCCTGCACTGTGGCAATCGTGAATGACCGATCGCATTCTTACAGCTGGTTCATTCTCTAAGTAGCCACACATAAATTCTAATCTGTGTTCTAATGACCAGTTGGGAGGAAAACAATGAGAGAATTGATGAAGCCATGCTTGTGGATGAATGTCGTTGTCAGAATTCTTAAATGTTTTGAATTTACGTGTAGAAATGAACAGCTTATAGTCGAAATCATCGTGTCAGCGAGTCGCACATCGCTCATTGTTACTTCATTTCGGCGGTTCCATCTCAAAATCCAATGCGCCTTGCCAATTTCTTTCATAATTTCCGAAGTGTCCTGTGTTCTTATTTTGTGGTTGTTCCGTATTTCTATGTCCCTTTTCCCGTACTGGAGTGCGAGTGTCCTCTGAAATATGTAATTCTTGTATTACCTGCGTCAACTGAACTTGTACTTCCCGGATTTCTCTTTTGTACTGTGTATTGATTTGATTTTGATTTTGTTTGAATTTTCTAATTTGTTCATACTCATCTGTGTCAGTGAAGGCTACGGGTCTTGTGTCATTCAGATCATCATCTCCCTTTGTAGATAAGTTAGTGACCTGATCCGAAAGTTCAGCTACTTTCTCCGATAGTGAACACATTTCCCCAGTGTGTTTTTCTGAACCAAGTTTCAGAGTGTCCATTTGTGTTGAAATTGAATCTTCTGTGTCCTTTAAGTTTTCCTGAGTTTTTTCAAGTTGCGTAACCGAATCGGTAGATGCAACTGAGTCAATTTTAGCCCACAAGATCTCATGATTTTCATGAACAATAGTTTGCAGTTCTTTTATGGCTGCTTCGTGATTCTGTAATGCATTTTCATGCCGCGAAAAAAAGGTTGAAAATGCTCACAAATTGGTGTTTTTACATCATTACAGACTTTTTAACATTTCGATTCAATGTTATGTAACTCAGTAGTTAAATCTTCACGTGTTTGTTCAAGTGTGGTGTCTAAAAATGGTTCAAATGGCTCTGAGCACTATCTGACTTAACATCTATGGTCATCAGTTCCCTAGAACTTAGAACAACTTAAACCTAACTAACCTAAGGACAGCACACAACACCCAGCCATCACGAGGCAGAGAAAATCCCTGAGCCCGCCGGGAATCGAACCCAGGAACCCGGGCGTGGGAAGCGAGAACGCTACCGCGCGACCACGAGATGCGGGCAGTGTGGTGTCTAACTTCCGAAGATTTTGTTCCATTGTGTCTAACTTTTGAAGCTTTTGCTGTGTTTGTCTCTGATTTTGTTCCATTGTGTCTAACTTTTGAAGATTTTGTTCCATTGCATCTAACATTTGAAGATTTTGTCCCATTTGTTTCTGATTTTGTTCAAGCGTTGTGTCTAACTTTTGTAGCCTTTGTCCCATTTGTTGCATTAACTGTAATAACAGTGCACTGGTGTCTGAAACATGTTCCTCAGTGCTATTCGGCACTGCATTTGAACTGGCAATATTCGCATTTTGAAAAGCAGAAAATGTGTCTTGATTTATTTGAGAAAACGGTGAGGATGCAAAACCTGAATCTACAGTATTTGCAAGATTGTGTCCTGTCATTTCGGAGTCCTGAGGCGAGCTGTTGCCGACCGATCGATCGATAATGCTTCCCTGTTCACTAATTGTTTCACTTCCTACACCATTATTTGACGCCCGCTCCATTTCCCTATGCACAGTTACCAAATTACTACTTTGAATATTTGTTAATTCATTACATGGTGGCGTTAACACACTGCTTTCGTCTTCACTGTTATTTCTCAGTTTACTTTGGAGCCTAGTATTACGTTTTTCACACGCCATTATTGTCACAATATTTCACACGACAACACAGAAAAACACAATTTGAAGAGCAAAAATAAGAGAACACATTAACATAGCACTGAAAATGATATCTAATTAATTGCAAGCGCAGCTGCGAAGTACTTGGTGCAAATTTACATACGTGCCACACCTGTTTTACTGTACAACAATGAAAGACTGCAACTACAAAGGATATTCTCTCTACAATCACGCGCTAGCAATAAACAAAATCTACACTAACTACACACACTACAAGAAAAAATCAGGAGATTCCAGTGAGGTATCCTCGGTTAAGGGTCGACATATGAAACGTACCCTTAGAAAAATTATACACGACTGTGCTTAAACTGACACACAATATTTTTAGCGCAACGCAATCTGATTATCAAAAATCCCTACAAAAGAATGGCCCTGACTAACATTAAACTATACCTTTCACAAATCACTTACCTCACAAAAATCTTCTTTACTCGAACTACTGCAATACAGCGAGCGCCACTACTGCCAGCTAAATAAAAGATTCAAACTACGGAAGGCACTAACTACTGATAGGCATAGTTAGCAATTGAAAGATGTTAATAGAGAACAAACAATGTATTTACCTTAACAGTCATAATATATATAGCAGTTCATGACATCCAGTGTTACAAATTTCAAAACTCCGCCATCTCTCTCCCCACATCCACCACTGCTGGCGGCTCACCTCCAACTGCGCAATGCTACCCGCTGTTCACATCCAGCTGCCCAACACTACAATGGCAGACAACAATGCAAACTAGCCACAGACTGCACACAGCACAGCCAGTGATTTTCATACAGAGCGCTACGTAACGTTGCCAATAAGAAAACATAAACAGCCTACTTACAGTGAGAAAACTTTTCGGAACTTTCTAACGCTTACATTGAACTAATAAAAGAAGACAAATTTCAGGGCTGAGTGTAGAAGATAACTTAGAACGGAAGATTACCTAGAATTATGCGTCGGTAGCACACTTCTTTCAGTTTCCTGCTACTGTTATTTTTATTTCCTCTGTAATGGTGCGTGGACGTCCAGTACCTTATGGCTTATTCTTGGTTTCACCGTCCTTCAGCCACGATGCTCATGCCTGTAGCATGCCGAAAGCCAACATGCTTCTCCATATGCAAGATGCTCGATCAGTCACTGGGCCATAACAATCTGCCCTTTTCCAGAGTCACTTATGTCGATGAATTTCCTCATTTGCGGCGGGCGTAGCTGGAATGATGCCACCTTCCCCTCTGTTGTGTTTGTATACTTCAGAGTCAAAGCGTTATGACCGCCTCCCACCGCGAACCTGATGGCGTTTTAAGCACGTGGTGCGATAAGAAGTGACTCAAGCCAGCCAGGGTAGTATAACACACTGGAAGACATACACCCGGCCTTACATGGCACATGGCATCAGTGTCGTCGCCGGTATTTACTACCTCCCATGTCTCGGGGATAAACATGGAGAGGTCTCAGTTTAGATTTTTGATATTCAGAAAAAAATAAATCTGTTGTACGTTTACATCTACATGGATACTCTGTAAGGTGTCAGGCAAATCCAACACCTTCCATGAAAACCCTGACATGATAAGCAAATCCAGTAGTATGTCACATAGCTCCGAATAAATCGTGACATTAAATTAACCAAAGTAATACGAGTAACGAGTGAGCAAGTGGAATACCACAGACTAACACAAGAATGCCTAAATGCATGTCATACCTACCCACCGTGAGACAGACGCAGTTCCGAGGGGAGAAACGAGAACAGAAGCCGAGAGCAGAACCGTGTTAAGCTAGAAGGCCCTACGATAAGGGACGAACACCCACGTAGCCAGCTAACCACCAGGACCACCCCCAGCCCATGTTAAAAGCTGGAGCCCTCCAGAGGAACAGTATACATCTTATGATAACACTAAAAGAGCCACACCAGCCGCAAGTTTTAGCGTGAGACTTTTTCGCGTCTCTGTTACGTTGCAAACGTTAAAAAAATATCCCCACCACGAAAAGTAAACACCAGGACCACCCCCAGCCCATGTTGAAAGATAGAGCCCTCCAGAAGAACAGTATAGATCTTACGATAACACTAAAAGGACCACACCAGCTGCAAGTTTTAGCGTGAGACTTTTTCGCGTCTCTGTTACGTTGCAAACGTTAAAAACATTGCCCCACCACGAAAAGTATAACGTTTCTCATTAGATAGACAGAATTTTTGTAGGCGGAGCTTAAGGTTAACATTGAGACCCTGATTGGTCAGATGAAAACACAGCCATATAGTTTTCTTTAAACCAACTTCGGTAAATTGTAGTAAGGAGAAGTTAGAAAGGAGTTGCTTCCGAGACGGCGAGATGTGCGAGCTGCGCCGACTGCCGCCCCCTGACGAACACCAACAAGGTAATGAACGCACGCGATGCCGCATTTTTGAGACCATAAGGCTTCACTCAGAATTGCAGAAGTCTCATCTGTTACATCCCCTTTTTATGTAATACTAGTGTCGATCGTCAATTAAATGGTTCAAAAATGGTTCAAATGGCTCTGAGCACTATGGGACTTAACATCTATGGTCATCAGTCCCCTAGAACTTAGAACTAATTAAACCTAACTAACCTAAGGACAGCACACAACACCCAGCCATCACGAGGCAGAGAAAATCCCTGACCCCGCCGGGAATCGAACCTGGGAACCCGGGCGTGGAAAGCGAGAACGCTACCGCACGACCACGAGATGCGGGCGTCAATTAAATCTCATGGTATTTACATTTGCTACGTAAGTTAAAATCTGAAACGCGATGATTTCTCTGTTATATAATTATTGAGAAGCCACATCAGCCACTGTAATTTACGACAAGTTAGATAAGTAATTAAAGATAATTGAGGGTCACTGTAGACATTTTGATAGTTTTCTCTTTTGTGAAACTTAATTTAAAACGTAGATTATAGATGTGATATGGCATAGGTCATCCTTCGATCCATTGTAGAACTTGGAAACCCACTCAGGGAATATTCGTTCACATTTTTGTTGAACGCAGTTGGTTTTTATCATCCTGTATTAAAATATTTCCTTTTATCAACAGTGCAATTTATAAACAATGTTTTGTGAGTAGAATAAAATTTCCAGTGGTAAACTTAACGATTTTTCGACGTTACTTTACCAGCTAACCAAAAATAGGAAAGCCTTGAACCCCTTCCACTAAATTTAGTTATATTAAGATTCTTCTACAGGGAGTGCAGTGGGGCTGACGCTGAAATCATTAAGTATTTGGTTATATCATCGCTAGTCTCACTGAACTCTTCTGAACTCTACATGTCATGTGTGGTCTGGCGTCTCCTTACCAGCAACAGGTCCCAGGTTCAAACTAGTCAGTTCCCTAAAAAACACGCCCAGAGCGTCGTTGCGCGAAAGTGGTAGGGAGACACGACATAGAACAACAAGACACCAAGCAGAATGTTAGAACTCTCCTAATCACATTTAAGTGCCTGGCAGATGGCTCATCGAACGACCTTCACAATTCTCTATTATTCCAGTCTTGTACAGTGCGCGGAAAGAACGAACACCTATATCTTTCCGTACTATCCCCGATTTCCCTTATTTTATCATGGTGATCGTTTCTCTCTATGTAGGTCAATGTCAACAAAATATTTTCGCATTCGGAGGAGACAGTTGGTGATTGGAATTTCGTGAGAAAATTCCGCCGCAATGCAAATAGCCTTTGTTTTAATGTTGTCCACCCCAAATCCTGTATCATTTCAGTGAGACTCTCTCCCCTGTATCGCAATAATACAAAATTGTGTTGCCTTTCTTTGAATTTTGTCGATGTACTCTATCAATCCCATCTGGTAAGGATCCCACACCGCGCAGCACCATTCTAAAAGAGGACGGACAAGACGTAGTGTAGGCAGTCTTCTTAATAGATTTGTTACATTTTCTAAGTGTCCTGCCAATATGACGCAGTCTTTGGTTAGCCTGCCCCACAACATTTTCTATGTGTTCCTTCCAGTTTAAGTTGTTCGTAATTGTAATTCCTAGCTATTTAGGTGAATTTACGGCCTTTAGATTTGACTGATTTATCGTGTAACCGAAGTTTAACGAATACCTTTTAGCTCTCTTGTGATGACCTCACACTTTTCGTTATTTAGGGTCAATTGCCAGTTTTCACACCAAACAGATATCTTTTCTAAACCGTTTTTCAATTTTTTTTATCTTCTGATGACCTTATTAGTCGATAAACGACAGCGTCATCCGTAAACCATCTGATGGCTGCTCAAATTGTCTCCCAAATCGTTTAAATAGATAAGGAACAGCAAAGGGCCTTGGAGAACACCAGAAATCACATCTGTTTTACTCGATGACTTTCTGTCAGTTACTAGAACTGTGACCTATCTGACAGGAAAGCACGAATCCAGTTACATAACTGAGACGGTATTCTATAAACAAGCAATTTCACTACAAGCCGCTTGTTCGGTACAGTGTTAAAAACCTTCCGGAAATCGAGAAAAACGGAATCAATCTGAAATCCCTTGTCAATAGCGCTCAACAGTTCGTGCGAGTAAAGAGCTAGTTGTGTTTCACAAGAACGATGTTTCCTAAATCCATGTTCACTGTGTGTCGGTAGACCGTTTCGTAATGTTCGAACACAATATATGTTCCAAAATCCTTCTGCATATCGACATTAATGACATGGGCCTGTAATTTAGTGGATTACTCCTACTACCTTTCATGAATATTGGTGTGGCCTGTGCTACTTTCCAGCCTTTGGATACTTCAAATGGTTCAAATGGCTCTGAGCACTATGGGACTCAACATCTTAGGTCATAAGTCCCCTAGAACTTAGAACTACTTAAACCTTACTAACCTAAGGACATCACACACACCCATGCCCGAGGCAGGATTCGAACCTGCGACCGCAGCAGTCCCGCGGTTCCTGACTGCAGCGCCAGAACCGCTAGACCCCTTTGGATACTGCATCAGCATACTCTGAAAGGAACCTAGTTGGTATAAGGTCTGGACCAGAAGACTTGCTTGTATTAAGTCATTTAAGTTGCTTTACTACTCCGAGGGCGTAGCATTCTACAGCAGATGTCCAACGATTCTTCTTGCAAGCAGAGATAACCTGCATATTTTTACAATCATTTGGAACTTGTCGTTTCTCCAGCGTCCTACAACAGACTTATGCCAGAAGAAGAAGAACAAATGTAGTGTCTTTCCATGCTGTACATATGTATCTTCGAATACTAAAATTAGGTACAGTACAGCACATGATGAAAATCTCCTTTACATATGCTGGAGCCACTGTACTGAATCATTCCGTATCGGTTTCAGCTCAGTGAACACATTATGTATCTTTAATTTATGTGCTACACAGCAGTTAAACCTAGCGCCGTCTAAGCGATATATTTCCCAGCAGAGTAATCAGTACAAACGACATGTAAATAAAACGGGAGAAGACGTACGTGAGGTAAGGCACTCCATGATTCCGTGGATAAATTGATGATTTAGGCGATTTTACAGAGGAAACCGTTTGCAAATATCAATATGGCAGTACAGAAGGTGGACAAATGAAGATACAAATTGCGAAGTAACCTTAGGTCACAGTAGAAATAGTTCGATTAATTGACTAATTAAGGAAGTACGAAGATGTCCAGCGAAAGACAGGAATATAAATCACTTAGAAATGAAATAAATAGGAATTGCACGGAAGCTAAGATGAAATGGTTGCAAGAAATATTGAAGAAGTCATTAAAGGAATGGTCATCCTAAGAACAGATTCAGCCTACATAAAAGTCAAAACAACCTTCTGTGAAATTAAAGCTAAGAGTGTCAACATGAAGATGGAAAAAATAGGAATTCGACTGTTAAATGCAGAGTACAGAGAGAGAGAGAGAGAGAGAGAGAGAGAGAGAGAGAGAGAGAGAGAGAGAAAGAGATAGAGAGGGAGGGAGAGGGAGAAAGAGAGAGAGCGAGAGAAGGTAAGTGGAAACAATACACTAAAGACTTGCCTGACGACGTGGTTGGTAGAAGAAGGCATGAGAGTCGATATGAAAAACATAGGGGATCCAATACGGTAATCAGAGTTTTAATGGAGTTCTGAAGCGACTGATAAAAAAAAAAATATTGGGAGAAGTGGCAATCAAACCGACCAATCAAACGACTAGTGAAGTCTCCTGAGACTGGAGATACTGTATATCCTCAGACTATCGGTAAAGTGTTATCCTCACTATCCCGAAAACAGAAAGGTCATATACAAGGTGACAATTATTGAACTGTAAGAAAAAAAAACGTAAATTAGTTGCAAACTGCGTCGTGCACACACTTTATTGAACATGTAAACGTCACTACAGATATTCAGATTTAGGTTATGACATGTTCGATATGCTTGCCATCATTGGCAAGAATGTCCACCCCCGGTAGCTGAGTTACAGCCAGCACGGGCAGCTCAGCGCGCTTGGTCAGAGGGTTAGCTACCCTGTGTAATAATAAAACTGAGTGAACTGATCAACAAATAACCTGAATCGCCGTCATCGGACGTCCACCACGAACAAATTCATCGACCAATATAGAGCAAAATGAGATTTAAAAAAAAAAAGTGGTCAGCGTGACATAATGTCAAACCTAAGGACCCGAGTTCGATTCTCGGCTGCGTCGGAAATTTTCGTCGCTCAGGGACTGGGTGTTGTGTTGTTCTAATCATCATAATTTCATCCCCATCGACGAGCAGGTCTCCGAAGTGGCGTCAAATCGAAAGACTTGCACCACGCCAACAGTCTACCCGACGGGAGGCCCTGGTCAAACGACATTTATTTTTTATTGGCAATAATGTGGCGCAGACGAATAGCGAAATTCTGCATGAACCGCTGAAGTGTCGGAACATCGATGCTGACATTGTTCTCCTGAATGGTTGTTTTCAGCTCAGCAATGGTTTTTTCGGGTTACTGCTGTACACTTTGCCCTTGATGTAATCCCACAAAAAGGAGTCGCATGTGTTCAGATCCGGAGAATGTGGCGGCCAATCGAGGACCATGCCAGTGGCCTCTGGGTACTCTAGAGCCAGATTGCGGTTCCCAAAGTGCTCCCCCAGGGCATCAAACATTCTCATACTTCGATGGGGTCGAGCTCCGTCTGTATGAACCACATCTTGGCGAAATCAGGGTCATGTACCTTCATATACCTTCGGTAATCATCATACCATCAGTGAAAATCGCACCGATTATTCCGTGACTGGACAATGCACGTTACACATTCACCCGTTGACGGCGAAAAGACTCCTCGATCGCGAAATGCGGATTCTCAGTCCCTCCAGTGCACCAATTTTGCTTACTGACGAACTCATCCAAATGTAAGTGGGCTTCATCGTTAAATCAAACCATACATGCGCATACTAATTCCCATCATGCCCGGCGGCCAGCCGTACAGTTTGAACGTCCTAACGCAAACCGTTCAGAAGTTATGGCGATTCTATTCCATATAGTTCAATAATTGTCACCTTGTGAATGCGAGAAGTATCGTACAATCATCTTAGCAGGCCATGTACATAAGATGCTGACAAAGATAATATACAGAAGAATGGAGAAGAAGATTGAGGACTTGTAAGGTGAAGTTCCGTTTGGCGTTAGGAATGCTGTTGTGACGTGGCGCTTAATCATGGAATCAGGAGTTTAAAAAAATCAAGGCACCTTCTAGGCTTTGTCGAACTATAAAAAGCGTTCACCAATATAAAACACTGCAAGAAGCTCGAAATTCTGAGTAAAATAGGAGTAAGCAATAGGAGAAGAAGAGTAATATTTGATATGTATAAGAGCTAGGATGTAATAATAAGAATGCATAATCAAGCACGAAGTGCTCTGATTAAAAACCGTATAAGATAGGGCTACAATATTCTGTCCTTACTGTTCAGTCCGTATATCGAAGAAGCAGTGACGGATATAAAAGATACGTTAAGGAGTGGGATTATAATTCATGATTAAAGAATGTCAACGATTTTCTGGTGACATAATTATCCACAGTGACAATGGGGAAGTTGTAAAGATTTACAATAGAATGAGCAGTCTACGCAGCAGAGACCATGCAGTGAGAGTGAACCGAATAGGAGCGAAAATAATGACGATAGCAGAAAACTTAACAACCAAATTGGGACCACGAAGCAGACGATGTTAAGCAATTTTACTATCATGGAAGTAAAATGAGACATGACGGATGAAATAAGGAGGATACAAAAAAGCAGACTACCGCAGGAAAAGAAGGCATTCCTGAGCAAAAGAAGTTTACTAGTATCAAAATAGGCCTTCATTTGGGGAAAAATCGTCTGAGAATGTACATTTTGAACAGAGTATTGTTTGACAGTAAAACAAGGATTGTTTTAAAACCGGAAGAGAAGAGGCTCGAAGCGTTTGAGATGTGGTGCTACAGAACAGTGGAAAAAATTGGTGGCCTCATATGGTAAGAAATGAGAAGGCACTCCGAAAAATTGGCGAAGAAAGAGAGGAACGTATAGAAAACTCTGACACAAAGAAGGAACAAGATGACAGGCCAATTGTTAAGACATCAGGGAAGAAATTACATGGTACCAAAGCGCACTGTATAGCGTGAAAATTGAAAGGGAAGAAAGAAAGTGGAAGACATCCAACAAAAAACTGAGATGATAACTTTGGTACAAAATAGGATTTCGTGGCCGACAGCATCAAACACTCATAAAACTAATAACACAGAAAAACCGCTGGCTACTTGAATCATATTAGCTTTATTTCTGTGATTAACAAAAACGAAGTCTATTTATAGTTTGGCTTCATGACAATGCTTTGATCTTTACAGAGCATTTACTTCGTTAAGGATATCGCACGTGTTGTATTCAATCTCTTGTCTGATATGTTTGAACAACCATATTATACCTAATCTCGGATGTCCAGATGGGGTCTGGACCTACTTCTTACATTCTCGACTGGCTCCGACTCTTTTCCAAGCAGCTGTCGAAATATACGTCTGGTGTGCAGTGGCCATTTCCACACTAATGGAAAATATTCTTCTTATGTTCGATAACGTACTCGAAGGTTGAAGTCCACAGGATCGCCATTTCAGAAACTCCCGTTTGCTGGATGTTGACTGGTTACTTTAAAGAAACGCTTTCAAATTATTACCCGTTCATATCGTAAGCAAACATCTGCAGTACGAGCTAACGTGGCTAAAACGTCGCCAAATTAAGTAACTGAAAACAATCGTCTACAAGGCAGCGATAGCCCACAAACGGTTGGTTCATACGATAACTCAGCAACTACCTCTCTGTCTGGAGCTGTTATATTTAAATATATCACTATCTGTTTCATTAACCATGAAACAAAAGGCATTTTGATTAATGATATTATTGTCTGAAGACCAGATTGAAACATAATTAATTAAGTTAATATTTTAAATGGTATCTTGCAGAATGCCAGGTCCTTCGGTTTGTAATTGTTTGGCTGACCTGGCCTTTCCAGAAGAAGCCAACATTGTACACCTTTGAAAACTAACAAATTTTCCACTAATGTTTAAAGCTGTGAAAATAGCTGCTTATCCCTTGTCGTTCGCTTGTATATTACATGGTCCTTCCTCTCATTAAAATATTCTTGCAATTGATACTTATCAAATAAATGATAGTATAATTAGGCTACATAATTAATTCAGTTGTAATTAATACACAGTTTCTCACCTTTTTTCTTTTGTCTGCACCGAAACAGTTCAGCATTTAACAAATAATCCCTCTCATAAGTGGTGTAACGAAAATGGTGCAGCATGACATATGTGAGGGAACAGCTTTTAAAGCTGTTCTTCTATAAAGCCTGTTGTGTCAATATGAGTTTGATCTTCCCATAAAACTTAGTATTATTAACAGTGCACACAACTCCGGGTACTGCATGTGTATATTTGATTCACTCACAGGTAAAGACACGAAAAAAAATGTATGTAGTGCTTCCATTACTCAATAAACAGAAAATTACTATTCAACTTTACGATTTTGTCAGAATTATGGCATATGCAGTCAAATTTTAACTGAAATATTATATGAACTTGGTTATGAGGAAAATACTTTCCACTCTATAGAAATCAGTCAGAAATCGACGTTCGTGCAATCGATGTATTATGCATGAAAGTTAGCAGACAGCTGGAATTCCATAAGATCAGGGGGAATGGGGATTTGTGAGAGGTGGCAACATAATTTTACTGTGAATGGTAGAATAGTTTCGAGATTTCATAGCAACTGGATGTGGGTACAATAGTACACAGTCGGCAGCAGCTACATGTTCCACCTTTCTTCAAACTGATAATAAACTGTACTTTTCTATTCACAGCTATCTGGACCGAGTTCGGTGGACTTAATAAGTTACGCCTGTTATGGGTGAACATCAGAACCAGTATCTTGTTACGTAAGTACCACTTCAAAGGGTCATTTGGTGGTAATGGTCACTTACAGTTTGTAATTGAATACAAGTGACCACGATAGGAGTCAGGTTAACATAAGAAAGTGTGAATAAAAATGTATTTCACAAACTAGATCACGTGATAGGATATGAAAAAGTCCAATTTCACTGATACTGAATTGGACCGGTTCTGCGTGTGGCGAGTGAGGATGTGTGACTGGTTCATGAATCTCCTTTCTTGAGGAGGGTGGAAGGGGCGAGTGGTCTGACGCATTTACCCCCGCGACTCTACATCTACATCTACATCTACATCCATACTCCGCAAGCCACCTGACGGTGTGTGTCGGAGGGTACCTTCAGTACCTCTATCGCTTCTCCCTTCTATTCCAGTCTCGTATTGTTCGTGGAAAGAAGGATTGTCGGTATGCCTCTGTGTGGGCTCTAATCTCTCTGATTTTATCCTCATGGTCTCTTCGCGAGATATACGTAGGAGGGAGCAATATACTGCTTGACTCTTCGGTGAAGGTATGTTCTCGAAACTTTGACAAAAGCCCGTACCGAGCTACTGAGCGTCTCTCCTGCAGAGTCTTCCACTGGAGTTTATCTATCATCTCCGTAACGCTTTCGCGATTACTAAATGATCCTGTAACGAAGCGCGCTGCTCTCCGTTGGATCTTCTCTATGTCTTGTATCAACCCTATCTGGTACGGATCCCACACTGCTGAGCAGTATTCAAGCAGTGGGCGAACAAGCGTACTGTAACCTACTTCCTTTGTTTTCGGATTGCATTTCCTTAGGATTCTTCCAATGAATCTCAGTCTGGCATCTGCTTTACCGACAATCAACATTATATGATCATTCCATTTTAAATCACTCCTAATGCGTACTCCCAGATAATTTATGGTATTAACTGCTTCCAGTTGCTGACCTGCTATTTTGTAGCTAAATGATAAAGGATCTATCTTTCTGTGTATTCGCAGCACATTACACTTGTCTACATTGAGATTCAGTTGCCATTCCCTGCACCATGCGTCAATTCGATGCAGATCCTCCTGCATTTCAGTACAATTTTCCATTGTTACAACCTCTCGATACACCACAGCATCATCTGCAAAAAGCCTCAGTGAACTTCCGGTGTCATCCACCAGGTCATTTATCTATATTGTGAATAGCAACGGTCCTATGACACTCCCCTGCGGCACACCTGAAATTACTCTTACTTCGGAAGACT
Organism: Schistocerca cancellata; assembly: GCF_023864275.1. Classification (NCBI taxonomy): domain Eukaryota; kingdom Metazoa; phylum Arthropoda; class Insecta; order Orthoptera; family Acrididae; genus Schistocerca; species Schistocerca cancellata. The sequence continues at coordinate 442,886,123 of NC_064628.1, read as the reverse complement.
TCTCTCCATTGAGAATAACATGCTGCGTCCTGTTATCTAGGAACTCCTCAATCCAATCACACAATTGGTCTGATAGTCCATATGCTCTTACTTTGTTCATTAAACGACTGTGGGGAACTGTATCGAACGCCTTGCGGAAGTCAAGAAACACGGCATCTATCTGTGAACCTATGTCTATGGCCCTCTGAGTCTCGTGGACGAATAGCGCGAGCTGGGTTTCACATGACCGTCTTTTTCGAAACCCATGCTGATTCCTACAGAGTAGATTTCTAGTCTCCAGAAAAGTCATTATACTGGAACACAATACGTGTTCCAAAATTCTACAACTGATCGACGTTAGAGATATAGGTCTATAGTTCTGCACATCTGTTCGACGTCCCTTCTTGAAAACGGGGATGACCTGTGCCCTTTTCCAATCCTTTGGAACGCTACGCTCTTCTAGAGACCTACGGTACACCGCTGCAAGAAGGGGGGCAAGTTCCTTCGCGTACTCTGTGTAAAATTGAACTGGTATCCCATCAGGTCCAGAGGCCTTTCCTCTTTTGAGCGATTTTAATTGTTTCTCTATCCCTCTGTCGTCTATTTCGATATCTACCATTTTGTCATCTGTGCGACAATCTAGAGAAGGAACTACAGTGCAATCTTCCTCTGTGAAACAACTTTGGAAAAAGACATTTAGTATTTCGGCCTTTAGTCTGTCATCCTCTGTTTCAGTACCATTTTGGTCAGAGTGCCTGGACTTTTTGTTTTGATCCACCTACCGCTTTGACATAAGACCAAAATTTCTTAGGATTTTCTGCCAAGTCAGTACATAGAACTTTACTTTCGAATTCATTGAACGCCTCTCGCATAGCTCTCTTCACACTACATTTCGCTTCGCGTAATTTTTGTTTGTCTGCAAGGCTTTGGCTATGTTTATGTTTGCTGTGAAGTTCCCTTTGCTTCCGCAGCAGTTTTCTAACTCTGTTGTTGAACCACGGTGGCTCTTTTCCATCTCTTACGATCTTGCTTGGCACATACTCATCTAACGCATATTGTACGATGGTTTTGAACTTTGTCCACTGATCCTCAACACTATCAGTACTTGAGACAAAACTTTTGTGTTGAGCCAACAGGTACTCTGAAATCTGCTTTTTGTCACTTTTTCTAAAAAGAAAAATCTTCCTACCCTTTTTAATATTCCTATTTACGGCTGAAATCATCGATGCCGTAACCGCTTTATGATCACTGATTCCCTGTTCTGCGTTAACTATTTCAAATAGTTCGGGTCTGTTTGTCACCAGAAGGTCTAATACGTTATCGCCACGAGTCGGTTCTCTGTTTAACTGCTCAAGGTAGTTTTCAGATAAAGCACTTAAAAAAATTTCACTGGATTCTTTGTCCCTGCCACCCGTTATGAACGTCTGAGTCTCCCAGTCTATATCCGGCAAATTAAAATCTCCACCCAGAACTATAACATGGTGGGGAAATCTACTCGAAATATTTTCCAAATTATCCTTCAGGTGCTCAGCCACAACAGCTGCTGAGCCAGGGGGCCTATAGAGACATCCAATTACCATATCTGAGCCTGCTTTAACCGCGACCTTCACCCAAATCATTTCACATTTCGGATCTCCGTCAATTTCCTTCGATACTATTGCACTTCTTACCGCTATAAACACGCCTCCCCCTTCACTGTTCAGCCTGTCTCTGCGGTATACATTCCAATCTGAGTTTAGGATTTCGTTACTGTTTACGTCTGGTTTCAGCCAACTTTCCGTTCCTAGTACTATATGGGCGTTGTGATCGTTTATTAATGAGAGCAGTTCTGGGACCTTTTTATAGACGCTCCTGCAGTTTACTATTAGCACATTAATATTGTTATTCCCTGTTGCATTTTGCCTACTCCTATCTTGCCGCGTCTCAGAAGGCGTCTTGTCGGGCCTAGGGAGGGGATTCTCTAACCTAAAAAACCCCCATGTGCACTCCACACGTACTCCGCTACCCTTGTAGCCGCTTCCGGCGTGTAGTGCACGCCTGACCTATTCAGGGGGACCCTACATTTCTCCACCCGATAGCGGAGGTCGAGAAATTTGCACCCCAGATCTCCGCAGAATCGTCTGAGCCTCTGGTTTAAGCCTTCCACTCGGCTCCAAACCAGAGGACCGCGATCGGTTCTGGGAACGATACTACAAATAGTTAGCTCTGATTCCACCCCGCGAGCGAGGCTTTCCGCCTTCACCAATTCCGCCAACCGCCTGTACGAACTGAGGATGACCTCTGAACCCAGACGGCAGGAGTCATTGGTGCCGACATGAGCAACAATTTGCAGTCGGGTGCACCCAGTGCTCTCTATCGCCGCCGGTAGGGCCTCCTCCACATCTCGGATGAGACCCCCCGGCAAGCAGACAGAGTGAACACTGGCCTTCTTCCCCGACCTTCTCGCTATTTCCCTAAGGGGCTCCATCACCCGCCTAACGTTGGAGCTCCCAATAACTAATAAACCCCTCCCCCCGTGTGCCTGCTCGGACCTTGCTGAAGGAGCAGCCACATGTCCCCTCACAGGCAGAGCGGGCGATGCCACACGGCCAGCCTCCACATTGACCTTCCGCCTCGTGCGCCGCGAACGCCGCTGAACCCGCCACTCCCCTTGGGGAGAGGGTGGCCCAACCGCGCCCGGTACCCGCGAAGATGTCTCGACAGCAGGGACAGTGGGTGAAGCACGTAACACCTGGGGTGTACCTTGCGACGCACCAGACTCCCCACTGCCGCTACACTCCGAGGCAGCAGCCTGAAGACGGCTGACCGCGGCCATCAACACGCTCAGCTGTTCGCGAACATTGGCCAGCTCCTCCTGCGTCCGTACGCAGCAGTCACACATCCTATCCATCCTAAGGAAACAATTTACTGAAGAGAGTTAATCAACCTTTAACTAGACTGCTAATTCACTAAAGGCGGCTGCTTATTCACTAAACTGTGGTTGCTAGCCACTTCTTGTAGAAAACAATGAAAATAGCACTACCTGTGTCTGGACTGTATTGAAAACAAACTCTAGCACTACTGGCACTATGGTTGACTACAGGGACTCTCTCTTACTGTATTCAAAACAAACACGAAATCTATGGAACACTATTAAGAGCACTCGAAAAATAAAGCTTCCTAAAAGCAAATACACACGGAAGAAGAAGTGACAAGTAAGAACAATACAGTTAATACTTAAATTAAGGTAGCTCGCTGCACAGCAGACGTGAAGCAGGCGGCAGTTACGACGACACTGACACTACTGGCACTATGGCTGACTAAAGGGACTCTCTCTGACTGTATTCAAAACAAACACGAAATCTATGGAACACTATTAAGAGCACTCGAAAAATAAAGCTTCCTAAAAGCAAATACACACGGAAGAAGAAGTGACAAGTAAGAACAATACAGTTAATACTTAAATTAAGGTAGCTCGCTGCACAGCAGACGTGAAGCAGGCGGCAGTTACTCCGTGAACGTACATGGATCTAGAATTAATTTTCAAGGCAAAAATTTTTATAAAGTGCATCAAAAAGGTCGCAAGTGCAAGAGAACCCTCATCTTTTTTCGAATGTTGCATCCTTCTACGAAGGTTATCCAATCTGTCGTGAAATGGAAACAGCAGTGAAAATAAAAATGATATGTTTTACTTGCAACATTTATCTACATCTTCCAGCTACTTTTTTAGATAGTTGCGCTCCGACTGTGACATTTGTCGCAGCATGTTACGAACTTTCCAATATCCACGCCATACAAGTCTGCGGCTTCCGCCAGTTCTCTATGCTCGTATGCAGTTCGTTGTCTGTCCCAAAATTCTCTGCTCGCAACCAGCGGTCCATGTGAGCAAAGAGGTGAAAATCAAAGACCGGGTTGTACGGTGGGTGACCAAACACTTCCTGTCGACAACGCCTGTACGTCCTGCGTCAAAGTTCCTGCACCATTACCGTACTTTGCACTACCTGTGTCTGGACTGTATTGAAAACAAACTCTAGCACTACTGGCACTATGGTTGACTACAGGGACTCTCTCTTACTGTATTCAAAACAAACACGAAATCTATGGAACACTATTAAGAGCACTCGAAAAATAAAGCTTCCTAAAAGCAAATACACACGGAAGAAGAAGTGACAAGTAAGAACAATACAGTTAATACTTAAATTAAGGTAGCTCGCTGCACAGCAGACGTGAAGCAGGCGGCAGTTACGACGACACTGACACTACTGGCACTATGGCTGACTAAAGGGACTCTCTCTGACTGTATTCAAAACAAACACGAAATCTATGGAACACTATTAAGAGCACTCGAAAAATAAAGCTTCCTAAAAGCAAATACACACGGAAGAAGAAGTGACAAGTAAGAACAATACAGTTAATACTTAAATTAAGGTAGCTCGCTGCACAGCAGACGTGAAGCAGGCGGCAGTTACTCCGTGAACGTACATGGATCTAGAATTAATTTTCAAGGCAAAAATTTTTATAAAGTGCATCAAAAAGGTCGCAAGTGCAAGAGAACCCTCATCTTTTTTCGAATGTTGCATCCTTCTACGAAGGTTATCCAATCTGTCGTGAAATGGAAACAGCAGTGAAAATAAAAATGATATGTTTTACTTGCAACATTTATCTACATCTTCCAGCTACTTTTTTAGATAGTTGCGCTCCGACTGTGACATTTGTCGCAGCATGTTACGAACTTTCCAATATCCACGCCATACAAGTCTGCGGCTTCCGCCAGTTCTCTATGCTCGTATGCAGTTCGTTGTCTGTCCCAAAATTCTCTGCTCGCAACCAGCGGTCCATGTGAGCAAAGAGGTGAAAATCAAAGACCGGGTTGTACGGTGGGTGACCAAACACTTCCTGTCGACAACGCCTGTACGTCCTGCGTCAAAGTTCCTGCACCATTACCGTACTTTGCTATCACTCATGACAGATGCGTTATGTGGGCTACATAGAAATCAGGCGGAACTCCTGAGCATGCACTTCACACTATACGGAGGACACTGCTTTTCGAGGCGCCATTACGAGCGCTCGGAACTGAAAAGTGGAGCATGATGCAGTCGACGGGAACAATAACTGAAGTGACAAAAGTCATAGGATAGCTCCCAGTATCGTGTCACACCTCTTTTATGCCTGGCGCACTGTAGCAGTTCGACGGGGCATGAACTAGACAAGTAGTTGGAAGTCCCATATAGAAATACCGAGCCATGCTGCCTCTATAGCCGTCCATAATTGCAAAAGTTTTGCCGGTGCAGGATTTTGTGAACGAACTGATCTCGCGATTACGTCTCATAAATCTACGGTGGGATATACGTCGGGCAATCCGGTTGACCAAATCATTCGATAGAACTATCCAGAAGGCTCATAAAAAAAAACGTGAATAATTATATTCCCATGTCGTGGCGTACTGTCATCCATCAAAATTCCACCGTTGTTGCGAATATGAAGTGCATGAATGACTGCAAATGGTCTCCAAGTAGCCCAACATAATCATTTCCAGTGAATGATCGGTTCAGTTGGATCGAAGGACCCAGTCTACTCCATGTAAGCACAGTGCACTCCATTACCGAGCCAACACCGTCTTGCATAGTGCCTTGTTAACAACATTGGTTCATGTCTGCATGGGGTCTCCGCCAAATCGAAAACCTGTCAGCTCTTACCTACTGAAATCAGGACGCATCTGACCAGGTCACTGTTTTCCGTCGGCTATGCTCCAAGCAATACAGTCACGAACCCAATAGATTTGCTGCAGGTAATATCGTCTGCTGCTACAGTACACTAATGCAAAATATATGCGTAATTCCTACAAATACGTTAATCGTACGTCCCACAGTAATTCTTGCAGTTATTTCACACCGTATTAGCACTGACACCTCTACACAAACGCCACTACTCTGGGTCGTTAAGTGAAAGCCGTCAGCCTCTGCGTTACCCGTGGTGAGAGGTGATGCCTGAAATGTGGCGTTCTTGGTATATTCTTGACACTGTGGATCTCGGAATATTGAATTCGCAAGTTATTTCCGAAATGGAATATCCCATATGTAAAACTCCAACTACCATACCGCGTTCAAAGTCCAGTAATTCCTAATTCCCTTCGTGTTGCCAGAATCACGTCGGAAATCTTTCCACGTGAATCACCGGTGAACAAGTGACCGCTCCACGAATGCATTGCCTTGTTATACCTTGTGTACATGACACTACTGTCGTCTGGCTATGTATACATCGCTATTTTATGACTTTTATCCCCCCTGTGTAGACACACTGCGATTAAAGTCGTTGCGCAAAGCATCTTCGCAAAGCTTCATCCGATTTTGACTGTGCTTTTAATTTCACCACCGATCCGACCTTGAAAAAATAAATCTCTACGATGTAAGTCAACCTGTAAGGTGGCAGAATAAATGGTCAGATTCGCACCTTACATGAGACCTTTACAAATCGCAATGAGAAGGTGAAGATGACACCTAACGTAAATCCACAGTTATGAGAACATTTTCTTATCAATATGTAATGCAAAAGGGGATGATAGTCAATCGACGGTAATTAACACACCATTCCTATACAATACATGTCTCTGAGCGGAAGTTAGGACAGGGAATGCAAGTAGAGTCGCTTTTAGTTTTAGCTCCACAACAGCGTAGCGTGACGCCGGCAACCACTTAAAGGTGTGGCAGAAAGGAGGACAGCGACCCCAGGCCAGGTGATGCAAGCTGGAGGGCTGCCTGCAGCGAGGGCATCGGTACAAGGGCAGAGAAGAAGCTTTAGAAAACTGCCTTTGGAAATTCCAACGGGATACAAGCAGAAGCAAGTGACGCATTTTTGTCCAGGGAGTGCGACACATGGAAAGGTCAATGTACTTTAGGTGTCTAGAACAGGCACAAAACTTCCGATTGGCGGAAACTGACTAGGAAGGAGAAAACTACTGAGGTTTCGACGCAGTTTGATATAAGGGACGTTGCGATTGGTAGAAGGTGTTTCTACAAAATGAGAGGAACGCTCCTATTGGTCAAAAAAGCCGTGACGTGAAAAAGGGACCCGAGTGGGGGGAGGCAGTTGTGCCATGAGTAGGACAAGAGAGAAATTTTGTGTAGGTAGAGACTCTTCTCTGGACTCGCGTCAAGTGCAGAACGGAGCGCTTAACGCTCAGTACAATGCAGAGAAGAAACTGGTGTGGACACTGCGTTCACAGCGGCTGCACTCCAGCTAAAATTAGCTGTAGCAACGTTTAGCTCCAACTGTGGAGAAACTGACCAGCCAAATTAGTTAATTGTTTTTGCAAGAACTGAGAGGGCACTATAATATGCATGCTGCTTTTTTTTCTTTATTGTAATTTTAGCACCTCATACAGGCGGGCCGTCAGCAGCATAGTACGCCGCTCTTCAGTGGTACAATCATGTGACAAAGAGGCGACATAGACAATGCAATGAAAATGGCGGGCAAAAAAAGTAGAGACAAAAAACAATAAACATGAAGCCGTTCACGCTGGACGATAAAAACACTAACACTTGTTGACACGGCGCACAGAACACGGAGGACGGCGACGGCACATGCGAACAGTGGAGTTGTAACTGCGAAAGAACGCGAAACACAAAACGAAGCACACACACGAGACACTGATGGCGATGATCTCCGGCGCGCAAATGTTCACTATGCGTGGGCGAGTCCGGGGACCTGCCAAGAGAGGAGGAGGAAGGGGAGTGGGAGAGCGAGAGGGGAGAGCAGAGATGCCACGGGCAGGGGAGAGAGGGGGGAGGGAGGAAGGGGGAGGGGAAGCCCGGGGGAAGAGGGGCGAGGGAGGGGATGGGGGAAAAGGAAAGAGAAGGGAAGGGAAGGGAAGAGAAGGGAGGGAGGGTGCCTAAAGGAAAGGACACCGGAAGTGGGGGGTGGGGCAGGGTCAAAGTTGATAGGAGGGGTAGATGGAGGGGAAGAGGACATCATCAGGGAGGGGGAGCTGGCGAAAGCCACCTTGGGAGAGGGTAAGGAGGGTGGAGAGATGGAGACCGGGTGGGATATGGGAATACAGGCGCGGCAGCGGGCGGGGGTGGGAGAGGATCAGGGAGACGAGCGGGTGAGGAGGATCGAGTTTACGGAAGGTGTACAGGATCCGTATCCTTTTAAGGAAAAGGAGGAGGTGGGGGAAGGGGATGAGATCGTACAGGATCCGCGTAGGGGAGGGGAGACGGATGCGATAGGCGAGGCGGAGAGCATGGCGTTAAAGGATTTGGAGGGATTTGTAAAAAGTAGGGGGGGGGGGCGAAGATCCAAGCTGGATGGGCATAACAAAGGATAGGGCGGATGAGGGATTTATAGGTGTGAAGAGTGGTGGAGGGGTCCAGACCCCACGTACGGCCGGAGAGGAGCTTGAGGAGACTGAGTCAGGAGCGTGCTTTGGCTTGGATTGTCCAGAGGTGGGGAGTCCAGGAGAGGCGACGGTCAAGGGTGACAACAAGGTACTTAAGGGTGGGAGTGAGGGCGATAGGACGGCCATAGATGTAGAAATCAAGGAGGCGGAAGGAAGGGGTGGTTTTGCCTACACTGATCGCCTGGGTTTTGGAGGGATGGACCTTGAGCAACCACTGGTTGCACCAAGCGGTGAATGCATGCTGCTCCAACCATGCGCCTATATATCGCCACGTAATAAGACTAGGGCTGAGTACATGTTTTCTTGCATAACAAGAAACATAAGGAAAGTTTCTGCTGGAAAGTTCAGCAAAGCCCAGATTAGTTTTGTAGGAATTTCAGTGGGAAAGAGCGGTCTTGCAGACAACAGCACGTTGCAGCTTAAGGTAAATACCGCGTGCAGAGGCGTAAACTTTGTTGGTTCACCAGTTTGCGTCCACTGTAAACTCCAGCGACTTTGGGTAATCTTGCACTCAAATTTATCATTTGACTAACCATCCACCGTAGACTTAATTGTAGGAGCAGTTTTGTAAAGAAACGTCCAATTAAACTTTGATATTACTGTGCTTAGGTTCAAATGGCTCTGAGCACTATGGAACTTCTCATCTATGGTCATCAGTCCCCCAGAACTTAGAACTACGTAAACCTAACTAGCCTATGGACATCACACAACACCCAGTCATCACGAGGCAGAGAAAATCCCTGACCCCGCCGGGAATCGAACCCGGGAACCGGGGCGCGGGAAGCGAGAACGCTACCGCACGACCATGAGCTGCGGACTATTGTGCTTAGGATTAATAAAAAGAAACTTCGAATTAAACTTTCATAATATTGTGCTTAAGATTAATGTTCTTTCAGAGAGTTAATATTTAACATTGTTGTGTATAAACTTATTTCAATTTTTTATGTTGGCAAGATGCGTTATCCAATGCGCTGCTTTTATGTTGGCGAGTTGAAAACTGTGTGAAAAGCTGGAATATGGTGAGAAACATTGCGTCATTAAACTTGTCATTTCACCTCACACAGTTGTTCTCAATTCAAGAATAAGCAAGCAAAAACCAAAACCCTCGCAACCTTACAAACCTCTACTGAAACATTAACTTCCGTGGCACTGCGATGTACTTCCTTCAAAAGATTTGGAGTTAGCCGGTAAGGAAGCAGAAGACATCAGAACAGCATTCAGAATGCGGTAGAGGCTGTCCGTGGGGCTACAGTGTCGCGTCGACCACGCAGATGAGGACGCGGGGACAAGGCGGCGCAGGCTGGTGTCCACACGTGGCGCACGCGTGTCGGGTTTGCGCCGCTGCCCTCCGCTCACGCACGACGCGACACGGCCTGCCCTGTGCTGCACGCCCCGGCACCATGCACACTCCCCCTCCCCCTTGCCACGCCATCCCGTGCATGACACGTGCCATCTGCACCAGTGCGAACGCTGTGTCACGGCTGCCTCGTGCCAGATTCAGCTGTCGTTTACGTCCGCATCAGTACTCCATAATTGGCACGGAGCGCATACTGGACAGCACTGAATACCGTATACGTTCACTTCTTTATGTCCCTGTAGTGTTACGTCAATCGTCTCTGTCTACGAGAAGACTTCTTATTAGCAAATACATCAACTCATTCTCAGAGGACGAAAAGCTTCCTGCATAAGAATTCTTACACTCCACTGAGCAATAAATACGCACGAGATGTTATATCAAGTTAATGAGACTGATACTGCTATTTTGGTACCTACAAATCTGAGGTGGTCGCTTTTAAAGTAAAACCCACTTCAGTCTACACACATCTGCATTAGATATTTTTGTCGCTCAAATATTTTCGGAATGTAGTTTTTCGTGAGAATTTGTTAGAGCTCCATCGTTCCTCACTTACTACGGGGCATAAGCACACATCTTTAGTAAACTGCTTATTCAAGCCACTGAATTTTCGGGTGTTATGAATTTTGACATTGTAGGGGCACAGTACAAGCTCGATAATTCGTCGCCCATTAATAAGTCTCAACAAAGCTTCTTTCAGTAATGCGAACAGAAGGCTCTGAAGAACAGAAATTGTCTTAAGGCAGTACGTAGCACTGGAAATGAATGCGGACGAAGATAAAGGTCAGTTGCTACCTAGAGGTTCTTACTATAGCTGGAGAATATAACAGAGAAAAGAATAGTTACTTGTACCTACATAGCTCTGTAAAAACTCCAAGAAACGACTGATGTCTATTCTTGCAGTTGCAGAACTCTTCAGTCAACCGACAGTGTAACTTCACACATTTATTATATAGTCATGACTTAGAATTCCTGTGTAGAAATCATTCACGGACTCCATTAGCTGTCGCATCCGTTCCATTAAAAGACAACAGTATACATTATCAATGAAAACACACACGACACTGATGTCATTCTGTCCGATGTACAATTTGTAGAATATTTCATCAGTGTCGTGCGTGTTTCCATTCCTAATGTATAAAATACTCTACGTAGAACCGACGGAATGATCAATTCGATGACAGTATAACTATGAAATATTTTATTTTTAGTCTGTTGGGCAACATATTTACACAAAACTTAGAAATCAAGCAATGAAGGTATTTGATTGGTGCCTTTATTACACAGAAGAATAGAAATTTAGAAATGGGATGGGTGCGACAGGCATTAAATAAATGTTTCTCTCTCGGGAAATACGAAGTGAATATTAATTTAAAAAGAAAGTATGTCTCGTCATGAATAAGAGATTGATCCAGGGTTTTGTTCTGTTGTTTTTATATCGTCAGACAAACAGAATTCTTAATCTGTGTACAACATTCGGAATCTTCCGAGAATAAGACAATGTTTTATTTCATTGTTAACATCGGAGCATATTGTACTATAGAAATTTAGTATTTTAAATTATGTTGTGTTACTTACCCACATAAATATTTAGCAGAGGATACTGATAAAATATGACAACTTCCCACAAAAAGAAAATTTTTTAAGTGAATTCCAATACAAGGAATGTTCAACAAACCATGTCTTCCATAGGAAGTAATATTGCTGTTTATAACATATCACAAGCACCTAAGAATTCTTCTTTCTTTCATGGCTGCAAAAATACGAGCGTTGCACAGAAATTAAGATCCGATCGGTCGTGAAATGGAAACCACAATGAACACCAGAAACGTTTTATTTGCAACAGTTACTACTTCCAACTACTTCTCTACATAGTCGCCGCTCCAGCTTCGAGTTTTGTCGTAGTGTTGTATCAACTTTCCAATATCCTCGCCATACAAAGCAGCTGCCTGTGCTTTCGACCATTTACCTGCACTGGTTTGTAGGTCACTGACTGTGGAAAAAATTTGTCTTCATAGCCAACGATTCTTGTGAGCAGAGATGAGACTCAGGGGGAACCGATTATAGACCGTATTGTAGGCTATCAAAAACTTCTCATCGGAAACGCTGCAGGAGTCTCTTCATTGCCCCTGCAGTGTGCGGCCGAGAATTGGCATGGAGGAGGAACTGCTCAACAGTTGTGTTATGTGGGCTGAATGACACAGGCGAAATCTCTAAACAGGCCCTCATACTTGGCGGGAGACGCTATCCCCTACGCATCTTTACGTGCTCACTGTTCACTCAAAACTGGAAAGAGCGACGCGATACGATCGACGGGCATACTAGAGACACTGCCCAACACATCTGAGCAAGGCTTTACCGGATTTTCTCAGGGGTTTCCATTTCGCGATCAATCGGAACTTCCTTTCTGGACAACCGTCGTATTTCTTTATCCAGTGGACTGTCGCCACTGAGAGAGGGATGAACTTAAGGGTTTGGTGGTTCCACAACGTGGTGGTCCTTTGACTTATTACAAGTTAGGATTGAACAAGAGTGGGGAAGGCAAATCGTCGTTAATTTCGAAAGGAACCGTAACTGTATTCATTTTACGTAAATTACAAAATACAGAAATCTGGATGGCCGGACGTGTACTTGTTTTGCAGCATCTTTCGTACATGCGATTCTGCACTCGAAAATAAAGATTTACAGATTGATTTAATATGTAAAATCGATGATTTCGTTCCCCACTTCAAATGATGAATAGAAATTATGGGTTTATGGCTTTAATTGTTACTTCTGTACATTAGCAAATCTGCTTTCTGTTGGAAGTGCCTAGCTTTTGTTTAGTTTCAACAAAATGTACGCAGATAAGCTAAATTATTATGACCACTTCAAACCGCGATGTTAGATGCCGTCTAGTGGCGTTGTGGGCAGGTGCCGCTGTAACAAATATACACTCCTGGAAATTGAAATAAGAACACCGTGAATTCATTGTCCCAGGAAGGGGAAACTTTATTGACACATTCCTGGGGACAGATACATCACATGATCACACTGACAGAACCACAGGCACATAGACACAGGCAACAGAGCATGCACAATGTCGGCACTAGTACAGTGTATATCCACCTTTAGCAGCAATGCAGGCTGCTATTCTCCCATGGAGACGATCGTAGAGATGCTGGATATAGTCCTGTGGAACGGCTTGCCATGCCATTTCCACCTGGCGCCTCAGTTGGACCAGCGTTCGTGCTGGACGTGCAGACCGCGTGAGACGACGCTTCATCCAGTCCCAAACATGCTCAATGGGGGACAGATCCGGAGATCTTGCTGGCCAGGGTAGTTGACTTACACCTTCTAGAGCACGTTGGGTGGCACGGGATACATGCGGACGTGCATTGACCTGTAGGAACAGCAAGTTCCCTTGCCGGTCTAGGAATGGTAGAACGATGGGTTCGATGACGGTTTGGATGTACCGTGCACTATTCAGTGTCCCCTCGACGATCACCAATGGTGTACGGCCAGTGTAGAAGATCGCTCCCCACACCATGATGCCGGGTGTTGGCCCTGTGTGCCTCGGTCGTATGCAGTCCTGATTGTGGCGCTCACCTGCACGGCGCCAAACACGCATACGACCATCATTGGCACCAAGGCAGAAGCGACTCTCATCGCTGAAGACGACACGTCTCCATTCGTCCCTCCATTCACGCCTGTCGCGACACCACTGGAGGCGGGCTGCACGATGTTGGGGCGTGAGCGGAAGACGGCCTAACGGTGTGCGGGACCGTAGCCCAGCTTCATGGAGACGGTTGCGAATGGTCCTCGCCGATACCCCAGGAGCAACAGTGTCCCTAATTTGCTGGGAAGTGGCGGTGCGGTCCCCTACGGCACTGCGTAGGATCCTACGGTCTTGGCGTGCATCCGTGCGTCGCTGCGGTCCGGTCCCAGGTCGACGGGCACGTGCACCTTCCGCCGACCACTGGCGACAACATCGATGTACTGTGGAGACCTCACGCCCCACGTGTTGAGCAATTCGGCGGTACGTCCACCCGGCCTCCCGCATGCCCACTATACGCCCTCGCTCAAAGTCGGTCAACTGCACATACGGTTCACGTCCACGCTGTCGCGGCATGCTACCAGTGTTAAAGACTGCGATGGAGCTCCGTATGCCACGGCAAACTGGCTGACACTGACGGCGGCGGTGCACAAATGCTGCGCAGCTAGCGCCATTCGACGGCCAACACCGCGGTTCCTGGTGTGTCCGCTGTGCCGTGCGTGTGATCATTGCTTGTACAGCCCTCTCGCAGTGTCCGGAGCAAGTATGGTGGGTCTGACACACCGGTGTCAATGTGTTCTTTTTTCCATTTCCAGGAGTGTATGTAAGTGGAGCAAACACGGACGGGGGCCGCCCTAGCGAAGATATGGGCTGCAAATGCAGGAATCCGTTGAGATAAGCAACTTTGACAAAGGGCAGATTATTATTACGCAGAGCCTGTGAACAAGTACTTCGAAAACGACGAACCTGGTCAACTGTTCACGTGATACTGACCGAGCGAGGTGGCGCAGTGGTTAGCACACTGGACTCGCATTCGGGAGGACGACGGTTCTATCCCGCCTCCAGCCATCCTGATTTAAGTTTTACGTGATCGCCCTAAATCGTTTCAGGCAAATGCGGGGATGGTTCCTTTGAAAGGGCACGGCCGATTTCCTTCCCAATCCTTCCCTAACCCGAGCTTGCGCTCCGTCTCTAATGACCTCGTTGTCGACGGGACGTTAACCACTAACCACCACCACGTGATACTGTCGTGAACATCTACGGAAAGACCAGGAGGACAGCGAACCACCACTAGGCGTGAAATGTTTGGTCGTCTACGAAGTGGCGTTCGGAGGCTTGTCTGCTTTGTAGAGTAGGGTAGATGGTGGCTTCCCTGCCGAAAGAGCATAATGCTGGTGCAATCAGATGTGTTTTGGGAGCACACCGTTCATCGTACATTGCTGGTCATGGAGCTCCGCAGCAGACCGCTCCTACATGTTCACCCAACGACATCCTCAATTGCGATTGCAGTGGGCACGCGGCCATCGGGATTTGATTGCCGATCATTGGAAACGTGTCGCCTCTTAGACTAAACCACATTTTTGGCTACAATAAGTCGATGGTCGTCTCCACATACGCCGTCATCGAGGTGAACGGCGGATCGAAACGTGCAGGATGGCTGGAGACGGGATTGAACCGTCGTCCTCACGAATGCGAGTCCAGTGTGCTAACCACTGCGCCACCTCGCTCGGCCAGTGTCACGTGAACAGTTGACCAGGTTCGTCGTTTTCGAAGTACTTGTTCACAGGCTCTGCGTAATAATAATCTGCCCTTTGTCAAAGTTGCTTATCTCAACGGACACAGGGTGGGGGGGGGGGCAATATTATGGTATTGGGACCAGTGGTAGAAGATATGCTGACAGATGCGAACCACGTGCACCCCTTCATGTTTGATGTCTTCTCCGAAGGTGATATCATTCATCAGTGCAATTGTCCGTGTCTCGGAGACAGAGCAGAGTTACAGTGATTTCAGGAGCATTACAGCAAACTTAAGTTGATGTCTCGACAACAAAAATCACTTGATGTAAATCCTACGGAAACCATATGGGTCGCCATCGGGCGCCATCACTGCGTATGCCTGTTATTTACACGAATTACGTAACTTCTGGATAGACACCTTATGCCACATACCTTCAAATACCTAACAACAAATTTCCGTATCCCTGATACGCCGAATCAAAAATAGTATTTCGTTCCATAGAGCGACAAACAAGCTATTAAACAAATGGCCATATTGTTTTGGCTCATCTGCGTTCATCCACAGTTATTAAAGAACAGGCTCTGATTCAGTCTATGGTAGTACAGTAAACTACAGACACGTCAGTGTTGCAATATCCACTTGACTTTATTGAGACAGAGAAAAATCTAGAACCCAAAGAGGAGTCAGACAAGGAGACATAATACCACCAAAACTGTTCTCAGCTTTCGTAGAGAAAGTTTCCAGAACTTGTAACTGTGAAAATGAAGATGGAATACGTTTCAATGGATTATATATGAACCACCAGAGTTTTGTTGATGGTTTACTGTGACTTCTCTTGGGTGTAGATATTCTTCGACAACTAATACATTAGTTTAATAGTGCATGTTTGAAAAAGTTTTGAAACTCTGCTACAATATGACTAAGACCATAAATACCATATTTTAAAGAAAATGTTACGGATTAGTACAAATTCATAGAAATAGTGGTTTAGTTTTATATTTGGGGTAGTTTAAGAAACCGATATCCGGAAACCTCGCACCTACGATTTAATTGAAAACTGATGGACGAGATTAGAAAAACATGGGAGTCGCTAGTCTCCTGACTCGTTTGATGCGGCCCGCCACGAATTCCTCCCTACTGTCAACCTCTTGTAATATTCACGCATATATTTATTCAGAAAATTGTTTACGACATCACTGTCTGTGGAATCTGAGTGAACATTCTCGTGATATTAATAAAGAAGGACTTCATCGTTACTAAAATAACAAATAATTATTGTCAGTGACATAATTTAATATTGTGTAAAAACTTGTATCTCAGAAAATACCTATGGTCACTGAGGTCTGTAAAAATTGTACTACGTTGTTAAGTAAAATTTGAAAAATAGAGTTTCTGTGCCATTGAAATCAGTACGTCTGTTTGAATATTTATTTTAATATGATTCTCGTCCTATATAAATGATAAGTTTTCTGTTCAGCTACAATGGAGTGCAGCCATTAGCGCTATTGATCTGTAGCGCGCTTTATTGGTAAAATGCTGAATAATAAGTGATTAACACTGAGAAATACTTTTATGTTAATGCATATAGTAGAGGTACAGAAAAGATTAAATATACATTATTAGTTAATAGTAAAACAATGCCTGGACGAGATTCGATAAGTGATTGTCTTATGTTAGCTGCTATCTTAGTGAAATATTGCAGCGGCAGTTTTAAATTGAATTTTTAAACAGACATAAATCTTGATGGTCAATTATTGCGATAATAATTGTGTATGGGTGTCCCACAACCCACTCAGAGGTAATAAATTCCACTTAGATAATCTTTAAATATAATGCAACAGCATCTTACGCGATAAAAATTGTTCACTGCTAATGTATGAAGCCGGATTGTTTCGTAAAAACTTTTATGAAATAGGAGTGGCCGAGCGGCTCTAGGCGCTACAGTCTGGAACCGCGCAACCGCTACGATCGCAGGTTCGAATCCTGCCTCGGGCATGGATGTGTGTGATGTCCTTAGGTTAGTTAGGTTTAAGTAGTTCTAAGTTCTAGGGGACTGATGACCTCAGAAGTTAACTCCCATAGTGCTCAGAGCCATTTGAACCATTTTTATGAAATATTTTTGACAGGAAAGAATACACTAGTGTTGTGCGCGTGTGGTATTGTGTGTAAAAACTGTTGATTTTGCTTAAAGAAGAGTGTTGTCACCTCTGATGACACTAGCGGTAAATTATATGACATCACTTTTGTGCATGAACTTAGTTCCATTTACACTGCTTGACAAACATTGCTACACGATCCCAGGTGGAGATTTCTTTAACAATATAAGGACCATTAGCCGGGAGAGGCAGTGATTAAATAAAACCTCATGTTACGATAATAATAAGTAGGTTTTGTTGTAGTCCTGCCCAAAACTTGCAAAACACCGAGATACCAAGGCACGCCACACTGTTTATATTAGGATTGCACCTGCATACCACGTTCTCCATAATTTGTTTGAGGCACGTGTATTCCTGTACGGCTTTTACCCTATGGAGCTCCCACCAGTACTATGGAAGTTATCCCGTGACGTCTTAACAGGTGTCCTGCTATCCTGTCCCTTCTTCTTATCAGCGTTTTTCGCATATTCCTTTCCTCGCAGATTATACGGAGAAGCTCCTCATTCCTTACCTTATCAGTCCATTTAATTCTCAACATTTTTCTGTAACAATAAGTCTCAAACGTTTCGATTCTCTTCCATGATTCACTACTCCAAACGTATATTGTCAGAAATTTTTTGTTGGCTGTAACGCAAGGAAAAGTCTAGAGGTGGCATTTTTCGCGGTATGTACTCGTATGTGTAATTCCAGCTGCTATAGCTGCTGCTGCTGATAGTACCGACGATCCGATTTTCTAAGTAAATTACCTTTTCTTTTTGTAATTCCAAATCATCTCACAGTTTATGTGAAATGTTCAGATAGCACTGATCTACCATAACCGCATTACAAACTGACATTATGCTTATGCTGTGAACATAAATTTTACTTAACTTATATTGGTAATCCAATTTTACTGAGATTTACTACAAACAAATGAAAGAACACGTTTAGTTTTACCACTCACTGTTTGATTTATTTCATAAATTAAGCAGTGACTAGTAAGAGTAAACTTGTTGTTTCATTCAATATCAGTAACAGACACGGTAAAGCCTAACCTAAAATGTTAGCATTTACTGATAAGCCAAACAAATATCTTTGTAGCAAGTTGTAGCAGAAGAGCCGGCGGCTGCGGTCGAGCGGTTCTAGGCGCTTCAGTCCGGAACCACTCGGCTGCTACGGTCACAGGTTCGAATCCTGGCTCGGGCATGGATGTGTGTGATGTCCTTAGGTTACTTAGGTTTAAGTAGTTCTAAGTCTAGGGGACTGATGACCTCAGATGTTAAGTCCCATAGTGCTTAGAGCCATTTGAACTATTTGTAGCACAAGAGCCTACGATGGGAACTTGGAAGATTTTTTTAAGTGACAGAGGCTGCCCTTGAATGGATTGACAAATGAGATATTAATTTATACACTTATTTTTTAAATTGAGAATTATGAAATCAATATACTTTTGTAAAGTTTGTAAAACCATGTAATCCACAGTTGCTAGTCACTGTTCATATGTAATGCCACGCGCAAAATAAATAATATATATATATATGTCTGTGATTATACTCGATATACATTAATTTTGAATTTACATGACAAAATGAATTTCCCTATTTTTTATTTGTACACAGCCGATAGGCTACATTGCCTGTACACGTCTGACACGTGTAGGAACGCATTTCTATCATGTTATCGTACGGGTGTAAAGAAGAGCCGGCCGCGGTGGTCTAGCGGTTCTGGCGCTGCAGTCCGGAACCGCGGAACTGCTACGGTCGCAGGTTCGAATCCTGCCTCGGGCATGGGTGTGTGTGATGTCCTTAGGTTAGTTAGGTTTAAGTAGTTCTAAGTTCTAGGGGACTTATGACCTAAGATGTTGAGTCCCATAGTGCTCAGAGCCATTTGAACCATTTTTTTGTAAAGAAGAAACACAGTATCAGTTCATGTCAAACTTTCTTATTACCATGTTGATAGCACTGACATTATCTTAAAATTTGTGCAAATTACGATGGCAATTTTCTTAAACATTATTATTATTATTGTGGTTCTTACTGCTATGAAATTTTATGGCTAGTGGTATGTTAAGTATAAAGACTCGTTAAAGACTGCAGATAAAAGGCTGGAGGCCATCCGAATGTCTTCATGCTGCCAGGTAAAACAAGGTAAAACAAATCGCTGACGCTTTTAAGAAGAAGCTCCGCCTCACCATAGAATACACCATTGCAAACGAATAGCAATGGACTCATAGGTAGAACTCGGCGCCCAAGTATGCAAAAATATTGCGAGTATCCATTTATTATTACTTCTTTGTGGTGTATCATCAAGAAAACTGGGGGGTGATAAAGGAAGGCTTTTGTTCTGTTTTTCGTAAATCACATTATGTTATAAAAATTAGGGAATAGACGATTTTACGTAAGGTACATCGTGGGATATTCTGTTGACAAATGAGGATTGGTATTCACAGTGAAATAATATCTACAGGATGTTCAAGAATGACATTTTAAAGCTTCAGGGTCACGTTCCTTACACCTAAATAAGAAAAAATCTCGAGTTAACATGGGCTCTAAAATGCATAGCTTAATGAGCTCTTGTTCATCCTGGATACTGTGAACCACAGCTCTTCTGCTGCGAGCTCTTTGATTTCCGTATGTTAGGTAGAGGTAGTATGAAGCGAAACAAAGACAGAATGTCCAGTAAACACAGGCTGTAAAATGCATACCTTACGAGTTACGAGCTCTTGTTCATTTTCGCTACAGTGAAACACATCTCTCTACTGGGCAAGTGGTTCAAATGGCTCTGAGCCCTATGGGACTTAACACCTGAGCTCATCAGTCCCCTAGAACTTAGAACTACTTAAACCTAACTAACCTAAGGACGTCACACACATCCATGCCCGAGGCAGGATTCGAACCTGCGACCGTAGCGGTCTCGTGGTTCCAGACTGAAGGGCCTAGAACCGGCCGGCTACTGGGCAAGTGCTAGCAGCTCTAAACTATGGGTTTTGGAGCCCATGTACAAAGGAATTTTTTTATTGTTTTAGTCCATACTACCTCCTCCCAATACCTGGAAACAGAGAGCTTGCTGTAGAAGAAATGCGTTTACCGTATTGATGATGAACAAGTGCTCACAGCTCTTGCATTTTACAGCCCATGTGTAATTGAATTTTTAATCTTGTTTTAGTCCATACTACTTCCTCTGACTGGATGTAAAGCAAAGAGCTTGCACTGGAAGGCATGTGATCCTTAGTATTGGGAGTGAACAAGTGCTCATAGCTCTCAAGGTATGCATTTTAGAGGCCATGTTCACTGGATAGTCTTTTCCTTGTACTGGTGTAAGGAAGGGGTCCTCAAATTTTTAGAACATCACCTTGAACCAGCGTGTATACATCTGTTTTAGCTCCGCGAACTTAGCGGGGTCCCAGTGAGTGCGGAAGCGACTGTCCTCAAGCCGCGTCGGCGGCTGGCAAACTTATTAGTTTTTGAGGCGCGACTAAGTCCCGACTAACTACACTTGCCAGTTTCCCTCGGGAAGTCTGTTTTGCAGACGATTAAAATATGCGCGGTAAGTTTCCGAGAAGAAGGATCCCGGTAAATAATCCTATGTAAATCTTTCGTCGCCGGAGCGGCGCGGCGGCGCGCGCGGGGCGCGTCCCTAATTCCCCGCTCCCCTCTCCTCCTGCGCCGCCGCCGGCCCCGCCACCCCCGCAGCCCAGGGCTGGGCTCCTCGGCGGCCGCCTGGAGGCGCGCGCTAACTACTGTGTGCTCTCGCCGCTCATCAGCGCGGGCTCGCCCCGAATAACGAGCAAGCCGGCGGCTGCTTATTGTTCCGCCGCTCACTCAGGGATCGCTCCGCCCACACGAAATAATTGCAACAAACTCGTTACACCGTCCGCCGCCGCTACCGCCGCCTGCTGCCGCTGGCGCGTGTCTCCAGGCCGGCGACCTCTGCTCTGCTGTTTCCCGGACAGATTTTGAGACGTGTGTGGAGGCCGTCGCTGGTGGAAGTTATCCGCCTGCTTGGTGGTCTTCCGGTAATGACGGGAATGTATCTGACGATCCCAGAGAGGTTGTGTTTATGACAAAGTGAAAACGTAGATCAGAAGATGTAACTGGAGGAAGACTGCAGAAGACTGACTCTTTAAACGCACTGCCAAGTGGCAATTACAAAGTAGTTATGCACACGTTGAAGGGAATGGGGAATAATAAGTTAGCAGACCAAGATGACAGATTGTTCAGGCTGTTTTAAAGACCTTGCTACTGAGAGATCATATTTTGGGGAACAACTTTTGTTCGATAGAAACTGTTCGCTGACTCTTCGTGGTGACGCTAGGTGTCTTTTAAGACTTGTTATGCCTTTGAGAGGCGGCGTGCCGTACACTCTCCGCGGCGTTCGCACGCGATGTATGTTGCCGATCATTCAGTCATACGCTCTGCTTTAGGGGAGGACGTTGATGAAATTGACCAAAAATGTCAAATTTCGACTTATTTTTTATTTGTTAGTACAACTCATGGACAAAAATGGCTCTGAGCACTATGGAACTACTTAAGCCTAACTAACCTAAGGACATCACACACATCCATGCCCGAGGCAATTCACGTATCATGTCTGTGGCGCTATCTCCCCTATTTCGCGATAATACAAAACGAGCTACCCTTCTTTGGACTTTTTCTGTCATCCATCAGTCCTACCTCATGCAGAGCCCACACCGCAGAGCAATACTCCAGAATAGAATGGACAAGCGTGATGTAAGCAGCCTTTAGTAGGCCTGTTGCACCTTCTAAGTGTTATGCCAATGAATCACAGTCCTTGGTTTGCTCTATCCACTCGGCTGCTACGGTCGCAGGTTCGAATCTTGGCTCGGGCATGGGTGTGTGTGATGTCCTTAGGTTAGTTAGGTTTAAATAGTTCTACGTCTAGGGGACTGATCACCTCAGATGTTAAGTCCCATAGTACTTAGAGCCATTTGAACTATTTGTAGCACAAGAGCCTACGATGGGAACTTTTTCCTCTCAGAAACTGTATAGTGTCCTGGAAATAGCAAATAGCCACTTTTGTAGGAGCTTTTATGATGTCTCAGCTTGTCTGCATGGAAATTCTTGTCCTAACAGAACCTGTTTACGAAAATAGAGCGGAATAACGGAGAATACATTACTCCTGATGGTCATAATGCGGCACCCCCCCCATCACATCTTACCCTTGCTACTTTCAACATACACAGACGTTCCCACAACTATGAAGAGACTCCTATATTCCAGCACAAAGGATGTCTTGTGAATGAATGGGGTATTATGATTGGCTCTTATCGGATTTACCTGACGAATTACTGATGCCACCGGTGTGGAAGCACCATGCATCTTTTTTTTTCCTTCTGCAGAGGAGATTTTAAGCTGCAAAAAACTATATTATAAAGATAGCCACATTGTACCCACCATTAAACCTTGCAAAGTGCCCTACATATCGTCAAATATGGAAAGACCCTTACTCAATTACGCTGCTGTCCAACTGTGGACAGGAGCTTGAATATTAGAGCATGTAACTGATCTCCAACCCGGCAATGTATCACAATGTACTGTGTCGACGTAGTTAACATACAATTCGTATTATGCACCATACGAAGTCACCTTTTTTACATTATTAGTACATACACCGTGAAGACAGACAGCATAAGTAAACGCACCATAGGTATACATGTGGCACTAGATATTTCCTGCAAGGTTGGGTGGTTGTCCTATCCCAATGCATCACCAGAGCGCCATCAGTGGAGTGAAGTCATTCTCAGAACTGTTGTGCAAAGTCTGACTCGTTTCCCCTCGGCACAAATGCGTTACTGTTTCTGGTCCAGACCTGCTTGCTTGCTCGCTTTTCTACACACATCTCCAGACTCTGTGATTACAAGAACATATCTAATTTTGCATGGTTTGCTAGAAAATCATACCATTTTTAAGACACTTCTCGATATCAGACACCTATCAATATCGCTCGCATAGCAATATCGCTCTCGCGATATAATTTCGAAGATATAGACTGGAAAGTATTTCTCTACAAACCCAAAACTTTAGCTAAGTGGAGCGTACTGTAAACCATAGATTAACTAGAAATTTATCGCGTCTGCAAAGACCTTTATGTGAAAAAACTTGACAAATGAAAAATAGAGTATTTTCCACCTGCTAGATGCATACACCACAATCGATGTTCTCTCAACTAAATAAAGATGGGAAATGCGAAGAAGCAGTCAACCAAACAATTAACATGGGTGGGAATAATGGCCCAGCGCAAACACACGTCCATATTCAATCTTTTTAAATCTCCACGGAATCACGAAAGTTGTCTAACGGATACTAAGTATCACTTCACTATTCAGCCGTCTAGAGAACTACATGGGTAAGTCAGCTACATTCCTATACTCCAACAGGTTTTCCATTTGGACAGCTCCTAACGTTAACGGGAAACGTGAATCATTCCCATCACTGGGGCTGCATGCCAAGCACGCATAGGCAGAATCATCCTAGAAAACCGGTAACATATATAATTTACCATTGTATTTAGAATTAAATTTTACGATCGCAGTTTCAATTGAATGACATTCGACCATGAGCGAAGCATCGCAAATACACTCAGCTGACGACTGTGGCTCTGGAAATAGAAATATCTGTACCGTTCTTATGACCTGACATACTCTTCCCTTTGCTATCCAGTATTCCACATCAAATCCATACCTTCCTTTGCACATGTCTGAACACAAACACATACTTTATAAGCCTGATGCCCAAGGCAAACCTATCACACATCCCCTATCACTAAGTATAATACCTCGTCACTAACTGATTGCAGGTGATACGAAATAATCGTGACCGAAAATCAACCATTGGTGGGCATGTTTCATAAGTTTTTCTTGCGAATGGTACCAATGTGTCTTAGAAAGAGAAGCTTAATCGTCTTACAAACCGTCAGATGTTAAAAAACACAACCATATTACCATCACAAGCGGTCTTGGTTCTACAGGTGCACGCAAGTATCCATGTTAAAAGCTATGCTGGCTAAATAAATCGAGGTATGGCATTACCTCCGAATGAATTGGTTTTTCCAGACAAATACCGGTACGGTCATCGTAGGAGTGTATAGTATCAGACCAGCAGGCCAGTTACACGTAGCCCACGATGCAACCTCGTGATAAAATCGCTGAATTTTGAAAGTGATTCGGCTAAGTAACGTGGTATGATACAGGTATTTGCAACTCCCTCACGCCACTAGATATTTTACCGGTATTTGTAATGTATTGTGTCTCGATACTATGTCAGAGGTTTGGTGATTTATCCACTGAATTCTAGGTGATGACTGTTTGAGGAGGTTCACAAACAATAGTAGATGTGCTACCTTTAGTTCGTAAGAAATATACACTAGCTTTTCAGGTCTCTTGTGTCACGATATCCACTAGAAACGATGTCTATGATTTGAAATCAAGTCCCTCCATTCAAACACATAACTGCGTTGAATCCTATGGAGAAGTACTTTAATGATTACAGCCACTATATAATATATATATATATATATAATATATATATAATATATATAATATATATATTATATATATAATATATATATAATATATATAATATATAATAATATTTCTGACACTACAGATCCAAGTCCATTTACATCTATCTCCCCAACATGCTGTCCTCATTATTCTGTACCATCCATCAGAGAAAAATTGTGAACTATAAAAGTTCAACTAACTTGATCCGGTAGAAAACTAGATAAGATTTTTAACGCATCTCTCTCCTCCAATATATCGAAAAGAAAAACCGAATGCGTGCAGGCATCGAGCACATGTGACGATACTATCAAATACAAAGATATTGATCAACTGCACAGTCCAGTTTAAAGTTTCATCACATGTAATGTAGCAGGATGATCGTATCAAGCGGACTATACTGCAATTCGCAAGAGACGCTCCCTGTGACCCAGTGTCGTTGTTTGAAACATTGTTTCTTTTCCTGCTCTGACACGCTTTGTACACTGCCAAACATTTTGTTTTTCTGCCATGACTTTGAGGTCTGTGTCAGATTCTAAACTGACATTAAGACTTTCTGATCCACAACCTCTCGCAGACAACAAGGACATCACCCCAAAATACTGTTATCCAAGACATCGCACTGTGACGCAACTGACGTCATTCAAGACAGTTGCTGTGACTTCAGCTGATGTCTTTCTTTAAGACGTTCGGGCCCATGGCCTCTTGCAGACAACAAGGACATTACCCCAAAGTACCGTTATCCAAGAAGTCGCACTGTGACGCAATTGACGATATTCGAGATGGCTGCTGTGACGTCAGCTGATGACGCGAGTACCGTTACCCAAGATCGCTGTAAAGTGCCACACACCCCTGCCAAGGCCCTTGGCGAGAAGTCTGAAATTTGGAGGGAAGATAGGTCATTTGGGTTACCTCTAGATGTTCCACGGTGTAAATCATATCGTTATTGCTGTTACCACATCGCACCACACCACACACATTGGATGATTTTAATTAAAAGTCATTTACAACATAAGTAAATTGGAAGAGTTTTGGGGCGGCGTTGGTTTCCAAACTACATCAAAACTTATCTGTCACATTGATGGAATAGCTGATTGCTCTGCATTCCATTTCGACTGATTACTCATATTGCAGTCATGTACGCGATCACTCTTTCGGTGCTAGCCATCCTCAGAAGGTGTCACCCCTCCACAAAACTCTTTCCCCAACTAAGACAAGACCCTTTCCCCAACTAAGACAAGCGTTGTCAGTCAGTCATTATATGGTTACCAACAGTGTGGCAGTGGACAAATGGGATGGAAAAGACACCCCCAATGTACTGAAATAATAAGCATTACATTTGACTGTATGAACAATTTTACCAATTTTACAGTAATATCCACACCGACCAACGGTGTGACAGCAAGTTTCCCAATTTCAGTATCATAGCGAAACCACCCCCTCCCCACTTTGCTAATATCATTGTGAATGTGGATAGAGGAATGTGCAGTATGTTCATGCATTGTTAATCCTCGAACACATCCATCATCAAAGTATATTAGATAGCGCTCTACATATTTCTAACACTTCGAGGATAGTGCTTAATTTGCGATCTATGTCTATGCTGATGGGAGTCACAGAGCATTCTCGCAGTCTTAGAGACTGAAAGATCCCCCTCACACTGTCATTGATTAACCTGCCCTGCAGCACCATTACCGATTTAATCTGCAATCGACCAGAAGTTAGACCGCTACATTCCACGCCTCATGAATGAATGGAGCTTGCTGAGTCCTTGCCCACCCACGTGCACAACATATCTTGAGATGTGCCCATGTCGACATGCTTAGCATTCCTTATCGACGTATAGTTACAGATTTGAAAGAGTTGTGATGTCATAGCAGAAGCAGAAGAACAAGAAACTGATGATTTTTATGCGCAATGGAGCTCCAGACGGATGGAGTTCGAAGTATTATTACGTAAATCAACCAAGCTATCAATTTTAAACTATTATTCCAGAGTTTAGGATCAGTACCTAGGAGGTATTGGTAAGATAGAATAGAAACACATGCACTCCTAAAGCTACAACGTTCCGCAAATAAAATGGGCTATAACGTTAGACCGCATGCGTTTCCGACCCGTCAGTCGTACGGAGTGTAGCGCTGTTAATATTCTAATGTAAGAAATGTATTTCAAGAGCAAGACATAAATCCTTTTTCCCGGTTTCTCTACGATAAACTATGTTATCGAACCATAAAACAAAGAAACTACTTCCGTAAAGCATTGGCTCTGTGTGATACGAGCACAGTATTGCTTTCCAGAGATGTATAGCGTCCACTGTTCACATCCGATCACGTTCCAGAAATTATACTATGCCTGCATCAGCCCTATAGAAAATTATCGTTTGTAATGGGGAATACCTCTTACAAGGAAACAGATAAGCACATAGCAGCAGCGTCTGACATGTGATAATTGCAAGTCATTCCACAACTATGTAAACAGCACATTTGTCAGGCAAATGTATACATGGGGATTGCAGTGCCTTATAAGCACCTATCGCTAATTTAGTTATGAAGCTGAAGTCTCAATTTTACACCCAATATGTGATAGGGGATGGAGTACATGGCATAAAATATAGTGCATTTAGACGAATGTGTCACGTTTCATCACACATGAGATGAAGTCCTCTGATGATCGACAGGTTTACCGTTAACGATCGCAAGTAGACAGTGCTTTAAATCACATACACAACACTTGGCTGTATACGAGTCGAACGCAGGCTATATCTCTAGACTGATGAATCCTGACAGAATAGTGTAAAAATTGACCTACAGCAACTTCTCCCTCTCTAGAGTGCATCATCAGCCTACCATTAAATAGTGCCTCGTTACAGCTCCACCTCAATCGATCACTCCATCCACTCTCTGTCATCCTTTAACGCAAATACATGTAAGTTTAGAGGCAGATGGTCCTCTGCTTCCTGAAAAGCATCAAATAAAGTAGTCAACTCGCGTGTGTCACTGGTACCTCAATAGACGTACAGTATAATGCTGCCTCGACAGAAAAAAAATTAACTGCTTCCCTGATTCCATTCGCTTCCGTGTCGACGTTTTCTCACATTATGTCACGTGACATAGCCAGCATTCGACTTAAAGCACTGTCTATGTGCGATCGTTAATGGTAAACCTGTCGGTCATCAGAGGATTTCCATTTCTACTGATGGTCCTGACGTGGCACCCCATCCATCACTTCATACCCTTCCTTCATTCAACATACACAAACGTTCTCACCGCTATGTAGACTCCTACATCGCAGCACAAAGAATGTCTTGTGAATGAACGGGGGATTATGATTTGCTCTTATCGAATTTACCGGCGAATTACTAATGCTGCTGGTGTGGATGCACCGTCCACCTTTCTTTTTCTTTCTGCAGACGAGACTTTCAGTTGCAAAAAACATCCAATAGGTTGCTATGAATTAAAAAAGAGCTACCCCATACATGCGAAAAATATCGATTTAATTAATTTGCATAAATTATTTATATGAACGTGGTGTTAGCGGTACAATATATAAGGGAGGGTGTGCGTGGGTGTGTCATGTGACAGAACAGCAGGTTAAGTGCAGAACACTAGGTTAATCTGCATAATTTGTATGTACAATGCAGTACAGTAGTTTAAGGGGTGGGTGACAAAGAAAAATGCGCCAGAAATGGAGTTCAAAAGCATGTTAATTTTCGAAAAGTGTACCAGAAAAAATGGGAGGTCATAACTAATTACTTCTTTTGGTATCAAAGGTGGTACAATAGTTTAAGGAAATGGAGGGTGATATGAAAAACCACTTGTAACGGAACAATAGGTTAAGTGCCAACAAAGGACCAAACATTAGGTTAAGATGCCCAGAGTACAGTGTCTAACATTAGGTTATGCAACATGTTTGCTCCCTGTAATTACTTCTTACAAGACCTACATGTTTCCAAACACCAGAGAATGATGAACAAGGGAAACCCAACCCCCTACAAACGGATTTTTTTATAAATACCCAATATACCCTTGAATTTCCTGTTATGAGACCCTTCCTCTCCACCACCAGACCGCCATCTTGGATTCCGTCACGGAAGGGAACAAACTGTTTCCAACTATTTTTCCCCGACCCAAGACCGCCATCTTGGATTATGTCACAGAACAGACGACAGTGCCATGTGGTGGCAGTACTGTGTGCAAGGTCAGTTGGACTCTGGACCTTGCAGTTAACACACTGCATGGAGTTACTGCCTCAATTGTTTAAATAAAGACATTAATTCCTAGGAAGAGGTGGTGGTTGGGTGAGTTTGGATAGTGGAGGTAGCACAACTGGCCTTTCTTTTCCGCCATTTTCTTAGGTTAGCAGAGATAGGCCAAGTGGGGTTTCTTTAGCGCCAAAATTCAAATTTCCCTTCAATCCCTAGGATGAGATGGTGGTCGGATGAGTTAGGTTAGTGGAGGTAGCCAAAGTGACCTATTTTCCCGCCATTTTCTTAGGATAGTAGAGGTTGCATTGTTCTGATTGAATTTGAACTTCCCACTAGTGGGGCATGGCAGGAGGCATGCTACTTTCTCACCTAAAGTCGCCATCTTGGATAACGGTACTCGCGTCATCAGCTGACGTCACGGCCGCCATCTTGGATCACGTCATGCACTGTTGTGAAGTCTACAGGCCGCCATCTTGGGTGACATCACCACCACCATCTTGGATGCATCTGGCAACAATGGAGAGTGGGGTGACACCCCTACAGCGCCCCTATTCCCAGGACTGCCACAACAGTGGACCGATCGGGAGACATGCAGAACAGGCTCAACAGTCCTCGCATCCCCGTATCCCACCCTCTACAGCAATCCGGGTTGTACGGAGGATGTTGCAGTGTTTCTCAACCAAATCGATGCAGAGTAGCTCTCGTCCGATTGGCAGCGTTAAGGTGGTCTTTATGGTGCAACTTACCTGATACTCAGCAACTGTAGTGGTGTATAACGAAATAATAATTAATAGATTCAGTTTTTTATTACTTATTGTTCCTGTATATTTTTTAGAACCACGGTATTTTGCTGTAGGCATCTTATTGTCGACATTTGGAAATAATGCGGTAGATATGACTTTCTGAAGAAGGGCACTAATTGTCGGAACCGGTGAAGAAATTAAATTTATTTTATGCAGTTGGTCGCTTATTATTGCATTGTATTTACCTGACTTTGTGTGAACAGCTTTAGATTTATTGGTGGGGAGAGGGGGGAGATGTGGTAGCACATGAGGTCTCGATGACCACGTTTTTCGACTGCAGGGGTCCTCTGCTCCTTGAGCGTGGAGCGCAGCGCTATGAAGACACTTTTGTAGAAACTGCGATGCGCCATAAAGTCGAACGCCCGGGAACGCTGTCAGTCGGACTCATCCTCTTGCACGATAACGTCCGCCGCCACACTGTCAATCGGACGATGGCTACGCTTCAGCGATTTGCTTGTGAAGCCCTGCAACATTCTCCATACAGCCCAGATCTTCCACCATATGATCTTCATGTCTTTGACAATTTGAGGAAAGACGGCTTGGATATTGGTTTCAGTCGGACGAGGAAGTGTAAGAGTGCTTGCGGTTGTGGATACGTTAGCAGCCGACCGTGTTGAACGAAAGAGGATCGTTTTGTCTCACAGCCTTAATGTGTGTGGTGATTTCTCTTGGATGGAAGCATCCCACGGCTGGTGTTCGGTTTTATTTGACTGCCAGTTGTATTTCAGTTAAACTTCGTCTCTGGGAAGAGTCATCGAATGTAGTATTATGCGCAATCCTTAAAATGGTGAATAGATGCCCGGGGAAAAAGTCATTTACTGGATGCAACCTGACTTCATTAATCCAGTATTACGTGTTATGGACATTGTCAAGGGTTAGAAACCCTCCATATTTAGCCACAGACTATCGCAAGAATCAGAACACGTCATCGGATAAAAACAGCTACTAGCTTCGTCAAATGAAAAGAGCTAATATCGTGACTTGTAGAACCCATAATACATGCCTCTAGTCGGCTACTATCTGCTCTCGGTATTTTTTGGCACACTGAATACAAGCATTGTATTTGTTGTTGATAGCCTTCTGCAAGGTACACAACTCCAAATTTCCATTAAGAAGTTCGCTCGGAAACTAAGTGAGATGGGTCTGCATTCACAGACAACATTCCTCTCGAGTTTAGACCAGATTGTAACTGACAGGACGTGTTACTCATCTACTTTCCCTGTCACTTAGCATATTTTTATGACCACTCTAGGTAGGTTGTGTTACACGATTGCGAGTTCTACTACATTCTATGTAGACAATATGCCAGTCGGCACTGATAAGGTAACAAATACGGCAAATTATTCACTGTGTGGTTACGAGTGCCTCCTAATATCTCCTTTCTGCCATCATGTTGTGTCTCCACGTCCACTCACCTTATAATGCAGATTCCAGACGTCCCAATGGCACATACTCATCCCTTCTCTCCTATGAATTACGTCGGAGGTGAAGTGTAGCATGACAACCTGGAACAAATTCTACACTATTTCCGCGTTCTACTGTGTGAACAGTGCGTTCACCTTTGTGAAACGGATGTGTCCTTAACATAACTACTTGTACATACACGTAAAATGATTACTCTGCAATCCACATTTAAGGGTTTGGCAGATGGTCCGTAGAACCACTTTCTCGACCATCACTCCACTTTCGAATAGCACGTGGGAAGAACGGACATCTAAATCGTCCGTTGCGAAATCTGATGTCTCCTAAAAACTTTATTCAATAAACAACCAAAAAAGTTGTAAAACAATAAAATTTTTTGACAAAGTTCGTACTTATTTGTTATTATTTTTGTGGCGTCGTAGGACTATTATCCGTTGGGGCTTGCACGCCCCGCCTCACGAACGGGAAGTTGGGACCCAGTGATACAAGATGGCGACACCTTTTCAGGTTTGCACCAACGTGGAGTAGCCGATTGTCACTACACTTTTGTGAGGGTTGAAACCCATCTAAATTCTTAGTCGTATAGCAGTGGAATATGATGAAACTGGTTTTAGTTGGTGGTGAAAGTCTACAAGTGGACACACAAGTTGAAACGAGGTGTAACAAATGTTGAAGATTCACCACGTGCAGGATGCTCTGTCTGTGCAGTCGAGGAGAACAACAATACGAGAGTTAACTGGGGAAAAATAAGTGCACTACAGTGAGTGACATTGCATCAGCGTTAAACGTTAGTGTCGGATCAGCTTACCACGTTGTTCATTACGTATTGATGTCCAAGCAAGCGTGTACGGTTTGCGTTCCAAAACATTCTGCATCAGAAATGAAAGAAAAGAGCACGGATGTGTGCAGGGAGACCTGAGGTTTGACTGCTTGCCCCAACCCTCGTATTCCCCGGATCTAGCACTTTCACTTTATAACTATTTTGACCCACTGAAAGACGCTCTTAGTGGTTCAAGGTCCGCTGATGATGAAATACAATCAGCAATGCATAAGTGGTTACGCACACGCCCACCTAGAATTCTTTGCACGCTGAACTGAGAAGCCTGTCCAGCTCTGGCATTAGGGGGATTACGTTAAATATAAATCTCGTAATAAATTATTTAAAAAAATATTGAATGACCCTTCTATTTCATGACGGTGATCGTTCCTGCTCATGTAGACGCGGCATTCAGAGGAGAAAGCTTGTAACTGAAATTCCGTAAAAATATGCTGCAGCAACGCAGAATACCGTTTCCCTTTTTTAAAAAAAAAATAGATAGCTATTCCCGCTTCATTATCGCATTCACCAAAATTACTTCCCTATTTTCTGATAAAGCAACACCAGTTGTTCTCCTTTTAACTTTCTCGATGCCCTCCGTGAACCCTATGTGTTAAGGTTCCCAAACCACACAACAGTAATCCAGAAGAGGACAAACAAGCATAGTATAGACAGCCTCTTTAACAGATTTGTTGCATCTTGTAAGTGCTCCGCCAATAATACGAGTACGAAATCTTTGGTTCACCTTCGCAACAACATTTTCAATGTGATGGTTCCAATTTACGTTGTTCGTAATCCATACGTATTTGCTCGAATAGACAGCCTTCAAATTTCTCTTATTTATCATGTAACCAAACTTTAACGTAATTTTTTCTGAGCTTATGTGGAGAGCTTTACTTTTTATTGTTAAGGGTCGATTGCCATTTTTCACACAGCGCCTATGCCTTCTCTGAGTAAAAGAAAAAGCGTAATCGTATGACATGACCGGCTGAGAGACCCCAAAGGGCAGGTTCAACCACCTAATTACAAAGGTTTCTCCTATCATTCGTACCCACAGGTCCGTTTCCTTGCCGAAGTAGGAGGAGTGTGTCGAAGTGTAACTCTTAAGTGTAAATAACTGTAAGAGTGTGTGTGTGGTCTACTGCCATGTTCGATGAGAGGAGACGGCGAAACCGAATGTGGGAAGACAGTCTACTCCTCTCGAAGAACCCCAATGTGCCTCCTGGGCTTAAAGTCCCCATCCGACGGACGGATCTACGTCGACATTGTTGTGTAAGCTTACTTCATGGGACACTAAGGAGAGATATGGAATTTAATCAACGACAGTGGCACAATGACTACTGATCAGGGACGTTACGCCACTGCCCCTCCTACCCGCCTGCCAAAAAGAGAAAGAGATATCTGTCAACAGCATACGGCGTACCCGGAAGGTCACCCATACGAATAATGGTCACGTCCAACGGTGCTTAACCTCGGTGATCCGATGGGAACCGAGCTGTCCACCATTCTTCTTCTTTTTATAACAGTACTATTCATCATATACAGTTAATTTACATTGAAGTAAAGATAATAAACACGAGCATTTCATACACTATGTGACCAAAAGTATCCGGACACCTGGCTGAAAATGACTTACAAGTTCGTGGCACCCTCCATCGGTAATGCTGGAATTCAGTATGGTGTTGACCCACCCTTAGCTCTTATGACAGCTTCCACTCTCGCAAGCATACGTTCAATCAGGTGCTGGAAGGTTTCTTGGGGAATGGCAGCCCATTCTTCACGAGGTGCTGCACTGAGGAGAGGTATCGACGTCGGTAGGTGAGGTCTGGCATGAGGTCGGCGGTCCAAAACATCCCAGAGATGTTCTATAGCATTCATGTCAGGACTCTGTGCAGGCCAGCCCATTAAGGAGATGCTGTTGTCGTGTAACCACCCCGCCACAGGCCGTGCATTATGAACAGGTGCTCGATCGTGTCGAAAGATGCAATCGCCATCCCCGAATTGCTGTTCATCAGTGGGAAGCAAGAAGGTGCTTAGAACATCAATGTATGCCTGTGCTGTGATAGTACCACGCAAAACTACAAGCGGTGCAAACCCCCTCCATGAAAAACACGACCACACCATAACATCACCGTCTCCCAATTTTACTGTTGGCACGAGACTCGCTGGTAGATGACGTTCACCGGGCATTCACCATACCCACAACCTGCCATTGGATCGCCACGTTGTGTACCGTGACTCGTCATTCCACACAACGTTTTTCCACTGTTCAGTCGTCCAATGTTTAATCACCTTAAACCAGGCGAGGCGTCGTTGGCATTTACCCGTGTGATGTGTGGTTTATGAGCAGCCACTCGACAATGAAATCCAAGTTTTCACACCTCCCGCCTAACAGTCATAATACTTGCAGTGGATCCTGATGCTGTCCGGAATTTCTGTGTGATGGTCTGTATAGATGTCTGCATATTACACGTTATGACCCCTCTTCAACTGTCGGCGGTCTCTGTCAGTCAACAGACGAGGTCGGCCTATATGCTTTTGTGCTGCACGTGCCCCTTCACGTTTCCACTTCACTATCACATTGGATACAATGGACCTAGGGATGTTTAGGAATGTGGAAATCCCGCATACATACGTATGGCACAAGTGACACTCAATCACCTGACCACGTTAGAAGTCCGTGAATTCCGCGGAGTATCCCATTCTGGTCGGAGGAAGGCAATGGCAAACCACCTCCACTAGGACCTTGCCTAGTAAAGCGGTGCGGGTCTCCCGCATCGTTCCCCTACGCTCTGTAATGAAGCATGGGACTTAATTTTTTTTTCATTTCATCCCATTCTGACTACTGAGGTCGCTGATATGGAGTGCCTGGCAGTAGATGGCAGCATAATGCATCTAATATGAAAAACGTATGTTTTGGAGGGTGTCCGGATACTTTTGATCATACACTGTAATTTACGTATATGGAAATAGAATGAATTAGATAAAGCAAACAGCAAATACATTTTACAAAAGGCAAATAATAATGGCTACAGTCAACTGCAGGCAGGTGGAGGCAAGGTGGGCAGGGTCCAATCCCGAGGCCTGAGCACGGTGCCTCCTCTCCCCACTCCACCCCACCACCCACCGCTCTCATTGAGCTGCTCCTTCACGAGATTTCTTTTATTTTTATTTGCTGATATGCTTGACGCACTTGTACGATGCTTGGCAATGTAAACATCCGACGATAGTAAAATTTACGCATTTTATTGAGACTTCTGGTGGCAAGATTGAACAATTCTACATATCGGACTGGATGCACGGTCGCAGTCTTGCGGTCGACATTATCTATGGTAGCTTTTCTGATCACTGTGCTTTGGACACCACTCCCCAGCTTGTTCGCCAACCACTGAAACTATTTCGTTACCCGTAGATGCTGCATGTTCCTCTCTTGGCAGGTCCTTCTCTTGGTGGTTTGATACACGATGTGGGGGACCGTAGTTTCGATCCGCTGGTAGGTACTACCACTCTGGAATGGTGGACTCTATTGGCTAACCAGAGGTCCGTCAAACTTTGATCACTTATTGTGCTCCTAGGGCGAGGGAGTTTACTATTCTCTCTTGTGCGACTTGCATGACGGTGCGGGTAACCACCTTCCCCCTCCACCTTGTGAATAGTAGATGTACGAAGTGTTAAAGAAAAGTTGTCGCAGTTGAAGCGGCGACAGATGGAAGAGCTGCGGGTGCGATAGAAACCACGATCACTGTTGGTGGAGGAATTGACCTCGTTATACCACCTGCTTCGACGTCGAGTTCGGCATCGCCGCTCTTGCACTAATTCTCTTACGGCAGCAGACAGCCGTCAGTTGACAACACAAGTTGACGTCGTTCTTACACCAGTACTATGATGACCTTTACGACGGACCGGCCGGTGTGGCCGTGCGGTTCTAGGCGCTTCAGTCTGGAACCGCGAGACCGCTACGGTCGCAGGTTCGAATCCTGCCTCGGGCATGGATGTTTGTGATGTCCTTAGGTTAGTTAGGTTTAAGTAGTTCTGAGTTCTAAGGGACTGATGACCTCAGCTGTTAAGCCCCACAGTGCTCAGAGCCATTTGAACCATTTTTGAACCTTTACGAGAAGGGTACACCTAGCAACTCTTCCTTCGACCGAGCCCGAGCGGAACACCGAATTCTTGGTCGCCTTTCACTCAGATAACGAATGTGACCTTATTGCTACCTCACCTTCTCACCAATCGCCAATTACGGATGTGCTCCCCAAAGAATTTTATGTCCGTTTTCAACCCCTCTTTGGTGTCACATTTATGTCAACATTGAGCGATATTATAGAGAGTTTTCCCGCTCCATTCAAGGTCACGAAAATTGTGTTGATACCCAAACATGATGGTCCTAATACTGTTGATAATTTTCATTCTCTCGCTTCACTTAGTTTCAGTTACAAGAACGTGACGTGGGTGGTAACTGGCAGGATGTCTGTCTTGCTGGGTGCTGTCGTCAGGGAATGTCAGAGTTGTCTTCCGAGTCACTGTTTCGTTATACCGGTGGCGGAAAGCCGTGATCTGGTTCAGGTTGCTGCCTTTACTTCTGTCCACTGTGCATTTGCCTTTTTTAATTTTAATAAGTCTTCCGTTCACATGAATCATGAATTCCCGCTTCGGATTTTGGAAATAGTGAGGTTTACTGTCGAGGCTCTTAGAGTGTTTTCGGACTTATTCACAGGCATTGCAGCTTCGGTAGCTGTCAATAGGTAACTTAGACCCCAGATTACCACCCGTCGGGGTCTACCACAGGAGGTCCGCCCTCGATGTCTTTGTTTGCCTTATCTCTGGAGTCGCAAGGGTTACTCCCCAGCTTCAGGGTTCGACACTTTCTGGAAAGAACCTCGCTGTCTACGCGTAGGCTGGCTATATCATGGTTTTACTCCATCGATGATTATTGCCGTGACTCGGCAATCGGTTACTGATAAGATCCAGGGGGCAATACTGGGAAGTGAACGACGCTCTCTTCAGAAGGTACCTATTTTGGATACGTATGTATTGTGCAAGTCACCATAGAGCCTATATCGTATCAGGATTCACGACACAGATAAGTGCAAAATGCTGTAGGTGTGAGTCCCTAGATACGCTGCAGCACCGGTTTACCTGCCAGACTGATCCTGGCTCAGGAAGGAACACTGGTCCAGGCTCAGAAAGCAACTGGCTATCCTCACTCGGTCTGCTGAAGCTGCATATTCCGCTGATATAATTCTGCGGTCGGGTGCTTCTTTCAAAGACCAGTGTGATTATATGGTTGGTACAATGTGCTGTTGCTGGTGAGGGTGATGATGACCATTTGGCTTTTCGTCAGTTTATGTTTGTAGTTTATTGGTTCTGCATGCAACTGCCTTGATTCTGAGAGCTTTCTGCGAACGTGCAGAATCTTACATTTCAAATACCGGGCTCTGGATAGTTCCGGCAGCAGCTGCTCCCCTCATTGTACTTTTGTTTTTTCGTCTCCTTTTCTTCCTCTGTATTCCTTCCTTTTGCGCTATTGTTACTGTTTTTGGAAAAACAGGATCAACAGGATGCAGAACACAGTTAAAATCACCACACAACAAACGACCCCGAGGACTCCCATGTAAAAGATAAACAATATCATCTTTATAAGAAAAGTTTACGTTCCACTGAGTCAACAGTACAAAACATGAGGAAACCTCGATGACACTCAAGTACCTATACCTCACCAAAGGGCATGTTTTCCCGAAAGAATAAGGCAATTCCCATAGAAAATTAGGGAGCCACATTAAAAACATTTCGAAATCAAGGGAGAGGAAAACTGGCAAATAGAATTTATCGGGATAACATTACATCTGCACAGGAGTCGTATACTAGTGTAACGTGACACAACGAAGCTACGCGCAGCTCTGTTAACATTTCTTTAATATTTATAGTGGCAAATACGTACACAATGAGCAATCAGAACATTATGACCACTGCACACCGCTACGTTGGATGGATGCCTGCTGATGGCATCGCGGGCACGTGACGCGGTAACAAAAGTATGTAGGCGGAGCAGACACGGACGGGGAATGACCTTATCGAACACATGGGCTGCAAATGGGTAAATCCGTTGACATAAGCGAATTTGACAAAGTGCAGATTACTATTACGTAGAGTATTTCTAAAACGGCAAAGCTGGTTGAATGTTCACGTACTACTGTCGTGAACATCTACAGAAAGAGCTAGGACAGTGAAATTTCTATTGGACACTAAATCGTAGGACGTCCAAGACTCTTCATAGAACAGGCCGTTCGGAGGCTCATCTGCTCTGTAAAGTGGAACAGATGCTGATCTGTGACATCTGCACCGAAAGAGCACAATGCCAGTGCACGCACAACCGTGTCGAAGAACACCGTTCATCATATATTGTTGAACATGGAGCTCCGCAGCAGACCACCCCTACACGTTCTCATGCTGACATCGTCAATTACGATTGCAGTGGGCACGGGACCATCGGTATTCCACCGTCGATCAATGGAACGTGTCGGCTCTTCGAGCGAATCACATTTTTGCTACATTAGGTCGATGGTCATCTTCACAAACGCCGTCATCGAGGTGGAAGGTGGGTCGAAACGTGCAGCATGCCACTAAAGCGGGATGGTAGGAGCTGAATTTGCTATGGGAGACATTCTCCTGCGAGTGCATGTGACCTGTGGTAGTAATCGAAGACACGCTGACAACTGCAAACCATCTGCACGCCTTCATGCTTGATGTCTTCCTCGATGGCGATGTCATCTTCCAGCTGTTTGATTGTCCGTGTCTCGAAGACAGCAGTGCTACAGTGGTTCGAGAAGCATTATAGGGAACTCAGGTTGATGTCTCAGCGTACAAATTCACCTGATGTACATCCTGTGGGATGCATCTGGTCACTATCGGCGCCATCATCGCGCACGCAAATCAACAGCCCGTTATTTAGGCGAATTACATGATCTGTGCGTTGACACCTAATGCCACATACCTCCACAAACTACCAACAAACTGTCGGATCACTGATACTCAGATTCAATTACGTACTTCGATCCAAAGACGAACAATCAAGCTATTAAGCAGAAGGTTATAATTTTCTGACTCATCAGTGTATCACAGCAGTCAATCATAATAAAAAGCACCAGTCGCTCATCACGGTCCACTGCGGAGACCAATGACGAATCCGACAGCAGGAGTCAGTTCCGGTACCAATTGAACCTTACCCTTGGTTGTTTTGCGCGCTCCTGTACGTTCCGGCTGTACACGTTGTTTAACTCAATTGTGAGGCATAATAGCCTCTGCAGGCGGGGACGTAGATTCCACATCATTCGGTGACTTACGAGGGTCCGAGGTCTACTCTACAGAAGGGTCACTCTGCAAGGTATGTCGACAGCATAAAAAGTAGGGCAATCAAAGTGAATCTCAGAGACAGCGGGCGGCAACTATGGGATAACAATTTCCGCAACGAGAGTCGCAATAGGCGGCAAATCACGATCCCCGTCTT
The DNA here is from genome assembly GCF_023864275.1 of Schistocerca cancellata. Lineage (NCBI taxonomy): Eukaryota > Metazoa > Arthropoda > Insecta > Orthoptera > Acrididae > Schistocerca > Schistocerca cancellata. The sequence continues at coordinate 442,846,740 of NC_064628.1, read as the reverse complement.
CAAGAGCAGACAGAGGAATAGGTTGGCATTGTTGCACAGTATTACCATCTGTAATTGTGGTGGAATCTGCAAAGGAGACGACTCCGACAAACAATCGCTCCGGGATGGCTCGACCTTGAAAAGGCTTTGTGATACCACAGTACTTGTATGAGTAACGGAAAAACGCATCTCATGGGAAGATGGAAAGACTGGGAGGGTAAAGGCACAATTAAATCTTCACCATCTTGAGTGCGGCGCCGCTTATTATGAGTCACACGCACCGCCGTACATGCAGTAGCAGGAACGTCGTGAGGCTTTACTTGTAACGGCGGAAAATCACCCGCAGGGATAGTACAAACTGTCGAATGACCACCAGAAACGATGAAAGATGTAGCTCCAAGTCGTTACCGGAGCAGACAAGGTCAGCAACCGTTAACTTGGGGCGCTGTTCTAAGAAAGACAGTAAAATAAGAACTGTTGACGGACAATAGCTTCAAAGATGGCCACTTGTTCGCTGTACGTAATATGAATACAGAAGCCACAAACTTGAAATGAGACGGAATATTCTTTTGGATTTGCATTTCTCCAAAAGTATGCCTTTAAACATTACAGGTTTTGCTGACTGACTTGACCAGAGTTTACAGCGAATGGCTCTCGCTGTCACCACATTGTACAAAAACTTCGTTACGATAAATATCCTCTACCTCCAGAAGAAGAATGAATATTCCAACATTGGTATATTCGTTGTTGGCATTCGCAAGTGGGACCGCACTGAATGAACCATTTCCATCTCGGAAGTGAACCAGATCATCAAGTTTTACTAGGAACTGGTTACGTCAAGGGAATCTATAGATTTCTCAAAGAACACATGAATTTCATTTGTAAAATAGGCAGATGCTCTTGGTCCAAGGTAACTTGAACACCATCAACTAATCCGTCATGGACTTCTAAAGATCCGCACTGCACGTTACATCTCAAACGAAAAACTTACATTAGGTCTTATACCCATGAGAAACGTCAGTAGTGGACTAGGCCGCTTTCAGACACACACCCAACGATGTCACACACACAAGAACATAAACACCACTAAAGTGATAAGTTCCCAAATACTGGCGACGCTGGCCGGCCGGGGTGGCCGAGCTGTTCTAGGCGCTACAGTCTGGAACCGCGCGACCGCTACGGTCGCAGGTTCGAATCCTGCCTCGGGCATGGATGTGTGTAATGTACTTAGGTTAGTTAGGTTTAAGTAGTTCTAAGTTCTAGGGACTGATGACCGCAGAAGTTAAGTCCCGTAGTGCTCAGAGCCATTTGAGCCATCTGAACTTGCGAAGCTGCAGAGGGAAGGGTAAATAAACAAGTACCAGTTCGCTCGGTCATCAAGACGGAACTGTGGCCGCTAAACCACCTGGCGCGGCAGTGTACCTCGGAACGACCGTCGACGCCAACGTCTTGTGATGAATTTACCAGAATGTGCACGAAAGCACCAACAGCAAACTGTCCGAGAGAGCCGCTCAGATTGTCTCCAAAATTTATATACACTCCTGGAAATGGAAAAAAGAACACATTGACACCGGTGTGTCAGACCCACCATATTTGCTCCGGACACTGCGAGAGGGCTGTACAAGCAATGATCACACGCACGGCACAGCGGACACACCAGGAACCGCGGTGTTGGCCGTCGAATGGCGCTAGCTGCGCAGCATTTGTGTACCGCCGCCGTCAGTGTCAGCCAGTTTGCCGTGGCATACGGAGCTCCATCACAGTCTTTAACACTGGTAGCATGCCGCGATAGTGTGGACGTGAACCGTATGTGCAGTTAACGGACTTTGAGCGAGGGCGTATAGTGGGCATGCGGGAGGCCGGGTGGACGTACCGCCGAATTGCTCAACACGTGGGGCGTGAGGTCTCCACAGTACATCGATGTTGTCGCCAGTGGTCGGCGGAAGGTGCACGTGCCCGTCGACCTGGAACCGGACCGCAGCGACGCACGGATGCACACCAAGACCGTAGGATCCTACGCAGTGCCGTAGGGGACCGCACCGCCACTTCCCAGCAAATTAGGGACGCTGTTGCTCCTGGGGTATCGGCGAGGACCATTCACAACCGTCTCCATGAAGCTGGGCTACGGTCCCGCACACCGTTAGGCCGTCTTCCGCTCACGCCCCAACATCGTGCAGCCCGCCTCCAGTGGTGTCGCGACAGGCGTGAATGGAGGGACGAATAGAGACGTGTCGTCTTCAGCGATGAGAGTCGCTTCTGCCTTGGTGCCAATGATGGTCGTATGCGTGTTTGGCGCCGTGCAGGTGAGCGCCACAATCAGGACTGCATACGACCGAGGCATACAGGGCCAACACCCGGCATCATGGTGTGGGGAGCGATCTCCTACACTGGCCGTACACCACTGGTGATCGTCGAGGGGGCACTGAATAGTGCACGGTACATCCAAACCGTCATCGAACCCATCGTTCTACCATTCCTAGACCGGCAAGGGAACTTGCTGTTCCAACAGGACAATGCACGTCCGCATGTATCCCGTGCCACCCAACGTGCTCTAGAAGGTGTAAGTCAACTACCCTGGCCAGCAAGATCTCCGGATCTGTCCCCCATTGAGCATGTTTGGGACTGGATGAAGCGTCGTCTCACACGGTCTGCACATCCAGCACGAACGCTGGTCCAACTGAGGCGCCAGGTGGAAATGGCATGGCAAGCCGTTCCACAGGACTACATCCAGCATCTCTACGATCGTCTCCATGGGAGAATAGCAGCCTGCATTGCTGCGAAAGGTGGATATACACTGTACTAGTGCCGACATTGTGCATGCTCTGTTGCCTGTGTCTATGTGCCTGGGGTTCTGTCAGTGTGATCATGTGATGTATCTGACCCCAGGAATGTGTCAATAAAGTTTCCCCTTCCTGGGACAATGAATTCACGGTGTTCTTATTTCAATTTCCAGGAGTGTAGATTAAGAACTACAGAGGGTCTTTAACTAGACTGAAGAAAGAGGAGCGACGGGGGACAATTGGCTATAAACAAATGACTATCGATAGCATACTATGTAATGCCTAACGAGATACCGTTTCATTGCACGCTGGTGTACTCCGTCTCTCATCACGATTGGGAATCCTGGTGACAGGCAGCGAGCGCCGGGCGCGGACGGGCCGGTGGCGAAGCCACTTTGCGCAGCAGCTAATCAGCGGCGCCGTTGTTTCTGCGCCGCACACAATAATAAGCTATCGAACTGCGGCGGCTCCCCCCCCCCCCTTACTGTGCGGGTGTGGTGGCGGAGGGGGCGGAGGCGGGGGCGGGCTGGGATCCGGAAGGCCGCGCCTCGCCCTGCCTCGCCACGTCTCGCCTCGTCTTGCCAGCCGCGGCGCCGCCAGCGGCGCAATTTCCGTTTTCTGCTGGCCATGTTTATTAACGAGCGCGCCACTATCGGAGGTTGCGGCGCCGGCCCGGGAGACACGGCTCAGACGGGGAGGCCGGCGCCGGTTTCCTGTGCGGCCTGCCTTGTTACCGTTGTTTTCGTTAGCAGTTCTCCCGTATTTCATAGGTAGGTGGCGAGCAAGGTCATTATTACGCTGTAAAGGATCTGTGACAAAGATCTTTTATCAAAGTCGTTTGGTCAAATCTCTTACAGTGTAGTGGGGAAGCTTCATCAAAGGTATCTTTTATCAAAGATTTTTGATGAAAGTTACAGCGAGGGCCTAACTTTAATCAAAATTCGACGTTTGCACACATAATGTCAAGTCAGTCAGTGTAAAATCGACACGTCCACTACGGAAAACTGGTGGACCTCTTTTTGGCCGGATCAACATTCGTATAATATTTGGGTTGGGTTGTTTGGGGGAAGAGACCAAACAGCGAGGTCATCGGTCTCATCGGATTAGGGAAGGAAGTCGGCCGTGCCCTCACAAAGGAACCATCCCGGCATTTGCTTGGAGCGGTTTAGGGAAATCACGGTAAACCTACCCGAGCGGGATTAGCCGAGCGGTCTGGAGCGCTGCAGTCATGGACTGTGCGGCTGGTCCCGGTGGAGGTTCGAGTCCTCCCTCGGGCATGGATGCGTGTGTTTGTTAACGTTAAGTAGTGTGTAAGCTTAGGGACTGATGACCTTAGCAGTTAAGTCCCATAGGATTTCACACACATTTGAACATTTTTTGAACGGAAAACCTAAATCAGGATGGCCGGACGCGGGACTGAACCGTCGTCCTCCCGAATGCGAGTCCAGTGTGCTAACCACTACGCCACCTCGCTCGGTCATATTATAGTCTCCACGCCAAGAACTGTTTTGTAGATCGTAGGACGCCATCGATAAACACGATGGCATGCGACAGCGAAGCATCTTGCACACAGTCCACGGTCTTATCAGGGTACGCAGTTGTACAGCAGTGAGCAAATAGGATGAAGTCAGGGACTTATAACGAAATTAGAGTATTCTCGCGGCAGGACGCGTGCTATAGACTTCCTAGCAGCACGCGTACCCGCGGCCGAAAAGGTGCGGCGATAACAGCAGCCAAGATAGTCGGTCGCACAGTGCATTGCCATTGATTACCTAACATATGTCTACACACAGAGAGGTCAAGATTGGGATTAGTGGGTGAATAAGACAAGTAATTAAAACACTTCTCTAACAGATCAATATAATTTATTGAACAAACTGCTGCATCCTTGAGACATGGAGACTGATTATAATATGCATGTTAATCCTCCCAAAACAATCGATGTTCTACAAGGACCATCAGTTTTCCTTGGTGGAATTGTCGATTTTGCACTGATTAACGTCGCTGTCAAAGTGCCTTTAAACTACAAAATGACGACTGAGTATATTTGGTGCGTGGGTACCATCACAGTGGTCACTGCAAGGTATGAAGAATACGGGAAGAAATAGTTGCTGAAATCAGCTGTATTCGAAGCGACTGCATTGTGGACAAAGTAACCTTACATACAGAAAGAGAGTATATGGAAGGAAACTGAGACACAATAAGTGAACTCTTGTGACTGTGTAAATAAGTGAAATAAATGTATTTATTTGTACTGTGTATAACCGAACCTTACCTTCATAAATTCCTCGTTAAGTGATTCATAGAGGCCATAATGGGTAAAAGTGCAGATATTTTTTATGTGTGGCACCGTAATATGAACACACAGCCCGCATCTCGTGGTCGTGCGGTAGCGTTTTCGCTTCCCACGCCCGGGTTCCCGGGTTCGATTCCCGGCGGGGTCAGGGATTTTCTCTGCCTCGTGATGGCTGGGTGTTGTGTGCTGTCCTTAGGTTAGTTAGGTTTAAGTAGTTCTAAGTTCTAGGGGACTTATGACCACAGCAGTTGAGTCCCATAGTGCTCAGAGCCATTTTTATGAACACACATCTGTGTGATGGTTGTATTTCCTGTGCATCTAATAGTCTTTGTGCAAACATGTCTCTCAGTTTACTGCCTGATGTTGGTCTGCATGGCCGTAACTGAACCACTAAGTCGACCACACCTGTCGGTGTAGACTAAACCGTTGTGGATCTATGTGTCAACACTTCAACATCTGACCTGCTGCCCCGGGGAAAATAAGCATTAATGGCTTGCTCTTGTCACATGTACTAGGAAGTATTAACCAACCGAAAAACATACGACTTGTAGTAGCATAATTACTATTCTGCAAATGATGTAAATACTGAGGTAGTGATTGTTCCGTGCACCATCGTCAGTCACCAGTAATAATATCTGCACTAATATGCATTACCCCTGTATATTGATACACTTGTTTCTGGAATAACACGTGAAATGGTACAATGTCGGATTCCAGTGCTATATTGCAAGCTGGAATAGCTTGCGCTTGTTGCTCATAGTCTTAACCTAACCATGAGCCCATTTGAAGGAGAAGCGGCGTTCATGATTTCAGTAATGAAACTCTGCACCAATTACGTATTTTTTCAAAGTTTGATGATGCTTTTCAAGAATTCTTTCTCATTATAAAGTACAAATATTTACACAGGAGTTTTACACAATGTCCCGGAAAATCGGGCAAAAGAAATCTGTCCAATTGCTGTAAAGCATGAAACACAACTGCAGGGCAAGATAGGCAGAACACCACACATTCCAGCACCACATAAAATACCTAAGTAAATATTGATAATAGAATAAATTCTTCAAACGTGTCATATTAAGCATGAGAAAATAAATAACCAGTCTAATATTTCATTATTTCATTCATGAGTGACACAGTTACAGGCTTCCCAGAAATATCGATTGTGATGAATTACGAAATTACATTTATTAAATGAATGTCGTGTAGGTAAATATACAACCTGTCTGTCGGGATAGCCTCAAACATCACATGAGGATCTGCTTTCAAGAGGGAGAATTGAAATGTTTGTTCACCGGTTCTTAACAGAGTTTCACTTATGTCCTCACATTGTACCTCACGAAGCAACTTCTGGTGAACACTTCGATCTTCTCTTCTCGCTATCCACGTTTTCACTCACCATAGTTTTCACTTCTCTTTCTTCCAAGCAATGCGTTCGCCAATAACATATGCTGTTGTACAGGTGATTAACCGTTCGGCATCCATTCCCGAGCAATTACGACACAAAATTTTGCGATGGTGTAATAGCTCATGCGAAGTCATTTGGTCAAAGAAATCTGACGAAATCCTTGACAAAGAGCCTTACATATATTTCAGAGGTCAGATATTTGCACAATTTGAAGAATGAGCTCTGCGTGACAGGGATCAAAAATTGTCTGAGAACTGGCCTGTCGCGATTCGGCTAAAGAATTTGCAATAACAGACTCTGCCACAAGTCTTTGGGACAATGTGATGTGGCCCGCTACGAGACCTTCTCTATACGTGGCTGCCTCCCCCCACCCCCCCCCCCAGCCCCCCAGCTGTTCAAGCTCCGGAACCGCGGGACTGCTACGGTCGCAGGTTCGAATCCTGCCTCGGGCATGGGTGTGTGTGATGTCCTTAGGTTAGTTAGGTTTAAGTAGTTCTAAGTTCTAGGGGACTTATGACCTAAGATGTTGAGTCCCATAGTGCTCAGAGCCATTTGAACCATTTTTTTGCTGTTCAAGCCATATCCGCCAGCATGCCTCCCTTTGCGTGAAAGCAGCGACCAACTATCCCAGGCAAGGCCGAAATACCTGCTCCCGCGGCAATTCCTTGTTCTTTGAACTAACACCAATAACGCAGACAATTCGCCGTCTACGCCTTCCAAGTTTCATTTCGTCCAGCTGTTGCCGTAACTGCCCAACAAAACGTTCAAGCAAACATAAACTGAGTACTGTTACCTCCTATTATTCCGTGCTGTTAGATACCAATCAACTCTGTACCAGGCCAGTGTCAACTCTCTTTAAGAAGTATCGTATCGGTCACAGTGTCTTCCTAATTAGATACAGGACCCTAATTTTATATGTCTGCATGATCTGAATAATTAAACTGAAAGAAAGATGTGCCCAAAGGACTTTCTTCCTTCCTTTAGCCATGTTCAATGAGAGAGTCGTGTTTCTGGTTAAAGGAGGCTTTTATTAGCCTGGAGGTGATGCGACGCATTTTCTACTGAATATTCTAAATGGGTGAACGTTGGAGCCTACTGGGTTGGCTTACATGGAGAGACAATTCAACTAGATGGAAAATGCACAAAATGCGCCTAATGTTCTGCCAGAATGCAGCAACTTACAAAAGCACGGTAGGTAGAGGCAGGAAATGAGCCATGGTAAGCCTTTCATTACGCTTTTTACTGGCGGAAAGACATTAAACCATTCTGCGGAGTGGTTGGGAACTCGTGAAATAGTGTTAAATGTCTGGCAGCCCTCGTGAAGTGGAGAAGTTGTGTGCCTTGTGGGGCAGAGATGGTGTCTCCATTGTGTATATCAGCAGTATGGGTCAGCGATCCTTCGTGAGCAATCAAGTGAGTTACGGCAATGCGATTGGAAGACAGAGATTCCAAAGTGCGTTCCCACGTACCAGCGTCGATTCCCACTTAAGCATTTTCCTGTTCTCTGTGATTATCGTGAAATGGTGAGTGTGAACTTGGGTGGTGAGAAAACAGCTGAGAGTGCCATCGTCATGTTGCGAATATTCTACAGCTGGCGCCTCTCTTCGCTTCGCCTGCCGGTGTGGCCGTGCGGTTCTATGCGCTTCAGTATGGAACCGCGTGACCGCTACAGTCGCACATTCGAATCCTGCCTCGGGCATAGATGTGTGTGATGTCCTTAGGTTAGTTAGGTTTAAGTGGTTCTAAGTCGTAGGGGACTGATGACCACAGATGTTAAGTCCCAAGTCTTCGCTTTGTGTATTCCACTTCCTCCGATCACGACACTCTCCTTCCTGTAGGTTTCTGGCATCCGCTGCGTTCCGGACATCCAGAATTCGGCTCCTTCTAGGTCGGCCATGCTTCCTTCTTTCCGATGGGGTCCTCTGCACACTTTCTTTGGGCATTGGCTATCGTTTATTCTTTCTAGATGTCCACTCCAGTTTAGACGTTTCGACACCCATGTAAGTAGGCTGTTTAGGTTTTTATATTGGTAACGCCACGTAGCGCTCTGTATGAAAATCACTGGCTGTGCTGTGTGCAGTCTGTGGCTAGTTTGCATTGTTGTCTGCCATTGTAGTGTTGGGCACCTGGATGTGAACAGCGCGTAGCGTTGTGCAGTTGGAGGTGAGCCGCCAGCAGTGGAGGATGTGGGGAGAGAAATGGCGGAGTTTTGAAATTTGTAAGACTGAATGTCATGAACTGCTATGTATATTATGATTTTTCAACACTATTAAGGTAAATACATTGTTTGTTCTCTATTAAAATCTTTCATTTGCTAAAATGCCTCTCAGTAGTTAGTGCCTTCCGTAGTTTGAATCTTTTATTTAGCTGGCTGTAGTGGCGCTCGCTGTATTGCAGTAGTTCGAGTAACGAAGATTTTTGTGAGGTAAGTGATTTGTGAAAGGTATAGATTAATGTTAGTCAGGGCCATTCTTTTGTAGGGATTATTGAAAGTTAGATTGTGTTGCGCTAAAAATATTGTGTGTCAGTTTAAACACAGTCTTGTATAATTTTCGTAAGGGGACGTTTCACCCATAGACTCTCTTAGTGTTTGGTACACTGTTCAACTTCGAGGCATCACAAATTCGTCTCCAAAAGTTAACCTCTGGTGCAAGCATCTTGTTTCTCTGATGTTTCTCTGCTACCCATGTTTCTGCTCTGTACATGGCGAGGGATTTCAAGACCTCAACGACATATCACCTGCTTCGTACAAAGGACCGAGTTCAGTGGTCTTTCCCAGCCCTGTTTTATTATTTATGTCATCTTCACCTTTTCTATTTGATGATTTCATAGACCCCAGATACTTAAAAGACTTGCAATCCCCCTCCCCATTACCTATTTTAACTGGTTCGATCTCCAGAACTCCTATCTCACCAACTTCCTGGTATTCGGTTTTTGTCAAGGTTATTGTGGTGTCCAGTTATTCATATTCCTCTTTTAACTTTGGAAGCATGTTCTCCGCATCATCCTCGTCACCTGCAACGGTGACCTAGCCATAATGGAGATATTAGATAGCTAGAAGCAGAGGTTGCATAAAAAGTGACAAATTTTGCTAGTAATATTTGATACCAGCAAACATCATTTGGTTCCCCCCAAATCTGAGGCTGCTGTTTATTGAGTGACCTTTTCGCTGTTACCTTTGAACTGTCTTCCTCTTTGATGTTAGTGTGATTATCAGTGGGTATTGCTAACAGTCAGTTTAAGGTGATTTACTAGAACTGTTAGTGGTAAATCTTTTCAGTCTGGTGCTTGGATCATGGAATCCTACATCAATGTAATTATATAATAACAAGGCTGTTAATTATTGACGTTTAATTGATGAACTTTAACTGCGCCCTCGGGTTAAACCGATATTTGTGACCCTTATTTTAGACAGATTTTACCCGCGTAGCAGAGTAGAAAATTGATTCCCATCCGCAAATAAACGTTTCCCATTAAATCTGTGAAGCATTAAGTAGCACGATTTTTTTTTGTCTCGCACACACCGCCAAGAGGATGTGGATGCTGACGGAGATCGCGAGTTTGATTTCTAGCGACGTCACGGAAGCTTCGAAAAAGGAAGAAAGGAACGTTTTATAGTGACCATCTCATCGATTAAACTGTTCCAACATCTCGAACGCTCTTGCAGATGACCTTCGAACATGTGACAGCGTGTTCTAATGAGCCAGTGCCAGACAAAAGAGAGTGCCTATCTTTGTAAGAACTTAGTGCCAAATGCTATGGCTGGCTTCCATTACGATTATTTCGATCTCAAACAAACACTCGCTTCTTCACTGCGCTGACGCCATGACACGGTATTACATTATAAGAACTTTATTTTATTTGACACTGGCTCAATATCCGTTACCTTGCGCCTTTACTGTCCTAACATTCGTATTAGCCACGCGAAAGGGGTCTGCAACTCATTCAAGTTGTAACATAAAAACAGCATAACAGCATTACTTGTAGTCATCATACTGTACATTGACGTTTCAGCTCCACTTGTTGAAAACCACCGCCTACTGTAAGGTAGACAGCACTAACGCATAATTTGTAATGAACGTTGAAAACTCAGTTTCTGTGTCAGTTTGTATATTAGATCCTATCACTTCCGTATCAAAGGCAAGCGCTTTTACACTGTAGTAACACACAGTACCTAGCACTCCTCAGATCAGAATATCTACTTGCTATAGCCCTTGCATGTAAAAAATTACCCTGTCCCGGAAAAGTAATTGTGAGCTGGCTACGCCTTTAATATCTCAGTTATAAATTTCATATGCAGATCTTTAATGGATTTTAAGGCCTTAGTTATAGATCCTAAAGTGGGGACATCTGCGATGTCACTAATTGTCTTACTAATTGCATATCCTCGCACCCAGCAACTAGCCTCACGTTAGAGCTTCTCTGAAACTGGAAAGTGGCTCACGAGGCTAGGCCACCACTTTTCTGCAAGTCGTGTTTCTCCTGACAACTGTCTGATGTTTGTCTTCCAAAAATCTCTCCGCGAAACAGAAGGAAGCGGAGCTCTCCTGCTACTTCTGTTTGCGCCTGGCTGCAGTGTGTCTGTTGGACAGGGCTGAGGTATATAACTACACAACAGCACACTACCCCCTGGCTTGTCCCCAGTTGTTTCAACATCTGAGGCACCGGTCTGTGCTAAAGGCTAAGGATCGCACTTATTTTTTTATCCGTTGCATTATCTGCATGCCCTGTCTCAAATCCAACATGCTCTGCTTTCCCACATACAGAAAAATCTTACAGAGAAAGAAGTTAATACAACATCATATCAAATGAAAGGAAGTAATGCTACACAGAGCTCGGTAAGAACAGTGATGGTGGAATGACATATTTTGATGAAAAGATTTCCAGTGAAATCCGAAGCATTAACAACTTCTAATTGCAGAATCAGCCTCGTATTACTAAATATATCTGACATTGCCAGAATAGGAGAAAGAGATGATCAAATATAAAATCATACAATTTTTTAAAACTTTCCATTGTATGTTCTGTCTTTGCAACTACACTGAAGAGCCAAAGAAACTGGTACACCTGCCTAATATCGTGTAGGGTCCCGGCGAGCACGCAGACGTGCCGCAGCACAACGTGACATGGACTCGACTAATGGCTGAAGTAGTGCTGGAGGAAATTGACATCATGAATCCTGCAGGGCTGTCCACAAATCCGTAAGAGTACGAGGGAGTGGATATTTATTCCTAACAGCACGTTCCAAGGCATCCCAAATAATGCTGAATCATGTTTATGTCTGGGGATTTTGGTGGCCAGCGGAAGTGTTTAAACTCATAAGAGTGTTCCTGGAGCCACTATGTAGCAATTCTTGAAGCGTGGGGTGTCCCTTTGTCCTTCTGGAAGTGCACAAGTCCGTCGGAACGCATAATGGACATGAATGGATGCTGGTAGTTAGACAGAATGCTTACTTACGTGTCACGTATCAGCGTCGTATCTAGACATATCAGGGGGCACATATCACTCCAACTGCACACGCCTCACACTATTACAGAGCCTCCACCAGCTTCAACAGTCCCCTGCTGACATGCAGCGTCCATGGATTCACGAGGTTGTCTCCATACCCGTAAACGTCCATCCATTCCATAGAATTTGAAACGAGATTTCGGTGTTGACGGGCCCAGGTGAGGCGTAAAGGCTTGTGTCGTGCTGTATCACCGGTACACGAGTGAGCCCTGGGTTCCGAAAGTCTATATGGATAAAGTTTCGTTGAGTGGTTCGCGTGCTGACACCTTTTAATAGCCCAGCACTGAAATATGCAGCAATTTGCGGAATGGTTGCACTTCTGTCTCGCTGAACGATTCTCTTCAGTCGTCGTTGGTCCCGTTTTCTCAAGATCTATTCCCGGCCGCAGCGATGTCGGAAATTTGACGTTTTAGTGGATTACTGATACTCAGGGTACACTCGCGGAATGGTCGTACGGGATAACCCCCACTTCATCGCTACCTCGGAGATGCTGTGTCGCATCGCTCGTGCACCGATTATGACACCACGTTCAAACTTGATAACCTCCCATTGTAGCAGTAGTAGCCGGTCCAACAACTGCGTCAGACACTTGTTGTCTTATGTAGGCGTTGCCGACCGCAGAGCCATATTCTGCCTGTTTACATATCTCTGTATTTGAATACGCGTGAATATACCAGTATCTTTGGCACTTCAGTGTAAATAGAAGAGAGTTTTATGTTTTTGTATGTTATTCTCTTGTTTTTCACGCTAGTATCAAATTTTACAGCAAATAGAAGACAGCTTTATGTTTTTGTGTGTTGTTCTCTTATTTTAAAGGGTAGAATCAAATTTTAGAGCACAAATTTGTGGCGATAAATTATTGTTTCGTATTATTTACGACTTCAGATGTTGATAGATTATGTGCGTGGTGCTGGAGATGTGTTTGCTAAGTCCCCAGAATCCAGAGGGACAATTTTTACCGTTACCCCATACATTTATTACAATGCTTCATTTGCACTTTTCGCTGTTATTGAACATCTGTACGTTTACAGGGAGTAGTGTTGCCAACTGTTGATGAGTATTTTCCTTTCGTCGCAGTGCGGGGTAGCCGCGTGGTCTTAGTCGCCTTTTCACGGTTCGCGCGGCTCCCTCCGTTGGAGGTTCGAGTCCTCCATCGGGCATGTGTGTGTGTGTTGTCCTTAGCGTAAGTTAGTTTATGTTAGATTAAGTAGTGTGTAAGCCTAGGGACCGATGACCTCAGCAGTTTGGTCTCATAGGAACTTACCACCACCTAAGATTCGTATTTTAAATCTTCACGTAAAATCTGTTACATTAAGCAGCAAGTAGTATTATAAAGCCAATGAGCAGCGTACAACACCGTTGCACTGCGCGGAACAACCTTATTTTAAAATCTTCAGGGAAAAAGCTGTACAGTCATGCTACATGTTACAGCACTTGGAACAGGGACTGTACAGCGTTACAATTCTTTTGCTTCAATTACAGCTTACAGTGCAAACCTATGTTTGCAGTTACTTACTGTAGCGCAAATAATTACATAGACATTTAATGCACAACAATTTTATGACACTGTACAGCACTCAGGTACACTTGATAACTGTAAGACGCTGAAACGTGCTCGTCGTGTGACCTGTGTCATTGCAAGTAAATAAACAAATAAAGAAGGAAAAACCTTGAACTTAAAGTGAAATTGGTATCTCGTGGTTCATCCATGTTCAGTCATACGTCCATCAAATAATACGTAGGTCCGTGTAATGTTGCTCAATGAATAGGTCTCAACAATACCAACATGCATACTAAATTCCATTTCACTCTGTGAAACGTAATGTGACTTTTTGCCCAGTTTTCTTCTGTCTTCTGGGTACACAGTTACAGTCCTCTGTCCCGCATATTGTAATGTTCCCATTATCACGAACAATAGAAGTCCTTAGGAGTGGTCTGTGGGATTCACACATGTATGAATGCTGTCCTTCTTGCGTACCTCCACAATGTGCTACCATCTGCCCATCCTTAATCCCTCGATGCACGTGAAGCTCTTACGATCACGCTTTTATATAAAATTGGCGCACATTATATAAAAGTAAACTTGCTTTCCATGTCAGTTGTGGTCCCAGTTTCATTTATTAAGTTATGTGTACCCTATGGTTTATGAGATTTTCTCATTTATTGTTCAATAAATCCCGTATCAACCGTCCTGAGTTACAATCTCGTACGTAAGTTTGTTCATACAGCAATAATGTATGTCAACTGTTATTTAATGTATGGCTTGAAATTTTGTTTCCAATCTTTTTTCATGTAATATTTTATTTGTATCAGTTATTATGATAGTAATTTTACGTCAGTTTTGATAGAGAGATAAAAATAATGTTTTTACACTCTCCTGCAAAACTGAATTTTTTGGCAAATGAGGTTGCTGTTCAATACCGTCGCTACGGAAATTATTAGCTAGCCTCAATTGCCATTTCTTGGACCACTACAAAATTTCCAAACATATTTGGTAATTCGAACCATTATTTTAGTCCGAATTAGACCTTGGCTTGATGAATACCAGTCACGATCATAGTTAAGGAAAGTGATTCATCATATAGGCTCACCATATAAAGGAGAAATTCAGTCACTGACAGGCAGAACAAAAAGACTATATAAACGCGAGTCAGTAGCTATGTATCCTTTACATAATATTGTTGTTACTCCATCCTGTATTTTTCCATTGTATCGTTTTGCCTAACAGCTTTTCATCCGCCCCACAACCCAGTGCTACTTTCCTTTGTTACCGCCCCTGTCGCATTACCTCACTCAGTGTCCGTCTCGTTTCTTTCCTGTTTTACCTGTCGTCTTCCAAACCGCACACACTCTAGGTTGTGAGACACACTGCATAAACCACTTCGTCCGGGCACAACACACTGATTGTTGGTGCAGAATCTCATGTCCCACGTCTATGTGGGTGTGTTTCGCCGAGAGCTCACCCTTATTGCAGTATTTTGGTTGCGTCTGTCTGTTACTCAACTCTCCCGTAATATGGTGAACAGCGGTATAACCTTTGCATAATGATATATGTACCCTGCAACACCAAATTAATTCCTTCTTTACACAAATGAACTATTGGAGTATGTACCCAATACCGTACACTGGCGTATTATAAATCACGAATTTACTTGTGCCATATGAGTGAGTCATACGATAGAGTTTCATATTGCCATTGCCTCAAATTAATTTCAGTTATGTACAATAACAAGTATTCAGAAGTCATATATACATCATTATTACTCCTTCACTCACAAAACAAGAAAACAAAATAAATCGGTATCATTTACCATTAAATATAAGGTTAATGACAAACAAGCATTGGTATGTGAAATAAAGAAATTTACAGAAAAGAAATTTACAGAAAAGTGGTTCTCCTTGTTACTGAAATGCCAGATATAGAACCAAACTACTTTACGAATCGTCAGCTATCACTTATTCCCTTATGGACTTGTCAAGACGTTAGTGTTTCAGGTAAGCTTTTAATTCCTTGTTTTTAGGTATTTTTCATATCCCTAAGGACCGAAATTTACAGTGCTGTTGGCTACTGACATTTGAAAGTGTACAAGGTTTTTTCATTTGGTACAGAGGAAATTTTATATTTAATCTTAAAATAACATACGTAATATTTTATCGGGTGAGTGGTTGTGATACCTTCCTGCAAAGGAACTGTTGCCATGGAGAAGCCGTGACTCACCACCTGCATAAAGGTAAATTCTAACTGAACCTCTGTGGGCGATGTATGGCGTTACTCCACAAGATTAAGAGATTATGAGTCCTATTGATTATGTTGATGTGAGAAACTTAGAAGCAGAAACCAGGCTGCAGCTTTAACCATCATCTACACAAAACTGCCACTTTTGCTTTTGATATGGAGTACATCAGCACTGTACATTTAAGATACGGAGTGACGGTAACATATATGTTACT
Source organism: Schistocerca cancellata (assembly GCF_023864275.1). Classification (NCBI taxonomy): domain Eukaryota; kingdom Metazoa; phylum Arthropoda; class Insecta; order Orthoptera; family Acrididae; genus Schistocerca; species Schistocerca cancellata. The sequence continues at coordinate 442,830,821 of NC_064628.1, read as the reverse complement.
AAGACAGTTCTTGAAAGACCCAAATGAGTTAGTATTTTCATGTTATCATCAGTTAAATATTTCTACTAATGGAGTTGCAGCTTTTACTATTTTGTCATTGCAGTGTTGGGCTGTTCCACATACTTATGTAGTGTTACCTCGCTTTCCATTCTATCTGCAAAGGTAAAACGCAGGAGAGGCAAATCATGAAAATTGAAACGTCCCCTTTCAACAATTATACAGGACTGTGCTTAAACTAACACACAATATTTTTAGCGCAACGCAATCTGACTTTCAGAAATCCCTACAAAATAATGGCCCTGACTAACATTAACCTATGCGTTTCACAAATCGCTTACCTCACAAAAATCTTGGTTACTCGAACTACTGCAATACAGCGAGCGCCACTACTGCCAGCTAAATAAAAGATTCAAACTACAGAAGGCACTAACTACTGATAGGCATAGTTAGCAAATGAAAGATTTTGATAGAGAACAAACAATGTATTTACCTTAATAATGCTGAAAAATCATAATATACATAGCAGTTCATGATATCCAGTATTACAAATTTCAAAACTCCGCCATCTCTCTCCCCACATCCACCACTGCTGGCGGCTCACCTCCAACTGCGCAACGCTACGCGCTGTTCACGTCCAGCTGCCCTACACTACAATGGCAGACAACAATGCAAACTAGCCACAGACTGCACACAGCACAGCCAGTGATTTTCATACAGAGCGCAACGAAACGTTGCCAATAAGAAAACCTAAACAGCCTACTTACATAGCCCCCATGCTCCCCACAAAAAATTTTACAAATTGTTTTGGGCAGTAGCCAATACAGATTTGAAAAAAATTTTCATAATTACAGTAAGAAAGATATCAAATGCACACACTTATTAATACAATGTTGGTCAAATGCTAAAATTTTCTCACAGTCCATAAAGACAGTCATGATCATTCATCACAGTAAAACTTCCGTTTCTTTTTTTCTCAAAGTCTGAGTAGTAAAAGAGAATGCACACGGAAGTAGTGGATTTCCATGCAGTCTTGAAGAAGTAGTGTTGTCCTTCCAACGGAAAGACAGTGCTGACTCTTGACATGCTGACAGGTAATGGGCCACAACAGAGCAAACCCACAGCAGAGTCATTCGACGTATTGAAGATGATTGATAGGTAGGTCATCACAGAGTAGACCCACTGTAGTCCTGGTAGAGATTATGGTATTGGTGGGCTATCAAAGATGCAGACCCACTGCAGTCCTTGTAGAGATAATGGTATTGGTGGGTCATCAAAGATGCAGACCCACTGTAGTCCTTGTAGAGATGGCCAGCAGCCATCTGTTGTGACTGTGCAGGTGCACAATCACCATTGAAGAGTCTTGCAGATAATATAGCAAGTCCATAACCACTACTTGTGCACTCACAAACTTTTTGGAACTGTCCTTAGAACCAGCAATGCTGTTATCCAGTCCCTTGCTGAATTATTTACACACGTGCAAACACTAACAGTTCCTACTTCTCACATATTGTCCATATACTATGACCAACAGAAACGTGTGCAGTGAAATGGAACTTACAAGTTAATGATATGATGAACTGGTGTCAATTCCAATTTTATAACATAAGAATACAATTACAAAGGTACAAAATACATCATTAAAAACATAACAATACAGATAACATTTGTAGTAATACAGGCTTTACAAAAGAATATAAATAAACATATACATCAGTGTTACAGGAATTATGACATAAGTACATAATAAAAGATCAGAATAATTATTGAAACATCAACTTCACACATGAGCATTAAAACAAAACAGAATAAATAATGTCTAAACATCTTTACAAAGTCAATAACATATTACTAATGCAAACTATATTTGAGGATAACAGTATTCCTCATCATAGTTCATGTAGCTGAGTATTAGAAAAATTCTACAACATAAATCTTATCAGATAAACATATAAATACAGGAATAACATAAATACACAAGGGTACACACACATATAGCGGAATAATACAAGGAAAGGACAGGGTTTGTTTTACTGCAGTATTTTGCAAACAAAACTTTCTTTACTTCTCAGAGATCTCCCTTTGTTCTTCATTATTTCCAAAAGTCCTAACTATACCTGCTTTCTGTACTTTTCTCGTATAGCCTCTCAGTGCATTTCTTCAAATTCATCACAACTCATTCTCTTACAGGCTACCCCCTCTTAAGCTAACTTAAATCTACTGAGCTCAGATGCTAAACTAAGGGACAAGGCAATGCAGCAGCACAAAACAATTAACACAAAACATCAATGACAACAAATTTAAATAGGCAAAGCAATTGCAATATTACAACTAATATAAGGCACTGTACAGCAAACAAGAAAAATAAATCAGTAGTAAAACTAGCTTAACAGAGTAATACAAAGTGAAATTTAGTAGCACTATGCCTGGCAAACAGCCGCAGCAAATGCAATAACTTATATCTAAACATGAGAAAGCTCAAGCAGAAAAAAATATTACAATAAAAATGGCCATGTTTAATACCTATGTCACATCTTAACACTAGAGTGTTGCATCACAATTTATTCTACAAAAGAAATTACCAAGTACTTGAAAAGAAAATTCTGTATGCAATTCCTGTGAAGGGAAATGTGTTTTTGTGCTCCTTCGTTTTTTTTAAGTACATCAAAGTTATTCTTTACTGGGTCTGTAGGCATAAAATATTTATATTAGTACATCTATAAAATTTTATTTTAACCATTGCTGCAGTGCAGCTAGGAACTAGATATTAAACAAAATAGGCAAACAAAGGTGTGAAACGTTATTCACTAGCCATATGGCATTTCATAATGCAGTAAACAATCTTTCAATTAGCAAGGCAATAGACATGAAATGTTTCTCATCATTTAATTTCAGTAAATATCATAAATTAAGAACTCTACAGTGTAATCACGTTTTCAAGTTTGAGGGTGTCGTATTTACGATGCTTTCTACAAAGGAATGTCAATAGGGAGGATAATGGCCTCTTTTTTTTTCTCCACCTGTGCCTCTGAAATACACACACTAATGGCTTTTTTTTCGGGTGTCTGTCGCACAGCTGGGTGCCCACAACACATTACGTGAAGGTGGTCACTTAACTTTCTTACCGAAATATTTACGACAGCAGTTTCCGCTACAGTGACAGTCTCATATAAAAATATTTCACAGGTCAGGAATTTGCGTTACAAATCTGTAGAAACAAAATGCTATTGATATAACAGTGTCCAAAAAATTTTCGTCGGCATTGTAATACATTCACGCATTTACATACATTTCATAACTCTTAAAGTACGATTCTTGGTTTCCAACAACCTTTTCCACAAACCAGAGTCCCTAAACACTACTCATTATTCCTTACCTTATTCGTCGACACTTCTTCAATATTTCATCATAACAGATACGTAGCATAATCAAATTCCTCATATAGCATTAGCTTATTGATCATAAACATACCGCAACAGCATAATACACATAATCATCGTAATAATAACATCATAACACCTCAGTCAATTCTCAAAATCGTCGTAGCTTCCTCCAATAATTTCAAAACTTAAAAAAATTCTCTGCTCATGTCAAAAGTGTCATCTACCTCAAACGTACTTTAAAAATCGTGATCCCATACCAAATATATCATTCAAAGCTCTCATAATATCACAATGGGTCCAAAAAAATATGAACAGTTCACAAAGTACAGACAAAATACAATTTCGTAAGTGTGAAGTTATCCAACGGTGTAATTACGTAAACATCTGTCACTGCCGTAGTAAAAAAAAATGTTTGTCTCTCAGTTAAATGATCAGATAGCTGTGTAATTTATGTATTAGAGAAATATGGTACCGATGTGTAAAGTTGTATAAGCAATTACCATATTAGCTAGGGCTCCTTGTGCTTGCCAAACACATGGTACACAAAGTAGGCGTGTACTCTCCTGAGGATTAATGTAATTATACCCTCAGGTGTTACAGATTACAACAATGGAATGAAATGTATTACAGAAAACCTTTGTATCATTGTACTTCAAATATCTTTAAAAATAAATGATTTAAGTACAAAATTAATCACTCAAATACGTGTCCTGTAGCGCTAAATGTGCGTCTTGCTGTAAGATAATCTCTGTGGAAGTGTCCTCCGAAAGCTAAGTTCTGCAAAAGTCAATGTACTTACCTCATTATAAATAAAAGTGAAATGCTTTGCGTATAGATATCTTAGTTATTACGCTTATTGTTGTGATCAAGAAAGTCCTGTGCTGTAACGTATTGTTGTGCCACAAAAGAGGCTGTCTCATTGTAACTATACCACAAAAGTTACTACTAAAACATGTTTTACTTTCCACAATAATTCAGAACAACTGTGCAGATATAAAACAGAAAAACCGCAAAAGCAACATTGTTAATTGTCACTCATTAGTAGTGTCGTGATAAAATCGTGTAGCTGTCACATAAACTAACCACTGTGTCATCTGGTATCTCACAGAAAGTACTTTAAACCCAGAATGTATTTTCAAGTAAACCAAAATGTTGCATTAAAATCTCATTAGCAATACTGGTAAATGTTCTAAGTATGTGAGCCTTATAGTCGTTACGTAATCGTGCAACTAACAAGCAAGAATGCACACACTCAATAACACTGTGTCATCTGTTCACAATAACAATGCATTCGTAATTTCTGTTTAAATAAGTTCTCTTGGTTCTTGACTGGATATTTAACTTCAAACATTGTTGCATGGTAACAGTTTCTAAAGCATACTAGTAATGTGAAGTGAAACGTTTTATGGCAAAGACAAAGTTAAAAAGCAGATTATGTTTCAATAAACTGTTTTACGTGTGAAATGTGGTGTAAACCTTTACTCTTCTTAGTACGCAGAGTTTCAACTTTAACGCAATTATCATGTGGTATACGTCGGTAAAGAATACTGGAACTTTTCTCAAGGTTAGCGTCTATGTTATTTTTCTCTGGGCCAGTGGGCACACGCGGCTGACTGCAGTGCGAGTCATTGTCTGTTCCTTTGTTGGCGTGCATCGTTCTTGGGATTAGGAGACCTAACTTGTACAAATTCACCTTGACGAGAAGGCCCTGCCCTGTTTGAAGCTCGTCAGTTCTGATGCAATTCAGGTCTGTCGTTACGATTATATCGTCTGTCGCCATGTCGGTAGATTCCATAATTTCTTTCTTGCCGGTCACGTGGTGGGGAATTTCTTCCTGAATCGTAACTGCGCGCTGAACTGTTACGTCTGAAGTTATTCTGTCTCCCTTGATAATAATTGTTTTTGTTCCCATATTGTCTGTTTCTATGGTAATTTCTATCATATTCATTACTATGGAAATGCGATCTTTCTCTGTAACTATTAATACTCTGCCACTGGTTTTTCATATGGGTGGTGTCTGTTTTGGTCACGATTTGCGTTGTAAGAATAGACTTGTCGTGTCCAGTTATTGCTTCTGTCATCACGGAATTGTGACGGATGTGACCTGTAGGGATCGTTTTCCTGTTTTCGCAATCGCGACTGTCTGTGTCAATTTCTAATTCTTGTCAGAGTCCCTGAAAAGCTTCAATGTCGTCTTTGCAACGTCCTGCTAAAATAATATGTTGTAAATGTTCAGGCAGTTTGATTAAGCAAATGCGGATGAGTTCTGAGGGGCTATATGGGTTTGAAAGATACTGATTCTTATGCAACATGTCTTCAAAATATTTCATAAGACTGGAAAATTCAGATTGTTCGAAACGTTTCATCATTATGATGCTATGTTTTACTCGGTTTTGTGTAGCTTGAGACCAATACACTAAGAGGAAGGCATGATAAAATTCTCCTTCACTGTGACAATCGTGAATGACAGATCGCATTCTTACAGCTGGTTCATTCTCCAAGTAGCCACACATAAATTCTAACCTGTGCTCCAATGACCAGTTGAGAAATATTTACGACAGCAGTTTCCGCTACAGTGACAGTCTCATATAAAAATATTTCACAGGTCAAGAATTTGCGTTACAAATCTGTAGGAACAAAATGCTATTGATATAACAGTGTCCAAAAAATTTTCGTCGGCATTGTAATACATTCACGCATTTACATACATTTCATAACTCTTAAAGTACGATTCTTGGTTTCCAACAACCTTTTCCACAAACCAGAGTCCCTAAACACTACTCATTATTCCTTACCTTATTCGTCGACACTTCTTCAATATTTCATCATAACAGATACGTAGCATAATCAAATTCCTCATATAGCATTAGCTTATTGATCATAAACATACCGCAACAGCATAATACACATAGTCATCGTAATAATAACATCATAACACCTCAGTCAATTCTCAAAATCGTCGTAGCTTCCTCCAATAATTTCAAAACTTAAAAAAATTCTCTGCTCATGTCAAAAGTGTCATCTACCTCAAACGTACTTTAAAAATCGTGATCCCGTACCAAATATATCATTCAAAGCTCTCATAATATCACAATGGGTCCGAAAAAATATGAACAGTTCACAAAGTACAGACAAAATACAATTTCGTAAGTGTGAAGTTATCCAACGGTGTAATTACGTAAACATCTGTCACTGCCGTAGTAAAAAAAATGTTTGTCTCTCAGTTAAATGATCAGATAGCTGTGTAATTTATGTATTAGAGAAATATGGTACTGATGTGTAAAGTTGTATAAGCAAATACCATATTAGCTAGGGCTCCTTGTGCTTGCCAAACACATGGTACACAAAGTAGGCGTGTACCCCCCTGAGGATTAATGTAATTATACCCTCAGGTGTTACAGATTACAACAATGGAATGATATGTATTACAGAATGTGGATGAATGTCGTTGTCAGAATTCTTAAATGTTTTGAATTTACGTGTACTAATGAACAGCTTATAGTCGAAATCATCGTGTCGGCGAGTAGCATATCGGTCATTGTTACGTCGTGTCGGCGGTTCCATCTCAAAATTCGATGCACCTTGCCAATTTCTTTCATAATTTCCGAAATGCCCTGTGTTTTTATTGTGTGGCTCTTCCCGTGTTGGAGCGCGAGTGTCCTCTGAAATATGAAATTTTTGTATTACTTGTGCCAACTGATCTTGTACTTCCCGGATTTCTCTTTTGTACTGTGTATTGATTTGATTTTGATTTTGTTTGAATTTTCTAATTTGTTCATACTCTTCTGTGTCAGTGAAGGCTACGGGTCTTGTGTCATTCAGATCATCACCTACCTTTGTAGATAGGTTAGTGACCTGATCAGAAAGTTCGGCTACTTTCTCCGATAGTGAACACATTTCCTCAGTGCGTTTTTCTGAACCAAGTTTCAGAGTGTCCATTTGTGTTGAAATCGAATCTACTGTGTCCTTTAAGTTTTCCTGAGTTTTTGCAAGTTGCGTAACCGAATCGGTAGATGCAACTGAGTCAAGGTCTCATGATTTTCATGAACAATGGTTTGCAGTTCTTTTATGGCTGTTTCGTGATTCTGTAATGCATTTTCATGCCGCGAAAAAATAGGTTGAAAATGCTCACAAATTTGTGTTTTTACGTCATTACAGACTTTTTGACATTTCGATTCAATGTTATGTAACTCAGTAGTTAAATCTTCACGTGTTTGTTCAAGTGTGGTGTCTAACTTCCGAAGATTTTGTTCCATTGTGTCTAACTGTTGCTGTGTGTTTCTCTGATTTTGTTCCATTGTGTCTAACTTTTGAAGATTTTGTTCCATTGTGTCTAACTTTTGAAGATTTTGTTCCATTGTGTCTAACTGTTGCTGTGTTTGTTTCTGGTGTTGTTCCATTGTGTCTAACTTTTGAAGCCTTTGTCCCATTTGTCTCTGATTTTGTTCCATTTGTTGCATTAATTGCAATAATAATGGATTAGTGTCTGGAATCTGTTTCTCTATGCTTTTTGGCAGTGCATTTTCACCGGCAACATTCACATTTTGACAAGCAGAAAATGTGTCTTGACTCATTTGAGAAAACTGTGAGGACCCAAAACCGAAGTCTACAGTATTTGCAGTATTGTGTTCTGTCATTTCGGATTCCTGAGGCGAGCTGTTGCCGACCGATCGATCGATAATGCTTCCTTGTTCACTACCTGTTTCACTGTCTACACCATTATTTGCCGCCCGCTCCATTTCCCTATGCACAATTACCAAATTACTACTTCGAATGTCTGTTAATTCACTACACAGTGGTGCTGATAAGCTACACTCGTCGTCACTATTATTTCTCAGTTTACTTTGAAGCCTAGTGTTACGTTTTTCACATGCCATTATTGTCACAATATTTCACACGATAACACAGAAAATCACAATTTGAAGAGCAAAAATAAGAGAACACATTAACATAGCACTGAAAATAATATGTAGTTAATTGCAAGCGCAGCTGCGAAATACTTGATGCAAATCTACATGCATGCCACAACTGTTTTACTGTACAACAATGAAAGACTGCAACTACAAAGGAGATTCTCTCTACAATTACGCACTAGCAATAAACAATAGCTACACTAATTACACAAACTACAAGAAGAAATCAGAAGATTCCAGTGTGGTATCCTGGCAGGGTCGCCATATGATACGTCCCCTTTCAACATTTATACATGACTGTGCTTAAACTGACACACAATACTTTTAGCGCAACGCAATCTGACTTTCAGAAATCCCTACAAAAGAATGGCCCTGACTAACATTAACCTACGCGTTTCACAAATCGCTTACCTCACAAAAATCTTGGTTACTCGAACTACTGCAATACAGCGAGCGCCACTACTGCCATCTAAATAAAAGATTCAAATTATGGAAGGCACTAACTACTGATAGGCATAGTTAGCAAATGAAAGATTTTGATAGAGAACAAACAATGTATTTACCTTAATAGTGTTGAAAAATCATAATATGCATAGCAGTTCATAATATCCAGTATTACAAATTTCAAAACTCCGCCATCTCTCTCCCCACATTCACCACTGCTGGCGGCTCACCTCCAACTGCGCAACGCTACGCGCTGTTCACGTCCAGCTGCCCAACACTACAGTGGCAGACAACAATGCAAACTAGCCACAGACTGCACACAGCACAGCCAGTGATTTTCGTACAGAGCGCTACGTAACGTTGCCAATAAGAAAACCTAAACAGCCTACTTACAAAATATAATACAATTCCTATGAATCAGCAGAAGCCACACTTACAAAAATGTAGAAGAAAATCTGAGAACATATACAGTGGCATGAAAACTCTGTAAAGATGGATATGGGCTGTCATAAGATAGACGTACATGAAGAATATAAAAGTCTCATACACAATATGCCGAATGAAAACAAGGAACGATAATTAATGCTATAATCGTTTTTAGTTGCCTCTAGAACATTAAGTAAAAATTAATAGACTGCAAACAGTATATCAGTGGCGTCTATTTCCACAGGTACTTTTAACAGTAATGATATTAATCAGTAGAAGTACACGATTTATCAACACTTCAGTAAAAGATTATCGTACATTAAACTATCTACTCTATACCACCGGCCGGAGTGAACGAGCGGTTCTAGGCGCTTCAGTCTGGAACCGCGCGACCGCTACGGTCGCAGGTTCGAATCCTGCCTCGGGCATGGATGTGTGTGGTGTCCTTAGGTTAGTTAGGTTTAAGTAGTTCTAAGTTCTAGGGGACTGATGACCTCAGATGTTAAGTCCCATAGTGCTCAGAGCCGTTTGAACCATTTTTTTACTCTATACCAGTAATGTGTCTCGATAACTTTTATATAACTCTCGTCAAACTTTGTGAGCAGGGCAGACTGCAACAAGTTGACACACGATGGAGGTAACAATGCTCAGTTTTCAAAAAATGGTTCAAATGGCTCTGAGCACTATGGGACTTAACTTCTGTGGTCATCAGTCCCCTAGAACTTAGAACTACTTAAACCTAACTAACCTAAGGACATCACACACATCCATGCCCGAGGCAGGATTCGAACCTGCGACCGTAGCAGTCGCGCGGTTCCGGACTGAGCGCCTGAACAGATAGACCACCGCGGCCGCAATGCTCAGTTTTCACTCACTGCTGCTTCCCAGCAGTCTAAACTAAAAACAAAATACGATCACAATAATCTGAGTAGAGCCTACGCAGTTTCTAGTTCCCCGTGGCAATTTTTCGGATTCTCTTGGTGTTTTCACAGCTGTAATTGTTCACTTATTGTTTGTGTAACTGTCGTTACTAACTCTGTATTCAATTATGTCTATATCGCAACCATTTTCTATTACATTATAACAGTTACACCACGCCATTCCCTATCAGTATTGAGGTTACATTCAAAGTCTATTTTTTCCGCTCGTATTTTACTGAAATATCTGTTCGGGGTTGGTTGTCACGAAAATTTCGGTGGTTCTTATCACACGCGACAAGCTATCCCGGCAGTATTTCTAGTAACTTTCATTAGTTTCAGATAAAGTTATTCAGAAGCCGTAAAGTAAAACGAAATGAGAAGAAGATGCTCCAGATATCATGTTTACGGTAGTGAGGAAGGTAAAGAAAAAGGGATTGTCATTAAGTAATGCTGCAGCTGATCATCTAATGACTTATAGGACTTTAGCAAAATATTGTAAGAAAATTTCTCAAGACGAAATTGGTGATGGAAGGGCAGTTAGGACTTCCACCAACGTTGGCTATTCCAAATAAGAAAGGTTTTTTGGAATATGAGGAGAAGTAACGAAAGTAATATCTTCTTCAAGCATCTAACGTTTACTGTTTTATTTAGAGCAAGTTGCACCGTTACAAGTCTCAAACCGACAGGTTCATCATCAAATGGCCGTTGGCAAGGACTATTTTACTGCAATTGGACCTCAATTAAAACAACTTAGTAAGAGGAACTGAATTAATTGTTTGTTACTTTTACGCAAAAACTTCGTATTTATATGGCACTTGACTTCTTTCGAAACACATATTTCGCCGAATGGCAGGCAAGATTTAACACACTCCTGAACTTTGAAGACACAGATAAGGTTAGTCCCAAACAAACACACACACACACACACACACACACACACACACAAACACACACACACACATACATCACCTACATGTTTCGGCCACACATGTGTTTATGTGCAAACACAGCGATTTACAAAGGAAAAATTCTGTGTCTCACAGAAGCTACACTATATGTGTGTATATGTGAGTATTATACCGGGGACCTAGAAACGACGGAGAGGCTTCGTCCCGCAATAGCCCTCTGTGGTTCACAACCCCACAACAGGCCACAGCAATCCACCCACCCCACCGCCGCCCCACATCGAACCCAAGGTTATTGTGTGGTTTGACCGCCTCTCCCCCCCCCCCCGCCCCCCCTCCTACCGCCCAGGAACGTCTCATAGCAGACGAGTGTAACCCCAAATGTTTGCTTGGTTCACCCCGCAGCCATCGTTCACGCCTGTCGTTTATGGCCTGTGGTGCTCCGCAGTTGTCTCAGCACTGCTTTGGATAGCATCATTTTATGATGCGGCGGCACGCAAACAGTTTAAAAATTCATGCGTTACGGAAATGTTTCAACCATTGGTCCGAAATCCAATGATCATTCCCTTATGGACGTCAGATAAACAGCTCTGCACTGTTTTCCGCGCGCCGCAGAAACGTTTGACGTATCCGCCACTGCTAGTGCTGTCGCGTGCCGTCTGTGACTGGTTATTACACAATGACGTCGAACATAGGTGGGAGATTACGTTGCTGTGAATGGACCGTGTGAAAGGACTGTAAATTTTTGGAGATTCACAGTGTACTTTGAGTCATTCCCTCTATGATATTAACGATTGCTATTTCCTTTCAGGTTCTGAATCTTGAGTCACGGTTTATGTATACCACTTCATGTAAAGTTAGGTATGAAACAAATTAGACGTGTTTTATTCTGACTGGCAGAAAAGTGGCCGTTGCGGACGGTTAACAACTGCGCTTCAGAGGTGAAAAGAGGAGGACGTAATGCGGTGCGGGAGGGATGGCGTTAGGGTAATCTGTCGGTGTGACCCGGCGTGCCGTTACAGATACAGCGGGGGCGGGCTCGGCAGGTGCGCTATCTGTCCCCGCAACGGCCCCTCGATGCTCCCCCGGACTACGGGGGCCTTTTTGTTGTGGCGCAGAGAGATTATTGAAGCCGCCACGACAATAACGACCGGTGCCACCCCCGCTATACAGATAGTCCCCCACTCCCGTGACCTCCACCTCCGGCCCCGCCCCCCTGCACCTCAACCGCATTATGATAAGATTGCTGTTAAAACGCCACGCTGCCCCCGGCGTCGTTTCGGCTGCATCGACCTGGGCTCTCCTCGGGACGGCGCCGCCCTGCCCCTCCTTGGCGGCGGCCGCGGTTAATGGCGGACTGGCCGGCACCGGCTCTTTATTATCATAAGCTATTACGTTATCTCTGGGAAGCCGCCGGCCGCCGGCCGCTGGCCGCGCTGCTAATTCCATTGCGATTCCATTAGAAACTCCGGCCGGGCCGCCGGCTTGCGGCTGCCGAGTTCCACCGCCGCTGCCGCCGCTACTGCCGCCTCCAGCCGCCCCCAGTCGCCCCCGGCACGGCCTCCTGTTTATTTACAATTACGGCGGAAGGTACGGCTGGCTGGACGTGGCGCGGGTCATCGGAAATCAATTTCTTGAAAATTGCGCCCACCCCCTCCCCGTCCTGGCTTCCCTCTCCCTTCCTTTACCGATGTGTTCACCGAGGCGCACCGGAATATAAATTAGCGTTTTACACAAGGTCCGGCGCCCAGTCTCTGTGTGTGAGCGCGTCCGGACGTGTGTGTGTGTATGTGTGTGTGTGTGACGCTGCCTGAGCCCTGTCACACCTATCGGTTTAACTTTAGATTAACTGAGTCCAGCCACTTTAAAGTATATTACCTGTGAGCCACACCTCTATTTCTTTCACGATATTCCCTTCATAGATGTTGCAGGAATAAACCAACGCCACAGCCATAGATAGAATAATTAACACTCAGTGGACATCTGTTTTTAGGCCAAAGAACAAATGGGATTATTTTATTTGCCTACCAGCTGAGTACCCGGCGATGCCCTGGTTTGTATGTATTTCAGTTCGATTAGTCCATCTCCTCCTTCCTCCTCTCTCCCTGCATCTCCTCTGCCCTCTCTCCATCCTTCTCCGCTTTTCTATGCCCGCCCCCTCAACCCCGTCCCACTCACTCTCTAAAATTGTTCAAAGGTGTGCGGATTCCTAAGGGACTAAACTGCTGAGGTCATCGGTCCCTAGACTTACACACTACTTAAACTAACTTATGCTAAGAACAATACACACACCCATGCCACGGAGAGGACTCAAACATCTGACGGGAGGGGCCGCGCAATCCGTGACATGACGCCTCAAGCCGCGCGGCCAGTCCACGCGACCCACTCACTTTCTATCTCTTACTGCAGCTCTCTCTATCCATCTCTTACTCCCGCCTCTGTCCGCCCATTGTCTCCTATTCTCTCTGTCCATCTCCTTCCCTTTCCTTTCTATGTTTATCTCCCCGCTGCCTGTCCATCTCCTATTCCCCTTATCTCTGTCCTTTCCTCTTACCCCAGAAAATACGTATGTTTCGTACAGTGATATAATTTTGTAAGTACATTCAGCAGCATACGTGGACACTATCTGCTACACATGTTGCGAATAGAATTAGCAGCAAAGAAGCAATAAATGTAAAGCTTATAACAACCTACCCGAGGCGACAGTTTTACTGCACGAACAGCGAAAATGTATTGAGCAATAAACCTCTTCCCTTTCACCTTTTGTGTGGATTGTCAGAAGATTTCGTAAAGGTTTGAAATTATTTGTAAGGTTTGCTGCAAGTCACTAAGTGCTCTCGTTCTGTGCATTGGCGCCTACATTACTTTTTCATTCCCAGCTACCACCCCCCCCCCCCCCACTCCCACCCCCGCGATAGGTTTCTGGTTCTTACCGCAACAGCAATTTTTTTCCAGGCAGTAATTTATTTGTGTACGTGGAACATACATACAAACATATATACACACGTACGTACATTTTTACAATATGTATCAATATATTTTTTCTGTGATAAAGTTTTTATGAAATATAGTCTGTTCGGTGCCCCTACCTACGCTGAAATTTCCAGTGAAAACTCTATAAAAATTTGTCAAATGACTTTGGAGATTAGGTTTTTAAAGACACAGAGACACGACGAAATTTAGAGATTTGTTATTGGTTTGGAATTATAGATAACAGCAAAACAATAACACTGATCCGCAAAGATGAAGAGCTAATTTGCTCAGCAATATCTCTCGACATGTTTTGAGACACTGCGTGACACAGAAAATTATACCAGTATCTCACTTACATTACACGGTTGTTTCCGATATGTGCAGATTTCCACGTGATTCGTCATTCGACTACATCCAGTGGTGTACCTACTAGGTGTGGCAGCGGAGTGCGTGCCATGGCCGTCGTTGCGCTGATAAGTCCGTAGAGTTTTCCCGTAAGTTTAATAAATACAACAGATACATATAACAGAGACTTTAGTTATCAATAATACATTCTGATTCACAGTTTACAGCAGTCTGCCAACGCTGGGGTAAGTTTTCAGATTTCGATTCCGCGACTGTAGAAGTCATGTGGTTTTGAGGTGAAGAACTCGTTCGGAGCGTATTTTCATCCGGAAATGAAGTCCCTTGAAGGTTGTTTGACAGAGTGTGGAAAAGGTAAAAAGCTGAGAGCGAAAGATGTGATGAATGAGGTCGCAGTGGAATGACTTCTCAACCTAATTCCTGTATAGTGTTTTTGATCAGTCTCTTAGAATGCCGGCAGACGTTGTCGTGTAGAGCGTCATTTGACGCTATCGTTTCGATCTTTCTTATTGAAATGGGTCTACAAGACGTCTCAGTTGTTAACAATAACTGTCAGCAGTGTTGTTTACTCTTCGGGGAAACAATTTGTAGTACACCATACCGTCGCTGTTTCACCACATGCATCATTTAATCTTTTGTGGAAGTGCGTAGGTCTTTGTACCGCGAGTTGCTGCTTTGTTTTGGCTTATCCAATGCTTTCGTTCCTTACGCTAGCTTAATAAAACCATTTATCGTGACCAGTAGCGATACGGTATGGGGATGGTTTGTGTTGTTGACGTGCCAATTGATGACGAGCAAGGGGAGACGCACATATGGCAACCCACTGATATTTATATGTTTTGGCTCAGAGCATGGCGTACTCGTACACCCTACTTTTTAACCTTCCCCATTCCATGAGAATGTCGCACGACAGTGGAATCACAGTTCATCACATTTGCCAGTTCTCGAGTATAATGATGCGGATCGTTATGGGTTAATGCGTTTAAACGATCTTCGTCAAACCCAAAAGGTCTCCCCGAACACGGAGAGTCACTAATATCAAAACGATCATCCTTGAAACGAGAAATCCATTTTCTTGCCGTGCTCTTTTCAATTCCATTATCCCCACACACGGTGCAACTGTTTCTGGCTGACTCCGCTGCTGTCACCCCTCTACTGAACTCAAGCAGAAGAAGGTATCGGAAATATTCCGAATTCTCCAACTGGCACTCCATTCTCTAACGTCCACAGCTCCAATCAACATTTGTAAATAACAAAATGGCAACATCGATGAAGAAACCCATAGCAACCGGAATTCCAATATATACAGGGTGAGTCACCTAACGTTACCGCTGGATATATTTCGTAAACCACATCAAATACTGACGAACCGATTCCACAGACCGAACGTGAGGAGAGGGGCTAGTGTAATTGTTTAATACAAACCATACAAAAACGCACGGAAGTCTGTTTTTTAACACAAACCTACGTTTTTTTAAATGGAACCCCGCTAGTTTTGTTAGCACATCTGAACATATAAAGAAATACGTAATCAGTGCCGTTTGTTGCATTGTAAAATGTTAATTACATCCGGAGATATTGTAACCTAAAGTTGACGCTTGAGTACCACTCCTCCGTTGTTCGATCGTGTGTATCGCAGAGCACCGAATTACGTAGGGATCCAAAGGGAACGGTGATGACCTTAGGTACAGAAGAGACTGGAACAGCACATTACGTCCACATGTTAACACCTTTTTATTTTTATTTTTCACTGACGCACATGTACATTACCATGAGGGGTGAGGTACATGTACACACGTGGTTTCCGTTTTCAATTACGGAGTGGAATAGAGTGTGTCCCGACATGTCAGGCCAATAGATGTTCAATGTGGTGGCCATCATTTGCTGCACACAATTGCAATCTCTGGCGTAATGAATGTCGTACACGCCGCAGTACATCTGGTGTAATGTCACCGCAGGCTGCCACAATACGTTGTTTCATATCCTCTGGGGTTGTAGGCACATCACGGTACACATTCTCCTTTAACGTACCCCACAGAAAGAAGTCCAGAGGTGTAAGATCAGGAGATCGGGCTGGCCAATTTATACGTCCTCCACGTCCTATGAAACGCCCGTCGAATGTGATGATGATGATGATTGGTGTTTTAGGGCGCACAACAGCGAGGTTATCAGCGCCCGGCCCGTCGAACATCCTGTCAAGGGTCAGCCTAGTGTTAATTGCGGAATGTGCAGGTGCACCATCATGCTGATACCACATACGTCGACACGTTTCCAGTGGGACATTTTCGATCAACGTTGGCAGATCATTCTGTAGAAACGCGATGTATGTTGCAGTGCTCTCCGATACACACGATCGAACAGCGGAGGAGTGGTACTCAAGCGTCAACTTTAGGTTACAATATCTCCGGATGTAATTAACATTTTACAATGCAACAAACGGCACTGATTACGTATTTGCTTATATGTTCAGATGTGCTAACAAAACTAACGAGGTTCCATTTAAAAAAACGTAGGTTTGTGTTAAAAACATACTTCCGTGCATTTTTGTATGGTTTGTATTAAACAATTACACTAGCCCCGCTCCTCACGTTCGGTCTGTGGAATCTGTTCGTCAGTATTTGATGTGGTTTACGAAATATATCCAGCGGTAACGTTAGGTGACTCTCCCTGTATATATATATATATATATATATATATATATATATATATATATATATATATATATATATATATATATATGACAAAAATTGTGAAACATTCATAAGACATAGTCGGATATCAGTGTAACTTCGGAGTCGGGTATGTAAATGATTAGATTTGCAATTCTCTGTGAAGAGTCTGAATGTAGTCTCATCGTGGGACACTATTTTGTCTGCTGGTCGAATGCTGCAGTATACAGACTTATGGAGCATTCAGATAAGACGCGGGCAGCATGTTGAGCGGTATGGAAGTGTGAGGGGAGAAATACCCTTCGCCCAGATTCCAATCGAGCGTATGTGACATCCACGAGGAAGCATGACCTCATTTGGCACCAAGCCCATGGTAACCCCTTCACGTCGGTACCTGATGTTCAAGTGCAAGTAGTGAACTTCCTGCAACAGTCTGTGTCATCCCGCTCTGTTGGTAGGAGACTAACAGCAGCATAACTAGGGAACTGTAGTCCCACGCGTAGATTGCCGGAAATAGCATAGCACAAAAGGCACATGTTATTCTGCAATAAATCGTGGTTCTGGATGACCCAGGGTGATCTTAGTCGGCGTTTAGGGCGGCGGCAAAGGGTGAAGTCTCATTCTTCCAATGATTTAAGAGGCACGGCAGTGTTACTGCTGGCATTATGGTGTGACTTTAAGTTACAGCTGGTAGTGATCGAGGTAACTCCGATGGGTCAGCGGCACGTTACGGACATCCTGTGACTTCAAGTTTAATCTCTTATGTGATAATACCATGATGTCATTTTACGTCAGGACAACGCTTGTCCACATACGGCACGTGTGTATATTACCTTAGTGACGTTGAGGTCCTATCGTGACCAACAAGATCCCCAGGTCTATCTCCTATAGAGCATGTGTTTAACTCAGTTCGAATTTCATCTCCGTCACAGTGGCAGCATCCAAGATATCAAGTATCAGTTACAACATATGTGGTACAGCTTGCCCCAGGACAAGAAACAACTGCTTTATGACACCCATCCCAACCAAATCAGAGCAAACAATGTATCCGTAGTTCAAAGCATGTGGTATTGAAGCAAGAAGTTAAAACAATGGCAAAGTTCTGAAAGAGGAAAGTTCTTCGGTAAGAATACTCGAGAGAGGAGATTCAGCACTTTTTATAGCAGAAGAGCGGCTGAAAATAGATGCGAGCAGTTTTTACCTTACTGATGGTAGAAAATAATTCAAGATTCAAGGTCAGTAAAAAAGCGAGAAATGGAGAGGAGAGAGAGAGAGAGAGAGAGAGAGAGAGAGAGAGAGAGAGAAGGCGGGGATTGTAACTTAAGGTTTGTGCTACGAAAGGAAATTTACTTCATAAATTGATTGCCTCATTTATTCCCTGTGCAGTGACATCGACATTGGGGACTAGACACAATCGGTACGGAAGGTCGCTGAGAAGGCACGATTATGCAGCCGATTGCACGAAAACGTATCCCGCGAGGAAAGGGGGAAAGGTGTGCCAGAGGAGGAGGGGAAAGTGTAGGAGTGGTGAAGGAGCAGCCAGGCACGACGCGTTTTGTAACGAAACAAGCGAGGCCGGGCTGAATGGAGGGGTGGTGGGCATTGTGTAGGGTATGGGTGAAGGGTGGGGGTGGAATAGCTGAGGCGACGCCGGTGCGGGTGCCGCTTGTAAAGGCCGGGCCGCTCGCCACCCTCTTTTCATGGAGTCCCGGGAAATAACTGTCATCTATTCTGGAGATAAAATCGTAATTGAATCTGGGTTGACAGCAGATTTGCACAGCGGCGCGCCGCACTACACACACACACACACACACACACACACACAGGCAGGGGACGCTCGCGCCACCCGTCCCTCTTCAGCCAGCGGCGACGCCGACGGCAGCACGCCCTGTCGTCTGAGGCGCCAACTAACGGCTCTCGGCGCTGAGGGCGCCGCATCCAGCAGTGACGGCGGCTTCCGCTACGAACCGCGGAAGGCGCTTCACTCGTTGCTTGGCAACGGGATCGCTTCTTATACGACCGGTAGAGATCACAAAAGGAGCGAGAACGAGTCTGCTACTGACGATTGCATAAATTAAAAATCAAGGTGCCACTGTCGTGTCAGTGGTTACTTCCTTCTCTCCTTCCCCTACAGTTCCGCGAGTATGACGAGTCTGAGAACGGTGGCGCTGCGGTTGCTTCTTACTCGTCGACTCGTTCTCTCTTACTAGGACACGCGAGTGTGTGTCATCAGTGGCATGTTTTGAGTAACATCTGCACTTCTCTTGTCGCCATGTTCAAATCTGCGTCTGTTGTCAAGGCACAGGGCAGTTTACAAAGATTCATCTCATTAAGACGCTAATGCAGTTGTAAGTGCCACTTAATCCTACAACAATTTGTGATTTAAGAAGTGCTAGAGGAAATGATAGATCAATAAATTACAAAAAGCTAAATCTTGGTTTGAAAATAACGCCTAATTCCTTTGCTTAGGCTGATTGTGAACCCACACCGATTCCCATTTCATCAGCTGTCGACAGCCGTTAAAACTGCGTTAATCCGTTGCAAGAAACCTATATTTACTTTGAAATTGCCGTAGATAATGAAGTGTCACATCTTGATCCACCCAGCAAGGCAAAACGTTGTAGGGGAACTTCCGTTGTTGCCCAAGTTAGAATGCTATGTACAACGTTAACGAACGAGATAAGTATTATTGTGTATGCCAAATGCATCAGTTTGTGAATTCTTTTTGTCTAGTTGTGTAGCATATCATTAATTTCTGTAATTTTTCGATGACTGCTGTAAATTTATTTAAATATGCAATCACTAGCAGACAGCATATGCACAATAAATTGAGAGCAGTCTTCGAAAAAGTTTTATTGAAATATTTACAAACACTCTCTCTCTCCCTCTCTCTCATATATATATATATATATATATATATATATATATATATATATATATATATATATATATATATATATATATATATATATATATATCTGAGACACTGAGAAGCGTAAAGACCTAAAGTACACCACCATCGAGCCCACATTGAAGTGAAGCTCGGAGAAATCGATGTGACAGTTCTTCATGAATTTTCAGATAAACAGTGTGGGTCCACAGCACTGAAAACTTGTCATTAGATTAAAAAACGTTAGAAGCATGCATATATCCTCCACACATATCATAGAAATCGATGTAAATATATACAGGGTGGTCCACTGATCGTGACCGGGCCAAATATCTCACGAAATATGCGTCAAACGAAAAAACTACAAAGAACGAAACTTGTTTAGCTTGAAGGGGGAAACCACATGGCGCTATGGTTGGCCAACTAGATGACGCTGCCATAGGTAAAACGGATATCAACTGCATTTTTTTAAATAGGAGCCCCCATTTTTTATTACATATTCGTGTAGTACGTAAAGAAATATGAATGTTTTAGTTGGACCACTTTTTTCTCTTAGCGATAGATGGCGCTGTAATAGTCACAAACATATGGCTCACAATGTTAGACGAACAGTTGGTAACAGGTAGTTCTTTTAAATTAAAACACAGAGCGTAGGTACGTTTGAATATTTTATTTCGGTTGTTCCAATGTGATACATGTACCTTTGTGAACTTATTATTTCTGAGAACGCATGCTGTTACACCGAGATTACTGTAAATACCACATTAAAGCAATAAATGCGCAAAATGATGTCCGTCAACCTCAAAGCATTTGGCAATACGTGTAACGACATTCCTGCCAACAGCGAGTATTTCACCTTCCGCAATGTTCGCACATGCATTGACAATGTGCTGACGCATGGTGTCAGGCATTGTCGATGGATCACGATAGCAAATATCCTTCAACTTTCCCCACAGAAGGAAATCCGGGGACGTCAGATACGGTGAACGTGCGGGCCATGGTATGGTGCTTCGACAACCAATCCACCTGTCATGAAATATGCTATTCAATACCGCTTCAACCGCACGCGAGCTAAGTGCCGGACATCCATCATGTTGGAAGTACATGACCATTCTGTTATGCAGTGAAACATCTTGCAGTAACATCGGTAGAACATTACGTAGGAAATCAGATACATTGCACCGTTTAGATTGCCATCGATAAAATGGGGGCCAATTATCCTTCCTCCCATAATGCCGCACCATACATTAACCTGCCAAGGTCGCTGACGTTCCACTTGTCACAGGTATCGTAGATTTTTCCGTTGCCCAATAGTGCATATTATGTCGGTTTACGTTACCGCTGTTGGTGAATGACGCTTCGTCGCTAAATAGACCGCGTGCAAAAAATCTGTCATCGTCCCGTAATTTCTGTTGTGCCCAGTGGCAGAACTGTACACGAAGTTCAAAGTCGTCGCCATGCAATTCCTGGTGCATAGAAATATGGTACGGGTGCAATCGATGTTGATGTAGCATTCTCAACACCGACGTTTTTGAGATTCCCGATTCTCGCGCAATTTGTCTGCTACTGATGTGTGGATTAGCCGCTACAGCGGCTGAAACACCTACTTGGACATCATCAATTGTTGCAGGTTGTGGTTGACGTTTCACATGTGGCTGAACACTTCCTGTTTTCTTAAATAGCGTAACTATCCGGCGAACGGTCCGGACACTTGGATAATGTCGTCCAGGATACCGAGCAGCATACATAGCACACGCCCGTTGGGCATTTTGATCACAATAGCATTACATCAACACGATGTGGGCCTTTTCCGCAATTGGTAAACGGTCCATTTTCACACGGGTAATGTATCACGAAGCAAATACCGTCCGCACTGGCGAAATGTTAGTGATATCGCGTACGTATACCTCTGTCACTATTACAGCGCCATGTATCACAAAGAGAAAAAAGTGGTCCAACTAAAACATTCATATTTCTTTACAACGTACACGAATATGTAATAAAAATGGGGGTTCCTCTCTTAAAAAAACGCAGTTGATATCCGTTTGACGTATGGCAGCGCCATCTGGAATACAAGTTTCAGTTTCGTCAGCTTCTCAATTATATGTCCTGAGTCCTTTATGTATGTGTCGGTCTTTCCCACGTGTGGCTGGAGCAGAGAGGCCAAGTGTTTTGCCAGTTCATACGTCGGTGAGCCAGGAGCGCTAACAATCGGTCTTAGTGGAACGTTGTTCTTATGGGTCTTGGGTAATCCATACAGCCGAGGTGGTAGGGGTTCTGTGTTGCGCAGGGTTTCTCTGTATGACGGCCGGCAGAGAAGACGCTTTGATTAGTCGATTCGTATTCCGTGTGATAGACTGCGTCGGATCTGCGCTTAGTTTTCGGTACATCGTCGGATCTAATAGGTCTCGGATCTTTTGCTCATAATCTTCGGTCTTTATTACGACTTCTGGTACCATAAACTGATACCCTCCTCCTGGTTTCACTAGCGAATGCAAGTGGGATTAATGGTTGTCGGTATACCTCCGTATGAGCTCTAATTTCTAGAATTTTCTTGTGGTGATCATTTCATGAGGTATATGTTAGAGGAAGTAATATCTTATCCGACTCTTCCTGGAAAGTCCCCCGGCCGAAATTTCGATAGTAAACCTGCCCACGGTGCACAACGTCTCTCTTGTAGCGTCTGCCAATGGAGTCTGCTGAGCATCTCTGCAACGCTTTCGCGCCGACTAAACGAATCCGTGACAAACGTGCTGCTCTTCGTTGAATCTTCTCTATCTCTTCTATCAGACCCACCTGATAAGGTCCCAGATTGATGAACAATACTTAAGAATCCGTCGAACAAGAGATTTGTAAGCCATTTCCTTCGTGAACGATTTTTTCTAGATTCTTCCTATGAACCCCAGTATGGCATCTGCTTTAGCAACTTTTGTTGTATGTGGTCCTTCCACTTAAGGTCGCTCTGGATGATTACTCGTTGATATTTTACGGTAGGTACGGTTCCCAGAAACTTGTCATCAAAAGCGTTGTGTACAATAATGAATTTCTTTTCCTACGTATGCTCAATATGTTACATTTATTTATGTTCAGGGTCAAGTGCCAGAGCCAGCCCATTCGTCAGTCCTCTGCAGGTCATCCTGCAAATCGATTCTATCTTCTGGCTTTACTACTTACTTATAGTCATTCGCATCATCTGTGAGCAGTCTTAAAGAGCTTCCGACGATTTCTACTAAATCGTTTATATACATCGTAAGCAGTAACGGTTCTATCACACTTCCTTGGGGTATTCCGGATATTACTATCACACCTGTCGAGTTTGCTCCGTTAAGAGAGACGTGTTGAGTTCTCTCTGGAAAGAAGTCTTGAATGCTGTCGCAAATTTGGTCCGGTGTTCGCTAAAAATATTTGTATTTGGTAAACGGCAGAGCAGGGCCGTGTCAAATGCTTTCCTGAAGCCAAAGAACTTGTCATTACCTCATGGAGGAAAGGAGCAAGCTGAGTTTCGCAAGATCTCTGTTTGTGGAATTAATGTCAATTTTTATAGAGGAGAGTTTCGTTCCCCAAAAACGTCGTAATTCTTGAGCATAAAACATGTCCCATAATTCCACAACAGACTGAGGTCAACGTTATAGGCCTCTAGTTCTGTGCATCCGTCCTAAGACCTTTCTCGAAAGCGGGAATGTGGTTTTTCCCAGTCACTAGGCACTTTTCATTGCTCCTGTGATCTACGATTAAGTGCTACTAGAATGGGAGCAAGTTTGTTAGCATAATCGTCGTGGAAGTTTGTAGGTATCTCATCTGATCCTGACGCCTTCCTGGTGCCAAGTTTTTCTACTCCACCGTTATCTCTGTATCTGCCAGTTCAATGTTAAGCGATAATTGAAAAGGAGCACCTTGTTACGAGCTTCCACGGCGATACAATTTCCTAAGACCGAATTCAGTACTTCGGCCTTCTCTCTGTTATCTTCCGTTTCAGTGCGGGTATGGTCACTGAATGAATGAAGAGAGTATTTCGAACCTCGAACTGATTTTACGTAAGACCATAACGTCTTAGGGTTTTTATTCAGATCGCTTGAAAAATTTTACTTCCAAGGTGATGGAACGCTTCTCTTATTTCTCTCCTTGAGCTCATTTTCTCTTAGTTTACCTTTTATTTTTGCTTTTGCATTGGTTTTTGTTTTTGACTGCACTTGAATCCCTGACGAAGCTCTCTTTGTTCACGTAGCGCTTTGGTAACACTACTATTGAACCATTTCCGTTCGTGTTCCACGTCTTCGTCCTCAGCACAGAATATTTCATGCTCACTATTCATATATTCGGCAATTTGTAGCCTATTACTCTTGGTAACCAAAAAAGTTTTCCTACCTTTCTTAACATTTCTTGTAATGTCTATAGTTATTGCTCCCGTCACACCCTTATGATACCTGATACCTCTCCGTACGTTAACTGATTCGATAAGTTCAGATCTATTCGTTGCCAGGACGTCTAAGAAGTAGCCTTCTCGAATCGGTTATACAATTATCAGCTCGAAGTAATTTTCTGGAAAGACATTTAGAATAATGTCCTACGAATCCCTCTCTCTAGCACCATTTTTAATAGCATGAGTCTTCAAATCTACAGGTGCCAACTTGAAGTCACCCCTCTTACAAACACGATATTCTGCTAATTCTCTCTGAATGATATTTAACTTCACACAGATTAATTCACATTCATAATCTGGGATAACCTCGCTAGATATTATCGATTTCCTTCCTGCAATAAATATTCCGCCACCATTATCGACTAACCTATCCTTACGACAAATATTCCAGTCTGAACTAAGAATTTCGTTCCATTTCACTTCTGGTTTCAACCAACTTTTTCTTCCTAATACTATCTGGGTATTATAAGCTTCACTAAGTGATACTAATGTTGGGATCTTTCCTTGGATGCTTTTACAGTTTACTAATAGCGCATTTATCGTATTGGAAGACACAGCGACAACCAAGTCACCAGTGGATTTAAATGGCCCTAGGTACGTTGCACGTCTCGTCACTTGAGCCGCAGCTTTGACCAGTAGTTATAAGCCCGTTGACTATGGCCAAAGCAGTTTCCAGCTGTTAACAGACAGCAGCCAATTGTCGTTGTGTCCATACACAACAAGCACAGTCCCTAACCATGTCTCTCTGCGCAAAAAAAATTGAATATGATCTCAGAAAATACAAGCACATCAGTCTGGAGTAATTTAGGAAGTACAGCAGACCCCCTCCCCCCCGCCCCTTGCCCGCATCTCGTGGTCGTGCGGTAGCGTTCTCGCTTCCCACGCCCGGGTTCCCGGGTTCGATTCCCGGCGGGGTCAGGGATTTTCTCTGCCTCGTGATGGCTGGGTGTTGTGTGCTGTCCTTAGGTTAGTTAGGTTTAAGTAGTTCTAAGTTCTAGGGGACTGATGACCACAGATGCTAAGTCCCATAGTGCTCAGAGCCATTTGAACCCCCCCCCCCCCCCCACACACACACATATACACACAAAAGAGAAAAATACTAAACTGTGACGCTCCGGAGATTGGAATGTACCCACATATAACGAGGAGAATGAGCAGACAACAAAATCTGTTCTGCAGAGTTCTCACTGTGGCCTAGACCGCAAGCTCCACGAGCTCATAAAACAAATAAATTTCTCTACTGAAAATGTATATATCAACAGTTTTTTTCTTCAGAAACTCTGTTTACACTAAAGCTACGGCTACAAACTGTAAAGCATGACCTAAACAATTCGTCCTTAAGTTTGATCACCAGTGTATTATCATGAAGCATTCGATTTCTATTAAATTGATAAATGATGATATTACTCAGCAGCTAGCTAAGGTCTTTCGTCACTTTCGTAGCCTTTTTAAAAATCCACATTGATGCTCTACCAATTTTCTCTTAAACAAGTGAGGCAATTCTCAGGTATTTAGATTATCATATTGTGCACACTAGCCATTCCCCGCTCCTACACAACATTATTTAAATTAAACATTTAAAAAACACACACCAAGATAATGACAATAATTTCCACAGTTTCCAGTAAGCAGAATGATGACTGTAGCTCTAAGCTGATGCCACGTTAATATCTTCTCTCTACGTGCAGCTTCAGCAACTGTTACAATTATGGTAGCCCTCATGCAGGGACAGCACTAATTGATCTTTTTAGGGCTCCAGACAAAATACATTCCATTGAGGCTTAGTCCTCGCATTGGTGCCAATATTGTCGCCAACGTTGGATAATCCCTGTCGTGTTCCTCTCACTCATTAAAACAGGCTGGCAATAGTCTCAATTTGAAAAGTCGGTAATTATGAAATAAGGAATACAGTGAAATTGATTTTAAGATCACTTCTCCCGCTTTTTTTAGTTTTGTGAACTTTTCTGGAATGATTTTAAATCCCAGTTTGTACATTACTGTGCAGCATGCCAGTTAGAGTTCAGAGTTGGTTGTTCTGCGACTGTATGTGCCACTGTGTTACAGCCACAGATGTTAAGAAGGTGCCGTTCCTCGAAAGCACTTTTCTTCCACTTTGAAAATCTACAGGTTTCTCCTGTCCTCCAGGTCCGCAAAATAGTAATTCCTTTAATTGACTAATATATTCTGGATACATTACAGATACACACCATCTACAATACAGTAGCGCTGTGTTACTCTGAGTGTACAACAATAGCTCTGTCGCGTAAACCGAATGCAGAATTCGCAAAGCATTGTGGGTTTCCTTTTTCGACAAACAAATGGTAAAGTGCTGTTACGGTTCTGTACTGTAACAAGGGTAGGGGACGTCCTTATGGGAATTGGGAACGGATGACTGGCACATATACTGCTGCCGTGTGTATGTGTAGGTAATCGGCAACGGAATCCTTGTGCCAGTGTGTTAGACCAGTTCCCTTCTTCAGGTCGGTAAAGGCTGAATGATGACGCGACAGAAAAGGATTGAATACAGTATTTCGGAATGGTTCTGCGAAACATCATATTGAATGCAGATCGGCGCCGAAACACCAGCTACACCATGGAATCGGCATAATTCCTCGTGAAAAGAGTGACAACTAAGAGAACTCAAGCTATAAAGTGAACTGATAAGGTAACAATGTTTCTTGTCGCGATTGATTATATTAACTCAGCAATTCAGTCGAGTCGCAGACAAGAACTGCTAGGAATCCGGCCCGCCACCATCAGACACCTGTTGGTGTCTATGCTCACACACATTTGCACTCAGTATTGTTTACTTCCTAGCAGATCATTACGATATTCAGTTGTAGCAGTATAACCCACTGCTACTGTTCTGTTTCTCTCGAGTCAATGAGTTTTAAAACGATTGAGTTTAATAACGTTTGTGTGCAATTGTGTGATCGTTAAAGCAGAATCAGTGTTAACCATTTGAAGAGATGTACATTACTCTAAATCCATTATTTCCATAATTAATACGCAAAAGTAAGATAATGCTGCATTAGAACAGGAAAACTTAGCTAGACTGGCAATGTTAAAGCTTACTTAAAGACACCTACCTCATAACTCCAAGTGTCAGTGTGCAGCTCGTTGTTAGTATATTTATTGCGCAATGTATGAATGGGGAAGATACCAGCGTCTTCTCTCGGATAAAACTAGAATTTCCTGTTTTTCATTAAAGAGGCGTTATGAAGCAACTAGCTATAACTGCGGGACATGTTATTTGATCTCCTTTCTTAAGGCATGTATGAAACATTGTGGTGTTTTTTTGACTTTTCAGGATATGTTGTACTAGATCGCGTAGTGTGTTGGACACAGTTACACATTATGGAGAGAATTACCTCTCTTTTAACATAACATTTTTTTTTTAATTATGGACCTGGGAGTACTCTGTATTCATCGGTTAGATGATCCAGTCGTTTACTTGCAAAGTTTTTCACAGTAGTTAGGTGGCTTAGACCAAGGTGGGCACCACTGGGCCAAATTTCATGCACGCCTGATGTGTGATACGCATCTGCGTCTCTCGGTGTGCCAAGAATTTATGTCAGATAAAAATAAAATTATACAAAAAAGTTATTTAGTTATTGATCTATGTTGTTCAGAAATATGAAATATAAAAGCAAGTCATATGCTGTGCCATTTAAATGCAGTGCATTTACAGTTTCCGCCACTTCCCCTTCCTCACTCTCAGACAGCGTGGCATGATGGTGAAAGAGAAGTGTGCAGTCAGGCGAGACGTCTGTAGCACAGCACTCGTTCCACGGCGTGACTCGTATGTCAAATTCTGGGCTCCCACTGTTTTAAACTCTCTATAAATGCCATCAAAGCAACAAACTCTTGTCATCAATTTCCGATCCTAAAGCTGGTAGTTCATCATGTATTCGAAGACAACTACGGTGTTATACACATAACATGACATAAATTTCAGTTCATAGCGATTTTAAGCACTATAAGAATAGCCTTTCAGCAACTACATTGATCAGTCTCGATTTTCCAGTAGATAGACTGAATATCTATTATCGCTAGCAGAAATTAGTGTTTGGGTTTAGGCGTAACTATATGTTAGCAAAAAATGAAAATCTTAGATTTTCGTTGTTAAGGTTTTTTTTTTACTGTAAGTATGACTTTTTGACATATCAGTCATTACTGTAATATACACAGGATAGTATAATATTTATAGTGAGTGTTCACAACTGTGAAGTGAAATTCCTATTCTAAGGTTCTTTAATAGTAAGATGGTTGGTGACCATGTCTGCGGGTCGATAAACTACAAACAATATAATACAATTAGGGCCAGTGATTTATTGAGCTAAAAATGCACAATGAAAATACTCAAAACGGATGGGATCTATGTAGGGTACGTAATATCACTGCAAATATAATTGAACAATTAAAACAGTTGAATAACTTCAGAGTATAAAGCACTCTGTAGTGGCTGGTCAGTCCTTTTCGTTAGCTCTCGCACTTCTGCATCAGTTAAGTTCAACAATCGTTATTATGTTTAACTACAGGTCATGGTTAAATGTACGAAAATATAGGAGAGACGGAGATGACAGCAGTTCGGAGTGTCAATTGAATATCAGTTTCTGGCGTAGCATGAGTGCTCGTGTGTGCCTCTCGTCGACGGCGGCAGCCGCTGCTGTCGGTGCGAGCTGTGAAACTGAGAATATATTCTAAATCTCTCCCGACTGTCACACCAGTGTGGTACATCTCCTACATCTTCAATGAAGCTGAGACTCCTAGTGATTCCCTAGCTAAGTTAATTGGCATGGTACATGCTGTGTGGTTGGAATAGTGCGTACGTCGTTGCCCTCAAATCGCTTGCAAGCGTTAACTGTCAGTGCTGGCTGCAATTCTCTATACTAGGAGACTTTTCAGTTTAACTCTGTAAAAGTTAAGACGAGTCTGTGAACAAGTGTTCATAATTACTCTCGCAATCGTCTCAGTGCAGCGTGAGTCGTCTTGCTGAAATACTCAACGATTTTCTGCAAGAGAAGAGCGAATTCTTCTGTCTGCAGTTTACCTATACCAAAGTAGGAGGTCACGCTTTATCTTTCTATTCATTCAGAGCGTTATCACTTGCTATAACTCTGTAGCCGATCACAGGCGTCGTTTCTTTCGTAGGACAGAGTAATTTCTGCTACATAATACTGAGACTAACAGCTTTTTCCACCCGGGTTTAACACAGGTCGCTACAGTGAGTCACCAATGTTTTGAGTTGAGTTTCTCCAGACATTTATGTGCCATCTTGAGCCATGTACATGCAGAAAGGCTTTTCGAAGTGTTGGCGTTAAAAGGAAAGACAAGGGCGGCTTTTGCCGACGGCCTGTGCAGCGGCTCCAGCGTCAGTTTGTGTCTGGTGAATTTCCCGCTGTGAAGGTTTAGGCCTAACAGGGGATGGACGTTACTGTCTAGTGTGAATGTTACTGGTTTATATTAATGAAATGTCAGTTCGTTTATTCGATTTGCCTATCAATAAAGTTCATACATTTCCACGTAACTATTTCATGTGCGATATCAATTTAACAAGAATTGTTTCAGGAACTCAATGTAAGTTGTATTATTTGTCTGACACCATACAAAGGAATTACAAGCTGCGAGTGGGCACTGATTTAAATCAGTGGAGAAAGTTGAAAATTTGTGTTGGGCCAGGATTATAATCCAGTTTTTCTGCTTATCAGACAGGTGAGCTGACCACTGTGCCATCAGAATACAGTGGTCTCTGTGACTGTACAAACTTTTTCCACTGTGTGCAAACTGTAGGGATTGATCGAAATGCAACGAAAAATGTCTAATGAGCTTACATCCGGAAATGTACGGTTTCCACGCTAGAAACTGTTTATTAAACCATATATGAGGCACTGAGAGCACAAGCGGACTAACCCACACTTTTTGTGAATTTGAGGTATTGACATGTTGTGATAACAGTATACGAGTATTATGCAATGCATGTTGATCTGTTTGTTTATCTGAAGGTTTGTCTAATGTAGCAACGTAAACATTGCTGTTGCACTCAACCGCCGATAGATACCGTTGAGAGCAGGGGTGGACTATGCGTCATAGTCCATTTGTGCTCTATGCTCTCCGTCCACTGCCATTGCGCGTGACGCCGGCGAACGAAAGACTTGTGTATTTAGTGTGGAACAACGTATTGGACCAGTGACCACGTGGACGTGTATTTCAGTTGATCAGCATGGCAGCCCCTGCGAAAAGCGTGGAGGAGCAGTTGGAAGGTTAGTTTGTATTGTGTTCCATTCCTTTTTTGCGGATAACATTGTCGATTGTACACTAACGCGTTCATATGCAAACACGTCTAGATGTACCGTATTTCGAATGGTGACTTTGTTCAGAAAATGCAGGTTGTTTTCCATACGAAAACAGAATGACATACAAACAATACTTTATGTATTGCTATTTTGTGTAATCAAGTAACGATCACTTGTAATGTTATGTGTACAACAATGTTTTACCGCCCGCCGAGTTGTGTTGAGCAATTGCTTCGCCTGTGGATACCAATGCACACGTTGACCATTACTGTAGTGTAGTTAATATTACATTGAGGGATGGATATTGTTATTACAGAGATGTTTGCGTCCGATGGGGACGTGCCGGGAGACGCGAGAGCGAGCACGGCTGCAGCAACAACTGTTCCAGAGGACGTGCCAGAGACGAACGACGATGCCGTGGTACGGAGCCGAGGAAAGAAGCGCCTTAGAAACGAAGATAAATGGCTTCGTAACGTTAGGAAAGAACGGAGAGCTCTAGGTCAAGAGTATGTAAACCGTAAGGGTAACCTTGTACCTCGAAAGGAATTGCGGAAAATCAGCGAGTGTACGTGCCGGTATGAGTGCCACAAACACATCAACGAAGAACAGCAGGAACAAGTGTTCAATGAGTTTTATAATTTAGGCAGCCACGATCTGCAGTCGGCTTTCCTGTTTACCATGATTAAAGTCGTTGATAAAGCACGGTCTTACGTAGGTCAGCAACATTCACGTAGGGAGAAGACGAGATTGTATTACTTGCTCAATTCAAATGGGTCTGAAACGAGGGTGTGCAAAAGATTCTTTCAGAATACTTTAGCCGTATCTGCTGGAAGAATCGATAGGGTACTCAAGAATAAAGGGGAAAAAGCCACCCCTCCTCGTGATGGTAGAGGTAAGGGTGAACCTGGTAATAAAACACCTCGCCACAAAGTTGATGTAGTAAAACGTTTCATAGAAAAATTCCCGGCGTATGAAAGCCATTATGCGTATCATAAAAATAACGGTAGAAAGTATTTAGGACCAGATTTAAATTTATCAGTCATGTATTCACTGTACTGTGCAGATGAGCAAATGCCCGTTTCTCATTTTATTTTCCGCAAAATTTTTTACGAAAACTTCAATTTGTCATTTCATCCACCAGTGTCCGACTCTTGTCGAACATGTGATGCTTTGCAGGTAAAAATAACAGCTGCCGATAATGATAAGGAGAGGACGGAGTTAATTGCAGAACGTGAATTCCATCAGCAAAAAGCTGAGTATGCACGGGCAGGTTTACATAGTGATACATTGCTTAGCAAATCAGATGGTAACGTTACAGTGATAACATTTGATTTGATGAAAACTTTGCCTACACCGATCATCTCAACTGGAGTTTGCTATTACAAACGTCAGTTGTGGACATATTGCTTTGGCATCCACAATATGCACAATGATGATGTATACATGTTTCTGTGGCATGAATCCATTGCGTCGAGAGGGCCACAAGAAATTGGTTCTTGTTTGCTGTACTTCATACGCAATTTTGTCAGGACTGAAAAACTAATTATGTACTCTGATCAGTGCGGAGGCCAGAATAGAAACATAAAGGTTGCTGTACTGTGCCAATACATTGTCAACAGCTCAGAGTTCTCTGTGAAGGAAATAGACCATAAATTTTTAGTTAGCGGACACTCGTACCTGCCCTGTGATCAGGATTTTGGCTTAGTTCAGAAACGAAAAAAGTATTTTCCTAATATTTACCGTCCTAAACACTGGAATGATGTGGTAGTGAGTGCCAGAAAAAGGAATCCATTCAAGGTAATTAATATGAATGCGGAATGTTTCTTTTCAACAAAACAACTCGAAAGAAACATCACGAATCGAAAAATGTCTTCTGGCAATTGTAAAGTACAATGGTTGAACATACAGTGGCTGCGGTATGAAGCAACCAACAGATTCAAAATATTGTATAAATACTCGAACCAAAACCAAGAGCCATTTCAGGAAATTGATGTGGCCAAACGAACATCCACATGCATCAGCAATCTCGAACTGCTTTATCCTAATGGAAATGTAATTACAGAGGCAAAAAAGAAGGATCTGCTAAGTTTGCTTCCGTATGTACCTCCACTTCATCATGATTTCTACAAAACTTTACAAACGTCATCAAATGCTGTAGAAACATTGCCTGTGGATGATTTTGAAATGTAACACAATGCGTAACATTACAGAAACCAATGTAAAATGGTACATGTAATGTGTACAATGTATACTAGTAATGAATACTATTGTCACATGCATCAGCGTACTAACGGACCTGTCATTGAGAATGTTCAACTACTTGGAGCGAAAATGGACTAAGCCACAACAAAACTGCTAATATTCTACTATATAGTACTTTTGTAATTTATCTATGTCAAAATATTGTTCAATAAAACCACAGTTACATCATATGCATGTTACAAGGCTGCAATGTATCACAAACATACATTATTTGTGGGCCCGTATTATGAGACCTGTTTCCTCCATATTGACTTCTCCGGGGTTAGTCCGCTTGTGCTCTCAGTGCCTCATATTATTTCAGAGACTGTGGTCTAATAAGAGCTGTATCATGCAGCCACAGTTCCTGAATGTGTTGAAAATGGTTTACATGCTCTGCAGTGCATGTGTTTACACGCCGTAGCATGTTCTCAGACGCTTGGAGAGGCCAGGCTGCACCTGAACTGTGTCAAAGGCAGGATGAATACTTTGCTCGACTGTCTCCACATATGGAATGGGCTCTGAATACACAATACTTTTGAGTTGGACCCATAACCAGAAATCGGTGAACGAACAGGCCATGCAACTAGACCCTCTTGTCCAATCAATCGCCCAGGGAAGACTTGATTGAGATTTGTCCAGACATTAATGGCGTCCAGCTGGAGCACCATCATGTGGCAGCCACATAACCCTTCGAATCATCAATGGCACTTCTTCCAGCAGGGGACGCAGAGTCACCCACAAGAAACACCGATAGTTATGGCCTGTTGGGTGGTGTGGAAGGAAGACTGGTCCCAAAATACAGTTGCCAACTATCCCAGCCAACACAGTCTGGCTGCACCGACGCTGATGATTCGCTGTCACCATACCATGGGGGTTGTGCATACTATCCTACAGATGAGTGTTATGAATGTCGAAGACACCACTCTGCATAAAGATGGCCTCATCTGTGAATAGGATAGATCACAGAAATTCTAGAATTGTGGCTGCCTGGTGAAGAAACTAATGACAAAACTGCTCCCGATGTGGAAAGTCTGTCACTATTAAATCCTGTGCACGCTGTAAGTGATAAGGGTAGCAGCAATTGTCATGGAGAATGATACACATGGTCGTCTGGCCTACCCTGTACTGGAGGGTGATGTGCCTGGTACTGACATAGCGGTCGCCTTCCACAGTGTTAAACACATTTTCCTTCAAGTCCGATGTCGGAACATTTTGTGTAGATCCTTCAGGATTTCCTGTTTCCTGAAACGACCCCGTCTCAGACAAACGGCGAAAGACTGTTGCAAACATTGAATGCCGTGGTTATTGTCGGTCTGCCGACCACTGACATTTGCCTTTCAGTAAGTAACCACCATGTTGGCAAGCTCTCGATTCGAATACGGAACCTTTGTGTAGAACGCTGTATCACATCCACTACAAGGTGAGTCAGCAAGAGAAGTGAATTGGACATAACATTACCAGTTACTATGGCAGTAGACGGCCATAGGGCATGATGTATAAGGAACAGTACCATACTCTAGGCTGCATGATAGAGTGCGTATTAGACTGTAGTCTCTGTAAGAAAGTACGACTGAATAAATGGTCTCTGGCATACATTTCCAGACATAAGTTCATTAGACCTTTTTTGTTCCGTATCCGCTCATCGATCAATCCCTATAGTTTGTAGACTTGTACACATTGGAAAAAGCACCATATATATATTCTGGTTTCTGTCCTGCGAAACCAGATTTCACTACTTAAACCTAACAAACCTAAGGATATCACACACATCCATGCCCGAGGCAGGATTCGATCCTGCGACCGTAGCTTCCGCGCGGTTCCGGACTGAAGTGCCTAGAACCGCTCGGTCACCAAGGCCGGTAAAATATTTGCATGTGTTCGTGAATTACCCTGTGTATATATATATATATATATATATATATATATATATATATATATATATATATATATACAGGTCGCAGGATCGAATCCAGCCTCGGGCATGGATGTGTGTGATATCCTTAGGTTAGTTAGGTTTAAATAGTGAAATCTGGTTTCGCAGGACAGAGCGGATCAGATTGTGGAAAGCGGCCAAGATCAGTTACTGTTAGTTACAAAAGTACACAGAACTTTATTCCTCGAAAACACAATGCACAGTTTTCTCTTTAAGACAACAAGCATTAATTCACAGCTGAGGGCCGGAGTAACGTCTCAATAGTATGGTTTAAACAATTCCTTTTGAAAGACAAGGATTTAGACAAATGGCTGAAGGCCTTAAGTAAAATAAAATATTTTCTCGGCTAAAGGCCCGAATAATATTTCAGATCAACAAAGGAAAATCTTTACAAGGCAAGCATTTACCAATTTCGGCTAGAAGCCATATTAAAGAAAATTTGAATTTATTTCTCGGCTGAAAGCCCAATAATATGTCAACATAATAAAAAGCAACCTTTGAAGACAAGAATTTACATAATAAAACAGAAAACCATCTTAGGAAAACTTGAAATATCTTAACCGCTGAGGGCCCAAACAATTATTCAAAATAATTGAAGACAAACCGTAAGATAAGAATTTACACAGTACGGCTGAAGGTCATTTTACGAATTCATGATACTGAAGCAGAAACCTTACAGACAGGAATTTACACACTACGGCTGGAAGCCACAAATTTTAAAACAAACAAGAATTTTAAATAAAACATGGCTGAAGGCTTATCTTAAAATACTTCACGTAAGGTTCGGCTGAAGGCCATATACTGAACACTAAAACCAACTAAATTAATACACGGCTCAAGGCTTCGCACAGTACTTGCGGCAAAAGACAATCACAATCACAAACAACAGAACAGTGGTTCTCAGAAGTGATCCAAGGGTCGGCCTGGGGAGGAAACTCTAACAACAGTTTAGGTGGGACAGGCAGCCAAGCGTAACACTATAATCGGGTGGCAGCACGACCTAGGGACGGCTTACGAACCGACCAACAAGCTAATCAATTCCCTTCCACCCGACCAACGGCACGACAACCGAAATTATCAGCGAGGACAAAGATCCGAGCAGCACTACGTCTCGGCAACTGGCGTCTAAAGACAGTCGAGGCACAATAACCACTCAAAGACAAGAAAATGAAAACCACCAAAGCGGTCGAACTACACGCCGTGCCAGACAGCATCAACACAGCGAGGAGAACCTGGCAACCGACCGACTGGCTACTCCAGTACGCAGACAGCATTAATCTGCTAAGCGGAAATCACAGAAGCAACACACAGTTCCACGTAAACACTTGCACCAAGAACTCTGACAATCCTAAAACCAATCACTGTGGAACAACATCGAGAAATGGCAAGTCACACACACACACACACACACACACACACACACACACACACACACAGTTTCCATAAGCGGTCGGCGACAAAATACACATCGTCCGATGGGACGACCGATCGAACGACCAACCAAGTAATGAGTGTCGGCAACGGTCGGGCGAGTCTTGGCTGTCCGGAGCTCACTGCAGCCCCAAGCCGAGTCAACTCAATGTCCATTCGGAACTCGGAGACACGGCGACCCGGGCACACTGGCTTGGATTCACCCATGCAGAGGTAACTCTTGCCCATCAGCGACATCTCTGCACGAGGAAGGAACCAACCCACGTCCGGCAAGATGACCAACTGACGAGGCCCAGAAACGGTCAAGAGACCAAATACACGTCGCCCAATGACACGACCAACCGGCGGTCGTTCCCTTCCGTCGGACAGTTCATGTGTGTGGCCAGCGGTCGGCAAGTACTGGCCGTCCACGTCTCACCGGCGCTGCGTCCCCGACTGAACTCATGACTCATGACGACCCGGAAATACTAGTGGTCGCTCCAGAGATAGTACGACAGCGCAATATCGATACGCGCTGCTGCTACCACCCACGGGCAAGCAAACCAGCAACTTAGTGACGCCAGTAAATCGAATTAAAAGAAAACGAGGCGACAGAACCACAAAAAAGAGATGACGAACAATAAACAGCATGACAGCGAGCAGCGCACGCCTCAAATAGTTCAAAGTCTAGGGAACTGATGACCTCATATGTTAAGTCCCATATTGATTAGAGCCATTTGAACCATTGAACAAGTGCAGCTAAATTCACTGAATTCTGTGAAGACTTTTTTGAACATTTATTGTGAATGTACTGTGAAATTGTATGTACACTATACAACTTCCTTAATATCAGCTTTGTTTTTTCCTGTTTAATATGAATTCACGTGTGCTATGGTATTAATAAAAGCAGATTATCCGACACATTCATACAGTTTCAGTTAACGTTATTACGAATGATGGTAATAACGTAATGATTTTCCAAAATTAAATTCTCTACAACTTCTGCTGAAAACTTCGAGCAATTGTCTGGAATTTAAAAAAAAAAAAAAAAAAAAAAAAAAAAAACAAGTTACACCAAGTACTTAAGAAATTTAAAAAATTACGAAATTCCGTGTTTGATTCTCTGGATGTTCTGGAAAACTACTGCAGATGCACGTCTGGGACATTTTATTAGAGTCATCAAATCAATAAGAACAAAATCAATGGAAATCGTGCTTTACTTTAACCTCGTATAGTTCTACGATGGCTTCACGTTAGCGGAGTTTTAAATTTCAGGCAAAATCTTTTATTAGCCGTAACTCCCTTACTAAACATTTGCGGACCTATGTTTACATGAACTTTTTCGTATATCACAAAAGATCCTAAGTGCAATGTATCGACCTACTCATATGAGTACAGAGACTGAGGTGAAATCACTGAAATTGTGGTACATTTATTACGTTAAAATTGATCCGTTCATGGAATGACGTTGCAATCCAAAAAGCACTGAGCTCTCTCACCACTGAGTGTATTACGTATACTCTCATTCCATGATTATCGAGAAATATGTTAGGTAACTCTTTCCACTATACTTCACAATTTGTTCCACATTTAAATAAGACCACTACGAAAAATAATATTCAGTTCAAAATGACTGATAGAATCGGTGTTAATATCATAAATGTATAATAGGGATTCCTTACGTCTGCTGAAAATCTTAGTCCTCTGGATACATAAGGAAGTTCATCAAGCTGAATCGGTTACTATGATCTCGAAGAAAACGTAATGCAGTGGACGGATACAGATGGAAAACTGTCATTTTGTTTATTCCCATAACACTGACGTACGCGTGATTGAATTTCGCGAGACTCTTCTCCTCCTGTTGACTCAGACAGTCGCGCCGACATGGGTCAGAGGCTTGATTTTGGGCATAGGGTGTATGTGGCAGTGCGAGGACAGCTTCTGCGTAATTCTGGGTTTTACTCAGGCAGTGCAAGGCAACAGAAGTGACTGCACTACAGAGGAGACCAATTACATTGTCTGAGGGCAGCACTTGACACTTGAGCCACTCTGAGTGCGGCTGACAATCCTGTGGCATGTCACGTGGGTGCAGGCTATGGCACAATGACCAAGAGTGTCTGGGAGCTGGTGGGCTGGGGAAGGATGTGCTGTAGTTAGAGGAAGAGAGAGCAAGTCAGAGTGATAGAGGGAGAAGACGGCAAGTCAGAGTGCCAGTGGCCACATGGACTTGACCCAACGCCAACACTCGAGGAGGAGGAGGAGGAGGAGATTAGTGTTTAACGTCTCGTCGACAACGAGGCCATTAGAGACGGAGCGCAAGCTCGGGTGAGGGAAGAATGGGGAAGGAAATCGGCCGTGCCCTTTCAAAGGAACCATCCCAGCATTTGCCTGAAGCGATTTAGGGAAATCACGGAAAACCTAAATCAGGATGGCCGGAGACGGGATTGAACCGCCGTCCTCCCGAATGCGAGTCCAGTGTGCTAACCACTGCGCCACCTCGCTCGGTGCCAACACTCGAGGCAGATGCGTGCAGCACTGGACAAGCTGGTGGCAGCGTTGGGTCTCCTATGGAGTGCTGGCCACTCTTGATTTGGTTTGATTTGGTTAGGCATTGCTGGCTCCAATAGTTACCATGAGGCTCAGTTGAGGGTAATGAGACTCTTTGTTGATGGTCAGCAAGCAAGGACAATTAGAATTAAGAGCGGCATGAAGCAAGGCAGCGTGGTCGGCAGAGTCACAATGGGCAGTGTATGCTGTGAACAGCTTTTGTGACCCACACCTGACAGTGTGAAGGTGATAGCTGTGGTAGAGTGACAGTGATGTAGTGGGCACCGAGAGAGATGAAATCGGTTGGTGCCCTTTGTGGTAGTTGAAGCATATCAAAACCACCGTGAATTGTGTAATGTGAGTTACAGTATCTTACAGTGCGGCAGTCGTGCATAACACTGTTCTATTTTATCGTATTCTGATCTTAAAGCTCATGGAGAGATTGTGATTTCACTGCTGTGTAACATTCATAAGTTATTTCGCATTGTACTGCATTTCTTTATCTATGTGGTAGATTCTGTGCCTAGTTGTGCTGTCTATTGCTATAGGTTTGGTAGACAGTGGAGACTGATGGTAGTATAGGTTAGGCCTATCGGTGGCAGTTGCTTGTTACAGTTGTTGAGTGTGGTGCTGTATGCCCATTTCTGAAGTTATTACTGGCTCTTACTAGTTCTCTTATACTCACATCCGTTTGTAACGTCAATGAAGCTGACTTAGAATGTTGTCTAACAAATATTTTGATATGTTCAGAAAAAGTTTTTTATTATTGGTGGTACTGAGCCCATTTTGAGCAATAATTATTACCATATCTCTGTCTGGGCGAAATACTTTTTATTCCTGATATTATCAGCTTGACGATGTTTTTGGGATCAAGCGCTAGGTTTTCCATTGTGTACGCTTCTGTCTTCTGATATATGCTTTTGTATAAAAATATATTTGAAATAAGCCCACTCTGGCACAGCTGCTAGTGTGTACTCCACTCCACCTAAATCTTGCACTACATTTTCATGTTCCTATATCTGCATCCTAAAGATAATTTTCCATACTAGTATTATCATAAAATGGTTCATGATTTATAGACACATTGCAGAAATACTTAGTATCTGATCACAATTATCTGGTAACCATTAGCGAACATTACTACGGTAATACTTACAAACTCTTTGATCACATTTATCTGGTAAACATTAGCGGACATTAATACGGTCTTTGTCCACCAATCGACTTTACGACAGCTAGTGCTCTGCTGAGGGCAGCTTCAGTGAGGTGTGTGGATGTCTGTGGAGGGATGGAAGTCCATTCTTCCTCCAGAGCCGAAACCAGAGAAGGTAATGACATTGGACTCTGGGATATGGAGCAAAGTCGATGTACTAACTCATCCTGAAGGTGTTTCACTGGGTTCAGATCAGGACTGTGGGCAGCTGTGACCATTTCAGGAAGGTTATTATCATTGTCAACAAACCACTGACTAAAAGATCCATCTTTGTGACAGGTTGCATTGTCGTGCTGACAGAAACAGTCATCATCTTCAAATTGTTCCCCAACTGTGCACAGTACACAATGCTGTAAAGTAAAATCATATCCCACTAGATTTAGTGTTTTAAGAGCAACAAGGGTACCACCCCCCAACCCCGGAAAACACACCCATATTGTAACACACCCTCGTACCCTCGTACTTTACTGTCAGTGCTGTACATGATAGCTGGTAACATCCTGCAGTCTTGGCCAAAGAAATCTCTTGTCACTGGATTACCACAGGGTATGCAGCGTGATTTCTCATCCCAAATAGTCGTTGCCAGTCACCCACTGTCCTGTGGTATCACTCCTTATACTGTCTCTTACAGTAGCGTAGTGCTGACTACGGCAATATGCGGCTTATGAAGAGATGAAGAGACAGACCACTATATCTCATTCCACCTTCCTCCCGTCGCCCCCCCCCCCCACCCCAAGTTTGATGCGGCCCACCACGAGATCCTCTCCTCTGGTAATCTCTGCCTCTTCAACTCAGAGTAGAACTTGTAATTTCCGTCTCAATTATTTGCTGAGTTTATTCCAATCTCTGTCTTCCTCTACAGGTTTATAGGTTTTATCCTCTACAGCTTCCTCTAGTACCGTGGGAGATGTTCCCTGATGTCTTAACAGATGACCTATCAACCTGTCCCTCCTTCCTGTCAGTATTTTTTATTTATTCCTTTTCTCTCCGATTTTGCGCAGAACCTCAATCCTTACATTATCAGTTCAGCTAATTTCCAACATTTCTCTGTAGCACTATAGCTCAGATGCTTCGATTGTCTTCTCTTCCAGATTTCCCATAGTCCATATTTCACCACCATATAATGCTGTGCTCCAAATGTACACTCTCAGAAATTACTTTCTCAAATCAGGGCCTGTGTTTCATAGCAGTAGACTTCTCTTGGCTAGGTATGCTCTTTTTGCCAGTTCTAGTCTGCTTTTGATGTCTTCCTTCCGTTGTCCGTAATGGGTTATTTTACTCCCTTGCTAGC
This sequence comes from Schistocerca cancellata, assembly GCF_023864275.1. Classification (NCBI taxonomy): domain Eukaryota; kingdom Metazoa; phylum Arthropoda; class Insecta; order Orthoptera; family Acrididae; genus Schistocerca; species Schistocerca cancellata. The sequence goes on along the minus strand of NC_064628.1, from coordinate 442,789,587 downwards.
AGAATTCCGTAAGTTCATCTACTTCATGGCCATGAATTCAAATGTTAAATTTCCCGCTGTTCTCATTTCTGCTACTTCTCCTTACTTTCATCTTTCTTCGATTTACTCTCAAACCGTATTATGTACTCATTAGACTTTCGTTCCAATCAGCAGATCCTGTAATTTTTCTTCACTTTCACTGAGGATACCGATGTCATCAGCAAATGTTTATCATTAATGTCCTTTCAACTTTCATTTTAATTCCATTCTTGAAGATTTCTTTTATTACCATACTAGAATAAGTAGAATACTAGAACAGATTGAATACTAGAGGCGGAAGATTACATCCCTGTTTTACATCCTTTTTAATCCAAGCTCTTCGATTTTCACACTTATTATCCCCTCTTGGCTCTTGTTCATAATGTATGTCTTTTCCTTTGGCTTACCCGTATTTAACTCAAAATTTCGAAAATCTAGCACCATTTGACACTGTCGAACGATTTCCCCTGGTCGGCAAATCCTATGGACAAGTCTTGATCTTTCTTTAATTTTGCTTCCATTATGAATCGCAACGTTATAACTGTCTCTCCGGTGCCTTTATCATTCCTAAAGCCAGACTGACTGTCATATAACGTGTCTTCAATTTTATTTTCCCTTCTTCTGTATATTATTCTTGTAAGCATCTTGGATGCATGAGCTGTTAACCTGATTGTGCGATAATTCTAGCACTTGTCAGCTCTTCTAGTCTTCGGAATTGTGTGAATTATGTTTTCCAAAAGTCAGATAGTATATCTCCAGACTCATACATTCTACACACCAACGTGAGTAGAGGTTTTGTTGCCACTTCCTCCAATGATATTAGAAATTCTGATGAAATGTTACCTATCTCATCTGCGTTATTCAATGTTAAGTCATTCAGAGCTCTTTTAAATTCTGATTCTAATACGGTATCCTCTATCTGTTCTATATCAACTCCTGTTTCTTCTTCTATCACGTCATTAGACCAGTCTTACCTGTCACAGAGGCCTTCAGTACCCTTTCCATCTATCTGTTCTTACCTCTCCATTTAACAGTGGAATTCCCATTGCATTCTTAATGTTACCGGCTTTTCCTTTCATTTCACGAAAGACTTTTTTCACTATTCTATATGCTGAGTCAGTGCTTCCGACAGTGATTCCTTTTTTTTTATTTCTTTCAGTTTTTGATGTACCATTTTGGCTTAGCTTCCCTGCACTTCCTATCTATCTAGTTTCTAAGCGTCATGTATTTCTGAATTCCTGAATTTATTATCATTTTTGTACTTCTTTCTTTTATCGATCAGCTGCAGTAATTCTTCCTTTACCCATGCTTTTTTCCCAGTTGCCTTCTTTTCACCATTGTTTTTCTGTACACCTTCTGTGATTGCCCTTTTTAGAAACGCTCATTCCTTTGTAACTGAACTGCCTATTAAGCTATTCCTTTTCGCAGCATCTACAGCTTTGGAGAATGATCTTCAAGCGTATCTCTTCATTCGTTAGTACTTCCATTACCACTTTTTTGAATATTGATTCTTCCTGACTAGTCTCTTAAATTGGTTTACTCTTCATCGCTACTAAACTGTGATCTGAGTCTATGTTGCTCTTCTATACGCCTTACAATCCTTTATCTGATTTCTGAACCTCTGCCTGACTATGACGTAATCTAACTGAAAGCTTTCTCTGTCTCCTGGCCTTTTCCAAGAATATCACCTGCTCTTGTGATTCTTGAACAAAGTATTCGCATTACCTGCCGATATTTATTGCAGAACTCAATTAATCATTCTCTTGTCTCCTTCCTAACCCAAGGCCCATATTCTCCCGCATCCTTCTCCTGAAAGCGGATTCTAGTGACCCATGACTATTAGATTTTCATCGTCTTAAGCTTGCGATGTCGTCGTATACTTGTACTATTGTTGTTGGTATTGCTTTGCTGTCGATTTTGATGAGAACAACTCTATCACTGAACTGTTCACAGTAACACGTTCTCTGCCATACCTTCCTATTGATAACGAATCCTAGACCTGTTATATCATTCTCAGATATTGATATTGATATTGATATTACCCTGCAATCATCTGGCGATTCTTGACTTATTTCCGTATTACACAGGGGATTCCATATATTTTTGATGAGACACTGTACTCTCTGTTTTCAAAGGATGAAAATATAGTATGGGTCACTGTAGTCTGAAACATTTTCCCAAATATAGCTTACGCATCGGTTTAGTCAGTGAAATGTCATTCAGTATTCTACCTCAGTTTCTACAAATCTTACTTCCACAAGAAGTTTTATTAGTTTTCTTACGTGACATTAGCAAGGAGAGTTGCAGGGCTAGATGGAACTTTGATCACGTGAGTTTTTGGCCATTCTGAGTGGAAAATTGCAAGAATACTCTGGCCTTATGGTTTGATTTGGCAGGCTGCAGACCACTAAAAATTTGCGCCCTTACAGTAATCGCTTTAACTTGAGAGCCTTCCACTTGTAAGTTCTACCACAGGAAAACAAGGATACTATGACATGTCGCCATTGAGACCAAACGCTGGATATAGCATCGACTACCGATTTTTTGACCTCTAACGTGTAGTTACTGTTTTATTAATTGTACTACAATTACGTTTATGGTAACTGATCTGTCAGGCTGGAAGATTTTTTACATATTTTATTTTATTGTTACACTTTTTATACTAGCTTATACAGGTTGTATGTTTTACCTAGTTAGGCTAGTGCCTTGTATTATATTAGTATTTGTGGGGTTGTAGAAAAATATCCGCTACCAGCCACAATAAAAGGTTGTTTATTCGTCACACGACCGGTTTCGGGCTTGCGCCCGTCTTCAGGTGTTTATACATTTGTTTACATGTTTGTGCTGTTGGAGATCACTGTATAAGTACAAAAAAATTATTTGCTGGTGACTACACAAATACAAGTGGGACAATTGTAAGTGGTAAGGCAGCATTTGACGAAAATATATCTGTACTCACAAAATGATGAAGCACCATTATTACAGTTATGCTGTAATGATAGTTTTGCCACTTAGTTACACACTTATTGTAATTTTCACGTCCATCTATCAGTTATAGCTCCATATTACACTATTATGATGTGCACTCGTGAAATACACTATGTTTACATACAAACATGTGGGCTGTGGTCAAAGAACTTCGATGTAGCAGATGTAAAGATGTTGCTCACACAGAAACTCGTAGGTTCTAGTCAAAGAACTTAGCCACAGGAAGTGCAAAGGTGTTGCATACATAGAAATTTAAAAAGATAATATATACTGCGACGTTTCTTGACACACATCATGAAATTTTTTTGTTCACATTTTTCACAGAAAACTTAGATCTAGGAAGTACAATGTTGTTATATATATGAAATTACTCAATGCTATTACAAATTAAAAAATTAAAAAATGACAGCTAGAACTGTATTGAGCCACACTGTTGTCAGAGAACTTAGATCTAGGAGGTACAATAATGTTACATATATGAAATTTTTTGAAAGCTATTACACGTTATAGAATCCCAGTTACAGCTTGTGTTTACAATATGACTATTACAAATTATGATAATGACCATTGGACTGTTGTATGACTGCTACATTAAATTTCGTAGAATATTACTTTGTTATTATATCAGAGGATAATTATTTTCTGTTTCTGAATATTTCATGAAAATATGTGAAGATAGGATTTGTTTGCAAGTTCCACTTGTTCGTTCAGAACAAGATCTGGTGAGTTAGAGCTCTGGATATAAATTTCTAGTTCTTCAAGCAGATTCATTTTCTTTCCTTTGTTCACAGAGTGTAGTAAATTGTAGGTTTTCTGTAATGGCTGTGGCTGAGTGACCATGGTCTTTTAGGTGCATTGCAAAGGTAGATTTATCAAAATTATTTAGTCGGAAGGCATCCATATGCTCACAGTATCTTATAGTGAAACTCCTTCCAGTTTGGCCTATGTAGAACTGTGGGCAATTGTCACATAAAAGTTTTTAAATACCTGATTTGTGGTGGCATTGGTTGTTTGTCTTACTGTTGTGTATGATGTGCTGTTGTAGCTTGTTGTTAGTGCTGAAAGAAATTTGAATACCAGTTTTCCGGAAGAGGTTGGCAATTTGGTATGAAATTTTACCTATAAATGGTATGCAGGTGAATGTGTTTTTTCCTTCTTGTGAATCTGATTTAGTAGGTGTGGATTGTTTCTTTTTGATTTTGTTGTTAAGTTTATCAATTACATCTGGGTTGTATCCATTTCTCCGTGCAATTTCTTTTATAATGTTAACTTCATTTTGTTCATCATGGAGGCTGAGTGGGATTTTATGTATACAATTAAGTGTGGATCTGAAGAATGCCATTTTGTGTTGTTAGTAGTAGTAGGGTTGGGCTGGGTTGGGTTGTTCGGGGGAAGAGACCAAACAGCGAGGTTATCGGTATCATCGGATTGGAGAAGGACGGGGAAGGAAGTCGGCCGTGCCCTTTCAAAGGAACCATCACGGAATTTGCCTGGAGCGATTTAGGGAAATCACGGAAAACCTAAATCAGGATGGCCGGACGCGGGATTGAACCGTCGTCCTCCCGAATGCGAGTCCAGTGTGCTAACCACTGCGCCACCTCGCTTGGTTTTTGTGTTGTGCTGGATGACATGAGGAGTTGTTAATGACAACATCACTAGTGGTAGGTTTTCTGTAAATCTGGAAGGCATGTTTGTTGTTTACATTAGATATTGTAAGGTCAAGAAAATTGATGCCTTTATCTACTTGATGTTCTACAGTGAATTTGATGTTGTTGTGCATGCTGCTGAGGCCTTTAGCAAGTTTCTCAATCTCCTCAGTTGTACCATTGTACAAGATAATAGTATCATCCACATACCTTTTGTAGTACATTATTTTATTTTTAAGTACTTTGTACTTATACAGTACACCTGAAGATGACGAATAAACAAACTTTTATTGTGACTGGTTCCGGATATTTTTCTACAACCCCATAAAGGAACAGTCACGGAGTTCCATAGCATCCACTATGGATAAATTTCATATATTAGTATTTGTACTTTTATGGTATTTCAAAAATGAATTCAATTTCACATCAGTTACGTTTTATTTTTTAGACGCTCGTTTTGCTATGGGAAGTAATCTTTTAAAAAAACTTTTGGACTGTGCATACCGCAATTTAATCATCACATTGGCGACAGTGGTTTAATATGCGCTCTAGCCAAAGTGCCCTCCGCTGGCGTTAATCTCTTGTATAAATACCAGAGGCAATCTGAGTATTACCAGCACGTACCATGTACTCACATGTTTAACTTGACGATGATTTACATCAGAATATTTTAATCGTATGTATGGCTGCTATAAGTGGCTATAAACACTTTATAAGTTTATATTTTATGTATCAAGAGTTAACTTATTGAACTTGTCGTTTACACAATATTTACCTATCTGTAACAGATCTGAGGATTGAAGTATGCTGAAATCGGTAATAAAGTGTAAGAAATCTGCGTGATCAAGACGGACTTAAGAAAATAGATGTACCAAATAATCTGAATGCCATTCGGTGTCGATTGGTTGACAAACACTAAGTTTGATCTCTTTAATCTGTTCACTCTGACTCAAAACAAGGTTAGCGCAATCTGAAATTATCTAACGCTGAATAGATTTTGATGGATTTGTTCTACAGAGAACTTATACTAAGTTGGTGCAGATGAGGACAAGTAGCGAGACTGTGATTATATTTGCTCTAACAAGCCGGAGCAGCAATAGGGTACCCCTTTCTCGATGCGTCGAGCTGTCTCAGGTGATCCATCTGCAGAGTAGCGATGTGAGGCGCCTATAATTCATTATCCAGTTCACTAAATACGTTAGACGCATCACAGTTACTCTCTGATGGAGCCCTTAAATCTTGGCAGATTCCAGTGAGTGATACTCCCATTTGTGTGTCATGCCATGGACCAATTTCACTCACTCATACAGCAGTGTAAACAAGGAGATCAAACGTCTAGGTAACAGACGAGACGCAAATAAGACTGCCCTTGGCAAAGCGAGCTGACTGAGATGTCTGAGGTGTAAACTGTTACAGCTAAGACTTCACCACAGGCTCCTCAGTCAAGATCAATACCAGTGTGAAGTCATGCTCAGGATGAGTGTTCCAAGAGAAACCCACTCATAACAACAATCAAGACCACAAGCTCCTCTCCAGATGGGACTCTGAATCAGAAGACCTAGTTTCTCCACTCCTCTCTTTCCATCAAACCTCAGTAAACTTGCCAAGAGCACTCACGCAGCCACCCCTACAAGGATTTTGTGCCAAAAACAAGACTCCACGAGCTCCATGTCTGCCCTCTAACTCATCTGCTCTACTCACCTAGCAACTATAATCGAAATTAATAATATTCTTTTCTCTGCTGGAAAAGTAGCTGATCCCTGACTCATAAATTGCCATTCAGGGAGGAGAAGATATTATACTGTCGACTTTTTTCCCTATGATCGGTTTAGGCAGCTTATTTTTGAGCGAAGAGTGAACATTTCTCACAGAGACCACTATCTGGATCGGCCGAATGTTACAGCATGCCTGAGCAGGGGGCTCGATAAAACTAAGAAAATTGTTTTTGTGTCCCAACATAAACCATTTCAGAGCTGCCATAAATGCGGTGTTCTGTCCCAAAATTCTTCAAAAGGCCAGAGGCTTCCCAAAAAACTCTGCAGGCAGAGGGACGACACCATTTGATAGCTCCCTCGATGTCGTCTGGTCTCAGAAGAACGTTTAAACCCAATTTTTATGGCTGGCATCCCTTTACACAATGGGTGTTTATGACACTGTCGAAGCGCCTTGGCCATGCGACCTATTTTCTTCCAGTATATCTCTCCCTGCCATGGCCAGAAGGGTCTAACAGGTAGATTGAGGTATGCAGTTTTTTCGCCTCCTCAACTGAAAGCATTGTCTCAATACCTGTGCGAGACATTCTTGGGACCAACGTCCTGTCCGCAGCAAGGGTTTCAAGATGTTCCTCTCCCTAAGAGACTAACGTGGCTTCCAAGTCCCAGATGTCCACTGAGAGATTCGCTGTTAAATAACCAAACTGTCTGCCTGTTCCCAACTCCAGAGTATACTATTCGAGTGAGAGCCACCAAAAAGATCCCAGATGCATTAATAGAATATGAAAATAAGTGAGAAAAGACTTGTCTCATAAACAGATGCATCATTTCTCATTGTTAAGGGTTTCCATACTCGGCAAGTATTTCGAAATGAATATGCTGAATGTTGACATGGCATATGTTCATTATTATTACTATGCAAATGTTATGTTTTACGTTCGAGTTCAAACGAAAGAGCTTTTTTTCTTTTTTTTGTGAGACATCAGTCCTCTGATTGGTCTGATGTGATCCACTACGAGTTCTCCTTTTACGCTAACTTTTACATCTCAGAGTAGCTCTTGCAGCCTAGCTTCACGATTATTTGTTGGATGTATTACAATCTCTGACTTACAGCACAGCTTTTGCCCTATGCAGCTCCCTTTAGTTGGGTGGAGGTTATTCCCTGGTGTCTTAACAAATATCCTGTCATCCTGCACCTACTTCTTGTCATGTGTTTTCCTTATATTCTTTTCCTCACCAGCACTGCCGAGAACCTCCTCATTCCTTACCAAATCACTCCACCTAATTTTCAGCAGTCTTCTGTAGCACGACATCAAAAATATTTCGATTCTCTTGTAAATCGGTTTTCTCACAGTTCGTTTCTCACAACTATATTATTCTGTGCTCCAAACGTACTTTCTTCTTCTTCTTCTAATTCATGCTTATGTTTGATACTAGCAGATTTTTCTTCTCTAGAATGCCGTTTTTGGCAGGGCACGTTTGCTTTTTATGTCCTCCTTGTTCTGTCTGTTGTGGTTTAGTTTGCCACCTAAGTAGTAGCATTCCTTAATTTCACCTACATTGTGATCACCAATTAGGATATTAATTATCTCGCTGTTCACATATCTGTTACTTCTCATTACTTTCGTCTTTCTTCGATTTCCTCTCAATCCATATTCTGCACTCAGTAGATTGTTCACTCTCATTCAGCGTATCCAGCAGTTCTTCGTCACTTTCACTGAGGGTAGCGATGTCATCAGCGAATCTTATCATTGATATCCTTCACACCTTGAATATTGATCTCTCTTGAACCTTCGCTATACTTCCGTCACTGCTCCTCCGAAGTGTAGGGCGAAAGACTACACGTCTGTCTAAAACACTTCTTAATTCGAGCACTTCGTTCTTAGTCTTCCGCTCATACTGTTCCCTCTTGGTTCTAGTATGTATTGTATATTACCAGTCTTTCCCTATGCTCACCTCCAATTTTCTCCGAATTTCTGACATTTTGCACGGTTTTGTCCTGTCGAGCTCTTTTTTCCAGGTCGACAAATCCTTCGAACGTGTCTTGATTTTTCTTCAGTGTCGATTTCACCATGAACCGCAACGTCAGAACTCATTTTCTGACGCCTTTACCTCTACTGAAGCCAAAGTGATCGGCATCTGACAGATCCTCAATTCACTTTTCCATTTCTCTCTGTATTTTCCTTGTCAGGAACTTGGATGCATGAGCTCTTAAGCTAATACTGTAACAATTATCGTACTTATCGTCTCTTGCAATCTTCAGAATTGCGTGGATGATGTTTTTTCAGATAGCGTACTAATATATCGCCAGTCTCATACATGGTACAACCGATCCTGAATAGTCTTTTTTGTTGTGACTTTACTCCGTGATTTTAGTAATTATGTCGTAATGTTAATTATCCCTCTTGTCTTATTTGATCGAAAGTTTTCCAAAACTTTTTCAAATTTTGGTTGTAAATCTGGGTCCACTACCTCTTCCCTATCGACTTCTGCTTCTTCTTCTGTCACGCCAACAAGTCCTCTCCCTCACAGAGGCCTTCAGTGTACTCTTTTCACCTGTCCGCTCTCCTCTCTGTGTTTAACATTGAGATTCCAATTGCACTATTAATGTTATCCCCTTTCTTTTAATTTCGCTAAAGATCGTTCTGATTTTTGTATATTCTGAGTCTCTCGTTCCAACAATCACTTCTTTTCCGGTTTCTTCACATTTTTCATGGAGCCATTTCATCTTAGCTTCTCTGCTTTTCCTAATTATTTTATTCCTAAGTGACTTTTATTTCTGTATTCCTAAACATCCCTAAGCATTTTTCGCTTGCTTCTTTCGTCGATCAACTGAAGTACTTTTTCTGTTTGCTATTATTTCTTCGCAGTTACCTTCCTTATACGTAAGTTTCTCTTTTCAACTTGTGTGATTACTCTATTTAGAAACGTCCAGTGCTCTTCAACTGTAATCCCTGCTGAACTACTCATTATCGCAGTATCTATATCTTCAGGTAACTTCAAAAGTATCTCATCATTCCTTAGAGCTTCCATGTTCCACTTCTTTGCTCATGACTTTTAACTGACTAATCTCTTGAGCTTCAGCCTACACCTCATATCTATTACATTGTAATCTGAGTCTATATCTGCTCCTGTGTAAGTCTTACGAGCCAATATCTAATTTCGGATTTTCTGATTGACCATGATGTAATGTAACTGGAATCTTGCCATATCTGCCTGCCTGTTCCAAGTATACCTCTTCCTCTTGTGACTCTTGAATCGAATATTCTGTTTCACTAGCTGACATTTATTGGAGAATTCACTTATCCTTTGTCCTCTCTCATTGGTACTACCATGTTCATATTCTACTTCTTTTCCTACAAGCACATTCCTATCCCTCACGACTATTATATTTTAATCTCCTTTTACGTGCTGAATTAACTGTTCAGTATCCTCTTATACTACTTTTCATCATCTGTTTGCGACGTCGGCATGTATAACTGCACTACCGTTGTCAGTGTTGGTTTTCTGGCGATTACGATGAGAACAAGTCTACCACTGAACTGTTCATAGTAAGACACTCTCTGCCCTACCTATCTATTCATAATGAATCCTAGTCTGTTTTTTATCATATTCTGTTGCAGTTGTTGATATTACACTAAACTCATCTGACCATAAATCGTTGTCTTCTTTCCATTCCACTTCACTGAACCTCACTCCATCTAGATTGAGCCTTAGCATTTCCCTTTTCAGATTTTCTAGCTTTCCTACCACGTTCAAACTACTGACATGTCACGTTCCGCCTCTTAGAAAATTACCCTTTCCTTCTATGTTTCCCTCGTGGTCACTTCCCACTTGGCAGCCCCTCTGGGACATTGGAATGGCGGACTAGTCGGGAAACGTTTGCCAGTGAAGATATCATTATGACACTCTTTTGAATTAAAGGCCACATGTCCTGTGGATACACATAATGTGTCTTTAACGCAGTGGTTTTCATTGCCTTCTGCATCCTCATGCCGTTGATCATATAACATTAGGTACATTTGTTTGGCCGAATATTCACTTGTCCAAAAACTCTTCTACTGCTGTTCATTTGCTCGAAGACAGGTTTCCACATCATGTACACGCACGAAAGAGCTAACATGGTGTAAATCATATGGGAAATTATATTCGAGCAGTTGAACAGCAGTGGAAGAATATTTGTACAAGGAATATTTGGCGCCAAACAAATGTGACCTATAGTAAACTGTATGATAACTGTTTGTATTACTGTCCCTGGTAGCGTGTGAAACATCTCGAGGGAAGGTAAATACAGAAATCTGCAGGTATTTTATTGCCAGGTAACTGATAACAACCGAGTCTCACAGCCTGTTTACCAAAGAATTAACGTTTACCTGCGGCAGAAACCAACAGTCATGCGACACAGACGTTGACGGACTGAAATTTCTTTGGGTCGAAATATTTAGCGTCTTCTGTCACTTACGTGTCTTCAGATATCAGTGATAAAAAAAAGTCTCTGCATATCATAAAAATTTCCTGTGTAAGTTGTGGCTGTAAAATTCACCACAGTTGTTGTTGGTACTTTAGAATGTAGCTTATACACTGAAGACCCAAAGAAACCGTGACACCTGTGTAGGGCCTCCGAGAGCCACAGAAGTCCCGCAACACGACGTGGCGCGGACTCGACTGATGTCTGAAGTAGTGCTGGAAGGAACTGAAACCATGAATCCTGCATGGTGGTCTATAAATCCGTAAGAGTACGAGGGGGTACAGATGTCTTCTGAAGACCATGTTGCAAGGCATCACAGATAATGCTAAAAAATGTTCATGTCTGGGTAGTTTGGTGGGCAGTGGAAGTATTTTACCTCAGAAGAGTCTTCCTGGTGCCACTCTGTGGCAGTTCTGGACGTGTGGGGTGTCGCATTGTCTTACTGGAATTGACCACGCCTTTCGGAATGCACAATGGGCATCAATCGACGCAGGTGATCAGACTGGATGCTTACGTACGTGTCATCCGTCAGAGTCGTATCGAGACGTATCAGGTGTCCCATGTCACTCCACCTGCACACGCCCGACACCATTACGGAGCCGCTACCAGCTTGAATAGTGCCCTACTGACATGCAGGGTCCATGGATACATCAGCGTGTCTCCATACCTATACACGTTCATCCACAACATAGAATTTCAAACGAGAGTCGTCCGACCAGGCAATATGTTTCCAGTCATGAACAGTCCAATGTCGGTGTTCATGGGCCCAGGAGAGGCGAAAAAAGCTTGTGTCGTCCTGTCATAAAGAGTAAACTAGTGGGTTTTCGGCTCCGAAAGTCCATATTGATGATGTTTCGTTGAATGGTTCACATGCTGACACTTTTTGGTAGTCCAGCACTGAAATCTGCAGCGGTTTGCGGAAAGGTTGCAGTTCTGTCACGTTCAACGATTCTGTCTCCCGTTCTTGCAGGGTCTTTTTCCGGCCGCAGCAATGTCGGAGATTTGATGTTTTACCCGTTTCCTAATCTTCACGGTACACTCGTGAAATGGTCGTACGGGAAAATCCTCACTTCATCGCTACGTCGGAAATGCTGTGTCCCATCGCTCATGCGCCGACTGTAACACCTCGTTCAAAGTCACTTAACTCTTGATAACCTGCCACTGCAGCAATAGTAACCCATCTAACAACTCCGCCAGACACTTGTTACCTTGTACAGGCGTTGCCGATCGCAGCGCCGTATTATGCCTATTTACTTATCTCTATTTCCGAATACGCATGCCTATACCAGTTTCTTTGGTGCTTCAGTGTATAAACTTTATTAAGAAAAAGACTGAACAAATAACATTGTTTTGAATAACTATAGGCAGCACCGTTACCAGTGTTTATTGCAGTTGTGCCCTGCAAACTGTGAAAAGAGCTCATTTTTGCACTCGGTTTTTCTTTGAAAATAGTTCTTACTGCTAAGTTTTAACGCATGTCCATTTACTCCGAAAGTACTCTGTATCTACAGGGATACAAACAGATAAATCGAATTATCTATAGTACAAAGCGTTTGGTTACATCATGCCAGTGACGGGTGGCGTCTAGCAGTATCAGCCCAAACAATCGACAAGCCGTCGTAGTTAATCCGGCATCGGAACTTAACGCATCCGCTACTAGACGTTCATTCGACAGCGAAGTGTATTATTCACTACCTACGGATGAATGCGAGAGCGGGTGAAACGTCAGAACGTCGTCATTAAAACCAGAGTACTGGAGGCAGCGTGTCTCAATGGGCGGGAAATGGACAGGGAACGTGCGATGTGGTATTGTGGATCACTACACTGCGCTCTACGAGCTGGAGAAGGGATCGGGGTGCGTTGTGAAAATCATGAAGCGTTTGTTACAACAAAGTAGGGTGTCAGGTTTTGACTGTTACACATGTGTGTGCCATAATTTCTCGTAATGTGGATCGTGTCTCAATAACCAAATGCCAGTGACCATTATGAAATTCTCGTTTGTGGAGCGCCACTCACCTCATGTGCACGTACTTCTTGTGCTTCCAATGTATAGAACAAGTGACGCTGAATGAGGGTACGCCGAAGAGTCCTAACAAGTTGCTAACAACAGTCGGGCCTTCACTCGCATGCGATATGGTTATTACAGAGTGTTTTTACTTCTAGTGTTTACATATGATTGCACCCAAGAGCACCTAAAATGAACTGAAACGACCCTCCAAAACTTTGCAGTCTTCTTACTGAAGTGCCATTATATTTCTGCATACCTAAGTATGTTACTGCATTTTGTATGACTGAGGTCGTATTTATCACACAATCGAAATATACCGTATTTTATAAAACAGAGTGATTTACACTGAAGTGCTGAAAGTTATGGGCTACCTCCTAATATCGTGTCGGACCTCCTTTTTGTAGTGACCAACAACTCTGCAAAACTTCTCTTCCTAGCAACATTAATGACAGAAACGGTGTCGATAATTAAGTCTTCTCGGGTTGTCAGCCTAGTGAAGAGTTCTGTTGATAAACCGAGATCATTTCATCATCGAATTCACCGAGAGTCTAAATTCGCATATAGAAGCGATCTTGTCCACCTCATCGGCGTATTGCTGCAACTCGACGTGACATGGACTAAGCCATGCTGGCTCTATGGCTGTCCATAATTGCGAAAGTGTTGCCTGTGCAGGGTTTTACGCAAGAACTGATCTATCGATTACGTCCTGTACATGTTCGTTGTGATACATGTCGGGCTATCTTTGTGGCCAAATAATTTGCTCGAATTGTCCAGATGAACAGTTGTGGCCCAGCGACATAGCTTTTTTGTTTGGGAGCATGAAGTTCATGAATGGCTGCATACGGTTTCCAAGTAGCCGGACATAGCCATTTCCTGTCCGGTTTAATTGGACCGGAGGACCCAGTCCATTTCATGTACACACAGCCCACAACATTATCGAGCCATACCAGCTTGCACAATGCCTTGCTGACAACTTGAGTCCATGGCTTCATGGGGTTTGGGCTACGCTCGAACCCTATCCTTAGCTCTTACAAACTGAAATAGTGACTCATCTGACCAGGCCACACTTTTTCCAGTGTTCTGGGGTCCAACCGATATGCTTACGAGCCCAGGAGAGACGCTGCAGGTGATGTCTTGCTGTTAGCAAACATACTTGCGTCGGTCGCCTTCTGGCATTGCCCATTAACGCCAAATTTCACCCCACTGTCCTAATAGATACGTTCTTCGTACGTCCCACAGTAATTTCACACAGTGTTGCTTGTCTGTTAGCACTGACAGCTCGACGCGAACGCCGCTGCTCTCGGTCGTTAAGAGAAGGCCGTCGGCCACTGCGTTGTCCATGGTGAGAGGTAACGCTTAGAGTTTGGTATTCTCGGCACACTCTTGACGCTGTGGGTCTCGAAATGTTGAATTACGTATTTTCGAAACAGAATGTCGGCGTCTAGCTTCCTCGTTCAAAGTGTGTTAATTCCTTGTCGTGCGTACATAATGATGTTGGAAGCCTTCTCACATAAATTACCTGAGTACAAATGGCAGCTCCACCAACGCTCTGCCCTTTTATACCGTGAGTGCGCGACACTACCGCCATCTAAGGATGTACATATTGCTGTCCCACTACTTCGGTCATCTCATTGTATGCTTTCACGTTGTCTTAGATGATAGTAATGTCAAGAGTGTTCTAGATCGACGGTATTGGTTTTGAAATGCATGCTAGCCGTGATACCCGATGATAACACGTACCGAACCGGTATTAATCCCATTATTCGTCCAACGACATTACAAAACGTGTGATGCCTGCTATCAACGCTTGTCTCTACAGTTCAGCAACAAGACTAGACAACGACTGTGCGGTGCACCTGATAAGCCTGTCATAAGGCATGTTGGGTATATTGTACTGGTGAGAGGCTATGTCTAAAAGGACAGCCACTCTCGTAACCACAGCCTGGAAATACGCAGGGCACAGCCGCAAGACGGCTCAATTGAGCGTGACCACACCTATTCTAGCAATTGATTTATTACTTAGGACCCAAGACAGAACTGAGATCGAACTTGTGGGGACGCAGGCTAAGTGTAACCTAAAATTGCGAGCAGACAAAGAACATTGGGAACATAATGCTCATTAAAGACCCAAATAGAGAAGAGCCGAAAGTGGCCAAGTATTTATGTGACATGGCAATAGTATCACCAGCACAAAACGGCTTAGAACGCCCATCAACTAAACCAGTGATAGGCTGGACACAAAAGTGAACAAAATCTGTTGTACAGTCACGGTACATTAAACAAACCGGGAGATCGTTGCCTGACAAGGAAGAAAGAAAATATGAAATTTACGTTCGGAAGATAACAAAGTAATTAGAGAAGAAACAAAAATGAGGACTATGGAAAGAAGTGAGAAAGTGAAACACTTTCTTCATTTCACAGTAGTCGTAGTCTTCGTAGTCGAGGTCGCTAAACAAGTGCTATGTGGTGTTGTGATTAGCTTGGGGGTACACGATTCGAAATCTGGTGGTGGAATAATTGATCATCTGTAGTATTTGGCCAGCAAGGGTTGGAGGCAGTGGCGCAAATTTCTTCAACACAGGACTGTGGGCTTATGTCCTTGATTAAAATGATTAGCACAAGGATGTAGCCAGGATTTTGTTGTACGGACCGTTGGAGGGGGGGGGGAGGGTCCGATTTTTTTTAAAAAAAAGGACCTTAGAAAGACTATTGTTTTCCATTTATTATTAAAATTTCGCTGAAGAAAGCTAAACCACTTTATTCGAAAATGTTTAGGAGCTTTCACAAAGCGGCGATGTAATCTCCTTACTTAGCAGTGCTATATTTTGGCGAACTACTAAGAAACGTTCATGCTCCAATCTCTCTTCACCCTCCGACGTCAGTTTACACTCTTCTTCTTTCAGTCTGGATTTGAGCTGAATCAGGAACGGGCAAGTGCTAATTTTTACGACATTGGGATGATACCTGCAGGAATTTTGGATTAAACAAATCTCTATTCAACAGAGAAGTTAGAACAATCTTTGGTGGCGACAATGCTAAGGATCTGGAATTATTCAACCTTTCACTTTCCCAAATTCCCTCCTTCAAGTATGCATCTCTCAATTTCTGCAATGTAAGAAAGTTCATTTTCTGCGCTAAAGAATGTCCCGGCAGACAAATGAATGAGCTTAAATGAGGAGAATTTTGATTATTATTTATTTATCAAATGCTGGGAGTCACCAAAGAGATGCTCGTCTCGCCGTAGGCGCAGTTCGTTTCATTTAAGCAGAAGCGTTGCATCTTTAAGGGAATTGGAATCTTTCCTGAAAGAAAGGTATTCGAAAGGAATCGGTGTGGCCTTTAGTAAGGGACCACACCCGAAATTTGCTAAATTTAAATTGGGGAACCATAAAAAACCATTTTCAAGGTTTCTCCGGGTGGATTCAAACCATATCGTCTCCCGAATCCGGGCATTGGTAGCTGAGCAGCGCAAAACGCAGAGCTACCACAACTCGGCAGAGAGTTTGGAAAACCTGATTGTTGTAAATTGTTTTAAAACAAAATAAAAAGCGTCACAACAAATGATTGAGTTCTGATAGTGCACGTTTTTCCTTTAATTGTGCAGATTTAGTAATCTGATACTGCATGAATGGATGCATATTTTAAAATTGTGCATGGAATTGCTCGCTTCATTTATTACAGGTTTACAAGAGCGTAAATACATTTTGCATGAAAAGCGCAGGGAGCGATGCAAAGCGAAACGTACTATGGAATGTGCTGTCATTCCTTCCGCTCTCCACAAACCCCTCCCCATTGTTCCGTATTGGAACTAGTTTTCATAATTGGGTACCATCCATCCCGGTGACCAGATTGGGGGACATTTTGTCTTTCGGGCTTGTAATGATAGGGGGAGTCGGTACCCCCTGCCCCCCCCCTCCCCACCGCTTTGGCAACGGACTTCCTTAACGTCTTACCAAGTGGGAGCATGTGGCACTGTTGTTCGTGATGGGGGCGCCATGTCTGGTGATCTCGCCACTGCTATTGGAGAGGATTAGGTTACAGCATGTACCGGCAACGGATTTCACCCCTTCCTTTTCTCATCTTTATACAACACAGTCGTGACACATATCCTTTACAAACACCTACATTCGACAGACACATTCAAAACGCAACCCTCAAACGACACGAGGAAATGGACTATTTTCTACAGAGAAAGAAACCCTTTTTTCAATTATGCAACTCGATCAGTGAACAGCGACGTATGACTGATTCTTTCTTTAAGAGAAAACCAAGATTTCTTCCCGAGTGAAATCCAAGATTTTGTTCCGGGCAATTCTAGGAGAAAGCAGAAAACCTAAATCACAATGACTTGACATGGATTTCAACATCTGACGTTCGAAATAGAATCAGAATTTAAGAGAGCTTTGGAGGCCTTAAGATCAAATACGTCAGAAGGGATAGACACCATTCCATCAGAATTTCTAAAATCGTTGGGGGAAGTAGCAACAGAGCGACTACTCACGGTGGTGTGTAGAATATATCAGTCTGGTGACATACGATCTGACTTTCGGAAAAGCATCAGCCACACAATTCCGAAGACGGCAAGTGCTCACAGGTGCGAGCATTATCGCACAATCAGCTTAACAGCTCATGCATCCAAGTTGCTTACAAGAATAGAAGAATGGTAAAGAAAATTGCGGATGCGCTAGATTGAAACATGGTAGTGAAGGGAAGGCAGGATTCGGTTACGATTGTGGACGGGGCCGAAATCAGTTGCTATTGGTTGTCTTTTACAGTTACACACAATTTATTTTAAACCAGTAATTCCAGACTCAACAATAAATAAAAATACCAGACGTTATTAATGAACGAATAAACAACTGTGTAAGTAATAGTGTTTTCAGTGAGTTATAATTTAGCAAATCACTATTAAATACAGATACAATAGATAATCTTTTAAAAGCAAGCCACTGTGATCTGGGCAGAAGGCCTTACACGCCAGGAATGGCAATAAATTAAGAATTGTGTAAAACTCGCTGCAACTTACAAATTACAGATATTGAAATATTAAAGGCAAGTCGCCACAAACACATCAGAAGGTATCAGACGCCAGGAATGGCAGTAAATAACGTTTTAAAGCTTACTGCTAAAATACAAATACCAAATTAGAATTTTAAGGCAAATCACCACAATGACGGCTGAAGGCCTTACACGCTAGTAACGGCAATAATACAAAAAATTTAGAAACCTGCTGTAAAACAGAAAATACAATAACAAAGTTTAATTAAAAAAACAAGCAGCTGATTACCAAGCGGGTGAAATAAGACGATGGTAAACTTTCTAACGCAACCCTTAACATCCACTGAACACTACACTGTTAGATTTATTCCAGAAGGTGACCAGAACTATTAACTAGACATATATAACCTTTAGCGTCGGCATTACATTGTATTGTAATAAATAATACAATAATAAAACACAAGGACCAGTACACAATTTCCTCAAAGGGTACTGTGGCAGATTATACCCACAGAAGGCGTGAACTGAAGGAACGTTACACTGAACAACTGGCCATCAGATCTCCTTTTAGAACACGCAAGTCTTACAAGAACCAAGGGGCCACAGACAGTGTTCCAGGAATCGACCTCTGAGAAAGCCCGGCAACAAACACTTTAGCGAGCTATGAGATAGGCAGCCAAGAGTTGCATTCACTTCACAAGATGGTAACTCAGACCAGTAGCAGTCTAACGAATTACTAATGATAATCTTGCTGAGGCTACCTAACGTCCGATAAACCAAATGCAACAATGCAACTATACACCAAAGTCGGAGCCAGCGATCTGCACTGCATACTCAGAATACTGTGTTTAGAGCGCCTGGAACGAGAAAGGAATCACCACCACCAGAGTAGAAGAATCACCAACCGGTCTACAGTCAAGAAAGCTGTCAAAACTACACGCCTTACCGGAAAGCAGCGGCAAAGCGAGGAAATGCACACTGCCGTTACATACACTAATCCTCAGAGCAGATAAATGGGGCGTTAGCGGCCACCAGGCAAGAAAAATTACCGCTGGTTCAACTTAACAAAATGCAACAAGTTGAACACAGTAAATAGTAATAAGAAGTCGAGGAAAACTAATCAGCACTCCACTCGCTGCTCTTCGCCTCGGCGACACTACGAGCAGCAACACGAGCCCAAGTCACTGAAGAATCGCGAGATATCACAATGGTGGACGTTTCTTTACTTGGATTGAAATGCACTCATCTTAAAGCTTGCTGGATTCGGTTTACCACGAGGTCGTACACCTTCGTGACCACAGCCCTTACATCTGGCAGTCCATACGTGCCACCAGCAGTCCCGGCGTGTTTTGGCACTGCGCGGACCTGTCTCTTCCTGAGAACCCAACGGAATTGGCCCTCTCACACGACCAGGAAAAACAACGACGTCGCCCCGAAGATAGGGCAACAGTTACTACACATCGATAACCGCCGCTGCTGCCACTTGCCGAGTGGCAACGCTTGCGTAACCGAGTGGCGCCAGCCAACACGAGAAGAAGACAAACAACCGCAACCATGCCAACTAAACGATACCATCTGGCCTCCAACACAGGGCGGAAACCTACAGACAGCACCAACGCGAGTCTCAGCACGGTTCATAGATGACCAGGTTTTCTTTAGGAAAGGTAAAGGCACGAGAGAGGCAATTCTGACGTTACGGCTAATAATGGAAGCAAGACTAAAGAAAAATCAAGACACGTTCATAGGAATTGTCGACTGGAGAATGAGTTCGACAGTGTAAAATGGTGCAAGATGTTCGAAATTCTGAAAAAAAGCAGGCGTAAGCTATAGGGAGATACGGGTCATACGCAATACGTACAACAGCCAAAAAGGAACAATAAGACTGGACGACCAAGAACGAAGTGCTCGTATTAAAAAGGGTGTAAGACAAAGATGTAACCTTTCGCCCCTACTGTTCAGTCTGTACATCAAGGGAGCAATGATGGAAATAAAAGAAAGTTTCAGGAGTGGAATTAAAATTCAAGGTGGAAGGATATCAATGATAC
The DNA here is from genome assembly GCF_023864275.1 of Schistocerca cancellata. NCBI lineage: Eukaryota > Metazoa > Arthropoda > Insecta > Orthoptera > Acrididae > Schistocerca > Schistocerca cancellata. Next base: position 442,769,704 of record NC_064628.1, on the reverse strand, counting down.
GATTCGGTGATGGCAATGCTATCCTGAGTGAAAGTGAAGAAGAATTAAGTGATATGCTGAACGGAATGAAAAACCTAATGAGTACAGAGTATGGATTGAGAGTAAATCGAAGAAAGACGAAGGTAGTGAGAAGTAGTAGAAATGAGAACAGCGAGAAACTTAACATCAGGATTGATGGTCACGAAGTAGATGAAGTTAAGGAATTTCTCTACATAGGCAGTAAAATAACCAATGACGGACGGAGCAAGGAGGACATCAAAAACAGACTAGCAGTGGCAAAAAGGGCATTCCTGGCCAAGAGAGGTCTACTAATATCGAATATCGGCCTTAATTTGAGAAAGAAATTTCTGAGAATATAGGACGTCTGGAGTACAGCATTGCATGCTAGTGAAACACGGACTGTGGGAAAACCGGAACAGAAGAGAATCGAAGAATTTGAGATGTGGTGTTACAGACGAATGCTGAAAATTAGGTGGACTGATAAGATAAGGAATGAGGATGTTCTGTGCAGAATCGGAGAGGGAAGGAATATGTGGAAAACATTGATAAGGACAAGAGACAGGATGATAGGACATCTGTTAAGATATGAGGGAATGACTTCCATGGTACTAGAGGGAGCTTTAGAACGCAAAAACTGTAACGGAAGACATCCAGAAAATAACTGAGGACGTAGTTTTGCAAGTGATACTCTGACATGACGAGGTACGCATAGGAGAGGAATTCGTAGCGGCCCGCATCAAACCAGTCAGAAGACTGATGACGAAAAACAAAAAGTACTTTAAAACAAATAAAACGTTGTTTGTAATAACATAACAGGAAGTTTTATTAGTGATTCATTAGGATCCTAAAATACCGATACGAAGCTTGGCATCCACGACGCCCTTTTGCTTATGTTAGTGGAAAGCCTCTTTCATGTCAAAATTGTTCACAAATAGTACGTTTTAGCGAAAAATCGGTGGGCAATGTCAGAAATCAGTTAAAACATTTCTGTAATGAATCCACATTCATCCCTTTAAGATCAGTACGTGTTGAAAAAAAAGGGATGTCGACTTGTGAAAACATATGTAGGATAAATTTAGAATGCAGCCTATTATAACGCAACTACAATTGATACCGTAATGGTTTATTTCAGGGAATGGAAATACAAGTTAATATCTTTGGCCCAAGGGAGACGATAAGTAAAATACCAGCATTTGGATGAGGTGTCTTTTTTGTAAGAGCCATAATTTGGAGACCGAGCGTACATAAAATGAAGAGATTTGGATCTGGATGGACAGCGAGCGCACACAGACAGCCGCTGCCAGCTTCCTAATTTCTGAAGACTTCCCAGAGCCGCTCCTAGTGTACAAAACTAACGATTCTGAGATAATGAAATGACTATTTTAGGCAGAGTTGTTGATGGTACAGAATGGGTCATACTGTGACCTAGTGATGGATGGGTATAGGAACTGATGCAAGATGTTGGACGAGCTATCAGCTGATACCATCAAATTTTTAGCCTCCCAAATTTTTGGCCATTATCATAAACTTAATTTTATTGATAACAATAAAACAGATTTTAACGCAGATTACTACAAAGATAATTCGAAAAGTACAAGGACAATAAATTACATAGAGATACTCAGGCACACTTTCAGGGCCACACTCGACAAGAAAATAATATGTTAAACGAAATCACTTATGAGATTGGACTCGGTGGCAGGTTACTTATGCCGTACATATAGCCTAGGGAATTATCTGCATGTGAATCTAAGATTACAATATTCATATAAAACTTGCGTTGTATTGTTTCAAGTTCTTAACTACCGTCTTACATCAACAGAATTGTTCTTGCTACTTGCACAGTGAGTTCTTCTTATAGCGAGTGTTGAATGTTGCCACTTGAATGCAACTGTCACGTGCAGATGGCGCTCATGAAGACGTGTGCAGTTGAAAGCTATATTTTTGCTGTTGAGGCAGTGGGACGGATTAGCATTAATGAGAAGGGCGGACCGTTTATTTAATATACACCACATTCAGTACAACCAAGAGAGTTCCCGGGCTTCAACGCGATTAGTGTGATGGATGAATCAACAAATAAAGTCTCCTCAATTGGCCGACCAAGTATTAGTGACGAACAGTTCTTCTGCCACCAACGTCCGAAACGACTACCAGTGGGTTGCGTGCCACTGCACTACTGTGCGTTTTCGATGCCGTCATTGTGATCATATGAGGGTGATATTATCAGGTAAAACGCTTAAAACAATGATGTGCGGCTGTAGAGATCCTTTCAGATACGACATGAAAGTCCTAACAAAATGTACAGTATGTCTGTAACGGACTGTGTCACACACGCTCTGTGCGGCACATCGTGTCCGGCTGCCCTTAATACTTACGTAGGGGTCAGTGCTGTACCTTGAAATAGATTTCACTTTTTCGCCTGTAGCCAGACCTGTAACATAAGTTTAATAATTGTTTTTCCAATTTGAAATGATAGCATTCACTTAATGTGTGCTACAGACGTTTTCTTAAATTTCATTTAGTACTCAAGAAAATAACTTCCTTCAGAATGTCGAAAACTGTTCCAAGGTACAACATAATCCTTCACCTAAGAACAAACAATCTACTAAAATTTAAAAGTACACTATGTAATCAAAAGTATCCAGACAGCTGACTGAAAATGAATTACAAGTTCGTAGTGCCCTCCATCGTTAATGCTGGAATTCAATGTGGTGTTGGTCCATCCTTAGCCTTGGTGACATCTTCCACTCTCGCAGGCATACGTTCAATCAGGTGCTGGAAGGTTTCTTGCGAATGGCAACCCATTCTTCGGTGAGTGCTGCATTGAGGAGAGGTACCGATGTCGGTCGGTGAGGCATGGCACGAAGTCGGCGTTCCAAAACGTCCCAAAGGTGTTCTGTAGGACAGAGGTCAGGACTCTGTGCAGGCCAGTCCATTACAGGGATGTTATTGTCGTGTTACCACTCGGCCACTCGTGCATTATGGACAGGTGTTCGATCGTGTTGAAAGATGCAATCGTCAACCCAGAATTGCTTTCAACAGTGGGAAGCAAGAAGGTGCTTAAAACAGCAATGTAGGCCTGTCCTTTGATACTGCCACGCAAAACAACAAAGGGTGCAAGCCCGTTTCACGAAAAACACGACGTCACCATACACCACCGCCTCCGAATTTTACTGTTGGCACTACATACTCTGACAGATGACGTTCATGGGCATTCACCATACTCAAACCTTCCATCGGATCGCCACATCGTGTATCGTGATTCGTCATTCCACACAACGTTTTTCCACTGTTCAATGGCCCAATGTTTACGCTCCTTACACCAAGCGAAGCGTCGTTTGGCATTTACCGACGTGATGTGTGGTTTATGAGCAGCCGCTCAACCATGAAATCCAGGTTTTATCACCCCCCGCCCAACTTTCACAGTCCTTGCAGAGGATCCTGAGGCAGTTTGCAGTTCCTGTGTGATTGTCTGGATACATGTCTGCCTATTACACATTACGACCCTCTTCAACTGTCGGTGGTCTCTGTCAGTCAACAGACGAGGTCAGCTTGTGCGCTTTTGTGCTGCACATGTCCCCTCACGTTTCCACTTCACTATCACATCGGAAACAGTGGACCTAGGGATATTTAGGAGTGTCGAAATCTCGCGTACAGAAGTGTTACACAAGTGACACCCAATCACTTGACCACAGTCCGTGAGTTCTGCGGAACGACCCATTCTGCTCTCTCACGATGTCTAATGACTAATGAGGTCGCTGATATGGAGTACCTGGCAGAAGGTGGCAGCCTAATGCACCTAATATGTTTTTGGGGGTGACCGGATAATTTTTATCACATAGTGTATTCCAGTAGAGAAGATATTGTCAATATTTTATTTTACAGAATGTATATTACATTATTACTGTACTGCACCTCAGTAATCAATAAGTGAAATCAAATTAAAAAGGAGTATTGTCAGAAACATATTACAAGTTAAAAAATTTCGAAATAGAAGTAATTGATAATTAACAAAAAATTTCCACCTTCAAGACAGGGAAAATTGTTAACACGTTAAAGAAACTCAATGGAATGTGCTTCATTTTAGAAGACGTCCCTTTTGAAGGTGCAAGATGGCGCACGATCGACGAAGTGTGGCTTAACTGTTTACACGTTATGTAATTATTTATAAAAATGTATTGATTTTCACTCCCCATAAAACTCTGTAACTCAAGAAGTAACAATAGTCCCCTAATAACCTTAATAAATTATAAAACACTTAAAATACACTCCTGGAAATTGAAATAAGAACACCGTGAATTCATTGTCCCAGGAAGGGGAAACTTTATTGACACATTCCTGGGGTCAGATACACCACATGATCACACTGACAGAACCACAGGCACATAGACACAGGCAACAGAGCATGCACAATGTCGGCACTAGTACAGTGTATATCCACCTTTCGCAGCAATGCAGGCTGCTATTCTCCCATGGAGACGATCGTAGAGATGCTGGATGTAGTCCTGTGGAACGGCTTGCCATGCCATTTCCACCTGGCGCCTCAGTTGGACCAGCGTTCGTGCTGGACGTGCAGACCGTGTGAGACGACGCTTCATCCAGTCCCAAACATGCTCAATGGGGGACAGATCCGGGGATCTTGCTGGCCAGGGTAGTTGACTTACACCTTCTAGAGCACGTTGGGTGGCACGGGATACATGCGTACGTGCATTGTCCTGTTGGAACAGCAAGTTCCCTTGCCGGTCTAGGAATGGTAGAACGATGGGTTCGATGACGGTTTGGATGTACCGTGCACTATTCAGTGTCCCCTCGACGATCACCAGTGGTGTACGGCCAGTGTAGGAGATCGCTCCCCACACCATGATGCCGGGTGTTGGCCCTGTGTGCCTCGGTCGTATGAAGTCCTGATTGTGGCGCTCACCTGCACGGCGCCAAACACGCATACGACCATCATTGGCACCAAGGCAGAAGCGACTCTCATCGCTGAAGACGACACGTCTCCATTCGTCCCTCCATTCACGCCTGTCGCGACACACCGGAGGCGGGCTGCACGATGTTGGAGCGTGAGCGGAAGACGGCCTAACGGTGTGCGGGACCGTAGCCCAGCTTCATGGAGACGGTTGCGAATGGTCCTCGCCGATACCCCAGGAGCAACAGTGTCCCTAATTTGCTGGGAAGTGGCGGTGCGGTCCCCTACGGCACTGCGTAGGATCCTACGGTCTTGGCGTGCATCCGTGCGTCGCTGCGGTCCGGTCCCAGGTCGACGGGCACGTGCACCTTCCGCCGACCACTGGCGACAACATCGATGTACTGTGGAGACCTCACGCCCCACGTGTTGAGCAATTCGGCGGTACGTCCACCCGGCCTCCCGCATGCCCACTATACGCCCTCGCTCAAAGTCCGTCAACTGCACATACGGTTCACGTCCACGCTGTCGCGGCATGCTACCAGTGTTAAAGACTGCGATGGAGCTCCGTATGCCACGGCAAACTGGCTGACACTGACGGCGGCGGTGCACAAATGCTGCGCAGCTAGCGCCATTCGACGGCCAACACCGCGGTTCCTGGTGTGTCCGCTGTGCCGTGCGTGTGATCATTGCTTGTACAGCCCTCTCGCAGTGTCCGGAGCAAGTATGGTGGGTCTGACACACCGGTGTCAATGTGTTCTTTTTTCCATTTCCAGGAGTGTATATAGAACTCGTAATATTTACAAACACTGCCCAAACGCAACCTCATATCCCACAAGAACGAAAATAGTAGAAATTGTCCGACTCTGCTTAAGGTGGGTAGTAGCGTGCATTCCTTCACATGTTTCTAAAATCAGTCACTAGACTGGAACAGTTGGAGTAAAAGACCAAGAGCGAAGTGCAAGGGCAAAAATTTGTGGAAGACAGGTATGTAGTGTTTCTCCCCTGCTGTTCAATTTATAAGTTGAAGAAGCAATGACGAACATAAATTAAAGATTCAACAGGAGAATTAAAATTCAAAGTGAAGAGATATCCATATTAAGATCCGCTGATGACATTGCTATCCTTAGTGAAAGTAAAGAATTACATCTGTTGAATGGAATAAACAGTCTGATGAGTACACAATATGGATGGACAGTAAATCGAAGAAACATGAAAGTAATGAGAAGTAGCAAAAACGAGAACAGCGAAAAACTGAAATTCTGAATTTGTGATCACGAAGTTGATCAATTACTCTATTACCTAGGTCGTAAAATATCCCATGACGGTCGGAGCAAGGAGAACATAAACAGCATACTAGCATTGGCAAAAAGCGCATTCCTGACCAAGAATAGTCTACTGTTATAAAACAGGAGGCTTAATTTGAGGAATAATTTCTGAGAGTGTACGTTTGGGGCACAGCATTGTAGGGCAATGAGATACGGACTATGGGATAACTGGAACGGAACAGAATCGAAGCACTTGAGATAAGGCGTTACAGAAGAATGCTGCAAATTAAGTGGTGTGATATGGTAAGTAATGAGGAGGTTCTCCGTAAAAGTCGGCCTGCAAAGGAATATATGGAATATGTTAACAAAAGAACGGACACAATCACAGGACATGTGTTACGACATCACGGAATAACTTCCATGGAACTGGAGGGAGCTGTAGAAGGTGAAAATTCTAAAGGAAGACAGAGATTGGGATACATATGGAAAACTTTATAGCTTTCTCCAGCAGTATAGATGTTAAGATGATCGGGTTCTTATGAAATGGGTAATTTGAGGCACCTATGGGTTCAACATACCGTAGGAATTCATATTGTTGCATTTCGCGTTAATAAATACTATGGATTCTGTCACTGAGGCATTACTGATGTGAATAGCAGTTAGGAGCTATCTGTCGGTAATGGGTATCATTGGCTTTAGTGCCTGGGCAGTTACTCGGTTTCCGACAGAGATATTGGTCTGCACCGAGGGGCGTTAAGCCCGAAACTGGACTAATCGGCGCTTCTGTGGCGGCGGTAAACGGCGGCTGGTATGGCACCAGACAACGAGGGGTGTCGAACGGTGAAGGAGAGGCAGAATGTGTGGGGAAGGGAATGGGGGAAGCGAGATCTGATCGCTTTAATGACCGAATAACAACGCGGACTCTACCGCCGCCCACTTCCATGCATAGGCAATCGAGCTCCGCACGCGTCCGATTTACACACACACACACACACACACACACAGACACACACACACACACACACACACACACACACACACACACACACACACACACACACGTGAGCAGGCGTGTCCACCCGTGCCATGCGTCATCCGACCAGGCCGGCTACTGCTCTCCCCCTCACGTGCCGGCAAGGGAGAAGACTTCGAAGAGAACGCCACTGTTATACAAGGGAGAAGGCCGCTTACGGCGAAGCATTCGATGAACACCATTTGCATTAGAAAGGACTCATAAAATATACTAATTATTCCCCTCAGCCGATAAATGAAGCATAGTTTTTCGTTACAAGTCGCAACAATACTTCTACATTCGCCTCGATCTTGTTCCAGGTGTGAAGTATAAAAGAGAGAAACCGTTTCCTAACATTCACTTTAGTGTAGAACATCAACAAAATATATTTCTTAGTTTTCTGAATTTACGCACTTTTAACATCAATCAGTGTCATTCCTTTCGCATTTACCGAAATCCTTAACATTGATACCACCCATAGCAGGAAAATAAAGTCTTTTTTCGAGCAGTGATACGCAGATTACTTAAATTAAGCTTCAACTGAATATATTGCGCGAAATTTCCTCAAAAATGGCGATTATTTCTCCATAGTTGATACGATATATCAGGGGCGTTCAGTAACCAATTAAACACCTTTTTTTCTGAACGCTGGTTGGTTTTTTTTAAGACTTCCAATACACTATTATTATTCCCCACGCTTTCCACTACAAAACCTCATTTTTAAACATAATTTCCGTTCAAAGCAATGACCTTACGCCACCTTACAGGGAGGTTATGTATTATCGCATTGTACTACTCTACTGGTCGTTGTCGGAGCGAACGTCTTGGTGCATCAATAACCTCCCTATCACCGACTTCTTTCTTCACGAGGAGCGCATCCTTCATTGCACCAAAGAGATGGCAATCGGAAGGCGCGGGATCCGGGATGTAGAATGGATGAGGGAGAAAAGTCCAATGAAGTTTTATGAGCTTCTCTCGGGTGTGCAGAATTGCCTGAGGCCTTGCGTTTCCTGGAGGAGAAGTACTTTTGCATTTCATTGGCGACGTAGACACCGAAGTCATTGGTTTGGCATTTATCGCAAGTCCATAACTACTGTTATCATTATTTCTGAGTACTATTGCCACCCAGAACCGCAAAGGAAAGCATTTTTTTCAGACGATTGTAATCAGATTACTTAAATTAGGGTTTAATGATACAGAAATCCACAAAGGAATGAGTATATTGCGTGAAATAGCCTCCAAAATGACGTTCAATTTTCCATAGTCGATAGGATTTATAATTCTGAACTTGACGTTCTTCGAAACAGAGGCAACATAGGCCGCCCTCTGTGGCCGAGCGGTTCTAGGCGCTTCAGTCCTGAACCGCGCTGCTGCTACGGTCGCAGGTTCGAATCCTGCCTCAGGCATGGATGTGTGTGATGTCCTCAGGTTGTATTGTATTTTAACCGGGGACCTAGAAACGACGGAGAGGCTCCATCCCCTCCTCAGCCGCAGTGGTCCACAACCCCACGACGACTACCCCAGTCCACTTCCCCCCCCCCCCCCCCGCCAACCCCACTCCGAACCCAGGGTTATTGTGCGGTTCGGCCCCCCGTGGATCCCCCAAGGAACGTCTCACATCAGACGAGTGTAACCCCTATGTTTGCGTGGTACAGTAATGGTGGTGTAAGCGTACATGGAGATCTTGTTCGCGCAGCAATCAACGACACAGTGTAACTGTGGCGGAATAAGGGGAACCAGCCCGCTTTCGCCGAGGCAGATGGAAAACCGCCTAAAAACCATCCACAGACTGGCCAGTTCACCGGACCGCGACACAAATCCGCGGGGCGGCTTCGTGCTGGGGACCAGGTGCTCCTACTCGCCCGGAAAGTCGTGCGCTAGACCGCACGGCCAACCGGGCGGGCATGTCATTAGTTATGTTTAAGTAGTTCTAAGTCTAGGGGACTGATGACCTCAGATGTTAAGTCCCATAGTGGTTAGAGGCATTTGAACTATTTGAGGCAACATTGTTCTTGATGATGCAGCAGAAAAGATGTAACTAATCTCGTTTATTGTAAATTCAGTGCTTTGTTTCGCAGATTCAAAACAGATAACCCACTGGGTCCGTTACTTGTACACAAAATGAAAACCAAACAGAACAAACTTTTCAACTGCAGACAGTTATCAAATTTGTGCACTCTTCATGATGCCTTTTACACTGGCAAGATAGGCAAACGCCTTAAAATTAGATTTACAGAGCATAGAGAAGCAGGGAGGAGGAATGCAAAAGACGAAGCTACCTTTGCTTCTCATTCGCTAACGATATAGTGCACAGGATTGATGACGGCGATATGCATGTGGGCAGCATTTGGTTTACTGACGAAGCTTATTTTTACCTGGACGGCTTCGTCAATAAACAGAACTGGCGAATATGGGGAACCGAAAAGCCCCATGTTGCAGTCCCATCGTCCCTGTATCCTCAAAAAGTACTGGTCTGGGCCGCCATTTCTTCCAAAGGAATCATTGGCCCATTTTTCAGATCCGAAACGATTACTGCATCACGCTATCTGGACATTCTTCGTGAATTTGTGGCGGTACAAACTGCCTTAGACGACACTGCGAACATCTCGTGGTTTATGCAAGATGATGCCCGGCCACATCGCACGGCCGACGTCTTTAATTTCCTGAATGAATATTTCGATGATCGTGTGATTGCCTTGGGCTATCCGAAACATACAGGAGGCGGCGTGGATTGGCCTCCCTATTCGCCAGACATGAACCCCTGTGACTTCTTTCTGTGGGGACACTTGAAAGACCAGGTGTACCGCCAGAATCCAGAAACCATTGAACAGCTGAAGCAGTACATCTCATCTGCATGTGAAGCCATTCCGCCAGACACGTTGTCAAAGGTTTCGGGTAATTTCATTCAGAGACTACGCCATATTATTGCTACGCATGGTGGATATGTGGAAAATATCGTACTATAGAGTTTCCCAGACCGTAGCGCCATCTGTTGTTGGAAATTGTAACTACTGTAATTTCGAAAGTTTGTCTGCCTGAAAATGTACTGTTGTCCCAAGCATATTGCAACAAACGGTGTATTTCTATCGCTGCTCGTTTAGTTTTTATTGCCGTTTCAAATATACCGGTCATTTTTTGAAACACCCTGTACATTCTTCACCATTTGACTAAATCTGTTATACTATGTTGTTTGATACTACGTAGATACCATCTGATATTGCTCTTGGGAGCAAAAACGGCCAGGATTTAAAATAAAACAAAAAATGCTCCTACAACTGACATTTCCTTCTAAACTATTACTACAGTTACAGAATCCTATCCAAGATGTTCCACATGCTGGACAAGAATGTAAAATTCTGATTATAGCTTATCCTCTCTTCTTGAATGGCTGTTAATCACTTACTCAAACCAAAATACATTACACATTTCAAACAGCGTAAACTAACACACATGTTCTACAGTGCCCTGAATATTTTATGACACCGCTTTCCCCTCCATGTAAGTACAATTAACTACCTTCAAAAAAAACCTTTCAGCTGCAATTATCTTTGCAGTCGAACAAAAATAACCAAACAAACCACTGCACTCGCCAGGCTGCATGTTTACTCTGCTAGTTACGGCTGCCGTCGTAAAGGACGTAGCAGCCACTTACCGTCGCCAAATGTAGGCCCCTGGGTAGGTGGCCAGCAGCGGCTGAAGTAGCCCCCCCCCAGGAGCCCTATCAATTGGAGAACTCTAAGTTGGCACCATTAGTTCCAGCACGAACAGTTGAGGACCACAGCCACAGGTGACAGCGGCAGCTTGCAGACTCATGTCGACTTTAAGATCGACGTGAAGCTTCGAAACTGTTGGCTGTCATGCTGAATCCTTTGTTTCTAGAAACAAATTTCTCTTCTTCAGAAACGCTTTCCTTGCCATTGCCAGTCTACATTTTATATCCTCTCTACATCGACCATCATCAATTATTTTGCTCCCCAAATAGCAAAACTCCTTTACTACTTTAAGCGTCTCATTTCCTAATCTAATTCCCGCAGCATCACCCGACTTAATAAGACTACATTCCATTATCCTCGTTTTAATTTTGTTGATGTTCATCTTATATCCTTCTTTCAAGACATTGTCCATTCCGTTCAACTGCTCTTCCAAGTCCTTTGCTGTCTCTGACAGAATTTCAATGTCATCGGCGAACCTCAAAGTTTATATTTCTTCTCCCTAGATTTTAATACCTACTCCGAATTTTTCTTTTGTTCCCTTTACTGTTTGCTCAATATACAGATTGAATAACATCGGAGAGAGGCTACAACCCTGTCTCACTCCCTTCCCAACACTGCTTCCCTTTCATGCCCCTCGACTCTTATAACTGCCATCTGGTTTCTGTACAAATTGTAAATAACCTTTCGCTCCCTGTATTTTACCCCTGCCACCTTTAGAATTTGAAAGAGAGTATTCCTGTCGATATTGTCAAAAGCTTTCTCTAAGTCTACAAATGCTAGAAACGTAGGTCTGCATTTCCTTAATCTAGCTTCTAAGGTAAGTCGTAGGGTCAGTATTGCCTCACGTGTTCCAACATTTCTAAGGAATCCAAACTGGTCTTCCCCGAGGTCGGCTTCTACCAGTTTTTCCATTCGTCTGTAAATAATTCGCGTTAGTAGTAGCTGTGGCTTATTAAACTGATAGTTCGGTAATTTTCACATCTGTCAACACCTGCTTTCTTTAGGATTGGAATTATTATTATGTTCTTTTTGAAGTCTGAGGGTATTTCGCCTGTGTGATACATCTTGCTCACCAGATGGTAGAGTTTTGTCAGAACTGGCTCTCCCAAGGCCGTCAGTAGTTCCAATAGAATGTTGTCTTGTTTCGACTCAGGTCTTTCAGTGCTCTGTCAAACTCTTCACGCAGTATCGTATCTCCCAATTCATCTTCATCTACATTCTCTTCCATTTCCATAATATTTTCCTCAAGCACATCGCCCTTGTATAGACCCTCTACATACTCCTTCCACCTTTCCGCTTTCCCCTCTTTGCTTAGAACTGGGTTTCCATCTGAGCTCTTGATATTCATACAAGTGTTTCTCTTTTCTCCAAAGGTCTCTTTAATTTTCCTGTAGGCTGTATCTATCTTACCCCCTAGTGAGATAAGCCTCTACATACTTACATTTGTCCTCTAGCCATGATCGCTTAGCCATTTTGCAATTCCTGTCGATCCCATTTTTGAGACGTTTGTATTCCTTTTTTTGCCTGCTTCATTTACTGCATTTTTATATTTTCTCCTTTCTTCTGTTACCCAAGGATTTCTACTAGACATCGTCTTTTAACCTACTTGATCCTCTGCTGCCTTCACTACTCCATCCCTCAGAGCTACCCATTCTTCTTCTACTGTATTTCTTTCCCACATTCCTGTCAATTGTTCCCTTACATTGTCCCTGAAACTCTGTACAGCCTCTGGTTTAGTCAGTTTATCCAGGTCCCATCTCCTTAAATTCCCACCTTTTTGCAATGTCTTCAGTTTTAATCTACAGTTCATGACCAATAGATTGTGGTCAGACTCCACATCTGCCCCTGGAAATGTACTACAATTAAAAACCTGGTTCCTAAATCTCTGTATTACCATTATATAATCTATCTGATACCTTTTAGTGTCTCCAGGATTCTTCCATGTATACAACCTTCTTTTATGATTCTTGAACCAAGTGTTAGCAATGATTAAGTTATGATCTGTAAAAATTCTACCAGACGGCTTCCTCTTTCATTTCTTACCCCCAAGCCATATTCACCTACTATGTTTCCTTCTCTCCCTTTTCCTACTGTCGAATTCCAGTCACCCATGACTATTAAATTTTCGTCTCCCTTCACTACCTGGATAATTCCTTTTATCTGATCATACAATTCTTCAATTTCTTCGTCATCTGCAGAGCTAGTTGGCATACAAACTTGTACTACTGTAGTAGACGTGGGCTTCGTGTCTATCTTGGCCACTATAATGCGTTCGCTATGCTGTTTGTAGTAGCTTACCCGCACTCCTATTTTTTTATTCATTATTAAACCTACTCCTCCATTACCCCTATTTGATTTTGTACTTATAAGCCTGTATTCACCTGACCAGAAGTCTTGTTCCTCCTGCCACCGAACTTCACTAATTCCCACTATATCTAACTTTAACCTATCCATTTCCCTTTTTAAATTTTCTAACCTACCTGTCCGATTAAGGGATATGACATTCCACGCTCCGATCCGTAGAATACCAGTTTTCTTTCTCCTGATAACGACGTCCTCTTGAGTAGTCTCGCCCGGAGATCCGAATGGGGGACTATTATACCTCCGGAATACTTTACCCAAGAGGACGCCATCATCATTTAACCATACAGTAAAGCTGCATGCCCTCGGGAAAAATTACGGCTGTAGTTTCCCCTTGCTTTCAGCCGTTCGCAGTACCAGGACAGCAAGGCCGTTATGGTTAGTGTTACAAGGCCAGATCAGTCAAACATCCAGACTGTTGCCCCTGCAACTACTGAAAAGGCTGCTGCCCTTCTTCAGGAAACACACGTTTGTCTGGCCTCTCAACAGATACCCCTCCGTTGAGGTTGCACCTACGGTACGGCTATCTGTAACGTTGAGGCACGCAAGCCTCCCCACCAACGGCAAGGTTCCCTCAGCGTCCCCCAACTTAATTCGACTACATTCCATTATCCTCGTTTTGCTTGTGTTAATATTCATCTTATATCCTCCTTTAAAGACACTGTCCATTCCGTTCAACGCTCTTCCAAGTCCTATGCTGTCTCTGACAGAATTACAATGTCATCGGCGAACCTCAAAGTTTTTATTTCTTCTCCATGGATTTTAATACCTACTCCGAATTTTTCTTTTGTTTCCTTTACTGCTTGCTGAATACACAGATTGAATAACATAGAGATAGCAACGGGGAGAGGCTACAACCCGGTCTCGCTCCCTTCTCAACCACTGCATCCCTTTCGTGCCTCTCGACTCTTACACTGCCATCTGGTTTCTGTACAAATTGTAAATAGCCTTTCGCTCCCTGTATTTTACCCCTGCCACCTTAAGAATTTGAAAGAGAGTATTCCCATCACCATTGTCAAAAGTTTATCTACGTCTACAAATGCTAGAAACGTAGGTTTGCCTTTACCTAATCTAGCTTCTAAGATAAGTCGTAAGGTCAGTATTGCCTCACGTGTTCCAGTATTTCTACGGAATCCAAACTGATCTTCCCCGAGGTCGGCTTCTACCAGTTTTTCCATTCGTCTGTAAAGAATTCGCGTTAGTATTTTGCAGCCGTGACTTATTAAACTGATAGTTTGGTAATCTTTACATCTGTCAACACCTGCTTTCTTTGGGATTGGAATTATTATATTCTTCTTGAAGTCTGAGGGTATTTCGGCTGACTCATACATTTTGCTCACCAGATGTAGAGTTTTGTCAGGACTTTCTCTCCCAAGGCTGTCAGTAGTTGTAATGGAATGCTGTCTACTCCCAGGGCCTTGTTTCGACTCAGGTCTTACAGTACTCTGTCAAACTCTTCACGCAGTATCGTATCTCCCATTTCATCTTCAAGAAAGGAGGATGATGTATGACTGCATCCTAGGTCTGTATATACACTGAAGCATGAGAGATACTGGTATTGGTTTGCGTATTCAAATACAGACATATGTAAACAGACAGAATACGGCGCTGCGGTCGGCAGCATCTATATAAGACAACAAGTGTCTGGAGCAGTTGTTAGGTCGGTTACTGATAGTGCAATGGCAGATTATCAAGAGTTAAGTTAGTGTGAACGTGATGTTATAGTCGCCGCAAGAGCGATGGGACACAGAATCTCCGATGTAGCGATGAAGTGGGGCTTTACCGGTACGACCATTTCACGAGTGTACCGTGTGTATCAGGAATCCGGTAAAATATAAAATCTCTGACATCACTGCGGCCGGAAAAAGATCCTACAAGAACGGGACCAACGACGACTAAAGACAATCGTTCAACGTGACAGAACTGCAACCCTTCCGCAAATTGCTGCAGATTTCAGTGCTGGGTTATCAACAACTGTCAGCGTGGAAATTACTCAACGGCACATCATCGATATAGACTTTCGGAGCCGAAGGTCCACTCTTGTAGCCTTGATTACTGCACGACATAAAGCTTTACGCGTCGCCTGGGCCCGTCAACCCAGACATTGTTGATGACTTTAAACGTGTTGCCTCGTCGGACGAGTCTCGTTTCAAATCGTATCGAGCGGATGGACGTTTACGGGTAAGGAGACAACGACATGAATCTATGGACCTTGCATGTCAGCAGGGGACTGTTCAAGCTGGTGGAGGCAGCCAGGCTCGCATTTCAAGCAAAATGTATCCTTATTTCTAGTGCAGGTGAACAGAAAAATTATGTTCACAGTCGCTCTCATCGTAATCTCATACACTGAAGTGCTAAGGAAACTGGTACATCTGCGTAGGAACCTCGCAAGCAGGCAGAATGCCACAACACGACATGGCATGGGCTCGACAAATGTCTTAAGTTGTGCTGGAGGGAACTGACACCATGAATCCCGCACGGCTGTCCATAAATGCGAAAGAGAACGAGGGCTTGGAGAGCTCTTCTGAACAGCACGTTGCAATGCGTCCCACATATGAACAATACTGTTCATGTCTGGGGAGTCTGATGACCAGCGGAACTGTTTAAACTCAGAAGAGTGTTCCTGGAGCCATTCTGTAACAATTCTGGACTTGTCCTGCTGGAATTACCCGCATCTGTCGGAATACACAAAGGACATGAATAGAAGCCGTTTATCAGACAGGATGCCTACGTACGTGTGACCTGTCAAAGTAGTATCTAGCCATACCAGGGGTCCCATATCACTATAACTGGACACGCCCCACACCATTACAGAGCCTCCACCAGCTTGAACAGTCCCCTGCTGACATGCAAGGTCCATAGACTCATGTCGTTGTCTCCTTACCCGTAAACGTCCATCCGCTCGATACAATTTGAAACGAGACTCGTCCGACGAGGCAACACGTTTAAAGTCATCAACAATGTCTGGGTTGACGGGCCCAGGCGACGCGTAAAGCTTTATGTCGTGCAGTAATCAAGGCTACAAGAGTGGACCTTCGGCTCCGAAAGTCTATATCGATGATGTGCCGTTGAGTAATTTCCACGCTGACAGTTGTTGATAACCCAGCACTGAAATCTGCAGCAATTTGCGGAAGGGTTGCAGTTCTGTCACGTTGAACGATTGCCTTTAGTCGTCGTTGGTCCCGTTCTTGTAGGATCTTTTTCCTGCCGCAGTGATGTCAGAGATTTTATATTTTACCGGATTCCTGATACACACGGTACACTCGTGAAATGGTCGTACCGGTAAAGCCCCACTTCATCGCTACATCGGAGATTCTGTGTCCCATCGCTCTTGCGGCGACTATAACATCACGTTCACACTAACTTAACGCTTGATAATCTGCAATTGCACTATCAGTAACCGACCTAACAACTGCTCCAGACACTTGTTGTCTTATATAGATGCTGCCGACTGCAACGCCGTATTCTGTCTGTTTACATATGTCTGTATTTGAATACGCAAACCAATACCAGTATCTCTCATGCTTCAGTGTATATACAGACCTAGGCTGCAGTCATACATCATCCCCCTTTCTTCTCAGTCATTTCACAGCAGCCACGTTCATTAGCACACAACTGCACACAAACAAGAAGTGAACAAATCGGAAGCCGGTAGAGATTCGGAATCCTTGTTCGTATTCAAACACATACTCCATGATGTCCGCAAAGCCACATTCATTTCGCATCACCCCAGAGACCTTAGTAAAGTGATTCTCCGGAAACCGGAGTGACTACACAGACGATCGCGTAATGGGCACAGATACCACAGCAAGAGACTACCCGCGATTAATAGACGCATAAAAATGATACATAAAATTTCGCAAGAATATTAGACAGCTTTCACGCTGAATGTTTTGTTTGAAATATTGTATTACCTGATCATGATATTGTGGCACTTAGCCTCCTGTGGCCTTTATTGGAAACTCTTACTGACGTTAGCGTAGGCAAGCACAGTAGTGACTAAGGAAAACTCATGGCATTGTGAATGATTTTTAGACAGTTTTGCGTATACTATTGAAACGTCCCCTTAGAAAAATTAATGAATTACTGTACTGCTAAACCTCTTACATTATTTGATTTTCAAACAGCTGAGCAAAACTGAACGTACTCAGACATTTCTCTCTTTACTTATTCTGATCAACACTAAACTGACACACAATATTTTTAGCGCAAAACAATCTGACTTTCAAAAATCCCTACAAAACAATGGCCCTGACTAACAGTAACCTATACCTTTCATGAATCACTTACCTCACAAAAATCTTCGTTACTCGAACTACTGCAATACAGAGAGCGCCACTACTGCCAGCTAAATAAAAGATTCTAACTACTGAAGGGACTAACTACTGATAGGCGTAGTTAGCAAATGAAAGATTTTTTTACAGAACAAACTATGTATTTACCTTAATAGTGTTCAAAAGTCATAATATATATATCAGTTCATGACATCCAGTCTTACAAATTTACTGTCTCTGATGGACACACGTCCAGATCATCCGCTCTCTAAACTCCGCTATCTCTCTCCCCACATCCACCACTGCTGGATGCTCACCTCCAACTCCGCAACGATACGTGCTGTTAACAGCCAACTGCCCTACACTACAATAGCATATACTCCAACAATGCAAACCAACCACAGCCTTCACATAGCACAGTCACTGATTTTCGTATAGAGTGCTACGTGGCGTTACCAACATAAAAACCTAAACAGCCTACTTACACTATCAAACGGTTGAGTACGGCTTGCTGAAATATTACGTTAAAAACTCATCATAAGCCGAACTAAGCGCCCTCACTGCCAGGTGCAATAATATTGTGGTTGACTAATAGCGTAGGATATGGGTGATATGGTGTTCGGTCATTGCGTTTCGCTGGTGTGGGTTTACTTTCACAAACAGTATATATGAAATAAAAATATCTGTCTCTAAAATAGCAGTTTAACAAACTGAATTAAAAAAATAGTTTGGCCCACTTACGGTTCCTGAAGCAACGAACATTAGAACAATACAATAACTGAATAAATATTGTTCAGTACAATAACAAAGTAATTTGAAATTAACACCGCCTCAATAGCACTAAAATTAGAGGCATTAAGAAGGACACAAACGTTTAATAATTTTCGGCTTCTTTGGCTGAAAATACAATTCGCGCATGATGAAAAATAGCCTTCAGTCAGAACCAAATTAATACAAACAATAAAATCGGGATATCACCCTTCAGAGTTAATAATTAGGCATTCAGACATTTACATTAACACTAAATACTAAATCTATTAACAACGCCTTCCTGTAGCTACTCACTACTAGCAAAACTACTGCCATCAAACTGGATTTATTTATTTATTTGCTGTTTGCTTTTAGTCTATTATGCACGTAAAAGAACAGACCGAATGTTACACTTGAATTGACACCAACAAAGCGCGTGATATTTCTACAAAATTCGAAATATTTTAGTGACTACTGAGTACTATGCTGTTTAAGGGGGGGGGGGGGCAATCTACATAGAATATCAACATAAATAGAAAAAAATAATAAATGAAAATAAAATAAAAAATAAAAAGGTGTACATATTATCATTTGGCCATCTGGTACCCAGATACCTGTTCATCCGGAATCCAGAAGGCACACGTTACTGGTCTGTTACATTATGCAGCTTTGTTAGATCATATTTTGTAATTTATACTTCTGGACTACGCTATTACGCAACACTGCACTACACAACACTACGCTGCGCGATTGCAATTGACATCAGAACCAACCTGGATTTCTCATTTGTCTGGATGGTTAGTCCCCGCCGCGCTGAGGTGTAACTCAGGATTCACAGTGCAGAGTTTGGGAGATGACTGTCAGGGTCTCAGGAAATCCGTCCAGGTCCTCCCCGAGGCTCGTCTCCTCGCTGCTTCTGGAAGGCTGTTGTAGGTGAATGTTTTGCCGTGGTGCCTCTCGTTATCGTGATGTATGGCCTTTTCTTGGTAGTCCCTTAGCCGTGTAGGCTTGCTATTCATAAGCTGATATTTTAGCTGCCAGTGAGTTCAGCTCATGCCACAGTTCCTCATTCCTTTTTTTATTACAGACCGTTGCATTACTCAATGCGTCCCTCTCCTGGTCTGTGTCATCTTTTGTAACTGCAGCCGGCCGCTGTGGACGAGCGGTTCTAGGCCCTTCAGTCCGGAACCGCGCTGCTACTACGGTCGCAGGTTCGAATCCTGCTTCGGGCATGGATGTGTGTGATGTCCTTAGGTTAGTTAGGTTTAAGTAGTTCTAAGTCTAGGGGATTGATGACCTCAAATGTTAAGTCCCATAGTGCTTAGAGCCATTTGAACCATTTTTTGTAACTGCAAATACCCAGACGAGGTGGTCCGGGGTGCCAATTGCTCCACATACACAAGCGTCTGTGGTGTGCTGTCGTATTTTTAGTAAATAGCTGTGATACGTAAGTAGTGGCATGCACTGTATAGCATCTTTGGTCGGAAGGGAACTTGTCATTCCTGTCCTTTCTTTTATATTAGGAAGGAACTGGTAGGTTTTCCTCGCTGTTTGCACCCTGTTCCATATTTCTTGTCATTCTCTACCAATGCTAGCTTTTATTTCCTTGTTGGATATGGCTCTTGTGCTCAGCATCTCCTTTACCTTACCATATTCGCGCTTTTTAGCCAATATTGTGCATCTCCCTTTCTTACGGCTATGTATACAGGTAGTAAGACTAATGTCACCAGCAGCGCCTTAGTGTTGTTCTATACACGCTTGCCAGGCGCAGGAGTTTACTTCTCCGTGTTTACCGTGGAACCTGTGCCGTCCTTACATTCATGGCTCCATGAGGCCAAACGCTCCACCTGTATCCCACAATACCGAGTAAGTTTGCGTTGTGGTAAGTTCGTATTGCACTTTGTGGCAGATGAAAACTTCTTCGACCAACTTTTACTACTGTATTTAGGATTTTAATGCCTTTTGGGGCAGACGGTTTCTACGTGTACATGAGAGTGTTGCTTATATTCGAATATTAGATCCAAGGTACCTGTTTACTTCTTTTCTTTTCACTGGTCTTACGATTATTCTAATTGTGAGATTCCTTGTTCTTGAAAATGTTTGTTATAACAACATATATAGTGTTTTGTTTGCTGCTGTCGTTAGTTGTGTTCTACCCACCAGTTACTTAGTCTTTCAAGAAGTACCCTACTGTTTACCTCTTATTTAACCCTTGTGTTGGCAGATTATGTAATTACCAGATCGTCTGCGTAGTTGATGCAGCTTCTAGCCTCAAGTGTTTGTTATCCTCTCAAGCTGCTTAAATAATTGCTCCATGCCAACATCTCAGAGCTCTTAACCACAAACACAGCCTCATGGGCAGCCTTTGGTGACGTCTTTCACAATTTTCTTTCCAGACCATTCTAATTGCATCTGCCTGTCTACGCAATAATCTGGTAGTCTCTTACAGAGACACCTGGAACAGTTCATCTCTTTCAGTCTTTTGAACAGGGCAGGCCACCACAAATTATCAAACGCCCTTGCTGCATCAATCATTGTGCACGTAACATACTTGTCGTCTGAAGCGCCCACAATATTCATTACGTAATTTATTGAATCATCGGTAGATTTTCCTTTCCTGAAACTGTACCGCAGGGAACACATGCCCACTACATGTCTGTGGTCCCTCAGACGGTGGCACCGAAGTTTTGCCAGAACTTGAGCTAGAGCAATTACCAAACAAATCTAACTTTGAGATTTCGGTTGTCTAGGGTATTCATCTCCCCCTTTTTTCAGTATAATGATAGTCGAGATTTTCCATATTCTGGGCGCCCCACCCTGCAAAAGACATTCATTTAATAACAGTGTTAAATATGGTACAGTTTGGTCCACTACATGATGCAAGACATTTGCTAGTTTTCTATCAGCCCCTGGTGCTTTCTTCTTCTTTAACTTCATTATTGGTAGCATCACTTCCTTCTGGGCAAATGGAATCACAACACTGTTATTCACATGCTGCACTAGTAATTCAGAGCGAAGATGCTGATTGTACTCTGTGTCTTCCACAGTTGTGCGGCAACAAAGTACACGTCTATTTCATTAGGACCAAATTGAGAAACAATCTCAAAGATCGTGGAACGTATCAGTACATGAAATTACAACATAAAATTAATAACAGATAAAATAAAATGTTTAAAAACCCAAAAAAGTGGAACCATAAGTTAAGTAAATGCAGTGAACAACATAAGAATGAGCTCAATTTTTCAAGGAACTCCTCAACAGTATACAAGAAGTGACCCATGAGGAAACTCTTCAGTTTGGTTTTGAAAGCGCGTGGATTACTGCTAATATTTTTTTAATTTTTTGGTAGCTTATTGAAAATGGATGCAGCAGTATACTGCATACCTTTCTGCACAAGAGTTACGGAAGTGTGCGATCCAAATGCAGATTGTATTTCTGCCGAGTATTAACTGAGTGAAAGCTGATAATTCTTGGGAATAAGATGATATTGTTAACAACAAATGGCATTAAAAATATGTATATTGAGAGGAAAATGTAAACTAGTCAGACTAATGAACATGGGTCGACAAGAGGTTCACCAACTTAAACAATTTATTGCTCAAACTGCCCTTTCCTGAGTCAAAAACCTTCGTTTAGAATGGGAAGAGTTACCCCAAAATATACCATACGACATAAGCGAATGAAAATAAGCAAAGTAGACTAATTTTCGTGTCGAACGATCACTTATTTCAGATACCGTTCGAATAGTAAAAATGGCACCATTAAGTCTTTGAACAAGATCCGGAACGTGGGCTTTCCACGACAGTTTACTATCTATCTGAACACCTACAAATCTGAACTGTTCAGTTTCACTAATCATATACCCATTCTGTGAAACTAAAATGTCGGCTTTTGTTGCATTGCGTATTAGAAACTGTAAAAACTAAGTCTTACTGTGGTTTAGCGTTAGTTTGTTTTTCACTAGCCATGAACTTATGTCATGAACTGCACTGTTTGAAACAGAGCCAGTTTTGTACACAACATCCTTTACTACTAAGCTAGTGTCATCAGCAAACAGAAATATTTTAGAGTTACCTGTAATACTAGAGGGCATAAGACTTATATAAATAAGGAACAGGAATGTCCCCAACACTGATCCCTGCCCCCCCCCTCCTCAATTTGACTGTACCCCAGTCAGACCCCACATCACAGCCATTCTCAACATTGTGAATAATGACCGTTTGCTGCCTGTTCTTAGAGTAAGAGGTGAACCAATGGTGAGCTACTCTCCGTATCCTTTAATGGTCCAACTTCTGGAGCAATTCTTTGTGTTCAACACAATCAAACGCCTTAGTTAAATAAAAAAAAATGCCTAGCTTTCGAATCCTTCTGTTTCATCCATCCAGTACCTCACAGAGAAAAGAGAATATAGTCGTATCAGTTGTTAAACGACGTCTAAAGCTGAACTGTACATTTGATAGCAAATCATGTGGTATAAAATAATCAATTATCCTTACATACACAGCTTTTCAATAAGTTTAGCAAACACTGATGGCATAGAAATAGATCTAAAACTGTCTAAATTATCCCTTTCTTCATTTTTATAAAGCGGCTTTACTACTGTGTACTTTAATCACTCAGGCAACTGTCTATTCCTAAAGGAAAAATTACATTTATGACTAAATACTGGGCTAACACGTGCAGAACAGATTGCTAGGCACCCCATCATATCCATGAGAGACCTTAGTCTTCAGTGATTTAATTATTGACCCAATCTTCCCCTTGTCAGTATCACAGAGGAGTATTTAAGATATCAGTGTTGGAAAGGCATTTCCCAAGAGAGTTATATGATTCCCTGTGTAAACTAAGTTTTTATTTAATTTACCTGCAATGCTCAGAAAATGCTTGTAAAATGCTGTACATACATCTTATTTATCAGCAACAGAAATATTCTTACTACGAAATGACTTTACATCGTCGACCAGACACCTCCTTCACAACTGACAATATGTTTTTAATTTTATCCTGTGAATTAGCTTTTCTATTTGCGTACCACATACTATTTGAGATCCTAATAACATTTTTAAGCAGCTTGCAATATTCTTTGTAATGGGCTACTATAGCTTGATTGTGACTTCTAACATTTTGATATAATTCCCGCTTTGTTTTACATGATATCCTTATCCCACTAGTCAGTCAGCCAGACTGACTTTTACTGCTAGTACCCCGTTCAGAACGTTCTAATAGAAAGCAACTCTCAAAGAGCGTGAGAAATGTGTTTAGGAAAGTATTATATTTGTCATCTGTGTTATTGGCACTGTAAATATCCTGCCACTCTTGTTTTTTAACGATGTTTAAAAAGCTCTCTATTGCCATGGGATTAGCTTTACTACATAGTTTGTAATTAAATGTGACATTTGTTTGAGTAGAAAACCCTTTAAGTGCTAAAATTTCTGCATCATGGCCTGAAAGGCCGTTGACTCTTTTATTAACAGAAAGCCCATCTAGTAATGAAGAATGAATAAAAATATTGTCTATGGATGTGCTACTTCTCCCCTGCGTCCTAGTTGAAAAAACACAGTCTGCATCTGGTCATATGAGTTTAGGAGATCTACCAACATTCTTTTCCTTGCACAATCACATACAAAATTAATATTCAACTCTCGACATATAACTAATTTCTGGTAGTTTCTATAAAGTGAACCGAGAACCCTCGCTAGCTTGAGCAGAAATGCTCTGAAGTCAGAGTTATGGGGCCTATGAAAAACAACAATTAGGTGTTCAGTTTCACTAAATTCAACTTCCTCTGCACAACATTCAAATATCTGTTTAGTGCAGTGTCGTGAAGTTCTCAGTAGGAACTGCACTGATGGCGCCCAGTCTGTCATTGTCGTGCCTTCGGAGCGTGTCAGGGTTGGTAATACAAGTACAGTGGGTGAGCGAAACTTGTAGTTTGTAAGTTTGTACGGAAAACCCCAAACACTGCTGCCATTTGGTCCTTAATGTACGCCTCCCCTTTCTCTACTACTGTTTGGCTGTTCTTTATATTATTGATTGACTGTTCGATAGATTTCAGGCTTCTTTGTCGTTTCCTTTCCCCTAAAGATCTTTGATTGTATCTCCTCGCCTACCTTGCTCTGCGTCTTAACGACTGTAGTGCATAACTGCAGAGCTGCAATGCCTGCACCAATTTCTGGCTTTGCTGTGCCGGCCGGCGCGGCCGAGCGGTTCTAGGCGCTACAGTCTGGAACTGCGCGACCGCTACGGTCGCAGGTTCGAATCCTGCCTCAGTCATGGATGTGTGTGATGTCCTTAGGTTAGTGAGGTTTAAGTAGTTCTGAGTTCTAGGGGACTGATGACGTCAGAAGTTAAGTCCCATTAGCGCTCTGAGCCATTTTTGGCTTTGGTGTCAATATCAATTACCTATACAAAAACAACTATTACAATTCTATGTGCGAATTATACAGTCCAGTAACATTAACGTGACCACCGCCTATGTTCGCCATGAACGTACTGTTACTACCCACAGACGACTTGTGGGGACATATGGAGGACATATGAAGCGTGTTGGCAGGATGCGGACGTAAGTTCAGTTGTTGTAATGTGGAAACGGAGCGATTTATCTGATATCCAGTAGGGTATTATCATTGGCATTCAGGCCAATGGGCAACGGCCTTGCCGCAGTGGGTACATCGGTTCCCGTGAGATCACCGAAGTTAAGCGCTGTCGGGCGTGGTCGGCGCTTGGATGGGTGACCATCCAGGCCGCCATGCGCTGTTGCCATTTTTCGGGATGCACTGAGCCTCGTGACGCCAATTGAGGAGCTACTGGCCCGAATAGTAGCGGCTTCGGTCAAGAATACCATCATAACGACCGGGAGAGCGGTGTGCTGACACCACGCCCCTCTATCCGTATTCTCCACTGAGGATGACACGGCGGTCGGATGCTCCCGGTAGGCAACTCGTGGCCTGACGACGGAGTGTTATTTGTTTGTTGTTTTATTCAGGCCAATGGTGAAAGTATTTCCGAAACGACTAAGTTTGCAAACTGTTCACCCGCCGCCGTGGTTAAGGTGTACTGTCCACGACAAAGTGATGCTTATCGAAACTAGCACCGAGACAGATGTGGTGCACCACGGGGCACAGATGGCAAGGGTGAACGACGGCTGTTGATATGTGTACGGAAGAATAAACGTGAAGATGTGACCAACCGACCAGCTGGATGCACCAAGGGGCTACTAGACAAAGTCTCCTCAACAACCGTTCAGCGATCGTTACTATGTATGGGCCTCTGCAGCAGGCGTCTGGTTCATGCATCCATTATGACTGCTGTTCATCGACAACAAAGGCTGGAATTTGCACGCCAGTACCAGAACTGAACGTCCACTGAGTGACGGCATGTGGCCTTTTCGGATGAATGACATTCTATGCTCCTTTGGACAGATGGCCGTTGGATGTGCACCGTGAAACGTCTGAAAGGAAAGTGTCAGGCTGGAGGAGGGAGCGTTATGGTTTGGGGAATGTTTTCGTGGCATTCGCTGGGTGATATCGCCGTTGAAGAAGGCGGAATGGATTAACACAAAAGTCCATCTATCTTTGGGGACCGTGTCCATCCCTACATGCATGTCTTTCCTCGACGTGATGTCATCTACAAACAATACAACACAGCGTGTCACACTGATCGCAGTGCGCCGGCCGCTGTGGCCGAGCGGTTCTAGGCGCTTTAGTCCGGAACCGCGCGACCGCTCCGATCGCAGGTTCGAATCCTGCCTTGGGCATGGATGTGTGTGATGTCCTTAGGTTAGATAGGTTTAAGTAGTTCTAAGTTCTAGAGGACTGATGACCTGAGATGTTAAGTCCCATAGTGCTCAGAGCCATTTGAACCATTTTTGATAGCAGTGTACGTGCTTGGTTGGAAAAGCACCAGGATGAGTTTATCATACTCCCCAAGCCATCAAACTCCTCGGATGAATACCCAATCGAGAATCTGCGGGACCACCTTGGTCGGGCTGTTCACGCCATGGATCCTCAAACGAGAAACCTAGCGCAGCTGGCCACGGCACTGGAAATGGCACGGCTCCACATACCTGTCGGTACCTTCCAGGTATCCATTGACTCTCTTCCTGTACGTCTCGCGTTGGAAATGTTAGTTGTCAGGGATTTTGACTGGTGGTCACATTAATGTGTCTAGATGGAGTATATAGAATCTTGGCTACGCTCGCAGTGTAATGATTACAAATGGGATTTACACTGCTCTCCTTTTGAGAAACAAACACTCACCCAGCGCAATAGCAAACATATCAGGCCACAATACTGTAGGCATAGTCAGGACTTTGGATTTTCAACATATGGACATCTCAGTAAAGTGCTTAGCTAATAGAACACAAAACCCCACTACATATCTTAGTGATTTCTGCTTGATGATGAATGTTATAATTTAGTTGCTAAATAACCTATTCATCATCAAGCAGGAATCACTCAGTAAAATTCTTTGGTCAACCATATCTTCAAGCAGATGTGTTTTTGTACGGCAGTAAACGTTTTTTTAGAGACGACAGTGAACATTTGCACATACACATCGGCATTCCACATCCCTACAACTAGTCGTATGGGTTCAAACAATAATGAGATGGTGAGCAGGAGAAGCAGTGACCGGCACGTAGAGGGAAGAAGTACATGGGAGAGAATTTCCATCTCGCTCAATGCTGACAACACCGGCAAAGTTTCCACTTCGTAGGCCAATCAATCATCTGCTGTAGTAGAAGTAAGGAAATAGATATACTGTTTCATGTCTCATCGACAGATATTGTTATTATAGATAGAGCTATTCTCTAATTTTTTCTGCAGTCGTGGACTGTACGGCTGGTCCAGGCGGAGGTTCGAGTCCTCCCTCGGGCATAGGTGTGTGTGTTTGTCCTTAGGATACTTTAGGTTAAGTAGTGTGTAAGCTTAGGGACTGATGACCTTAGCAGATTCCCATAAGATTTCACACACATCTGAACATTCATTCTCAAATTTTTTGTCATTGTGAGGGATGGAGGGAGAAAGAGGGGTCGTCTTTTTAAGGAACCATCCCGGCATTCGCCTAAAGTGAACTGGGAAACCACAGAAAACCTAAATCTGGATGATGCGCGCTCGGGCTGAATTCGGTTCTTCCGAATGCGAGTCTACTGTCTTAGGCACTACGCCACGTCACCTACTGCTGTGGTAGAAACGACAGACGAAAATTGTAGTGTTTCTTGAAACATATTTCTTTTATGTTCAGATGTGATACTTATTAATAGTAATGAATATGAAAATAAAATTACGCCTGTTGTAACAAAGTTTTATCGCTCACGTTGGCAGTGTCCGACTGCTGCACAAGGTTATCGACTTTCGCCGACATATCGGTCTAATGATTTCACCTGTAGCTTGTAAAGCTATCCTTCACAATTTTACATCCTGCTTTTGATTTGTACTTAACTGTAGGATTAGAAAATCGTAATGGGTTTGTGTTCTGTTTGAGGTCCCTGCCAACCTTAGCAATCAACTGAATAACTGGAAGTGTTAGAACAGGCCTAATTTAATTTCACCCTTTCTACAACAAATTAACATCACATTTGAATGTGAACATATCTATAATGCTCTTTCACGAAACGTTTTAATTCCACCCCTTCCACACTTCATAGGAAAACGGCAGTCTTTCACTATCCGATAATCACTGGGTTCGTCGCCATAAAACGTCTGTGTAATATTTGAGAACTGGCCAATTTGACAAAAAAAAATCTACTAGGAAAGCTGTAGATCATTAAATTTGTTTTAAAAAAGTCAAGGAAGTTGTCGAAAAATGTAGGTGGTAAGTATATATCGACGTTCGTATGTTTCACGGAAATCACGTGGTTAAAGGGTGTATGTTTTCGTACTTTCCATTCAGTGCTTCTTTTCCAGTATTGGCAGAGTTATATGTCGGTATATATTTAACTCTGGATTTTTTTCTTCGCTGTTGAAAACGTGTGCTTTCTGCTGGCTGGTATACCAGTATTGACGACTGCTAAATCTGGCAGTGGAGGATGTATCCGTCATCAGCAGACCATTGTTTAGTTACGTCAATGGAAGTCAGGTCGCCGTCTGTATGTTTGAAACGTCCCCTTAGAAAGAACAGCGCGTAGCGTTGCGCAGTTGGAGGTGAGCCGCCAGCAGTGGTGGATGTGGGGAGAGAGATGGCGGAGTTTTGAAATTTGTCATGAACTGCTATATATATTATGACTTTTGATGACTATTAAGGTAAATACATTGTTTGTTCTCTATTAAAATCTTTCATTTGCTAACTATGCCTATCTGTAGTTAGTGCCTTCAGTAGTTTGAATCTTTTGTTTAGCTGGCAGTAGTGGCGCTCGCTGTTTTGCAGTAGTTCGAGTAACGAAGATTTTTGGTGAGGTAAGTGATTTGTGAAAGGTATAGTTTAATGTTAGTCAGGGCTATTCTTTTGTAGGGATTTTTGAGAGTCAGATTGCGTTGCGCTAAAAATATTGTGTGTCAGGTTAAGCACAGTCATGTAAAAAATTTTTCTAAGGGGACGTTTCATGTTTTATTCGTGATCAACGAGTTATAGACGGGGCAGATCCGACATAGTTAAGGAAAAAGGCATACAAACATTTACTGAGGGGATTAAGACGAAGGAATGAAAAAACATGTAGCTCATGCTTGTTCATGAAGAGCGCAGTGAATCTTATTAGAAGGATGATTAGGCTTTTTTTTAGTTTATCTCGTTTTGTACTGTATTGGTCATTGAATTTGTTCCGGGCGAACAGCCGTTGACACCCGATCAGGTTCTTCGTTGATCCGTTCACTCTGCTTTTTTTTTATTATTATTACAGAGTGTAGCTAACCCTCCGATCGAACACACTGATCTACCATGTCGGCGGCTAGAACGGGCACTGTAAAAAATGAGTCCCACATTTATCGACGATCATTTCAAAAAATTTATATTGTTGGTAAGGCGCATCACAAGATTATTGTAAAAACGAGATGGAAAAAATGTCGTTTGTGACTTTACAAAGACATTTCCAAATCCATAAAGGGAATTATGAGAGAACGAAACGATAGAAGGAGCACTCAAGTAAAATTTAGAATTGGGCACATCAGAAATCTTTTAGTTGTTGCAAGTGGATACCATGGTAACTGTACGGAAGGGTTATTGAACTCTGATGTTGCAGTTCACAGCAGCGTTGAACCCTCAGAAGTTAATGAAGTATCTGACTGGGTTAATTTCATTTGTGAGTATTTGGAAACAGTTGAAGATAAATAACATTTTGCATTCTAGGACATTCTGAAGAATTATAATAGACACCTCCCAAAAATCGAGTCGATACAAAAATACGTAAGTTTTCTTTTTGGAGAGGGTCCGCCTTGACCTAAACACAATTTTTCTTTTTCTTTTTATTCCCCAAACATGTCTTGCTGAAGCTTCAGCATCATCAGTGGGTGTTTGTTATCTCCTATCAAACGGGGAAAATGGTTTTCACTGCTTTTACACATATAAATTTCAGTTTTTAAGAAAGTATTTACATAACCAAGAAACTGACTTCGAAAATTTATCATTGGTCTTGTTATCATTATGCTTATCATCTACCATTAACATTGTGTGTGTGCGTGCGTGTGTGTGTGTGTGTTCATTATGTTTCCCTTACTTTTGCTGCTTTTCGCTTTATATTCACTGGGAAGGACTGTACTAAGTAACTTTTCGTGTCAATGTTTACAAAATACGGAAACAAGACAGTAGATAGCTGAACAGATGAATGTTTTCTGGGTGGGAGTTTTGAATCCGTCATTTTGTGTGTGTGTGTGTGTGTGTGTGTGTGTGTGTGTGTGTGCTTGCGTGCTTAAAATGGGGGTTGGAAGTGTTTATGGGTTGGTGTCGTTTGATAGTTCTTTGAGGACAGAGAACAAATTTCCATTGCACATAACTGTGTATTAGTTTATTACTTGTTTTCCTTAATTATGGCTTTTTGTCTCTAATAGTTGTCTTAAATTATTTGTTTTTGTGGGGACTGTTGCTGTATTTGAAAATTTTTACGTCAGTGTTGATGTTTGTTGGGCTGTGTTTCATGTCCATAAGCCGTTCAGCAAACGCTGAGTGACCAGTTACTTTTAATGCTGTTCTGTGTTCTGTGTATCTGGTATTAAATATACATTTATTTGCAGTCTTGGCATGTGAGCTGGTAAATACCAGACGGGTTGTATTTGTTTGTGATAGTGTTGGTTGCTCTCAGTTTTCTATTTATTGCGTCGACTGTCCTATACGCTATTTTCAGTTCTCATTTTCTGAATATGTTGTCTTTTCTACGGGCCGCTTTACTGATGTAAATGTGAGAGTACCATATGTGTATTGTTATGGCTGTTTCTTGTTCATGTGTACTCCTGCGTGTGTGTTTGTGTTATATGTGCTTACGTGCTGTTTGTATGTGTCTGTAAGTTGGTGGCATGTTGTTTGTTTTTGTGTACTGGGTGTCCCCTTGTTTTAATTTTGTAATCAGTTTCTCTATAATGCCTCTATCATACCCAACTCTGTACCTGTTGGCTTGATTCTCTGTTCTTCATTCCTGTAGTTATCTTCAATGAATGGAGTATTGTTCAGTTTGTGTAGGCATATACTTGAAACTGGCTAGTTTGTGCTCAATTGGATGATTAGAGTACTTGTGTATGGCTGTGATGGTGTTGATCACTTTCCCGAATATAGAGAATTGGTGTTGGATGTTGTCCCTATGTTAAAGTCAACGAAATTTAACATTTTGTTATTTTAGTTTCTACAGTTAATTCTGTTTTGGGCTGAAATGTGTGTGTTCCATAGTGATTTACTGGGTGTGACTTAGTGTTTCATCTAGAAGACATATGATGTCATCTACATAGCGATACCAATGTACTATCCTTTAGTTTTTGGGTCTCACTATTCCTTAAAATTTATTGTTTTCGATCTGACTGAGAAAGATGTTGACTAGCAGTGGACTGAAATGAAATGAAATGATCGTATGGCATTTATTGGCCGGGATATCCCCTTCGTGGTTCG
The DNA here is from genome assembly GCF_023864275.1 of Schistocerca cancellata. Taxonomy (NCBI): domain Eukaryota; kingdom Metazoa; phylum Arthropoda; class Insecta; order Orthoptera; family Acrididae; genus Schistocerca; species Schistocerca cancellata. Next base: position 442,738,397 of record NC_064628.1, on the reverse strand, counting down.
GCCGCCGTATTGCAAGTCTCTTTAGTTGGCGGCACTTCGCGACTTGAGTGTCAATGATGATGAAGGACACACAACACCCAGTCCCCTATCGGGAATCGAATCCGGGCCCCATTGCGTGGTAGGTGGTAACGCTATCACTGCGCCACGGAGGCGGACAGCAGTGCACTGACTGGTGACCACATGGGAAGTCCATCCTGTTGTGAGTATAACTGGTTGTCAAATGAGGAACAGTTTTACGACGTGATTAGTTTTAGAATGCTAGCTTCTTATCTTTGGAATGCCATTCTTGTGTTCCAATTGTCGTTCAGTGGTGGCGCAATTCGTTTACATAGATGTGATGTCGAATGATTTGAGTGCAGATGCTGTTGGTATGTTGACGTCTTTGACTTTTTGTATCGGCGTTTTGGTATTCTGTATGCTCCTGTTGTTTGTGTATACATAATGTAAGTATGTGTATATTTCCCTGGCTAGGTGATGCGTAGTTGCTCTTCTGAAATTGACTACTGGACGTACTGGAGTGTCCTCCTTGTGGAGCTTTAGTAGGCTGTTCATTGTCGATGTCGAGGGATTCTTTTGTTTTAATCACTTCATTTTATGTTTTGCGAATATGTGTGATATTTTAAAGAAGCACGGCACAGTACCAGCGCAGCCAGAAGCAAATGCTCTAGCCAAGCGATTGCACTCAAACTAGTCAGTTTCCAGTATATGCTTCATAGACTGAACAAAACTACACTCAGTAAGACAAGTACAAAAATAAATTACAGACAATAAAACAAAGTATTATACGGAAACTGATCACGAAACTAAAACCAAAATAAAGGGGACATACACTGACACACAGATTTTGAACACACATAACACAAACATAAAGAACATATTGCGAACACACACACACACACAGTAATAATTAATTATAGGCACAACAATAATACGACTTGTCAAAAATTTTCGAAGTAAATAGCTGTTCTGCGTTAAGTTCTACATGGCTGCAGATGGTAAACTGTGAAACGAAACAACAACATTGTTGTTCTTGTTGTGGTCTTCAGTCCTGAGACTGGTTTGATGCAGCTCTCCATGCTACTCTATCCTGTGCAAGCTTCTTCATCTCCCAGTATCTACTCCAACATACATCCTTCTGAATCTGCTTAGTGTATTCATCTCTTGGTCTCCCTCTACGATTTTTACCCTCCATGCTGCTCTCCAATACTAAATTGGTGACCACTTGATGCCTCAGAACATGTCCCACCAACCGATCCCTTCTTCTGGTCAAGTTGTACCACGAACATCTCTTCTCCCCAGTCCTATTCAATACTTCCTCATTAGTTATGTGGTCTACCCATCTAATCTTCAGCATTCTTCTGTAGCACCACATTTCGAAAGCTTCTATTCTGTTCATGTCCAAACTATTTATCGTCCATGTTTCACTTCCATACATTGCTACACTTCATACAAATACTTACAGAAATGACTTCCTGACACTTAAATCTATACTCGATGTTAACAAATTTAACTTCTTCAGAAACGCTTTCCTTGCCATTGCCAGTCTACATTTTATATCCTCTCTACTTCGACCATCATCAGTTATTTTGCTCCCCAAATAGCAAAACTCCTTTACTACTTTATGTGTCTCATTTCCTAATCTAATTCCCTCAGCATCACCAGACTTAATTCGACTACATTCCATTATCCTCGTTTTGCTTTTGTTGATGTTCATCTTCTGTCCTCCTTTCAAGACACTGTCCATTCCATTCAACTGCTCTTCCAAGTCCTTTGTTTGACAGAATTAGAATGTCATCGGCAAACCTCAAAGTTTTTATTTCTTCTCCATGGATTTTAATATATACTCCGAATTTTTCTTTTGTTTCCTTTACTGCTTGCTCAATATGCAGATTGAATAACATCGGGGAGAGGCTACAACCCTGTCTTACTCCTTTCCCAACCACAGCTTCCCTTTCATGTCCTTCGTCCCTTATAATTGCCATCTGGTTTCTGTTCAAATTGTAAATAGCCTTTCGCTCCCTGTATTTTACCCCTGCCACCTTTAGAATTTGAAAGAGAGTATTCCAGTCAACATTGTCAAAAGCTTTCTCTAAGTCTACAAATGCTAGAAACGTAGGTTTCCCTTTCCTTAATCTTTCTCCTAAGATAAGTCGTAAGGTCAGTATTGCCTCACGTGTTCCAGTGTTTCTACGGAATCCAAACTGATCTTCCACGAGTTCGGCCTCTACAAGTTTTTCCATTCGTCTGTAAATAATTCCCGTTAGTAGTTTGCAGCTGTGGCTTATTAAACTGATAGTTCGGTAATTTTCACATCTGTCAACACCTGCTTTCTTTGGGATTGGAATTATTATATTCTTCTTGAAGTCTGAGGGTATTTCGCCTGTCTGATACATCTTGCTCACCAGATGGTAGAGTTTTGTCAGAACTGGCTCTCCCATGGCCGTCAGTAGTTCCAATGGAATGTTGTCTTGTTTCGACTCAGGTCTTTCAGTGCTCTGTCAAACTCTTCACGCAGTATCGTATCTTCCAATTCATCTTCATCTACATCCTCTTACATTTCCATAATATTGTCCTCAAGCACATCGCCCTTGTACAGACTCTCTATATACTCCTTCCACCTTTCTGCTTTCCCTTCTTTGCTTAGAACTGGGGTTCCATCTGAGCTCTTGATATTCATACAAGTGTTTCTCTTTTGTCCAAAGGTCTCTTTAATTTTCCTGTAGGCAGTATCTATCTTATCCCTAGTGAGATAAGCCTCTACATCCTTACATTTGTCCTCTAGCCATCCCTGCTTAGCCATTTTGCACTTCCTGTCGATCTCATTTTTGAGACGTTTGTATTCCTTTTTGTCTGCTTCATTTACTGCGTTTTTATATTTTCTCCTTTCATCAATTAAATTCAATATTTCTTCTGTTATGCAAGGATTTCTACTAGCCCTCGTCTTTTTACCTACTTGATCCTCTGCTGCCTTCACTACTTCATCCCTCAATCTACCCATTCTTCTTCTACTGTATTTCTTTCCCCCATTCCTGTCAATTGTTCCCTTATGCTCTCCCTGAAACTCTGTACAACCTCTGGTTCTTTCAGTATATCCAGGTCCCGTCTCCTTAAATTCCCACCTTTTTGCAGTTTCATCAGTTTTAATCTACAGGTCATAACCAATAGATTGTGGTCAGAGTCCACATCTGCCTCTGGAAATGTCTTACAATTTAAAACCTGGTTCCTAAATCTCTGTCTTACCATTATATAATCTATGTGATACCTTTTAGTAACTACATTGTTCTTCCATGTATACAACCTTCTTTCATGATTCTTAAACCAAGTGTTAGCTATGATTATGTTGTGCTCTGTGCAAAATTCTACCAAGCGGTTTCCTCTTTCATTTCTTAGCCCCAATCCATATTCACCTGCTACATTTCCTTCTCTCCTTTTTCCTACACTCGAATTCCAGTCACCCATGACTATTAAATGTTCGTCTCCCTTCACTATCTGAATAATTTCTTTTATTTCATCATACATTTCTTCAATTTCTTCGTCATCTGCAGAGCTAGTTGTCATATAAACTTGTACTACTGTAGTAGGTGTGGGCTTCGTATCTATCTTGGCCACAACAATGCGTTCGCTGTGCTGTTTGTAGTAGCTTACCCGCATTCCTATTTTCCTATTCATTATTAAATCTACTCCTGCATTACCCCTATTTGATTTTGTGTTTATAACCCTGTAGTCACCTGGCCAGAAGTCTTGTTCCTCCTACCACCGAACTTCACTAATTCCCACTATATCTAACTTTAACCTACCCATTTCCTTTTTTAAATTTTCTAACCTACCTGCCCGATTAAGGGATCTGACATTCCACGCTCCGATCCATAGAACGCCAGTATTCTTTCTCCTGATAACGACGTCCTTTTGAGTAGTACCCGCCCGGAGATCCGAATGGGGGACTATTTTACCCCCGGAATATTTTATCCAAGAGGACGCCATCATTATTTAATCATACAGTAAAGCAGCATGCCCTCGGGAATAATTACGGCTGTAATTTCCCCTTGCTTTCAGCCGTTCGCAATACCAGAACAACGAGGCCATTTTGGTTAGTGTTACAAGGCCAAATCAGTGAATCATCCAGACTGTTGCCCCTGCAACTACTGAAAAGGCCGCTGCCCCTCTTCAGGAACCACACGTTTGACTGGCCTCTCAACAGATACCCCTCCGTTGTGGTTGTACCTACAGTACGGCTATCTGCATCGCTGAGGCACGCAAGCCTCCCCACCAACGGCAAGGTCCATGGTTTATGGGGGGGACAACTACATTAACTTACATAAAATTTAGAAAATCCACAGCATGTGGTAAGAAGGGTTATACACTAAATTTTGTTTTTTCAATTATATAAATACTGTCTTTTAAACTCAAATTTATATACGAGTATGTACTAGTGGTAACAGCCAATTTTCCTGTTTTACATTTACACAAGACAGCAAAAATCCAATGAATATGCTGAAATTTCAGCGACACATGTCTGGGGTCTGAAAAATATAAATTGTGTTTTGCTCAGTGCTGTAAACATGGACAAAAGGATTTCAGCATCATGATGACTGTGTTATAAGGGTTCTATGGAGATCCCTTATTCGTTGGAAAACCGAATCACCACAAGAAAATCATTATACGCTTGCGAAACACTGGCTATCTCATCTTATCAGACGTATGGTATGATGGCAGAAGAAAAGATCACCAAGAGGAAAGCATCTAAATTGTTGAAACAGCTCCTGTAGTCCTGAAGTACATTATAACACAGGTTTATGACGTGGAGATATATCGCCCTTCACATATAATCTCGAATCTCGGATGAAGTTGAAAGTTACACACACAGAAACTGAAACTGCTTTTTAAAATGATAATTTGTCAAAAAAAAGGAAGAAAGAAAGAAAAGAAAAGGAGGCCAATGTTAAAGATGACAAACAACTACATTTCACAATCTGTTATTTCAGCTGCAAGACTGAGATCCTTCGTTTCTAATGCATAAGTAGGATTTCAGAAAACGGCATGTAAAAAAAAAAAAAAAAGGATCGAGAGATGTGTCTTTGGCTTTTGAATGAATCCTATAATAACATACAATGTAAAGTAGCCAGTATCCAAAAAGCAGTAGAAATCTCTCAGGACAGTTCTTTTGTACTGTTTGTGTTCAACAATACAGATGTCTATATTGACAAAATTAATAATAAACATTACGAATACACATTTTTTGTTCTTTAATTAATGTATTTCTGTTAGTTTTATTGTTTCGAAAACTATACAGTTGTAAGACTAAAGGGCGACAGTAACTTTGAACTCTGTGTCACTACTCAGTAACGCAGCTCTATGAAACCCGGATAGAAAGTTCTACAATATAGTTTGGAATACAACTAAAAGAAATACGCTTTGAGACGAACAAAAATTACACTCTTATTGAAAGAAGGTAGTTACGCTGAAGGCACCGCGATTTGTAATGGTACCCTGGACATTACAAAAAGCATGTCATGATTCTTAATTGGGTGTCTTGTCACCAAGGACGGCTATGCATCCTCTGTAACGTGCTCCCATACTGTCCACGAGGTTGGTAAAGAGTTCTTGTGTTAGGGCAGGTAACTACTGGATGATAGTTGGTGTATGTGGATGCGCTGCAATACACCTCCACAAAGCATCCCACTTATGCTCGATGGGGTGTAAGTCGTGGAAACGGGCAGGTTAGTCCATTCACCGAATATCCTCTAGTTCCAATAACTCCTCCACCAGCGCTGTTCGATACAATCTCGGATTGTCATTCATAATAATGAAGCCAATATCATGTGCACCCGTGAAAGATACACCTACTGAAGAAGTACAGTGTCACAGTAACGCTGACTGCTGAATATATCGTGTTACAAGATCTGGAGATCAGTACACCCACTCAACACTACGACTCCCTACGACATAACACCAGGGCCACGGAAACGACCACGTTCGACAATGTTCCTTCGTGCATTACGTGTTACCACCTCTTCCCTAACGTCCAGCATTACGAACGTGATCTTTTTGGTGGTCCAGGTGTTATGGTATGGGGAGGCAGGTGTTGCATGGGTGTACTGACCTCCAAATCTTTTAACACTGTACACTCATCAGTCAATGTTATTGTGACATTGTACTCCTTCCCCATGTCCGTCTATGAGGCTTATTTTTGTGCATGACAATGCGAGACCGCAAAGAACTGTGGAGGTACAGGAGCTCTAAGAATGAGAAGATATACGGCGAATGGACTGGCCTGCCACTTCTCCAGTGTTAATGCCCACGAACAACTGTGGGATGCGTTGGGGAGAAATATTGCGGCACGTCCACATGCACCAACGAAAAACAAGCATTTGTCCCCCACGCTGGCGGAGGAATGAAAGGCCTACCAAAATAACTCCTTACCTACCTCGCAGACAGCACTGGAGCACATTGCATAGTATGTATTGCCGTCTGTGGAGATCACACAACCCATTAACAACAATGCCCTGTCTTTTGTAATTTCCAAGTAACCATCGTGAATAGCGGTTACTTCAGAATAACTGTATTTGGGTAAAAGCACACTTTCTGTTCGTCTCATTGCTTATTTCCATCAGTTACAGCCGAGATGATTCTTTCTAAAAGCCGACGGTCGCTTCCCTTCTTCATCCTTCCTTAACCCGAGCTTGTGCTCCGTCTCTAATGACGTCGTTGCCGACGGGACGTCAAACACTAATCTCCTCCTTCATTTAGTTACCTTCTGTACTATAATGTAACAGTTGTTTTTATGTATGGTCCAAGTTTCATTGAGCTATATTTCTAGGCAGTGACACATCTTGCGAAAGTTACTTTCATCCTTCAGTTTTGCTCATCCAGAGTACTGCCTTCATGCATGTGATTGTATGAAATTGATAAATAGCGATATAAACTTGCTAGCTAGGTTTTTCGTCATTTTCTTAGACTTCTTCTCTTTGATGCTCTACAACTTTTCTTGTACACAGTTTCGTGTCAAATTGGCCAGTTATCGGATATTGCGCTTACCATGTAACTATAGAAAAGCAAACGCAAAAAAAAGAAGAAGAAAAAAAAAAGAAGCCAGAGAGATTCTCGTATTTCGTTCACTAGCCGTTCATCTCTCCTAAAAGTAAACTAAATCACCCAACGATACTGACCGGCTGCCGTGTCATCCTCAGCCCACAGGGACACTGGATGCGGATATTGGGGGCGGGGCATGTGGTCAGCACACCGCTTTCCCGGCTGTATGTCATTTTACGAGACCAGAGCCGCTACTTCTCTATCTAGTAGCTCCTCAGTTTTTTCTCACACGGGCTGAGTGCACCCTGGTTGCCAACAGCGCTCGGCATACTGGATGGTCACCCATCCAAGATCTATTCCAGCCCGACACCGCTTACCAGCTGGTATCATTAATGGTAGGATATGACAATTTTTCCGCGAATTTCAAAATTCGTGTTATCTGATGCTAAAAATGACCTTACCTAATAAACTGTTTTTTGATATGTTGACATATTTTGCCTTCTGATTTAGATTTTTGTATATTTGGTTTCTATATAATTATTTTCAAATCTGTAATCTTTAATTTTCTTTTTTCTATCCTTTATATAAATTTTACTTTCACCAGGCGTCGCATCATTGTGTTATATGTAACAAAGCAACAGTTAGCCTTACATGTACATACAATAATTGCAATTCATAGAACATGTACAAAACGTAAAGTAAATCCTGTTGCGCGTTACCAGTGTAACGTATTCGTCGTCTGACAACAAAGAGAAAATGGAAACGACGAAGATAATTGAATCAGCTCAACGGTATGCAGTGAATTAATAAAGGTTCGCCGTCGAAATGGTACCTCACAACACATGTGGCACTACATACTGAATTTAAATCCATACGTCTAATACTGAATTAACGTCTTATTTACTAACTTGCTTTTCTGAAGAATAAAATACCCATCACTTTTCTGATTGCTCTGTCAGGTGTCGCTGCACGTATCGTAGTTCGATGAGAGAAGTGATCGTGAGAAGTGTTAATTTAGTTTCCGTCTTAATTAGTGGTATCAATACCGATTCGGACTTTGTATTAAAAAGACGCAGGCTCTATTTGGAATGAATTTCTGAAATAGCAAGACACGATGCGTGACGAGTGTAATAGCTTTGGAACAACGTACGTTACTTTTCGTGAAACATCTTTTCTCGAACACAAAATACGTAACAGGGAAACACATGGGAGAATTTAATAGGAAAATACATTGACTGTAGACACGGTTCAAATAATTTATTATCGTTCAGAATAAATCAGTTTAAAGGATTGGCAGACGTCAGCCGAAGGAACAAATAAATGTATCGTTAAATGGGACGGAGCCTCTTCCCAGGAGCTCTCTCTACTGTTTTGACATCTGATAGCATTTCCTCCTTAATTACCGATTTAGTAATGGAAGAAATAGTCAGTAATACGAATCATCATTGTTTCCTACTCATTTGTCGGAATATAAATATTTTCATCTTATACTTGTATTGATACATCTCAGTATGAGAGCAAGAACGAAGTCTTTAAAAATATAGTATGTTTTTGCTTCCCATGCTTTAATGTGCAAGTAACTTAACAGTTCCATCGTGATTCATAATTTCCTCTGTGCACACTTTTTTGATAAAACTCAAGTCAGTGTTGGTGTCTATAAAGAGACTGAGAATAATTTCCTTCAGATAACATATTCTTTACTTCCATCAGCTCCATTAACAATTCTCTTACTTGTTTCCCTTCTTGGTAATGGATCAAAGCAGGTAATTAAATCCTTGTCCTGGCGTTCTATTTCAGATGTAGTTGCTTTTCCAGTGGTTGCTACCCTGAAGGGTGTTCCCTGTACTCTTTGCTGTGATGACGTCCAACTTCCTTCATTACAGCCATTTCTTCTGCAATATTGTATTCTCCCCATGACTGGACCTCTGCTATTATTATTCTACGTAGATCCCTCTTTCTATCACTGTAATTTCTGGGCTTGTATCCTCTTGTCGCGACTTGTGTGTTGTTAGTTGTACTCTCAGCATGTTGCATATTTTTTCTGTAACTCACATTATGCGGTCAAATATTTTTTCATTAGGTCTGCATGGTCTTCTTCTTCCATTAATTCAATCTCACTGTCGCAGCTCGCCTTGTAAATGTGCAGGTAATCTAACTGACCCAAGAATTAGAACAAAAACTGTGCGTTTTCTCATGTTCCACCAATTAGTTTCTCTATTGCTGTGCTACGTAATCCGCTAATTAATTCTTCGATTAAATGTTATTCACCTACATCCTTGTCTACATATTTGGCCTGGGTAGTATTCCACATTCTAAAGTTTGTATATCCTTCCCAAGAATCTATGTTAATTTCGGGTCCCCGCAACTCTAATTGAAGTTTCCTCTGCGCACCTAGTGACCAACACTTTGCTTTGAAATCCATTTCAGACTAAATGTATAATTTAAACTGTATACAGTTAATAAACCCTATTCAAGTGCTTCGCTGTCCACGGGGTTAATCACAAAAGTGTCAGCTTCTTATCATCCTGAACTATTGGTCAAATACCATGGAAGTACCTTTAAAATATTACTGGATCGGTTTTTTTCATTTTGACCAAATGTAGGAAACTTTTTCTCATTTTAACGAACATCAATTCTTCATCACAAGTACCACATTCCTCCAGACATCACTCTGGTCTGTGTGGTATCAGATGAGAAATGTGTAAATGCAACTTACTTGAAATCAGATCTGAAGGAATTAGCTACAAAAGTAAAATAATTTGAAACCATTGCTAATAAATTACGAGATACTAGTACAGGGGTAGCACCGCAGGAAGCCATAGGAGAGTGTATTGAGGGAGAATAAGTTCTCGAAATAATTAAGTGTCTAGAATTTATGGAGACTAAACAGAACCAATTTTCAGAGCCTGTTAACGCTTACCTTAGAAAGAGGCAATAGATTACCTAGGGCAATATAACCAAAAAGGTATAATTACAAGATATCTGGTTGTTGTTCTTGTTGTTGTCTTCAGTCCTGAGACTGGTTTGATGCAGCTCTCCATGCTACTCTATCCTGTCCAAGCTTCTTCATCTCCCAGTACTTACTGCAACCTACATCCTCCTGGATCTGCTTAGTGTATTCATCTCTTGGTCTCCCTCTACGATTTTAACCCTTCACGCTGCCCTCCAATACTAAATTGGTGATCCCTTGACGCCTTAGAACATGTCCTGCCAACCGTTCACTTCTTCTAGTCAAGTTCTGTCTCTGACAGAATTACAATGTCATCGGCAACCCTCAACGTTTTTATTTCTTCTACATGGACTATAATACCTACTCCGAATTTTTCTTTTGTATCCTTTACTGCTTGCTCAATATACAGATTGATTAGCAACGGGGAGAGGCTAAAACCCGGTCTCGCTCCCTTCCCAACCACTGCTTCCCTTTCATACCCCTCGACTCTTATAGCTGCCATCTGGTTTCTGTACAAATTGTAAATAGCCTTTTGCTCCCTGTATTTCACCCCTGCCACCTTCAGAATTTGAAAGAGAGTATTCCCATCACCATTGTAAAAAGCTTTCTCGAAGCCTACAAATGCTAGAAACGTAGGTTTGCCTTTCCTTAATCTTTCTTTGAAGATAAGTCGTAGGGTCAGTATTGCCTCACGTGTTCCAACTTTTATACGGAATCCAAACTGATCTTCCCCGAGGTCGGCTTCTATCAGTTTTTCCATTCGTCTTTAAAGAATTCGCGTTAGTATTTTGCAGCTGTGATTTATTAAACTGATAGTTCAGTAATTTTCACATCTGTCAACACCTGCTTTCTTTGGGATTGGAATTATTACATTCTTCTTGAAGTCTGACGGTATTTCGCCTGACTCATACATCTTGCTCACCAGATGGTACAGTTTTGTCAGGACTGGCTCTCCCAAGGCTGTCAGTAGTTCTAATGGAATGTTGTCTACTCCGGGGGCCTTATTTCGACTCAGGTCTTTCAGTGCTCTGTCAAACTCTTCACGCAGTATCGTATCTCCCATTTCATCTACATCCTCTTCCATTTCCATAATACTGTACTGAAGCACATCGCCCTTGTATAGACCCTCTATATACTCCTTCCACCTTTCTGCTTTCCCTTCTTTGCTTAGAACTGGGGTTCCATCTGAGCTCTTGATATTCATACAAGTGTTTCTCTTTTGTCCAAAGGTCTCTTTAATTTTCCTGTAGGCAGTATCTATCTTATCCCTAGTGAGATAAGCCTCTACATCCTTACATATGTCCTCTAGCCATCCCTGCTTATCCATTTTGCACTTCCTGTCGATATCACTTTTGAGACGTTTGTATTCATTTTTTTGCCTGCTTCATTTATTGCATTTTTATATTTTCTCCTTTTATCAATTAAATTCAATATTTCTTCTGTTACCCAATGGTTTCTACTACCCTCGTCTTTTTACTTATTTGATCCTCTGTTGCCTTCACTATTTCAACCCTCAAAGCTACCCATTCGTCTTCTACTGTACTTCTTTCCCCCATTCCTGTCAATTGTTCCCATATGCTCTCCCTGAAACTCTGTACAACCTCTGGTTCTTTCAGTTTATCCAGATCCCATCTCCTTAAATTCCCACCTTTTTGCAGTTTTTTCAGTTTTAATCTACAGTTCATAACCAATAGATTGTGGTCAGAGTCCACATCTGCATCTGGAAATGTCTTACAATTTAAAACTTTGTTTCTAAAACTCTGTCTTACCATTATATAATTCTACCAAGCGGCTTTCTCTTTTATTTCTTAGCCCCAATCCATACTCAGCTATAATGTTTCCTTCTCCCCCTTTTCCTAATCTCGAATTCCAGTCACCCATGACTATTAAATTTTCATCTCCCTTCACTACCAGAATAATTTCTTTTAGCTCATCATACATTTCATCTGTCTCTTCGTCATCTGCAGAGCTATTTGCCATATAAACTTGTACTTCTGTAGTAGACGTGGGCTCCGTGTCTGTCTTGGCCACAATAATGCGTTCACTATGCTGTTTGTAGTAGCTTACCAGTACTCCTATTTTTTATTCATTATTAAACCTACTGCTGCATTACCCCTATTTGATTTTGTATTTATAACACTGTATTCACCTGACCATAAGTCTTGTTCCTCCTGCCACCAAAACTTCACTAATTCCCACTATATCTAACTTTAACCTATCCATTTCCTTTTTTAAATTTTCTAACATACCTGCCCGATTAAAGGATCTGACATTCCATGCTCCGATCCGTAGAACGCCAGTATTCTTTCTCCTGATAACGACGTCCTCTTGAGTAGCCCCCGCCCGGAGATCCGAATGGGGGACTATTTTACCTCCGGAATATTTTACCCAAGAGGACGCCATCATTATTTAATCATACAGTAAAGCTGCATGCCCTCGGTAAAAATTATGGCTGTAGTTTCCCCTTGCTTTCAGCCGTTCGCAATACCAAAACAGCGAGGCCAATTTGGTTAGTGTTACAAGGCCAAATCAGTGAATCATCCAGACTGTTGCCCCTGCAACTACTGAAAAAGCTGCTGCCCCTCTTCAGGAACCACACGTTTGTCTGGCCTCTCAACAGATACCCCTCCGTAGTGGTTGCACCTACGGTACGGCTATCTGTATCGTTGAGGCATGCAAGCCTCCCCACCAACGGCAAGGTCCATGGTTTTATAGCATAGTTAAAATTTAAATACTTTTTGATTCAGAAAGAAAGAACATATATCAATTGTTTATTACAGACGTCTATAAAAGTTAGAAACACACTGCGCATGTCACTGTATGGAAGGAGATTTGAGGCAGCTGCGCTGTTGTTTGTTTCCAGCAACGTGGCTACTACATCAGAAAAGAAATCATTTTGTGTGTTGGAATATGCGTGAAATCAATCTACTGTTCTCGTGCAGCGTGCATTCTACTCTTGATTCATCAAGTATCCACCTCCGCATGAGCAGATTTATCACTGGCATACAAAATTATTGGAAGTTGGTTGTACGGGGTTACAAAATCCTGACGTCCTCGTCGAACAGGAAAGAAACTCACGGAAAGTGAATGTGTTTCGTGTCATTTCTGTTCACAAAGTTCATGGACTTGTCTTTTTTAAGGAGGAAACTGTGATAGGATGTCATACCTGGACGTGCTGCAAAACTGGTTGTTTCCTGAACTTGACGAAGATTCCAATGATCTAATTTTTAGTCATGACGGAGCCCCGCCGCACTTTTAACTTTAGGTGCGGCCTTAACATAACAATCATCTCGACAACACCATTCCACAACGTTGCATTAAAAGAGATCAACAAGATGTAGTTCATGACTTCGGCTTCCCAAGTCATAAGATCTCAGGCCATGCGGTTTTTTTTTGTTTGGGATACATAAAAGGCAGAGCCTTTGTCCCACCTACGGCAGTAATTCAAAAGCTAAGAAATCGAATTCTTGAAGCGGACGATTCAACAAATAGCGATGTATTGATTGGTGTGTGGAATGTAATGCACTATAATTTCTGTGTTTCTCCAGCAACGCATGGTGTTCATGTTAATATTTAGTATAGAACATAAAAATTTGAACCTTCCTCTATCAGTGACATACGGAATGTGTTTCATTTTAAGTAAGTAAGTAGCTGCTTCAACATAAAAAAGAGTTAAAACAGGTCTTTTCCTGGTTCAAACGGTGCATGTGGATGCAGGGGTTAGCAGTGGCCAGCCTTGGCTCTATGAAGCTCGGCAGACTGAAACTGCGGCTAGAGGCAAAAAACGATCAAATATGAAAGATTAGGTTGCTCGTTTCATACCAAGTAGCAAGCTACGGAAGTTTCATACCCCTAAAAACTTATAATCAGGTATTTATATTAGTTGACCAATTCCAACTGCGACTGATGTGGTAGTCATAGGATATTGCATTTGCATCCTTTTGTGGAGTGCAACAATCTTGCAGTCCTGAATATTGAAACTGCCTTCACTACTTCATCCCTCAGAGCTACTCATTCTCCTTCTACTGTATATCTTTCCCCCATTCCTCTCAGTTGTTCCCTTATGCTCTCCCTGAAACTCTGTACAACCTCTTGTTCATTCAGTTTAACCAGGTCACATCTCCTTAAATTCCCACCTTTTTTGCAGTTACTTCAGTTTTAATCAATAGATTGTGGTCAGAGTCCACATCTGCCCCGGGAAATGTCTTACAATTTAAAACCTGGTTCCTAAATCTCTGTCTTACCATTATATAATCTATCTGATACCTTCTAGTATCTCCAGGGTTCTTCAATGTTTACAACAGACTTCTTTGATTCTTGAACCAAGTGTTAGCTATAATTAAGTTGCGCTCTGTGCAAAATTCTACCAGACCGCTTCCTCTTTCATTTCTCTCCCACAATCCATATTCACCTACTATGTTTCCTTCTCTCCCTTTTCCTACTCTCGAATTCCAGTCACCCATGACTATTAAATTTTCATCTCCCTTCACTACCTGAATTATTTCTTTTATCTCATCATACATTTCATCAAGTTCTTCATCATCTGCAGAGCTAGTTGGCATATAAACTTGTACTACTGTAGTATGCATGGGATCCGTGTCTATCTTGGCCACAATAATGCGTTCACTATGCTGTTGGTAGTAGCTTACCCGCGCTCCTATTTTTTTTTTTTTTATTCATTATTAAACCTGCTCCTGCATTACTTCTATTTGATTTTGTATTTATAAACTACGAAAATGCCCATCTGTTATAAATCGAAAATGATATCCACGAGATCAGTACAAGAAACTTTGATAAAAGCCCGCATCTCGTGGTCGTGCGGTAGCGTTCTCGCTTCTCACGCCCGGGTTCCCGGGTTCGATTCCCGGCGGGGTCAGGGATTTTCTCTGCCTCGTGATGGCTGGGTGTTGTGTGATGTCCTTAGGTTAGTTAGGTTTAAATGGTTCTAAGTTGTAGGGGACTGATGACCATAGATGTTAAGTCCCATAGTGCTCAGAGCCATTTGAACCATTTGAACCATTTTTTGATAAAACATTCGAAACAAAAGTAACCAGTTACCAAACCCAAAGCCTTTGCTTCAAAGATGAAAATGGCAGTTTGGCTCTTAACAACCTAGAAATTAGTAAGGTACATGCTAATTATTTTGAAAACTATTAAACTGTCCATAACCAGTGAATAAATTCCTACCATAAGCAAACTAATAACACCAAACCTAGCTCTAAAGAACCTGACCTGAAATAACCAATTAAGAGACTTAAAAACAGTAAAGCAACCGGAGAAGACGGTATAATTGCAGAACTACTAAAATCAGCTGTTCCAAACACTATAAAATAGACCATTCAACTACTAGGACATACCTGGGAAACTGAGAAAATACCCGAGGACTGGAAAACTGCCCTAATTCATCCATTGCATAAGAAAACGGAATCGATGTTAAAATTTACCGAGGAATCATTCTTATCCCGGTCACATATCTGGTAGGAGAACGAATATTGTCAAGAGTCTAGAAGAGAATGTGTTAAAATGGGAAGGAAAAAATAATAAATTTTTCCATTTATGTAAGGACCATTTGTGTGAAGGAAATTCGACATCCCAAAGTACCAGCAATTAAAGGCTCTGTGTCAGGACAACAATTATAACTGTACAGTGTGTATGATTTAAAAAGATATGTGGCTGACTCACTCAACAGTAGAGAAAGATTTCAAATAAGAGAACGAAACAAGGTTACAGGTAATCCTAAACGGAGCATAAGAACTCGAAGAGAACAATTTGAGCTACGAGAAGAAATAATTTAGCGAAGGATGTAAAACAACATTAGAGGCAACTGAAGGAGAGACTGTAAAGAGTGTGTTACTTAGTGGAATTGCAGTGAGTAGTGCCAAGAAATTAGTTATAAAGAGAGCACAAGGCGAAGAGGAAGCAGTATTATAACCAGTTTTCAAGGGATATTTAAACAGCTATGAAGTAGATATGGTATTAGATTCAAGAAAAACTGGTAGTTTAATTCAAGAACAGTTATGGGAAAAGGCATGTAATGCGAAGGGGTTAGAGTACCCCGTGAGTGGTGTGAATTTACAAGGAATATTTGGAACAAACGATCATAAAGCAAAGGAACAAGTTCTAATTGATTCTGTATCAAAGATATGAAATGCACATAGTCAGTGGTTTGAATTTTTGCTGTGTTTAGTTTGGTTGAGCGATCAGATTATGGAAACATGTGTTACAGAGCGGAAAGCTATAACATAGTTCAAAGGTATAAAGTAGGAGATTTCATTTCCGAGGAATGTAAATTTATTTCAGGGAATGGATTTTGGGATAACTCATTGGAAATGAGTGTGAAAACTACGAAAAACGCTTGTTAATCATTAGTTCTTAGCTTCTTATTTACTTCCTATATATAGTAGAAGTAGCAGACCTTTGTACCTTGGGGTTATGCTTTGTTGTGAGACATTTATGAGTCGTAATGCATAATTGACATGAAGCAATGGGTTAGCAGAATTCCTAGAGAGCAGCTATGAGTTAGAGATAATGAACTTTTGTTTTCGTTTTTCACTTTTTGTGGTATGGAGATAAGTGTAGGTAACATTAAAGCAGCGGAATACCGCCGAAGAGATATTATTACTTTTTTGTAATATGTGCTCACAGTTTCTATAAATTTTTTGTGATGCCACCTTTCTTTCAGACATGTATTATAAAAGCAGACTTTTGGATGTGTCAGACTGTCATGATCTACACAGTCCACTCAAAAATGCTGTATACGAAATAGAATATTGCCTATTATCGATGACTAGTTGGTCTTTGATGTGCATATTACGTTGTTACCTCTACTTAAAGTATATCTACATGTCAAAATCTTGTAGATGGAGTCAGTGAGTTACTTTAAATGAATAACAAAGGAGCAATGCAACAGAAGAAGATAAATTACTTAAGCCATTAATAGTCATTTGTTTCAATATCAGTGCAACTGATTTAAATTTAATTTGGTACTGCAGCTTCCACGGAAATAAGCAAATACTCGATCCCCCTAGTGTAAGAAGAAAAGAAACTACATATATAGCTCTGCATATTAAATGTAGCAGCAAATTAAGGATCTGATAAAGGTAACTATTATGTAAATGAGAACAAGATTGTAGATACTTTTGTAAATTATGGATTTTTCTAAAGTCGTAACAACGTTTATACTATGAAACTGAAGAAAAAAAATTGATGTTGTGTTTGTACGTATACATCCATAGACGGTTGTATGGGGTGGCAAACGCTAGGGACCAATAAATTTCGGCCGCGTTTGGTTTTATTTTTTCTGTTTCTTTCTGCTAACAACTTTGGTCTCCACACGAGATTAGGTTTTTTTTATGAACACGTTGTGGTTCGTGCCGGCCACGCAATACGAGATGGGTCACCCTAGTGGCGCCTTATGTCGGCAAATAGGACATCCGCTAGTGGAAGCTGAGATGACAAGGTGATGAATGCAAACCAGTGAAAGAGATACTATAATTAAAAAAGAATGTACAACACCACAAAAAATAATGGTTATATGGATTTCAGTCTGTAACGTTAAAGAAAATAAACAATTATGAAAAAAATATAAATATCTTTGTTGACTGTAGAGTGCTACTATGCAGGTGACTTGATTGTACATTACCCATACGTATGCAGCTTCTTGTCGGTTTCTAATACCCTGTAACTTTATTTCTCAATTTGAAGCTGAATGACATTTTTTAATCAATGGATATGTCGATAGCTGCATTCCTATGTTTCCAAGTTCGTAAGACGTAAGGTGTTTTTGTTCGAGTTTCATAGCAGATAATGGTTTGTAGCCGAGACCGGTAGTAGAATAAAAGAACTTAGTACATCGTTGTGACTTTTTTGAAATATACTTGTGCTGTTGACAACTGCCTGAAGAAAATGACTGAATGTTTGTTACGCTAGTGGAATGTACAGTGTAGGAAGTTGTGTACAATTATGTTTCTAGAATTTGTTTCTGTCATCCTTTTGCAGACATTTTTGCCACAATATATAGGTATCGATCAGAAAGACAAAATTTAATTATATACGGACAGCATTACGTCGTGACAGCGCTCAGTTTCCCAGGTTGTGGGATTGTCGTCTTTCCACTCCATTATAAATACATCACGTTTTCACACTGCACACTTACAGCAAATGCACGATATAACTGCAGTAAATCGCTACATTTCCAAAACCATCATTTCGTCTAACGAGTCAAAACTGCACACGAAAACGTAAATTAAACAGATCTTTCTTTTTTTTCGACTGTGACGGTACGACACTTTAACCTGAAGCAAAGCTACAAATGTGAAACTGTAGATTCTGGTCTTTCAGTACTATGAAACGTTATTCATCCTCTGAGAGACAAGAGGTATAATCATTAGCATCATTTTTCTTTGTTTCTGCTGAAACTGTCACTACGCACTGCGTGTGGCGGTCGCATTTTAGGTTCTATAATATTCTGTTGCTTGTTGCATCGGCGACGAATCTTAGCATCTTATCGCTACACTACGTTTTGTCAATACTCTCATTGCTATCATATTCCACTGTAGTGATCTACAGCACTAGATAAGAAATAGGTCAAATGTAGTGGAAGAGCGGCTATAAAATTTATTTGCGTTAAGAGGAAAAATCCATACAAAAGACAACAAAATCTCAAAAACGTCTAGAGCAAACTTTTTCAAAGAATAACGTAAGATTTGAAGATTATAATTTGTCGAATAAGAAAAGAGAAACTCCAGGCTTCAAGACTTAGTAACTGAAAGTCTAAGAAGCGGATCTTGCATAGGGTATTAGACGGGTCAGAGATGCCGGATAGAGAACGGTCCATCAGATGCTGCGAATCAGAATATCGAGTTGCGGACCAAGACAAAACAAATTCAAATCCACCTTGCATCTGTCTCGTAGCATGAGACAAAGTGGTCGGGGTCTGTTAACTAGTGATTCTGCTGAAATTTGTATTCTGGAACTAACCCTCAAAGTCTTAACGCTCTGAGTTCATTCAGTGAGTCAACTCCACCTGATTCCAGGTACAATCATCACGGAGTGTTTTGATAATCACAATATTACCCCAGGTGGTCAATCCACCGACAGTATTACTGGCGAAACTGGTCTTCCGGATTCTGGAGGGGCCAGGTTAATATGCAATGTGATTCAAAAGGAGTCGGAGCCCTCTGGCGAACTTAAAACCAAAACAAATACATTTTTGGCGACACTTAACAAACAGACACTTTTGCTGCCAAGTAAACGTCATAAATTGGGAGATACATTAAAAGAACAGAAGATTCAAATTTTGGCAGATCAAGAAACACGAATGACGGACAATAACACCATGGATTTCAGCAGTTATCCTCTTTTTAAAAGTAAAACTGATAAAACAATATTTAATAATACACCACATCTGGGAGTAGCTTTTGCGTCTCCAAAAATATTTAAAATTCAGTAACGGAGTTAAAACCCATTAATAATAGACTAATGACAATTTCTCTTAAATACGCAAATAAAGCCTACACTTTAACAAATGCTCATATGCCAGTCAATGAGGATAACTGTAAGAAATCTGAAGAAGTTAATGAAGCTTGGAAAATGTTAGAAAGCATCATCTCGAAAACTCCTTCAAACAATTTTAAAATTTTAGTGGGTGATTCTAATGCTGAATTATGTAAAGAAAAAAAGATATAAGAAAACGGTAGTAGGATTTCGTGTGCATAAATGGACAAACCAAAATGTCCAAAGAGTTGTTGAAATGTGCAAATATTTATCTTAAAAACATTTTAAAAAGGACATCTCTAAACAAAAAACTTGGCGGGCGCCCAATACATTTATTACGGAATTTCGTATCGATCATGTAGCAATTTCATACCGTACCTACGAAGAAATCTTAAATGTACACGTTAGGAAGGGGGTTAATATTGATTCTGACCATCATTTAGTGAGAATAACAGTAAATCTTCAACCTCAAAACTCTTCAAAACAAAAAATGTTATCTCAGAATTTGACACTGCTAAAATAACCCCAACTATAGCAAGCGAACTTGACAATAAACAGTCCAACAAAGCCAAAAGTGAAGTTCATGACAACAGTAAAACATTTAATTCGGCATGAAACAAACAAAAACACCATTGGTGGAAAGCGGATTATGAAACAGCAATTAAGTCTAGACATGAGGCATTCAAAGATGGAGTGGTAACAAAACAGAAAATAGGTAGAACACCTTTGTAACTGTAAGGAAAGAAATATCTAAATTAATCCTACAGAGTTAAAGAAACTACGAAAATGCCCATCTGTTATAAATCGAAAATGATATCCAAAAGATCAGTACAAGAAACTTTGATAAAACATTCGAAACAAAAGTAACCAGTTACCAACCCCAAAGCCTTTGCTTCAAATATGAAAATGGCAGTTTGGCTCTTATCAACCTAGAAATTAGTAAGGTACATGCTAATTATTTTGAAAACTATTAAACTGTCCATAACCAGTGAATAAATTCCTACCATAAGCAAACTAATAACACCAAACCTAGCTCTAAAGAACCTGACCTGAAATAACCAATTAAGAGACTTAAAAACAGTAAAGCAACCGGAGAAGACGGTGTAATTGCAGAACTACTAAAATCAGCTGTTCCAAACACTATAAAAGAGACCATTCAAGTACTAGGACATACCTGGGAAACTGAGAAAATACCTGAGGACTGGAAAACTGCCCTAATTCATCCATTGCATAAGAAAAGGGAATCGATGTTAAAATTTACCGAGGAATCATTCTTCTCCCGGTCACATACAAAATGCTCTCGCAATGTTTATCTGATCGAGCCCAAGAACAGTTAGAACCTAAAACTGGTGTATACCAAGCAGGCGTTAGACCAAACAATCGTGTCCGGAACAAATTCTTAATTTAAAACTTATCCTTAGGCACCAAAGCATTTCTAGTAACAGTATTGTGCATACATAAGTGGATTATAAAAATGCCTATGACTCAGTTGATCGTGAACCTCTTTCATAATTTTGAAGGAACAAGGGCTAGATAATAAAACTCTAACACTGCTTAAGGAAATGTTAATAGACACTAACTCTAAAGATAAATTCATGGGAGAAATTTCCATACCATTTGATATAAAGACTGGTGTTAGACAGGGGATGGATTCTTGAAGAAGTTGCGGACTACAAATACCATCCAAAAAGACGGAATATATGACATGCAAGAAACACACACCAAAGTTTTTAATCACGAAATATGGAAAAATAAAAAGAGTTTCTCATTTAAATACCTGGTGGAAATCACACAAGAAAAGGTCTGGAAAAAGCTGCAAATGAAATCCGCTGTCAAAAAACGGCAACTGCATTTAGATTAATACCGCTTTCTATATTCAGTAAACTTAGGCACTGCAGCACTTTAATCAAACCTGAATGTTATGACGCAGAAACTTTAATATTAAACAGAGAGAGGGATATTGAATAAATTCAGAATAAAGAAAGAAAGGATGATTATTAGGAAAATATTAGGTCCCAAAATTGCTGATGGAGAAACTTATAGGTTGAGAAGTAATAAGGAAATAGAAGAATACACAGACATACAAGGTTTCGTGAGGAAACGTAGACTTAAATTTTATGGGCACATTAAAAGAATAGCACCTACTAGGTTGACAAAACAATTAGCGGAATCTACGAAAACAAAAGTGAGACCGAAAGTGAGCAATTAAGTAGATCGCTGCGATTAAGGAGGACCTTGAAGCAGCCGGTATAACTTAGGCGGATGTTACAGATGAAAAACATTCAGACAAATGATTGGAAAAGTTGGTCACAGGGACTGCAACACCGTGATCTGATGAAAGAAAGAGACTTCATTCTGAAAGGATGAAACAAATCTGGACACAAAGGAGGGCCAATCATCAAAACCGACGTTGATTGATTGTACGTTGCGTGGTCCTATTGGGCCCAAAATTCAATAATAATAATAATAATAATAATAATAATAAAAGAGAGACCTCAAATATAAAGGGCAGATTTGAATCAGAAAAAGTTACGTCCACATAAAAAGCAGTCTACTGTTTAGATCATCAGGCTTACGTATTGGAATATGGACATTATTTAATAAGAAACAAATATGAGAAGATGTTAACTCAGTATACACAAGGAGAAGACTCAAGCGTTCTTACAAAAAACAATGCACTAGTGTAGAATTAGAAAACTGCTCTTTATCATATTTTGATTCATTGTCATTTACTAAATACGTTCTGGCACTCGCTCATAAATTCACAAATAAGAAATAAAACCATTTACGTCAAACTTTTAGCAGAAACAGTCGTAAGTAATAAGGTCTCAGAAATGGTCAGAAACACTCTCGTGTGTCTACAGTAAGACTTTTATTTTTCTGTCACTTTGACTATAAAGAACTCTTGCAAAATATATTTACGCGTAACTGACATACATGTGTTCTTGTTCCGTTATCATTTGAAGTAACAATGTTTTGTTTGAGGAAGAACTAGTTAAAATTGATATTTTTCATTAAATGTGCTGGTGACAGAGGTTTGAGTCCTGTAATTAATATTACCATTGAAAGGTAATGAACATTTCCACTGGAAAAGGAAGCTGCTACCGCGTAAGGATGTGATGCAGCGCTAGGAACTGACTATTTGTGTAGCATCGCTTAGTTAGCAGGAGAGAGTGTTGCACTAAGGGGCACTTCTGCCTCTAGCTCACTCTGCAAACATCAGTTTAATATATTGTTGTCATGTACTTGGGAAGAAATATTCTATAGAAATTTAGAAGCGCTGCAATCGAGAAAGTCTTGTTAGGACTGTATTTATTCTTCTATCTGTCACATTAATTGCATGCTATACATCAGTAATTAATAAATAAAATAACATAAAGAAGAAGTTTTATAGCATCTTCATGTTGTTATGGCCTTCAGTCCTAAGACTGGTTTGATGCAGCTCTCCACGCTACTGTATCCTGTGCAAGCTTCTTCATCTCCCAGTACTTACTGCAGGCTACATCCTTCTGAATCTGCTTAGTGTATTCATCTATTGTCTCCCTCTACGATCTTTACCCTCCACGCTGCCCTCCAATACTAAATTGGTGATCCCTCGATGTCTCAGAACATGTCCTACCAACCGATGCCTCCTTCTCGTCAAGTTGTGCCACAAGATCCTCTTCTCCCCAATTCTATTCAATACCTCCTCATTAGTTATGTGATCTACCCACCTAATCTTCAGCATTCTTCTGTAGCACCACATTTCGAAAGCTTCTATTCTCTTCTTGTCTAAACTATTTATCGTCCATGTTTCACTTCCATACATGGCTACACACCATACAAATACTTTCAGAAAAGACTTCCTGACATTAAAAGCTATACTCGATTTTAACAAATTTTTCTTCTTCAGAAACGCTTTCCTTGCCATTGTCATTCTACATTTTATATCCACTCTACTTCGACCATTATCCGATATTTTGCTCCCCAAATAGCAAAAATGCTTTACTACTTTAAGTGTCTCATTACCTAATCTAATTCCCTCAGAATCACCCGAATTAATTTGACTACATTCCATTATCCTCGTTTTGCTTTGGTTGATGTTCATCTTTTACCCTCCTTTCAAGACACTGTCCATTCCGTTCAGTTGCTATTCCAAGTCCTTTGCCGTCTCTGACAGAATTACAATGGCATCGGTGAAGCTCAAAGTTTATATTTCTTCTCCATGGATTTTAATACCTACTCCGAACTTTTCTTTTGTTACCTTTACTGCTTGCTCAATATACAAATTGAATAGCAACGGGGAGGGGCTACAACCCTGTCTTGCTCCCTTCCCAACCACTGCTTCCCTTTCATACCCCTCGACTCTTATAGCTGCCATCTGGTTTCTGTACAAATTGTAAATAGCCTTTCGCTCCCTGTATTTTACTCCTGCCACCTTAAGAATTTGAAAGAGAGTATTCCCATCACCATTGTCAAAAGCTTTCTCGAAGTCTACAAATGCTAGAAACGTAGGTTTGCCTTTCCTTAATCTTTCTTTGAAGATAAGTCATATGGTCAGTATTGCCTCACGTGTTCCTGTGGTGTCACCGCCAGACACCACACTTGCTAGGTGGTAGCTTGTAAATCGGCCGCGGTCCGCTAGTATACGACGGACCCGCGTGTCGCCACTGTCAGTAATTGCAGACCGAGCGCCACCACACGGCAGGTCTAGTGAGACGTACTAGCACTCGCCCCAGTTGTACAGCCGACGTTGCTAGCCATGGTTCACTGAGAATTACGCTCTCATTTGCCGAGACGACAGTTAGCATAGCCTTCAGCTACATTTGCTACGACCTAGCAAGGCGCCATTACCAGTATAGATATTGAGAATCTAAAATACTTCTGTATCATCAAGATCAATGTTCTACAAATGTGGATTAAAGTTAAGTATTCCAGAAGCTACGTACTTTTCTTTATAGCATTCATTACGTATCCTGTATCAGACCTCACGCCCTCCTGCTTGAGTTTAACGAGTGCATTTCGGCCTTCTCTAGCTATACAACAGTTCCAACATTGATACGGAATCTAAACTGATCTTCCCCAAGGTCGGCTTCTATCAGGTTTTCCATTCGTCTGTAAAGAATTCGCGTTAGTATTTTGCAGCTGTGATTTATTAAACTGATAGTTCGGTAATTTTCACATCTGTCAACACCTCCTTTCTTTGGGATTGGAATTATGATATTCTTCTTCAAGTCAGACGGTATTTCGCCTGTCTCATACATCTTGCTCACCAGATGGTGCAGTTTTGTCAGGACTGGCTCTCCCAAGGCTGTCAGTAGTTCTAATGGAATGTTGTCTACTCCGGGGGCCTTATTTCGACTCAGGTCTTTCAGTGCTCTGTCAAACTCTTCACGCAGTATCGTATCTCCCATTTCATCTACATCCTCTTCCATTTCCATAATACTGTACTGAAGCACATCGCCCTTGTATAGACCCTCAATATACTCCTTCCACCTTTCTGCTTTCCCTTCTTTGCTTAGAACGGGGGTTCCATCTGAGCTGGTGATATTCATACAAGTGTTACTCTTTTGTCCAAAGGTCTCTTTAATTTTCCTGTAGGCAGTACCTATCTTATCCCTAATGAGATAAGCCTCTACATCCTTACATTTGTCCTCTAGCCATCCCTGCTTAGCCATTTTACACTTCCTGTCGATCTCATTTTTGAGACGTTTGTATTCCTTTTTGCCTGCTTCACTTACTGCATTTTTATATTTTCTCCTTTCATCAATTAAATTCAATATTTCTTCTGTTACCCAAAGGTTTCTACTAGCCCTCGTCTTTTTACTTATTTGATCCTCTGTTGTCTTCACTATTTCATCCCTCAAAGCTACCCATTCTTCTTCTACTGTACTTCTTTCCCCCATTCCTGTCAATTGTTCCCATATGCTTTTCCTGAAGCTTTGTACAACCTCTGGTTCTTTCAGTTTATCCAGATCCCATCTCCTTAAATTCCCACCTTTTTGCAGTTTCATCAGTTTTAATCTACAGTTCATAACCAATAGATTGTGGTCAGAGTCCATATCTGCCCCTGGAAATGTCTTACAGTTTAAAACTTTGTTCCTAAATCTCTGTCTTACCATTATATAATCTATCTGGTACCTCTTAGTATCTCCAGGGTTCTTCCATGTATACAACCTTCTTTCAAGATTCTTGAACCAAGTGTTAGCTATGATTAAGTTATGCTCTGCGCCAAATTCTACCAAGCGGCTTTCTCTTTCATTTCTTAGCCCCAATCCATATTCAGCTATTATGTTTCCTTCTCTCCCTTTTCCTACTCTCGAATTCCAGTCACCCATGACTATTAAATTTTCATCTCCCTTAACTACCTGAATAATTTCTTTTAGCTCATCATACATTTCATCAGTCTCTTCGTCATCTGCAGAGCTAGTTGGCATACAAACTTGTACTACTGTAGTAGACGTGGGCTTCGTGTCTATCTTGGCCACAATAATGCGTTCACTATGCTGTTTGTAGTAGCTTACCAGTACTCCTATTTTTTTTATTCATTATTAAACCTACTGCTGCATTATCCCTATTTGATTTTGTATTTATAACGCTGTATTCATCTGACCAAAAGTCTTGTTCCTCCTGCCACAGAACTTCACTAATTCCCACTATATCTAACTTTAACCTATCCATTTCCTTTTTTAAATTTTCTAACCTACCTGCCCGATTAAGGGATCTGACATTCCACGCTCCGATTCGTAGAACGCCAGTATTCTTTCTCCTGATAACGACGTCCTCTTGAGTAGCCCCCGCCCGGAGATCCGAATGGGGGTCTATTTTACCTCCGGAATATTTTACCCAAGAGGACGCCATCATTATTTAATCATACAGTAAAGCTGCATGCCCTCGGTAAAAATTATGGCTGTAGTTTCCCCTTGCTTTCAGCCGTTCACAATACCAGAACAGCGAGGCCAATTTGGTTAGTGTTACAAGGCCAAATCAGTCAATCATCCAGACTGTTGCCCCTGCAACTACTGAAAAAGCTGCTGCCCCTCTTCAGGAACCACATGTTTGTCTGGCCTCTCAACAGATACCCCTCCGTAGTGGTTGCACCTACGGTACGGCTATCTGTATCGTTGAGGCATGCAAGCCTCCCCACCAATGGCAAGGTCCATGGTTTTATAGCATAGTTAAAATTTAAATACTCTTTGATTCAGAAAGAAAGAACATATATCAATTGTTTATTACAGACATCTATAAAAGTTAGAAACACACTGCGCATGTCACTGTATTTAAGGAGATTCAAAGATTTGAGACAGCTGCGCTATTGTTTGTTTCCAGTAACATGGCGACGACATCAGAAAGGAAATCATTTTGTGTGTTGGAATGTGCGTGAATTCAATCCACTGTTCTCGTGCAGCGTGCATTCTACTCTCGATTCATCAAGAATCCACCTCCGCATGAGCAGATTTATGACTGGCATACAAAATTATTGGAAGTTGGTTGTACGGGGTTACAAAATCCTGACGTCCTCGTCGAACAGGAAAGAAACTCACCGAAAGTGAATGTGTTTTGTGTCATTTCTGTTCACAAAGTTCATGGACTTGTCTTTTTTAAGGAAGAAACTGTGATAGGAATGTCATACCTGGACGTGCTGCAAAACTGGTTGTTTCCTGAACTTGACGAAGATTCCAATGATCTAATTTTTAATCATGACGGAGCCCCGCCGCACTTTTAACTTTAGGTGCGGCCTTAACATAACAATCATCTCGACAACACCATTCCACAACGTTGCATTAAAAGAGATTAAGAAGATGTAGTTCATGACTTCGGCTTCCCAAGTCATAAGATCTCAGGCCATGCGGTTTTTTTTTTTTTCTCTGGGATACATAAAAGGCAGAGCCTTTGTCCCACCTACGGCAGTAATTCAAAAGCTAAGAAATCGAATTCTTGAAGCCGACGATTCAACAAATAGGAATGTATTGATTGGTGTGTGGAATGTAATGCACTATAATTTCTGTGTTTCTCCAGCAACGCATGGTGCTCATGTTAATATTTAGTATAGAACATAAAAATTTGAACCTTCCTCTATCAGTGACATACGGAATGTGTTTCATTTTAAGTAAGTAAGTAGCTGCTTCAACATAAAAAAGAGTTAAAACAGGTCTTTTCCTGGTTCAAACGGTGCATGTGGATGCAGGGGTTAGCAGTGACCAGCCTTGGCTCTATGAAACTCGGCAGACAGAAACTGCGGCTAGAGGCAAAAAACGACCAAATATGAAAGATTAGGTTGCACGTTTCATACCAAGTAGCAAGCTATGGAAGTTTCATACCCCTAAAAACTTATAATCAGGTATTTATATTAGTTGACTAACTCCAACTGCGACTTATATGGTAGTCATAGGATATTGCATTTGCATCCTTTTGTGGAGTGCACCATCTTGCAGTCCTGAATATTTAAACTATTTTTTTCGCGACTTACTGAAATTTTTCACAACATTAAATAGGGCTATAAGTGCAGGTACTTTCATATGTGCACCCATTTGAGTGTGTTATTTTTATTTTTTTTTTTTGTCTCTGCGTCTAACAGTCTTTCCGCAAACACAAAACATAATTTACTATCTGATGTTTTCTGCACAATTGAAACTGCACCACTAAGTGGACTTCGCCTTTTAGTATAGACGAATCGTTTAGCATCCGCGTGTCCATATTTGAACATCTGACCTGGTGCCCAGGAGAAAATGATCATTAATGGCTTATCCTTGTCACATGTACTTGGACTTACAGCCAGCATAAAACATACAACTTGTAATAGCTATAATTATTATTCTCTAAATGATGTAAATATTGATGTTACCTTGTTCAGTACACTATCTTGCACCAATAACAATATTTGCACTTATACCTATTACACGCTGTATATCACTGTTTGGCTCTACTAGTCATTTTCTAGGAGAAGATAGGGTGAAAAGCATTGTTGTAATTCAACTAGTTCCAAGAAAACAATGGGTGGATGAAAAAGATTCAAAATCCCACTAGAAAGGCCGAAAAACCTCCACTACACTTAATTATGCAATTAACATTCAAATTGTTACATTTTAGCCTTACACAGATGATAAAGAGCCATCACATTTAGTGAAGCCAAAAACTTGCTGTCAGAAAATTTT
Organism: Schistocerca cancellata; assembly: GCF_023864275.1. NCBI lineage: Eukaryota > Metazoa > Arthropoda > Insecta > Orthoptera > Acrididae > Schistocerca > Schistocerca cancellata. The sequence goes on along the minus strand of NC_064628.1, from coordinate 442,709,789 downwards.
AAGATTTATTTTACTAATATTGTGTTTTAAGTATAACTGAACAATAAGAAACACAGCTGAATAACATTTACACTTCTAGAAAAAAAACTTCAGTGTGATTTAGAATCGGAATGACTGTAAAGCACAGTTTACCTATTTTTAGACGCATGTAGTGATTTCTAAATCTTCACTCGTTTCTCGGGTCTTTTCTCTCCTGAAAACAAAGGAAGTAGGTTACAGTACGCTTGTTCGCCCACTGCTTGAATATTGCTCACCAGTGTGGGATCTGTACCAGATAGGGTTGAGATAGAGAGATAGAGAAGATCCAACGGAAAGCAGCGCGCTTCGTTACAGCACCATTTAGTAATGGCGAAAGCGTTACGGAGATGATAAACTCCAGTGGAAGACTCTGCAGTAGCTCGATACATACCTTCACCGAGGAATCAAGCAGTATATTGCTCCCTCCTGCGTATATCTCGCGAAGAGACCATGAGGATAAAATCAGAGAGATTAGAGCCCACATTAGAGGCATACCGACAATCCTTCTTTCCACGAACAATACGAGACTGGAATAGAAGGGAGACCCGATAGATGTACTCAAGGTACCCTCCGCCACACACCGTCAGGTGGCTTGCGGAGTATGGATGTAGATGTAGATGTAGATGAATTATTCCCCAATTTTGAGTAAACAAGTATGTAGGTGCAGAAGAGTCTTTCAATGGATGCAGTGCTGGTAGGGAAAGAAGTAGGCACTAACAAAGTAGTTCTAAGATTAAGTTAGTGTTTTGAACAAATTAATCATGAAAATTTAAATTGAATTTTAAAAACGGAAATGATGCGTATCGGTGCAACAACGCCGTCTCCATGGGAACCATTGGTGTTGTTTAACTACAGTCTTTGTTGGCATTCTGTCTACTAGTCTGCGATAATCCGCACATATGGCCATCGGTGTTCTCACAACCGATTGTGATTAATTGTCTCCATTATATATATTTTTATCGCATACTGACGAAGTGCTGGTTGTAGCAGTTCAGTTAATTTATCTAACGTAATGTACCTATTTCTTTGTTTGGTATTAGCTTTCGTGTAACTGTTTTGTATAAACCTTATTCCTGCAACTGTTTTACGACCTGTAAACCCGATTGGCTGTCGCAGACGTAATTCGATATGCAGTGCGTGGAGCATCACGTATTTATGCAAAGACTGCGTTGCTCTCGTTAGCAGTTGATGTTCGTGAGGCTACAACGTCCGTTCCATTCACTTCCATCGCCTACCAACATGGGTACAATTTCTTCTTCTAGTACTTGTTATATTTGATATATTTTATATATTACTACTATTATCGGACATACACTCCTGGAAATGGAAAAAAGAACACATTGACACCGGTGTGTCAGACCCACCATACTTGCTCCGGACACTGCGAGAGGGCTGTACAAGCAATGATCACACGCACGGCACAGCGGACACACCAGGAACCGCGGTGTTGGCCGTCGAATGGCGCTAGCTGCGCAGCATTTGTGCACCGCCGCCGTCAGTGTCAGCCAGTTTGCCGTGGCATACGGAGCTCCATCGCAGTCTTTAACACTGGTAGCATGCCGCGACAGCGTGGACGTGAACCGTATGTGCAGTTGACGGACTTTGAGCGAGGGCGTATAGTGGGCATGCGGGAGGCCGGGTGGACGTACCGCCGAATTGCTCAACACGTGGGGCGTGAGGTCTCCACAGTACATCGATGTTGTCGCCAGTGGTCGGCGGAAGGTGCACGTGCCCGTCGACCTGGGACCGGACCGCAGCGACGCACGGATGCACGCCAAGACCGTAGGATCCTACGCAGTGCCGTAGGGGACCGCACCGCCACTTCCCAGCAAATTAGGGACACTGTTGCTCCTGGGGTATCGGCGAGGACCATTCGCAACCGTCTCCATGAAGCTGGGCTACGGTCCCGCACACCGTTAGGCCGTCTTCCGCTCACGCCCCAACATCGTGCAGCCCGCCTCCAGTGGTGTCGCGACAGGCGTGAATGGAGGGACGAATGGAGACGTGTCGTCTTCAGCGATGAGAGTCGCTTCTGCCTTGGTGCCAATGATGGTCGAATGCGTGTTTGGCGCCGTGCAGGTGAGCGCCACAATCAGGACTGCATACGACCGAGGCACACAGGGCCAACACCCGGCATCATGGTGTGGGGAGCGATCTCCTACACTGGCCGTACACCACTGGTGATCGTCGAGGGGACACTGAATAGTGCACGGTACATCCAAACCGTCATCGAACCCATCGTTCTACCATTCCTAGACCGGCAAGGGAACTTGCTGTTCCAACAGGACAATGCACGTCCGCATGTATCCCGTGCCACCCAACGTGCTCTAGAAGGTGTAAGTCAACTACCCTGGCCAGCAAGATCTCCGGATCTGTCCCCCATTGAGCATGTTTGGGACTGGATGAAGCGTCGTCTCACGCGGTCTGCACGTCCAGCACGAACGCTGGTCCAACTGAGGCGCCAGGTGGAAATGGCATGGCAAGCCGTCCCACAGGACTATATCCAGCATCTCCACGATCGTCTCCATGGGAGAACAGCAGCCTGCATTGCTGCGAAAGGTGGATATACACTGTACTAGTGCCGACATTGTGCATGCTCTGTTGCCTGTGTCTATGTGCGTGTGGTTCTGTCAGTGTGATCATGTGATGTATCTGACCCCAGGAATGTGTCAATAAAGTTTCCCCTTCCTGGGACAATGAATTCACGGTGTTCTTATTTCAATTTCCAGGAGTGTATCTTTAAATCCATTCAGTGTTCATATTTCAGTATGAGGGTCTGAGGATGGTCGAAACCAGACAGAAACTGGTTACAATAGAGATAAATGATTTTGGGGTCGAGACTGTTCGTGTCTATTTTTAAAATACTGTCAGGCAGATCGCTCTTTTCCCGCACGAAGTGTTATCAAAAATTACTCGGTAAACTGAATTATTTAATCGCTAGTATAAAGAATTTATAAAAAAAATTAAACTCATAAATTATATTAGAACAAATAAGTCCTCGGTCACAAATATTAAGTCAAAGCTTGCCAGGTTTCAACGCTACTATGAGCGTCGTCTTCAGATTTAAACTAACTGTTCTAAAACATATTAGGTATATAATACATTAATAAAATTAAAGTTGTACTGACGGGAAAGAGATGCAGTACTTACAAGTCAATTAAAAAAAATCTAAACCGGAAAGGCGACGTCATGAATAGTTGTAAATAAGATGGCGAGCCGCTAAGGGTTGCTTGAGTGAACAAGGGTTGCAACAAGACTTTCCAGTCAGTACAACTTTAATTTTCTTAGTGTGTTATATACCTAATATGTTTTAGAACAGTTAGTTTAATTCTGAAGATGACGCTCATAGTAGCGTCGAAACCTGGTCAATTTTGACTTAATATTTCTGACCGAGGGCTTATTTGTTCTAATATTATTCTGACACGGTCACTGAACCTTAGCAGCTATGTTCAAAGTTTGAAAACTCATAAAAGTTCAATTTTACCCAATTGGTTGCGTCTTAAAAGTAGCCAGGTTTTTCTCATCCCTGGTTAAAAGTGCGTAGTTGACTAAATGTAACAGAGTACGATGGCACAAGGAAATGAGAAGAGAAAGGGGCGAGTGTAATACTCGCAAGCGAAAAGCTTTTCCCCCCTCTACGGAATCACGCCGACAGGGGATCGAAACTGAGAGGAAAGAAGTTGTAAATTCGGGCGACAGTTTGAGTTTTGCGGGTAAAGCGGCGGCGGCGGGCAGAGAGAATAGCGCGGCATTTGGTGGCAGCGCCAATAAAAGAAAGCAAACCGCGGCGCGGCCCTACGGAAGAGTTGGACGGTGGCGGCCGCGGCTGCGCTGCAAAATTCAGCGGGACCTTCGGGGCGCGACAAGCAGCCGCGCTGATTATTTCACGACGGAAAAATGGAAGAACAATGTCGGCGGCGCGCGCAGGTTAGGCGCAGGCGCGGCCGCGGCGCTGAATAACGCAAGCGGCGCGCGCCTCCATAATGCACCGCTGTTTAGTCGCCGGCGCTCTTGTCGGCCGCTCCGTGGCCACCGGCCGCCTCCCGCCTGTGTTCCACGCCCCTCGCGGGGGAATTATTCATTTTATACTAAAGGAGGAGCATTATTAATTACCCTCGGAGGCCCGCCGGCGATTCGCACTCCGTCGCTTAGTTTGTACGAGCTTTTTATTTATTTACTGTATATTTTATTCATTTCATTTATTATTCTAGCGTTACATAAGACCTCCATCCTGGAAGCTACCGCGGTTAGTGTTTCGTGTAATTTAGTAACTTCCGGCGTTACATTATCTAAATGTATTGTTCTTTCACAGAATTAAACTGAACGTAACTCTAAACACTTTGTAGATATTTTCTTTCAGCTGGCACAAAGATAGCTGTAAATTGTTTCATCTCACTTGTGTAGATTACGTAGATTCACAAGGAGCTCCCTTCGCGGAACTATCATTTTCAAGTGTTCCTATTGAGATGTAGTAACTTCACTACTGGCCATTAAAATTGCTACACCAAGAAGAAATGCAGATGATAAACGGGTATTCATTGGACAAAAATATTATACTACTACTAAAATGTGATTACATTTTCACGCAATTTGGGTGCATAGATCCTGAGAAATCAGTACCCACAACAACGGCCTTGATACGCCTGGGCCTGAGTCAAACAGCTTGGATGGCGTGTACAGGTACAGCTGCCCATGCAGCTTCAACACTATACCGCAGTTCATCAAGAGTAGTGCCTGGCGTATAGTAATGAGCCAGTTGCTCGGCCACCATTGACCTGACGTTTTCAATTGGTGACGGATCTGGAGAATGTGCTGGCCAGGGCAGCAGTCGAACATTTTCTGTATCCAGAAAGGCCCGTACAGGACCTGCAACATGCGGTCGTGCATTATCCTGCTGAAATGTAGGGTTTCGCAGGGATCGAATGAAGGGTAGAGCCACTAGTAGTAACACATCTAAAATGTAACGTCCACTGTTAAAAGTGCCGTCAATGCGAACAACAGGTGACCGAGACGTGTAACCAATGGCACCCCATACCATCACGCTGGGTGATACGCCAGTATCGCGATGACGAATACACGCTTCCAATGTGCGTTCACCACGATGTCGACAAACTCGGATGCGACCATCATGATACTGGAAACAGAACCTGGATTCATCCGAAAAAATGACATTTTGCCATTCGTGCACCCAGGTTCGTCGTTGAGTACACCATCGCAGGCGCTCCTGTCTGTGATGCAGCGTCGAAGGTAACCGCAGCCATGGTCTCCGAGCTGATAGTCCATACTGCTGCAAACGTCGTCGAACTGTTCGAGCAGATGGTTGTTGTCTTGCAAACGTCCCCATCTGTTGACTCAGGGATCGAAACGTGCCTGCACGATCCGTTACAGCCATGCGGATAAGATGCTTGTCATCTCGACTGCTAGTGAAACGAGGCCGTTGGGATCCAGCACGGCGTTCCGTATTACCTTCCTGAGCCCACCGATTCCATATTCTGCTAACAGTCATTGGATCTCGACCAACTCGAACAGCAATGTCGCGATACGATAAACCGCAATCGCGATAGGCTACAATCCGACCTTTACCAAAGTCGGAAACGTGATGGTACGCATTTCTCCTCCTCACACGAGGCATCACAAGAACGTTTCACCAGGCAACGCCGGTCAACTGCTGTTTGTGTATGAGAAATCGGTTGGAAACTTTCCTCATGTCAGCACGTTGTAGGTGTCGCCACCGGCGCCAACCTTGTGTGAATGCTCTGAAAAGCTAATCATTTGCATATCACAGCATCTTCTTCCTGTCGGTTAAATTTCGCATCTGTAGCACGTCACCTTCGTGGTGTAGCAATTATAATGGCCAGTAGTGTATTACTCTGTAGGTCAACTCATTCTATGTAATATTACGTCATATTGTACTTACGTCTGGTGAAATGACGTCCGTAATGAATCTGGAAGTGAGTTTTTTGTCTGTTAATATGATGTTACCGTGAACCACGAAGTTTCTGAAGTACTGGACTCTTAGCGATTTTATATAACCCTTTCTCACTACGTACATGGACTTCCGTAAACCGATTGTACAATGCCGTTTCTGTCTGGTCATTGAAACACTCTAAAACCGATCGTGGGAATCCGTTCCTAGCTGCTGGATTTACACTTCCACAATCGATTCACGCTTCCATGTAAGCGCACAACGACTTTTGAAATGTGCTTGGGTTGCCAGGTTAAATCTTGTTTTCAAAACATTCGGTTAATTTGGACGTAGTGAAACTATCGGCCCCGATATGGAAACCACTGGACTTCTAAAATGTTTTATTTGAAACAGATAGATAGACCTTCATTTACTTCCTACACAGTCGCCGCTCAAACGTACACGTTAGACATTTGTTATAGCGTTGTACCAACTTTCCAATTCCCTCGTCATAGTAGGCAGTCGTCTGTGCTTTCTGCCAAATCTCTACGCTGGTCTGTAGTTCGTTGTCTGTGCCAAAATGTTGTGTTCACAACCAGCGGTTGATGTCAGCAGAAACGAAATTCAGTGGGAGACAATTACGGGCTGTATTGTTAGTAATCAAACACTTCCTATTAAAAACATTGCAGGAGCATCTTCATTGCCCCTGCAGAGTGCGGGTGAGAACTGTCTTGAAGAAGGAAACGTGTGATCGTCACGTTATTGGGGTTAAATAGCTTCAGGCGAAATCTCTCACCAGGCATTTTTCAAGTCATCTTTAGGTACTGACTGTGCGCTCAAAACTGAAAAAAATGGTTCAAATGGCTCTGAGCACTATGGGACTTAACATCTGAGGTCATCAGTCCCAAAGCACTTAGAACTGCTTAAACCTAACTAACCTAAGGACATCACACATCCATGCCCGAGGCAGCATTCAAACCTGCGACCGTAGTAGTTGCGCGGTTTCAAGACTGAAGCGCCTAGAACCGCTTGGCCACCGCGGCCGGCCTCAAAACTGAAACGAGACACGCGACGCGATCGACGGGCATGCTACAGACACTGAAAAACACATCTGTGCGAAATTTCATCAGATTTTCTCTCTCGTTTCCATTTCGCGATCGATCAGACCTTACTTTCCGAAAGGCCCTCGCATTATACTGAGCATGAAGTAGTCTGCCCGTGGTATTAAAGTGAAAGGAAATAGCGGGTGAGCTGATTAAATCAGAAACTGATACGGTGTTTTCCGGACACCATATTCAACTGGGCTAGAAAATCCGTTTCAGAACTTATCATGCAAACACGACAGCGAGAAACGGTTTCCGAAATATGCTTTCCGTATTTTGGAAGATGTGTTGCAAGTAGTAAACGTATTGTGTGACAGCTGTTTGGCATTTCTTGCTCCAGCGATGCTTTATGTGAACGGAATAAATTATATCGCTGATGTTCACCGAGGGTGTTAGAATTTCAGAGACTGTAAATTACATGTAGGTAAAAAGAAAGAAGGAAGTTGTCATTGCGTCACAAACTTGGAGCCGCCGTCAGCCGTCTTATATAGCCTAGAACACTCGGTTCACCTCATTTATACCTACATGTTTCACGGCGATGGTACTTTCCCGTGATGTCACTCTGATGTGCCCGTCCCAATTTCGACGGTTGGGGATTACTGACTTTCGTGATCGTATCCCAATTAACATGGGGTGTTTTGATTGTGTGGAGACGTAGTTGTTTCATCAAAAATTCCACTTTGCGTCCTTTACTGGTATACTAATCGATCCGACCGTAATCTAACTTTTAAATTAATCACATTTCATTCGTGAGTGGAGCCGTTCCAGCAATATTTTCCTTTCTATACATGAATTACGCTTGCGCTGTTTACTTTCATTGAAGTGGTATTATTTCTCTCACTTGATGTTAGATGTAGTTCAGTTTCGTTGACATTTCAGTAACCGTTCGCTTTGTTGACATGCACAACACACGATAGCATAGCTTGCTCCTTTTCTCACTGCACACGTTTATGCAGTAACAAAGAACGCCCATGTAAGTTTTTTGCAAACATGAACTTTAAAAATGTTGTGCATACAAGTTGAAAGCTGAAAATGTGACTTAAAGAAGCAGTACCAGTAAGCAAACAAGCATTGGTTCTGGAGTTCAGATTCATTTGCCATCGAAACAAATACAGTAGAAGTGTAATTAAATCGATTACGAAAACAACCTTTTCAAATCACATCCTTCTCTTCTTTGTTGTTCGAAATATATCAACGAAACAAACAATTTACATTAACCAGCTCAAATGTGTCGTATTACTAGAGCAAAGACACATTCAAGAACAGAAATTCTTTCGAAATCGCTTTCTTGACACTATGTTTGTTATTCACATAAACACTGTCATTTTTAGCATTTATAGTAGCTGTTGCGCGCACACAACAGTAATAAGAAACAGGAAGCAATCGTTAACAGTAGGCTGCTAACGTTTCAGGCTATTTAAAATGGCGGCAGGCCACTCGGGCTTAAAAACAATGTACAGCGTAAGTGTATAGTGCCTTCTCCCTTCTTTCTTTACCTTCATGGTACGATTATGTACTGCTTTATTTTTCTATTACTATTGTTTTAATGAGCAAAGAGATGTGGAACATAAAAACTGCGTAGGAAACTTCACTGAAATCATAGGAAAAGAAAGACAAAAGTGAAGTGACTCGATACGTAAAAAACTACAAATTTACAATGTCTGAAATTCAGACGTCATCCATGAACTTCCGCAATATAATATACTCTGTGAAGACAAACAGTCGCTTCAGCAAAAACTGTCAAACAGCTGTCACAGAATAGCATATAAAATCCCTAAAAGTGCGGTACAAAAGAAAGTATGTGATTCACAATAACGAAACAGGCCTTATTACTAGAGAGAAAACTCGTTTCATGATGCGTTATGGACGTCATTCCAACGATACTTATGTAAAATATAATGCATTTATTACATAGAAAATACATAGACGTAAGTTATTATATCTACCGATATGGTCGTAAAAGGTAACTGCGCCGAAATGAGCGCGTTGTGAATCAATGTCATCAGCACGAGTCAAATAAATTGATTTTCAAGTTACTTTGCACAACTGCAATAAAACGTAATGTTTTGACTTTATGTACGCTGCAGGCCCAATACAGAAGATGACTTTATATACCTAGCACTACATTTGACCTTGTGATGAAATACCATCAGATTTTAATTGCTACTCACTGCGAGACTAATAATGTGCGTCTGTATGTGTTAGTCGCACATTATTAGTTTGCCTGTGCCGCCATAGTACCAGTGTAAGCGCATGCGCGTGATTACCGCGAATTGGCTCTGTGTAAAGTTATAAATTGGTATAGCGTGCAAACGTGTTTAGCTAGTGCATTGTTCGGGTGCCATTGTGAAGAGCTTTTGGAGCACTACCAGATCCCACAGGGAGACAATGAAAAAGTTTGCCGAAATATAAGTGAAAATAATGAAAGATATCTCACACAACTCGTAAAAATGCCTAAAGGTCTTGAGTTTACTTCCGCAATTTTATGGACTGTATTAGCCTGAAAATTCTTGTCTGGTGCATAAGACGTTAGTTCTTGGCATTTCAGCTTCAGATAAGACAGCAACACTATCCCTGAACATGTGGCTGTAGTTGAGCACAGATTTATGGCGGGAAGAAATCAATCATCGCACAGGAACTGTCCATCTGGACACCAAGAACGTATTTTAGAAAATTTCTCAAGATGTTTTGATACACGAAGAGCCACAGTTGTACATTTCAGGCTGACAATCTCGTTCCTAGCGAATAGAATAACGTGGCCAAACACTGGTGAAGTTCCCACAGGGCCTAGTGCTCTAGGTCTTATGTCACTACTTTGTTGAGCGGATAAATTATCCTTTGCATCGATGACACTACTTCCATTTATTATTCCCACGTCAAACAGAACCATCCTGAAATCTGATGCAGGTAATTTTCCATGAGGTCTGTTAACAACCAGCATGATCTATCTAAGTGTATTGTTATTACATAAAAATAGAATGAACATAACTCGAAAAAAGTTGTAAGACCCTCGTACCGGCAATTTTTTTTTATTTCACAAGAATTTCTGGGGTTTCTTCAGAACTTTATGGATTGTATTATCCTGTGAAGTGTTACTAGATAGCCTAAAACCAACACCGATCTCATTCCTGAGCTTCTTTAGCTTCAGTTCAAATCAAAATACTCTCCACAAACATATGTCTATTATTGAGCACCCATATATGACAGGAAAAAGAAAGCACAGCACAAGAACCATCATTCTGGATCAACTAAGCCTTTGAGGAAACGTCGCAAGGTGCTTTGGTACACCAACAAAGCCCCATATTGTACATATATCGTTTTTATACTTTAATATGAGGGGATAGCTTCCTACACATTGTTGCTACTATTTTAGTTAATTGGAGTTAAAGCTCTAATATTATATAACCAGTAATCACTAGAAAAATTTAATGATCATCACCAATTGGAAGAAGATCCAGAAAATTGAATCTGGCAGCTGTTAAAGTTACGTTTACTTACAAACAAACTGACGTTCTTTTACTATACCATCAAATGTATGAAGGCCATAAGACGCCGTGAAACGACGCAGTGCTTTACTTCCACTAGACTCCACATATATAGGTTGCTCATACTTTGCATTATGTATGAGCTCTTTAAAATGGGATGTCAGTAAAATTTAAGTTAAATATGTTGATGTGGCTAATTTTTCCAGTGATGCTCTGCGAATTTTGTATGCAGTATATGTTCATATCTGTCAAAGTAAAGAAGAATCCTGCCCATTATAAGTAACTCTGACAGTTACAAACAAACATTCATATTAGGGTACTACAAATTAATTCTACTATGATACAGTATTATCAAATCAACTTACAGTTCATGTGAAAAATCTTACTCTTTTTTGCATGTCTGAAGACATTAATCTGGCGTCCTAAAAAAGGGCCGACTGCTGTGACCGAGCAGTTCTAGGCGCTTCAATCTGGAAACGCACGACCGCTACGGTTGCCAGTTCGAGTCCTGCCTTGGGCATGTTTGTGTGCAATGTCCTTAGGTTGGTCAGGTTTAAGTAGTTCTAAGTTCAAGGGGACTGATGACTTCAGATGTAAAGTCCCATAGTGCTCAGAGCCATTTGAACCATTTTCAATCCCAAAAATCCTATGTTTTATACAGAAGAGCCATGTTATTATTTAGATAATTTAGGGTACGACACATAACAGGCTAATTCATGCTGTTATACGATCACCCAGGTTGTTATTAAAAACTCAAGTTGAAAATTTATTGTTTATTAAGAGTATGAGGAACATAACCGAGTAATTTTTCTATGACATCAAATAAGTGTTAGAGATTTTGCACACATTCCAATCACTTACGTTCTGAATGAATGTAGTGATTTAAGTGATATACTCAAGGGAATGATTCACAGCTTTCGAGCACAGGAATTTGGAGTTCGAAAATACTGACGTTTATTAATTCTGTATCGAAGTGAGGATAGCCCACAATCCATAAAGTACTTTCATATCTCGTGAGACCAGATATGGATTTAGAATTCGTAGGAGTGAACCCACGTCTGGACCACTATGAGCCATTAATTGTGATAACAAGTTCACTATCCAGCAGTGGATAATTGTTTTTTATCTTAATTTAAGCTAATAGTGCCATGTGCATCTTTGAATTCAAGCACATTTTATGGATGTCAAATACTTGGCTTGGTGTTGAGAAATGTTATTTGCTTTGCTGGATGTTTATGGATTTCATAATATGCTGATGTTATATCTGAAGAGCTTCTTTGTGTTTAAGTCGGTTTCAACAACAGTAATGAAATACAAGTAATCTATGAAGACGTAAGTACTTTGAGAGGTAGAACGGAATAGGTCATGAATTGCGCTAGGTGACAGGCAATGTCCAAACAATTAGCATCTGGAGCAAGAAAGAGAGAGGGTGATCGTTGACGGATGCCCGTTAACTGTCCGCGAGCATGCGAGTTATCAGTCTCTCGTGTCACGTTAACAGAAACGTTCTTAAGTACGGAAGAATAACTGTCACGGTCTCTCCCGTAATAATTTCTTCATTGAGCACTTTTCTGAGTGCAACCATATGAAAGACATTCTGTTGTAGCTTTCCATGTTAAGTGAAGGTTGAATGAGATGTTGTGGCGGTACGCCACATAACGTGACAAAAATGATATTGAATAATTTCTGAAATGTAACAAAATTGACGTAACGAAATAAATATGACAGCAGAAAAATAAGAAAGACTATAATCAGTTAGTATGATCTGCAAATGTAATTATAATCTCTGTTCCTTTTGCAAAAGGATTGTTCTCTCTTCCCTTTTGTTTCTTGGTAGTGTAAGGATCCAGTTATTGATAAGTTACGAAAATGTGTAAGTTCCATGTCATATTTAGCCCAAATACAATCAAATATTTCTTAAAACTGTTGTGAAATTTTATATGTACCAACACCTACATTCATGAAGCGGCAATATCAATGTTTTTTTGCAAATTTTATATAGGAACATTGGTGCAGAGGTCAGCGCCATTGTTCTAAATGATAACGGCCCAGAGTTGTAGTAAATATCTTAATATTTGCTGATTTTTACAAATAAAAATTAATGTAAATATAGGGGAATTCTCTTAATTATCGGTTCTTCCATTGAAACAGTAAAAGCAATCAGTTTTTGCAATATTGGATAATACTTGAGTAACGTGACTTCATTAAATTTTTTTGATCCCCACTTAATGGGAATTGCGAGGATCTCCTTACGCTTGCATTTACATAAAAGCACATAATAATTATCAAAAGTCAATCTCAATAACAAAAAAATACGGCCATATACCTATCTGGAATTTTGTGTGTTGGTGGTGTCTTTTCATATAAAAACATCATGTCAAGCAAACGAACTGCGAGAGGTATCACAATTGAGTCGCTGACGCAAATAATTTTCCGTTTGTGAACAGCGTGAATAACACTTACACCTACTTTCCATAATATATAAAAACCACTACATAAAAGAACCACCAAAATGTGCTTATTCAGAGCCAAATGCCACAGTTCGTTAATGACGATTGAAGGTCCTTTTACTGTCAAGGAAGCAGCATATGTGGCCAATTATTGAAGGCATTGCTGCACCTAAAGCAAATTTGCTCATTTTAGAAAGCTAATTAATGTATCCCTCGCATGTATTTAGCTGCCACCCTGACAATACTTTGCTCATCTGGTACACATAAGTAACTCCAAAAATGGAAATTATAAAAAACTGAAAAATAATGTAGTCAGTAAATGCACATTTCAAATGAATGATAGTGTCAACTTTCTCATTATTTTCATCAGTACCACAAGCCACCCACTCCTACACGTGCAGAAAGAGTTATTGCAAAACTGATGCTAGTTTTGATAACAAGAGTAGTAATGGCGTTCCATAACATTGCACAGCAAATTTTACATGCAATAATTTATGACACAAAATGAGTTAAACTACGAGAACACTTTAAATGAAGCCCGGTTTTGTTGAGATGCTTTATGGAGCAGTAGGACGATGACTATTTCAAAAGATATGTTTAAATTCATGTTATGATTATGTACTCATAACGTTGTAGCTTTATATGAAATTTCTTTGTTTAAAGTCACTCCTTTGGATATGTGTGCCCTGGCGACGTTCAAAAATACTTTCACTCATAAAACATCTGGAGAATGCCCACAATTTGATACTTATAGCCACATAAGTTTGTCTGCTTGGATTGCAGAAGTATTTATATGTTATCATTGTTTCTAAGCCTATCCAGACATGTTTGTGAGGTAACACAATGAATTGTTTCCATGCAAATTCAAATGATGGTTATAATCTATGAAAGTAGTTTCATTTTGTACTTTTATTATCATGTTATAACAAGGATTAAAGGAGCTTACACTGATTCCTATAGTAATGAGTTTCCATTTTTGACAACAGTAACCAATTATTCATTTTTCGTTTATTCTGGACATAATCTTATCATAGTTTAAGGAGAACAGTAATTTCTAAATGATGTGGTCTCATTTCATAATTTGAATACGCAGGTGATGAGTGATACAACAAATACTAAGTGAAAGAGCTTTACAAATTCAGTATCATTTTCAAAGTACCAAACATAATTTACTAAAGAGAGGGGTCTGGAACTACACTTAATGTGGTAAACTCATTGTGACAAATTGTAGGGCTTATGCAATGTTTGATTGTTGCAGTTATATGTGTACAAAACTAATGAATTGAATTTAAAAAACCTTGTTTACATTAGTGTTACTGAAATGGATGTACTTAATATGATGATACACAAATTTCGTTACAACATTATGACACATGGAGACAAATTTGAAGTGTGGTCGAGATAGGTTCTTATATATACAAAATAAAGATGAACGATTTTTACATGTGTACTATAGGAGAACAAACCTTCTCTTACATATCATGTGCAGCACACTATATCTGGTCTACAGTGAGCTGTTCATGCTATTACAATGTCAGCAAAAAATCAGCTCTACATGGTAGAAAGACGATATGTAATTAACTGCACTACTAAGTAGACTTGTGATTAAACTTTGAGTGCAGTCAGACTGATTGCAACTAAGGTCATTGGCTGATCATTATGGATGACATTACTGGACTGAACTCAGTGCCATGTGAAACAGTTCCCCTCTAAATAACTCTTGAATTAATTTGAAAACACTAAACAACACACTGGCACAAAGTGAAAGTAAATAAGCACAAGTAATAAGTCACTGGGCACTGTAACACTACACTAAGAAACCATTCATTCACTTCAAATCTTACAGCTATATTACATAACATCCAAAGCAGTGAATGTGTCGAGAAGATAGGCACTCACTGACAAAAACAAATTAGCACAACCATACAGGATTCAGTCACAAACACACAAATCCTAGTACCCTTGCATGACAATCACTAGAAGTGCATTATAACTCAGCCAGCAATCTTCAAGTGCTGATCCACTGCTCACTGTAAAGTCTTCTAAGCGTCTTCAGTGTATGAACCGCACTTGAAGCATTCAGTACTCTTTCTGACAGTTCATTTCATAATTTGAAGAAACATACAATGATAACATATCCTGTTCTTTCTCTTCCCCTCATTGTCGATGTGCTCGCAAATGTTCTTAATTTCTAAACATTATGTTACATAAGTGACTTATCCAAAATATCTATTCACTAACTGACTAAATTGGTTTCCAAAAGGAACAAAACGAATAATGGATACATTATCATACATCAAATGCTCAAAGTATTAGAGTGAGGAAAGTAGTGGGAAAATGAGGACAGTGAACAAATTATTGAATCATACTAATTTTGAGATGAGAAATAATATATTAATTAATCTTAAGAGGGCTGAATTTTTTTTGTGATCACAATGCTTTATTACATCTGATGAAGATGTTATTGACAGAATCTAGAAGACATTTACAAAGCTGTAAACAAAGTAAAATCTGTGATAAACAATTGTTATTTCAGTACTCACAGTAAGGAGTTACATTGGCATAATAATGGTCCACACGAATGATAAGTGTTAAAACAATCGAATTACTGGAGAGGAAACTCAAGCAAACCATGGCATAGCACCCAGGCATTGCATACATACATCTTCACTACATAACGTTGAACTGTGTCCTGACAAGAGTCTTACCATGAACTACAGCCTTGCATTCAAACAGATGACATTATCCTCAGTTCACATAATGCCTATAATCATATTTTAAGTGCAATGATGGAGATAAACGTATTAATAGTTTGAGGATATATTATTTAACTGAACAATTTTGAAATGAAATGTTTAGCCTAAAACAATTGAAACACTCTGTTCCATGCAATTCAAAGCGAAATATTATTTGAACAAGGTATCAGTCAGTATATATTTGCCAAAATTCAGATTTATGTTTCAATAGTCTTAATTGCAGTTGTTCGCCCACAACTACATTGTACAGAGAAACTGAATTTAAGTCAATGGAAAAAAGTATCAAGGCCAACAATGTAGCTTTAGTGAATTGTCAGGTGTACTCATTTATTAACACTTAATCAAATCGAGTCTTTAAGGTTTACAGATACTGTTGCCCCTCTATACAGCTGCAGAAAACATTGCCAATTGTTACCATTGCAAACTTCATGGAGTGATAGAAGTTAGAATCTGTAATTGTATAATTAAGAGAATTAACAAGAGGAGAAATAAAAGGAAGTTTTCAACCAATATGGCGTGGCTCCATCACTCCTACACGAAAGCACATTCCAATGAAGATGAAAACAAATAATGTCACATCACCACTAGCAAGAAAGACCCACCAAATCACACAGAGAAAAATAAAAAAAATAACAAACCAGCAAGAACAATTAACACTAATAGAAACTTTAATAGAGGAAGGAGACCTTGAAAAAGCAACAGACAAAATAGAAGACCTCATAAAAAATTCAGTGACACAAACAAACCCAGAAACAAGGACAGCAAAAAGATGGTTCGATGCTGAATGCTATAGCAAAAGGAACACTGTTCTGAGAACGACCTACAGATTAAGAAACCACCACGACGAGGAAACATGCAAACTATACGCAGAAGAGAAGAGAATCTACAGAAAAACTAATAGAAGAGAAGGAAAAAGAATACACAGAAAGAGAGGCAAAAAGAGAAGCCGATGAAGCAGATAAAGACCCATACATAGCAGCAAGACCAAGAAGACTGGCTCATACACTAAATATAGACATGAAGGAATGGGAAGACCACTTCAGTAAGATACTGAACAAACGATGAATCAAAATACCCCCAAAGTAACAGAAACAACATCAAACAAAGGAAGAAGACAATGTGAGGGAACCTCTAAATGAAGAAGATGTAAAAGAAGTAATAAAAACACTGAAGAACAAGAAAGCAGCAGGAACTGATAACATATCTAATGAATGTATAAAAGATGCTTAAGTGGCTCTCCAACACATATGGATCAAACTATTCAACACATGCCTGGAACTAGGAAGAGTTCCAACACAATGGAGACACTCAATAATAAAAGTTCTCTGCGAAGGTAGAGGAGACCCAACTGACACAAACAAGTACAGAGACATAGCCCTGGAAAACACTCAGTTTAAGATGTTTTCAAAGATAATTAAACAAAAAATCAAAGCCTGTGTGGGTAGTCACCTCTCAGAACGACAAATGGGCATCAGATCTGGAAGATCAACACTTACAGCAGTCAGGCTTCTTCTAAACAACGTCAAAGAAGCGCTACATAAGAAACAAATGTTCTACACAGTGTTCATAGACTTTACAAAAGCCTTTGACCTACTGCAAAGAGATCTCATAGTCCGAAAACTGGAAAACACAATGGCAGAAGATAGTATATGGTCAAGAATAATCAAGTCAGTCCTCGAATACAATTTGTAAGTAGGTTGTTTATGTTTTCTTATTGGCAACGTCACGTAGCGCTCTGTATGAAAATCGCTGGCTGTGCTGTGTGCAGTCTGTGGCTAGTTTGCATTGTTGTCTGCCATTGTAGTGTTGGGCAGCGGCAGCTGGATGTGAACAGCGTGTAGCGTTGCGCAGTTGGAGGTGAGCCGCCAGCAGTGGTGGATGTGGGGAGAGAGATGGCGGAGTTTAGAAATTTGCAATACTGGATATCATGAATTGCTATATACATTATGACTTTTGAACACTATTGAGGTAAATACATTGTTTGTTCTCTATTAAAATCTTTCATTTGCTAATTATGCCTATCAGTAGTTAGTGCCTTCTGTAGTTTGAATCTTTTATTTAGCTGGCAGTAGTGGTGCTCGCTGTATTGCAGTAGTTCGAGTAACGAAGATTTTGGTGAGGTAAGTGATTTGTGAAACGTATAGGTTAATGTTAGTCAGGGCCATTCTCTTGTAGGGATTACTGAAAGTCAGATTGTGTTGCACTAAAAAAATATTATGTGTCACTTTAGTGAATGTTTGAGTACGTTCAGTTTTGCTCAGCTGTTTGAAAAGCAAATAGTGTAAGAGATTTATCAGCACAGTAATTCAGAAATTTTTCAAAGGGGACGTTTCATAAATTTTATCACATATCAGACAACCTCTCTTTTTCGGACCTCATTCTGTAATCGAATGGAGTTTTACAGGGTGACCCAATGAGCCCTTTGCTGTACATTCTTGCCACTGGAGAAGTACTGTGAATGGAAGAAAATATATACATATATATCTACATATATATGCATATGCAGATGACGTATCCGTTGGTTCAACAATTATACAAAAGCTACAGAAAATCATTGAGATAATAGACAAATGGTGCAGTGAACACAAACTACACATAAACATAACAAAGACAGAAATGGTGATTTTCAGAAAAGGAGGCAAAACACCGAAAATGCGGAAATCAACCTCAGAGGAAAAAAAATAAACATCTCGTCAGACTTAAAATACCTAGGGGTGACATGCAACCAACAGCCAAATGCTTCACAGAACGTGCAGTGCAAGCAATAATAGCTATATAGGACATCAAAAACATCCGCCCACTCAGTCTAGAAACGGCCATGAAATTAGTCAACACAAAAATCTAGACTAGTTTACCTGCTACCGAGAGAAACTTTCGTAATTGAAGACATCAAACCTCGCTATATGATGCCACACACCAGGGCTTCCGGAAATCAACTGAAGATCATGGAGGATAAACGAGAAACAGTATAGCCAGAGTTCTATGACACCGAAGCAATGATGAACCGCTCATGGACGGCACCAAACTTCGAACTGCGACATGTCGTAACTAGATTTTCTATTCACCACCTTCATCACCTAATTTGCAAAAACACAACTTATCACGACCCAACCACAACATGTGTGTGTGAAATGTGTAACGAAGCCTGCGAAAGATGTCACATAGAACTGTGCAGTAAAATAGTGAAATCTATACATGAATATGCCAAAATGTAAAATATAAATGTAAAATGTTAAAGAAAATAACTGTATATGGCTATTTGGCTGCAATTTTATTAAATAAGAATATAATTAAGAGCAAGCCATAGAATATTAAACACCACCACTGAAATGTTTCAGAAATAAACTGCATATTCTGCACAGATTAATGATCAATTCCAATAGGCTCATCACAGTATTTAGCCACTTAAGCTTGATAAAAAAAAGGAAAAACAAAATATTAATTACTTTGTGTAAAGAACTTGTTAAAGTGACATGTGCCACATCTTCACAAAATGTTATATTCATGATCTATAGAACAAGTATTATAATATCTATGTGGTTGTTGTCTGCTGTGATAGGGAATTCTCTTTATTTCAATTCACACCACACACTTTATTGCTTTACACAAAATGCAAACAGATGGCATCACAGAACTGTCACGGATTGATTATTCAACACAGCTAATATACAGCAAGCAGGGATTATTCGAAAAACAAAAATCATCCGCCTGTAGTGGCATAGAGTAACATGTACTGGCTTTTCATCATGAAATGTTCTCTTTTCAAGGAAAACACATGGAAAAGTGAATTGGGTAATGTAAATGTGTCACAAGCAATTCTAGAAAGCAAGGAAAGCTCTTTCTGTTTAGGTTTGTTTTAGCAAAATGTATACTCCACTTTCAATGTGAGGAAATTAACATAGCATATTAAATTTTTAACATCACAGAATGTGACTGCATTTAATTTTGTGAATCTTTGATTACAGCACTTTGATTTGAATGTGTGGTGCACTCTATGATTATGTAATAATCAAATGCAAAAGACAATTGGCTATTTTCAGAACAATGTGAGGGACTAGACTCATAATCTGTTAAAATATTAACTACTTTCTTTTATACTGTGCACAGTGCATGTAGATGCAATTATTGTATTAATGCAATTGTTTTGCTCTCAGAAGAAGATTGTGTAGAGACAATAATTTCCCTTTTTATCTTAATATCTAAAATTTATCATTACCAATGTAAGTCTGGCCTTTAATTGCATTTTTATGAGGAAAATATTCATAAATATTATTTGTTTACACATCAAGTTCTGTATGACTAAATTAAGGAGGAAAAATCGAAGGTCATGGAACATGTCAGTACACGAAATTACAACATAAAAGTAATAACACATAAAAATAAAATGTTTATGAACCCAGAGAAAGTCATGCCATAAGTTTAAGTACACACAATCAACACTGTAACATAAGAACCAGCTTAATTTTTTAAGGGACTCCTCAACAGAATAGGAGTGCCCCATGAGGAAAATCTTCAGTTTCGATTTGAAAACGCTTTAGTCAGCGATTTTTAATGTAGGAAAATTAGTAATCAAATTGCCAATGTGTTATGAAGTTATATGAATAACGTTGGTAGCAAATATGAAGTAAACTGTATGAGTTATAAACATGTATCTGATATAAAGTAAAGAATATTAAAACTTACCCTCAAGAATCGTTTACAGTGGATGTTACCAGTCTTCTACAAAATAATGTTATGTATCTTATTACATTGTAGAAATTAAAGATATTAACCATTTAAAGACATAATTTTTTAAAAAAAGTTTAACACTAGAAATTTGTAGATAATTTCAACTTGCATAATGGAAATTTTTCAGTCATTTTACTTACATCTTGAATGTTCTTAGGAACTATGTCCAAGCCAGAATATTATGTTTGAAATATTTGAATCAG
Source organism: Schistocerca cancellata (assembly GCF_023864275.1). Taxonomy (NCBI): domain Eukaryota; kingdom Metazoa; phylum Arthropoda; class Insecta; order Orthoptera; family Acrididae; genus Schistocerca; species Schistocerca cancellata. The sequence continues at coordinate 442,689,141 of NC_064628.1, read as the reverse complement.
CAGAACATGACTTTATTGTTTCAGAAGTTACACTAAGCCTTTTTATATCAAGTTCATAAGCTACCTTACATTTTAATTTTTCGTTTCATGAACGTTTTGCTTTTAGATTGCTTTATGTATGATGAATAAGTTAGAATTTTATTTCTTATATTATTTAAATTGTATTGTTACATTTACTAAAGAAGTTTCAACTATACTGCTATGTACTGGCCATCACCAGGTGTAACACTTCCTATAGAAAATAGCCAAGCTATGATCTGGCAGCAACATACCTTTTGAAGGCAGACACTTCTATGTGATGGACCCCCCTGGTATATCCATGCAACTGCAAGTCAGTTGTGTGGGAACTATTGAGACCCTGTTTGCAGTTTATCTGTTGTTGAGAAGTGCAGAAGAGGTGTGGACTTAAACACTTTGTTAGACAGTAGATACGATAACATGCAGTTTGCAATGCAAAGTAACCCTTCCTTTAAAACTCTTTTTTAGCCTCTGTGTGAAGTTTTCTGCTGTTGTGAATTGTGGAAGTGATGTGAGCTGAAATACAGATTGGACGCAAGAAGATGCTTACAATGCAGGGGCACAGGTGACAAACGGATTTATCCTCAGAGAACAGGATGTCAACTCATGGCTGAAGAAATGGAGTTTGGCAAGTGAAGGAACTTTGCATGCAAAATTCTATGTGATCTCCCAACTATGAGAACTGTGTGTGACCCATAGTTTAACAAGGATGTAGAGCAGTAATTTTAATTTCCAGAAGAAGAATATGAGCTGACCAATAGACTATATAGTGGGTATGTGGCCACACACAGGGAGGGAGTACAGGAGAATGTGAAAAGATTGCTTTAGCAGCCTTTTCAGTGAGACAGAAATAAGTGTCACCTCCCAATTCTCATATTATTGTCACTGACGCCTTTGTCGGACATTCAGGACTGGGAGCTGCCAAAGACATGCACCATAGCCTGCATCTGCATATGCGATACCATGGGAGATATGGTCAGATGATCCAAGCATGTGTGCCTGTCAGCTTCACACTGTTTCAAGAAAACACTAGCTGACTCCAATGTGCTTTTAATACTGTTACCAGCAGTCTAACCATCATCTGGTAAAATGCTCTGCAGTTCTTTCATAAGGATCACTTGTTCGTTCCATTTGCCTCTTAGCAACCATGATATAAAGTCTGGTAATGAAAATAAGAATCTTGTTGCTAATAATGGAAAATTGTCATTTATCTTACTAATAGCAGTAATTTGTAAATTGTATTTGCAGTTCCATGGTCCAATTAACTCTTCTTTTCAAAAAAATAAATGTCTATGACAAATCTCTTAGAGTTTGTTTAGTGAGAGAATGCTGCACTCAAGGGCAATTTGAAATACTGTCATTATCAAATGTAAAAATTTGACCACTTGAAAACCTACCAACTCAAATTCCATTAAGTATTTAAATTCCTCATGTTATTACACTATAATACCAGATATTTCTGTCACTGAAATCTGCAAGAGATGGGTTTCAGTTCATACAATAATTTCCTCAATTTATTAAATTTGATGTATTACAATAATTACATACCTCCTCTGTTACTTCCTTAGATACTTCATATGCTTTGGAATAGTAGATATTGAGAAAGCTGACTGAGGAACAGAAAAACGGCTACAATCGCATCAGGACTACATTATATGCGTTTAAGATTTTGCAGAGATTATTCGACAGAACTCTCTCTCCTCGTAGCAGCAGTTTGTTGTAGGTCAGTGCCGAAACGTAGGGTATCAAAGGACTGGAAGAAAGTGCAGGCCATTCCTATTTTCAAGAAGAGTTGTAGGACAGATGCACGTAATTATAGGCCTACATCATTGACATCTATCTGTTGTAGAATTATGGACCAAGTTTTACGCTCTAGGGTTACTAAATTTTCCTACACGTGGTCTCCCCTATAAAAATGCATACGGATTCCGCAAATATAGTTCTTTCAGAACTCGGCCTGCTCTGTTACGCCGGCCGCGGTGGCCGAGCGGTTCTAGGCGCTTCAGTCTGGAATCGCGCGACTGCTACGGTCGCAGGTTCGAGTCCTGCCTAGGTCATGGATGTGTGTGATGTCCTTAGGTTAGTTAGGTTTAAGTAGTTCTAAGTCCTGGGGGACTGATGACCTCAGATGTTAAGTCCCATAGTGCTCAGAGCCATTTGCTCTGTTCCTCCATGAGATCAGCAGAGCTGTAGAATCTGTACTCAGGTTGATACTGTTTTCTTCGACACCAGGAAGGCATTTGACATTGTTTGAGCTTATCGAGTAGCGGACCAGATTTGCTACTGGATTCAAGAGTTCCTTCCAGACTGAAGTCAACACGTCGCTGTTAATGGAACAGAATCAATATATGTAATTTCGAGGGTACCACAAGGCAGTGTGATATATATAGATGATCCAATATAATGCGTCGAAAGCTATTTAACGCTATTCGCAACTGATAAGGTTGTCGATAAGACGGTAGCAACACCAGAAGACAGTAACGAATTACCGAAGGACCTACACAGCAGTGGTGAATGGCGCAGGAATTGACAGTTGACCCTCAATGTAAATGCTGGAAACCGTAGCGACCGTAAACATCTAGGAGTATCTATCTCTAGCGACCATAAGTGGAATGACGACATAAAGGGGACAGTAGGGAAAGCAGATGGGGGACGTTAAAATCCAGTTTTCATCTGCAGTCGTAATGTAGGTACCTCTTCAGAAAGCTGGTCATTTCAGCTGCACTATCACAATATATATATATATATATATATATATATATTTTTTTTTTTTGAAATTCGTCATAATTAATCTGTCACAATTTGGGAGGAATATTGACTTCCATACATACATCAACAGAGGAAAAATGAAATTTATACCCGTATTTTCAAAGATGTCAGTGACCCAGAAATGAGTTTAATATGCAGCAACTAAATCTTTTGATCATTTTTTCAATACAAAGTTTCTGACAAGCAACATAACAAGTTTCAAATTTACCCTATCATTATTTCTCCTGGATATCTCATCCTATTCCCTGTATAAATTTATTTGACAACAGACAGCATGTAAAAAAATAGCTTTTAAGTGTAGTTGCATGAGTAGGACTAAAACATAATGCCTTCATTAATGTTAGCGCTAATTATTATTCACATTTGTGTAAACTGTCTCGTCCCACATGTTTTGGATAATGTGGTCCAAATGATCTTTACAGCATATACAACTAACTAAATTACTTTCAACACTGTTACTGAACAATGTTCGACATCATTTCGATAAAAGAATCGTTCAAGTGTTCTGTGGAACATGCAAGTCAGTAACTAACTAATTTATTAATAACACTAAACTATTAAGTCAAATTCTAGAGAAACAACTATTTTTGAAGTGGAAAATGTTATAAGCGGGATCTTAATGGTTCACAATCAGTAGTAATAACTCCCAAAACAATAAACCAGGATGTTCGTGAGGAAAAATACTACTACCAGTAGTTCACTGCCATTGGAACTAAATCGCCCTGTATGTATGTTCCAAGTCTCACAATCCGTGAGGGTTTTTAACCCAGCAGTGCTGGAACCTTTCAGGCAGAGAATACTGAACAAGTTAAACCTGAAAGCGTTGCAGAAGAGGCATAAAACAGCGTCAAAATTAAAACTTTTTTTACGGAGAACAGATACATGTCAGCTACAATACTTAAGCCAAAATATTACTCCAGTTTAAATAATCGTCCTAGCATACACATATTTCATCCAATATGATGAACATTAGAGAATAAGTTTATGACAAGTCTGTAACATACCTACACCTCAATCGTGAAAGTTATCGTGATACCAAACTCAAAACTTGAAAATTTAAGAGCAATGTTTTGTCAGTACAGCATGATCTTCCCGACAGCCTTCAGTCAAACGGTAAACAATCAGGCTGAGAAAGGTAGGCAGCGTTACTCTGCTAACGATATTGTGACTGCAGTCTTCTGTTGTAGACAGTGAGCGATCAGCCGTACAACATTCACACAATTAAACCTAAGCACTTTGGTAAGCCAAGAAATGCGTAAAAAGTATCGAAGTTTGCTACGCTCTCTGCAATGTTCTGTAGCTCCCTCAAGTTGTCCACAGCACTAATCACAGCCACGTTCGCGCGGTCCAGGCAGTCTTCCCAGAAACCTGTAAAACCCCGTCCGCCCGCTCTTCCCGTGTTTGGCTCTGCCCCCTAGGTGTCGGTAGCCGGCAGCTGTCGCTCCGCTGCACAGGCGTACGTTTACAGCATATGCTGCACTTTGTGCCTTTACGGAAGCTGGACAGCAACATAGGAGCTGCTCCGTCCCTCTAGTACGAGGTGTGTGAGAAAAGTACTGAGACTGGTGACACTGAGAGCGGTCTGGCAACGCTATGTGTTTCTAACAGTGTAGTTTTAAATGTAACTATCCCCACTACCTGTTACTTGTTTATCGTCCAGTTTAACTTCTCATTGACAATTGTGTCGGAAGTACAATATGTTTTTCATGGGTTATATTTCATACGTTGGAAAGTATGAAACGGTACTGAACGATAACCTCAAATGAATACTGTTAATTATAATGACTGCTAGAGTATGTTTATAGAAAATATCGTGACAAATAGAGGCAGAAAATATTGAAAAAGCGTAGAAACAAAGCTTATAGAGCTAGCTAAGAATATACTACAGCTCTCTACATATCACTTCCGTAGAGATAAGGAGGAGGAGAAGGAGATTCATTACACCACGCTCAAAGGAATTGAAAAAGCCGTTCTTCCGACGGTTACTATGTCAATGGAACTGAAAGAAATGTTGAGAAGTGCGTCTATACAACGGGTCAAGAGGAGGGAGGGGGAGGGGCGGGCACGCCCACTCTCTCTATCTGTCTGGGAAAGGAAAAAATACAGTGTACTCAGGTGTTGTTCTCTCAAGAAAGTGATTTAAAAGTCGGTATTGCACACGTTTTTAACAGGGTCGAAACTGTATCTTTTTATGTCTTACAAGTTGCCATTCGTCTTCGAAAATATTAAAAATACTTCATGCCCCCTTCCCCGGGTTGCCCACTCTCCCGACAAACTATTTTATGGGCGCCCTGAGGCCGTACTAACTGGTGCAATGGGAAGTACCTTTAACTACCGTCTACAAAGCAGATCACAGTGGTTTGTGAAGTTTGGATGACTCTATGATTACCTCAGTGTCCGGTAAACTAGCATGAAATTGTTGACATAGGTGTAAGTACAAAGAACCTTTTGTCGTGACAGACTGATCTGTAGCGTAGTCAAAGTTTTAGGTTACACTAGAATTGGTTGTGAGTTGGCGAAACCAACGAATGTGATAGCGAAAATGTGCCTGTGTTAAAAGACTGGTCTGTACCTGGGTTCTACTGTAAAATTTCAGCTTTTAGATGTTAAATAATAATTACGCCATTCGAAATGTGTTTGAAGTGCTTGTGTTTAAATATTGAATTTTAGATCGAATCTGACATATCCCCGCCTGTACCAGAGTACACAATATCCTTTCTCCCCTGAATGGAAACTGAACTATCCACGTAGAGCAGTGACACATTTTTCATTACATGTATACTGAGGTGACAAAGATCATGCGACATCTCCTAAAATCGGGTCTGACCTTCTCTTTCCCGGCATAATGCAGCAGCTCGACCTGGTATGGATTCAACAAGACGTTCGAATCCCATACAGAAATACTGAGTCATTCTGCTTCTATAGCCGGCACTAAATGCGAAAGTGTTGTCGATGCAGGATTTTGTGCACGAACTGATCTCTCGATTTAGTCCCATGAATGTTCGATGGGATCGGTGTTGTCAGATTGGCTGACCAAATCATTCACTTGAACTGTCCAGAATGTTCGTCTGACCAATCGCGAATAAATGTGGCCTATTGACACGACATACACTCCCGGAAATTGAAATAAGAACACCGTGAATTCATTGTCCCAGGAAGGGGAAACTTTATTGACACATTCCTGGGGTCAGATACATCACATGATCACACTGACAGAACCACAGGCACATAGACACAGGCAACAGAGCATGCACAATGTCGGCACTAGTACAGTGTATATCCACCTTTCGCAGCAATGCAGGCTGCTATTCTCCCATGGAGACGATCGTAGAGATGCTGGATGTAGTCCTGTGGAACGGCTTGCCATGCCATTTCCACCTGGCGCCTCAGTTGGACCAGCGTTCGTGCTGGACGTGCAGACCGCGTGAGACGACGCTTCATCCAGTCCCAAACATGCTCAATGGGGGACACATTCGGAGATCTTGCTGGCCAGGGTAGTTGACTTACACCTTCTAGAGCACGTTGGGTGGCACGGGATACATGCGGACGTGCATTGTCCTGTTGGAACAGCAAGTTCCCTTGCCGGTCTAGGAATGGTAGAACGATGGGTTCGATGACGGTTTGGATGTACCGTGCACTATTCAGTGTCCCCTCGACGATCACCAGTGGTGTACGGCCAGTGTAGGAGATCGCTCCCCACACCATGATGCCGGGTGCTGGCCCTGTGTGCCTCGGTCGTATGCAGTCCTGATTGTGGCGCTCACCTGCACGGCGCCAAACACGCATACGACCATCATTGGCACCAAGGCAGAAGCGACTCTCATCGCTGAAGACGACACGTCTCCATTCGTCCCTCCATTCACGCCTGTCGCGACACCACTGGAGGCGGGCTGCACGATGTTGGGGCGTGAGCGGAAGACGGTCTAACGGTGTGCGGGACCGTAGCCCAGCTTCATGGAGACGGTTGCGAATGGTCCTCGCCGATACCCCAGGAGCAACAGTGTCCCTAATTTGCTGGGAAGTGGCGGTGCGGTCCCCTACGGCACTGCGTAGGATCCTACGGTCTTGGCGTGCATCCGTGCGTCGCTGAGGTCCGGTCCCAGGTCGACTGGCACGTGCACCTTCCGCCAACCACTGGCGACAACATCGATGTACTGTGGAGACCTCACGCCCCACGTGTTGAGCAATTCGGCGGTACGTCCACCCGGCCTCCCGCATGCCCACTATACGCCCTCGCTCAAAGTCCGTCAACTGCACATACGGTTCACGTCCACGCTGTCGCGGCATGCTACCAGTGTTAAAGACTGCGATGGAGCTCCGTATGCCACGGCAAACTGGCTGACACTGACGGCGGCGGTGCACAAATGCTGCGCAGCTAGCGCCATTCGACGGCCAACACCGCGGTTCCTGGTGTGTCCGCTGTGCCGTGCGTGTGATCATTGCTTGTACAGCCCTCTCGCAGTGTCCGGAGCAAGCATGGTGGGTCTGACACACCGGTGTCAATGTGTTCTTTTTTCCATTTCCAGGAGTGTGTTATCATCCATACAAAATCCATCGTTGTCTGGGAACGTGAAGTCCATGAATGCCCCCAGTAGCCGAACATAACCATTTCCAGTTAATGATCACTTCAGTTGGACCAGAGGACCCAGTCTATTCCATTTAAACACAACCCACATCATTATGGACAACTTGGATCCATAGCTTCGTGCGTTCTGCGCCATACTGGAATCCTACCATCACCTCTTACCAAAAGAAATCGAGAACCATCTGACCAGGCTACGGTTTTCCAGTCATCTAGGGTCCAACTGATATGGTCAAGAGCACAGGAGAGGCGCTGCAGACGCTGTCGTGATTTTAGCAAAGGCAATCGCGTCGAACATCTGCTGTCACAGCCTGTTGACGCCAAATTTCGCTGCTGTGTCCCAGCGGATACGTACGCCATACGTCCCGCATTAATTTTTTGCGTTTATTCCATGCAGTGTTGCTTGTCTGTTAGTACTGACATCTCTACAGAAACGCCGCTGCTCTCAGTCGTTAAGTGAAGACCATCGGCCACTGCATTGCAAGGTGAGGGGTAATGCCTGAAATTTGGTTATCTGGGCACACGCTGAACACTGTGGATCTCGGAATATTGAATTCCCTGTCGATTCCCAAATGGAATGTCCCATGCGTCTAGCTGAATTAACTATTCCGTGCTCAGAGACCGTTAATTCCCATCATGCGGCCGTAATCATTTCGGAAAGCTGATCACATGAATCACCTGAGTACAAATGACAACTCCCCCAATGCACTACGCTTTTATACCTTGTGTTTGCTATACTACCGTCATCTGTATATGCGCATATCGTTATCCCGTGACTGTTGTCACCTCATTGATATCACGGTATACTGGGCTTTTTCCTTTCGTTTCGTAATTTCAGTGTTGCGATGGTATTTTATCGATATATAAAGTAATTAGTTGGAGCTATCACTAAACATTTGATCTTTGCTTTTTTTCTGTGACGTCAGTGACATTGTCCTTGGCTTCTTTCGAGAAGCGAATAGTTTGGCGCCTATCCAAATACTTCAGCTTCGAAAATGCAAAATGGTTCAAATGGCTCTGAGCACTATGGGACTCAACTTCTGAGGTCATCAGCCCACTAGAACTTAGAACTACTTAAACCTAACTAATCTAAGGACATCACACACATCCATGCCCGAGGCTGGATTCGAACCTGCTACCGTAGCCGTCGCGCGGTTCCAGACTGCAGCGCCTAGAACCGCTCGGCCACCTCGAACGGCTCGAAAATACAGCGAGTAGTGTCTTAGAAAAGGAGCCAGCGAGTCCGTCTAGAGTTCCTGTACTGTCTGAAAGACGATAAGCAAATTCTAGATTGGTGTATGGCGATTAAATTCATCTTGAAAGAAAGAAGGTGTGGGATGTGCCAGTCAGCAATGCAGCTGGTACCGAAGAAGGGTTTGAGTGGTGGATTAATATCGAAGTATCGGGCAAAAGGGAATGAAGGGCACGAGAAAACATGTTCGGTTAGAAAAGGTTCCTGGTTTGCAGTTAGTAAACGACCGATAAGTAGCATTTTCCGATTTACGCACTTTTGGCTGCTGATATAGCAACGAATCCATTTCTATGAGCCACAACTTGGAAATCGATCTGTTGTTGACTGGGAAGAACATTGTTTGTATTACTGCGTGTTTAGAAATAAACTGAAAAACGTGTGGGAAAGAATTAATTGTGGAAACTTTTTAAGTCTCTATTTGACAAGAAAAAGCTTGAGAGGGGCAATAACGCACCAGAATGAGGGTGTTCGGCAGTACTGAGAGAGGCTCTAAGAAATACCGTTTCATTTGGTTCAAGATAAATCTAGTGTGGTAATTAAACAAACTACACACAAAATAAAAAAGTTTTGCATCACTTCGAGACTTTCGGAACCTGTGCAGAAAATTGGAATAGAGATCGACGTAAACATCATTTCCAACATTTTTATTGCTCATGAAAACCACACATTGCATGTTGTACCACCATACAACGAGACCTTCAGAGGTGGTGGTCCAGATTGCTGTACACACCGGTACCTCTACTACCCAGTAGCACATCCTCTTGCATTGATGCATGCCTGTATTCGTCGTGGCATACTATCCACAAGTTCATCAAGGCACTGTTGGTCCAGTTTGCCCCACTCCTCCACGGCGATATGGCGTGGATTCCTTAGAGTGGTTGGTGGGTCACGTCGTCCATAAACAGCACTTTTAAATTTGTCCCAGGCACGCCCGATAGGGTTCATGTCTGGAGAACATGCTGACCCCTGTAGCCCAGCGATGTCGTGATCCAGAAGGAAGTCAATTACAAGATGCGCACGATGGGGGTGCGAATTGTCGTCCATGAAGACAAATGCCTGGCCAATATGCTGCCGATATGGTTTCACTATCGGTCGGAGGATGGCATTCACGTATCTTACAGCCGTTACGCCGCCATCCATGACCACCAGCGGCGTACGTCGGCCCCACCTTGCTACACTCGCTGGACGGTGTGTCTAAGGCAGTCAGCCTGACCGGGTTGCCTCCAAACACATCTCCGACGATTGTCTGGTTGTAGGCATATGCGACACTCATCGGTGAAGAGAACTCGGTGAAGAGAACGTGATGCTAATGCTGAGCGATCCAATAAGCATGTTGTTGGGCCCATCTGTACCGCGCTGCATGGTACCGTGGTTGCAAAGATGGACCTCGTTATGGACATCGGGAGTGAAGTTGCGCGTAATGAAGCCTATTACGCACAGTTTGAGTCGTAATATGACGTCCTGTGGCTGCACGAAAAGCATTATTCAACATGATGGCGTTGCTGTCAGGGTTATTCCGAGCCATAATCCGTAGCTAGCGGTCATCCATAGCAGTAGTAGCCCTTGGAGGGCCTGAGCAAGGCATGTCATCGACAGTTACTGACTCTATGTATCTCCTCCATATCTGAACAACATCGCTTTGGTTCACTCCGAGACTCCCGGACACTTCGCTTGTTGAGAGCCCTTCCTGGCACAAAGTAACAATGCGGACGCGATCGAACCGCGGTATTGACCGTCTAGGTGCAGTTGAACTACAGACAATACGAGCCGTGTACCTCCTTCCTGGTGAAATGACTGAAACTCATCGGCTGTCGGAACCCCTCCGTCTAGCACACGCTGCTCATGCATGATTGTTTACATCTTTTGGTGGGTGTAGTCACCTCTCTGAACATTCAATGGGACAGTGTCTGTGATACAATATCCACATTCAACGTCTATCTTCAGGAGTTCTGGGAACAGGGGTGATGCAAAACTTTTTTGATGTGTGTATTTTGCCTAGAACGACAATAGAATCTGATTCCTTCAGTGTCTAAAAAATGAAAGATTCAAGCACCTTTCGGTAAAACATAGCCTTTATGTCAATGCTCCAAAAACTGGGGCACACACAAACACCACTGAAGAATCGTGGTCTGCGATTAAGATCATTACAAGGAACAAGACAGTGCTCGGAACTGTTTGACTCTTATTTATTTGATTATATATGGAGAAGCTAAAGTAAAGACGTAAGAAACTTATTTATGTATGTCATGAGTTGTGCAGCTCGTTTGTACGATGGCTACTCGTAAACGATTACATTTGCGGGTGTACCGTTAATGAAATACATAAATAAGTATTTGTCAGCTTATAATTTGCTTCACACAAACGACAATTTTTCCCATGTATTTGTGTCACAGACGCACCTTCTCATAGCAGGCCCCGTTTTTTGTATTGCATTTGTATTCTCTCCTGTATTCCATCTCTTGCAAGTCATTTGTTGAGTATGGTGAGGGTTTTGGATCCATCCTGCCAATACGAACTGAAACAATCATAGAGTGAAACTACCCCTTCAAGTTCTTTGTTTCTGATGATTCTATCGCTATTGCTTTGCTTAAGTACGCCACAACAGGGTAGGTACAGCCAGTACCTTTCCCACTTAGCAAGATCCTCATCTCCTATTTACCATTTTTACTTTGCCAATTACGAATTCATTTGTTGTCATTATCTAGTTTCCTCCAACCATTTTATTATATCCAAAAATGTTTCAGTTCACTCTTTTTTCGATTGATTCCCGTTGACAGCCGATTTATTTCCAACACTAGTCACATGATGGCGAATCTTATACGATACTTAACTGTCTCTCGAAAATTATGTTTTATCGTTTGTGGCCTGCAATCCGAATACCATGTCGTTCCTTTTTTCTGGTATTCCCACTATTTCCATTGCTGCCTTAACTACATTCTTTGTATGTATCACTCATTTTATAACGGCACTTATCGTAGCTTCTCCCTTGTTTAGCAAACGCAGTGGTCTACTACCAATGTGAGAAGACGACTCTTAATCTATGATGTGAGTCGTGCAATCCGAACCCAGTGGTCCTCTTTCCTTTCTGTTTTTTCGCTGCGTGTGACGTCCTGATATTGCGCAACCGAGCTTTCTCAGTGGTTGAACGAATTCTAAGTTTTGGAACTATATGTCGTTGTCAACATTCGCTCCGTATTTAAGACAGTTTTTCTTATGAATTAACAGAAGTGCATGGTAAATGGAAAAATATTGTCTTGCGAGACAGAAAAAACTTTGCTGATTATTTCGGTGCGTAATACATGATGTATATATATTATATACCGCTTCTAAATTATCAGAAATGCAGTGAGGGAGGGTCTTGAATATGAAACCTTTACCCAATATTCAGTGTGCACATTCAGATGAGTCACTTTTGGTTAAATTAAAAATGCTATGTACCTGAAACTTTTACTGTTCTATATTCTTGAAAGTATTACACTTCTTTTAAACCGATATAACATTAACTGTGCGCTGATGTGTCGAAAACTAACTTTGAATGAAAACAGGCCTTAATGGAGTCCAATAAATAATAGTAAAAAATTGCTGCTGATCAATATACACGTCCGTAGTCGTTAAGTCTCCGAGTCCGAGTAAAGTCACAGTCGTTGCATATGTTCATTACAAGATTCTTCCCCAAGGAGAAGCACTACGGTCACTGAACGACTAGCGCACTCTCGCAATCAGAAAAAAATTTTGTTGTACATTATTGCGTGAACCGTTCGTTAGATACGAATTTGCGAGGCTGGGTCCAATGATAACTTAATCCAAGTAACGGCGCTTCGGCTGTCATATAAACGTAGGAGAAACGTAAACAATGACTGGCAGCGTAATGGCGAGATTTACGCGAAACAGCTCGTTGCTACGTCAAGATACGAACAGCTCCGTCGGCCCACTGTGACCACGGGCTGTACAGTCCAACCAGGGAATCTAGGGCACGCTTCCGTCTCTGAATTGGCAACCATAAACTTGCATCATATTGTAGTTTAATTTTTCTGTAGAAATAACTTCGATAAACTGAGAGAACACTGTGCAGTTACACAAAATGAGTAGATAATTGTGGCTGAAGTTTTAGTATTTGTCTTGCAATTGCGAAATGAATTTCGCATACTTGAAACGTATGACTTGTTTCAGCGTTATAAAGTAGAGGCACAAGTGGAAAAACGTCTAACATTTGCGAAATATTGTTCACTTTTTGTTTACTGGAGGGCTGAAGGCAGTTTGAAACATTCGTGTCATATGGGGCGAGTGCCATCTGACAAATCACGTCAGAAAACGATTATCCGATTTCAAGAAAGATCGCTCTAACATGAATGATTTTTCACGTTCAAGAAGTCTCGATAATTGGGATATGTGATGAAGTGCGACGATTTAACTTTCGTGCGGCTTTTGCATTCGATAGGCGACGGTCAGAAGTCGAGTGAAGGAGTACTGCGCGCTTTAATTCACAGCACAAAGGAATTATTACGGCATTTTTGTTTGAATTTCATCAGTACCTTCATTAGATTCAAGCAACAGTGTTCTACTTATTAATACTCACTGCTGGTAGTCGTACTAAGACAATCTACACCACCGGAAAAAATAGTGCACGCTCTTAGAGGTTCCCAATATAATCAGGATTTATTGTTGCAACATCGAATATGGAGCTCATGAAATGATTACATTTACAGGTCAACAGCACAGACGGTTCTGAGGTACCAGTTATCGACCCACGCGGAGATATCCATATTAATACTTAGTGTAGTCTCCACAGTCGGCAATGCAGGCACTGACTCTGGCTGGTGGTTGATGAGTCGCGCAAGTCACTTCTCGTCCCACCGTAATCGGTATGTGCTCGATTGGAGACAAGTCCGGAGATTTTGCTGGCCGTGGAAGTTGCTGCACGTCCTGCGGGAGTGTGTGGGCGAGCAATATCCTGTTGTAACAACGCACCACCTTCGTGTTGCAAGAACGGCAAAGGAACGGGTCTAACATGCTGTACGTACCGAGCGCTGATATCGTTCCCTCCAGAAACACCAAAGATAAACAAGAATTGTAGCTCATCGAGACCATAAAGCGTGAGGTGGGCAGTGCGTCTTGGGCGAATGCCCTCCGCGAAACAATCTCCACCAGGTCAAAGCCGAAAGCGCAAACAACCATCACTACCGCGCAGGTAGCTGAAGACCATGGCGCGCTTTTACATCTTCCAAGCGATCCTCTGCCGGCACCAGTCGACCCGTGCACGTCGATGCTGCGGCACTAGTCGAAGATGGGCTACAGGTGCGCGTGCTCATAGTCCCACTACTAATAATCGGTTCGCAACAGTTCGTGTTGACACGTGTGGGCTCACAACACCGCTTATCTGTACTGCGGTAGCTGTACGATCTGCCACGACGATTCTGGCGGGCGTCTGTGCTGCGCGGACATCCAGAAGCTCGTCCACAGGTGTGAGTGAGAATGCTCACGTGACCACTGACACCAGCATCGTTCCACAACTGACAGAGCACATCTAACTTATGTGGCAATTCTCCGAAAGAACCATCCCACGATTTAGAAGACCACAATTTGACTTTTCAGAATCGCGCTGTTGGCAGTAAGAAGCACGAATGCGTCTGCGTGGAATGGTTGCCTTCTTGCTTGACACGTTTGCACCACACTGAGCCTTTCGGCTGTGAGTATTCCCTATGAAAGGGTAGACGCGGAAAGCACTCTGCTAGCTATGCAACTACGCTATCTGTTGGCGGGTAATGTTGAAAGCATTATCAGCACATCTACTGTACCTTAGGTGGCATATGCCACTACTGTATCAAAATTTACGACATTTTTCCAGGTGTTCTGATTTTTTTTCCTGTTTTCCAATAAGAGTACACAGTCTTCAGTGTCCACTTCTCAACAATGGATCCTAAGAATGCAGGTAGGTGTATTGAGTCAAGTACGTTGTACTCAGTTGAGCACACACACACACACACACACACACACACACACATACACAGAATCGTTTTAAATATATCCACGTAAAGACGTAAGGATACCCTTTTATGTTTACTACATTTGCTGATGTTGTCATACAGCAGGAAGATATGCTTGCTGGTGCATGTCATTCTAACTATGCTTGTCAGAATAGCAACCCGTAAAAAGTTCCGAAATCGACTGTAAGTAAACAAGCATAGCTGAATGGAAAATTAGAATGATAATAACTTTTTTAGTCCAAAACAACACAATCTCAAGCGCCTCATCTCTCAGACTTTTCTTTCAAATTCGTCAGTGACCACTGGTTGCTTATCAAATATTTTTGTTCATACTTGAACATTAACGCTAAGACATTAACAATATTGTTATGCACAAAATAATAAGTTCTACCCCGCCTTAGATGTTCTGTATGAGGAGGGATGGGATCCATGGCGGTCTGTGTTTGACCGTCAGCCTTCTGAAGCCGAGGGAGTTTGCCATCGCTGCCTCTGCTGTTTATTGTTTGGATGTGTAAGTTGGCAACTCTGCGGCAAGTGCCGAGCGACTGGCCGATGTTATATAAGGGCCGTAGCAGTGCGGAGAGAAGGATGGAGAGAGAAGTAGGCGGGGGTGGAGCCGGATGCTCTCAGATTGCGCTTCGTCGACCCGGCACTACCAACTTTTCGGTGTTAAGAAGTTCAAGAGGTCCGAGCGTTCAAGAACCCGTCTCGGCCGACGGAAGAGAGATGCTGATGATTGTTTTCGCCAGCCGTCGGCCTGCGAGCCTTGCAGTGGCAACCGGGTGGAAACTTCTTCCCGCCGCAAGAGCACTTATAAGCACCGGTGTACCGCAATGAGATGCTGAGGTGCTTCGCTCCTACACGCTTTACGGCCACTTTCTTTTGTGTACATTTCAAGCAGTAATGTAGCAGAAGCACTGCCTGCGACATTAAGTAAATAGAGAGCATTGAGAAATGCTTAAACTGCTCTATCCCATTCACTTCTCTTTGTTCCTTACAAGATTTAAGTCGAGTGGACGAATTATTTTTAAATTTGAAACATCATGTAACTGTAGTTAGAGTAATGGGTACTAGACAGAGGCAGACATTTGAAATTTTCTTGGGGAATGAAATGTGAAATACAATTGTTCAGTTTAAGCGGTTCTGGATACAGTTATCAGATAATTTAAGGTTTTCTTTCTCAGTACCGATACAGTTAACGATATACGATAATAAGGTTTAAATACATGCAACTTATTTAACGATATTACGACACCTTGAAGTTTTTTTTATTAACGCATAAAACAATATCTTATACCATATTATATTTTATTAGCCTATATGCTATTGCTTTATTCCATTTAATTTCGCGGCTGATATTCACCAATGATTTGCTTCGACATGCAAGCCAGGACACAATGACGCCTAAAATTTTGAGAGCAGAGAGGCAGTACTCACGGATTATTTTACTAGGTTTCCCTACACAAATAGCTGGGCAACCAGTTATAGAAACAGAAGCGTCTTTTAGGTTGGAGTGTTGATCATCGTAAATGCTGCTTCATGTGTTCCGACATTTCTTTTTCGCCTCTTTTGTATTGCAGAAACGCTCTGCTTCTACGACTCTTTTCGTTGTACAGAGCACAAAAAAGCCAAAGCCAAATCCGCTGAGCATGCAGACATAAGATTCACAGCGATACAGAGGATAGGAAGTTGCTGTACCTAGATCACCGAACGGTGAACATATGGACATCCAAATTCGGCGCATACAGACCTGTATCTTAACGAACGAAGCATTCCCCAACTGCCCACCTCGAAAGAGAGCTATGCAGAACACACTACTTCACAGAACCAGCACAAAGGCCACCTCAATTCCGAGATAAATCAACTGACGATGTTGTTCAGAAGGAAATTCAGTCCGTGACATTAGGACTGCCGCGTCTAGGAAACAGAGACGCGTTGCGTTCCAATCAAGCGAGGAGGTCTCACAGCGTGCATTGCATTATGCGGCACAACCACGGTTAAGATAAATACACTCCTGGAAATGGAAAAAAGAACACATTGACACCGGTGTGTCAGACCCACCATACTTGCTCCGGACACTGCGAGAGGGCTGTACAAGCAATGATCACACGCACGGCACAGCAGACACACCAGGAACCGCGGTGTTGGCCGTCGAATGGCGCTAGCTGCGCAGCATTTGTGCACCGCCGCCGTTAGTGTCAGCCAGTTTGCCGTGGCATACGGAGCTCCATCGCAGTCTTTAACACTGGTAGCATGCCGCTACAGCGTGGACGTGATTCGTATGTGCAGTTGACGGACTTTGTGTGAGGGCGTATAGTGGGCATGCGGGAGGCCGGGTGGACGTACCGCCGAATTGCTCAACACGTGGGGCGTGAGGTCTCCACAGTACATCGATGTTGTCGCCAGTGGTCGGCGGAAGGTGCACGTGCCCGTCGACCTGGGACCGGACCGCAGCGACGCACGGATGCACGCCAAGACCGTAGGATCCTACGCAGTGCCGTAGGGGACCGCACCGCCACTTCCCAGCAAATTAGGGACACTGTTGCTCCTGGGGTATCGGCGAGGACCATTCGCAACCGTCTCCATGAAGCTGGGCTACGGTCCCGCACACCGTTAGGCCGTCTTCCGCTCACGTCCCAACATCGTGCAGCCCGCCTCCAGTGGTGTCGCGACAGGCGTGAATGGAGGGACGAATGGAGACGTATCGTCTTCAGCGATGAGAGTCGCTTCTGCCTTGGTGCCAATGATGGTCGTATGCGTGTTTGGCGCCGTGCAGGTGAGCGCCACAATCAGGACTGCATACGACCGAGGCACACAGGGCCAACACCCGGCATCATGGTGTGGGGAGCGATCTCCTACACTGGCCGTACACCACTGGTGATCGTCGAGGGGACACTGAATAGTGCACGGTACATACAAACCGTCATCGAACTCATCGTTCTACCATTCCTAGACCGGCAAGGGAACTTGCTGTTCCAACAGGACAATGCACGTCCGCATGTATCCCGTGCCACCCAACGTGCTCTAGAAGGTGTAAGTCAACTACCCTGGCCAGCAAGATCTCCGGATCTGTCCCCCATTGAGCATGTTTGGGACTGGATGAAGCGTCGTCTCACGCGGTCTGCACGTCCAGCACGAACGCTGGTCCAACTGAGGCGCCAGGTGGAAATGGCATGGCAAGCCGTTCCACAGGACTACATCCAGCATCTCTACGATCGTCTCCATGGGAGAATAGCAGCCTGCATTGCTGCGAAAGGTGGATATACACTGTACTAGTGCCGACATTGTGCATGCTCTGTTGCCTGTGTCTATGTGCCTGTGGTTCTGTCAGTGTGATCATGTGATGTATCTGACCCCAGGAATGTGTCAATAAAGTTTCCCCTTCCTGGGACAATGAATTCACGGTGTTCTTATTTCAAATTCCAGGAGTGTATTCGTAGAGTCTTAATAAGGCAAAGAATTACACTTTTATTCCTGCCGCTGAGCAAAACTGAAGAAATGTAGCCATCTGTTAAAGCCCATCTCGCCCTTGTATTCCAGGGATTCACAGTATTCCTTACGAGGGTGGCAGTAATTATGTGCTGCTGTCTATAGCGGCTGCTGCCGATCACTGTGTTGAGCGTCAACGTCACCTTCAGTACAGAAATTTGGAAAAATCAGCTTTGGTCGAGCACAGTCTAAAGAATAAACACTGGATAATGTTCGAACAGAGGAAGAATCTCGCTTATCCTTAGAACTATCGGGTCCCTACGAATAGGGAAGCAGTGGAAGTTAGACTATATGACAGCAACTTTAACAGAGAGACTGGCTGTGCACTTAGAAACGTTCTTAAACGTGCGATTGACAAACAAATATGAGATCAGATATCTTCATGTACTTTACCACTTGATATGAGTAGTGGCGCTGCGATTAACGCTGGACAGCGGAAGCAAACGTAATCGAAGGACGCAGAGGACGTGACCTCAGCATTCACCGTCGTCAAAATGTCATAATGATGTAATACAGCAAATGAAATTGCGTCCTCTAGACATAAAAGTGAGATCCCCGTCAGTTTCACGACAATCCTGGTGACAGTCACCGAAACCTTAGGCGGCAAATTTACCGAGAACTTGTCCAAGCACGCCATCGCGGAATTCTCCGTGGCCACAGTTAGTTCCGTCATTTAGTATTTGAAACCAAGTTAACTGAAATGCGTCGATTTCCCGCAATGACGTGCTTTTCAGCAATGTCGCAGGCAGTAGTTGTGCATTTGAAGGTAGTCACGGGGTGCTCTGAAAACGACTTCACGGTGGACTGTCCTTCTCAACGTAGAGAAATAAATCGACATAGGTCCCGCCTATGTTACTTTTCATCGTTCTTGGTAACAGAGTAGTCTCCTAATGGCTCCGTCATCGCTTTATATCTGTATTATAGCCATAAGAGAGAAAACGGAAACACATCTGAGATGTCTACAAAAAAAATCTCCAGTTTTAAGATCAGAATATAACCACGAAAAGAGCAATGTGGGTAATCAAACATTTAAACATACATGAGAAATAAACATTAAAAATTAACACAATAACGGCAGACAGTGGAAAAAACTTTATAAAAAATTATGGTATGACCAAAACTTAATGGAAGAAGCTGAAATCTATGGCGGTTCTGAAGGGACAGATGTACTAACATTAGCAGATTTACAAGAAGCTTTAAAACAATGGAAAGCAGAAGGGCATTAACAGCGAGTTGTTAAAACATGGTACAAATCTCCTTAAACTAGAATTTTTACCACTTCTTAGTTTATGCTGCGAGGAAGAGAGAGTATCGTAAATATGTTCAAGAGCTATTATTTATTCTAATTTTAAGAAGAACGAAAAGACTGCAATAATTATAGGGGAATAATGCTTTAACATCTGGGTGCAATGTATATGCAAAAAAACCGGTTCAGTTTTAACTGACGGCCAGAAATCAGGAGGAAGAAGAACAGTTAATCTATTCACTTTGATTATACTAATAAATATGTTTGACAATGCGTTAGTTTGGAGGCGATATGAAAGTTATATTATCCTTGAACAATAAAGTTAGCCAAGGTCGCTAGCAGTGCTTTTTATTACTATGAACGGATTCGACAGCATTATGGAATCTTGCAACATTATTAATTGTATCAATAATGTTACAAGATACGACGATAACACGGTAGATCTGTTGAAACTGGCCATAGTAATAAAAAGAATTGCTAGCAATCTTGGCTACTTTGGTGCTTCAAGAATAATATAACGATAAATAACAGAAGAGAATTTGATGATGAGACACACATAGCCTTTGTCAACTGTGTCAAGGCTTTTGACAGATAACGTGTGACAAAATTCTGGTCTATATGACAAACAAATGGAATTCCACAACACTTGATAGGACCCTCAGAAGTTTATGCAGTGAAACTAAATTTGTAATAAAAACAAGAAACAAAACAACTAAGAATGACATCATTAGCAACCTAGGAACCATAAAAGGTTGCAGTCTCTCCCTAATTTTATTCAGTTTGTGTATAAATGCTGTGATTAAAAATTTGAATGAGGAAAAGGAAAAGTACAAAGGGATAAAACTAGATGAGGTTCGTTGCATAAAAATAATGCAGCTAAAGACCAGGCTATAACAGCAAAAAAGATTTACACAAAAATAATTTTGAAATTAAAATAAATTAGTTAAAATTATAATTTTAAAATGCCTATATAAATGACAAACGTAATGGCATAACGAGGAAAAGAACAGTTGCATGAAAAGCAGTGATATAAAACAAAAGAATGAAGTAAGTAAGTCATTTTAACTACCTGGGCAGCGACATGTCTTTTGATCGTGAGAAAGACACAAAGAATATGATTTCAAGGGTCTGCGGAACAATTAAAAGAACAATAAACGAAAAGACAAATAAGAAAAGCAACTAAAATTCTATAAATCACTAGCTTTTTCATCGCTAACTTCCGTGTCTGAGGTTTCTATACCAAACAAGGAAGACATAAATCGAAAAGCGGCCCTAGAAATGAAAACCGTCAGATCTGTTAAAGGATGTAACCAGAAATCGATTAAGGAAGGAAGAAATTGGAAATGAGCTTAAAATGTTTGCAATGACAGAAAAAGCTGACACATATAAGAGGAAATTGAAGGAACAAGGCAGATATCCCAATATATAGACTACCTAAAGGTTAAGATACCTAGGTCACCACAGGAAAAGACGGATTTAAGAAGCTGAAGCCGGAACAGGTTCCTCCAACCCAAACATCAATGTAGATGATGATGATCCCTAACACTTCTTCACTTTGTCTCTAATAAATTTCTGTCAAGAACTTCGTGACAGAAGACAGTTCTGAAATTGTTGCATGGAAAACGGCTGTTCAAGTAACGTAAAACACTATGTAGTACACAGTAAATAGATTAACATCTTCATTGTCGCCCCTTCCACAAGCAGGAAACGTATTCTGATTATTGCTCTCACTGTATAAAGTAACCACAGAATCCTATCCGAAATATCTTAGTGCTGTTTTCACAGGACGAACGAACATCTACCATTTTCTACAGCTATTTTTGTTTTCTGGTAAGCTACTTCAGAATTTTTCAGTTTAGTGTATCATGGTACTGACCGTTTATAACATTGGAATATTTAATTAATGAATTTGTAATAAAAAGTACGTTTCTACAACATACAGGGTGGAAATCTGTCATAATCTACTATGTATAATTCTGTTTTAGGTATGCAACTATGGATATGTCCGTTAGTTTTTGTCAAATAATGACTGTAAATTGACTTACGTAGTATTGTTCTTCATTTTTATTCTGTTTATAATCTATCTTTGTATTTTTATTGTTGATGATGCTATGATTAGTGATTATGCATACGGGCCTGAAGATGGTGTGTTGACTCACCGAAACTATTTGCAGTACAATAAAATAACATCAAAACGACTGTTTCAGGTGTTTTATTTTGTAAGTAAAAGAATAGCTGAAGTCCTGCAGGCCATCAGTCACAAGAATGAACATACAAAAACTAAAAAAACCGATGTTTCCCTCCCTTCTCCTTCCCTAACTCTTCCTCTCTCCCGTAGGCGTATTGCTTGTCTTGGCGAATACGATGTCTTGCCCATCGCGCCTGGAAGTTTGGACAGTGAATGAGATGCGACTTTGGCATGGCACTGTTCCTGAAGTACACATCTAAGATCCGTTACGACTTTACCATTACTGGGAGTAATGCAAAGTGGTGTTTTGAATGTGTTCATCTCGTATACGGGCCTATAAAAGGTATTGTCTAGGTTGCCCGGCCAGTGGGGCATCCAAGTTGAGTGCACCCACAACGCCGTGGATAGTGGGGGAGTCCAGCAGACGGTCCACCTTGCTAGCCTGTCGTCTCAGTAGCCCAAATAATTATGCACACTGCGTAGAACCTTCAGCAACAGAATGCACCAGTCCTTTGCTCTCAGGCTGCGTCACAATCAATTGAAGAAGCCTCTGCGGATATGTGCCTTCCTGTCTGTCTCTGCTGATCACCTCAATCCTATTGATCATGTACGATGTGCCAGTCAGCAAACCGTGCACGCGTCGGCCTCAGCTCCGACAAATCTCCATGACTTATGGACCGGTGACTGACGCTTTCGGTACGAAACGGAACTAGTCGAGTATGTTCATCCTTACTGCTCACGAATTCGTATTCGCTCCACAAGTGAAAGAAGGCAGCCCATGGTCTTACCAGCTGTTCTTTGCACCATCAAGTAAACAGTAGCCTGATTCTACAATGAAGAGAAGACATAGAGAAGATCAAACGAAGAAATGTGCGTTTCTTCACAGGGTGGTTTGGACAGCACGAGAGCATTACAGAGATGCTCAACAAACTCCAGTGTAAGACGTTGTAAGAGAAGTGCATCGCGGTGTGGTCTGTCATTGAAATTCTAGAAGCCTGCGTTGAGGGGAGAGTCGGACAACGTATTAATTCCTGCCATATGAGTCTCTCGAAAGATCACAAAGAGACACTTCGAGAAATTAGATCTAATACGGAGGTTTAACGACAGTCATTCTTCATATGCGCCATTTGCGAAAGGCACAGGGAAAGGTGACCAGACAGTGGCAATAAAAAAACCTTGTGCCACAAACAGTCACGTGGACTGCGGAGTATTGACGTCGATGCATATGAAACGACTCTAATGGCTGATATATAAGGGGGCGATCAAAAACTTTCCCTTCTAAGGCCGTACAATACAGAATCAGAATGCCAATCAGAAAAAATTACAGTTAGAATCGAGGTAATCATCCCACCGACGCACCCGGATGAAGAAGCCGATTGGTAAAACACTGCGTCCTGCTTCGTGCTGAATTCCGAAACTGCCTGCTGCACATCCTCGTCCGACAGGAATCGTAGTCCTTTCTTATGGGACCAGAGACGTGATAATCACATGGGGAAAGATCAGGAGTCTAGGGAGAGTGCTCCAGTATCTCCCAATTGCGTTGGCGGAACTTCTGCGTCATGACATTTGCGATATGGGGACGTGCATTATAATGAAGCAGAAGTACCCTTGGCGCACCCTTCCACAACGCTGGTTTCCGACAGAAGCACTGCTCCATGCACATTCTTCATTCTGAGATGGATGTCTACTGGCGTGTGCCCTTCGGCAACCAAGCACCCAAGAAAAGAATTATAACAATTCGTAGTTATTCAGAACTTTTTCTCTAATGTTAACGTATCACCAAATACACACCAAATGCTCCTCACAAGTGCAACTTTTCTGTGCGAAAATGTCGACGGGATGTAAGTGTGATTTGTAAAATGGCAATGGAAGCAGCTGAACGGAAAGTTTCAATCTACCTTTAAATGTTTGAGAAATTACAGAGTTAAGCAGTTATCGGATTGCTGCAGAACTAAGTATCACAGAAAAGACTGAATTTTTGGGAGACACGAGCAACAGATGCTGAAAATGCACAGCGGCGATTCGCTTGTAAAAGAAAACCGTTAATAGACAAAACTATGAACAGTTTGATTCAAATTTGTTACAAAATATGCTATTTGTATCGTTAAAATATTGGCTTGCTTCCCTTTTATCCAACCATATCCGATTATAAGTGCACATCAATGTGTTAGTTGTACATGTGTTTTTCTGTACATCGAATAGTGTTACAACAAACATATCTCAAACTTTACGAAGTGACGTTTTCTGCATGGCCATAACTGTGCCACAAAGGGGAATACGCCTGTTTGTATAGAATCACCGTTTTGCGTCGACGTGTTCACACTTCAGCATCTTACCTGCTGCCCAATGGAAAATAAAGTTGAAGGTA
The DNA here is from genome assembly GCF_023864275.1 of Schistocerca cancellata. Taxonomy (NCBI): domain Eukaryota; kingdom Metazoa; phylum Arthropoda; class Insecta; order Orthoptera; family Acrididae; genus Schistocerca; species Schistocerca cancellata. The sequence goes on along the minus strand of NC_064628.1, from coordinate 442,665,245 downwards.
TGTTGTTGTTGCGGTCTTCAGTCCTGAGACTGGTTTGATGCAGCTCTCCATGCTACTCTATCCTCTGAAAGCTTCTTTATCTTCCAGTACCTACTGCAGCCTACAGCCTTCTGAATCTGCTTAGTGTATTCATCTCTTGGTCTCCCTCTACGATTTTTACCCTCCACGCTGCCCTCAGGTACTAAATTGGTGATCCCTTGATGCCTCAGAACATGTCATACCAACCGATCCCTTCTTCTTGTCAAGTTGTGCCACAAACACCTCTTCTCCCCAATTCCATTCAATACCTCATCATAAGTTATGTGATCTACCCATCTAACCTTCAGCATTCTTCTGTAGCACCACATGTCGAAAGCTTCTATTCTCTTCTTGTCTAAACTATTTATCGTCCATGTTTCACTTCCATACATGGCTACACTCCATACAAATACTTTCAGAAACGACTTCCTGACACTTAAATCAATACTCGATGTTAACAAATTTCTCTTCTTCAGAAACGCTTTCCTTGCCATTGCCAGTCTACATTTTATATCCTCTCTACTTCGACCATCATCAGTTGCAGGTACTAACCAGCCTAACAACGTACTACTCCGAATAACCATAGTTATTAGTCTGCAAATGAAGTAAATACTAATATAATGTTATGTAGTAAAACCAGGATTGGTGCTATCGTGGGTTAACGATATATTTATTGTGATGGACCTATTTCCATTAAATTGCCATCTTCAGACCACCTGCAAAAGCTACATAATTTTATTTTTTATTTTATTATAAGTTGATTGATCGTATTTTCGGATATACAAATTGGGTACCGGTACTTACGCCCATGTATCATCAGTGGTCGCTGTTACTGTGTATTGTATTACGACGTGGTGTAGAGTTAGGACTTTTATGCTATAAGCTGTTTGTGGTTTTCTTCTGTTGTTAACAATTCTTTTTGTAATTTTTACGACTTCACGTTTTCTCGTCAGTTTTGACAGATCGATAGTTGTGATAGTTGTCCAAAGATGCTATATGATTACAACTGCTTTGGTGTGTTGATGTTCTCTTTTTGGACTGTGTGTTTATATATAACATCAACACAACACAGCAACTGTAATTGCGTAACATCTTTCGACAACTATCAATTGTCAAATCAGACGATAAAACGTCAAATTGTAAAAAATTCAAAAAAGAAAGATTAACGGCGTGAGCAGACCATATAGTACCTTATAGGACATGAGGCCTAAATCTCCAGCACGTTGTAATACAATAGCGAATGAAACCGACCACTGATGATATATGTATGTAAGCAACGGTATTAAATTTGTGTATCCGAACATACGATTAAACAAGATCACAATCAAATAAAATGTAATATGGAACATTCGCAATAGTCTGAAGATGGTAATCTAGATGAAATGGGCCCATCACAATCGTTAAATTACTATAGCAGTAATCTGGAATTTATTACATAATGTCTCAAGACATCTTCGACGCTGTGTGCCAAATGGATCGTAAGTTATGTAATGTTTTTCAGTAAACCGTCATCGGTAACTAATAGAAATATCTGCACTTATACCCGTTACACTCTAGAATAATATATTATATCCAAGATTGCTTATAAATTACAATATTCACATTACTCGTTTCAGCCTTGTTAAACAATCTTCAGATGTGAGTGATCCGTTAACAGTTCCGTCCAGAGATGTAATAATTCCATTTAAGCGCTGGAATGTTCTATGCGAGGTGCAGGAGGAGTGCGTTGCCTTAGGTTGAAACTTCCCGTTTCGTGAAGGAAATGTAGAAACAGAGACAAAATACATGAAAAATGAAATGCAATAAAAGTAATTAATTTTTCATCAGGAATAGTGCAGTTTGAAGTACAATATTTTACTGAAAAAGTTTAAGATTTTGAAAACCGTCTTTCTGATATACACACTACAAGTGTGCGAAACGTTTCTTTTAAACTACGCCTGCTGAGAAGATGCTGGCACCACTGTGGTCCGAGATCACTACAGCTACTCCTGCAGTCATTTTTCACTACCAGTTGCTATGTCCATCTACTATGTCCCTCCTCCTCTCCAAACGCAACGAAGTGCACTATAGGGGGCAACTGCCTTAATCCGTATTTATACTCAACTACCAAAATACCCGGCGTCGTGGATTTACATATTATTCAGTCCTTAAAGATATGTGAAAATTATTTTTGCATCTGGAATTCCAGAAGATTCCGCAGAATTATGTACGTGCCTAGAAAATATATCGTTCTGCAGTGTTGTATTCAACTACTCTTGGCTTTGAGTGGCATCGGGTCTATCAGCAATCACCCGAGGAAGATTAATAGCAGTGGATCCATACTAAAGCTTCTATTAACCGAAGGTAACTAGCAGCGCCACTAATTACTCTGGTAAGGCGGAGGGCATTGAGTCACATGGGGCCCATTACAATATGGTAACTACTGGCACCACAGAGCCACCAGCTGTGTGGCCCGGCTACTGTCATAGCTATTTCAAAATGGTAACGAGGCATTGCACTAGACGGAGCTAATTACCCATGGGTGACTGGGGGTGCCACTATCTGCCCGATGGGTTATTCGGTCTTCTGACTGATTTGATGCAGCCCCTCCATAGATTCCTCTCCTGTGCCAACCTCTTCATCTCAGAGTATCACTTGCAAACTACGTCCTCAATCATTTGCTGGATGTATTCCAGACTCCCTCTACAGCAGTACCGTGGACGCTATCCATGTCTTAACAGATTTCCTACCATCTTGTCCCGTCTTATTGTCAGCGTTTCCCATATAATCGTTTCCTCGCCGATTGTCCAGAGCACCTCCTCATTCCTCACGTTATCAATCCACCTAGTTTTCAAAATTATTCGACAGCACATGCTACAGCATTTTACATTGTAGAACGATTTTTCCACGTCGGCGAATCCTATGAGAGTGTCTAGATTTATCTTTCTACAACTAAATATATACTCCGCTAGCCACCAAGTGGTGTGTGGTGGAGGGCACAATTCGCGCTGAAGTCATATTTCCCCCCCTCTGTTCCACTCGTGGATCGCGCGAGGGAAAAACGACTATCTGAACACCTCAGTACGAGCTCTAATTCCCCTTACCTTTGAATGGTGATCGTTGCGTGATTTGAAAGTTGGTGGTAATATATGCTCTGCAACCTCGACGAAGATCGGATTTCGGAATTTAGTGAGCAGCCCCTTCCGTTTAGCGCGCCGTCTATCTGCAAGTGTGTCCCACATCAAACATTCTATGAGATTTGCAACGCTCTTGCGATGGTTAAATGTACCAGTCACGAATCTTGCCGCTCTTTTCCTTTGTTGACGGACTACATCGCTTCAGGATTATACCAATAAACCGCAATCTAGAGTTCGCCTTACCCGTTACTTGTGGAATCTGATGATTCCATTCGAGATCATTTCGAATGGTCACGCCCAGATACTTGGCAGAAGCTACCGCTTCCAACGACTGGGCATTTATTTTGTACTCGTACATTAATGGGGATTTTCGCTTTGTTATACGTAGTAGGTTACATTTACTAATATTGAGAGATAACTGACAGTCATTACACCATGCATTTATTTTCTGTAAATCGTCATTGATTCGTTCACAACTTTCGTGTGATACTACTTTCCTGTAGACTACACCATCATCGGCAAACAGTCTAATGCCGCTGTAAATACCATCAACCAGATCGTTTATATAAATCGTAGAAAGCAGCGGACCTATTACGCTGCGCTGGGGCACGCCAGAAGATACGCTTCTTTCTATTGAAGTCACCCCATTCAGAATGACATACTGCTCTCTGTCTGTTCTAAAACTTTCTATCCAACCGCATATGTCATCGGACACACCGTAAGCGCACAGTTTTCGGAGCAAGCGTCAGCGCGGAACTGAGTCGAACGCCTTTCGAAAGTCGAGAAATGTGGCATCAACCTGGGAGTTGGTATCTAGAGCCTGTTGTATATCATGCACAAAGAGGGCCAGCTGTGTCTCGCACGACCGCTATTTTCTAAAAGCGTGCTGATTTCTGCAGATGAGCTTCTCAGAGTCTGGAAAGGTCATTATGTCTGTGTTGCTTCCATTATCGATCGTAGCTGGTGCCCTAACCTTTCCTAAAGCCAAACTGATCGTCATTTATCACATCCTCTGTCTTCTTTTAGATTCTTCTGTATATTATGCTTGTCACTATCTTGGTGACATGAGCTATTACGCAAATTGTGCGAGAATTCTCGCACATTTCGGGTCTTGTAGTCTTCGGAATTGTGTGGATGATGGTATATCGCTAGATTCATACATTCTGCACACCAACGTGTATAGTCGCTTTAGCGCCACATCCCCAGATGATTTTACACACTGTAAATCTCTTTTAAATTCTGAGTCTAATACTGGATCTTCTATAAACTCCTGTTTCTTCTTCTATTACGTCATCAGATAAGTCTCACAGCAGCCTTCAGTGTATTATTTCCACCTATTCGCTCTCCTCTGCATTTAACAGTGGAATTCCCCTTGCACTCCTGATGCTATAGCCCTTGTTTATAATTTCACCAAAGGCTGTTTCGGCTTTTCTATATCCTGAGTCAGTCCTTCCGACAATCATATCTTTTCCGATTTCTTCACATTATTCATGAATCCATTTCGCTTTAGCTTCATTGGACTTCCTATTTATTTCATTCTAAAATGATTTTTATTTCTGTAGTCTTGAATTTTCATGAGCTACGACTTACAGAGCGCATCCCGTAGTGCCCCAGAGAGCTACAATACCAAGAAGAAACGCTTCTCGGCTTTTGGCAAGATCAATGTGTAGTATTTTTTTAATAGAGATAAGGATAAAGGACAGGTATAAGGAAGGTAACTTTATTTCAATTTCTATAGTAATGTGTGAGATCACTGACGACTTTTATTTTGCTGCAATTGTCAACACCTTTGACCCATACAAACACAGACTCTGACTGATTGATTTTGCGATGATTCCTCGTCCTAAGAACCAACGACATAGTGGACATGTAATACCATCTTCCCATGTCTCTGCCATACACTTCACAAATCTGAAGCGTCCGATAGGCGATGACGTCACGACTGTTAAATGATTCGAGTCCTGGTACTTTTTCTACTTTAGGGCCACGTACTAGACCTACGGTCACCCAGCCTTTGCCATGCTATGTGGCATCATTATTCGTAAGCGTAAAATTCAAAACAGCTCCACAAAACACTGACGGAATCATCGCAAAATAAATGAGTCAGAGTCTGTATCTGTATGGGTCGAAGGTGTTGACAATTGCGGCAAAATCACAGTCGTCGGTGATCTCTCACATTACTATAGAAATTGAAATAAAGTTCCCTTCCTTCTACCTGTCCTTCATCCTTATCTCTATGACGAAAGAAAAAAAAAGTACTACACATTGATCTTCTTTCATCGATCAACTGGTTTATTTCTTCTGTTACCCATGGTATCTTCGCAGTTGCAGTTACCTTGTTTGTGCTATGTTTTACTTTCCAACTTCTGAGATTGCTCTTTTTAGAGATGGGCATTCCTCTTCAACCGAACTGCCCACAGAATTATTCTTTATCGAGGTATCTATAACCTCGGACAACCTCAGGAGTACGTCTTCATTCCTCGTTACTTCCATATCCCATTTCTCTGCACGTTGATTCGTGCTGACTAGTCTCCTAACTTCAGCCTACTCTTCATCGCTATTAAATCGTTATCTGAGTGTATATCTGCTCTCACGAACGAGTTACAAGCCGAATAACTGGTTTCGGTATCTCTGCTTGACCGTGATGTGATGTAACTGACATCGTCACGTATTTCCCGGTCTTTTACAAGTATTCCTCCTCCTCTAGTAATTCTTGAATACAGTATTCGCTATTACTAGCTCAAATATATCGCAGAACTCAATTAATTTTTCTCCTCTCTCATTCCTAGTGCCAAGATCACTTTTTCCCGTAACACTTTCTTCTACTCCTTCCCCTACAACAGCATTTAAATTACCCCATGACTATTAGGTTCATCTCCTTTTACGTACTGAGTTACTTGTTCAATACCGTCATGTGTCTTCTCAGCCCCTTCATCTTCGACTTACAACGTCGGCATGAATATCAAAACAATGGTTGTCGGTGTTGGTTTGATGTCAATTCTGATGGGAACAGCTGTATCACTGAACTGTTCACAGTAACTCACTCTTTGCTATACCCTTCTTCAAATGGCTCTGAGCACTATGGGACTTAACTGCTGTGGTCATCAGTCCCCTAGAACTTAGAACTACTTAAACCTAACTAACCTAAAGACATCACACACATCCATGCCCGAGGCAGGATTCGAACCTGCGACTGTGGCGGTCGCGCGGTTCCAGACTGTAGCGCGTAGAACCGCTCGGCCACTCCGGCCGGCTATACCTTTCTATTCATAATGAATCTTACTCCCGTAATGCCGTTTCCTGCTGCTGTAGATGTTATCCTATACTATCTGACAAGAAATCCTTTTCTTCTTTCCATTTTACATCACTGACTCACACTATATTTAGACTGAGCCTTATCATTTCCCTTTTCAGATTTTCTAACTTCCCTAACACATTTCAACTTCAGATTTTTCACATTCCGACACTTACGGTTTTGATGGTGATTCAGTCTTTTTCGCATGGTCACTTCAACCTTGGCTATACCCTCCAGGAAATCCGAATAGGGCACTAGTCCGACATACTTTGCCAATGGAGAGATCATCATGACACTTTTCAATTATAGGCCACATGTCTTGTGGATACACATTACTTGTCCTTAATGCAGTGGTTTCCATAGCCTTCTGCATCCTCATGCCGCTGATCAGTGCTGATTCTTCCGCCTAAGGGCCAGTTACCCACCCCAAAGGCAAGAGAGTGCCCTGAGCGTCTGTCCGCTCCTCCGCCCTATTTAACAACGCCGTTGGCATAATGAGGGTGACTTCTTATTCCGGAAGTCTTCGGTCACCACAGCTGATTATTTTAATCGTGGTGGGGTCCGAATATGGGACCGAGGAAGTTGTAACTACTAGTCAAAGACGCTATCCGTAGACCACAGTTGCACATCATACGTCATTCTCCCACACCCACGATCATTAAATAGTTTGTGTACCACATCAGAGTGTAGACTCTACTTGTTGTGGTGTTTTATGATACTGTTAATTTCTTTTAGAAAATATTTAAGTAACGCAGAGTGACTTATAAATGACACTGTTAAATTGCTACAAAATAGAATAGGGGAGACTGAACTGCTGAGATAGAAAAGAAACCCGCAATAAGAGTTACCACACGCTACTGTTTACACGTACAGACGTAAGCACTAGAGTTGGGCTCTTAGGAACAATATCTACATCTACATCTATACACATACTTCGCGAGCCACCGTACGGTGTGTGGCGGAAGGTACTCTGTACCTCTACCTTCCTGTTCTACTCGCAAATAGAGTGCGAGAGAAATGATTGCCTATGTGTCTCTTTACTTGAATTGTACGTTGGCGGCAGAAGGATCGTTCTACAGTTTCCCTCAGAAAGCTTTCTCAACAGCTTTCCTCTAAATAATGTCGCCTTCCTTCCAGGGCTTCCCATCTGAGTTGCCGAAGCGTCTCCGTACACTTGCCTGTTGATCGAAACTACCGGTGACAAACTTGGGAGCCCGCCTCTGAATTTCTTCGACGTCTTCATATAATCCGACCTAATGTGGATCCGGAACACTCGAGAAGTACTCAAGAATGGATCGTACTAGTAGTCTATAAGCGGTCTCCTTTGCAGATGAACCACGCGTTCCCAAAACCAAAAAACCGAAGTCGGCCACTCACCTTCTCCACTACAATCCTACATGCTTGTTCCATTTCGTATCGTTTTGCAGCGTTATACCTAGATATTTAATCGACCTGAATGTGCCAGCTAGCATACCACAGTATTAATGCTGTATTTGAACGTTAAGGGAGTGTTTTTTGGCTATTTTTGAAGCTTTTTCCGCTATGCTACGTATGGTTCAAATGGTTCAAATGGCTCTGAGCACTATGCGACTTAACTTCTGAGGTCATCAGTCACCTAGAACTTAGAACTAATTAAATCTAACTAACCTATGGGTATCACACACATCTACGCCCGAGGCAGGATTCGAACCTGCGACTGTAGTGGTTGCTCGGCTCCAGACTGTAGCGCCTAGAACCGCACGGCCACTCCGGCCGGCTGCTACGTATGAATCGAACTCTGTTTTTGACTATATATTGAGATTTCTATTTACTACAGTGCACGCCAACAACAATTTATGATTAAGGCTATGACGGCCGATGATCTCTTCAATGTAATTGTCCACTAGGCTCTAACTCTTACCGGAATCGGCAAAATGCAGCGAATAGTGAGGATACTGGGTAAGAGACACTACATTCGTAGTGTGTGGATAAGCGGAGAATTTTGAGTCTGAGGTGAGGCGTGGTAGGATAATCCGTGCAGGTGTGACAGCCTCTGTGTCCGGATGGCTCAGTGGTCAGAGCATCTGCCTAGTAATCAGGAGACCTGGGTTTGAATCCCGGTCCGGCACAAATATTCAGTTCTGCTCAGTGATTTAAATCAATTGCCACTCGCACCTAATGTCTGTATTTCCTTTGTGTCCTACTTCTTTATGTAGTTATTTATTTCTTATTTAGTCTAACCAGATTAAGGACCTGTTCATCTTACGAGGAACAACAGATACCAAGAATAACATAACAAATAATAATAATAATAATAATAATAATAATAATAATAATTGACACTAAGAGTAATGATTATAATAATAATAACGTTTTAAGGACAGCCACAAGGTGCACTCAGTAGGTTTTATTGAACGGCTTCTCTCTACAATAATACACGAGCATCATCAGAATATTTGGAGTTAACACTGTGAAATATGCAACAAAGTGTGACAATATGACAGCAATTACATTGACATCAAAGAACATATTTCATTTGCAGTTCGATACCTTATTTTACAGTGCACTACTTGGCCGATTACACTGGCGGGGCCAGATATTAAATTCGCTGCACGACAATGTTTGCTTTTTCCATGCAATGTCAATCCAAAGATAGTGCAGTATTTTTATTAAGCGAGATAAAAAGGTAAACTACTTCCGTTTATTAAGAAATTAATATTGATATAGTAAATGAGATTTACATTTCACTCGCCCCTTTACGGGCGTGTACATAGATGTGTCATTTCTACACTGGATGTAATTTCATTGTGCTCCAATATCTATCAAAATACATCTTAAAAAATACATCTTTTAAGATGTCTTTATAAATATATTTCCAAAAATATACATTAAAAGAAATAGCTTTTTTTAAATACTTCTGTTAGGATAACATGGCAGGCAGTTGAGATTACGTCTTGAGTAATCGACGTAAATTAAATCGTTTTGTTCATTTAAAGGATTTTGTGGGATTTTCTTCTTTTCTACGAAAATTCGTATTCCTCCAAGGCGTTTAGCAAAGGGTCTCTATCTACGATGTGTATAGTTTCCATGCTATTTTGAATGTCTTTTAAGGTGTGGTTAAATGGCTCTGGGCACTATGGGACTTAACATCTGAGGTCATCAGTCCCCTAGAACTTAGAACTACTTAAACCTAACTAGCCTAAGGACATCACACACATCCATGCCCGAGGCAGGATTCGAACCTGCAACCGTAGCAGTCGCGCGGTTCCGGACTACAGCGCCTAGAACCGCATGGCCACTTTTCAAATGCTCGCCCAATGTTGTACGGCCGCAATTTCAAATGCAATCTCCATGTAAGATTCCGTGTTCTCACACTTCGTTGTGCATTTCACAGCGTAGATTCCAGATGATGGTTCAAATGGCTCTGAGCACTATGGGACTCAACTGCTGTGGTCATAAGTCCCCTAGAACTTAGAACTACTTAAACCTAACTAACCTAAGGACATCACACACATCCATGCCCGAGGCAGGATTCGAACCTGCGACCGTAGCGGTCGTGCGGTTCCAGACTGTAGCGCCTTTAACCGCTCGGCCACTCTGGCCGGCAGATTCCAGATGATTTGATGATGCTCTTTATTACTACAGAGCGAATCCAGTCAATAAACCATTATGAGTGAGACTTTTTTTGTAAAGCTTGTGGCATGAAGCCATGTTTAGTATTATCATCGAAATGGATAAAGGAAGAGGAGAAAATTGAAATGACAGTGACAGTAGCTGCTAGAAAAGGCCAGAAAATATCTAGAGAACTCTGCCGACAAGGAGTAGGGACAGATAGTGAGAAAGGTGGACTGACGAGAGTGAGCTGCAGATAGTGTGGGAGAGATGGATATTGTGACAGAATTCAAACCATTAGCTGTTTTTCAGAATTTGGATGGAATTTAGTTCCTCTGATAGTTTGAAGGAGAATGTTCTAGAGTCGGGTTTCTGATACAGCAAATTATTTCGACAACTTGGCAGTGTCAATTGATGGTACAGAGAGAATTTTACTTTGCTGAGAACGAGTATTTCTGTTGTTCTGTTCACGTGGTAGTGTAAGAGTTGACGGCAAATAAGAGGGAGTACCGTAATTGAGAAGAAGATTGAGAAAACATAAAATACGATAGTCCCTACGCTCATCAGCACATAGCCACGATAACGGTTAGGAGCCTGATTTGATATAATCAAAAACGCGCACGTCACAAGTGTATCGTACACAAGCATTCAACGCCGTTTCCAGCCTGCGTGATCTTTCCTACGAAAGTATCTCTATTAGGTTAGTTTTTTCATACTGGCTATGAAGTGGTGATCTATATTTACTTTCTTAGATGAAGAAAAACTTCTTAGCCAAGATCGCAATAAAAACACTGTATTGTGGATGACAGATTTTATGTTCATCTGGCACAAGATGTTTGTAATAACCTGTACGAAGATCTGATGAAAGGTAACATAGTTTTAACGAAACCGGTCATCCACAATACAGTGTTTTATTGCGATCTGGGCTAAGGACTATTTCTCTTCCTAAGAAACTCCCTACGATGTTTTTTAAAGTGTGAAAGGAAATATTTCCTTATATTTCTGCAGTGAGTGAATGATGCTTACACTTTCTTACAGACTGAAGTTATGTGTTGAGTTCAGTCTAAGTGATGTACAGAATTACCCCCAAGTTCTTTGCAGAAGAACGAAAGGTTATTTGTGTGCCGTGCAAGATGGAAGAGATATCTGAACTGAGTGGTAGTTAAGTCTTTTATGAGCGACTGAGATTGCTTGCATTTTAGATGTGTTAAGTTTCAAACCTCTATTCTGCGCCCATTGTGACAGGGAAAGTAAATCAGCATTTACATTCTGAATAGCTGCGCGGAGGTTTCTTGGACTTGCACTTGGGTACGATGGAGGTTGTCTGCGTATGGATGATATTTGCAGCGGGAGAAAATAGCTGACACATCATTAACAAATAATGAGAAGAATAATGGGCCTAACATTGATCTTTGTGAAACCCCTGTTACTAAATTCCTACAGTGTGATCTTTTTCTTCCAATCATTACGAGATGTAAGGTATTGAAGAAAAATTAAGATTTGTGCGTTTAGCAAATAGAATGTCAAAATTGACGGTGTTGAAATCTTTTCATAATCCAAAAGGAATGTAATAGTCACATGTTGTTTGTCCATAGATCGCTGCAGTTCGTTACTTTTATAACAGCAATCGTCGTGCAGTGAGTTTATCGTAAACTATAGTCGTACTCCTCTAAAAGATTATATGTTTTTAAATAATTAGTAAACTGTTCTTGAACTATGTATAAAGGGCCTTCAAAAAGATTTGCACAATCGTCTCTGATTGTTTTATTTTTTGCAAGAGGAGAATTAAATTTTTTGTGAACATGCTTGGAACATTTAGCTATAAGTTGGGGCATAAAAGTATTTTCTTTTATTTACATGTGAGCCATGATTGACCGTGAAGTATATGTCCGGCTGTGAGAACGTTTGGTGATGGAGTTCCACTTCAGGACCGGAGATGATTCTGCATCATCGACTCACAGGAAGTTGCTCCCTGTTTATGGGAAGAACACAGTGGATCGCAGCAGTATCCAGCGGTGGTTGCAGAGGTTTAAAGAAGGTGATTTCTTTCTCCTGGTCAATCCACGATGCGGTAGACCATCCAGAATGACAGATGTGTGACGACACGACAGCTTACTGAAATGACTCGTTTGTCACTGGGTAGTGTGGTATCAGTGGTACAGTCACTAGGGTACAGAAAAATCTTTGCACGTTGGGTGCCTATATTATTGAAAGAGAAATGAAAACGATGAGGAAGAATGTGTGCGAGGGTCTCACGAAGACCATTACTGAAGAGTGGAAACAGAGTTTTGACAGCGTCATTACCCAGGAACATGGCTGTTTTTGTTCGAACCTGAGAGCAAAATCCAATCCATGGAGTGGCGTCATCCGGGTTCCCCTCGAAAGAAGAAACCAAGACTTTCACGAACAGCAGGCCGAAAGGTGATGACCTCCTTCTTCTGAGATCAGTGTGGTGTCATTTTCATTGACTTTTTGGAACCTCGCTCTACAATTAACCGGGACCGTTACTGTTTGTCATTGGACAAGCTGCGACGTGCCATCAAGACCCACAGACCCCAGCTTCAGGGTCAGATCATCAGACTACACTATGACAATGCCAAACCCCATACAGCCCTTATAGCGCAGGAGAAAAGCAGGAAAATGGGTTGGAAAATTGTTCCTCATCCTCACTACATTCCGGACTTGGCTCCGTCTGATTTTACCTCATTGGTCGCCTGAAGGCCCGCCTGCGCGTTAAAACGTTTGATAGTGAGGAAGACCTTACTTTCTGTGTCAAGCGATAGTGTAAAAGTCAATCCCCAGAATTTTACCACAGTGCATTTACATCATGGAAACAACGTTGGGCCAGGTGCGTCACAGCTGATGGAGGCTACATTGAGTAGGCTCAATGTATAGCTAAATTTTCCAAGTATGTTCACAAAAAATTTCATTCTCCTCCTGAAAAAATTAGAGACGACTGTGCAAAGCTTTTTGAACGCTCTTCGTATAATAAAGTCTTGGATAATCATGGTGTAATGCAAATGGGCCTACAGTCGGAATGTTGTTTGGCCGATTTATTTTTGTGTAATGCATTTATGAGTCCGTGCTTTCAGGTTGTTGGGAAGGTACTGGAGGTCAGAGAGAGGTTAAAAATATCCGTTATTTTGGATAGTAGTGGATCGACGAGAAAAATTGTTATTGCACTTTAATATTATCGTGCCTTGAATATGCCCAACGAATTCATGTAATATACTTCTTGGTAGTACTAGGGCTTACTTTTTAAGGCTTTGTATGGTTTTCGCCCTTGCGTGCTGGTCAAGTAAAGATAGCGGCTTGTCGAAATAATTTCATTCTAAACCGAAACTAGAGCTTCAGTTGCAGATTTGGATTAGCCTATTTCTAGACTTCACAGATTTTTCCACAGAACAGCGGGCCTGTGAAAGTCCTCAGTTAGCGTGTTAGTCGGGGGACATACCTCGGTTCTGCATTCCTCACAGATTGACTAACTCGGTTATGCAATTATTTGTAGATGAAAAGATTATCAGAGGACGGGTGCGGTTTTTATGAGATGTGTTGTCTCACAGTCATAAGGTATTTGAGGTGGTCTGTAAGCCACTGTCAATATTTTCTCCTTACTCTTACTGCCTTTAGAGGGGCGTCTTTATGGTATAAACCATCTCTGAACTGATACATTTTAGCTGCAAGGACAAAAATTATGTTTTACGCTTAGAATTATTTACCACAGTGAAGTTGTACTAGTCAGAGAGAGCTTGTAACCCTTAGACCGAGTTGAAATACAATGAAATAAATTGTCGTGCAGTTTTCTTCGGAAAATGACATCACAGATAGAAGCATACTCCACGACAAGTATGATTTTACAATGAAACAAAATAATGTTCATTTGTAATATGTAAGATATCATGATACTTATCGTGGACAGACGCGTCGCTCCATCAGTGTCTGGTGATGATAATTACTCAGCAAGTTGGCATGAAAACCATGGCCATTTTCCCATACCATGCTGCTCTATCTGAGCTTGTGCTTTTCCTTTAGTGACCACCAAATGCATGAGAGTAAAATCTAGAGTTTCATTCTTTTAGGAACGCTTTAAGTGAAGTTTAAAAAATGATAATAATTGCTTGATGCTAAAGAGGCTAAGTTGTTAATAACTCCTCTTTGTCTTTCGTGTATGATGAGTTGAATGATCCCTACCTAACAAGTGTTGGCCGGATGCTCTTCCTACACGAAAACATCATCGTCATGTAAACGATGGAAGGTCATACTCACCGCGTTCACCACTCATTCGATTCCCTTTCCTAATGGCAATGAGCTCAAAGTAACATTTTGAGTTGCTGAAATCTTATCGGACTTCCATCTGGCTTGCCACGTAGAAATTCCTCGACATCATCGTCTGGCCATATGTACGTGCTGCGATCGTCTCTCCCCATCCCTTCCCACTGGCTTGTGGGTCGGAGATGCGGGGTCTGGGGTGGACCGCCTTTCGACTCGGGTCTGGGGTGGACCGCCTTTCGACTCTCAGTGAATTCAGTCCTGTCCTGACTCGCAAAGCGTCAGTCACTGTGTGCGATATCGGCTGCTAGGGCAGGACTCTCCCTGGTGATGGGGGATTGTCATGTAGCCTTACCTCTCTTGATTCTTTAATAACACTCTCTCTAAATGCACTAGCTCGGTAATTTTAGTTTTCTCGTTCATAATGTGATCTGCCGCTGCTGGCTTATCTTTACTACCCAGACGAGCGTATCTAACGCGTTCCATACAGAGATGCAGCGCTGCGTTTGTCCGATGTCCTGGAGGCCACACTCGCAAGGGATGCTACGTATACCGGGTATTTGTAGGCGGAGTTTGTCCTTTACTGAGCATAAATTTCATGCTGTATGTGTGTGTGTGTGTGTGGGTGTGTGTGTGTGTGTGTGTGTGTATGGGTGGGTGGTCTAAACATGGGCTTGCTGCTACTTCTCCGGACGATTCTCGGAATTTTGGCTGAAGAAGAAAATTCTGAGGAGATGGCACTAATACTGCACGGCTTAAACCTTCCTCTCAGCTTAGCTGAAATACCTTTAAGATGAGTTTCGCCAGAACGATTACGGCGACGAGGATATTAGATGTGCATTGAAGAAAACGAGATATACGGCTATCAGCAAAGAAAAAAACAAGAAAGAAGGAGCGAAACTTGCCTTTATGCCCTATGCAGGGCCCTCTTCATCCAAAATTACGAGATTCCTCTGCATAAACAACATCAAGATCATGTTTCGACACCCAAACAAGGAAATATATGATTGGCTCAGAAAAGGACCAATTGCAACTCCAAATATCCGTTGTAGATGATATCCATTGTCAGCGTGGCAAACAGTACACATTGGGCAAACACAGCGCTGCATCTCCCAAAGCTGCACGGAACACGTTACATGCGTACTTTCGAGGCATGAGGGCAAGTCATAAGTGACGAAACAAAGTCTGAATATACTTTCAAATTTGAGGAAACATAAATTTCGAGGAGAGCTTGTAGCTTTTGAGAGAGTACTATTAAAGAATCGCTTGGGCTGGGGCTCCAGTTTGGATTCCGTAGAAATACTGGAACACGTAAGGCAATACTGACCTTACGACTTATCTTAGAAGAAAGATTAAAGAAAGGCAAACCTACGTTTCTAGCATTTGTAGACTTAGAGAAAGCTTTTGACAATGTTGACTGGAATACTCTCTTTCAAATTCTAAAGGTGGCAGGGGTAAAATACAGGGAGCGAAAGGCTATTTACAATTTGTACAGAAACCAGATGGCAGTTATAAGAGTCGAGGGACATGAAAGGGAAGCAGTGGTTTGAAAGGGAGTGAGACAGGTTTGTAGCCTATCACCGATATTATTCTATCTGTATATTGAGCAAGCAGTAAAGGAAGCAAAAGAAAAATTCAGAGTAGGAATTAAAATCCATGGAGAAGAAATTCAAACTATGAGGTTCACCAATGACATTGTAATTCTGTCAGAAACAGCAGAGGACTTGGAAGAGCGGAGATGGACAGTGTCTTGAAAGGAGGATATAAGATGAACATCAACAAAAGCAAAACGAGGATAATGGAATGTAGTCGAATTAAGTCGGGTGATGTTGAGGGTATTAGATTAGGAAATGAGACATTTGAAGTAGTAAAGGAGTTTTTCTATTTGGGGAGCAAAATAACTGATGATGGTCGAGGTAGAGAGGATATAAAATGTAGACTGGCAATGGCAAGGAAAGCGTTTCTGAAGAAGAGAAATTTGTTAACATCGAGTATAGATTTAAGTGTCAGGAAGTCATTTCTGAAAGTATTTGTATGGAGTGTAGCCATGTATGGAAGTGAAACATGGACGGTAAATAGTTTGGACAAGAAGAGAATAGAAGCTTTCGAAATGTGGTGCTACAGAAGAATGCTGAAGATTAGATGAGTAGATCGCATAACTAATGAGGAAGTATTGAATAGGATTGGGGAGAAGAGAAGTTTGTGGCACAACTTGACAAGAAGAAGGGATCGGTTGGTAGGACATGTTCTGAGGCATCAAGGGATCACCAATTTAGTATTGGAGGGCAGCGTGGAGGGTAAAAATCGTAGGGGGAGACCAAGAGATGCATACACTAAGCAGATTCAGAAGTATGTAGGTTGCAGTAGGTACTGGGAGATGTAGAAGCTTGCACAGGATAGAGTAGCATGGAGAGCTGCATCAAACCAGTCTCAGGACTGAAGACCACAACAACAACAACAACAGGGCTCCATGACAATCTCGTCAACAGAGTGGAGGCTACCAGCTAAGTTCGGCATGGAGTCCTGCTCTAGTAGCCGAGACGGTGAACGATGGTTGACGCTTAGCTATTCTGGACTAGACTGAACGCACTGAGAGCCGAACGGCTGTTCGGCTCCCCGCAACTCTCACCGCCAGTCGCCGAGACCTGCGCGAAGCGATAGGTGCAGGCAGAGAGCGCCGCCGCTCAGCTATACATCTCGACACTTCGGCAGAAGATCAGAGTGACACTCATCGAAACGTTGCGGAATTTCAACGCAGCTCAAAAATGGTTCAAATGACTCTGAGCACTATGGGACTTAACATCTGAGGTCATCAGCCCCCTAGAACTTAGAACTACTTAAACCTAACTAACCTAAGGACATCACACACATCCATGCCCGAGACGGGATTCGAACCTGCGATCTTAGCGGTCGCGCGGTTCCTGACTGAACCGCCTAGAACCGCTCGGCTACAGATGCCGGCCTTCAACGCAGCCATCCGGCTGGAAGCCCGAGAAGATATCGTCAGCAGTATACGGCCAGTGAGTCTACTCTCACATATAAATTCCTACGTAATTCAAAAAAATTCTAACGTGCTTCTAATCAACTTGTCGTCTTCAAAAGATATCGATATGTTATTGCTGCCGTCGTATATCTTGCGTAGGGCTCATGACATTAAGATAAAAGTTTTCAGGGCACATACAGAGCAAACAGACAAGAATTTTTCGCTCGCTCACTACGTGAATAAAACACGAAATAAAATTGACTGTATTGGTACGGTAAACCCACTGTCATGCATTGCGAAATTTCTTTGCACATGTAGCTGCAGATGTAAGGCCACTTTCCTTTTTTTAATTTTTGTTGTTGTAACGAAATGACTGATTTACCTCTCTAGTTCACTAAAGACAGATTGCGGTGTATGCCGTTGTGTATCAATATAACAATGAGGAAGACACTCCCGTCAGCCGCGTTTTATATCACTTGAACAATTTTTTCTTGAATTTTTTAGTCGAAACTGTTTTCTTTCTTAAGAAAGATCTAAGATTTTGTAAGCATTTCGTGTTAGTGGCTAAGCCTTGGCTTGTAACCTAAATTATTTACAAGAAAATTAACCAGATTGGTGTAGGAATGGAGTTCTGAAGATTTCGTACAAACTTAATTATGTATATAGACAGTCATCAACCTTGAGAGTCGAGAATCTTCCTGATTTCTGCCTGTTAGCGACAGTGATACTGACAGGATATCGGTCCCGGGAATTTCAAAACTTCCGAGAATGTTTTACGTTTTAAGTCAGACAACAAATGACATTTTTTCATGTAATATAATTGCAAATTAGCTGTTTGGTGTTTCCCTTTTACTTGTACTGTAAAGTCTTTCTTCTTGTGAAATGTCATGATTCTAGGGCAACGGAAAGTACCCTACAGGTTCAGACGAGTGAGTCTGTGAGTATCAAAATATGTGACGTAATTGTATCTTTCGACTGCATTGTCTTAGAAACTTCAACTTTGTACACCTCCAAGGGACCCTAGACCCTAGTTTGTAACATAAATTTCAACTTTGTACGTCTACGCCTTCTTGAGAAAAAGGGGTCTTAACAGACGGATGGAAAGATACACCGTTGGATAACAAACGATAAAACTTTTTTAGGTGTAATAGAATCACAAATTAACGATCTGACGACTTTCTTTCTTTAGTTGTATTGCCAAATCTTGTTTATTGCCAAATCTTATGACTTTAGGTCAACTGGAAGTACTCTGTTGGTTTTGATGAGTAAGTTAATAAGAATCAAAATATATGATAAATGTCCATATCTTCGGATTACAGGGACTTGGAACCTTCAGTTACTTTCACCGTCAAGGTGCTTTAGACCCTAATTTCAACGTGATACGTCAACCCGTTCCTGAGGATAAGGACTTTTAACAGACAGACGGAGGGACGGACGACAACAAAGCGATCATATAAGGGATCCGTTTTTGTCGACGTTTTGTTCTCGTTGTGGTCTTCAGTCCAGAGACTGGTTTGATGCAGCTCTCAATGCTACTCTATCCTGTGCAAGCTTCTTCATCTCCCAGTACCTACTGCAACCTACATCATTCTGAATATGTTTAGTGTATTCAGCTCTTGGTCTCCCTCTACGATTTTTGCCCTCCGCGCTACTTTCCAATACTAAACTGGTGATCCCTTGATGCCTCAGAATATGTCCTACCAAGCGATCCCTTCTTCTATGTCTCATTTCATAATCTAATTCCCTCAGCATCACCCGACTTAAATCGACTACATTCCATTATCTTCGTTTGCTTTTGTTGATGTTCATCTTATATCCTCCTTTCAAGACACTGTCCATCCTCGCTCTTCCAAGTCCTCTGCTGTTTCTGACAGAATTACAATGTCATCGGTGAACCTCATAGTTTTGATTTCTTCTCCATGGATTTTAATTCCTACTCTGAATTTTTCTTTTGCTTCCTTTACTGCTTGCTCAATATACAGATAGAATAATATCGGTGATAGGCTACAAACCTGTCTCACTCCCTTCCAAACCACTGCTTCCCTTTCATGCCCCTCGTCTCTTATAACTGCCATCTGGTTTCTGTACAGATTGTAAATAGCCTTATTCTCCCTGTATTTTACCCCTGCCACCTTCATAATGTGACTCTGAGTATTCCAGTCAACATTGTCAAAAGCTTTCTCTAAGTCTACAAAGGCTAGAAACGTAGGTTTGCCTTTCCTTAATCTGTTTTCTAAGATAAGTCGTAGGGTCAGTATTGCCTCACG
Organism: Schistocerca cancellata; assembly: GCF_023864275.1. Lineage (NCBI taxonomy): Eukaryota > Metazoa > Arthropoda > Insecta > Orthoptera > Acrididae > Schistocerca > Schistocerca cancellata. The sequence continues at coordinate 442,645,706 of NC_064628.1, read as the reverse complement.
TGTTATTTCTACGGAATCAAAACTGATGTTCCCCGAGGTCAGAATCCTAAGAAACGTTCAGTCGACTATATTTGTCGATTTTCTCGATTTTGTGTATTCAGTTGCTGAAGGAATGAATGACATGCGGTGCAAGAGCGACGAGAGCAGCACAGCGTGACTGAATTCACACAGAATTCCGAGCAGCCTCGGTTGCTCCGATAGTCTGGTGGTACGTTCGACGTGCCCAGTGGAAGCCCGGACCTCTGAAGCGCCAGCAGCCGCCTCCCTGTGTGGAGCACGCAGCACGGGCGCTCAGGTAGCAAATCGACTGGCGGCCGCTGGCTGGCTGGATGCGCCGCAGCCTCGGTCGGCCAGCTGCCGCTACGCTATCGGAGCCGCTCGAGTGCTGCCGCTCGTTCATTAGGCAGGAATGCAGGCAGCGATAATGCCAGACGGCCGGCGGGCCGCGGCCTCCGTAATGGGGCAATCACACCATAGTGCCCCCATCAGTGGCGGCACTCGGGCCGCGTATCGCCTCCCTGTGACGCTTTCCGCATATCGCATCGCAGGAAAATGGGTGATCGCAGGCGAGTACTTAGCAAGGCATATCCATTATTTCACTGTCTTTACAATTTTAGCAATAAAAAGTCATGCCAACACCCCCCCCCCCCCACACACACACACATTTCGCACACCCGCAAATCTTTAAAGAATCGAAGAACTCCTATGTGTACAATTTTTAATATTCTATGCCTTTGTATTAGCCCTGTATTGTTTCATTGTTCCTATGCTTGCTTTCCTTTTTTCTTCAGAGATTTAAATCTCTCTTTCTTGTCTTTTGTAATTTCTTGTAATTTTACCTATAAGCACATTTTCTGTGTTTCAGAGTTCTCTTAAGTCCTTCTCCGTTTCCTTTAACTAGTTTTTTTGTCCAACTAGTGAAAAATTCTTTTGCTAATCTGTTTCGGTTCATTCTGAGGATTTCTCCGTAAAAATCAGTTCTTCCTTTTCTCATTGTGTCTGACAGTTCTTCGGTAGTTTGATAAAGGATTTCATTTCTGATGTGGTTCAAATGGTTCAAATGGCTCTGAGAACTATGGGACTTAACATCGGAGGTCATCAGTCCCCTAGAACTTAGAACTACTTAAACCTAGTTCTAAGTTCTAGGGGACTGATGACCTAAGATGTTAAGTCCCATAGTGCTCAGAGCCATTTGAATCATTTGGATTCGGGTGTCAGCCAGAAAAAGTTTCGGAATGGTTTTATATTACCTGATTATGCGTAAACTCTGTTAGATGTCGCTATTAGCGCTCTCATTCTCAAATACTGAATGAGCAAATATCGGTAACAGACACGCCATAAGTTATGTTGCTACGTTGTGCAGGATATTTCATTGTTACACCGACAAACTTCGAGGGGGTGTAGAAGGTGTCTTGAAGCTCAAAATGAGGACAGAAATCCGTGCCGGAAACGTCGTCTAATGACACAACAGAGCGTCGAAGTTATAGGCGCAGGAGCCTGTCGCTAGGCCACCCCTCCGGCAGCAAGTATGACTGTCTCCGAACAGACCACGGGCAGAACGTCTCACAGTGTACCTAACACAGTCCAGATGTTAGGTGACGCTGTATGGTGCTCTCCTTACGCTCATTTTCACGTCGTTCAGCTTTTGTTTGTCAGCTAGATTTTTACTTCTCTTGAATCTGAGATGAACTGCTTTTTGTTTACGTAGGGCTTTTCTGACACTGCTATTAAACCATGACGGATCTTTCCCATCCCTTTAAACCTTACTCGGAACGTACTTATCTAGGGCATTTGGACGATGCCTCTTAATTTTTTCCATTTGTTCTCCACATCTTCGTCCTTATCACCGAATATTTGATGCTGACTGCTGAGATATTCTGAAATTATTACCCTGTCAGCCTTGCTGTGCAAATGTATCTTCCTACCTTCCTTAACATTCCTTGTAAGACACGTAGTTATAGATTCTGTCACAGGCTTATGATCACTGACACCTTCCTCTACGTTAACTGACTCGATAAGTTCAGATCAGTTTGTTGCCCGGAGGTCTAAGACGTTACCGTCACGAGTTGCTTCTCTATCTGCTCAAGGTAATTTTCGGACAAGACATCCAGAACAATGCCACACGATTCCCTGTCTCTGGCCACCAGTTTTGATGCCATAACACTCCAAATCTATACCTGGTAAGTTGAAGTCAACACCAATTACAACAGCATGATCAGGAAAATTACTAACAACATTCTGCAAGCTTTGTCTGAAGCGCTCTACAACTACAAATCCTGACACACGCAGTCTATAAAAGCATCCGATCACCACTTTTGACCATTCTTTGATACTCAATTTCACCCAAATTAATTCACATTCGGAATCTGTGATAACCTCGCTAGCTTTTATCTAATTTTTTATTGCAATATACGCGCCGCCACCACTGGCGACTAACCTGTCCTTATGATAAACATTCCAGTCTGAACCTAGGATATCGTTGTCATTAACGTCTGGCTTCAACCAGATTTCTGTTCCCAATACTATCTGTGCATTTTAGCCTTCAATAAGCGATACTAATTCTGGGATCTTTCCTAGAATGTTCCTGCACTTTACTAAAATCATATTAATTTTTTCTATTTCTGATCTGCGAAATTCTCTGAGGTCGATGTGGCTGATTTAACAGGCAAATCGTGCTTGCTCCCATGGGAGGGGTCCTCTAACCCAAAAAAGCCCCATGTGCACGCCACACGTACTCCGATACTCTAGTAGCCGCTTCCTGCGTGTAGTGCACGCCTGACCTATTAAGGGAATCCTACAAGTCTTCACCTGATAGCGGTGGTCGAAAAATTCGCATCCGATACCGTCGCAGAGCCGTCTGAGCCTCAGATTTAGACCTTCCACTCTGCTCCGAACCAGAGGACCGCGATCAACCCTGGAACATTCACGTGTGCTTCCGCGAGTCCAGTGGAGATCGTGCGAGGCATCACGACTGCCAAGAAGTATCGTACACTGGTTGCAGACCACGTACACCCCTTCATGACGATCACGCTTCCCGGTGGCAGCGGCATTTTTCAAAAGAGGTAATGCGCCTTTCGTAAGGCAAGGAGTGTGATGGAGTGTTTCGAGGAAAACAGTGACGAGTTCCAGTTGATATGCTGGCCCTCCAACTCCCCATACCTGAACCTGTCCGAATACCTCTCGTATGTAGTTGAACATGGCGTTAGAGCTCATCGACCCTCGCCTCAGAACTTACGGGAATTATGTGACTTGCGTACAGATGTGATGCCAACTTCATCCACGCCGGCCGCTGTGGCCGAGCGGTTCTGGGCGCTTCAGTCCGGAACCGCGCGACTGCTCCGGTCGCAGGTTCGAATCCTGCCTCGGGCATGGATGTGCGTGATATTCTTAGGTTAGTTGGGTTTAAGTAGTTCTAAGTTCTAGGGGACTGATGACCTCAGATGTTACGTCCCATAGTGCTCAGAGCCATTTGAACCAACTCACTCCAGTGATCAGCTAAGGCCTTATTGTTTCCATGCCATGCAACGTCGCCGCTGTTATTCGTGCCAGTAGGTGGTCATAATGATCTGGCTGATCAGCGTGTATCGAAATGCGTTAAATATTATACGAACTCAAACATCAGGCTGCGGCACAGATAAATCTTTTACCATAATCTTTATTTCGCATTCAAGTTCATTCACAATAAAAGAGGAACGAGTTGTCAGTTGTTTATTGAATTCTGTAGGTCGTTCCTAATAGCGAAGTGCTTGCAGTAGAAGAGATGTCTTCCACATTAGCGAACAAGAACAAGCGCTCATAGCTCATTATACACACAGCTTAGAGGCCACACTTTTTTTTTTTTGAGTCATCAGTCCCAATCTATGTCTTCCTCTCTACATCTGCCTCTAGTTCCATGGAAGTTATTCCCTGACGTCTTAAGCGAAGTGCTATGATCCTCTCCCTTCTTCTTGTTAGTGTTTTCCAAACGTTCCATTCCTTTCTGATTCTGTGGATAACCTCCTCATTCCTTGCTTCATTATTCCACCTAATTTTCAACATTATTCTCTAGCATCACATCTCAAATGCTTCGATTCTCTTCTTTTCTGGTCTTCTCACAGTCCTTGTTTTACTACCATGCATAATGATAATGGCATTAAAACATATGAAGGCTGGACGGACCACCTTCCTCTACGACCACCATGTTGACATTTTACTTGTCTCAGAAACCTACCTCAAACCTGCAGACGATATTCATCTCCACAATGTGGTTCAGTATCGCACAAACTGACTCCATCACTGAGATGAGGGCACGGCGACGTCCCTACATAAGACACTAATCCTTAATCACCAGGCCGTCCATCTGCTAGAACGCAGAGGAGGGCTGTCTGTGGCACAGTCCATTGCTCTTCAGCCAAATGGCTTTAACAAATATACAAGGGGAACTCTTACATAAAAAACAGGGGTAAAAAGGTGGACATAAAAATACAGGAAGTGGTGATGATGGGAGTTAAAATACACTAATACAGGTACATTGGGGGACAATTAAAAAGTCGACATAAAGTTAGGAAAACACATCTGGAAATTCGTTGCATACTTAAAATCACTGGAGTCAAACACAAGGTAAAAGTCGGTCACAGTATAAAATACACACACTGCGAGACACTTAAAAAGAAAACCACTGGGAACGATGACACACTCACAGAGAATAAAATCCTGGTAGGGATCTGCCGAGGGACTGGAGGTTGGAGAGGAGGGAAAAAGAGGTGAGGGAGGATGGGGAGGTGGAGGAAGAGGAGAAAGGGCAGGCAGGGGGCGCCCCAAGAGACAGGATATCGGCAGGCTAGGAGATGAAAAGGGAAGACAAGGCAGGAAAGAGTGCAGAGACACTGAAAGGGAGCATGCTGGAGGGAGGGAGTGTAGGAGGGGGAAAGCCGCTCAGGAGAAGGGAGGCGGACGAGATAGAGCCCTGAGGAGGAGGCAGGAGGAAGGTGGGGTTAGAGTTTGTAGGAGGAGTAGATGTCAGGACGAAGATCATCATCCAGGAGGGGTAGGTGCTGGAAGTTGCGTTGGGAAAAGAGGTGGAGGGTGTGGAGATGGAGAGAGGGCGGAACATAAGGGTAAAGGCGCAGCAACAGGCTGGGGGTGGAGAGGAATGGGACACCAGGGAGGAGGAGGGGGGGGATCTAGTCAGTGGGCAATATACAGTGTGTGGGTGTGTGCAAGGAAAAGGAGAAGGTGGGGAAGGGGATGAGGTTGTAGCAGATGCATGTGGGGGATGGAAGGTGGATATGGAAGGCGAGGTGGAGTGCATGGAGCTCGAGGATTTGGAGGGTGTTATAGAGCCTGGGGGGGGGGGGCGGAAATCCAAGCAATGCTGACATAACCAAGGATGGGGTGGATAAAGGATTTGTAGGTGTGAAGGATGGTGGGCATTTGCAGTCCCTATGTCTGGCCAGACAGGAGTTTCAGGAGGTAGAGTCCGCTGTGGACGTTGTGTTGGATGTTAAGGATATGGGGAGTCCAGGTGAGGTGGCGGTCGAGGTTGAGGCCAGGGTATTTGAGGTTACGAGTGAAGTGGACAGGACAGCCATAAAGGGTTGGGTAGAAATCATGGAGACAGAAGGAGCGGGTGGTGCAGCCTATAATGGTCACCTGCGTTTTGGAGGGGTTGATACGAAGGAACCATTGGTGCTTCAAGTGGTGAACTGGTCAAGGTGGGTATGAAGGGTATGTTGGGACCATTGAAGGATAGGATAAAGAGCCAGGAAGGCAGTGTCATCAGAAAATTGGAGGAGATGAACAGATGAGCGAGGTTTGGGCATATCAGCAATGTACAGGAGATAGAGGAGAGGGGAAAGGATGGAGCCTTGGGGCATGCCAGTGGAGGGATAGAAGATATGGGAGTTGGAATTGTGGATAGTGACATAGGAGGGAAGACGGGAGATGAAGGAAGCAACAAGATGGATGAAACTGATAGGGAGAGCATAGGTCTGGAGTTTGAAGACGAGCCCAGGATGCCAGACACGGTCATAAGTGTTGTGGAGGTGAAGGGAAAGAAATATACTGGCACGATGGGTGTTAAGTTGGAGGGAAAGAAGATTGGTCAGGTAAGGAGCTGATCATCAGCTGAGAAGGAAGGTCAGAGGCCACACTGGGTAAGGGGTAGGAGGTGGTGATGCTGTAGGTGGTAGTGAATATGGCAGAAGAGGATGGTCTTGAAGAGTTTACTGAAAGCAGAGGTGAGGCTGATGGGACGAGAAGACGAGGTATCTGAGGATGGTTTGCTGGGTATAGGGAACAGCAAGATATGGGAAGTCTTCCACAGGTCAGGGTAAAAGCAGTGGAAACAAAGACATTGTGCAGGGTAGCAAGGACAATCAGAAAGGATAGGGGGGGGGGGGGGGTTCCTTGAGGTGGCTGTAGGTGATGACATCATAACCAGGGGTGGTGTTGCATCTGGAGCGGAGGACAAGTGTGATGTCATGTGTAGTGAAGGGAGTGTTGATGTCTGATAGGGGTAACTGATCCAAGTACTGGAAGCTAGGGAGGAGAGGTGGGGCAGACGTATCAGTGCGGTCAAGGATGGTAGGGGAGAGAGAGTAACCAAAATGGGAATCGTCAGGAATGGAGAAGACCTCAGACAGGTGGGAAGCAAAATGGTTAGCCTTACTGAGGATGTCAGGGAAGGGGCGATCACCATGGAGGATAGGGTAATGCAGGGTGGGTTGGCTACCACTAAGGTGGTGGAAGGCTGACCTGTACTTGAAAGAATTGACAGGGAGGGTGGAGCTGAGGTGTGTGCATGTGTTGCTGTAATTACTAGTGGCAGGAGAGCGTATCCCAGTCACAGGTGTGGAGGAAGGAGCAGTAGAGTCTGCAGGATTCGTGAAGAAGAAAGACAGAATGCAGAGGAAGTGTAGGGTGGTGAGGGTGGATGAGTTTGGTAGCGACATGGGCCTCAACAGCGTCACTGATGGTCTTCTGAAGGAAGGAAGAGGCATGGGTGAAGTCAGTGGGACAGTGAAAGGTGAGGGATTGGCTTTCTATCAGGCAGGCATCCCAGTCAGCACAGCAGTAGTCGTGGATGGACTTTGGAGGGGCAGCTGGGTGGGGGGCTGTGCAGGGGGGCCACAGGCAGAGGAGATTGTGAGAAGGATGGGGAGGTAGTTACTACCAATGGGATCGAGGACATCCACAGCGATACAACCAAGGAGGTTGGGGGAAGCAAAGATAACACCAGGAGTGGAGTTACTTGCAGGACCGATATGTTGTGGGAGAGGAACATGGTCACCATGGAGGGTGGCAGGGAACTGATGCCACTGCCGAAGTGTGGCAGAGTTACAGCTGTTGATGTTGAGGTCGGTGACAATCACATAGGTGGAGAAGTTATGGTCAACATGGGAAATTAAGATGTAGGGGAGAGGGGCTGCAGGACAGATATAGATAGTGGCACAGGTGATGGTGAGGGAGGGAAAAAAGATGCTGAGGAGAAGGTGTTTGCTTGGGTTATTGAGGAGGAGTTGTGGCTGGAAAAGGAGATGCTTGAGGTGGCCAGTAGCGACTCTGTCTCAGGCAAGGGGAAGGGGATTGTCAGTGTGGTGAAGGAAGGGAGAGGTGCAGACAACATGGTGAGGTTGGAGGAAGGTTTCATTAAGGATGCTGGGGTAGGGTATACATGAAGAGGTATTTGCTTGCAGGGAGGTAGCAAATGTTGAGGTAGAGGAGACAATACTGGTGACACGCCAGGAGGTGGGAGAGGGGAAGAAGGTGGGGTGAGGATTGAAGGGGTTAAACGAGGGTGTCTAGGCGGGGGAGGGTAAAGTGGGTCTGGTTGTGGGAGTAGGTGGCATGGGTATTTAAATGGAAAACAGAGCGGGCAGTGAGGGAAATCTGCTGGAGAGTGTGGGGCCGCTGGAAAGAGTGGATATTCCGCAGGACTGGATGATGTCTTGCACTGTAGTGGGAGGGTGGAGGCCTCCTGAGAGGCAGAAGCTCTGGGAATGAGGGTGGGACACTCTGTGGTGGTGACTGTGGCGCTGTGGGCAGTTACTCAGGCTCAGGAAGCAGGAGTAGTTGTAGCCAGGTGGGTGGAGAGGGGGGGAAGGTCGTCTCGGCAGGTGACAGCAGTGGGAGGGGGACTGGAGCAGGGGAAGGAGCAGGGAAAGGAGTGACATACAGGTAGGGGAGGAGACTGTGAGTAGGGGAGGTTGATGAGACAGGTTAAACCCAGACGGAGCACTCCACGAGGTTACAGTGGGGGCAGGTGAAGGAGAGGTGTAGATGAGGGTGGTAGTGGGGGTGTCGATGATTGAAGGCGGCGTCCACTGGCGACAGGAGTTGCCAAACTGCCAAGAAAATAAAACGGGGGCCAGCGGCGGCGGAGGCGATGGTGTAGGTGGTGGCGGCGAGCACCAGGCGGCGACGAACACCGGCGGGAGGCGGCGGCTGCGGCAGCGGCGAGCACCAGGCGGGAGGCGGCGTCGGCGGCGGCAGCGGCGGCGGCCGTTTGGCAGCGGCGGCGGTGGTGAGTACCGGGTGGCGGGAGGCAACGACGGCGTGCAGACGGACGAAACGACGATATCGGCCGGCAGGAGGACAGTCAGCAATGGCAGGGGGCTCTTCCTATGCGACGAGTACACCCTGAGAGTAACCCAGGCGGTGTAAGTCCTCGACGTGGTACTGAGGGGATCCAACCCTCGAATGTGGGGCTGCTAGTTTGTTTTTTTCCTTTATTGCAGGTAGCAGCGTAGTAGGCCGCTCTACAGCATACAAAAAAGGTGATAAACATAATGAGAACATAAACAAACAATAAAAACAGGTGATAAAATGGTGACAGTGTAAAAAACTAGAAAATGGCGGAAAGTTGTGGAATTTAAAATATAAAAACACGGCTTTGACGATGCAGATGAAGACACACAATAAGTAGACAGGCACAATTAAAAAACACGGCGACAGTCTGGTTTCTGTTGGCTCAAGATATAAAACACAACCAGCGACAGTATGGTGTTTGTTCACAACACTGATAGGGAACACACAACACTGAACATTCACTTTAAACAGAACTATAGAGGCGACACGGCGGCAACTGGGGGCGGGAGGAGGACCCGGACTGAGAAGGGGAAAAAAGGGGGGAGGCGAGGTAAAGGAGGGGAGCCGATTGAGGGAGAGAACATAGAAAAAAGGGGGCAGGGCGGACGCAGAAAGGATTGAGGAAGGCAGTGGAGGGGAAAGCAAAAGGACTCAGGGGAGAGAAGAGAGTCAGAGAGAGGATAAGCAGGGTAAAACAGGATGGAAAGGGGGTGGAAGAGGGAGCCCAAGAAAAGAACAGAGGGAGGGAGGGGGCGTGAGGATCAGAGTTGATAGAAGGGATAAATGGAGGGAGAGAGTGCGTCATACAGGAGGGGGGGGGGGGTATGCTAGTTCACGGTGTCAAATTTATAGCAAAAATTGGGGCGGAGACGCACGCGCATTGGCGGCCGTAACAGGGACATCCTCTATCGAAGTCCACGCCCTCTGAAAATACTGTTCCATCTGTGGCAAGCAGAAAAAAGGTGAAACTACATGTCCGCCCTCTGCCGGAACGCGCGCTCGCGGTGCTAAAAGCAAACGTCAGATGTCGCCAGACGTGTCATTGTGAATAAAATGTTTTATCTCAGATGAAATCAAAGAGATCAACGGGTCTCAAGCCTTGTCAAGCTGAAAGCGGTCGTCACGATTTATAACATCTTGTGCTACACGTATTTCCACAGGTTCTTTAATTACTAATTCCCAAAAGGATCTTGCCGAGGCCAACGTAAAGTGTCCTGTGGTAACACAAATCTCAGCTACGGCCGACTTACTGGACTGCAGTAGGTGAGTGTTGGCGCTCTTTTTCAACGTACTTTTTATGTGCAGTGCGTATCGTCTGACCTATGTAAGCTTTGCCACACTGGCACGCAATTTTGTAAATTCCGACTTTCCGTAGTCCCAGATCGTCCTTTACCGAACCGAAAAGACCACTAATTTACACTTGTGGCCGAAATATTACTTTATCTTGGTGTTTCTTTAGGGTGCTGCGTACTTTAGACGAAAGGTTGCCAATGTATGGAAGGAACACCCTGAACTCGAACAGCTCCTTATCTTCTTGATGTCGTGGGCGGTCACATTCCTTCCTGTTTAGCACTGTATTAATGTGATGTGGAGAGTAACCATTATCTTTCAACACCAACTGTAGGTGTTCTAGCTCCTTTGTAAGGCTGTCTCCGTCAGAAGCAACATTTGCCCGGTGCACCAACGTTCTAAGGATGCCGGTAGTTTGTGAAGGGTGATGGTAACTCGACGCTTGCAGGTAGAGGTGCGTTTGTATGGGCTTAGTGCGGTAGACGGAATGCCCGAACTACCCATGTGCTTTCCTACTAACAAAGACATCCAGAAACGGTAGGCAACCATCCCTCTCTATTCACATCGTAAATTGGATGTTCTTGTGGACTGAATTCAGTTGTTGCTGGCTGGTCCCAGCGGAGGTTCGAGTCCTCCCTCGGGCATGGGTGTGTGTGTTTGTCCTTAGGATGATTTAACTTAAGTAGTGTGTAAGCTTAGGGACTGATGACCTTAGCAGTAAAGTCTCATTAGATTTCACACACATTTGAACATTTTTTTTCAGTTGTTGGAAGAAACATGACAGTTCTTCTTCATCATGGGGCCACACTACGAAAGTGTCATTTAAATACCACCAGAAGACTCTCGGTTTAAGTTCTACCGAATGAAGTGCCCTTTCCTCAAAATCTTTCGTAAAAAATTTTCTACTAGAAGGGAGGTACTGCCCATGGCAACACAGTCCGTTTGCTCAAATTATTCTTTGATAATTAAAAAGCAGGTTGAGGAAAGGATATTATGAAAAAGTGCTGATATATCGGCCGTGAACTTGTTGGTGATGAGTGACAAAGAGTTCATAAGAGGAACATTAGTGGAAGTGAGAGGACACCGAAGCTCACTAGCAAGTCAGATTCCCTGAGTTGAACTGACTTCAGTCTACTGCAGTATAGTAGCTAATACGACGCGCACTTCCGACATAAGTTCTCCGTAGAGAGGAAAGATGTATAGCCATATCATACGTTGGGGAATCGATATTACCAACGATCGGCCGTAAAGGAACCCCCTTTTTATGAATCTTCGGAAGACCGTATAACCATATGGACTGGGTGCCACAGAACTACCAGGTCTTAATCCATTGGCCAATTCTTGTAGAATAGAAAAAGAATTCAGCAGCGCTGACGTTTTTCTTTGTACTTCCCTTTGTGGGATCTTAGTATATCTTCCGATACATTTGTTCACTCAACAAGTTATAGATCTTCTGCTGGTAAACATCACGTGGCAACAGCAAGGTGGTGTTTTATCCGCTGGTAAGACAAACTCATCCTGATATTCAGTGGAAATTTTTAAAAAAATCATTCCGGTAACTTTTGGTACAGGTCCTGTATATGCTGACTGTTAACGTTACCCATTTTAAATAACTGTTCACTTTGTTAAGCATAGTATTGTTCAGACAAATACTATGTGTAGTTTTACTCCGTCTTTCTGGATACATACTACATTCTAAAACTGTTGTTTTGGAATATCATTTCACAGGAATAGTTACTGTCTCAATCCTAATGTTTAAAGAAGGCTTATCATTACGCTTTACCCCATTGCACTTTATGGTATGCAACAATTTGGATAAAATTTGGCAATTTTATTTAAAAACAGATGTCTAGCTTAGATGCCGCCTGCTTGTTGTTTTCTGTTGTTCTTTCGAGAAATCTGCAACAGTGTTGTCAAGACGCGAGGTAAATGGACATTCGGATTACGGCCAGATAATTATTTTACTTCAGATGAGCATCTGATATAAAAACAAGTAGTATTCAAACCATTTACAGTTCAGTTCAGAATAAGTTCTTTTATTCGAAGGTTAGCATACGAGTTTAAGTTGGATAATAGTTTGTGGGTACATAGTTTTGGTAATATGCAGACTTTTTATAGAGTGGAGGTAAATTTGGGCTAAATTTCATACAGGAAGGCATAGTGAGGAATTTATAACCTGTACAACATAGGTGGTATAAATGGAAAAAAAAACTACCAAAGAAAATTTGTAACATTTGGAATTACAGGGTGACACAGAATAACGAGAATGTTTGAAATGAGTAGTGGCAGCCATGGTCAGGTGGCAGCACTGCGGGTTCGTGACAGTTAGCGAGTAAAGAGTCCGCCATTTCAGTAATCATGCATCAGTGGAACGGACAAAAGCGTCCGTTAGCCATAAAAATGTTTTATAAAACACTGATAGTTTGGTAGCGGCGCAGAGCGAGTTTCGACGTTTTTTATATTTAAGGACGTCGTGATGCTGATAAAATGTTGGATTAATAACTTTGAAGACACTGGATCTGCCTCAAGGAGAAACCAACAGGGCACCAAGAAGTGTGCGTTCTCCAGCGAACATTGATGTACGCGAGTCTGTTTTACGGAGCCCACGGCGTTCAAAATGGTTCAAATGGCACTGAGCACTATGGGACTTAACATCTGAGGTCATCAGTCACCTAGAACTTAGAACTACTTAAACCTAACTAACCTAAGGACATCACACACATCCACGCCAGAGGCAGGATTCGAATCTGCGCCCGTAGGAGTCGCGCCGTTCCGGACAGAAGCGCCTAGAACCGCTCGGCCACCGCGGCCGGCCCAAGGTGTTCAATTCGTAAGCAAGCAACGGTGGTTAGAATGTCCCGGGAGAATTCTTCATGTTGATTTAAAATTTCATCCGTACAAACTACAGATGGTGCAACAATTGGAGGACAACGGTTGTGGCCGAGCGGTTCTGGGCGCTTCAGTCCGGATCCGCGCTGCTGCTACAGTCGCAGGTTCGAATCCCGCCTCGGGCATGGATGTGTGTGATGTCCTTAGATAAGTTAGGTTTAAGTAGTTCTAAGTCTAGGGGACTGATGACCTCAGATGTTAAGTCCCATAGTGCATGGAGCCACTTGAATTTTGGAAGGACAACGATTACCGGTTAAGATTAGGATTCTGTCAACAAATGACAACAAAAATAATCAATGACGATGAATTTCTAAACAAGTTGTGGATGTCAGATGAGGCACATTTTCATATCATAGGTTATTTGAATAAACAGAACTACCGCTACTGGGCAAACAAATCCTAATGACGTTGACGCTAGTGAAGTGACAGTATGGTGTGGTGTTTCATCACATGGGATTATCGGACCGAGTTTTTTCGCAAATGAACAGGTAAACACAATAACTGTCATTGCCGATCGTTACGTGGGGATGATGATGATGATGTTTGGTTTGTGGGGCGCTCAACTGCGTGGTTATCAGCGCCCGTACAATTTCCCAACCTTTGCTCAGTCCAATTTCGTCACTTTCCTGGATGATGATGAAATTATGAGGACAACACAAACACCCAGTCATCTCGAGGCAGGTGAAAATCCCTGACCCCGCCGGGAATCGAACCCGGGACCCCATGCTCGGGAAGCGAGAACGCTACCACGAGACCCCGAGCGGCGGATGAGTTACGTGGCGATGTTACGAACTTTCATTACACCTGCATTGAACTACTTCCCATACGTACAAGAAGCCTGGTTTCGACGGAGCGACATCACAGTCAATGGCACATGTGCAAGAATTGTTTGGCAACCGTGTGATCTGACGATTCGGTAACATTCACTGGCCCCCTAGATCGCCAGATTTATCTGTTTGTGATTTCTTCCTTGTGGGGTTACCTCAAGAGCCAAGTCTATACGATTCGACTAAGAACCCTGGATGAGTTGAAACACAGAATTCGGGACGCAATTCGCAGTATCCCAGCTTAGATGTTGCAGCGGTCAATGAGGAATCTCAACAGTATGTAACGCCGGAAATGCATATCCTCCTATTTCCACCTATTGCACTATAAATTTTTTCCTTATTTTGTTACCTGAAGATATGAAATTTCTGTGTCTTTATATATTGTAATTGTTTTGTTTTACTATGTATATATAGATATGCATTTATGTTCATGTATGCCCGGATCTCGTGGTCGTGCGGTAGCGTTCTCGCTTCCCACGCCCGGGTTCCCGGGTTCGATTCCCGGCGTGGTCAGGGATTTTCTCTGCCTCGTGATGGCTGGGTGTTGTGTGCTGTCCTTAGGTTAGTTAGGTTTAAGTAGTTCTAAGTTCTAGGGGACTTATGACCACAGCAGTTGAGTACCATAGTACTCAGAGCCATTTGAACCATTTTTTTGTTGATGTATAATTGGTTTGTTTTGTAAATATTATTTGTATTTTTACGCTAGGTCTTGCCTAGGGAAAACTGTGCGATCGAACGATTACATCGATAGGTCGTGTGGAGAACCAAACTGTTTAGGATCTTTGGTAGTGTGAACTCTGCCGCGTGGGGCGCGGGCAGAGCTGAGTCTGGCGGGTGTAGGGCGGTGGAGCAGGTGTGTTGAGTGACGCTCCCGCGAGTTGCCGCGCTTCTGGGATTTGGCAGCATGTAATTGCGCTCGACTTGCTATGATTGTTTATGGCACGGTGTCGCGGACGGGAAACATTAGCTGACACACGTCAAGAGCCCGTTTCGCCTGGTGACCGTGTCGAGAAGAAGGCGCGTCAACATCCAGCTTCTGCAACAGCTACGACCGACAATGAGTGATTGTCGCCACCTCCTCGATCGACGACTTCAAACCTTCAATCAACCAACAAGGAAGACTGAAAGCACATAAAGTTTTAGAACTGTATAGCAGACCTCAGCTTTTCAAACTATTCCATTAGCATCACTAAAATACAGCAACTTAGCATGAACCTTTGTTGCTCATTGTCCCAATTGCATTACCAAGCAGGGTCCCTTCCTTTTCCGAAATGAACTCGAGTGTCGTTGAAATTCAAACGCCAGCATTAAAGTAATATCATTCGATTTCACTGCTTTAATTTCAAAGTTCAGTTAAGGTATTCATAGCTGGCTACAATATTTAGATTACACAAGCACAAATCGTTAATTGTTCAGAATCAGTTAATTCAAGTTCCAAGTTAAATCTCTTATTTCTAAATTAATTGCGTAGATTCAAGTAACTTTTGAAATGATTGTTGAGGTAGCCCAAGACTAGCCTCATTTTATTGAATTTCGTAGTGCTTCAAAAGCAAACAAAGTTCACTATTAATTTCAGTCACTAAATTAACTTTCAATTTTCCGGTTTTATTAATTCTTTTGCTAAATTAAGTCAGAGTGTAGCGAAATTTATTACTTCTAACAAACATTCAGTTTTCACACAACGTTCAGTTGCCACGCTCTTAGTGCTAATTATACGTGCAATAACCTTTCTTTTTCAGTTATTATAGTAGTTGTCCATAGGACTGGCGACTGTAATTTCCCCCAAATCCCAAATATCTAATTAACGCCAGTTAATTGTTAATGTAACGACCACACATTTACTTTCTTTATTAACTTTACCCTTTTTCAAAATTAATTTACACCAATTTCATTTGCATTTTTCCTGTCATTTCGAAGTAACCCTTTCCTCCCTCTTTACCGACAGATTAACTTCGGTGACGCTTGCTTTTCCCAAATTTCCTTTAGATACACGCGGTTTAATTTTTACTGTCATTAAGGTCGATAAGTGAGGGGGAGGTTACAAGCAGATTTAACGAATGTGCAGGAGGACGCGATCTAAAGGACGTAATTTTTGAAAAAAATGATAAATGCCATCAATGTTTCCTAAATAGCGAGGTTTAAAATTTCAGTTACTATGAACACAATTTTTTCATTCATCAGATCTAGTTGTATTGGTTTGTGGAAATGTTCCCGTTTTTCTGTGTCACCCTGTATTAAGGAAGACGGAGATAAACGAATGGATGAGGGAAATGCGCCGCACTAACTTGGGATGGCGACGCTAAACGAGTAGATAGCCGCAGTGTGTAACAGCCCGTGTTGAAGCCCACCGGGTGGCGTGTTATAAGCGACGCCTGGTGGCTGCCCCACGTCGGCTCCTTGGCTCGGACGCGGCGTTACCTGAGACCGGCAGACGGCCGGCGTACAACCTGAAGCCGGGGGCGGAGCGGCAGCCGGCTGCCGGGGGCGGCGTCGCGTGTTAATTACAGCGCGCGCGTGTGCGTGCTGCGTGCTAGGGCGTGCTGCGCCGCCGGCGGGACACTCGCGCCGGGCACGTAGCAATGTTGTAATTAGCGGCCGGGCGGGCAGATATTCCTTTGTAACGCAACCGATGGCTCGCAAGAGGCGGCCCGGCCATTGATCACGCGTCGAGTGTCGTCGTTAGGGCCGGCGCTGGCGCCGTAATTAGCCGAGTAAGCGGCTGGCGCCGGCCGAGGACCCGCCCGGCCCTCACAACGCAAATTAATCAGAATTCCTCGTGCCGGTCTCGGCGGGCACAATGCGCCGCGTCGCGCACGTAGCTCTGGGGGCAAGTGGGAAGCGAGCCGCGCCGCGCCGCGCAGCGACGCGACGAGCCGAGGCGGTCAGCGGGTCAGCTGGCCTCTGCCTCTCGCCAGCTTGTCATGCCCTGCCACTGATCGTCTGCTGCACACGTCACTCTGTCAGGCAAGTTTTATGGTCGCACCGCTACACATGAAAACTGATCTCGGTACGACGTTGAGCTTTATTACTCCCTTACAAAAGAAAAAAAACAGAAGTACTCAGAAGGGGGAGGAGGAAACAAAATGAAACTTCACACGCTGATAGTGTACCTCACATTATTTCTGTGATTACATCGAATAAAATTTGTAAAGAAAATGGGAGAATGAACCTACTTATCAGTATTACTTTGCACCCATTCTGGCTCGATGCGTGCCATGATTACTTGAAAGAGGACCATCATGTCGTCGTACGCTCTCCAGAGGTTGTCTATGCCCGCGAGTGACTGAACTGGTCCTCCATATCTCGGGTAGTGGCAGTGGGACGGAGTTGATTTAGGAGCTGGTCCCACACATGTTGTGTACGCGATAGACGTGGGATTCATGCTGGCCACAGGGGTTAACATCTCTCTGACAGTACATAGAGACAAGTGCTTTGTGTGGACGAGGACTGTCCCGTTCAAAAATACCACCACGATACAGTCGCATGAGAGGCTAAACATGATAATACAAGATGCCTGTGACGTACCATAGTTCCGTCAAAGTTCCCTCAATGACTACCGGCTGTAGCCTGAGTTCACACTCGATGGCTCCCCACGCTATAAAGGCAGAAGTGACGAAACTGTTTCTCTCCAAAACACTGAAAGAATAGTTGCCGGCGTACTCGTCAACGACTATCATTTGGGGTATGGTAGAACACTGAAATCAATGCTACACTCTTCGTCAACAGTCCATGCATCTCAGTCAAGACACCTCGAAAGGCAGTCTTTTTTCTTGTGGTGCTAATAGCAGCCTATGCTCATATGGTAGCTGCCTAATCTGGTTGCTGCTTGTCTCTGACCATTTGTGTAGCATGACATAGGATTTTGGAGGGAGTCCATTACCATTACTCAGGTGACAGAGGCAGATGTGAAAAGATTACAATGTGTTTGTTGCACAATCTATCCTATCTTGTGGTAGTCACATGTGATTGACCGGAACATTCACAGGTATGCCTGGCCTCACGTTCCCATGCAGTCCAGTATCCTTACCCTCACGTTCTCAAATAGAACATGATTGTACCACATCCAATTCCCGAAAAATCTAAAAATTGCATAACTGGACCAGACAGCCAAATACAGACTCACAATAAGGCGTCATTAAAACTGTGTCAGATGCTGATAGAGCAGTCTCAGATGAGTATGTAGCATCTCCGTGTCCTTCAACTCATCATCTGACGCTGTTCACGTCCCATATATGCACTGCCAGGCCTGGTGATAACACTAAACACGAATAACATTAATGCCCTCAGTGACCACTTTGCCTGTTACAGAGCATAGCAACTCTAATCATTCATATATCCTCCGATGTGAGTTCTTTTATGAAGTTGCTTCAACATCCGGCAGTGTCTTCTGCGTGCTTCATTTTTCTATCAGGCAGTGTAAAAACTCTACACGAAGGATAAGTGTGCTGTCTCAACGAGCGCTGCGCTGTGCAACTGACAAACTTGTAAAGCCTCAAAGGAACTAAAGTTGGTAATACTCATCAGACCGTTGCACTTTTTATAACCGACGGAAGTGACGCTACATTTTGACACTGCATTTGAATATGGGAGGACACTGACGCATATTACTAGATTTCGATTTTTTTTAAGTCTTACGAAATGCTTATGGAGAAGGCGATGATTTTTCCTGTGAAACAGCAGAACTGATATCCAGCATCTTGTAACAGAAACTTACACATATCTAAGGAGTTATCAAGCTTCATGTCAGGCGCTGTGGCTGTTCTCAAGATGACGAGGAGACTGGTTCAGAAGTGGAAAGTGTCGTTCAGGCATGCTGGCTAAGGGTTTAAAGAGCCACAAGATCCTGTAAAGTGTTCAGTCCTCTGGGCTCGCCTCCCTTTCACGTAACTGATTTCAGTTAGTGTCCGTACACAGACAGCGGCGCTCGTCTCACGTGAAGAGGCGCAGTGACCAATTCAGTGGGCTGTATGGAAGATTGACAACGATGAGGCTAGTCGTTGGTTTTAATGTAGTTTTGTATGCTGTATCGCGAAGTGAAGGAATTGGAAATGCGTCTTCCTCATGACAAATTAAGGCTGCTGTTGAGTGCGGCGGCCGCCACCGCTGGCATAGATAGCAAAACAGCCACTTCAAGGTAGGAAATTTGCTTCAAATGGCTCTGAGCACTATGGGACTTAACATCTGAGGTCATCAGTTCCTCGAACTTAGAACTGCTTAAACCTAACTAACCTAAGGACATCACACACATCCATGCTCGAGGCAGGATTCGAACCTGCGACCGTAGCGGTCGCGCGGTTCCAGACTGAAGCGCCTAGAACCGTTTGGTCGCACCGGCCGGCGGTAGGAAATTTAGCAAATGTGAAGGACTGAGCTCAGGCATGCTGGGTGACAGTGGAAGAGTCTCGGACAGTGCTTCCTCCTGTGGGTGGAATGGTGGCAGCTGAGCTGTTTCAATGGGGGGAAAGAACAGTGCCCCGCAGCGACACACGCTTAGTCAGAGATGAGGCAGTTCGGTGCAGAGGCCGGCGCCAGTGTTATACGGTTTCTTTGGCCGATTGTGTCAGCACAGTGCACTAATAATTGATCCCTGCAGAGAAGAGAGCATGGTTCAGCTTTACGGATATCCCAGATGACTTTTTTTTCCCGTGAGCTTTCCAGAGAACGCCATTTTGGCCTGTGATGGAAAACTTTTCGCTTCAGTCGTTGTAATAGGTCACCATGGTTCGAAGGCCACCGCGCAGACGTTTCAAGAATTCCCTCATTTTTTGAGGGATGCACTGGCTCTCACACTTGTATTCCTATGCGAAATGAGAAGCGATGTCTTGATTGGCGAATTGACTCTGATGGAAAGGGGTGTACCAGAGGGCGAATGTTTGTTGTCGTGAGATGACTGGTCAAGAAGGATCAGTCTATCTCCAGGGAGCAATAACGGGCATTAAAAAATACGTTATTGGCAAAAATTCCATCCACGGCCCGCCATTGGTGGATTGTGCTTTTCAAAGCTCCTCCACATGGATCGTATGGTTTTGCAAGGCAGTTTGCAGAGGTGAGAACCGCATTTTGAATGGTGCGATGAGAGGACGTGGGCCTGGTGTGCCAGAGAGGAGTCGTGATCAGAATGCCAGAACTGTATTTTGTGTGGCTGCCGCAAGGCCCACCATACAGTCAGGGTTAGGTGGCATCTCTGGTCGATTTTCGGTTTGTTGCTGGGAGACAAATCAGAGTGAATTTTCTGACCGACAGGCTTGGTTCTCGAAGCAACGCAATTTCTTAACTCGTTTGGGGATCCGACTCCGGGTCCTATATCGAGCTGTAGAAGCTGTGGTACATCAGTCGAGTCCTCACCGGCACACATTTCACCACGTTGCAAACTCCCAATGGTATGCTGCTCCAGCTTTATAGGAATACTGGAGGTGAATAGCTGACCGTGTACGGCGTTCGCCCCTGCAAATAGCAGCAGTTGGATCTCGATATTTGTATGGCACCTTAGCATGTGGCTTATCGTTCATAATTTATGTCAGTATGGTGAATTATAGCAAGAGTGAGAACCGTGGTGTAGGACTTCTGCCATTCCCGACTTTGTCAACTGCACTGCAATACTTTTCATCTTCCTTCTAACTAACACTAATTATGTTGGCTTAGTGTATTTCACTCTTGCATTTTTCTGATAATAAATCTGCGCAGTCACATTTAACATCTTTAAGTGCAGAAGAAATCAGAGCCTATAACCCTTTTTAAAGTAATTCATGTAGATAATAGTTAAGATAGTGGTGTTGCTGAAGGGTGAGTCTGTCACATAGAGTACTACCTGACACATTGAGGTAAGGAGTGGTATCCCACATTACCAAAACGAGAGTTTTTAAGCTCTGTGTGGGTGGACAGATGGAATGTGCCCCTAGGGTAGATGCCACAGATGCCACTGAATCAGTTTTACGCATGAACGTGCTCACATGGGGGTGGGACACCAATGTTCTGGCTGGCCTTCTGCATTTAAAACTACCAGAGCTCTCCAAAAACTGAATCAACTAATCACAGGCCTGCATTTAAATTTTGTATGTCCTGTTAGATATCAAAACTGCTTCATCAATTCAAGACATATGGGCAAAGAATGCTAGTCTCTCACCAAGTAGTCTCGAAAAATTTAGAAATTTGAATAAAAAATTACGTTGACAGCTAAAGGTGGTTGGAAGGAGGTACCGGGTCCGGATTGGCTAACCAAAATTCGGCTTGCGAGCTGATCCTGAAGTGATACCCGCTCGAAACGGCACTTCGTCTTTGGTACCCCAGAGAGGTGGACGCGCATGACACTTTCCTCGGTGCTTTGGCGGTGGCAAATGGGTCTGTCTACGGTATTTCTCAACGTTCTTGTGACGTGTAAGATAGAAAAAGCGTTTCTGCGAAATGCGCTACACTGTATTGTAAGTATCCCGTGATTAAAGAGTGGTACAATCGTTTCAGACCCATGTTCATATAACATAACTTCTTTACGTTTGAGGAATGTGTCCTGCAATTTGTGCTGTACATTTCTGTTACACCCCGTATATATGTATATACAGTATATAGGGTGCAACAAAAATATACGGTACAAATTGCAGAACACATTCCTCACACGTAGACGAAGAAATTATGTTATATGAATCTGGGTCTGGAGAATATACATATATATATATATATATATATATATATATATATATATTTCAGGGGCGGATTCCTGACAGGAATTGGCAGAAAAACAGTCTTATGAATATGTATCCAGAAATGCATCGTTTGCCACGTAGATGCCGCTGACGAACGAAAGATCCTCTGACCATGTACCATGCACTTCTTGTGTGTTACAGGCTGTGTGAGCGATTTAGCGTACTGTAAGGAGCAGTATGGTCCGGTATTCGTGTCGAGAACAAGTAGAGAAGGCGATTGTGTATGGTCAAGCAGATGGAAACGTTCGAGAGTCAGCACGCCTATACCAAAATAAGTACCCTCACAGAAACCAACCACGTTACATAGTTTTCCAGGCCCTTTTGGGCCGTTTGTGTGATTTTGGTTCCTTTCAGCCAGACGATGGTGCAGGGAGAACGCGGACTCTGCGTACCCCAGATTTGGTGGACCAGGTTCTACAGGTTATTGAAACGAACCCTAGTACAAGCTCCAGGCAAGTGGCCCGCCAATATGGTGTAAGCCAAAGTACGACTATGTGTGTCCTGTTTGACAACCGCTATAGCTCCTATCACCTGCAACGAGTGAAAGCATTTCACTCTACGGGAAGGTTTTTGTAGATGGTTTTTGCACCGTTATGGGATTTTTGCCATCAGTCCTTTGTACCGTCGAAGCAATGTTTACCAGAACTGGTATCATCAGTCTGCATAATCGTTATCTATGAGCTACGGACACGGCGGAGTCAGAGAAACTTTCATTCATCAGTGCCGTCTACTGTGGCAACGATACTTATCCGGACACTCGTTCGTAGGACCTTTTTTCTTTCGTGTCGAGTCAGGAAACCATACCTACAGTTTGTCGGTTTTACTAATGTTCGCCCTGTATTTAATCCAGACAGTAATAACCTAGAAGGAAGAAAGTATCGGTTATAACAAATCGCCACGTCGTATTAACCCTGTTTCAAACAAGGTCTATGGTTGTAATGCATGAATGCTGTAAGTCTTTACGCTCCCAGTTGTGTAGCATCAACTAAGTAGGTCAATAGAACAACTAGTGGCATCTGCTATAGATTTAAGCTACTGATTAAATTAAAAAAATAAAAAGGGAATGCGGCTATATGAATCAATCTTCGTGCAACTTTCTGAATCAAAGTGCAATATGTATTACCTCTTCTTTATCAAAATCTTTATGTAGCCCAATTACAAACCAAACTCACTCAGCCTCCACTGCAAAATTTGGTATTGATAAAGTATGCGACTTCACCTGGAAACGTGTAGCTAATGTAGGAAATGCTGCGAAGAGATTTAAGTGCACGAGAATTTTCTCCTTCAGCACCAACAAAATATCATGACACAAATTCATTCCTTCGTCTGAATGATGAGTCCTGCCCTGTTACCGCAGAATCAGAAGTGAACCCAGGCCTAGCAAGTCCTTCTAATTCTCCAAGAAATTCGGAAAGCCGGACTTCAGAAACACCGTCATCATCATCATTTTCTTCTATTTTGCAATGCCAACGAAAACCTTTGGTACCACAGGTACGAAGAAAGAGAAAAATTCAGATTCTCATCTGACTTCACCAGTTCATCTTAGTTTTACAACAGGTAAAAGTGCATTTCTAAAACTCCCTAAAAAGTAGTAAAAGGTTGCAGAAACACGCTGGATGTTCAAGAGAAACCTCCAAACCAAGAAGATGATTCGAGGTAGTGTCGGAGGGATAAAACACACATTGTGATTTCTGTAACATCAAATGTGACGACCGTAGATGTGTGGGCAAAAGGGTAATGCACGATGTGTGATAACGGCAAGATGTGGTTTTATGAAATTTGTGGGGGTTGCTGGCCGTATCCAGTTCCACTGTGGAAAAGGATTTATCAATTCCTAGAACGCAATCTACATAACGAGTATAATTGTATAACAGTTAACAGCGATTCATGTAACCCCATGTACGATTAAAACAGCCCAAAGAAGTTTTAATTTTTCCATAGTTTTAACATTTTAAATTTTGCTATTTACAGTGGAGAAGAATAGATCCTGAATCACTCTACTTCTATCATAGAAAACTTATAATTATGACCTATTCACCATTAAAATATAACATGCATCATTAAATATTTGTTACACATTTGGGGCTCAAAAATTTGTAACGATTCATTAGCCCAACCTTACCCTACCTGAAAAACTTGTGTTGCATCTTCCAGCCTAATTTAGGTCATTATCATGGCTAGAGGCAATGTTACTGGCGTAGGCTAGTATTTGGTCTTGTGCGCTGAGTTTTACGAACAGAATCCACTGGGAAAAGTATTAGAGCTTTTATGTGAAAAGCGGCAAACATGTCTGTTTAAATACACTGACGCAAAAACAATCGGCACACCAAGAAGCAGCTGTGCGACATGAACCAAAGTTGCTAGGTGCATTTCTACATCTGAAGGATGATATCTATTCAGATATCGCGCCGGTTGCATACGAACGGCGCTAGTAACGGCAGTATGAGAATGGAAATCAAGTTTGTTTTAAATACATGCTGCCGACGGTGGTGAGTGTTACTTATCTTTAAGATAGGACGTGGTGAGTTGATATTAATCACTAATGCCTTTAAGTCGTGTTGGACACACACCTGGAGCCATGGTCATGTGCGCAATTTCGTATGACACTCTAGTGGTTATCCCACGCACCCTGATTGCAAACTTGTACGTCAATCTGGTGATTCAACCTGTTGCGCCGGCATTCATGAACAGCACTCCACGGGTGTTTTTCAACAGGATAACGATGGCCCACATATCCCCGTTGTAACCCAACATGTTTTACACGGTGTCGACACGTTGCCGTGGCCGGCTCGATGACCAGCTCTGTCTCCGATCGAGCACATATGGGACATCATCGGACAACAAGTCCAGCATCATCCACAAGCAGCATTAACAGTCCCTATATTGACCGAGCAAGTGCAAAAGGCATGGAATTCTATCCCATAAACTGACATCCGGCACCTGTATTTGTGCAACACAAAGCACGCACGACTGCGTGCTTTCATCCAAAATTGTAGCGGTTACACCGATTGTTAGTGTAGCAGCATTTCGCATTTCCAATAGCTTATCTCGAGCTTACAGTAACCTGTATTCTTGTAATGTTAAGCACTTTACCATGTTTCCTTGACAAATGTGCTCGAGGAACTTCATTCCCCTACATTAAATTTTTTGTGTAGCAATATTTTTGGCGTCGATGTAGATAAATGTCTTTGTAATTGTATCATTTCTTTCGTCTTATATGGGTGTCAGATATGGGTTTTAAGATACATAAAAGGATAAGAAAACGATGAAACAGATCACAGGAGTTCCGCCGGATATTTTTGTGCTTTAAGCACAAGATTTCGGTTCGCTTGTGAGCTGCCAGGAGGCCGGCGTATAGCCTTTGCCTCTTGAACAGACATCCGGTCATTCACCCGCGATCTATCTCGTCATTAAGTATGTCAGAAGAAGCTGAAGAATAACGTCATATACCTCTACGGTGAGGAGATGTAACGCAGCATGAAAAGATTTTGAAAGGCTGCGTCATCAGAGGAGACATTTGCGAATGCGTTTGGAATCCTTGTGAGATGCTGTGAAGAAATAGTGTTGCCGTACTTCGCCGAGGTAATGCACCGCATCGACTCAGCACATCCAGAGGGAACCACTGACCGATCGTCACAGCGGCCACATCCTTAGTGAGTCCTGGTCTACCGTATCTTCCTTCGTCGTCGGCGTTGTCGGCGTTACCGTGAGGCACCGTTATACCAAGAGGAAAGGCGCGTCGATCTTAGAGCAAGAGATATGGTAACCTTAAGCCACCGACAACACACAACGGTCACGGTAGCACCTGATTCCAGAATAGCTGCAGTAGTTAGGATCTACGAACTATCCCCTCTTGACCAGGTCCCCAAAACTTAACTCGTAACGAGATCCCATCAAAGCAAATTGTCATAACGATCGTCTGCAAATGCTTCGTACAATGAGAAGAAATGTTACAGTGTATGGAATAATAACAGATACGACCAAACTGTCTTGTCTCTTCTATTTTACTTAACATAAACTTCGTTCACAGTTTTATTTCGCATTCAACACTCATTCACCCAAAACCCTTTGATGAACAGTTTTGGTTGCTTGACACCAACAGTCAATGATAATGATACAGCTTTTCTCCTGTTCATAAACTGAAGCCCGCTCTCCGCGATATGATTAAAGCAAAAGAAAACCGGTCTCCATATAGCGTCCCTCGTGAGATGCGAATAGACTTATTCCGGAATTGACCGCCTCAATTTAATGACCACACTTCGCTATCAGCGATTTCGTGTAACTAAATGTCCATTTGTTAGTCTGATTGTATACCGTAGCTATTTAAAACTCGCCCCTATATTTTTCACAACGCACAATTAGCACTTCTTTACTCGTTTTTTTCTAAGAGTAAACGGAAAAAAAGACGTCATATCATCGGCTTCGTCGATATAAAGCAAAACACCTTAATATGACCAATTTTACCTCTTCTTATAGGATCGGCTACCTTATTAATTTACCACATATTTTTTCCAATAACACTAAACAGGTGTATCGCCGTTATATTTTAATTGTATTCAAAAGCATGTTATTATTATTATGACCAACCAAATCGTGACAAATCGCGCGGCGTGCGTTTATAACGATAGCTTTACACTCGCCCAGCCTTTATTCAGGCAATATTATATATAAATATACAGACAGGACCGAAATATCGATCTCTCTACCGTAACCAATAGAGGCAAACACGCTATTCAAGTTCCGTTACTGCTACCTTGACTCGTAATGGTTCAAATGGTTCAAATGGCTCTGAGCACTATGGGACTTAACATCTGTGGTCATCAGTCCCCTAGAACGTAGAACTACTTAAACCTAACTAACCTAAGGACATCACACACATCCATGCCCGAGGCAGGATTCGAACCTGCGACCGTAGCAGTCCCGCGGTTCCGGACTGAGCGCCTAGAACCGCTAGACCACCGCGGCCGTCAAATGACTCGTAATGTTACACGGCCCCCCAGACTGTGATGTCTTGAAGAGGGTTCCAGACAGAACAGGCTTATTGTTTTGTGTACTGTGACAGGAGAGGGTATTTATTTCGGCGAATACACTCACTCTCAGATTCACTCAACAAGTCAGTATATACATTCTACAATATTTAAGTTGAGTTAATGGGCCTAGACAAAATGCCCTTAACTAAATTCCAGATTTGTTTATAGGTTGTCTTAGAAACACTTCGCACTAATCACTTCATATTCACACCTCATTTTGTTCTTGTATGAAGCCCTCAGTTCTTCAACCGACTGTGCAAGGCAGGGATCACAGCTGGGTTCGACGATTGGCATCCTAGGTCAAGACCCTTATCAGGACACTTGTTTAGCCAGAAAGGATTTGTTCCTTTTCTTTTCCTCTTAATTCCACTTTTAAATCATCCATCCTCGCTGTTCGGTGAGAGGATAAATCGTATTTCAGCGTCGTCATTGTTGCTGATAGCAAGAAGGTATCTCATGGAAATCTTCGGTACATTTTAAATTTTCTTTGTAAGTTAGTATAAGTACGTATTTATCCACAGGTCCTCTTATTTAGTCCACTCTGAGTGTAGTCTTGGTATCATTCAGTGTATCTTGAATCTATATTTCGCTCATTATTGATAATACGTCTTCAGGTCTATGTGAGGGAACAAGCCTTTAATTACATCAGTATCACAATCTGCCACGAGGTAGTTCCCTTCATGAGGTATTTTCATTATTTTGTATGGACCTGTATATAAATATTGCCATTTCTTATTCAGTCTTTTGCTGGTTGATGCTTTTGGGTGATTTCTCAATAAAATTTCTTCCCCTACATCATATGCGACTACTTTCTTCACATTTTTATCAAAACGGGTTTTTCTCAATTGTGCTTGATGCTTCAGGTTTTCGTAGACCTTCTTCACCATATCTTCTTTCTTGGTAATCTTTTGTTGTATAGCAGGTGATTTCTTCATCCATTCTGGCACAATACTTTCACCAAATACTATTTGGTTAGGTGAATAACCTGTCGATAAGTGCGGTAAGTCATTATACACTTTCTCAAATTCATAAACCCAATCAATCCATTTATAATGTTGTTTGTGTATGTACGTCCGTAAAAATCGATTCAACTCTTGGAAGATCCTCTTAACCGGATTTCCACAAGGGTAAAATCTTGAGATGTAAATGTGCTGGATTCCTTCTTCTTTCATAGTGTCTCTCCATACTTTGCTTGTATAATAAGCAGCGTTGTCTGTCAAGATCATTATAGGTTTGCCAAGCTCAGTTATATAGTTGTTGATAAATTTGCATAACATGGGTCGAACGTGGATATTTTTCAAAGGATATAATTTCACAAATTTTGAAAAGAGATCATAGAAAGCCAAAACATATTTGAACCGTCCACGTGTCATGGGACATGGCCCACAGACATCACATGACACTAACATTAAAGGTTGTTGCGGTATGATCGGATGTAATTCTATCTTCCGACAATAGTTTATGGGTTTTGCCTTCTGACATATTTTGCACTTCTTAAGAATATTTGTAGCTGGACGTCCCAAATTTGGGTGATAGCAGTATTGTGCTATTTTGGCTGTACATTTGGTGGCACCAAAATGACCCCAATGCAAGTGATTGTACCATACTAGTGATTCTAAATATTTATTTGGAACACAAACTTTCCAAACATCTTCTTCATCCTTCCTCCGATACAATATTCCGGATTTTAATTGATACTGTTCTTGAGAGTGACTTAGCGTTTTGTTTTCAACAGCACGTCTAATGGCTTTCCACAACTTATCATCTTCTTGCAGTTGTGGAAGACTTCGACATAGCTGTGAAATCTGCCTCTCACAATATTGCCTTGATAAATGCATGACTTTAAAGTCAATAGTCCGTTCTTCACACTCGTCGTCATTCTTTCTTTCCGGTAGTCTTGAAAGAGCATCGACTATGATGTTGTCTTTCTCTCTGATGTATTTGAGCGTAATATCATGTTCTTGCAGTACCAAGGCCCACGGTGTTAAACGTGAATGGAACATCCTTCCTGTTAAAATAAAAGATAAAGCTTTGTGGTCGCAGAATACAATGATCTTCTTTCCATATACAAAATAGCGAAACTTTCTAAGGGACCAGACCACGGCCAGTACTTCCAATTCAGTAGTACAATTAGTACAATACGCACGTTCACAGCTAGAGAGTGTTCTGCTGGCAAACCCAATTATTTTGATGGAACTGATATCTTCTGGATTGTCCATCTGGAAAAGAGTGGCACCCAATCCTGTTTCAGAAGCATCCGCAGCAATATGAAAATCTTGAGCAAGTCTCGGATGATGTGACAATGGAGCATTAGTCAAAGCATTGCGGATGTTATCAAAAGCTTGCGTGCATTTGGAATTCCACTCCCACATGACATTTTTTCTTAACAGCCGTAACAAACAGTCTTGGCTTCCTAACTGATTGGGTAAAAATCGTCGAAAAAATGAAAATAAGCCGATAAATGACTTCAATTCCGTTCTATTCTTTGCATAAGCACATCTGTTAATTGCATCCATCTTTTTAGGATTTGGTTTTATCCCTTCAGGAGTAATTATATGTCCAAGAAATTTCAATAGGTTATAAGCAAACTTGGATTTGCTCAAATTTACAGTAACTCCGTATTCCAAAAATTTCGCAAAAACTCTTCTTAATAAGTTCAAATGTTCCTCCAAAGTTTCAGAAGCAATTAGCAAATCATCCATATATAAAGTAACTTCATTCAGAAGGTCTCTACCCAGATCGGTATCTAATGCCGATATGAAAACACCACCGCTTATTTTCAACCCAAATGGCATGACGGTAAACTGGGAACTTCGGCCCATAAAAACGAATGCAGTATATTTTCGAGACTCTTTCGATATTCCAGTTTAACAATATGAACTACGCATATCCAAAGAAGTTAACAAGCGGGCACCATAAAACTTTTGTACTAACTCTTCTAGGTTCTCCTGTCGCGTTTGTACAGGTATAATGATCTTATTGATCTCTCTGGTATCCAACACCAATCTGATGTCACCATTGGGTTTAATTACCTCCACAAGAGAGTTACAATATTCGGAATCTGAGGGCTCAATAATACCCCATTCTAACATTTTATTGATTTCCTTTCTGACTACTTCCTTCTTTGTCCATGGGATAGAATAGGAAGTACGACATAAGGGTTTATGTGCATACGTCTTTATATGGTATTCAAAGTCTTTTATTGTACGCGGAAGTTTACTAAAATCGACTGATAAACTTCCAACAAGTAGTACAATTCGTCCCTTTGGATAACAGATAAATATTCTGATTCTAACACCTTTTCCTGCAATGACATTTTATCCATCATTTCTTCAGAACATTCAATAAGGCAGATATCATACACATTTTCATCATCAATACTGACATATTTTACCATTAGATTCATACACTATTGATTTGGAATTACTCGGCCCTTTCTCATGGTGGCTGTCAAAACATTACCATTGGAATTAAATATACATTCACCTTTCTCTAAATTAATGATTGCACCGGTTTCACATAAAAAAATCCAAACCCCAGATACATGGTACTGTCATTTTAGGAACAACCAGGAATGTACTTTCTATTTGAGCCCCCCGTATTGTAACATCGACACGTACCTGTTTCACAACTTTTTGTATTTTTGCGCTGAACGCGCCAGAAACGGTACATCCTGTGATAGGAAAAGTGGGCATTTTTACCCCTCGGCTTATCTGTTTTAAACAGTCCAGCGTCATGACACTAATAGTCGCTCCTGTATCAATTAACATTTCAACATCAACATTATTTATACCTGTTGGAATTATTGCCTGTAAAATTTGTCCGCATTTATTAGATACTTTAGGTTTTTCTTCAATTAATTCATTCCTTATATCCTGATCATAATTGTACCTTAATATCTCAGTTCCAATTGATGCCTGCCTTCCTTCTCCTTTCCAGTCATCCTAGGAATGCATTTGGTGACTGGTATTAGTTTAATCTATCTCGTTGAGTCATCGGTGGGGGTTCATGAACTTCCACAATCCGTACAGTATGATCCGAGTTATGGTATTCACCCCGTCGCACATTGGAGGCTCCTTCGCCCATTGGTATAACTCCTTGTGCTGGATGAGGACTCGAGACATATGTTCCATCCTGCCGATGAACATTATACTTCGAATTATCTTCTCAAGGTCGAATACAATTGGGTTCATCACTTGGGTACCTGTTACTCTTATTAATATCACTACTATGCACATTCGCGTCACCACATCGATGTTTACCTTTAGCACAGTAAGTATCTCTTCTATATTTATTATAATCATCGTTTTTATTGCAACCATAGGACGAAGATTGTCCACGCTCCTGTGATGCGGGTTTGACCTGGTTTTCGGTATTATTATTATCATACGTTAAATTATTATTATAATTATTTGTATTACTATGAGTGTGAGTCGACATTTGATTACTACTCATTTGTCTTGCGTCTTCCATAATCATATCTATAGAGTCAATCACCGACAAGAATTGTTCTGCATCGTGATCAGGAACATTTATTAACTTTTCACGTATATTTATGGGCAACCTTCCCTTCAAAATTCTGATCACTTCCTTGTGAGAAATCAAGTATGGCAACTTTCACTTACTTCGGCGGCCCATAATGCGGCTTCTCCGGTAATTTTGGATACTATAAATTGAAGTCGGTCGTGTTCAGACCAGCTACGTGTAAATATTCTTTTGAAACTATTGATAAAGATTTTCGGATGCAGGTTGTTCTTTTCAGTGGAGAACGTTGGGAATTGTCTACTTTTAAAAATGCTGTCCTCCACCTTTAAAGAAGACAAATATCCTCGCTGACCAAAAGAAACATCATCTTTACCAACCGAATCATCAACTTCCCAATGCAAATTTTCGCCACAATTGTACTTCGTATTATCACATGTTCGGTTATTTTTCGACCTATTCTCCGAACGTTCGTCCTCTGTCAACAAATTTTGTGATGACTTTCGTTCTAATTCCGCCAATTTATGATTGGTTTCCTTTTGCCATTTGATTAACTCATCAACTATTTTGTCTTTTATTTTCTGAATTTCGCTAGTGAAGAGCTTAATTAATTCATCATTTCTACTTAGGTCCTCACTGATATTTTCATTTGGCTGGGATCCAATAGTAGTCTTAACGTTGTCTACAATTTCATTTCCTTTTATTTCTATCCATACAGATAGATCTTCATCAAGTCTTTTAGTCAGATCTACCAAATACTTGTCAATCCCTTTACCAGCATCGGACTCAAACTCACTATTTGTTTCGAAAGCTCTTCTATCTGTGCGCTAGCATTGAAACAGCTAATTTCACACTTAACCATTCTATTGGACAGACCATCATAACTCTTCGAAACTACCTCATATTTCTTTTCTACGTCATGAAGTTTTCCCGTTAAATTATTATATTGCCTTTCTAAGGTGTTAGAAAACTCTACATCTAGTTCTCCAAATTTCTCATTTAATTGAGTCTCCCAGTCCGCCTTTAATTCTTTCTTAGTATTTTCCAGTTTATAATCAAAGATGTTCAGTTTACTTTCCAAAGGATCCATTTTACCTTCTAATGAACCAATTTTGCCCTAAAATTTTTCATTCAACTTTTGATTGTCCTCTTTTAATTGCTTATTATCTTTTTCTAGTGAACCAAGTCTTCCATTCATTACACCCATTTGAGTATTTATTGATACCAGCATACCAAACATTTTTTGATTAATATTTCCATTTTGAGGATCAACTTGCTGATCTACTTCCGAAACCTCAAGATCTTTATGTTCTCCCATGCTGCTTAGCTTACTTATCATTGTATGTGAATCTCCTAACGGCTCTAAATCAATAACTGTATTATTATCTGTACATGTCTCCTGTCCCACATTGAGCTCATGGGATGCATCATCCATATCCTCTTCACTTTCGTCTCTCTCTCTACTCATTACTCTACTCAACTGCACATTATCATGTAAACTTTTCGTTCGTTTTGACATGATTATTCACTACCAAAACATACACTTATTTTCACTATGTATTTATATATATTTATCTACCAAAATCACAAGCCTGAACTTCCTATTTTTATAATTATACTGTTATTTTAATCATACTTGGTAGTATCGCTCACTTTTAGCGATTATTGAAGAATACCTCTCTCACTGGACATTTTCACTGGCTGCTACAATATTTTCCAACTCTAGGGTTCGTGAATCCGGATGACACTCGACTCGATGCAGCAATCCTCCTCGATCGAGCCGCACGTTGTGGCGCCACTTCTAACGTATCATCCTTTGTCGTCGGCGTTGTCGGTGTTACCGTGAGGCACAGTTATACCAAGAAGAAAGGCGCGTCGATCTTAGAGCAAGAGATATGGTAACCTTAAGCCACTGACAACACACAACGGTCACGGTAGCACCTGATTCCAGAATAGCTGCAGTAGTTAGAATTTACGAACAATCCCCTCTTGACCAGTTCCCCAAAACTTAACTCATAACGAGATCCCATCAAAGCAAATTGTCATAATGATCGTCTATAAAGGCTTCGTACAACGAGAAGAAATTTTACAGTGTATGGAATAATAACGGATACGACCAAACTGTTTTGTCTCTTCTGTTTTATGTAACATAAACTTCGTTCACAGTTTTATTTCGCATTCAACACTCATTCACCGAAACCCTTTGATGAACAGTTTTGGTTGCTTGACACCAACAGTCAATGATAATGATACAGCTTTTCTCCTGTTCATAAATTGAAGCCCGCTCTCCGCGATATAATTAAAAACAAAAGAAAACCGGTCTCAATACCGCGTGCCTCGTGAGATGCGAATAGACTTATTCCGGAATTGACCGCCCTGTAGGTGTACTCAATTTAATGACCACACTTCGCTATCAGCGATTTCGTGTAACTAAATGTCAATTTGTTAGTCTGATTGTATACCGTAGCTATTTAAAACTCGCCCCTATATTTTTCACAACGCACAGTTAGCACTTCTTTACTTGTTTTTTTCTAAGAGTAAACGGGAAAAAAGACGTCGTATCATCGGCTTCGTCGATGTAATGCAAAACACCTTAATAAGCCCAATTTTACCTCTTCTTATAGGATCGGCTACCTTACTCATTAATTTACTACATATTTTTTTCCAATAACACTGAACAGGTGTATCGCCGTTATATTTTAATTGTATTCAAAAAGCATGTTATTGTTATTATGACCGGCCAAATCGTAACAAATCGCGCGGCGTGCCTTTTTAACGATAGCTTTACACTCGCCCAGCCTTTATTCAGGCAATATTATATATAAATATACAGACAGGACCGAAATATCGATCTCTCTACCGTAACCAATAGAGGCAAACACGCTATTCAAGTTCCATTACCTCTATCTTGACTCGTAATGTTACACTGGCAAAATCTGGAAATTTGTGCTAAGGTCTTATAGGACCAAACTGCTGAGGTCATCAGTCCCTAATCCTACACAATACTTAATGTAACTTAAACTAACTTACACCATGGACAACACACATACAGACGCCCATGCCCGAGGGAGGACTCTAGCCTCCGACGGGGGGAGGGGGAGGGGGAGGCTAGCCGCACGCACCGTGAAAAGATGCCCGGACCACGTGGCTACCCCGTGTTGAGTCAACCCTCAATTACACCGCTTAAGAAGAGGAAGGAAGAACTCAACAACGAACTTATTTTGGGAGCAGGCGGGGAACAGCAAAGGTGCCGCCAGCACGCGGATCTGGGCGCAAACCTAGGTTGTTTTACTGGCTGCCATTTACAAATGTCCTACCCCGTAGTTACTAAGGTATACCGTGTTTCCACAATATGAAATTAAACACACACATAATATGAAACTTATTTCATTTCTACTTATTTTAACGAGGTTTAACAACTTAACATTAATGGAAATGCCGGGGGGCTACGGCCTCCCGTCGGGTAGTTCCTTCACCTGGTGCATGTTTTTCGAGTTGACACCACTTCGGCGACTTGAGTGTAGATGATGATGATAAGGACAACCCAACACCCAGTCCCTTAGCGGAAAAAATCTATCGATCCAGCCAGGAATCGGACTCGGGCCGTTAGGTATGACATTCCGTGGCGTTGACTACTTCTTTTTTTTAAATCTCATTTTGCTCGCTATTGTTTGTTGGATTTGTTCGGTGCGGATGTCCCACGACACCCATTCATGTTAATTAATGATCCATACAGTCAGTTTTCTTTTTATTGCAGAGGGCAGCTATCCTTCCGACCGAACAGGCTGAGCTACCGTGCCGGCGCTGCCAGAGGCGGACGCTTAACCTCAATTAAGAAACGGAAATGAAATTAACAGTTGATGAATTAAGAAGATAGTAAAGACATCAGGTTTGTGGCACGCCGCCACCGATACCATCCAGGAGGGGGAGCCTTAGGAAGACACCGAGTCTCTGCCTCACATGAGGTCTCCGCCCCATCTAATACGAGTACTATTCGGCATCTGAGTGACGCAGAATTACTTCGAGCCTCTCGCCCTCAAAGTAACTGATTCTGCATGTACGTTACGTTACTTTACGTTGCATAGTGTGCTGGCCTCTATTTCTACACTTCTCTCCCAACCTAATATAAATGTCTTATTTACACTTGCTTTCGTGACCCTTCGGTGACTATACATTTAGCCATTATACTGTGTTTGTCTTCGACTGCGCCGCTGTCGTCTGATCTGCTACCACTACTACTGACATCTGTCTCGCTAGTTCTGTCTGTGATATCATATTTTTCCAGCTCTCTTGCTGTCTGTACTCTCGTCGCTGCAAGTACTCTCTATACAGGGTGTTCGGAAATTCGTGTTACGAACGTCTAGGACTTGTGGAGGGGAATGAGTACGTAACGTTCTGAATAGGAACTCATGTCCGGAAACGTACCATTTCCGTTCTACGACGTTTCAATTCAGGTCTTTAACTCATCGACTCCTACTTGAAAAATTGACTTATCGTAACGCAGTACAGTTATTAGGTAACATTTCTAAGGGAAACTTAACGAAACATTCATCCTTCACTTAAGCACATTTGTTTGTAATAACACTTAAACATTACGTGTATGTATTGTTTCAAAAGCCGGCCGGTGTTGCCGAGCGGTTCTAGGCGTTTCAGTCTGGAACCGCGCCACCGCTACGGTCGCAGGTTCGAATCCTGCCTCGGGCATGGATGTGTACGATGTCCTTAGGTTTGTTAGGTTTAAGCAGTTCTAAGTTCCAGGGGACTGATGACCTCAGATGTTAAGTCCCATAGTGCTGACAGCCATTGTTTCAAAACAAAAAAGAATCCAGCACACTGTACGTACAAAACGGTACTGATGCAACACAACAGCGGCTCAATGTTACATACATTGTACCTACGAAGCACGCTACGGTACACACTCTCCGTTCCACCTGATGTCTAGTGTAGTGGTGAGAACTTGTGCCAGAAAATCTTCCTCTGTTTCGACAGAAGTCTCGCAGCATTGCAGAGGTTAAGTGAGAGCCGGTGCATGTCTGACGTACTGCAAGTCGTCCCGTCTGCCCTACTGCATATCAGGACAAGCAGCTCTGAGATTTTTCTCTTTCCCTTAGCAGACGTGGATGCATTACACATCTGAACTCGAATTGTCGTAGAACGGAAACGGTTCGTTTCTGTACGTGGGTTACTATTCAAAATATTATGTACTCTTTCGCCTCTACAAGTCCTAGAAGTTTGTAAGGGGGATTTACTAACACCTTGTAGAGCGGTCTAGATGTTTTTTGTGAAAGGTCTCTGAGGTCGATCCATAAGGACCGATCGCTAAGAGATTGTATTATGTCGTCGTGTGAGTGTGATAGTCGTCTTTCCTGCGAGCAATGGTCACAGTACAAAAGTATATGTTCCAGGTCCCTCTCTGTCCACTTGTTGAATCAGCTTACTTACATGCAGCATATGTGTGGGATGTCGTCCATGGCCGGTTAAGAAATGAACCGGCTAGGACTGACAGGTTTCATCATCAGTCGCTACGTGATGTTGGAGAAAAATACATATACCTTATCGGCCTTTGCAAGGTTATCCCACTCTTGCCATGAGTTCAATGTCCAGGTTTAAGTTCTCTCAAGGTCTGTATCTGCTCTCCTAAGAGGTCTCTGACGGTGTCTGATCTGCCCGTCTGCAGCCAATATATTGCCGCACCACAGTTAACAGTTATACCTATCAGGTATGTCATGAGCACCAATCATACTGCCGCGGGAACACACTCCTTTGTCCGCCCCTTTCCGACAGGGTACTAGCCGCGGTGCAGAGTCGATGTGCCCACACACTGACAGCAAAACATATTGTTGACTCGAAGAGAGCGAACTTTTATGTTAACATTATAGGCATGGGTAATCTGTAGTATACTGTGTTGATCACGGCAAGCTTTTTGCAATAACTTGCATGCCCTTTCTGTAGCTATATTTATGAGCTGATTAAAGTTTAATTTCTTGCGGAGGGAGAGGGGGAGCAGATGCTGGGCGCGAACAGCGATAGAACTCCACATGAGTTGGAAAGGGGAAGAGAGATATAAAAGCGCCACAGCAGTACCTGCCTGATGACGGTAACGAGGTCGCTTACCAAACTGTTGTGCGGATTGGACACCGACATCCGTCCATTCATCCGTAAACTACACTACTGGCCATTAAAATTGCTATACCAAGAAGAAGGAATGCATATGATAAATGGGTATTCATTGGACAAATATATGATACTAGAACTGACATGTGATTACATTTTCACGCAACTTGGGTGCATAGATCCTGAGAAATCAGTACCCACAACAACCTCTTCCGGCCGTAATAACGGCCTTGATACGCCTGGGCACTGAGTCAAACAGAGCTTGGATGGCGTGTACAGGTACAGCTGCCCATGCAGCTTCAACACTATACCGCAGTTCATCAAGAGTAGTGCCTGGCGTATAGTGATGAGCCAGTTGCTCGGCCACCATTGACCTGACGTTTTCAATTGGTGAGAGATCTGGAGAATGTGCTGGCCAGGGCAGCAGTCGAACATTTTCTGTATCCAGAAAGGCCCGTGCAGGACCTGCAACAAGCGGTCGTGCATTACTCTGCTGAAATGTAGGGTTTCGCAGGGATCGAATGAAGGGTAGAGGCCGGCAGGAGTGGCCGAGCGGTTCTAGGTGCTACAGTCTGGAACCGCGCGACCGCTACGTTCGCAGGTTCGAATCCTGCCTCGGGCATGGATGTGTGTGACGTCCTTAGGTTGGTTAGGTTTAAGTAGTTCTACGTTCTACGGGACTGATGACCTCAGAAGTTTAGTCCCATAGTGCTCAGAGCCATTTGAACCATTTTTGAAGAGAGAGCCACGGGTCGTAACACATCTGAAATGTAACGTCCACTGTTCAAAGTGCCGTTAATGCGAACAAGAGGCGACCGAGACGTGTAACTAATGGCACCCCATACCATCACGCCTGGTGATACGCCTGTATGGCGAAGACGAATACACGCTTCCAATGTGCGTTAACCACGATGTCTCCAAACATGGATGCGACCATCATGATACAGTAAACAGAACCTGGATTCATCCGAAAAAATGACGTTTTGCCATTCGTGCACCCAGGTTCGTCGCTGAGTACACCATCGTAGGCGCTCCTGTCTGTGATGCAGCGTCAAGGGTAACCGCAGCCGTGGTCTCGGAGCTGATAGTCAATGCTGCTGCAAACGTCGTCGAACTGTTCGTGCAGATGGTTGTTGTCTTGCAAACGTCCCCATCTGTTGACTCAGGGATCGAGACGTGGCTGCACGATCCGTTACAGCCATGGCGGATAAGATGCCGTTCATCTCGACTGCTAATTGAAACGTCCCCTTTGAACAATTTTACATGTGAAACGTCTACTTAGAACAATTATACAAGCCTGTGCTTAACCTGACACACAATATTATTTAGCGCAACGCAATCTGACTTTCAATAACCCCTACAAAACAATGGCCCTGACTAACTTTAACCTATACCTTTTACAAATCACTTACCTCACAAAAATCTTCGCTACTCAAGCTACTGCAAAACAGCGAGCGCCACTACTGACAGCTAAATAAAAGATTCAAACTACTGAAGGTACTAACTACTGATAGGGATAGTTAGCAAATGAAAGATATTAATAGAGAACAAACAATGTATTTACCTTAATATTCATAATTGACATTCAGTCTTACAGATTATCAAAACTCCGCCATCTCTCTCCCCACGTCCACCACTGCTGGCGGCTCACCTCCAACTGCCCAACGCTATCTGCTGTTCACATCCAGCTATAGCAGTTCATGACAACAATGGCAGGCAACAATGCAAACTAGCCACATACTGCACACAGCACAGCCAGTGATTTTCATACAGAGAGCGCTACGTAACGTTGCCAATAAGAAAACATAAACATCAAACTTACATAAAGAAAACATAAACAGCCTACTTACATAGCCCCCATGCTCCCCACAAAAATTTTTACAAATGGTGTTGGGCACTGGCCAATACAGATTTGACAAAAATTTTTCACAATTACAGTAACAAAGATATAAAATGCACACACTTATTTATACAATGTTGGTCAACAGCTAAAATTTTCTCACAGTCCATAAAGACAGTCCAGATTGTTCATCATAATAGTAATTACAGTTTTTGTTTTTCACAAAGTCTCATTAGTAAAAGAAATTGCACATAGAAGTAGTGGATTTCCATGCAGTCTTGAAGAAGTAGTGTTGTCCTTCCAACGGAAAGACAGTGCTGACTCTTGAAATGCTGACAGGTAATGGGCCACAATGGAGCAAACCCACAGCAGAGTCATTCTAAGTTCTGACGAATATTGGTAGGTAGGTCATCACTGAGCAGACCCACTGCAGTCCTGGTAGAGAGTATGGTATTGATGGGCCACCAGAGATGCAGACCCACTGTAGTCCTTGTAGAGATGGCCAGCAGCCATCTGTTGTGACTGTGCAGGTGCACAATCACCATTGAAGAGTCTTGCGGATAATAGAGCAAGTCCATAACCACCACTTGTGCATTCACAAAGTTTTTGGGAATTGTCCTTAGAACCAGCAATGCTGTTATCCAGTCCCTTGCTGAATTATTAACACATGTTCAAACACTAACAGTCCCTACTTCTCACATATTGTCCATATAGTATGACCAACAGAAAAGTGTGCAGTGAAATGAATGCTTACAAGTTAATAATATGATGAACTGGTGTCAATTACAATTTTATGACGTA
The DNA here is from genome assembly GCF_023864275.1 of Schistocerca cancellata. NCBI lineage: Eukaryota > Metazoa > Arthropoda > Insecta > Orthoptera > Acrididae > Schistocerca > Schistocerca cancellata. Next base: position 442,606,168 of record NC_064628.1, on the reverse strand, counting down.
AGAATACAATTACAAAGGTACAAAATACATCATTAAAAACATAACAATACAGATAACATTTGTAGTACAGGCTTTACAAAACAATAGAAATAAACATATACATCAGTGTTACAGGAATGATGACATGAGTACAAAAATAAAAGATCAGAATCACTTTTGAAACATCAACTTCACACATGAGCATTAAAACAAAACAGAATAAATAAAGTCTAAGCATCTTTACAAAGAAAATAACAGAGTATTAGAAAAATTCTACAACATAGCTCTCATCAGCTAAACACATAAAGACAGGAAAAACACAAATACACACGGGTACCCAAACACATAGTGGGATAACACAAAAGGAAAGGACAGGGTTTGTTTTCAGTGTAACATTTGGTACTGCAGTCCACCCCACAACTTCATTCGATAGATCTTTCGTCTTATTTCAACATTTGTTTCCACCAAAAAAATCCTATCCAAGCATGCTTTCTGTATTTATATGTTCACATATTGCTTACCTCATCATTTATTTCCAAGAAAATCCTACCTATACCTCGTTCCTGTATTCTATTCATATTTCTTTTAAAATAATTATTTCTGATTGTACAATACTCATTGGGGCCCAAATCTTTCTTCGCAATGCATTCTTTACCTATTCTCCATAGTCAGTTTCTTATATAGTCTACCCCCTCTTAAGCTAACTTAAATCTACTGAGCTCAGATATATATACCAAGGGACGAGGCAATGCAGCATCACAACAAATCAACACAAACAGAAATGACAAAAAATGCAAATTGGCAAAGCTAGCAGCATAAATTAGCAAAAGTCAAATTCAATAACACTATGCCTGGCAAACAGCAGCAACTTATACCTAAACATGACATAGCGCAACCAGAAAAAATATTACAGTAAAAACAACAATGCAGACAAGGGAAATGCATATTCACATCTTAATGTCTATGTAATTGAAGTGGTGCACCATAACAACTGATTGTAAAAAAATATTACCATGTACTTGAAAAGAAAATTTTGTTTTACTGTTGCTAGTTCCTTCTTATTGTTCTTTCCTTTCCAAGTGCTCCTTTTTAAAGAATGTGGATCATAAAATAATTAATTAATAAATCTGTTGACAGAAAGAGTTCACATTAGCAAATGCATTTCATTTTATAAGAGCAATGCTGCAACACAGCTGGAAACCAGACATCAAATGAAATAAGCAATTACGCAAACCAAAGCATAAAAATGTCATTCAGTAGTCATGTGACATTTCATTTCATAAGTTAATTGCTCTCAACTCTCGTACAAAGACTCTTGTCATAATCAGGTGTGCAGATGTAAAAATATTTCTTGTCATTTTGTTAGGCATTTCAGTAAATATCATAAATTTTTAAGTAACGAGGGTGTCGCATTAGCGATGAAAGGCACATCCTAATGGCTTATTCTCCAGGTGTTTGACACAGCTGTGTGCCCACAACGCATTACAAAAATCATATGTTTTCAAGTAGCGAGCGTGTCGCATTAGCGATGCCCTCTACAAGGAAATGTCATTAACAGAGGTATAGGCCTCTCTTTGTCCTTCTCTTCCACCTGTGCCTCTGGCACACCCTAATGGCTTTCTTTTCTACCTGAGCGTCTGAAAAGGCTTGTTCTCCAGGTGTCTGACACACCTGGGTGCCCACGTCACATTATGTGCAGGTGGTCACTTAACTTTCTTACGGAAATATTTACGACAGTAGTTTCCGCTACAGTGACAGTCTCATATAAAAACATTTCACAGGTCAAGAATTTTATTGACATAAACATACCTCAACAGCATAATACACATCGTCGTCGTAAAAATAACATCATAACACCTCAGTCAAATGTCAAAAACGTCGTAGCTTCCTGCAATAATTTCAAAACCTAAAGAAAATTCTCTGCTCATTTCAGTAGTGTCATCTACCTCAAACGTACTTTAAAAATTATGATCTCATACCAAAATACATCATTCAAAGCTCTCATAGTATCACAATGGTACCAAAAAAATATGAACAGTGCAAAAGGTACAGACAAAGTACAATTTCTTAAGTGTGAAGTAATCCAACTCTGTAATTGCGTAAACATGTGTCACTGACGTAGTAAAAGGATGTTTGTTTCTCTGTTAAATGATCAGATAGGTGTGTAATTTATGTGTTAGAGAAATATGGTACCGATGTGTTAAATTGTATAAGCAAATACCATATTAGCTAGGGCTCCTTGTGCTTGCCAAACACATGGTACACAAAGTAGGCGTGTACCCCCCTGAGGTTTGTTGTAATTATACCCTCAGGTGTTACAGATTACAGCAATGGAATGAAATGTATCACGAAAAACTTTCTTTGTAATTCAAAAATCTTTAAAAATAAATGTTTTAAGTACAAAATTAATCACTCAAATACGTGTCCAGTAGCGCTAAATATGCGTCTTGCTGTAAGATAATCTCTGGGAAGTGTCGTAGTTATTGTCCTCCGAAAGCTAAGTTCTGCAGAAGTCAATGTACTTACCTCATGATACACAAAAGTGAAATGCTTTGCGTATAGATAACTTAGTTATTATGCTTATTGTTGCGATGAAGAAATTAGTGTGCTGTAAAGTATTGTTGTGCTACGGAAAAGGCTGTCTCATTGTAGCTATACCACAAAAGTTACTACTAAAACATGGTTTACTTTCCAGAATAATTCAGAAAAACTGTGCAGATAAAAACAGATACACCACAAAAGCAACATTGTAAATTGTCACTCATTAGTAACGTCGTGATATAATCGTGTAGCTGTCACACAAACCAACCACTGTGTCATCTGGCATTTCACAGAAAGCACCTCAAATCCAGAATCCACTCGTAAGCAAACCAAAATGTTGCATGTTAACAGTTTCTTAAGTCTGACAAATTGTACAAGTAGCGTGAAGTGAAAATTGCAAAGACTAAGTTAAAAAGCAGATTATCTGTCAATAAATGGTTTTACATGAGAAATGTGGTGTAAACCTTTACTCTTCCTAGTACGCAGAGTTTAACTTCAACGCAATTATCATGTGGTATACGTCGGATTCTGTAAGGTCCATTGTAAACTAGAAAGAATTAGTGACTCAAGTGTTTCTTCTTGTGTGACAATGAATGAGCTTTAATGAGAACTTTCTGACCAATACATAATTTCTTTGCATTTGCTTTACCGTGTAGTTTTCTCCTTTTGTCTGCTGCAGATTTTATATTTGTAAGAGCCAAATCAATTATGTCTTTGTGTCGAAGTTTACGTGTATTCGGGAAAGGTACAAGCTCTCTGATTCTGTTCGGAGGTTCTACATTCTTCAGTACAAGAGTAGGTGGTAAAGCAGTGGAATCATGAGGCATTTCATTCAGCACATTTTGAAATAAGTGTAAATATCTGTCCCAATGCTGATGCTTTCTGTGACAATAAAGTCTGCAAAGCTTATTGATTTCTTTCATAATCCGTTCAGACGGGTTACAGTGTGGTGAATACAATGAAATAAAAACAGGTTTGATTTTATGATTCCGAAGCATGCGTGACCAAACAGCAGATCTGAATTGCGGTCCGTTATCTGAAATGACTTTACTAACGTGTCCCACTTCACGTAAGAAATTTTTAACAAAGGCGTTGGATACAGACCGTCCAGTGGCTTTACGTAACGGAGTGAAAGAAACAAATTTTGAAGTAAGTTCAACAGCGACTAGAACGTATGCAAATCCATTAGATGTTCTGACAAGCGGTCCCAAGAGATCAACAGCAGCAAATTCTTTTAATTTAGAAGGAATGATTGGAAACAACGGGGCACGATGTGAGATAGTAGATGGTTTCGCCTTTTGACAAAGTTTACAAATAGACAAGACTCTTCGAATTCTCTTTTCCATATTGTTAAAATAACAAGTCGTTCGAAGAATATGATAACATTTTCGTGGACCAAAATGTGCGTAGCTGAAATGAATGTACCAAATGAGCTTATTAACAAAATCGTCTGGAATGCAAAGTACCCATAGCTTGTCATCAACAGTGCAGCGTTTGAAGAGTATGTTGTTTCTAACCAGGTAATAATGCCGAATCTGAGTGTGTGTCTTTTCATGCCATTTACTTTTGATATCTTTCCAAATCGGATCTTTATCTTGTTCATGAGCAATGTCCTTTAAAGATGTGGTGATGAAGTTTTCAAAGGCGACTTTCTGAATGTAAAGAATACTGAAATTTTTCTCGAGGTTGCCTTCTGTGTTACTTTTCTCAAGCCCAGCCGGTGCGCGTGACAGCGCGTCCGCAACAATGTTCTCCTTGCCGGGAATGTAGACTATTGTGAAGCGGAATTCTTGCAGAAACAATGCCCAACGTTTTAACCTATCATTATTTAATTTTGAAGACATAAGAAATTGTAATGCACGATGATCACTGTATACTTTTACGTGCTTACCAGAAAGAAAGAAACGGAATTTGTTAAATGCCCAAACGATAGCTAAAGCTTCTAATTCAGTAACGGAATAATTTTTTTCAGATTTTGTTAGCACTCGGCTAGCAAAAGCAATGGTTTTCTGTATGGTAGTGTCATTTTCTATGGCTTCTTGAAATAAATGGGCACCAAGACCAACTTTGGAAGAATCCGTGCTAAGGCAGAAATCTTGTGACAGATCTGGATGGGCTAGTATTGGCGCGTGAAGTAACGCTTCTTTCAAAGAATTGAATGCCAACTGTGCTTGTTCGTCCCAGTTCCAAATAGTATTTTTTCCAGTGAGAGAACAAAGTTTTGGTGTAACTAGAATTTGCATATTCAGAAAACGACGGTAAAAATTTACGAGACCTAGAAAACTGCGGACTTGTTTTTTTGTGGATGGAACTGGAATGGCTCTAATTGCTTCTAACTTTTCAGGATCCGGCTGAATGCCTTCAGAAGAAATAATATGTCCCAAAAACTTCACCTTTGTCCTACCGAATTCAGACTTTTCCAAGTTAACTGTAATTCCAGATTCTGCAAAAATACGTAACAAACTGTTGAGTATGCGGTTATGTTGTTCCCATGAAGCTTCTGCTATTAGAATATCGTCCACATATAAGGTGATGTGACGTTTTAAGAACTCAGGTAATATGGAATTTAACCCGCGAATGAATGCTGCTGAAGAAATGTTCAAACCAAAAGGAAGTTTCCGAAACTGATAACAAACGCCGAAACAAAGGAAAGCTGTGTATTTTCTACATTCTGGATGAAGTTCGATCTGATAAAAGCTGGATCTGAGATCAATGGAAGACAACACTTTTACACCATTAAAATTTTGAAGAAGTTCTTCCATCGTCTGTGGCCTGTCTGTTTCAGGAATAATGATAGTATTGATTTGTCTCGAATCTAAGACAAGTCTGATCGATCCATTTTTCTTCTCAACAACATGTAACGGATTGTTGTATGAGCTTACTGCAGGTTCAATAATGCCCTCGTCAAGCATAGATTGTATTTCTGTTCTAACACGGTCCCTATAATGTGCTGGAATTACGTATGGTCTAACACAAAATTTAGTATGCTCACGAACACGAAATTGGTATTGAAACCCCTTGATTGTTCCTGTTTTGTGAGTAAAAACTGTGGAATGTGCTTGTAAAATCTCAAAAAGGTCCTGCCTATCAGTGTCATTACAATTCTCAATTGTCTGAATTTTATTCTGAATTAACTCATTAATTTCAAATATGCCGTCGATGTCATCCCTGTCAGTACTTGCAGAGTGATTGTTAGTGTCTAGTTCCGTAGAAAATTCCGAACTGTTGTCTAACAGAACGTAAAGCCGATTACTTTCCTCATCATGGTTTGAGAGCCAGTCTTCAAATTTCAAAGCTATTGACTTACCTTCTTTCTCTAAACTTATTTCAGCATCGTGAAAGCTTAAGATTGCTTTATATTCATTCAAAAAGTCTACTCCCAGTATAATTTCCGTCGACAATAATGGAACAACAAGGAAGTTCATAGAGAAGCTGTGGCTTTGGCAAAAGAATTCTAAATTGGTTTGTTGGCGTACATCTACACTTTTTCCAAAGATTGCACCTTGTAATTTAATCTTACGTAACGGAAGTGTGGGGCAATCGTTCGATTTGTTGCATTTGCTAAAAGCTGTTTCACTAATTACTGAAATAGGACTGCCAGAGTCAAGTACTGCCGTAAATATTACGTCATTTACAGTAATGTGGATCACAGGATATGCAATGTTGTTATGTTTTACGTCGTGTTCCTGGAGTAAGATGTCTCTAATGTCTTCCATTTTTACGTAATTACTAGCTACGGCAGCAGCGTCATCAGTTTCATAAGTACATATTGTGGCTGCCAGCGGTGTGAGTCATCGCCTATTGTCTCTTTGTTGGCGCGCGTCGTTATTGGGATTTGGAGACCTAACTTCCACAAATTCGCCTTGCCCAGAGGGCCCAGCTCTGTTTAAAACTCGCCAGTTCTGATGCAATTCAGGTCTGTCGTTACGATCATATCGTCTGTCGTCATGTCGGTAGGTTCGATAGTTTCTTTCTTGTCGGTCATGTGGTGGAGAATTTCTGCCTGAGTCGTAACTGCGTGCTGGACCGTTGCGTCTAAAGTTATTCTGTCTCCCTTGATAATAGTTATTTTGGTTCCCATATTGTCTGTTTCTCTGATTGTCTCTGTGATAGTCATTACCGCTGAAAGGTGATCTTTCCCTGTAACTATTACTCTGCCAGTGGTTATCATATGGGTGGTGTCTGTTTTGGTCACGATTTACGTTGTAAGAATAGGTTTGTCGTGGCCATTTATTGTTTCTGTCGTCACGGAATTGAGACGGATGTGACCTGTAGTGATTGTTTTCCTGTTTTCGCATCCCGCGACTGTCTGTGTCAATTTCCAGTTCTTGTAACAATCCCTGAAAAGCTTCAATGTCGTCTTTGCAACGTCCTGCCAAAATAATATGTCGTAAATGTTCAGGCAGTTTGATTAAGCAAATGCGGATGAGTTCTGAGGGGCTGTATGGGTTTGATAGGTACTGATTCTTGTGCAACATGTCTTCAAAATATTTGACAAGACTGGAAAATTCAGATTGTTCAAAGTGTTTCATCATCATGATGCTATGTTTTACGCGATCTTGTGTAGCTTGTGACCAATATGCTGAGAGGAACCCATGGTAAAATTCTCCTTCACTGTGACAATCGTGAATGACCGATCGCATTCTTACAGCTGGTTCATTTTCTAAGTAGCCACACATAAATTCTAATCTGTGTTCTAATGACCAGTTGGGAGGAAAACAATGAGAGAATTGATGGAGCCACGCTTGTGGATGAATGTCGTTGGCAGAATTCTTGAATGTTTTGAATTTACGTGTAGTAATGAACAGCTTATAGTCAAAATCATCATGTCGGCGAGTCACATATCGGTCATTGTTACGTCGTTTCGGCGGTTCCATCTCAAAATTCGGTGTACCTTGCCAATTTCTTTCATAATTACCGAAATGCCCTGTGCTATTATTTTGTGGCTTTTCCGTATTTCTAAGTTCCTCTTCCCGTGTTGGAGCGCGAGTATCCTCTGAAATATGTAATTCTTGTATTACCTGTGTCAACTGATCTTGTACTTCCCGGATTTCTCTTTTGTACTGTGTATTGATTTGATTTTGATTTTGTTTGAATTTTCTAATTTGTTCATAGTCTTCTGTGTCAGTGAAGGCTACGGGTCTTGTGTCATTCAGATCATCATCTACCTTTGTAGATAAGTTAGTGACCTGATCCGAAAGTTCGGCTACTTTCTCCGATAGTGAACACATTTCCTCAGTGTGTTTTTCTGAACCAAGTTTCAGAGTGTCCATTTGTGTTGAAATCGAATCTACTGTGTTCTTTAAGTTTTCCTGAGTTTTTGCCAGTTGCGTAACCGAATCGGTAGATGCAACTGAGTCAATTTTAGCCCACAAGGTCTCATGATTTTCATGAACAATGGTTTGCAGCTCTTTTATGGCTGCTTCGTGATTCTGTAATACATTCTCATGACGCGAAAAAATAGGTTGGAAATGCTCACAAATTTGTGTTTTTACGTCATTACAGACTTTCTGACATTTCGATTCTATTTTATGTAACTCAGTAGTTAAATCTTCACGTGTTTGTTCAAGCATATGTTCCACTGAGTCTAACTTTTGAAGCTTTTGTTCCATTGTGTCTAACTTTAGAAGATTTTGTTCCATTGTGTCTAACTTTTGAAGATTTTGTCCCATCTGTCTCTGATTTTGTTCCATTTGTTGCATTAATTGCAATAATAATGTATTAGTGTCTGGAATCTGTTTCTCTATGCTTTTTGGCAGTGCGTTTTCACCGGCAGCATTCACATTTTGACAAGCAGAAAATGTGTCTTGACTCATTTGAGAAAACGGTGAGGACGCAAAACCTGAATCTACAGTATTTGCAAAATTGTGTCCTGTCATTTCGGATTCCTGAGGCGAGCTGTTGCCGACCGATCGATCGATAATGCTTCCCTGTTCACTACCTGTTTCACTGCCTACGCCATTGTCTGACGCCCGCTCCATTTCCCTATGCACAGTTACCAAATTACTACTTTGAATATTAGTTAACTCATTACATGGTGGGGCCAACACACTGCTTTCGTCTTCACTGTCATTTCTCAGTTTACTTTGGAGTCGAGTGTTACGTTTTTCACACGCCATTATTTTCACAATATTTCACACGATAACACAGAAAAGCACAATTTGAATAGCAAAAATAAGAGAACACATTAACATAGCACTGAAAATAATATCTAGTTAATTGCAGCTGCGAAATACTTGGTGCAAATCTACATGCATGCCACAACTGTTTTACTGTGCAACAATGAAAGTCTGCAACTACCCAGGAGATTCTCTCTACAATTACGCACTAGCAATAAACAAAAGCTACATTAAATACACAAACTACAAGAAAAAATCAGAAGATTCCAGTGAGGTATCCTAGGCTAAGGGTCGACATATGAAACGTCCCCTTTGAACAATTTTACATGTGAAACGTCTACTTAGAACAATTATACAAGCCTGTGCTTAACCTGACACACAATATTATTTAGCGCAACGCAATCTGACTTTCAATAACCCCTACAAAACAATGGCCCTGACTAACTTTAACCTATACCTTTTACAAATCACTTACCTCACAAAAATCTTCGCTACTCAAGCTACTGCAAAACAGCGAGCGCCACTACTGCCAGCTAAATAAAAGATTCAAACTACTGAAGGTACTAACTACTGATAGGGATAGTTAGCAAATGAAAGATATTAATAGAGAACAAACAATGTATTTACCTTAATATTCATAATTGACATTCAGTCTTACAGATTATCAAAACTCCGCCATCTCTCTCCCCACGTCCACCACTGCTGGCGGCTCACCTCCAACTGCCCAACGCTATCTGCTGTTCACATCCAGCTATAGCAGTTCATGACAACAATGGCAGGCAACAATGCAAACTAGCCACATACTGCACACAGCACAGCCAGTGATTTTCATACAGAGAGCGCTACGTAACGTTGCCAATAAGAAAACATAAACATCAAACTTACATAAAGAAAACATAAACAGCCTACTTACATAATGATACGAGGCCGTTGGGATCCAGCACGGCGTTCCGTATTACTCTCCTGAACCCACCGATTCCATATTCTACTAACAGTCATTGGATCTCGACCAACGCGAGCAGCAATGTAGCGATATGATAAACCGCAATCGCGATAGGCTACAATCCGACCTTTATCAAAGTCGGAAACGTGATGGTACGCATTTCTCCTCCTTATACGAGGCATGCCAACAATGTTTCACCAGGCAACGCCGGTCAACTGCTGTTTGTGTATCAGAAATCGGTTGGAAACTTTCCTCATGTCAGCACGTTGTAGGTGTCGCCACCGGCGCAAACCTTGTGTGAATGCTTTGAAAAGCTATTCATTTGCATTTCACAGCATCTTCTTCCTGTGGGTTAAATTTCGCGTCTGTAGCACGTCAACGTCGTGGTGTAGCAATTTTAATGGCCAGTAGTGTATTTCATAATGAAGTACGCCTGGAGGAGCTGAAGAATCACAAATCAAAATTAACTTTTATCCGGAAGGCAGTTGGGTGAAGTATGGTGAATGTAATGAGTGTATTAATCCAGCCCAAAAGATTAACATTGGAGTACAAAGCCCTATACTGATAACAGTAGATGAGAGTAACGAAATAAGCGTCAGGCCTGGTGGTCTAATGTTACAGCACGTGCCTGAAAATTGAGACGTCACAGCGCTGAGTTCAGGTTGGTCAACGGGAATTTAACGCCTCTTTTCAATCTATGGTCAAGGCTGGTTGCTGGCCTTTCTTTTTCTCATTATACTTTTAATTAGAATATTAAAGGAGATCTATAGCAAAATAAGATTAGTAATTATAGAGACTGGACGTACTACTTTAGAAAGCATGATCCCTTTTTGTTCTCTAACCTGTTGGCGGCTAGAGAGTAATGGAGTCAGTGACGTCAAAGTGAGGGCAATGAAACTCTCGTTTTTCAGAAGTTGCGATGGATTCCGAATGTCCATTGGATGTGTTTAGAGGTGCCTTAACTTGGTCCAATTTTCCGTGACAGAAGATTCCAAGCTATTGTAAATACGGTCTCTGCACATTTTACGACTGGTTCACTAATGTGCATTGGTGGAAATCTGTAAGGTCCCACGAATGTGCGCGGAGAAGCGTTGATTCTGCCTCTGAGCTTTGTGGAGAGAGGTTGGATTGGGGTTATCTCTGTGTCTTGTTGGAGGATCCTGCATTTTGGAAGATCAGTTTGGGAAGAGATCCGGAATCAGCTCCTGCTGAGACGTCAAGTATTCGAGACGCGACGGCGCCATCGTCTTCTGCGACAGTCAGCGGCGTCATTTCAGCACGCGGTGAGCGTAATTCACCGCACTCGCTGATACGGATATACTGAGTCATCCCTTGGGTTTTGTGTCACATAGGAATTTCTGCCTGAAATTGAAAATAGCTCTATTGAATGCATGCGACTCGTCGATAATTCGGTAGATGTCCTGCCACTGTAATTTATTAATAATTTTGGTACATTGATCTAAAGTTAACTCGGTTTCGGAATGAGTCACGACTGCTTTGCAGGGTCTTAATTCTTCAGTAGTGGGATAACTCCATGATCCAGTGAACACACGGTCCTGTCTATTTGAACAGTGTATTTGAATACTGATTCCCCATAATAGGTTTAAGTTGTGTATCATAGGGATATGACGTTTCATGTGAATAAATTTATGTTTAATTACTCGATGGCCGGCCGGAGTGGCCGTGCGGTTCTAGGCGCTACAGTCTGGAGCCAAGCGACCGCTACGGTCGCAGGTTCGAATCCTGCCTCGGGCATGGATGTGTGTGATGTCTTTAGATTAGTTAGGTTTAATTAGTTTTAAGTTCTAGGCGACTGATGACCTCAGAAGTTAAGTCGCATAGTGCTCAGAGCCATAATTACTCGATGTTTATATTTAGCACTTGTCACTGACATTAGAATCGATTTTATAACATATTGTTTGTGAGAGTAGTAATTAGAGGGGTGGAGCTGCAGATAGCATTGCTGATTTGTATTGCGTACATTGATTACAAGACTTTGACTGATAGGATGTGGGAGGCTTTAATGTGAATTCTTGTACCACGTAGTCGACCTCACAATACACGGCCTTCTGCAACCTGTACATTATGTGAGGAGTCACCCGAAACGACACGTGGTTCGCATTCCACGTTAAACAGTACGTCCGCTTTCCTCATTTGGATACAAAGGTAGATCTGGGACACACAAATCGTCGAAGTGGTGCCCAATTGAAAGACGTGCCCAGAAATTGAATCACACTAAATTATTATTACTTTTATTAAAAAACTATGTAACTGTGGGTTTTAGAAGGAAACAAAACAAAGGCAAACAATGGTGAAAGGAATGGAAGAAAGTTTCATTGACGGGTTATGTTACTGAAGCAGCGACCAGGTTCCTGGAATGTACGGCCCCCCTCCCCGCTAGGATGCCGGCAGGTCTGCGACGCCGCCGTCCTCACACGGCGAGCTCGGCGGGCGGGCAGGCCACAGCAGCGGCGGCGGCCAGTTGGCCGCTCACACTTTGTCGGCGATCCGCCTTTGTTTGCGAGCTGCGCATCCGGCAGGAATCACGTCGTTGCGCTTAACGACGTCGTTAACGCCAAGATTAGGTTCGCGTACTCGTCCCTCTCGCCTCGTCGGACAGCAGAGTTTGCAGAGGGGGGCGGGGAAGCGTGGGTGGGGGCGTGGCGCGTGCCTGCCAGCGGCGGCAGTCGGGGGTTCTGATCGAACTGCAGCCAGCGTGCCGGCGACGAGCCTCTGGGGCAACGCCGAGACCACTGAGCGCTGTAAAGGTCCGAGCCGTCTGCAGGCGTAAGGGCTGTCGCTGTCTGAGACGCCAGACAGATAGCGGGGAAAGTGTTTCGGTTTCTTTACGCCAACGCCCGATCTGTTAATTACCAGTTATAACATTCCAGTTAAACGAGCCTAAGCGGTTACAGATGCGTACTAATTATTTAATTATCTTTGTGCATTCCGTCAAGTACGCTGGAACAGCAACATACAAGAGTATTTTGTAAAGTAATGCCTCTGAATTTTTTATGCGATAATTTTTAAAAGCTTTTTAAATAAAACAAATGTTATTACTGTTTGACATTGTGTCAGCTGTTGCGGGCGATCTGAACCACTATCCTACTTTTAAAAAATCCGGTTCGTCAAGAGCGCTTGTAAATCTTTTTAAATCTGCATCTACATTTATACTCCGAAAGTCACTCAACGGTGTGTAGTGAAGGGCACTTTACGTGCCACTGTCATTACCTCCCTTTCCTGTTCCAGTCGCGTATGGCTCGCCGGAAAGCCTCCGTGCGCGCTCGAATCTCTCTCATTTTACATTCGTGTTTCTCCTCGGGAGGTATAAGTAGGGGGAAGCAATATATTCGATACTCATCCAGAAACGCGCCCTCTCCACACCTGGTCAGCAAGCTACACAGCGATGCACAGCGCCTCTCTTGCAGAGTCTGCCACTTGAGTTTGCTAAACATCTCCGTAACGCTATCACACTTATCAAATAATCCTGTGACGAAACGCGCCGCTCTTCTTTGGATCTTCTCTATCTCCTCTGTCAACCCGATCTGGTACGGATCTCACACTGAAGAGCAATACTCAAGTATAGGTCGAACGAGTGTTTTGTAAGCTACCTCCTTTGTTGATAGACTACATTTTCTAAGGATTCTCCCAATAAATCTCAACCTGGTACCCGCCTTAACCAACAATTAATTTTATATGATTATTCCACTTCAAATCGTTGCGTACGCATACTCCCAGATATTTTACAGAAGTAACTACTACCAGTGTTTGTTCCGCTATCATATAACCATACAATAAAGGATCCTTCTTTCTATGTATTCGCAATACATTACATTTGTCTATATTAAGGGTCAGTTGCCACTCCCTGCACCAAGTGCCTATCCGCTGCAGATCTTCCTGCATTTCGCTGCAATTTTCTAATGCTGCAACTTCTCTGTATACTACAGCATCATCCGCGAAAAGCCGCATGGGACTTCCGACACTATTTACTAGATCATTTATATATAATGTGAAAAGCAATGGTCCCATAACACTCCCCTGTGGCACGGCAGAGGTTTATTGACTACTGGTTTCGACAGATCTGCTCTGTCCGTTTGTAAAGATTATGAACTTCACCAAATATGTTACAAGATCCAATGACGACAGCACAGGTGTGTCGGAACCGATAATCTATAAATATATTTACAAGCGATCTTGGCGAAACTGACTTTCCTTTTCTTTAAAAGGAAAAAAATTATTAGCATCCTCCATCTTGATTCTTCATTTCTACAGATTTATTTCTCAACATACTCACCCCGGCGAGGAACACATTTGTCCCAACGAGTTATCAGTTTATCGATACTTCACTGTAGAATGTTTGTCTTTGTTGATGTAGCGACAAACCTCACCTATGCTTGCTTCGCTTTATCACTGTCAATGTGAAGTCCTCGAAGGGGTTCTTTAAGTTTAGGAAACAGATGAAAACCGGGTGGGCTCAAGCCGGAATTGTAAGGTTCAAATGGTTCAAATGGCTCTGAGCACTATGGGACTTAACTTCTGAGGTCATCAGTCCCCTAGAACTTAGAACTACTTAAACCTAACTAACCTAAGGACATCACCAAAACAGCCTAGCTGTGCTGGTACTGCGAACGGCTGAAAGCAAGGGAAACTACAGCCGTAATTTTTCCCGAGGGAATGCAGCTTCACTGTATGGTTAACACTTTGAGGACTGCGCGCGAGTGTGGACGCTCAACCGGCTGGTACTGAGCGATTTCACAATTTTTCTGAATTTTCTACAGCAGATTCTATACCACAGAAAATAGGTTGCTCTTTTGCATTTAAAAACTACGTCCATTCCCTTCAGAGTACTGCAAAGAAATAAACATTTACGTTAGTGACAAGGGTTGTATATTAATTTGAGAATATGCTGTTTTCACAGTGAAAGACAAAAGAAAAATTTGGAGTAGGTATTAAAATTCATGGAGAAGAAGTAAAAACTTTGAGGTTCGCCGAGGACATTGAAATTCTGTCAGAGACAGCAAAGGACCTGGAAGAGCAGCTGAACGGAATGGACAGTGTCGTGAAAGGAGGATCTAAGATGAACATCAACAAAAGCAAAACGAGGATAATGGAATACAGTCGATTTAAGTCGGGTGATGCTGAGGGAATTAGATTAGGAAATGAGATGCTTAAAGTAGTAAAGGAGTTTTGCTGTTTGGGGAGCAAAATAACAGATGATGGTCGAAGTAGAGAGGATATAAGATGTAGACTGGCAATGGCAAGGAAAGTGTTTCTGAAGAAGATAAATTTGTTAATATCGAGTATAGATTTAAGTGTCAGGAAATCGTTTCTGAAAGTATTTGTATGGACTGTAGCCATGTATGGAAGTGAAACATCGACGATAACTGGTTTGGACAAGAAGAGAATAGAAGCTTTAGAAATGTGGTGCTACAGAAGAATGCTGAAGATTAGATGGGTAGATCATATAACTAATGAGGAGGTACTGAATAGGATTGGGGAGAAGTTTGTGGCACAACTTGACTAGAAGAAGGGAGCGGTTGGCAGGACATGTTCTGAGGCATCAAGTGATCACCAATTTAGTATTGGAGGGTAGAGTAGAGGGTAAAAATCGTAGAGGGATACCAAGAGATGAATACACTGAACAGATACAGAAGGATGTAGGTTGCAGTAGTTACTGGGAGATGAAAAAGCTTGCACAGGATAGAGTAGCATGGAGAGCTGCATCAAACCAGTCTCAGGACTGAAGACCACAACAGCAACAATATTACAGTGAGTGAGATCTGTTATTTCTGTAGCCTTGGGGGCTAACTTAAGCTGTCCCATGACAGGGAGTTTAACGTAGATGGCTCACAGTGTCATAAGCTTGACTGGCGCTGAAAGCTGTCTCCAGAGGGATAGAATAGGAAAATATTAGTTTTTCATGTCTGTACAGCAGGAGCATAGGAGGAGGCAGACGGTGTTCTGTAAAAACACAGTGGTGTGGGATGCTGTAAAGATAAGTTCTAAAGGTTAGCTGAAAAACACAGAACTTCAGACTGTAGGACCAGCCATTGCACGCTGCCATATCAACAGGAATGTTCCTTTTAATCTGAAAACGGTTTTCTCTGTCTGAGTCACAGCAATTATTTCGGTAGAATGTGGCATTTCTTGTTCAGGCCTATATGCAAGGCTCTTTTATTACCTGTTGCTGGAAATCTGCCACGTAGTGCGAGTGATTTTCCTACTTTTACCCCATGCCACACACTTCTCGATTAACTATGACAAAATCTGCAAGAGTAAGAAATTGTTAGAGTGGTTTATAACATTATTGTTGGTTGGAACTCGTAAGGCTCGGTGCTACTGGCTGGCATATTCCAGTGCTGGCGGAACTAGCTAAGTTCCGTAAGTTCAGAAAACCTTTGTTGCAGGAAAATTGAGAGTATGCTTGATTCAGAGTTGCCAAGGAACCAACTTGCAGGGGAGAAAGAGAGATGTCTCCAGCATACAGCAGACTACAGAAGTTGAGACAGAATTTCCGGGCACTACTGCAGCCCTTTTCCACACTTACGCCATTAAAGCATGAGGTGTCACTGCAGATATTGACGGGAGGGTAGCATGAAGCTACTTAATTAGCAGTCAGGTTTCATCACACAGATTTAATATTCACATCTAGCTCGTTATACTCATCATGTGCTTTGATGAAACGGTTGGTATTTCTTCCTTCTCTTCAGATCGCTAACCTTTTTCACAGTAATTGGCCATATGTGCTACATTTATTCATATTTTGCTTTCATGCATCCACCCACCTTTGACAATGATATAGTTTGTATCTTCAATCTGTTGTCCACTTATTAAAGGTTTATGTGCTTGATACAACGGGAAAATCTTATTCGATGACCACAAACCAAGATGTTGTTGTGACTACTAGTTACCTTTTGTAGGTGCATGCAGTGAGCGATTTGCAGGGGGGGGGGGGGATGGGGGGGATTTCACCCCCTCTGCATGAGACTATCCCCTCCTCTGGTTTTAGTTTATGTATCCCAACCTGGGATGTTTATTTCCCACGCACTGGAGTAAAACTTTACATATAATTTAAATTTGTGGAACCGAACACCGAAAGTTTTTAATACAGTCTTTCTATTAATACCATTAATATGTTTGCTTATTAATTTTGAAAAAGTGTTATGCAGTAGTTAAGCATTTCAAAACATTTAGAACGAAATGACAAGGCGACGCACGCCACATTTCCGTAGCATGCCACAGTGTTGCAAGACGTCGCCCCAGCGTAAACGAGGCCTTAGAGCCAGGTCTGTATTGTATGGTGGATGTGATGTGTTGCGCACGAAACTAAAACCTGCAATCAGATCCAAACGTCGTGGAAAACTGTGAAGAGGTGTCATCCTGCAGCAAGATAACGCTCGCCCACATTCTGCCAAACGGACAGCCGACGCAATAAAGGAGTTAAGATTCGAGGTGCTGTAACATCCACTATACAGTCCAGACCTGTCTCCAAGCGATTTTCTCATGTTTGGACCCTTAGTGGAAGCACTACAGGGAACAAGATTTGAAAGTGACGAAGACGTCATTTCTGTGGTGCAAAATTGGTTACAGATGCAACCGAAAAACGTATTTTCTGATGAAATTAAAAAACTCGTAAAACGTCGGGAAAACTGCATTGAAGTCCAGGGAGGTTACGTAGAAAAATAACGCATGTTTCAGTTTTCTATCATCAGAATAAGTACAGCTTTTCACAAATGTGTCTTTACTTTTTGAATTTCCCTCATATACATGTATGTAGATGATTTTGTAAATAAGTTTTACCTATAATGTACTTTTAAAGATATAACAGGGGATGGCTTTTCTGATAGTGCATACGCGTGAATAGTGAGTTTCGGCATTAACATCTATTTATAAACCATGGGTAACGCCACAGTCCAAGCAAGTAACATATGTAATTATACTAACCCCTTAAGACATTCCCCCCCCCACTGCTAAAAGCACAAATCGCACACTGGGTGCATGAGTCCCTCCACTGATGTACCCATGTGAGGTGTGGTACCAATTCATTCATTCTCAACTGGGCACCCCCGGTAACTTTCTTTTAATAAGGCATTATCTATTTGCAACATTTGTTTCTCTTAAACATACATGATCTTCTGAAGAGCTTTCCTTCCCTATCGGTCACCAGGGATCAGATTTATATCATCTTCGGTATATGTTAAACTGCTCAACTGACACTCCACAGCTAGTTCATCGAAATTTCTATACATAAAGACCGGAGAGAGGCCCAGGTCACAGCTTCACATACGAAAAGAGCCCATATCACTGATACAAATTTCCGATAAGATTTAAGAACGTATTCTGTGTTTGGACATTATGAAATAACTCAGTGAAAATGAAACATAGAACGGAATCAAAAATTTTTGTTCTTGTCACATTTAATTTATGCCAAGTAATGAGAGAAATCGTCAGGATATCTAATGGTGGGTGAATTACATTAAATGCAAGGATATTTCAGTATTCGTATCATATAGGATAAGAGAAGAGCTTTTCTGGATTATGTATTAGACTTCATTGCATTCTAGAATGTCCATGTCAATAAATTTTGCAGTAACGACACTGCAAAATGACTTTATAGTGTGTGAAAGTCAAAGTGATATTTTTTTTCAACAACGAAATCCAGTAAGATCTATAGCCTTTGTATCACCTTACCGGTTAACCATTAGTGCAAAACATATGGTTGTTTCCTTAATGTACAGGAAGCCGAGCCTCAGATGGCCGTATTTTCAAATTGTCACCATCACCATACGCTACACACTGATGCTAAAATTTTCAAATGACAGCTATCAGCAGACATCTCAAGTAACATGAAATGTGGCAACACACACACACTGCACAAACAGAGCTCTCGCAGCAGCGATGCCTCGTAAAATGTGCTTCTGACTGGATCTGTTCTGCAACGCAGTTCAGAATTTTTTTGATCAAACAATCAATCGTCTGAATATCAAAGACATAGCACTTGGAATTCTCGATCGATTAAGCAATTCAAACTCTGTGGAGACGACAGAGAATCGTTGCCACTGCTTTGATGAGCTGATAATTCTGAAGCGAGAAGTTATTAACCACATGCGATATTATTTGTAGCGCACATAGATAAATATCAGCATGTAACTACTGTTCTGTCAGATTTAGCTTCCTCATGATGGAAAATTGTCTATGTGTAAGCGAGTTTCGATTTTAAATGGTGGAGCAATTACAGAATATCTGCGACATAGAACCTGCTATATTAGAGCATAATACAAACGTACTAGATTATCAAACGCAGTGTGCGAGTGTCTTGTGATAAAACTTATTCCAAGTAGATAGTTATTAGTAAGATACTTCCCGACCAGTTTCTTGTCAGAAATATAGCTCGATGACCACCTAACAATGATGGCATCCAATTGCACTTGCTTGTACGTTAATAACGAAGAATAGAGTCCAACAATTGGAGTTGAAATTACATACACTGTGAAGTACAAGATTCTCGTAACAGATGTAGACACTACAATGTTTAGTGAACTGACTCTCTCCTGTTGTAAACAAGAGAAATTCAATTACGCTGTTCGTTGTGTTGGTATGTCAGAGGATACTGCCCCATACTTCCTCTCTCCCCTCCTGCCCCCACCCCCCCGCACCCCAAACATTGAAGGGTAGGTTTGGAATAGTGTTTGGAAGAGCATCCACCTGTTCGGGGTGGATCCACCAGCGTTACGGATGGGATATTGTTCCACACCAAATAGTGTCTGGCTTTAACAGGATAAAGTTACTTCGTCGAACAGTGTCATCATTTCCAACTGTTGTGTAAATCTTGTACCTTTAGCATATATAAATGCGGGGTGAATCACTTAAAACTTGCACCGCATATACTGTGGTAATGGGAAGTGCTACTAATGTGCCGATTTCACAGAAATGGCTGTTTTGTTAACCAACCAGCAGATTGTAAAAATAATTAGAAAGTGTAGTTTTGTTCAAACATACACTTTTTTGAAATAATAATGCCTGTAGAGAGTAACAAACTCATAGTAGACTAAATTATAATGTCAGTTGTGTTTGTTTCAGGATTCTAATGCGAGTCGTTTGTGGGATATCGCATCTTGAAAAGTCCCCACGCTTACTCCTGTACAATAGCCATGGTAGCATACGCGAAGAATAAAACTGTGCATACACTAGTTGTGTGGATTATGAGCAGTAACGAGACAATTGACAATCACAGGTTGTATTCAAAATGACCACATGCAGTGTCAATACATGCTTCCTCTCTGGAATGGAGCAACTGTGGCACATGTGCTAGCATTTCAACGGAGACGTGCAAACCAGCTGTAGTAATGCGTCGTTACATATCATCGCGTTTAGCTGGTATGCCCCTGTAGGCAGCGTCTTTCAGCTTTTCCCACAGAAAAAAGTCTACAGGCTGGAGAACAGGCCAGCCAAGGTATAGGTCCGCTGCATCAAATCCAACGATCTGGAAGCCATTCGTGACAGCATACTGTAGTACTTCGTGCATAATAGACTGGACAGCAATCATGTTGTAACCATAGGTTTTTCCTAGTCTGCAGGAGGATTTCGCCTAGCATCTGTGGAAGATGGTCTGTTAGGTGGCTGTGAGACCTGTGCATACTCAGTGTTCCATCTACGAAACACTGGTCTAGGAGCTGATGATTCACTGTTTCACACCACACTTTTACACTCCATGGACACTGACATTCCAACTGACGAAGCCAACGAGGATTGCCAACAGAATAATAGCGCATGTTTCTGAGGAAACTTGTCCGTGATTGGTAAATGTAACTTGATCACTAAACAAGGTACATGATATCTCTGGAGTCTTGTTGTTTTTCTTGTCTTTAGTCCGAAGACTGGACTGATTCAACTGTCCATGCTACTCTATCCTGTGCAAGCCTCTTAATCTCCAAGTAACTTCAGCAACCTACATCCTTAGAATCGGTTTATTTCATTCATCTCTGGGTCACCCTCCAAGATTTCTACACCACCATCCTTCGCTCCAATATTAAACTGGTGATCCCTTGACGTCTCGGAAAGCGTCCGATTAATCTTTTGACCAAATTGTGCCACAAATTTCTTTTCTCACCAGTTCTACTCAGTACCTCCTCATTAGTTACGTGATCTACCCACCTAACCTGTTGCATTCTTATGTAGCATCACATTTCAAAAGATTCCATTCTCTTCTTATCTAAACTGTTTATCATCCATGTTTTTCAATACATTGCTACACTCCATACAAATACTTTCAGGAAAAATTGCCTAAATTTCGCTTATTAGACACGCTTTTCTTCCCAACGATAGTCTACATCTTAGATCCTCTCTGCTTCGGCCATCATCAGTATTTTGCTGCCCAAACAGCAGGGTGTTGTGTGATGTCCTTAGGTTGGTAAGATTTAAGTAGTTCTAAGTTCTAGGGGACTGATGACCATAGATGTTAAGTCCCGTAGTGCTCAGAGCCATTTGAACCCAAACAGCAAAACACATCTACTACTGTAAGTGTGTGATTTCCTAATCTAATTCCCTCAGCATCACCTGATTTAATTCGACTACATTCCATTTTCCTCGTTTTGCTTTTGTTGATGTTTATCTGATATCCTCGTTTGAACACACTGTACAGTCTGTTCAAATGCTCTTACAATCCTTTGCTGTCTCTGGCAGAATTACGGTGTCATCAGCTAACCTCAAAATTTTTGTTTCTACTCCCTGGACTGTAATTCCTACTCCAAATATTTCTTTTGTTAGCTTCAGTGCTTGCCCAGTATACTGACAGAATAACATCGCGGATAGACTACAACCCGGTCTCACTCCCTTCTCAATCACTGCTTCCCTTTCGTGCCGCTCCACTCTTACAACTGCCATCTAGTTTCTGTACAAGTAGTAAATAGCATTTCGCTCCCTGTATTTTACCGTTGTTACCTACAGAATTTCGAAGAAAAAGTCTGCAAGTGCTATAAACGGAGGTTTGGCTTTGCTTAACTTATCTTCCATGAGAAGTCGTAGATGCAGTATCGCCTTGCATGTTCCTATATGTCTCAGCAGATCTTCCCCGAGGTCGGCTTCTACCAGTTTCTCCAATCATCTGTAGAGAATTCGTGTTACTATTTTGTAAGCGTGACTTATTGAACTGATAGCCGCGCGGGGTAGCCCCGCACTCTTGGGCGCCTTGCTACGGTCGCGCTCCTCCCACCCTTCGGAGGTATGAGTCCTCCCTCGGGCATGGGTGTGTATGTTGTCCTTAGCGTAAGTTAGTTTACGTTAGATTAAGTGGTGTGTAAGTCTATGGATCGATGACTTCAGCAGTTTGGTCCCTTAGAAACTTACCACAAATTTCCAATTTTTAAACTGATAGTTCAGTAATTTTCACACCGATTTTTAATTATTATATTCTTCTTGACGTCTTAGGTATTTCGCCTTTCTCCTACATCTTACTGACCAGATGGAAGAGTTTGGTCATGGCTGGCTCTCCCAAGGCTATCAGTAGTTCTAACGGAATGTTGTCTGCTCCCAAGGCCTTCTGTCGACTTAGGTCTTTCAGTGCTCTGTCAAATTCTTCACGCAGTATCTTATCTCCTAACTCACCTTCATCTACGCCTTTTCCATTTCCATAATATTTCTCTCAAGTACAGCTACCTTGTGTAGACCCTTTCTTTTCTCTGCTTAGCTCGTTTTCCATCTGAGCTCTTGATATTCATGCGGGTTACTCTTTTTCTCCAAAGGCCTCTTTAACTTTCCTGTAGGTGGTATCTATATTTCCCTTAGTGATATGTGCATCTAAATCCTTACATTTGTTCTTTAGCTATTCCTGCTTAGGAATTTTGCACTTCCTGTCAGTCCCATTTTTCAGACGTTTGTTTTCCCTTTCTTCTGATTCATTTGCCACATTTTTACTTTTTCTCCTTTCATCAATTAAATTCAATATCTTTTGTGTTACCCACCTATTTCTCTTAGCCTTCGTCTTTTTACCGACTTGATCCTCTGTTGTCTTTACTATTTCCTTTCTCAAATCTACCCATTCTACTTGTACTGTATTTCTTTCCCCTGCTCTTGTCAGCTGTTCTGAAACTCTCAACAACCTCTGGTTCATTCGGTTTATCAGGTCCCATCGCCTTCAATTCCTATCTTTTTGCAGATTCTTCACTTTTAATCTACATGTCATAACCAATAAATTGTGGTTAGAGTTCACATATGCCCCTGTAAATGTTATACAATTTAAAATTTGGTGCCGAAATATCTGTCTGGCCATTATATAATCAGTCTGAAATCTTCTAGTGCCTTCAGATCTATTACACATGTGCAACTTTCTTCAGTGATTCACTATTAAATTATGCTCTGTGCAACATTCTACCAGACAGCTTCCTCTTTCATTCCTTTCCCCCAGTCCATATTCACATACTACTTTTCCTTCTGTTTCTTTCGCAACTGTCGAATTCAGTCCGCCACGACTGTTAACTTTTTGTCTCGCCCCACTGTATGAATAATTTGTTTCATCTCACCATACATTTCTACAGTGTCTTCATCTGCAGAACCAGATGGCATGTAAACTTGTACGACTGTGGTAGGCGTGGGCTTCGTGTCTGTCTTGACTATGATAATGCGTTCGCTATGCTGTTCACAGTATCTTACCCACATATCTTTTTTCTTACACATTATTAAATGTACTCCTGCATTACGCCTATTTGTTTTTGTATTTATAACCCTGCGTTTACCTTACTAGAAGTCCTGTCCTCCTGCCACCGAACTTCACTAATCCCACTGTACCCAACTTATCCATTGACCTTTTTAAATTTTCTAACTTACCTTGCCCCATTAATGTGTCTCATATTCCACGCTGCTATCCGTAGAACGCTTCTTTTGTTTCTCTTTTGTCGTGTTAATGGCCATGTACCGAAGTTAACACGATTCTAATACTCGTTAGCCTGGAGAGAGATGTGATAGGGATGGAACCTATGTCGACGGAGAACGCGTAGGCCACTTGTCTGACTCATGCCACTTCCTTGTGCGAATACGCGGGAGCTAACGTACGGATCAACCGCAACAGCAGTAAAAATTTCATTTTCCCCCTCTTCCGTTGTCACTTGTTTCTTTCTGTTACATTTTCCAGGTGTTACGATACCACTTCCACGTAACTGGTTAAAAAGATTGATAAATAGTTGCCGAGATGGTTGAAGTCTGTTAGAATATCTTGCCGCACACACCGTACAAAAACGAGCTACATTCTTCCTACTCTCCATGCACGATTAGCATATCGGCTTTTTCTGCATTGGTAAATCACATCGTAGACTGACGACCTACTTCTTGGACTGCGACACACTAAATGTCTAGCAAGTCGCAATGCACTCAAGGAACACACAAGCATACCCTAAGCAAACATTACAACATCTTCCCTAGCATCTACACAGGTTGAATGACGCAAACAAGCATCGCCATGGAAACGTTTCAAAATACGATATCTCATACGTGACTCGTAGGTGCTAGAATCCAGCGAAAAGTAACTCTGAAACTCTAGTTTATTCTACTTTTAGTTTGTTAGTGTCAATATGCATTGTTCCATTCAAAGAAGTGTATGTTCGCACAAAAATTCACTTTCTAAGTATTAATACAATCTGTTTGTTAGCTAACAATACAAGCACCACTACCAACCCAGTCTGTGAAACCCACACATCAATAGCACTTTCCGTTTACGAAATACTTGCGGCGCCAGTTTTAGCTGATTCACCCTTTATACGAGCGTGACTCAAATGAAAACCTTAAATTTGTAATAAAAAATCGAAATTTCGCTCCGTTTTCCTGTAAGTTGGTACGCGTGCTACAAACAGCGTGCAGAATGGCCTGTAGGTGGCAGCATAGGGCTGATGCACACATACCATCGCAGTATCAGTATAAAGAGGGCCGCCCCACTTGCGACTTGCACCAGGGAAGAACAGCGTTCTGTTATTCGGTTTAAACGTAGTGAAGGTTTGAAACCTATTGAAATTCATCGACGAATGAAGGTACAGTACGGTGATGCATGTTTGTCACAGCACCAAGTCTACGAATGGGGTAGGAATTTCGGAAATGGTGTGACTTTAGTGGAAGATGCTCCTCGTCCACGTCAGGTAAAACGAGTTGTGATTCCACAGAACACTGAAGCAGCTGAACCCATAATGAAGGAAAACCGCCGAGTGACACTGATTGACATTGCAGAATGTTTACAGATTAGTCATGGGTCAGCACACCACATTGTGCATGATGTGCTCCAGTTCCACAAAGTGTCTGCAAGAGGGGTGCCAAGGCAGCTGGCTCCTGAAACGAGAGAACGACGTGTTGATACTTGTGAAGAACTTCTTCGGCGCTTTGAACGAGAAGGTGATGGCTTTCTCGCAAGAATCATTACTGGGGACGAAACCGAAGTTCACTTCCACCAACCGGAAACGAAGAGAGCGAACAAGGAATGGCACGAGAATGAGATTTTCACTCTGCAGCGGAGTGTGCGCTGATATGAAACTTCCTAGCAGATTAAAACTGTGTGCCCGACCGAGACTCGAACTCGGGACCTTTGCCTTCGCGGGCAAGTGCTCTACAAACTGAGCTACCGAAGCACGACTCACGCCCGGTACTCACAGCTTTACTTCTGCCAGTACCTCGTCTCCTACCTTCCAAACTTTACAGAAGCTCTCCTGCGAACCTTGCAGAACTAGCACTCCTGAAAGAAAGGATATTGCGGAGACATGGCTTAGCCACAGCGGGGGGGGGGATGTTTCCAGAATGTGATTTTCACTCTGCAGCGGAGTGTGCGCTGATATGAAACTTCCTGGCAGATTAAAACTGTGTGCCCGACCGAGACTCGAACTCGAACTCATATCAGCGCACACTCCGCTGCAGAGTGAAAATCTCATTCTGGAAACATCCCCCAGGCTGTGGCTAAGCCATGTCTCCGCAATATCCTTTCTTTCAGGAGTGCTAGTTCTGCAAGGTTCGCAGGAGAGCTTCTGTAAAGTTTGGAAGGTAGGAGACGAGGTACTGGCAGAAGTAAAGCTGTGAGTACCGGGCGTGAGTCGTGCTTCGGTAGCTCAGTTGGTAGAGCACTTGCCCGCGAAGGCAAAGGTCCCGAGTTCGAGTCTCGGTCGGGCACACAGTTTTAATCTGCCAGGAAGTTTCATATCATCGCACACTCCGCTGCAGAGTGAAAATCTCATTCTGGAAACATCCCCCAGGCTGTGGCTAAGCCATGTCTCCGCTATATCCTTTCTTTCAGGAGTGCTAGTTCTGCAAGGTTCGCAGGAGAGCTTCTGTAAAGTTTGGAAGGTAGGAGACGAGGTACTGGCAGAAGTAAAGCTGTGAGTACCGGGCGTGAGTCGTGCTTCGGTAGCTCAGTTGTAGAGCACTTGCCCGCGAAGGCAAAAGTCCCGAGTTCGAGTCTCGGTCGGGCACACAGTTTTAATCTGCCAGGAAGTTTCAAGGAATGGCACGATTCCTCATCGCCAAAACCAAAGAAGTTTCGAACAGAACCATCAGCAGGGAAGGATATGCTGACTCTCTTTTGGGACGAAAAAGGCGTCATTTTGGAGCATTACCTACCTAGAGGGACCACTGTCACCAGTGCATCATACAGAGACCTCCTAAAAAATCATCTGCGGCCTGCAATCAAATCAAAGCGACGTGAATTGCTGTCAGCAGGTGTCCGATTGCAACATGAATATGCAAGGCCCCACGCTGCCCGTACAACAGTTGCAACAATCACAGACCTGTATTTTGAGTGTCTTCCTCATCCACCATACTCACCAGACCTTGTCCTAAGAGATTTCCATATGTTTGTACCACTAAAAGACGCAATGGGAGGAAAGAAGTTCCGTTCTGATGACGTGGTACGCCACGCGGTGCATGAGTGGTTGCGCAGACTACCAACAGAATTTTTTTCTAAAGAAATTTATGCACTTTGTAAGCGCTGGAGGACTTGCATTGAGCGTGAGGGAGATTATGTTGAAAAGTGATACAGCTTTGTACCACTTCTGCACAATAAATAATATTTAAAAAATATTTAAGGTTTTCATTTGACTCACCCTCGTATAAGAAGCCTTAACTCACGCCGTTGGACTGTATTGTGTGGCTCGAATGGCTCTGAGCACTATAGGACTTAACTGCTCTGGTCATCAGTCCCCTAGAGCTTAGAACTACTTAAACCTAACTCACCTAAGGACAACACACACATCCATACCCGAGGCAGGTGTATTGTATGTTACTGACATATGAGGATCCACCAATGCATCTCCTCGTTGTTAGGTGGTAATGGATTGATATTTTTGTAAGACTGGCCTAACCTACCTCTGTGCTGTTTTTGCGACCTATCCTATCATTTTTCCTAGTTTCACGTGTGTTCTACCAATTTCCTGTCAGTTTTTCAACCCAACTTCCCATTTTTCTAATTATTACTGCCTGTCCTCCAAATATCTGCCAATTTACAGCCTGTTCTACAATTTCTTACAATATTAGGACCTGTCCTGGCAGTTTGCCAATTTTACACCGTATCCTATCAATTTCAGTGTTTTATGGTACTCAGTTGGTCAAATTAATTACGATCCATCTTACTGGGGTTGAATGCTCCCCATCAGTATACAATATGTCTCTGGCCTTAATGGTCCATTTTTCGGAACCATTGGATAAGAGTCACATGTGGGCATATTTTCCCACAGGCAAAGGCTATCTCACAAAACTTCACGTTACATGTGAAGTCGGGTGTACACAACCAAAAATACCATCAAAAACAAAGTTATCGAATTTCAGTTCTGACTAAGACATATTGAAAGCTGGTACAAGATGATAAATCCATACACTCCCCATTTCCAATCCCTATCAGTAGGCTCAAATAAAGATACAGCATTTTGCTCACGAGGACCCGACTAAGAGTGTGTGTCCACAAATTTATGGGGGTCCGTCCTCGCCAAAGGGTGGGGAGGACCAGACCTGACACTTGGTACCAACTGCTGGTCAGCGAGGCTGAAAGACAATGGTAAGTTTCTGTCTCGCCCTGCAGTTATCGCTAACGTCTACCGTAATACTGGAATGTTGGTATAGCTCATGTGGTCGGGTGTCATCTCTCTGTTTTCTCATGGAACTTTGGAAACGTACGTTTTGATTCCTCAACTAAACAGAAGGGTCAACAGAAAGGAATTTGGACAAAAAGGTATCATTGCACATTAAAAAAACTCATTTTGTTGATAATTCTTCTTTCTCAGAAAAGTGAAAGAGTGAGACTGAATGAGAGTCAACTACTAATGACTTATCTGGGAATAGCAAGTGACAAATCTTATGAAACATTATTGAGAGCCCCGTTTCAACGCCTTCACATCGACTCATGATACTGCACTTATTCCATTCAAGGACACGTACACACTCTTTCACTGCCACTATTTTCATCTGTGGTGGATGGTCATATAACCCCTTGGTACAGGTGTTCTACACCACTTGTAGCGCTACAATACACCAGTGTCCTCTTCCTAGTGGGTGACATGCTGTCATCAGCGAGTTTAGCTGTAGGCTTCTTTGGACCCCTAATGGGTCTGCTTGTGGACATACATAGAAGTACTAGCATTCAGTGTTATATAAAGCCTTTCCTACATGGTGAAAGGATGGATCACGTCATTGGTCGTAGCGTATTTCTGTATTGGGTGATTATGTTGATTCAGAGTGTAAAATCTCTGCTCTCGCCTCCAGAATTCCGATCACTATTACACAGCTTTTTGATGTTAAGTCAACGAGTAAATACGGGAACAGAGACATGAATCGAGGTTATCGACAATATGTAGTCACTCCAACTTCTCAAAGCCACACATGCGGTGCTCGTTCGTTCGTGGGCTGTATGAAAGCGACTATTGTGTGTTGGTGGCCGCACGTGGCGCTTCAGTGCTTCAGAAGAGATAGGACTGGGTATTCAGCCGCGATCCGGTCGCTTGGCTTCCGCAAAGCTAAGCCTAAAAACCCCCGCGGACGTCGAACGCCAAAGCCGGGCGTGGGTTTCATCACTTAGCCGACACACCTGGCTTTCGTCTTGGCAAGTGGCACGCCCAATGCGCGGCAAACGGGATCCGTAATGGAGGCCGCTACTCGCGCTAATTGTGGGCACTTTTATGTGGGGAGAGGCGGAGCGCGTGCTCGCCTTTTGACCAATCACGTTGATGGCCGAGTTAATGCTGATGGCCTGCGTCCTGCTCTTCGATTGTTGCGCCGCGAATTCCGTCTGATGACGTGCCGTTTGCACAGATACTGGCATTTGAGATACAGTGTAGTAGACATAGAACGTTCAGGAAAAAACGTCTCCAAAGATCTGATGCTATCAGCTACTGATTCTCTGTGAAAGTATCGGTTCCATAAATATGTTTCTCTATAATACGACTAACTCACCGCTTTCCAAAGTGATTCTTTGAAGACACCTGGTGTTGTTTCCCACATCAGATACCTTGTTTCTACATACAGCAGGCCAGAAAGTTAAGTGCGCTCTCAGACTCCTGCACTCTATCAACACGGCGCGAAAAATTTTGACACCAGTTGGTACTCGTAATATCGACTATACATAATGCTTATGGTGGCCACATTTCAGTCATCTGCAATGGAACAAAAGAAAATGATTACTGACACTGTCAATGGTTGAACGTCTCAGGTTCGACCAGACTCATGTCCAGTGAGGTAAACTAATTTACTGTGCAACAGAGGTAATGTGACTAGTAGTGAGTGCTTACATTGAGCATTCTAGGGTGGTCGTTCCGTAAACAAGCTTTCCTTGACGAATTTTTTAATTATTAAACTGCATGGAATATAGCAAATTAATTAAAATGTTCGTCAAAGAAAGCTCATTCATGAAATGCCCCCTAGTGTACTCAATGTACCCACATACCACTCCGTATCAATTTTTACTTGGTACGTTGAGTGAAATAGAATTAATTTAAAATCGAATAAAATCTTATGACGATGAAAATCTGTATAATTAGGGGAGGGCAAGTTTTCTTGAGTGCACTAGGATTAATTTAAAAATCCATTTTAGTCTTTCAAATTATTAAATAAAATGAATTTAATATTTTACATTTTATTCAGTATTGGAACACCATCCAACATGAGATTAAACCAAAAATTTCAGATCATTAAATTCATTATCATTATTCTTAATTTTCTTCATTTCTTTATATCTCAGTTCCATATTTTCTTTTGCAGAAACTTGAATTACACAGTTCCAAGTATATTTTACCTCCATGTCTAGTACACAAATATTAAAAAACAGTAGTACTATACCAAACACATATGTATGTCACAAATCTCTTTCAACACATTAGTATTGCTAACATTGTTGAGTTTCTTCAACATGGTTTCCATTTATATAAGACAAAAATTTATTTAAAATTTTAGAAACTGTATGCTATTGTTTTATAATTTTCTAGAACAATTCTTTTATCACACTCAAATGAAGATCTTTTTTAGCAGCCTTCTTGATTAAATTTTTGGTATTAACATATCTAGTTATCTGATTTAACAGTGATCATATATTTTCTTTTACTTCATCCTCAATTAATCTTATCATAGAATCACCCTTCAGTTTTTGAATATTCTTCTAGTTTAAAGTGAAGCCTTTTATTTTCATTTTGGTATTTTTATCACTTTTCATGTAATAATAACTTTTAAGTCCATTTGAAGTACAATTTGTCATCCATTTAGTACCTCCTGATTCATCAGTCCATTCACCTAACATGCAACCTGTTTCCACAATATTTTCACCATTATCAATATATACTATACTGCCTGTATCAAAATATATAACAGTTTTCCCTCAGATTTGATATAGTGAATCTGCTATAAACGTATTGTACACATAATAATCCTTGAAATTCTATTACATCTGAACCATATTGTCAGTAATAAAATTTATATCTATATTATGAAATCGGTCATCCAGCAGCATTTCATAAAATCTTTCTAAATGTGTAACATACTCTGTGTTACTCATATTTTGACATTGTCCAAATTGTCCCAATAAAGAAATCAGACATATTTTTGTAACAGTTCGTTTTCCAGGGTTTATTTTCATTTTATCAAGATCTAACTCAATACCTATTTTTTCTTTCACATATTTTATACACATAACTTCATTTTCAAGGGCGAGTTTCTAATTTTACTTTCATGAAGTCTTTCACCTAATTTTTAAACTACTTTTAGCTTTTATTTTCAAAATTTCACACATCACAGATTCAGGTTTATGTATCTTTGTTGAATGATCTGGAGGATAATGGTCATAATATTCTAAGTTGGATATAGATTACACATATCTATATATTTTATCTTTGTCTTAACACCATCTGCTTTAGTGCTTAATTTTATTGTATCTGTACAACTACCATAAAGAGCATCACATGGTTTAAATGGTTTGACTACTCCAGGTAACTGCTTCAATTTGTTAAGTTTTTACATACTGCTGAGGTGATCCAATCATATTCCCATATCTCTATTAAATTATATCCAGAATTTCGTATTTTTGTACTTGTTATTAAAGTCTTTTGATATAAATCAACCACCGATTCTTTATTTTTGTTGTTAATTCTTTCATTTTTAAACATTAATTAATACTATGCTGAAAACAACCAGGACAATGATAAACAGTGTTCGTTGCTTTATCAAAATCATTTACTTTTGCTTCAGTTATATTTACTTACCACCATTCAGAGCATGCTGAATATTATCATTGTTTGTACTGTTTAACCAGACTATGGATTTTTTACTGTAATTTTGTTTTCATTGTTTATCCAATACAGCAATTTTTCCTTCAGGCATATATTTAGATCTCTATACACCCATACAAACTCCACCAAATGTTAAATAACACAATGGATTAATATTAGCTATTTGTAGGAATTGTTTTCTTAATTCAAAACAAACTCTTTTCAGAACATATACATCAGAATTGCAATATTCATTAAGTCCTCTCGTCATATTGAATAATAATTTCTTTTAACTTTTTGACAATACCATTTGAGAAATACTTCACTGTCTTTCAGTTTTCTAGTGTCAACACAATAATATTCGATATCAGGAATGGTCCTATGAA
Source organism: Schistocerca cancellata (assembly GCF_023864275.1). NCBI lineage: Eukaryota > Metazoa > Arthropoda > Insecta > Orthoptera > Acrididae > Schistocerca > Schistocerca cancellata. Next base: position 442,574,499 of record NC_064628.1, on the reverse strand, counting down.
ATTTTCATTTTCTGATATACTGAATACATATGGGAAATAAACTTTCTTTAATTCTTTCAAATCGAATGTTTTTGGGAAACTACTAAGTGGTGCTTGTACACAATTACTACTACATACAATTTTTAATTCTGATTTATTCTATCTGAATTAACAATAATTTTGTACCTGTATAAGTAGTATATCGTTTATTTGTATTTCCAATACAGTATTTCAAAGTAAATTGTGAATAATATCTTTTAGCATTGTGAGATATGAACATATAATTTTGTTCTCTTTTGATATCAACCAATTACAGAATTCGTCATTTGTTTTAAATTTATAAAACACATTTCAATTAAAATTGTGAACTACTATGAGGTTTTGAATATGAATTCCCATTTCTTGTTGTGTATCACAATCTAAAAACGTGTTTTTCGGTATATGTTGCAATGAAATCTTTTTGGCTTTCCATTTTTACAGCTCATAAAATCTTTTCTGTCAACTATTTCACTGCATTCAGAACATTCAAAAACACAATAAGTTTTTACTTCTCCCATAATATAGCAACTATTTTTACTACATTTTGGGCAACCATCACTATATATTTTTCATTTTTTCTTTTACACTTATCATCATTTTGCAACCCATGTTGTATGTAACATTTATAATTTTTATTAAACTTTTCAATTTTTCTTTTACAATTATCATCTTTTTGCAACTCGTGTTGTATGTAACATTTATTATTCTTAATTTCTACTTCTTGTTTACAATTTCCAGTGGTTTCAAGGTCTTGTTGTTGATCTTTTGATCTGAAGCAAATCTTTTCACATTCATCACATTTACAAGCTGTATAACAACCTTCTTCGTGACTGTTTAAATATTCTTTATTAAAACAATGTCTATTACAGATTTCATAATCTATCTTACATTCCACAGTATTGTGTTTAGGGCTTTTATATAATATCAATTTTTGCATTTCTATTTAGCATTTATGTTTTCATGTTTGTACTTGTGATATATGTTTTGTTACATTTTTACACAGAAATAAGATGCAAATGCAGACATACTGCTAATTACATCAAAATAGTTTTGATTTTTATATACATATATTTTCACTGTTTTCTCAGGACGACAGTAGATACCTGAATTGAAAAATTAAACACATGCAATATGTATTTGAATATCTAATAATTGCTCAACATTTTAAATATCATTTAAAGTAAATCCTTCTTCTTTGTGTTCGCCTAATTAGTTACTTAATATCTGTGTTAGCTATTTTTGTCTTTTATATTTATCTCCTTCTCTAATGTTCTTAATATCACTGGCAATTAGTTCTCTTCATAAGATAAAATTCGTTTCTATCTTAGTGCAACTATTATTGTTACAGAACATTAATTTTCATAATACAACTTGTAGTCCTTTAGTCATCAGTTAAATTTATTATTTTGTTACTTTTGCTACCTCTTGGAATGACTAACATTTGAATATTAGATGTAATATTTGCTATATTCCAAGATGCTACTCCAGGCAGGTGTAAAACGAATGTGTGTTACAGAACATAGTGACACGAAAATCAAGATTTGTCCCTGTCTGGCTACCTCCTTGAAACAGATCTTAGAATCTGACTGGGATATTATTTCCTCCTCTTCGCTCTTTAACACATAAATTACAACTAAACATAAATGAATGAGTAAGGGAAGTAGTAACTACTACATGATAAATGTTGTTTCGGATTCTACATTTATTGTAGATTAAAAATCTCTTTACATTACAAATGTTTATATTTCATAACTAATATTACAAATCAATTGCCCAAATCTGCCCCTGTTTATGGCTATGCGATCTAATATAAATAACACGAGATGACTAACATCATCTACATACCAAACATTAGAAAACACTACTTTCAATGATGATTTACAGTGGTATGCAGTCTCAATGGAAATAAAACTTACGTAATCACAGCTGTTTAGCCTTATAGCCCTATTAAGCCGAGCAGTTAGCAATATCACCTTAAGTACTGCGTCTGGTGCGTCGTAGGGATGGTTCTCATACATGTCTGTGACGATGGAAGAACTCCAACCGCAAAATAAACTCTTTCAAACACAAGGACTGTAAGAGGCGCTCCTCTGATTGGTATATTCTAATACTGTCTTCTCCTCTCTTTGTTCTACAGATAAGAAAAGCGAACTCCGAGCCACAAGAATGGAATTCTGATAACGTCTCTACATCAGTAAGGACAGAAGAAGTGCTCTCAATCTCTAAACGCTGCATACCCAACGAAGACTCCCTACCCGGAGGCAAAGTCCAGAATCGTATAAGTACGCAACAGGAGAGTACCTAACCGTTCTAACTATAAAATCTCCTGAGAACAAAGACAGGAAGTCCGTGTATACCAACAAAAGCTGATACTGAGCGACTGTCAAACACGGGCGCTCAAAACGGAAGACCTCTTTCTCTCTACCACTGGCTTCCCAGCAAATCTCGGCTCTTCTCCCTCATAACTGCAGAAGGCGAATCATATTCTCGAAACCACGGAATATTATCCCTCTCTATAGATTCTTCTGAACGCTGACTAACCATATTTTAGTCTTTTGTCGTCCAGCATGGAAAGCTTGTGAGGAAATACCTATCCCCATTAATTAGGAATTCATACAATGGCATGCTTCTCAGAGTAAAAATCCTCAGAAAATTGGTGGTTCATTGAACCCTCTGCCAGGCACTAAATTGTGAACAGCAGAATAATCACATATACGTAGATATAGATCTGAGATAACCCAGCATGCGAGATTTCCAAAGTAAAGCTTCCTTGTTCCTCTCTGCTGCATCCAAGGAATTCAGAGTTTCTGGTTATCCTCCTAGCCGAGCTGCCAGACCGGCCAGCCACCACTCTATTGTGCTTCAGTGCTCAAGTGCCCCGACCATCCAGCTAGAGGAACCTCCTGTGTTAAGCGGGACCAACACACCCGTGCGAGCTTTTCCATCTCATTTCCACTGTCGTTCCAGCCTCTACTACTACAGGCAATCGTTCACTATGCCATTTTGATAATAAAGACACTCCGTCTACTTTCATGCAATAAGTGTTAACAACTATTTATAAGGTGTATATGACAGTGTCAGTCTTCTTTAAATGTTCATATATGCTATGTACAGCCTATCAATTGATACCTAATTCCAGTTGTAAATCACCCACAAAGTGTGTAGATGAGTGCTTGTAAGTTGCGAAATTATAGCCACCTTACTATACCCCCACCTAATGAACTATTTTGTACTAGGATGGAGTAATTCTTATAGTATTATCTCACCCAGTATAAAATAATATAACCATCAATTGCCTGCACAAGCAAACTAATAAGAATATGTGGGCAGAGGAACAACTGGATGATGACATGTTTTTCTACAGTCATTCTGCGTTCATTCATAGGCTTACTGCCATAAATTTATTTATTACATGTTTTGTTATTTAATCTGTCCACTCCTTCTGTTTGGAACATTTTTCCAAGACATGACAATTAGAATATACAACAATACACAAAATAACCCATTATTAAAAAAAATTAATTAACATTACAAAATTTTTATGCTGTTTCAAAAATGGCAGTTACATCTTTCTCTTAGATTCAAGGCCGATGCTCTCTGTCACTCATCCATACCTAAGACATAGGTTGAGACAAGAAATATTAAAGTAGTGAAAATCTTTTCAGAGTGGTCATCCAATAAAGTATATGTGCTTCATTTAGTCATTAACATGCAAAACAAGCAGTTTTGTCAATTATTCTAGAGGTGATCTATTGGTCATTAGACAATTAAATAAAATTCTGTGAAACATTCTTATAATTTCACCTGGTCGTGTTTATGCTCTTGGCTTTCATTAAAAAAAAAAAAAAAACATTTTCACAAACTGATGGTCCATGTTGAGTGTTTCCCTAACGTTTATACCATTCGAACATTTCAAAAATCTTATGTTCTAAAGCATTATCTGACAAACTGCATTTATATTTACTGTGACAACTAATATTTGTAATAAGAGTTTTGATCAACCACCAATTTTAACTAATGTACTTGTTCACAGTGTATAAAATGTAACATATTAAACACATTAAAACCCATATCATCATTATCAAAGAAAGTGACAAACAATAATTTTACATAAATAAATACACAAGTATTTAAGAACATTGAAGCACAGATCATCATTGTCAAAGGGAATGACAAACAATAATTTTACATGAATATATACACATATATTTTATTACTACTACCCTGAAAATAAGTACAAGAGGTTTACAAAAATGATAAATATATCGGAAACTGTTAGTTTGTGGGTGTAACTGTTTAGTATTCTCCAAATTATACCATATTTTATCAAGAGTCACACACTAATTCGGATTTCACAACAAGCTCACATCTTCATTTGTGTACAGGTATGAAAGCTACAGTTCTTATGAAGTTTAGTAAGCGAATATAAGCTCAACACTTGTTTTGAGATCGGTCATGGTGGCTTTGCATGTCAGTCTTTGGACCCTAAGCCCATTGTTGGTTCCATCAGGTTACTAGTCTCTCACAGAGTTGATGATGTGGAAGGGTCCTCGGAATATACAGCAAGGTAAGAGGATGTATGTTTTGCAACAGCCAAGTTTTCCTAAAATTTGCACACATTATGAAGGAGGTACAGTCAGGTAGGATCTTTATAGATCACCTAAAATTCTTCTGCATTGGCTAAGAGAAGTGTAATGGTATCTAGTCTTCAGTTCTTTGTGTTTCTTCTTTTCACTATGTTTGTGTTCCTACTCTTCTGTTCTTCGTGTGACTTCTTTCTATTGATATAAATATTGTATATTGGATAAGGATATCGGTAGGTTGGTTATCTGTTTGGTGACATTATACATGGTACTTGAGTCACTGTCTGTGACTCAGATTCCTCAGAAGTCAGTGCCGGGTGACTGACTGCTACATATGATGTTTATCAGTCAGTGTCTGGCAGAGAACACCAGAAGGAAAAGCAAATAGAGTTCACAGTTCCATACAGCTATTACCAATTGCTGTACGATTAACTGACTGTATCATGTGTGCAATTTGCTTATCTCGTCTCCATCATGTAATACAACAGTGGAGACAAGTATTTAGTAGCCGTTTAAACACCCATCTTGACCCGACCCAAGAAGGCTGCTGCAGATAACTGTTCGCTACCTGCTCTGTCGCTGTTGGCTGCTCAAAGTCTCCAGGCAGTCGCATTTGAATAGGCCTGCGTTTTCCCACGTTCTCGACATAACTTTGGCTTACTGATGGCGTCCCGTGCTTCTGCTTTTCTTTGCAACTGTGCTGTTACACTCCCATTCCATCCGCACATCACATGGTTGCTTCCAGTGTGTCTCACAAAAGTTTTTATTCTGAATGCAGCACCCACTAATACATACAATTAGTTTCCGATTTACACAAATACCATACAATATATAACACAAAATCATTGACATGTTTCTGTTATGAAATATAATTCTTTTTTAAATGCACTCGCCAACGAAGTCATTTATCTTTACATTTATTGTTGTTTGAGTTGCACAATCAGCCAAGATTCTCACTAATTTACTCTTATTATTCTGATCAAAATTTCATGTACGAAGTTAATGTTAATTATAAAAGAACATATTCCTCAACCTACGTAATTCAATTATTAAATATCTGTCAGCACCTGTATACATATGAAAAAACACACATAACAGTAGAATTATGATCATCACCAGATCCCAATGTTAATAATTGCAAATTCTGCTTATTAAACTACTTGCAAGTAGGGTGTTTATACTAGTCTAACTAAACCCTATTCAAAGTACTACACTGTCACTGGATATCACGAGATCGTCTGATCTAATGGCTCTTGGTTTCGTCGTGGATGTCGTCGTGAATATCTGTGAACAAGAAAGTGCACGTCAGCACAGACATACACAAATGAGTGATTAAATGGGCCTCTTCTGCATTTCATGCTTCGGCTTGCTTCCTGTGGACAATCATAAACTACATAGCAAGTTTAGTACAAATTTACTGATAGCTTCTTTAATCACACTGTCACATACCTCCTTTCACGTCTTTACTCAGTAATAGCTTATCTGTCTCAGCCCTTTCTCCAGAGCTGCTGCTATTACGTTTATCTGTCGTTAACTCTTCCCTTTATGTTAGTAAAGCTACATTTTATTTTACTAGTGGCACCTGTAAATATAAAGATTTTAGTACATTATATAAAATCACTGCTCATCAACACGACTGCCATGTCCTTACGTATTACCCACGATGTCATGTGCTGAGAGGGTATAGCATTTGGTACTTCCTTTGATTAATTTTTACATGTCGATATCCCCTTATTACACATCCATTTCATGACGCTATAAGACTCAAACAACATTTCGGTGCGCTCATATGGTATTCTGCAGAAATGGCCTCCATGTACACAATTCTTCAAATGGTTCAAATGGCTCTGAGCACTATGGGACTTAAAATCTACGGTCATCAGTCCCCTAGAACATAGAACTACTTAAACCTAACCAACCTAAGGACATCACACAACACCCAGTCATCACGAGGCAGAGAAAATCCCTGCCCCGCTGGGAATCGAACCCGGGAACCCGGGCGACACAATTCTTCCTTCTCTCTGGACAGCATCAATACAACGCCTCCTTATACAAATAACGGTACGCTCTCGCATAGCCACGTGGAGCAGGCCACCTAGTGAACTCTCGTTTTTCTGAATGGAGACAGCCGGCCGCGGTGGTCTCGCGGTTAAGGCGCTCAGTCCGGAACCGCGCAACTCATAAACGTAAAGAGGACATCAGATGGTGGGGAATTCAAGTTGCGCAACTAAGGTGGGTAAATAATGGCGGACCGGCCGGTGTGGCCGTGCGGCTCTAGGCGCTTCAATCTGGAACCGCGTGACCGCTACGGTGTCAGGTTCGAATCCTGCCTCGGGCATGGATGTGTGTGATGTCCTTAGGTTAGATGGGTTTAAGTAGTTCTAAGTTCTAGGGGACTGATGACCACAGATGTTAAGTCCCATAGTGCTCAGAGCCATTTGAACCATTTTTTTGAATGGAGACAAATAACACTTGGACGACACACCTGCGTGTCACCGCAAACCACTTCCAGCAAGTCACTCATTTCTGATCCCATTGCTAAACATGTGTATGGACACTCATTTCATTGAGTAGTTCTAAAATTATTTTCAAAATGCAGACATTCACTGCTAATACGTTCCACACCAACTGGGTGATAAATTTATCTATCCACACACCTTCACAACATTTTTGAAGTACCTCACGTTTCTCCTTTTTACTTTATTCCTTCATGGACAGATAGTACATTTTAAACTCCAAACCCCTTTTAAATTGCATGCTCAACTTACTGCGAACATATTTATAGCCTACACAAAGAAACATATCCTAATGGCGACCGCGGAAGGCCGAGCGGTTCTAGGCGCTTCAGTTAGGAACCACGCGGCTGCTGTGGTCGCAGGTTCGATTCCTGCCTTGGGCATGGATGTGTGATCTCCTTAGGTTATTTGGGTTTAAGTAGTTCTGAGTCTAGGGGACTGATGACCCCAGATGTTAAGTCCCATAGTGCTTATAGCCATTTGAACCATCATACTCTAATTTTATGACACTTGACATCCTGCCCTTTTTTATGCACTGTAGTACGTCTTTTAACATGATAACAGCACATAAAATATTGATAAATCTACATATACCTTCAGTGCAATAACCTAACTTAATTGCTAACTATATACAATATACTTTATTTTCGTCATACAAGCTCACTTCAGTTCTTCCTACTTATTCTATTAATTGCTTGAGATGGCTCACATGCTGGAGACCCAATGATTTTTCTGATGTCACAAACTCGTTTCAACCGTATTTGCGTGCGATAGTCTTAATATACGTACAGACCCGCTGTATCTCTTGAAGAACTTTTGACATAAATTCAGTTGTTTATTGGAAAACTTATAAGACTGAAGTAAGACTTTTTGTCCAACTGCATATTCCCTTACGTGCGCCTTTTGATCCGCGCACATCTTGCGCTTCTCTCCAGCGACGCGAATATTGCGCAAAGCCTCCTCCACTATTACTATGTTGTCGGCGCGTCGTTTGTGGAAAATCGATCAGCCCTCGAATTTTATCTGGAGGATCCCTATTCTTCAGAACCATCATTGGTAGCATCAGTGTGGTACTGTGGTGGAGCTCGTTTATCATATCCTGAAAATCTTTAAGAAATACATCCAAGCTAGCACGATTCTTTCTACGGTATAGTCTACATAAATTACCCAAATCTTTAATCGTTCTGGCCACGGGGTTCGAACTCGGAAAAAATCTATTAATAAATATAGGCTTTATTTTATACCGTCTTAGTGTTCTGTTCCATACCTCAGATTTATATTGAGGTCCATTATCTGAGATAATACAATCTACAGTTCCCACTTTGTTTATGAAGTCTCTGCACAAGGCTCTACTCACAGTTGCACCAGTCGCCCTTTTTATTGGTGTCCACGTCACAAATTTGGATGTCAGCTCCAATGCTACCAATATACAGGGTCAGGCATATAAGTCATAGCACCCCTTGTATCTCCCCAACCGTAATAGATACAAAGATGCCGTTTGGACAGTGAATTGCAGGGACATGGGCTACTTGAATACATCACATTTCATGTTTTTGCTATTATTTATTACAGAGATATGAGGCCATCATTGTTTTTTAATTGAATCCTATTTTAAATTTTAGCGTAGCACGATGAACTTAAAAAGATGATTTCAAATATGTGTACATCATAATATTTAGGCGAATAGTTTTTGAGACACAGATATGTTCTCGTATCGTGTTCGTCCTTCGAAGCGGCGTTGTCCAATGCGACCTTTCCTGTTGTGTTGAGTACATGGTAAACGTCGCGAGTCCGTCCTTACACAAACACTCCCATTTACCCGACAATAGTAATACATACTGCGATATCTTGCGCAAAAATTAACTGATGATGTCGCGCAAATATTATTCAGTTATTTAACAACTGTGATGTCAAAATAGTAGACAACATACAGTAATAAAATTTTAAGTAACAGAAATACTAATTTAAATGAGGAGGCCCTTATTGGTCACAATTATTTCGTACGTATTTCTTTTTTATTTGAAAATATTTGCTATTGATCACAATACGAAGCAAATACACACAAAGATGCAAAATACATACTGTACATGGTACAAAACTTTACTGAAGCATGTGCTCAAAATGCTTCCCCTCTGCTGCAATGCACATTTGTAGTCGCCGTTCGAATGATTTGTGAACGACTGCGAGGGTGTCAAGTGAGATATTAGCGCACGCTTCGATGATACGTTGCTTCATATCGTCTGGCGTAGCTGGTATTTAAGCAAACACTTTATGTTTCATTGCTCCCCACAGAAAAAAAATTCAAGAGGGGTCATATCAGGAGACCCGGCTGGCCACTTCACTTCAGCACGTTGTCCTATCCAACAATCCGTGAACTTTTCATTTAACAGCTCTGTAGCCACACGGGAAGAGTGAGCAGGACAGCCGTCATGTTAGAACCACATGCACTGACGCATAGTTAATGGTACCTCTTCCAGAAAAATGGGCAGAAAGTTTCGCAGGAACTGTGCATGGTTATTGCCATTTAGTATACCTGGAATGCCGTACGGCCCCACAATGACATTTCCGACGATGCCGCACCACACGTTAACACTCCACGGTGGCTGATGCTGTACCTGTCGAAGCCAATGAGGGTTCTCTATTGACAAGTAATACATATTATGCAAATTCACATTACCGTGGTTGATGAAAATCGCTTCATCAGTAAAAAGCACCTGTTGAAAAAACGTTGCATCATCTTGTAGGCGCTGAGAAATCCATGGCTTACTCTCTGAGCGTTACAAGCAGCAAACTTGCGACAAGGGCAGCTTAGTTTTGCTGTCGCGAGTAGTCAGTTCAGTCATATTCTGCTTGGGCAGTTGACGTCAGAAGGCAGACCCGAAAGTGTCCATAGTTGTGGGCAAATCGAGTCGTACGCCACACCGTTAGTGGGTAATGTAATTATAAATGCACTTGATAAAGAAATTTGTGAACGGGCATTGACATTAAAAAAAAAATATCTGCTCTCGACGAAGAGTTAACAATGGCGAGGTCCTCTAAGATGTTGTACACCGTACAGAAATATTGTGATGAATGTAGCGTATGTTGTGTAAAACCATTTCAAATATTGAATACAGCAAAAAATGTATCTCCCACAAAACAGCGCTTCTAATCTCACCATTACAAAAGTGATCAGAACGCATAGTTAATCTGTGTCATCAGACTAGGGATTCAACCCCTGAAGTCCATTTAAAGATAACGTCCAAGCAATGAATCAGCAGCGGCATTTATTCACACAGTTCCTCTACCGCGTGCATTCTCGTTATAACAAAAGTAGAACGTGGCATCAAGGGTACCCAGATTCTTTTAACATGTTAGGGACATTCAAATAAAAACGAGACACATGAAAAAACAAGAATCTGCTCATTATATCAGAAGTAGTTTCCATAACTTTATACCTATATCCCACTGCGAGACAACACGGTGAATACCTTCGTGGAGAAATGTTTGCAGTTGCCAACTGAACTGTTTGTATCCAGGTGTCCACCTCTTCCTCCAAAGCGAATAGATGCCCACGAAAATCTTTCTACAGGGTCACAAAAATACAGAAATAGCATAGGTAGAGATTGGGACTGCATGGAGGATGTGTAAGCGTTTCCCAGTGAAACTTCTGCAATTCAGTCGAAACAGTCTTGGAAATATCTTCGCAGGTTGTTTCGACAACGATGCAGAAGTTTCGCTGGGAAGCTCCTACACATCCTTCATACAGTTCTGATCCCTCCCCATGCGATTTCCATATTTCTACAGCACTCAAGATGGGCATTAGTGGCCGTAGATATGCTTCGGACGATGCACGACTGGGTACAACGAAGGTTCCCTTTTTTGGGTTCTGTTATTTTCTTTCAATCATTTGTATCTTGACTGGTTTGATACGGTCCACCACGACTTCCTGTTATGTGCCAACCGTTTCATCTCACAGTAGCACCTGCAACCAGCGTATTCAATTATTTGATGAATGTATTTCAATATCTATCTTCCCCCATAATTTTTACCACCTAGTACCATGGAAATTATCCCCTAGTGTCTTTAACAGAGTTCCTGTCACCCTTCTTCTTGTCAGTGTTTTCCACGTATTCCTTTCTTCGCCGATTCTGTGGAGAACCTTCTAATTCCTTACCTTATTGGTCCACCTGATTTCTAATATTCTGCTGTAGCACCACATTTCAAGCAGTTTTGCTCTCTTCTGCTCCGGTTTTCGCACTGTCCATGATCCCCTACCATACCATGCTGTTCTCCAAACGTACTTTCTCAAAAGTTTCTTCTTTAAATTAAGCAATTGTTTGACACCAGTAGACTTATCCAGGGGATAAATGCGTTAACAGTTATCATGATTAGTTTTGAAATAGTGAACAGTTTACTTAGTTTATTTCCCTGTGATTCGTTTCCATTTGACTGCTCCTTGCTCCTTGCTCCTGTGAGCACAGTGCCCACACGAGGAATGGCACATGGCTGTAAGCAAGATCACGTGGCGTAAGATTGCAAAGGCGGCATCACATTACATCAACAAAACCAGATCAGCGTAAACTTGCTACAACCGAAGCTGAACGCCGTCACAGTGCGACCACAAAAGTTTTCCCTCCCGCTAACTATCAGCAACCTCTCAATAAAATTCCGTATTGATACGGATTTGCCGGTTTCTGCCACAAATGAAGAAACCCATGCTCAGACTGGTTCTCCGCCTATTCAGCCAAGATCAGGAAGGTTAGAATTCTACCGCAAGCAGCGCGCAGTATCGCATAGTAAATGGACTGTAATAGCGATGTATAAGAAAATCAGTAACTCGATTACCTTAGGTGCAAAACAGGTTTGGAATGGACGCTTTCTCATCTTCTGGTTTTGAAACAGTAGACGACATCAAAAATGGCTCTGAGCACTATGGGACCTAACTTCTGAGGTCATCAGTCCCCTAGAACTTAGAACTACTTAAACCTAACTAATCTAAGGGCATCACACACATCTATGCCCGAGGCAGGATTCGAACCGGCGGCCGTAGCGGTCCCGCGGTTCCAGACTGTAGCGCCTAGAACCGCTCGGCCACCCCGGCCGGCTAGATGACATCATCATTCTATCAACAGTAGTTCCATTTGATGACCTCGATTCACTATGCATAGAATTTTCAGATCTACCTTTACAAGAGGTAGGGAGTGCAAATATAGCGATCAAAATAAATGTTGCATATTGCTTCATAGCCAGCCAGTACTGGACGTAATGGGAAACACAGCTGATTTTGTTGTGTCAGGTACGGTCACAAGTAAACAATAACCATACTCTTTTTAGGTCTGTTCTTGAGACCACAGATATTGATTAGAGAAGTCACTTCTTTTAAAGAGAAGAAGCAGGTGTTAGTCAGTCTGGCAATGTACCTGATTTGAAAAGAATGGAAGCTAGCCTGCCATTTAGTGTTGGCAGCATTATTTAAACAAGATTTTGTACTAATACGGCTTGAGGAAAGAAAACAAGGTTATACCTACAGAGGAACGTTGAAAGGGAAATATTAATGTAATTTAGGAATTTTAAATATGTATTTGTAACGGTGTCATTTCTTATTGTTGCAACATTGCGTATGGTTGAAGTTTATTGTAAAAATATTATGATGCAACACATGATTTTGTCTTATAAATGCTGCGCGGAGTGCTCACGCAGTTAGAGGCGTCATGTCACGGATTGCGTGGACCGTCCCTCCGGAGGTTCGAGTCCTCCCTCGGGCATGGGTGTGTGCATTGCTCTTAGCATATGTTAGATTATGTTAGTTTACGTAGAATGTAAGTCTCGTGACCGTTGACCTCAGCGGTTTGGTCCCTTAGGAATTCACACACATTTGAATATTTTGTCTTATAATTGAAACAAGTGTCAAGGAAAGTAATTGTAAACAGGAAAATTATTGAGGAATAGTATGCTATCTTGTCTAATTGAGAACTTTATGAAATTGTGTATTGTTGTTATGAATTACCGAAACGGAGTTATACTTGGAGCGTTTGTCTCATTTAACAGTCGTTAAGATTAGTTCATCATTTTTCATTCTTTATTTTCACGACTGTGTGTGTATACTCGCACTGCACATTGCGAGTTTTCTACTGACAAGCATTTTATGAAAATTTGTTGGATACCGTCTTGCACTGAACATCGCCAGGTACAGTGAAAATTAAATTTGGTTATTGACAGTTTCATCATTATGTTAATAGTAAGAGGTTGCAGAACAGAAGAGCGTTCCGTGCGCACAAGTAGGCCACTGAATTTAATTATCATCAAAGTTCATGTCCATTGTAAGGTTCAGTGATTATCAGAGTGTACTTACGAAAATAATGCCATATCACCTCAGAGGTTTAATACCAGTAGAAGATTTCAATAAGGTGCTATCTTCTGAATTTTCAAGCAGTTTTATCAGAGAGTCAGATGAGTAAATTTTATCGTCAATTTCTCTGTAATTTCAATGTCAATTCTGTACAATCATTGTTTATATGAAAAAGGCTTGGCTATTTTCAGCGCCAACATTTTAATTCGAGTCATTTTTGTTTTGCAGTCAGATGGAATATGTAAATCTCATTGGAAACTGTTTACCTTCTCGCAGACTAATTGCTTACTGTAGCTGCTAGCCTGGATTTCACATCGTGTAGAATGGGCACCAGTACAAAGTGACAGTTATTGATCTATATTTAATAAAATCTTCACAACTTCAGAACGGCTTGTGTTAGGACGTTCAAACAGCATGGTTGGCCACGGGGAATGATGGAAATTAATATGCGGATGCGCACGCGCTTTGTTGTTGTCGGCCATTTGCAAGTGAAAATTTCACGGTACAGCGTGCCTGAGCATATAGCGCTTGTGAAGTCCTACTATGCGAGCTATAACAGGAAATTTGTGACTCAGTTCCAGCTGAAGACACCCGTCCACGTGTACTAACAATCAAGAATTTGATTTGCAAGTTTGAGAGAACGGGCTGCGTTCGTGATGAAAATGTTGGCATTGTCGGCCATCCAAAAAGAGTCAAAACGCCTGAAAACATCAGTAAGACAAGCGCTGTGTTTCAAAACAGCCCCAGGAAATCGATAAGACGAGCTGCACAACAGGTGGGAATCAACTGGGAGACACTGCGACAAATTGTTGATGAAGACCTGCGTCTCTTCCCATGCAAAATTCAAACTCGTCAGCCGTTAAGCATCGGGGCCATGGAACAGCGGTTGAGTTTTTCCAGCACTATTGTCCACAGAATTGACGAACCGGACGTTGATGTGAAAATAGTTTGGTCTAGCGACGAAACGTACTTTCATTTGAATGGGTTCATCAATAAGCAAAATTGGCGTATTTGGGGGACTGAATTCACATTTTGCGATCAATAACTATCTTCACTTTCAACGGGTCACTGTGTGATGTGCAATGTCCAGTGATGAAATAATCGGTGCGATATTCCTTGATGACGCGATGAAAATTTTGAAATTTTTGGTAAGATCGTATGGGACCAAACTGCTGAGGTCATCGATCCCTAAGCTCACATACTGACTTAAACTAACTAACACTAAGGACAACACACACATCAATGCCCAAGGGAGGACTCGAACCTCCGACGGGAAGGGGGGATGGGGTGGGTGGGGAGGGGGTGCCACGCCGCGCGAACCGTGTCAAGAGAGAGCGCGCGATGACTAGACAACGGTACACGAAGGTTTTGGAAGATGATTCCATCCCATTTATCCAAAGTGACCCAGATTTCGACAAGATATGGTTCATGCAAGACGTAGGTCGACCGCATCGAACCAGGAGAGTGTTTGATGTCTGGGAGGAGCACTTTGGGGACCGCATCCTGTCTCTCGGGTATCCAGAGGCTACTAGCATGGGCCTCGATTGACCGCCATATTGTCCGAATGTGAACACATGCGACTGCTTTTTGTGGGACTATTTTAAAGACAAGGTGTACAGCAATAGCTCCAAAACCATTGCTGAGCTGAAAGCAGCCATTTAGGAGGACATCGACTGCATCGATGTTGCGACACTTCTGCAGGTCATAAAGAATTTCGCTATTCGTCTGCGCCACATCGTCACCAATGATGGCACGCATATCAAACACGTCATAACCTGAATCCGAATATCTGTGGCGACGTTTTCAAGTTGAATAAAGTGTGTGTACGCTGTAGTTTGTAACTAATTTACGTTTCTTTTCAGATAGTTCAATAATTGTCACCCTGTACATTCGAAATAATTTTTCACGTAGTTCTGTTGCTCCTCACTGAGAGTTACATGTTTTCATGTCAAAATAAGTTTTACACATTTTTCAGATATCAACCAGACACTAAGAAACACGAGTTTCAACAAATGCAAACACGAGTTTAAGTTCTTTCAGATTACTTTCACATTTGCCTAAGCGGGAGAAAGTGTGTAATATTAACACTTTGACCCTGTGGCGTGGGATAGCGACACTAAGACGGTCCTTGTGTTAGGTACACAATTTGTCACTAACCCAAGAGCTATACCCTAGCTGTCTGTCATCAATAGAGCCCGAGGTACGAGCCTCAAAATAACCCCAATTCTGTGCGCGGCGTTTTGGAGCATATTAGGTAGCGCACGCTGTCGCCTGCGTGCCGATATTAAGTAATTACAAAGCATAACATGTGAAGATCATCTGAGTCAAAGAATAAACAAAGAAATCTGATAACGGAAACAGAGGGATGCAGTATTTTGAAGAAAGTGATGTCGTAGAAGAAAACGTCTGAAAGGCAGAACAAATTCTAGCATATGAAAGAGCTCCTCTAATTAGGAGACTCACATTTGAAGAAGCAGCGAAGGACCTGAGTGAGACCAAAGCAAGCTTCACGTCCAGGTGAGCTCTGCCACTTGTAAAGAAAACAAGACAACTTTTACATTTACTATTACTGCAATTATGCTACACTTCCAAATAATTTTGTGAAATATAATCCAAAGCACATTCATGAAATAGGAGATACAACACAGATCTCCAATAACAGCACGATAAACCTAATTTTGCGTGTAGGGAACTACTTGCATCCTTAGCGTAAAACAGAATAAAATTAAAAATAGAAGATCACTTTTTAGTCAAAAAATGCGGACTAGAAAGGCTACCATAGCCCTGGTAAAGAGATAGTCAGTATCAATTAAGTACACTTCCATATTTATTGACCTACTGAAGGCATTTTATGATATAAGCTGGAGGAAAGTCTTCAAGACTTTCAAGGTTACACGCTCAGACTGACAACCTACAGGAACAGTGTTGAATACAAAGAATAATAGAAGCAGCACTGTAGAGATCAGTGGAGAACAGTGTAAAGCCAAAAACAGAAAATGGTACGACAAGGATACACATTATCTGATTATTTCTTAAACCTTTCTACCGAGAAAACTATAGGGATCTTCAGGGAAATGACGTCTGTAGTCGAATTAATGGCGTTCCTATTCACCACATAGGGTGTACAGATGATGCTGCGTTAACTGTTGATATCGTACAATATATGTAGAATATACAGGGTGTTTCAAAAATGACCGGTATATTTGAAACGGCAATAAAAACTAAACGAGCAGCGATAGAAATACACCGTTTGTTGCAATATGCTTGGGACAACAGTACATTTTCAGGCGGACAAACTTTCGAAATTACAGTAGTTACAATTTTCAACAACATATGGCGCTGCAAGTGATGTGAAAGATATAGAAGACAACGCAGTCTGTGGGTGCGCCATTCTGTACGTCGTCTTTCTGCTGTAAGCGTGTGCTGTTCAAACGTGCAAGTGTGCTGTAGACAACATGGTTTATTCCTTAGAACAGAGGATTTTTCTGGTGTTGGAATTCCACCGCCTAGAACACAGTGTTGTTGCAACAAGACGAAGTTTTCAACGGAGGTTTAATGTAACCAAAGGACCGAAAAGCGATACAATAAAGGATCTGTTTGAAAAATTTCAACGGACTGGGAACGTGACGGATGAACATGCTGGAAAGGTAGGGCGACCGCATACGGCAACCACAGAGGGCAACGCGCAGCTAGTGCAGCAGGTGATCCAACAGCGGCCTCGGGTTTCCGTTCGCCGTGTTGCAGCTGCGGTCCAAATGACGCCAACGTCCACGTATCGTCTCATGCGCCAGAGTTTACACCTCTATCCATACAAAATTCAAATGCGGCAACCCCTCAGCACCACTACCATTGCTGCACGAGAGACATTCGCTAACGATGTAGTGCACAGGATTGATGACGGCGATATGCATGTGGGCAGCATTTGGTTTACTGACGAAGCTTATTTTTACCTGGACAGCTTCGTCAATAAACAGAACTGGCGCATATGGGGAACCAAAAAGCCCCATGTTGCAGTCCCATCGTCCCTGCATCCTCAAAAAGTACTGGTCTGGGCCGCCATTTCTTCCAAAGGAATCATTGGCCCATTTTTCAGATCCCAAACGATTACTGCATCACGCTATCTCGACATTCTTCGTGAATTTGTGGCGGTACAAACTGCCTTAGACGACACTGCGAACACCTCGTGGTTTATGTAAGATGGAGCCCGGCCACATCGCACGGCCGACGTCTTTAATTTCCTGAATGAATATTTCGATGATCGTGTGATTGCTTTGGGCTATCCGAAACATACAGGAGGCGGCGTGGATTGGCCTCCCTATTCGCCAGACATGAACCCCGGTGACTTCTTTCTGTGGGGACACTTGAAAGACCAGGTGTACCGCCAGAATCCAGAAACAATTGAACAGCTGAAGCAGTACATCTCATCTGCATGTGAAGCCATTCCGCCAGACACGTTGTCAAAGGTTTCGGGTAATTTCATTCAGAGACTACGCCATATTATTGCTACGCATGGTGGATATGTGGAAAATATCGTACTATAGAGTTTCCCAGACCGCAGCGCCATCTGTTGTTGAAAATTGTAACTACTGTAATTTCGAAAGTTTGTCTGCCTGAAAATGTACTGTTGTCCCAAGCATATTGCAACAAACGGTGTATTTCTATCGCTGCTCGTTTAGTTTTTATTGCCGTTTCAAATATACCGGTCATTTTTGAAACACCCTGTAGTTCCGAACTTTTCAGCAATTGTGAGAAGATTTGAACTTAAAACTGCTACTGAAAATTACGCTAGTAAGGGACCCAAAACTGAGAAGGATACTTGACGTCGAAATTAAAAGAGATAAAATACAAATAGTTGATATTTTTTGTTATATAGGCACCCTGATGACAAAAGGCAATAATTGCAGCATAGAAATTGCAGCAGCTAAACTCGCTTTCAATGAAAGATAACAGCTACAGCTGAACAGGTAGTTAATTACAGAAGAAAGAAAAACCTTGTGAAGAAGTTCACCGGGAGTGTGCTCCTTTAATGATATGAAAGATGGGCGATGCTAAAGACAGGCAGAAAGCAATTGGAACTGGTGTTAACGTTCCTTTGGAAAAAGATAACTAGAACCAAGCAGACAGAAAGAAATTCGAATGAAGACGTTTATAAAGAAATCGGTGGCCAGGGAAACTCATGGCAGCTACCCGAAAATGGAAAAACAAACTTTCTGACATTTATTTAGAAATAGTAAGTTTTGGATAGACGTACAGGCGAGAAAAAGTATGGAAAAGAAACACAGGGAGCCCTTAAAGAAAACAGTGGAAGTCATAATGCATTTAACAATTTTTTCCAGTTACCAAGAAATGAAGACGTTAACCCAAAGCAAAGAAGAGAGGGTACAGCGACAAGGCATAGGTTACTGAAAATGATGATGATGAAATCAATGTCATTTGAAATAATCCTTGCAACGAGTAAATAAACAGCAAATGAATATTTCACTGGGACGAAGAACAATTTGGAGTCTCGTGACCACAAGTTAGCACCTTGCGTAAAGGCGATCTAGGAACGGGGACGATTCGGCTGCCAGTTGATGGTAGTTCACAGAAGTAGGCCTTTTACTTATATTGAATACATATGCCTGATCAGATAGTAGCACAAGACAACAGGAGTGGATTTCCACTCTGTATTATAGGCTGAAAATCATTATTCTTTTTAAATTGGATTGACAAACGTGTAGATATCATGTCAAAATATAGATAAGAAGACAAAAGACTGTGTATTGATAACGAGAATAAATTACCTGAATGAGATTGCGATTATTGTATTTTGTGAATAAAGCTGTAGATATTGCTTAATACATTACTTTATTTATAACGTCATTTCGACTACTGTCGTCCTCAGATCAAACCTTGGAACTTCTAAAACATCGTTCAATGTCAGTCAATAAAACTTATCCACAGCTATTTACTATCTTTGTGCCATTCCTTAGGAAATTAATGGGATCCAGTGCACCCTATTAGTATAGAAGCAACAGTGAATTTCTCAACACTGGAACTAGAAACTCTTGCATTAGCATAAGTACGTACGTAATTAGCATTTGGTGTCCCATTGAAGCCAAACAATGACGAGGTGAATGGAGACGAGGCACAAGCTCATGTCCGCAGATAGGGGACAGAGAACTGGCTGTGTCTTTTTCGGGAGCATTCTCTAGACATGCGCTTTAAACGAACTAGGAGAGCCATGGAAAAGCTAAGTTAGGATAGCCGAACGGGCAAGTGAAATTTACTATCTGGCAACCAGGGAGCCGCCTAGCTTTGTGCGCAGGTTCGTGAAATAATAATGAGGTGTGCGATCTGTAATACGTTCACTTTGCACTTACGCTCCTTTAGGCTGGAAGTGATAGACAATAGAATACACAGTACTAAGGACTGCCAAGCGAAGCAGTGCCTGAGGGCGACTTACACAATGAGGATGACGGATGACTGTAGTTCACGATCCTTTCTTCACTCTTAACGTTTTCCAGAAAGGAAAGATTGACATCGATGTGCCTAAAGCGCAGCTGCTAGAAGTTTAGTACGTCGATGTGTGTATCCAAACAGGACTTTGATTCTCCCATTATAGATCTCATTGAGGCTGTGATATATTAGAGGATGTGCCACGAGCGCGTCTACTTTTCGTTTGTCAATAAACATGATCTGTGTTGTGAGATAATCTTCCGCTCAGGTAAAGTAGGTTCCACCCTACCACGATACCGCCGCACTCGGCCTGCCTCACGTGGCCGCTATCGGAAACGCGTGGTGACATTGCAGTAAACAGAAATCGCATCAGTTTTTCCGACTGTCGTATACGCTGTGGAAGACCGAACAGCTTCGAGAGAAAGTTTTCTTGTCGTTAAAACAGAGCAGCACATTCTGATCGTCTGCAAGCGCACAGGTAACCATACGAGCCGACCGAACAGCCTAATTCCCAGTTGCAAAAATATTGTGGACGGCTAACAGACACTTTTGTGTGAGACAGACACTTGGCTGTTGCAATTGGAGAAGAGACGACGTAGGCTGGTCCTCTGAAGGCCACACGCTACTGGCTGCACTACGTAGGTTGGAAAGTGATAATTATTCAGCATCGTTATGCGTGTCGTTCAAAGGTCTTCAACCTACGTCTCGATCGACCAGACGAGAACATAGATATCGTGATTTTGCATATTGTTTTGGGAGCACATATTTCTGTCCGCGCCGTTTGTAGACCAGCACATCACCCGCATCGAAAAGTCATTCTGGCTCTTCTGGTGTTACTATTTTTCGAATGTGCAGTGAACTCTGCATATTATTGCGACGAATTACGCTCATAGTCTGGCAGAATTACTGTTATAGTTGTTGCGGTTAGTTATCAGCTAAATGCTATGCTTGTAATGTTCCTTTTTTTTTCTTTTTTTGCGATGCTGCGCGCTCAGGTTGAAAATGCTGTTTTTGCGGCTGTGCGGGAAGGCAACCACCGCATGTGACAACGTAAGGGGGGAGGGAGGGGGTAGGCGTAAATTCAGTATCAGACACAGAGGATACACCCCAATCTTCCACAGGTGGACAGTGCGGATCCTGGGAATCAACGGAAACGATAACCGACGGTACGTCTTTTACCGTCACCATATGTTCCACTTGCGCACGTGTGCCGATCTGATTAGCAGCGACCTGTGGCATACTTCTCCCATACTGGGACGCAGAAGAATCGTGGAAGTACGTTAAGACGCAGGGATGTCTGACAACTCCGTAGATATAGTACGAAATTCCGGAATAGGTCTATGCTCATGTGGTTCCGAAGAGGCTGTCTCTGTTTTAGGAGTCACATCGGAGTAGTGCTTCACACTTTAGAATCTTGAAGAGCAACCGACATGTTATCATCCGATCTGAACTCGGGGAGGGGAGAGATCTCTTCCAAAGAAATCTTTTCAGAAATGCGGGGAAGGAAAGAGGAATCGTCTGATTCCTCACCATCTTGCGCCCGTCTACCGTTGTTCTGAAATGGAGGTGGTGGCGATAGCGAGGAAGTTACAGTGGCGACGTCCCTAAGCGGGGTTAACGGCGGAAAAACGCTATGACCATCATGCAGTGGTCCGTGGTGGCCCTCAGGAACTTTGTTAGGCACAATCTCTGTCACTTGTGGAACGAGGTCCACCGAAGCTAGCCTTTTACGTTGTTCATAAGTGGATATTAAACCGTGATACGACGCGGGCAATTTGTACTCACATGTCCGCTCCAATTGCACATAACACAGATCCCTTCTTGTCCTGTGTAAATTATATATACCCGATATCCACACACTTGCAAATGAGATGGGATGTTCCGTTTGACCACCATGTCTACGGATCGAATTCCATAAAAAACTTGTAAACGATGTCGAGCAGACCAGCGTTCCCGCCGTATTCCACATATACCCAAACGGAATCACGACGATCTTGAGGAAACTGTCATCGACTTCGGGCGGAAGGTTAATATTCGTAGATTCTACCTCCGCATTTGACAGGATAACCATTGTATTAGAGCCATCGCGATGAGTGTTGTCTGTGCCGCGAAAGGTGCCTGTCAGCCTGAAACGGGTCTAGAAACTTGACATAAACACTTACGATTCAAAATCTAAGTAAGCCGTGTGAACCTGTTCTGAAGTAACTTTGATAGTATCTACAAGTCAATCACGAATTTTGAACGAACTTTGCTGCGAATATACCTGTGCGTCGGACGTTCCTGGGAGGCACGGGCTACATCACGGCGCAAGGCAACGCCGCTTCAGAATTGAATCACAAACACGAGACGCCGGGCGACGAACAACGCTTTGACTCAGACAACGACTGACACTACACAGAGGGCAAAAAAGAAGCTTTCTCGGAGAGCCACGTTAGAGACAGACACAGGCAGAACCTTCTCGCTCAGTGTGCGAAGCGGAAATGGCGACCACTTAGCTATCTGTACACAGCGGTCGTCGCTACTGCGAGACTACCACAGCACGATTCATGTCATGTGCGAGAGAACGGACAACACACACATAATTAAGGAGACAACGGCTAATGATCTCTCCAGTGCTGGAGCACACCAGGCTCGAACTCTTAGGGGAATTGGCGAAATGCCGCGAGTAACGAGGATAATAGACAAGGAGCACAACTTTAGTAGAGCGTGGATAAGTTGAGACTTTGGGTCTGACAGCAGGTACGCTAGGGTAGTCCATGAAGTTACGAAGACCAGCGTGTGTGGTTCGCTTAGTGGTCAGAGCATCTCCCTAGTAAGCAGGAGTTTAGGTTCGAATCCCGCGCTCAACTTTTCTAATTGATTTGAGTCACCTCCTACTCGTTGTCAATGTCTGCAATTCCTTTGTTTCTTGAAGAAAGATTTATACCTGAGAGGCCTGAAGTGAAACAAACACACACACACATGTGTCACCCATATTAGTCACAAAGTGCACAGTGAGCAGTTGTGTAGAGAAGTCCACGTCCATCCGTTGGCAGATGCCGTCCCCAGCAGGCAGACAAATCTGCCGGCCGTGCGGCGCGCTTAAGCAGCACGCGTTTGCCACAGGGCGTCGCGCGCCATCCGTCTCCGTTAGCGGTGGACACGCGACACGTGGCGGCCGAGTCCCTGGGAGTGCCGTTTTTATTTGGCACGTCGCGCAGAAGAACGGCTGCAGGGCAGACGCGGGCCGCCGTCCCACGCTAGTTTAAAGTTAAATGTCCGCTGAAATTTTTAGCGCGCCGTCCTTTAGCGGGAGACGTATATATATGTATTAAAACTTGGCCGAAGTTTTAATTGATCATTAAACCATTTATACCTGCCTGCGGCGCCGTGCAGGCGAGGCGAGCCGGGACTTTTAATGAGCGCGGGGACAGCGTCGGCGCGTGTGCGCCGTCCGTCATGACTCCGCCGCGAGCAGAGCAGAGCAGCGACGCGTCTTGCTGGGCGCCGCCGCACCCGCCGCTGCTGCTCCTGCCGCTCCATTAGCGGCCGCCTCTGTTCCTACAGTGATTAACAGTATCATTATGAACATTTCACACTGCAGGATCTACATCTACATCTACATGGATACTCTGCAAATCACATTTAACTGCCTGGCAGAGGGTTCATCGAACCACCTTCACAATTCTCTATTATTCCAATCTCGTATAGCACGCGGAAAGAATGAACACCTATATCTTTCCGTAAGAGCTCTGATTTCCCTATTTTATCGTGGTGATCGTTCCTCACTATGTAGGTCGGCGTCAACAAAATAATTTCGCATTCGGAGGATAAAGTTGGTGATTGGAATTTCGTGACAAGATTCCGTCGCAACGAAAAACGCCTCTCTTTTAACGATTTCCAGCCCAAATCCTGTATCATTTCTGTGACACTCTCTCTCATATTTCGCGATAATACAAAATGTGCTGCCATTCTTTGAACTTTTTCTATGTACTTCGTCAGTCCTATCTGATAAGGATCCCACACCACGAAGCAGTATTCTAAAAGAGGACGGACAAGCATCTAACATGGATCGGTGGCTGAAGTCAGGATCATTGAAGAAGGGTGCAGTATCTCCATCGCCTTCACAACAAGGGAAGTTTCCAGTTGAAATGAATGAGGAGAGAGGACGACCAAGGAAGACTTTACATACATTTGAACATTTTTCTTCGGATTTCACGAACCCCCCTCCCCCCCCCCCCCCACACACACACACGACTGTTACGAAATATGCATGCTCCTTACACAACAGTAGCCAAATAGCGGATGTGAACAGACCATAAGCGGCAGCTTGTCAATAGCGAACAGTTTGGACGTGACGTTCATTGCTCTTGGAGGAAGACACTTCCATCGTGTGAAATTTCAATTACCAAGTAATTTTAATCAGGCTATAGTGTTTTGATCAAAGTAACTAAATCCACTAGTAAGTGTCTGGATACAGTGGGAATTCAATTTGTATCGTTAATTTCAAGTTGTTTTCATTCCTCTCTAAACCAAAGACTATTGATACTTCGGGGGGGGGGGGGGGGGGTCATTGGGAACATGGCACTTGCATCAAGAAGCTTTCAGTTCCCATGGATTTCGCTCTGAAATTCAAAGTTACTGTGCTCTTCACTGACTAGGGGTCCGCCATGGATTTTCGACTGAAGAAGGGGTCCGCCAGCTGAAACGATTGGGAAGCCCTGGTGTAGGCAATCTCCTTAGTAGGTCTGTTACATTTTCTAAGTGTCCTGCCAATAAAACGTACTCTTTCGATAGCCTTCCCCACAACATTTTCTGTGGGTTCCTTCCAATTTAAGTTGTTCGTAATTGTAATACCAAGGTATTTACTTGAATTTACGCTTTTAGATTAGACTGATTTATCTTGTAACCGAAGTTTAACGAGTTCCTTTTAGCACTCATGTGAATGACCTCACACTTTTCGTTATTCAGGGTCAACTGCCACTTTTCCCACCATTCAGGTATTTTTTCTAAATCGTTTTGCAGTTTTTTTTTGTCTTCTGATGACTTTATTAGTCGATAAACGGCAGCGTCATCTGCAAACAACCGAAGACGGCAGCTCAGATTCTCTCCCATATCGTTTATATAGATAAGGAAGAGCAAAGGGCTTACAACACTACTTAGGGAACGTCAGAAATCACTTCTGTTTTACTCGATGACTTTCCGTCAATTACTACGAACTGTGACCTCTCTGACGGGAAATCACAAATCCAGTCGCATAACTGAGACGATATTCCATAAGCACGCAATTTCAATACGAGCCGCTTGTGTGGTACAGTGTCAAAAGCCTTCCGGAGATCCAGAAATACGGAATCGATATGAAATTCCTTGGCAATAGCACTCAACACTTCATATGAATAAAGAGCTAGTTGTGTTGCACAGGAACGACGTTTTCTAAACCCATTTTGACTGTGTGTCAATAGACAGTTTCCTTCGAGGTAATTCATAATGTTCGAACACAATATATGTTATAAAATCCTGCTACATATCGACGTTAACGATATGGGCCTGTAATTTAGTCAATTACTCATACTATCTTTATTGAATATTGGTGTGACCTGTGCAACTTCCCAGTCTTTGCGTACGGATCTTTCGTCGAGCGAACGGTTGTATATGATTGTTAAGTCGAGTGCTGTATGGCAGCTTTACAGCCCTGTGAAGCGGTAAGGACAGTGCGAGTGGCGTTCAACAAGTAATGTAACACTTTTTCCTGAAATCAGATTGGTTTTATTCAGCATTCCAATATGCCATATTATTCCCCACTCTTTTGGCTACAAAACGGTAGTTTTTAACATAGCCTTCGTTTAATGCGACGGCCTTATGCCACCTTACAGGCTGCGCCTGTACGCCCGGATGCTGGTCGACGTTGGAGCCAAAGTCTTGCCACATGAACAACATTCCCATCATCCACGTACTGATTCCTGCGGAGTGCTAAATTCGCAATGTAGAGGTGATTATGAAGAAGGAGAGTCCAGTGAAGTTTTGTTAGCTTCTATCAGGTGCGCAGACTTGTGTTAGGTCTTGCTTTGTCGTGGAGAAGGAGAATTTCGTTTGCACTTTTGTAGCGACGAACACGCTGATGAAGTCGCTTCCTCGATTTTCTCAGGGTTGCACAGTTCCTTCAGAATTGATAGTTGCACCACGAAGGAGGACATCTAACAAAATAACTCTTTCAAATAGTGATGGCTCAAAAATGGTTCAAACGGCTCTAAGCACTATGAGACTTACCATCTGAGGTCATCAGTCCCCTAGACTTAGAACTAAGTATACCTAACTAAACTATGGACAACACAGACACCCAAGCCCGAGGCAGGATTCGAACCTACCACCGTAGCAGCAGCGTGGTTCCGGACTGAACCGCCTAGAACCGCTCGCCCACAGCGGCCGGCGATAGCGATGGCGAATAACAGACTTTATTTGTGCGTTGTGAATCAGTCGAGTCATTCAGTTGAAGTTTTAAGAGGAGATTAGTGTTTAACGTCCCGTCGGCAACGAGGTCATTAGAGACGGAGCACAAGCTCGGATTAGGGAAGGATGGGGAAGGAAATCGGCCGTGCCCTTTCGAAGGAATCATCCCGGCATTTGCCTGAAGTGATCTAGGGAAATCACGGAAAACCTAAATCAGGATGGCCGGGCGCGGGATTGAACCGTCGTCCTCCCGAATGCGAGTCCCGTGTGCTAACCAATGCGCCACCTCACTCGGTTGAAGTTTTAAATACAGCTTGAATTATTCATTCATTCTTTTGAGTGAAACTCGTCTGTCTGAGCAATCGAATGAAAACATCGAGTCAGTCGGTTGTAATTTTACGAGTGTGTTCGGTTATTATTTATCTATATTTTTTTATTGAAATCAGTCTATGGGAGCAATCGAGTCAAAACATTCGACACCGTTGTAGCTTTGTATATTGACTGAATTATTCATCCTTTTTTTTTTCGAGGGGGAACGGTCAGTAGCTTTTCTGTCAGTTGAACAGTGTGTTCATTCTTTTAGCTGAAACCACTCTTTAGTATTTTAGTTGACTCAGCTATACATTCATTCTTCTGGATGAATTCAGCCTGCAGTATTTTCATCAGCTGAACAAAAGTAGTGCTACATTATACCACCAGAGGATAGCCCTGCCCCAAGGGACAACCAAAGACATATCTCAGGTTACCTTCCATTAGGAACGTGGGTGCACTCAGCGACTGTGATCTTATTTATAAATTATAGAGCACAGCAATCACTCGTCTTTTTTTTGTCGGTTTTGTTTGACAAATCCAGATTTCGTCCAGTGCCTAGCAATTATCAATGCACTATTTCAAAGGCTCAATGCACGTCAGCTCCCTGCTGTTGACTACTGTCAAAGAACTGTGACGCACGCCCGGACAACAGGGAGCTGATATGCATTCAGACTATGAAATAGTCCATTGATAATGGCTAGGCCTTAGCCGAAATCTGGATTTGGCATACAAAACCTGCAAAAAAGGGCGACTGATTGCTATGGTCTATAATTTATAAAACATATCTAAGGGGTTATGCCAGAGTTAAAATAAGCGTTCTATGTTTCCATTTACCTATGTACCGAATGGGATAATTTTTCTTTTCATCACTTAGACCTGATTCATATATTGTTGCGGCTTTAGCTGTTCCTGGTGCCATTAACGCGTTCACGTATCGCTGGGGTGGGCCTCCCATTACTTAAAATGCCGGCCCCAGACAAGAACTACGAAAACCCCGGACATCTGGGTCAAATCGGATTGTTTTCCCAGACACACTCAATCTGTGGACGATAACTACCAGATGGTCACGATGTACCGCCAGGTGCGGGGTCGTGAGAGGGTGAATTAATATTACCTCGCTTGCGTTTTATTGCTAACAACGCTAAGCGCTCCGGAGCGCTCCTCCTACCGATCAGCAGATAACTACACACGGGAGTAATAAGGATGTGTGAAAGCGCGTTATAGAGACTTCTACGTTCAAACGTAGTACTCATTTGCAGCAAGGAATATTAAGGCTAAATTAAGACTTTTTAATACAGCCCAATGATTAGAATGCAAATGCCATTGAAAATACTCAGTTATCCGGCGGGCGGGGTGGCGTCGCCGCGCCTGTGAACGCCGATTGTCGGCGGCTTCTTACTTTGTTAATAAAGAAGCGAGGAAAATACATGAGATTCCAAAATTATCTTTACAATTTTGATTACATATACCTCAGAAATGGGGAGGGCGATAAATTGCCGTTTTTGTGGCATGGTGTTCATACACACGTAAGGTTCTAACAGCCGCTAAACGGAGTTCAGTGTGTTAAGGTGATCACATTTTCTAGACCAAAATCCGAGACACAGTAAAAATTTTTGGAACTGCGAAAAAGGTCTTAATTAAATGCAATAAATGTAAAGCATCAGTTTAGTTTGTTACAAAAAGAGTATAATTTATATTTTAATAGTGCCTTTTAAGATGAAGAAGTGCGAGCAAACATGCAATTTTTATCAGTGCTGTAAATTTTCTTCGGCACGTCTATATTCTTCAACAGCTTATGAAAACATTCAACTCAAGTTTCATCATAATTCACTCTGACCACTAACATTGCCTTCGCAGTTTCTACGACAAACTGTGTTTTGTCACTGCTCCATTCATACCTTTCAATACACGTGAAATGAACACCTAATTTGGGATAAACCGTTTCATAATTGTTAAATTCGGAGCAAACAGCTATCCCGAATTTCTTTAGAATAAATTCAGCACAGAGCTAGAAAAATCATGACTCTCATGAAAAGAAAAGGTAGGAGGATGAATAGTCACTTTAAATGTGTGCGCCATCTGTAGAACATAGGATATCTAAGCGATATTCCACTAACACGTCCAGTCTAGCGTGCCCTCATTAACGTGTGCTTTTGCTGATCTGATGCGAGCTTTCAGTTCCTACAAGTCCCACACAAAGAAAAAATGTAATGTGTTCCGCTGAACCTGAGTGTCACATCTGGCCTGTATCAGCCATTCCACTTACTATGCCGACTGCTAGGGGTTGGCTAGTCAATAACTTATATGGGAAACTAAGAAAACAGCTTTTGGTGTGGGTGAACATTATGCTGAAAACCGCACGTTTATAGCTATTTCAGTTTCTAAAATATACTTGATCGAAGTTTTAGTGATCATTTTAGAACATCCTGTATGCATATAGGAACGCGCTTGTCTTTGGGTTTTTAGTAGACTAAAACGAAGAAACCAGCTATGGACCGGTCCTCATTTAACGAATTTTAACTAAGGTTCATTGCCCTATCTATTTATCCCTTATCAATCGAATTTCCCCAGACGCGAAAAAATGTTTGGGTTTACTAGAGGCAGTTCTATACAAATCACTCCAGTACGCCTCTGGACCCTCTCAAAACTAGGACCAATCCAGAAAAACCCAGTGTGTTAACTTTCCCCTAAGTTAATTATCTGAAATATATTGGTACTTTAATAACACTGAGCGAATACACTCATAGCTGACTTGAACACGGCCACAAGATGTTATACTGTAACTCAGTTGAGCAGTTTTAACTTTTCATTTTGAAGTGTGTTGCTCGCTGTGTGCCAGACACGGGAAGGAGAGAGCCGTTGCGGTTTGATTCCCCTTCGCTTCGGAGCGTGATTTTTTAAGCCGTTTCTCCACATGCGTCTAGGCGAATTCTGAGTTGGTTAACCGTTTCAGCTTCATTTACACTATATACAAACACTTACAAAACAAAAAAACTTATCTACATACTAAAACTATTAAGCAGACTCATTTCAAAACGTGTAGGACTACCGTTAGAGGTAACTTTAGGATGCATCGTCAAGAATATTGTGTTTCGATTCTTGTAAGAAGATGCAAAGTTTGAAATTTTTAACTGTATTTTCCCCGTTTGTACCGCCTAAATGGAAACAAGTAATACTGCAAGTGATTCTGATGTACCAAAACAGAGAAGTATTAACTACTACATAAATACATAAATAGATGAATCAGAGTAATATGTATGTATGGAAGAAATCACATGACTGAGTAAGAAGTGATCCTCAAGGTAAATTCAGTGTGATAAACAATATCTGCAAGAAAGATTCATTTAATAAAGCCACGCTAATCAAAGAAATCCAAAAGAAATTCACGAATAATGACATATATTTTTCGCCAAAAATGCTTCCTACAAGTGGCAGTAGATGCTTAAAATACAGCTACTCAAGTCACCAATTTAAAAAAATGTACCATATGTGGTTTATATTCAAGTCGTTGCGTCGATTGATGTGAGAGTCAGCACCGGCACATAAAAGGAAGACGAGAAGTTGCGGTGGCCGGTGGTAGGAATTCAAACTGATCTGTACATGATACTTCCAAATTAGTGGAACATCTTATTGCTAAAACGGAAAGAAACATAACTTCTCGTTGTGAGGTGGCTTGATGTGCTTCCTGTGCCTCCTACATGCAGTTACTTATACACACTATTACTAACGCAGAATACAGGCTAAGTATCGTCTTCCTATTACTCATCACTGATACTCTTCAAGTCTGCGACTGAAATGGAGCCTACCAGTCAGTCAGACAGCGTCGACAGGGGGTGCTGGACTCTCTCTGTTTGGAGGTGTGGCGCTGTCCACTCTTCCCATTGACGCGTGGGTCAGCTCCTTCATGATGGCATTCCGCGGCGCTGCGCTGGTCGATGTGTAGTCGATGCTTTAGGACTGCACACACGTCACCTCGGCACTTACCGAAAAAAAATTATCGATGTTGATTGCTAATAAGCGGGAAGAGAGAGATAAAGCTTCAATAAGTTTAAATTAAAAATAATTATTTAAGTATAAAACTGTTTAATGTAACACGTTTTTAGAATGGGCTAAAATCTACGAAATAATTTGTTCTACTACTACAGGTTCTTAACGCCATACAATAATTCTGACTGAATTTTTAATAGCTGCGCAATAGGTAATTGACGTATGAATAAATCACCTAAATCGCTAACAATTTTATGCACCTGACATTATATTAACCGTTCTTTGACTTATCCCAACGATAGTTATTCCCTACACTCCTTGCTACTACCTATCGCATGTTTTTAGATTTACAAGTATTATCATACCTGTTATAAATTCACAAGCAGAATTTTCAGTCCTGTGTGTATGGCATTACGAATCTGTATGGGGCCAGGAGAGATTATTTAAAGCTTTTATTCATTTATTTTCTCCTTTCTGGTCTTGTGTGTGAAATTCTATTAATTTCAAACATTTTGATGAAGCTACAGCAGAGACGTGTGATAAATTTCAGGTTTATTTCAGAATCTCTTAAACTGAATCAAACAGTATATTTATTCCTCCTATTTACATCTTGCGAAAAGACTGCGAACATCTTTCTTAAATAAGATACCAGTACTTTATTTTCAATTCTAGTCATGGTTCATGTATAGCTGAAAAGGCTGAAATAGAGGGTAAAAAACCACTCCAGTAAAAACATTCAATAACGGCCGCAACCGACGGGGACTTGTTTTAGTCGTATGTCTCGCATTGAATGAATCCTCTCAAACCAGGTGAGTGAGTGAAAACATTCAAACAGCTGCCATGGCCGCGGAGACTAATTTCATTCGGTCGTTCCAAAAAAATGGTTCAAATGGCTCTGAGCACTATGGGACTTAACTGCTGAGGTCATGAGTCCCCTAGAACTTAGAACTACTTAAACCTAACTAACCTAAGGACATCACACACACCCATGCCCGAGGCAGGATTCGAACCTGCGACCGTAGCGGTCGTGCGGTTCCAGATTGATTATCTCGAATGCGACTGCCCGCACGTTACAATACTGCAGAGTAAAGCTCCGTGCAGCTTGCCGAGATCGGACGGGCTTGCGCGGTGTAGTGGCGATAGTGACAGACACCTCGCCCAACGAGTCACCGTGCTTTTATTCGGTGCCAGGCCTCCGTAAACATTCTTTAAGAGCCTATGAATATCTGAGACACTGCTTTTCCCCCCTAAAGAAACCCAATGACATATCTCTGCTTGGACCACATCTTCAATACAGACGCCATTTCAAATGTTAAGTATATGTCAAACAAATATCAGGACTACGTGAGACTATAGGGGCAGAAACCGAAATATACAATGACGTCCTACAACAAATTCCTTATTTTTTCAATTGGCCGAAATAATTGTTACGTTACTTACTGAACGCACCTCGTATATAAATGGGGCAGAGACGAATGGAGATCGTTTTAGCGATGATGTTGACCCCAAACGGGGAATTCCACTAAGACAAGCGGCGTTGACAAAGGACAATTATGATGGCGTCTGGGAATGAGCATCACGGCGATATCGGTCAGCTGTTGGCGTGCTACTTTTGTGAGCATCTGTGGAAAGTGGTTGAAGGGCTGTAAAAACACGATAGGCGATAAGTTGATGGACGTCCACGCCGTATCACAGAAAGTGGAGCTCGGAGCAATGAGTGCTCTGTAAAACTCGATAGACGGCGATGTATGCAGAACCTACGACTGAGCACTGTGCTGGTACTGACACAAGTGTTTTGATGCACATCTTTCAACGTACTTTGTTGAATGAGATACTCCGCAGTTGACTACCCCTGCGTGTTCCCTTGATGATCCAACAACATAGGCGCAGCGCGCTAGGGATATCGACAGTGTAACGTGGATCGGTGGATACGTATTTCATGGTTGGATTAACCACGTTTCTTGTTACGCCAGTTCCTGATACGCCGTTATCCACACGAACGGCTTCATGAAGTGTGCTATTTGCCACGGAGAAAGTCCGATGAGCATATTATTTTTATATGGAAGACATTCACCTGAGCTTCCATGAGACCTGAGAATCCATGACATCATTGTGCATCACTTGCATCTTTTGACGTTGATGTTCTCCCTGATAGCAATGGCATCTTCCAGCAGGATAACGTGTCAAAGGTCGGTTGAGCCATAGCTATATCGCCATTTCGTGCATTGCGCTAGTTGGATTGTACAATAACCAGTGTGCACGCAACTACTAAGAAACTGTTGAACTTCATAGGTCGTGTCGTACCACAATGTCGAGTCCACCTCTACACTTACTCAATTTACTCATAAAATCAAGGGAGGTGGGAACACTATCTGAAATTTCATGGAAATTTGGAAGTTCATGTAATTCAATATTTATTCAAGTGTACATTACGTGTGCTAAATCTTATTCCTAGAAATACAGAATCCAAACTCCCAATTCACGGCGCAAGGAAACATCAGGTTCAACATACAATAAAGCTAGTGATCATATTAACAGAATCTTCCGTCGGTTCTTGGTAGAACAACTTTATAACGAATGAGAAAATAGTTTGCTTTCGTTCTACAATGTTACTTTTATTGTGTTAACCGGTTTTCTTATAAGGCCATCTTCAGATATTTACTGAGTATTGCCACCAGAGAAATTAGAATGTTGGCAAACAACATTGGAAGAGAAGATACACGTCTAGACTGAAGCAGAAACATACAGTAAGTCACATCTTTAACGGTGTGGAAGTAATTCAACGAAGAAGTACAAAATTGAACAGTAAATAAATAAAAATGGAGTAGAGTGAAACTTTAACACAAAATAAGAACAGTATGTCTACATAACAGTTTCCATTAATAAATAAAACTAATAAAATAAAATAAAATTAGTACTTGACAAGGCTACATCAGGAGGTATAAAACATGGAGAGTGATACACAAACCAATTAAAAGAAGGAACAATTATCAATGTAACTACAGAATACATAAAGAACTTAAGCAATATCAATAAGATAAAGAGAAATAAATAAATGCAGGGAACACACAGTCAATGCAGTCTTTGAGAGTGTGGTGGTACTGCATTTTAACATTAACATTATATCCAAAACTGTGGCTATGTAACAGTTTGCATTAAATAAATGAACCAAGTAAAATACAAACATTATTTGATGAGACAACTGCAAGAAATGTTAAACATTGACAGTAATACAAGTACCAGTTAAAAGAAAGCCTTAACAATTGAAACTTCAGTCTATATGGAATATATAGACAACTTCGATAAAACTAAAGAACTTAATGAATACAGGAAAATTAGAATATGTAGGAACAGACAGTGTGGGAAGTAATGAACAACAGATATGACTGTATGAAGTTTCTCTGTTGTCTTCGGTTTCCCTGCCGATGTGATCGCTGAGAGAATGAATACATGATTTTGACCCACTTACTGATTTTACATACGGCCAAAATGCGTTAAGTTTTTTACTCAGGTCAGTTGACAACGTCTTACTTTCAAAATCATTGAACGCTTCTCTCATTGCTCTCCTTACGCTCATTTTAGCTTCGTTCAGCTTTTGTTTGTCAGCTAGGATTTTACTTCTCTTGAATCTCAGATGAAGTGCTCTTTATTTACGTAGCGCTTTTCTAACATGCCTATTAAACCATGCTGGATCTTTCTCATCTCTTAGAACCTTACTCGGAACATACTTTTCTAGGGATTATTGAACGATGCCTTCGAATTTTTTCCATTTGTTCTCCGCATCTTCGTCCTCATTACCGAATATTTGATGCTGACTGCTGAGGTATTCTGAAATTCGTATCCTGTCTCGCTTGCTGAGCAAATATATCTTCCTACCTATCTTAACATTCCTTGCAGGGCACGTCGCCATAGATGCTGTCACAGCCTAATGATCACTGACACCTTCCTCTACGCTAACTGATTCGATAAGTTCAGGTCTGTTTGTTGCCAGGAGGTCTAAGACGTTACCATCACGAGTTGGTTCTCTAACTATGTGTTCAAAGCAATTTTCGGATAAGACATCCTCAATATTGCCACACGATTCCCTGTCTATGGCACCAGTTTTGATGCCATGACACTCCAATCTATACCTGGCAAGATGAAGTCACTCCCCATTACAACGACATGATCAGGAAAATTACTAATGATATTCTGCAAGTTCTATATGAAGCGTGCTACGACTACAGATTCTGACGTAGGTGGTCCATAAAAGCATACGATCAACATTTTTGACCGTCTTTGATAGTCAGTTTCACCCATATAATTTAGCGTTCGGAATGCGTGATAACCTCGCTAGATTTTATCGAATTTTTTACTGCAATAAACACGCCGCCACCGTTGGCGACTAACCTATGCTTAAAATGTACATTCCAATCTGGACTTAGAATTTCACTGTCATTGACGTTTGGCTTCAACCAGCTCACCACGTGTGAGACAGCGTCATCAGCACCTGTTAGATTTTGAAAAGGGCCTAATTCAAAAATGGTTCAAATGGCTCTGAGCACTATGGGACTTAACATCTGAGATCATCAGCTCCCTAGAACTTAGAACTGCTTAAACCTAACTAACCTATGGACATCACACACATCTATGCCCGAGGCAGGACTCGAACCTGCGACCCTAGTGGTCGCGCGGTTCCAGACTGAAGCGCCTAGAACCGCTCGGCCACACCAGCCGACAAGGGCCTCATTATGGGTCTCCTTTTGGCATGCTGGTCGAATCGGGCAATATCCAGATTTATGAGACAATCGAATGTGGCAACAGCCTGTTGTTGGACGGCATGGGATAGTTCGGGCAGGATCCTCGGGATGATCGCCGTATTATACACCAAGCACACCGTAAAGATACACTCCATTACGTTCCGGTGCTGACTATATGTGTTCATGCAACAGAGAAGACCGTATGAAGTACTGAAACTTCCTGATAGATTAAAACTGTGTGGCAGACCGAGACTCGAACTCGGGACGTTTGCCTTTCGCGGGCAAGTGCTCTACCAACTGAGCTACCCAAGCACTACTCACGCCCCGTCCTCACAGCTTTACTTCTGGTAGTACCTAGTCTCCTACCTTCCAAACTTTACAGAAGCTCTCCTGCTTGGGTAGCTCAGTTGGTAGAGCACTTGCCCGCGAAAGGTAAAGGTCCCGAGTTTGAGTCTCGGTCCGGCACACAGTTTTAATCTGTCAGGAAGTTTCATATCAGAGCAACCTCCGCTGCAGAGTAAAAATCTCATTCTGTATGAAGTGCTGTTTGTATGTATATATGTATAATCTAAAGCACCACTTGCACACCAAGAAATTTAATGCTTCATACAGTCTTCGCTGCTGCATGAACACAAGCAACTGGCACCAGACCGTAACGGTGCAGTATTTTCAGTGGCATCAATATCCCAAGGAAATTTTATCATTTGGCGGAACAAAAAGAGAAAGCTAACGTAAAACATATCGTGAGGGGAATAAGCAGCTTGATGATGAACCTGTCGGCTAGAAACCGGTAACGGCGCTATTTTAAATTAATAAATAGCATTTTAAAAAGTGCCTGGTTGCTGCTACCTTCTGTCTAAGAGTCAGCCAATATTTTGTACACAGCCACGGGCTCAGAACGTCAGTTTTCGACAAAAGGTTCCTGAAACCGATCGTGGAACAGCTAAATGAAGAGCGTTTTCTTGTAGCCAAAGGCAATTTTTTTTCGCTAAAGGTCTTTTGGTATTTACTAAAATCTGTCTTTCCCATCCCAATAAACGCTGTAACACTGTGGGTCTATACTGCTGAAGCGCCGTCCGCTGTGTCGCTCTTCGTCATTGTCGCTCGGCTGCCGTTTCCGCCTACCTAGCACGGCAATCTCAGTTTGGCCGAAAACGCGGCAAATGGACAGCCGCAACTTGCTGCCCTCCGTAGCGCTCGGAGCAGTATTTTTTATTTGCCTGCGGCGGCGGCGGCAGAGGCGTCTGCGGCGCGACGTGACAAGTGGGCCGGTCGACGACCGCATCGGAAACAAAAGCCAGTGACCGGCGAGGGCGAGCAGTGCTACGGCCGCGGCTACGGATGCGGGATGGATGCGTCGCGCCAAGCGCACGTCGCGCGCCTTTTTTGCCGCGAATTTGTACCGTAATGCGCGACACCGCTCCTCCATTATCTCGGGCTGTAATTTTTAATGGACGTGATCCGGCCGTGCCGTGGCCACGGCGGGTACGCCCCTCCCCCTCTGGCCCCTCCTAATTACGCAGGCCGCGCGCCGGCTGACTGATAGGCTCGCAATATATTTTAATCACAAACTGATATAATTTATCAATTTCATTAATGCTGTGTACGCCGCCGCTGCTGCTGCCGCACTCCGGCACTGCGGCGGTGACCAAAAATACGCCGCGCCGCATTCCCGGCCGGGTCGTGGCAGCGCACAATTATTGTCGTTAGTGCGGCACTACGCAGCGGTGGGCGTAATTACCTGACGGATCCCGCCACCG
Source organism: Schistocerca cancellata (assembly GCF_023864275.1). Lineage (NCBI taxonomy): Eukaryota > Metazoa > Arthropoda > Insecta > Orthoptera > Acrididae > Schistocerca > Schistocerca cancellata. The sequence goes on along the minus strand of NC_064628.1, from coordinate 442,537,389 downwards.
CCACCGCCGAGCCGTGATTAATACGCGCCAGAATTACCCGGCTATTAGTCTTTGTTAAGTGAGCGGGATCTGATTGCCGTATTGTCCGAAACGGGCGAATTTTCACACGTACCGGCGTCCTCGCTCTTGTTAGACGAGCGCTAGGTACACATTCCGGTTATCACACGGCTTCCCCTAATTTTTCCTATCTCATTATACGAAGCCAGCTCCCTCGTGTTACGGGAGCACGAATAAATATTCCAGGATAACAATGGCTATCAATTTTAGACACGTAGATTATATTCATTCCTTTGTTGATATTCGGACGTTAAACTTCACGTGCAAAATATATCTGCGTATATAATCGCTAAACAAATGTGCATTGCTTAGGGGGAAGAAAGTACGTAGAACAGATATTAGGAACTCTGTCCTAAGAGGGCTATTCAGGACGTAAGGTCTCACAGACTTCGAAACGGAAACTACAGTGAAAATCCGATGAAGCTTTGGACGGACGTCTTGAGCAGTGTCTCTAGTATGCCTGCTGATCGCGTCACATCGCTCTTTTCAGTTCTGTGTACACAGTCAGCGAGTAAAGACCCCTAGAACAGTAGTGTTCCAGCCAAGTACGGGTACCCGCTCCGAGGATTCGCCTGATTTAATAGGACCTCACATAACTTACCTGTCATGCATTTCCTTCTACACGCCAATTGTCGATCGCACACCCCAGTGGTGATTAGGATGCGCCTGCAGCAATTTCGATGGGAACTGTGTGATCACCCAGAGTACAGACCAGACTGGACTCCATCTGACGTTCATTTCTACTCACATGAACCGCTGGAATTGAAGACAACATTCTGACACAGGCAACGAACTGCAGAACAGCGTACAGAAGTGGCGGAATGTGCAGGCGGCTGCCTTCTGGGAGGAGGGTATTGGAAAGTTTGTACAACGCTACGACAAATCTCTAAGTCGGAGAAGCGACCAAGTAGAAAAGTACCTGGAAGCTGTAGAAAACTGTTGCAAATAAAATATTTTTGATTTTGCCTGTGGTTTCCATTTCCCCTACCGATGGACCTTAGTTTCCGAATAGCCCTCGCGGAACACTCCAGTATGGAGTCAGAAAGAAATGACTGCATGTGATATCTTGGAGTTATTCTCCAGGTCGTCATTAACAGAAACAGTCAACTATGCCTCTCAAAAATGCACAAATATGCCAGCGTAATGGTAAAACCTCTCTGTAATTTGTAAAGTATGCAGGGAAACTAGTGATAAGTTCAGTCTGAGACAGTCCTTGACAGGACAGCGAAATAATAGACGCATTGCCTGCGAAAAATACGCCGCAGGCAAAAAAGTTTCGCGACTGGGTTAAAAGTAGAGAAACATTAAGATGGTGATATTAATGCTTCAGTGGTACTGCCTGGTCCCACACCCCCCACCCCCCCTCTTCCCACCCTACACTTGAGTATAACGCAGAGAACGTTCATACAGCCAGGTGAATCTACCAGAAAAGCCCCTCTTCGGGATGTTGTTCAAGTCACGTTTCAGATTCACATATTCTCCGGTCTTTTCGAAACATCAGAGACCCAATCTACACATTGTCGTTTTGTGCTGTGGTCGTATTCCTAACACTGAGTCTCGACATCCGTCACTGCAAGTGTACACACATCGTTGTTTTCGTCCGAGAGTCAAGATGCGCAGGACAAATTTTGCAGACAGTTTTCTCTTCTTCAAACCATTTAGGAGAATATTTTGAACGCTTCATTATAGATTGTTCCATTGCAATTTGGGACACAACAACGCTGACGCACTGCGGACTTAAATCCACTACTTAACACTGACTGCTCCCAAATGACTGGTTTAACGCAAATCTGCTGTTTACCATTATTGTTAGTTCAAGCCGCCACGGTACTAACTTCGCTGACGTCTCTTATACGGCAGAAATAAAATCAGTCTCGTAATTTTCTGGATGGATGATGTAGGTATCCGGATTCCTAGCCGGCCGGAGTGGCCGTGCGGTTCTAGGCGCCACAGTCTGGAGCCGAGCGACCGCTACGGTCGCAGGTTCGAATCCTGCCTCGGGCATGGATGTGTGTGATGTCCTTAGGTTAGTTAGGTTTAATTAGTTCTAAGTTCTAGGCGACTGATGACCTCAGAAGTTAAGTCGCATAGTGCTCAGTGCCATTTGAACCACTTGAACTGGATTCCTATGCTCACCCAGTGCGTTCTGCACTACGGAATGAAAATGTTAATTTCCTTCTGCGTCTGCACATAGCGAGCAATGTGATTAACGCACCTCACTCCCCTTCGCGGATACCGTGGTCTAGCTCCCCGCCCGGCCATCTAGAAGTAGGTTTCACTTGGTTTCCACATATCATGCTGGGATGGTTTCCTTCAAAAGAACGAATGTCCTTTCCCATCCTCCTCTACTCTAAGCTTGTGCCCGGTCTGCAAAGTCCTTTTCGTTGGTGTTAAGGGTTAGTCATTCTTTCTTCGTTCTGCAGACTTCTTATCTCCTGTTCACTTTCTAACATTCCACCTACGATTTAGAAAATGGAGGTAGCACTTCTGCTGGGCAGGCTTTGGAGAGTTTCTTCCAGCTTGATGGCTCTGGTATTCCTACGCCACAATTAGTATTGTAAGTCAGTCGTGGTATCTGGTAAGGCTATGAGTGACTGATGATTTTGATTTAACATATTGTTTTGTTGTCTGGTGAATAGGGTAAGCATAGGCACGGATTCCGTTTGGAGCAACTGCAGTTTGACCCGAAGTCGTCGTACAAGGAAGAGGCTCCTAGTACAGCATAAGTACAGACTACAAGGCATTTATAACTGACATTTGTAATGTTTCCTTATCAAAATGTGATGAATTTGAGCAGTTAATGACTCGTTGTGACTGGATGATTTTTCTGACTTTTCTTAATTTAATTTTTTATTTTTTATGTTTTAAAAGTTAACATGCGATGTTTCGTCACTGAGATTTCCTCAAGGTTTGTTTACTGCTGATACCGTTTTTTTTCTTCTACTTGTTTGACAAATATAATTTGTGTGAAAGAAAAATCTTTTGTTCCTTCTAGTGAAGTATATTGCTACATCCTTAGTACAAGCCCAAAACGGAAGAGTTCAGTACCAGGAAGGGTGCTTCGATGTGCATGATTGCATGTGTGCATTGATCCTTTCACGTCAAAAGCAGTTAGTCAAGCTGTGATGGAACTAATACTTGAAAACTAATTGAAAAACATTTAATAGCGCGTTTTTCATAAATGGTGGTGTTTCAAGTCTCCAGCATCAAAGCTATTTGAAATTCCATGTCATTTTGAGCCAGCAACCTAGTTCACCAGACTTTTTTCCCCGACGAACATAGGTGACAATCCTGTTATTCTGATTTTGTTGCTGGTGGCTGTTGCATATTTTACGTTCAATACTGTTGTCGTTCCTACTGTATTCCCAGAGGACAGAATGCATGGTAATGGCTCTGGTTCAGATGGTGGCAGATCCACAATGCGTTTTTATGTTTCGCCTTGGTTTCCATTCATATAATCCTTCCTTCTTGCAATAGGTCGACTATATGTTTCATAAGCGTGGCCAGCAGAGAGCTATCTTGGACGCTAATGCCTGGTAATTAACAACCTAGTTAAACAATTGTGTGCTTATCGCCGCAGACCGTTCTTTTGCACAATCCGATACTGCGAATACAATGAAAGTATAGATCCACATACCCTAGGATAGGGGTGGCCAAGAATTCAGCTAAAGAGGCGTGTCCTGTCTCGAGTGCCATAGCGCTCAACCCATTTGGCACATTTCCTCCACCGGCACGCTACGCTATCTGACCGCGAGGAGGGGGAAGAGGGGGAAACTGCGAAGGCGCTGCATTTGAATCGCAGTGCAGTCGAACTGCATACGATTTTGTTTTATATTTCACAGCAACATAAATGAAAAGAAAAGAAATTTATACTATTGTTTAATTATTTTTGGCGCACTTACAACATAATATAATGTTTTCTGATGCAAACTGTCGGCATATGAGAAGACGCAGATAATTTCAACGAATTTTCGCAGTCAGCTTGCCAAGTAATCGTGACTTATTTAGTTTCGTAATAAAAGAAACACTTTTAACAAACATTTGTTCATCGAAATACTGGATCAAGCTGCAGCCTCATAATGGAGACGGGGAAACTTACCTGAGGGAAGCCATGTAGAGGCCTAGATAACTTTAACTTGAAAGTTATTAGTCTTTAAAACAAGAATTACATTGCAGATTAAATAGTTGCATCTGCAGTTGCACAGATGTGCTTTCAACTGCAACGTCGAACGGTCCCGAAAATGGCTTGAAAACAGATGTAAAATTGGCAGTGTCCTCAAAATGTTTAGGAAACTATCCTTGTAATGAAGGATGCAATGAATTCTTCAAACGTAATGTTTTATTTAACTTGAGTCAGCTTATGGCACTGGACTGTCTTTTTCACAGTGTGTCTTTTCTACAATGTGATTTTATTTTTAAATGCATCTCCAAAATCAGATACAAGTTATCTAGCAATTCTTAATATGGACAGTGTGCAATCAAGTCCACTTAAAATGCTAAGTCTGCAATCTTTCCAGATGCTCTAATTTTGTTTCGTGCACTTTTTTTCCTTCATAAATTCAACAATAGAGAGTTTTAAAACGGAAAAGCATTCCAAGCATGCAGCTTGATTTAAGCAACGTACTTGCTAATAATATATGAAGCCTCCACACTCTTCGTTCAGTTCCATTGAAAACTATTGGAGTAATGTGTACGACTTCGGAAAATTTACTATCCGTACCACCAATTTCTTCATGTGCACAAAACACCTCTTGACGTACAGAACAATGAATCCCGTCTGTTGATCGTTGTAATAATTTTTGCTCTTCATGATCAACTTCATCTCTAAATCCCTCCTGCATGGTATTGTAATGTCGTTTCATAGTAAATATGCAATATCTGTCGCTTATGCGAACTGAGAATTCTCATCCTTCTCTTCTGTTATTACCAGTCATTTTAAAGGCTTGTGACAATAGATAGCTACATTGCCTCTTTTTGTGCACACAGCCGCTGGTCCTGTGAACGTTCTCCATGCCACGAACAAACAGTGAACGGTAACCAGAGCTAACACCATGGTTCTGACGGACACAGAGAGTTGTACCAATCGAAAAATGCCGCACCGCAATGCTAAATGAAATATCACACTGTTCCGCGTACTTTCGAGAAGGACCGAACAAAGCCGAGTAACAGGTTGCAGGGGTGAAGTTTGGCTCGCCGTCGCCAACCCTGCCCTAGGGCATCGGGAAGCACCTGATAGCTTCACCAAAAGAGCCGCAAACTTTGATTACTCTTCTGTTAGTTAGTCAGTACTGTATGCACTACCCAGCCATTTATTGGCTCATGAACTTACTGTCGACAGAATTCTTCGCTCTGTTGCACCTTTGCATGTTGTAACCTAGCAACGAGTGCTATCGTGTTACACTAAAGTGCACGTCATGCCCCACTTCCCCGATTTAAGAGTAGTGCAGTGCAGTCTCGTCAGTTTGTGTTCCTGGTTTAGTGGCTTTAAGTCTATCTAGCCGCAAAACTGTTAGTAACCGTGATTCATGTGCTTCGATGGAGACACAGAAATGTTTTTCTTTGTGTCGCATGTGAATCCTGATATTCTTGACCGCCTTCTTTCAATTTGAGTCACACGGGTTCGATGCCTGCACCGGTCGAGGAGACGCACTCGGTATTCTGTATCTGAGGAGACCTCGGCCTGAGCATTTTCTAGTCTGATGGGTCATGCTAGTGGCATACCATTAGTGGTTGCACGTGATAGGCTGGCAGTGTTATCCACTTCGTTCACTGCACTGCGAGTGAGGCACTGAAGAAAATTTGATCGGGAGGGAGAAATTTTAAAACAAAATGCTTTCAGATTTCCTGTTAGCCACAGCAGAGTGATGTGTGTTTACGTGGATGGTCGTTGCACGACTAACCTCAGCTGACATTTGTTCTTTCAATGCCATTGCCGTGCTGCCCGGCTATGCGTGTGTATCGCAGTATCTCAACATATGGTTTTCCGAGCAATAATCCACAATTTATTAGAAGCCAGTGTTCTATTATTGTTTACTGCCATTTTGTTTAAGTAGGGTTTCTGTATGTATGTTTGCATACATACATATATACGTACACTGTAGGTCATATGCTGTTCTGATTGTATTTTTGGTGTTGGTATTACTTACTGTAAAAAGTGCCATTTGCATGGTTTTAATCTAAAGTTAGTTATTTTTGTGACTACATTTTTTTTCTTTTTAAGTTTTATATCTATAATGCTAATGGTCCTTTCATTTAGTATTATTAGTGTTACAGATTTGTGAATTTTTATTCAGAAGCGTGCACTAAGTGTTGGTCTGGAACTGTCTGTTTACGCATTTTTAATCTTATATATCTTATCCGATTTCATGTGTTACAAGAGTTTTTCAAGGACTTGAGTTGCCATGCATGAACAGTTTACTGCATTTGGAAAACTGTAAAATTGCATCATATTATCAGGAGGTGGGCACATGACGACTGTCAGTGACAGATGCTAGCTGCTTATTGTAAATTGGCTGTTTAAGCAAGTATTATACAGGATTAACATTACTAAAACCGACAAACTGCAGGGGGGGATTCCTGACTAGTAATGGAGGAAAAGGGTTCTAAGAACATGCGTCCGAAAATTGCCACAGTAGATGGTCCACATGAATTACAGCTCCTCTGACCACGTGTCGTGGGTTCCTTGTGTAGTGCAGGCTGTGTCACTGACGCAGCAGAATGGTCCGGTATTCATGTCGGAAGAAGCCGAGATGGTGTTTGTGTACGACCAAGCTGACGGAAACGGTCGAGAGACAGCACTGCTATACCAAAACAAGTACCCACACAGACACCGACCACATCATGCCACATCTCAAAGTTCTTTTTGGGCGTTTGTGTGATTATGAGTCCTTTCAGGCAGACGGACGTGCAGGGAACCGTAGGACAGTGTGCACACCAGATTTGGAGGACCGGATTCTACAGGATATTGAGACGAACCCTAGTAAATGCTCCAGGCAATTTGGTCGCCAAAGCAGGACTATACATATCCCGCATGACAACTGCTACTATCCATACCACCTGAAATCCCATGGAGGCGACTTCGAACAGCTGCTGTGACTTGTATGCGATACAGCTCTGTACTGTGTTCCAGTACGATTAACTGTCGTTGCACAAACACCGTCCATTTCTGGAGAAATGTTCCTAGGACCTTTTTTCCTCCATTTACAGTCAGGAATACATCCCAGCAATATGTCGGTTTTATTAATGTTCATATTTAATGGGCCTATGGTTTCAGCATCTGTCGAGCACGTGATTTCAATTCTTATGTACTGGTTCAAAAATGGTTCAAATGGCTCTGAGCACTATGGGACTTAACATCTGAGGTCATCAGTCCCCTAGAACTTAGAACTACTTAAACCTAACTAACCTAAGAACATCACACACACCCATGCCCGAGGCAGGATTCGAACCTGCGACCGTAGCGGTCGCGCGGTTGCAAACTGAAGTGCCTAGAACCGCTCTGCCGCGCCGGCCGGCTTCTTATGTACTGATTCTAATTCTTATGCAGATATGTTAACACTGATGGCAATAAACTTGTTTAAATGTTATGGTTTTCTGTTAAGAGCAGCACTGAACTCGAGTCGTTTTTCCACTCCCAAATCATCGCTCCCCACGCACCCAAAAGTTCAAATCTTATCGGACTTAGCTGCTTAGGTCATCAGTCCCTAAGCTTACACACTACTGAACCTAAATTATCCTAGGATCAAACACACACACCCATGCCCGAGGGAGGACTCGATCCTCCGCCGTGACCAGCCGCACAGTCCGTGACTGCAGCCCACGCCCCCAACTACAATGGGTGCTAGAGTATGGGCTGCGCCGCAATTGCCTACGAGTTTTGGACCCAGAGAGATGGTGCGGTGAAACTGAGAATTTGGGAGTTCTGCCTTTTAAACACACGGGTGAATTCCATATTTTAACGATGATAAATTGTCGAGAGCTCTCGCCGTCCGTTTTTGAAAACGGAAGCGGGAAATGAGTCAGCGACGATTCCACTCAAGCGCACACCGCCTCTAGAAACGCGATACTGTTGCCCGGGCGGGTTCAATCTGAAACGCATATGGCGGCGGCGAAACATGAAAGGCCGGACCCGCAAATACTGACCGGTAACTGTAGGCCGGCTCGCACAGCGGTATTACCGTTACGTCTTCATCAAAGCGGCACGGTTTACTGTTTCGCCGGCGTTTCGTTTGTGGCGCGCGGCCGGAATATCATAGCCATATTTCCGCTGCCACTCGTCGCGTTGCGCCGCGTTTTTTCCCCGCTCGCCGCGAGCGGCTCCGGTGTCGGGGCTCGGGTTGAGCGCGAGCTGCCGCCGTCGGCTGTTAACAGGTGGCAAATATTTGCTGCGGAATGCCGCCGCGGCCGGCGTCCGTTTGAAATCCGGCCCGAGCCGAGCGCCGGCGTCAGGTTGTCGTTGGCTGGACGATGAGAGGGGGGTGGAGGGAGAGGGGGGGGGGGGGGCAGCGGGCGTTGCGCCGCTCGAAAGCCACTTAGCACTGAGTGCGACGCTGCTGCGCCTTCAGACACGTGACGATGTCTTCGACGGTGATACGCTATTACTACAAAGCCAAAGGGAGCTCGTGTTTGTCACATACCACTTCGCCAAGAATCCGAATTTACGAATTTAACGAACACGCTCACCGGCTAATGATATTGCGTCTGCGGGATGAGCCTCTAATGACGGTGGTTTCTCAAGGTTCTCTGTCAGGCTGTCCACTTACGGCTAAATCACGCCAATCTTGGTCGCGGTATGGTTCATTTTCTGACTGGTCACGGTTCAAACCCAGTGCACGCACAGCGTTTCTCACTGTCTGTGGTCGGCAACTGCAAATGTGACAATCATTGATCACCTGAAGACATCGTGCTGTAGTGTGAGCAGTGATCCCACACGCGACGAAACACAACAGGAATCACAACAGAAACACTCCAACACATACCCAGGGCCAGCCGGTGTGCTACGCACATACACAAACCCTTATCTTTAAATTAATAAGCGTTCTGCAAATTTTAAAAAATACTAACTCAATACCAAATCCTGTGTCGCTGCTCGCGGACACAGCAGCACGGTAGCTCGGCGACGACCCCTCGCCCAACACACGTGCGCACCACAGCAGGCGGGCTCCTACACTGGCTTCAAAACTGCCACTAGTTAATCCGTGCGCTGCGAAACGCGACAACAATATTAGATTCCAGAGCTTGTGTATGCGCGCTGTAGCCAACCTTTAAATCCTAAGAGAGTATTGCCAACTCTCATAACCCCCAACCTCAGGCAAGATAAGCCAAGCAGGACTTGCCATCATCAAAAATGAGCTGGCAGCATGGGCTATTGCCCACGCTAAACTTGAAGGTAGGGTGGAAGAACTTGAAAAGGAGAATGACAGATTAAGGAGGCAACCGGCAAAGACGTGGGCGGCCGTGGCCGCGCAAGCGCTCACTAAGCGCCCAAAAAACACGACCAGAGACACTATTGACAAATTAACAAAAAGAACAGACACAGCAGTCTTCCTCAGGACACTGCCTGGGCAGGATACAAGCGTAAAGAAAATACAAGAACTATTCACAAAAAATATAGACCATGTAAAAGACAAAATCAGAATTAAAAAGGTAAAACCGAGCAGAAATTCCGTTATAGTCGAAGTTGCCTCTGAGGAAGACAAAGACAAACTGTTGAATAATCAGAAACTGAACTCGGTGGTTAAATGTGAACCACCTAGAAAAAGACATCCTCTCGTCGTACTATATGACGTTCCCACGATCATGACAAATGAAGAACTCCTAGAAACAATTAGACAACAAAACTTTGATGAAATAAATGAAGAATTTATGTGCTGCTTTAAGTTAAAATTTAAGACTGGGCCACGGGGTCGTGATGTTGTTCATCACGTCGCCGAAGTATCAGCGCCAATGTGAAAGAACATAACAACAATGGGCAGATTATACAGGGTTATTACAAATGATTGAAGTGATTTCACAGCTCTACAATAACTTTATTATTTGAGATATTTTCACAATGCTTTGCACACACATACAAAAACTCAAAAATTTTTTTAGGCATTCACAAATGTTCGATATGTGCCCCTTTAGTGATTCGGCAGACATCAAGCCGATAATCAAGTTCCTCCCACACACGGCGCAGCATGTCCCCATCAATGAGTTCGAAAGCATCGTTGATGCGAGCTCGCAGTTCTGGCACGTTTCTTGGTAGAGGAGGATTAAACACTGAATCATTCACATAACCCCACAGGAAGAAATCGCATGGGGTTAAGTCGGGAGAGCGTGGAGGCCATGACATGAATTGCTGATCATGATCTCCACCACGACCGATCCATCGGTTTTCCAATCTCCTGTTTAAGAAATGCCGAACATCATGATGGAAGTGCGGTGGAGCACCATCCTGTTGAAAGATGAAGTCGGCGCTGTCGGTCTCCAGTTGTGGCATGAGCCAATTTTCCAGCATGTCCAGATACACGTGTCCTGTAACGTTTTTTTCGCAGAAGAAAAAGGGGCCGTAAACTTTAAACCGTGAGATTGCACAAAACACGTTAACTTTTGGTGAATTGCGAATTTGCTGCACGAATGCGTGAGGATTCTCTACCGCCCAGATTCGCACATTGTGTCTGTTCACTTCACCATTAAGAAAAAATGTTGCTTCATCACTGAAAACAAGTTTCGCACTGAACGCACCCTCCTCCATGAGCTGTTGGAACCGCGCCGAAAATTCAAAGCGTTTGACTTTGTCATCGGGTGTCAGGGCTTGCAGCAATTGTAAACGGTAAGGCCTCTGCTTTAGCCTTTTCCGTAAGATTTTCCAAACCGTCGGCTGTGGTACGTTTAGCTCCCTGCTTGCTTTATTCGTCGACTTCCGCGGGCTACGCGTGAAACTTGCCCGCACGCGTTCAACCGTTTCTTCGCTCACTGCAAGCCGACCCGTTGATTTCCCCTTACAGACGCATCCAGAAGCTTTAAACTGCGCATACCATCGCCGAATTGAGTTAGCAGTTGGTGGATCTTTGTTGAACTTCGTCCTGAAGTGTCGTTGCACTGTTATGACTGACTGATGTGAGTGCATTTCAAGCACGACATACGCTTTCTCGGCTCCTGTCGCCATTTTGTCTCACTGCACTCTCGAGCGCTCTGGCGGCAGAAACCTGTAGCGCGGCTTCAGCCGAACAAAACTTTATGAGTTTTTCTACGTATCTGTAGTGTGTCGTGACCATATGTCAATGAATGGAGCTACAGTGAATTTATGAAATCGCTTCAAATATTTGTAATAGCCCTGTATGTTGGTTTTCACGCCATCAATACAAGAGATTATGTCGTGGTACCTCGTTGCCACAACTGTGGTGACTTGGATCACATCTTAAGGCTGTGCACCAGGGAGCCGGCGTGCACTACGTGTGGGGAAAACGGTCACAGCCGCAAAGACTGCAAGGCGGCGGCAGTTTGCATACCATGCAAGAATCGAGGGAAAAAGTCTTGCGGAGCCACAGGCAGGAATTGCCCGACAAACAGAATGTTGAAGCAGAGATTAATCTCCAGAACTGATTATGGTTGAGCCCGGCATACCGAACAGGATGCCAAAGCGAAAGTCCCTGAGCTAAAGGAGGAGGGATGCCATGAGGGCAAATAGATTCAAGGATTTTTTGAGGTCGCTTTCGGGCGCCACTAAAATTGAAACAAAAGACAAAGCCATACAAACTGAATTTCCAACAATGGACATTGGAATACAAACCAATCTCCCCCTCATGGCTGAAACTCTCTCCTCTGGAAGCCGGGGAACACAGCCGAAACTACACCAACAACGGCAAGGGCATCCTGTGGCTGTGGCAACTTCTAAAGACAATCATACAAACAAATAACCTATTCAAGAAAACATAGTGACAAGCTCAAGCATGAGCCCCACTATACAAAGCACACCAATAGTTAGACTATTGCAAATGTGACAATCATTGATCACCTGAAGACATCGTGCTGTAGTGTGAGCAGTGATCCCACACGCGACGAAACACAACAGGAATCACAACAGAAACACTCCAACACATACCCAGGGCCAGCCGGTGTGCTACGCACATACACAAACCCTTATCTTTAAATTAATAAGCGTTCTGCAAATTTTAAAAAATACTAACTCAATACCAAATCCTGTGTCGCTGCTCGCGGACACAGCAGCACGGTAGCTCGGCGACGACCCCTCGCCCAACACACGTGCGCACCACAGCAGGCGGGCTCCTACACTGGCTTCAAAACTGCCACTAGTTAATCCGTGCGCTGCGAAACGCGACAACAATATTAGATTCCAGAGCTTGTGTATGCGCGCTGTAGCCAACCTTTAAATCCTAAGAGAGTATTGCCAACTCTCATAACCCCCAACCTCAGGCAAGATAAGCCAAGCAGGACTTGCCATCATCAAAAATGAGCTGGCAGCATGGGCTATTGCCCACGCTAAACTTGAAGGTAGGGTGGAAGAACTTGAAAAGGAGAATGACAGATTAAGGAGGCAACCGGCAAAGACGTGGGCGGCCGTGGCCGCGCAAGCGCTCACTAAGCGCCCAAAAAACACGACCAGAGACACTATTGACAAATTAACAAAAAGAACAGACACAGCAGTCTTCCTCAGGACACTGCCTGGGCAGGATACAAGCGTAAAGAAAATACAAGAACTATTCACAAAAAATATAGACCATGTAAAAGACAAAATCAGAATTAAAAAGGTAAAACCGAGCAGAAATTCCGTTATAGTCGAAGTTGCCTCTGAGGAAGACAAAGACAAACTGTTGAATAATCAGAAACTGAACTCGGTGGTTAAATGTGAACCACCTAGAAAAAGACATCCTCTCGTCGTACTATATGACGTTCCCACGATCATGACAAATGAAGAACTCCTAGAAACAATTAGACAACAAAACTTTGATGAAATAAATGAAGAATTTATGTGCTGCTTTAAGTTAAAATTTAAGACTGGGCCACGGGGTCGTGATGTTGTTCATCACGTCGCCGAAGTATCAGCGCCAATGTGAAAGAACATAACAACAATGGGCAGATTATACAGGGTTATTACAAATGATTGAAGTGATTTCACAGCTCTACAATAACTTTATTATTTGAGATATTTTCACAATGCTTTGCACACACATACAAAAACTCAAAAATTTTTTTAGGCATTCACAAATGTTCGATATGTGCCCCTTTAGTGATTCGGCAGACATCAAGCCGATAATCAAGTTCCTCCCACACACGGCGCAGCATGTCCCCATCAATGAGTTCGAAAGCATCGTTGATGCGAGCTCGCAGTTCTGGCACGTTTCTTGGTAGAGGAGGATTAAACACTGAATCATTCACATAACCCCACAGGAAGAAATCGCATGGGGTTAAGTCGGGAGAGCGTGGAGGCCATGACATGAATTGCTGATCATGATCTCCACCACGACCGATCCATCGGTTTTCCAATCTCCTGTTTAAGAAATGCCGAACATCATGATGGAAGTGCGGTGGAGCACCATCCTGTTGAAAGATGAAGTCGGCGCTGTCGGTCTCCAGTTGTGGCATGAGCCAATTTTCCAGCATGTCCAGATACACGTGTCCTGTAACGTTTTTTTCGCAGAAGAAAAAGGGGCCGTAAACTTTAAACCGTGAGATTGCACAAAACACGTTAACTTTTGGTGAATTGCGAATTTGCTGCACGAATGCGTGAGGATTCTCTACCGCCCAGATTCGCACATTGTGTCTGTTCACTTCACCATTAAGAAAAAATGTTGCTTCATCACTGAAAACAAGTTTCGCACTGAACGCACCCTCCTCCATGAGCTGTTGGAACCGCGCCGAAAATTCAAAGCGTTTGACTTTGTCATCGGGTGTCAGGGCTTGCAGCAATTGTAAACGGTAAGGCCTCTGCTTTAGCCTTTTCCGTAAGATTTTCCAAACCGTCGGCTGTGGTACGTTTAGCTCCCTGCTTGCTTTATTCGTCGACTTCCGCGGGCTACGCGTGAAACTTGCCCGCACGCGTTCAACCGTTTCTTCGCTCACTGCAAGCCGACCCGTTGATTTCCCCTTACAGACGCATCCAGAAGCTTTAAACTGCGCATACCATCGCCGAATTGAGTTAGCAGTTGGTGGATCTTTGTTGAACTTCGTCCTGAAGTGTCGTTGCACTGTTATGACTGACTGATGTGAGTGCATTTCAAGCACGACATACGCTTTCTCGGCTCCTGTCGCCATTTTGTCTCACTGCACTCTCGAGCGCTCTGGCGGCAGAAACCTGTAGCGCGGCTTCAGCCGAACAAAACTTTATGAGTTTTTCTACGTATCTGTAGTGTGTCGTGACCATATGTCAATGAATGGAGCTACAGTGAATTTATGAAATCGCTTCAAATATTTGTAATAGCCCTGTATGTTGGTTTTCACGCCATCAATACAAGAGATTATGTCGTGGTACCTCGTTGCCACAACTGTGGTGACTTGGATCACATCTTAAGGCTGTGCACCAGGGAGCCGGCGTGCACTACGTGTGGGGAAAACGGTCACAGCCGCAAAGACTGCAAGGCGGCGGCAGTTTGCATACCATGCAAGAATCGAGGGAAAAAGTCTTGCGGAGCCACAGGCAGGAATTGCCCGACAAACAGAATGTTGAAGCAGAGATTAATCTCCAGAACTGATTATGGTTGAGCCCGGCATACCGAACAGGATGCCAAAGCGAAAGTCCCTGAGCTAAAGGAGGAGGGATGCCATGAGGGCAAATAGATTCAAGGATTTTTTGAGGTCGCTTTCGGGCGCCACTAAAATTGAAACAAAAGACAAAGCCATACAAACTGAATTTCCAACAATGGACATTGGAATACAAACCAATCTCCCCCTCATGGCTGAAACTCTCTCCTCTGGAAGCCGGGGAACACAGCCGAAACTACACCAACAACGGCAAGGGCATCCTGTGGCTGTGGCAACTTCTAAAGACAATCATACAAACAAATAACCTATTCAAGAAAACATAGTGACAAGCTCAAGCATGAGCCCCACTATACAAAGCACACCAATAGTTAGACTACCACCGGTCGATCCGGTTAGGGTGTACCCCAACTTGGAGTACACCATGCAACTATCTAGACTGGAGCAGCCGGCTACCCTGACCACTGAATTACGACATGTGGTCCGTGTAGGACATGAAGACGGCATGAAGATAACCTTCTCGGTTATGGAGGCTGTTGACAGAATCCAGCTAAAATCAGTGAATCTCCCCACCGACTTCGGATCCTTGCGAGACCTGCTCAAGAAAGTGTTCGAAAGACGAGGTGAGAAATTTGATCTTGACAACATTTGCCAACAATCAGTAATAGCACATGGACGAATTGCTTTCGACTGGAGTAAGACCTGGCACATGACCGAATACATACGTACTTCCCCTAATGACAAAAATAACTAATGGACAGCTTAACACTCACAACAGCAGACTCGTAATGCAGGAGCTCCGAAGGGAGGTGGAGGAGAGGAGACTAGATGTACTCTGTCTACAGGAGCCATACTCCCTGGCTGGGAAAATAGCTTTTGCTGCCGCGAGCTGGCAAATAGCCAATAGAGGGGATGACCCGAAGGCAGCGATTATAATCACAAATAAACTCTTGAGTGTCACCACACTTTCACATTTCACAACTAGCCACTGTAACGTCGTGGAGCTTCAATCCCCTATGGGAATCATAACTCTCATAAACATGTATTTTCAGTATGGGGACAACATAGAACATTACATAGACCACCTAGCGAGAGTTACCACGGCGTTGCGGGGAAGAAAAGTTGTAATAACAGCCGACATTAATGCTAAATCCCCCCTGTAGTACAGTGGCACAAGAGATGCTAATGGTGAAAAAGTCGAGGAACTTATTATGGCATCACAACTTGTGGTGGCCAACAGGCCTGGCAATCCTCCTACCTACGCTGCAGGAGGAGGACAGGGCACAAATATTGATGTCATCTTTGTAACTCCAAACACAGCTAACAACATTCAAAACCGGAGAGTCACAGAGAATGCCACCACGAGCGACCACAATCTGATAACTTTCACCCTAGGAGAAAGAGAGTGCCGCTGGGCCACGGGGTGAGAAGTACAACTAAATTACAGAAGAGCCCACTGGGAACGCCTAGCGAGGGAGTGTGACATTCCTCCATCACCGGAAGGTGACATGCATCTGGACATGGACGTAGACCAGAGAGCGGAGGAACTGGTGAATGCAGTGACAAGAGCGGTAAGGGCAGCTGTACCTACTAGGAGGAGGGCCATGGCGGCCTCTCCGTCACCATGGTCTGCTGAACTAGGAGAACTGCGTCAATCTGTCAGAAGGCTGAGGAGGCACTACCAGCGCAGTGTCGTCTGGCAGGAACGACAAAGGGCAGTTGCTATATAGGGAGGAAAAGCGGAAGTTCCAATAGGAACTGCATGAAGTTAGGATGAGAAGCTGGGAAAACTTTGTGCTCAACCAGCTAGTCATGGACCCATGGGGGCTTCCATATAAGTCGGTGAGAGAAAAAATCCTCTCTCGTCTGGAGCTATCAACAGTCAGGTACGGGCACAGGATGATGGAGTCCTGGCAGGAGACTGCGGGGGGCCTCCTCCGGTCCCTGTTGCCTGACGACAATGCGGATGGGGAGACAGAGGGGCAGAAGCAACTCAGAGATGAAGACCAAGAAGTATACATTAGTGAGACGGCTGTCTACCTCTTCTCAGAGGAGGAGGTAGCAACCCACATAAGATCACTGCAAAGAGGAAAAGCACCTGGGCCAGACGGCATTGTGGCGGAGGTGGTGCAGTTTCTGGCGCCTCAGCTGACTGCGCCACTAACACGTCTATACATATAATGAATGCCTTAGACAGAGAAAATTCCCAAAGAGATGAAAAATGGCAAATGTAGTTATTATAAAGAAAGGACCAGACAAGGACCCCGCAGAAGTGAAATCTTACAGGCTGATTTGCTTGCTGGATGTATTTGGCAAAATACTGGAGAAATTGCTGGCTGACAGATTGATGATGTTTGGTTTGTGGGGCGCTCAACTGCGTGGTCATCAGCGCCCGTACAATTACCCAATGTTTGCTCAGTCCAATTTCGCCACTGTCCTGGATGATGATGAAATGATGAGGACAACACAAACACCCAGTCATCTCGAGGCAGGTGAAAATCCCTGACCCCGCCGGGAATCGAACCCGGGACCCCGTGCTCGGGAAGCGAGAACGCTACCGCGAGACCACGAGCGGTGGACAATGGCCGACAGATTGACAGCACACCGAGTGTTGTGCGGGATGAGTGACAGGCAGTTCGGGTTCATGCCGGGGCGGTCGGCATCTGATGCAATCGCCCTCGCGACCGAGGACTGTGGCTCGACCTGGCACAAATACGTGGTTGACATCATGGTTGACATCAGTGGCGCCTTCGACAACCTGTGGCGACCTTCGCTCTTCTCCTGCTTGCGGGAGAAGGAGTGCCCAGGGCCGCTATACGGTTGCCTGAGGAGCTATTGCAAGGATCGGGAGGTCTGGCTATCATCCTCTAGCGAAAGAGTTGGAAAGATAATTACCAAAGGATGTCCCTAAGGTTCCGTCTTAGGACCCCTCTTCTGGGACATCCATATGGAGCCTTTATTAGATAAACTACAACAAAGTGATGAATGCTAGAAGTGATAGCCTACGCGGATGACCACCTCCTGTTGGTTGGTGGCCGTAGCCGCGAAGACATTGAACCGAAAATAGAGACAGCTTTAGACAAACTCCAACAGTGGTGCCACACGACTAAAATGACGATATCGCCCAGCAAATCCACTTACCTGTTGCTAAAAGGACATCTTATTAGAAATCCGACTGTCAGAATAGACGGTTCACCAGTTCTCCGACGACGTGAGACACGCTACCTAGGAGTTATCATTGATGAGAGGTGGAGTTTCGGAAAACACATTGATACCGTCACCCAGAGAGCCCTTCAGATATTAAATAACCTCATTTCAATAGGCCATAAGAGATTCCATCTTCCTCCACACCTAATTAGACTCTGTCATAATAGTATCCTAACCTCAGTTGTGGGCTATGGCTCGGGAGTCTGGGCGCACAGGCTCACGAGGGTTGTGCCCTCCATGGCAGTGAGAAGGGTTCAGAGAAGCATGGTATTAAGAGCTGTGGGTGCCTATAGAACATCTCCAGGGAGGGCCCTATTAGTCATAATGGGGCTCTGCCCTCTGGACATCAAGATAAGAGAACAGGCGGCTTGGTATTGGGCAAAAAAGGGAAATTATGAGAAGATCGTAGATATCATGGGTATTAGGGTGGGGGATAAGAGAGAAATAAGGAAAAGAGGGGAGGAGCTCTGGCAGGAATCCTGGGAAGCAGAAGAGGCTGGACGTAGAACTTTCCAGTTTATACCTCATGTAAGGGAACGCCTGGAATTGAAATACTTTGAGCCTACACGAGGTTTGATCCACTTTCTCACTGGCCATGGACCCTATCCGACATATTTATGTCGATTTGGGAAGAGAGCTACACCAGCGTGTGACTGTGGCAATCCGGAGGGTACACCCGAGCATGTAGTTTACGAATGTCCCCTCTTCAATGATATCGCAAACACACTACGAGACAGACTACCCAACTATGACACATACCAACTACTCAGACGAGAGGAAACTTTTCAGACCTTAAACACATTGGCTAACGAGGTATCTCGAAAAGTCCCAACTGAATACTTAAGAGAGATACATTAAATAATAATGACAACAACCACCGATTGCGTCCAAGAGCCCTATTCCCATGCCGCCTGTGCCTTGACTGGCCGACTTCATCTCAGTTGGAATCCGCCACGTGCAGGATTAGGGGTCAACACCACCGATTGTGACACACACCCGATAAGACGTAGGATAAGTTAGTTTGTAGGACTTAGTTATAGGAAGTTACGATAGGAACTGCAGCGAATTTAACATCGAGGCCTGCCCAGTGCCAGGGGCATGCTCTTCGGGATTAGCTCGAAGAGCAAGGCAGATTAAGTAGGTTTATATCTTTTCACTGGCACACATGTGACGCTGCAGAATAGAAATTAAAGTAGTTATAGGAATTAGGTATAAACAGTAGATGTTAGATATTAAATGCCCATTGTTGTTAATAACTGTAGCTCACTTATTAAAACTAAAACTAACTGCAAACTTAATATAAATGTATAACTCTTATGACCCACTAATGAATTAAGGAAGTAGGTTAACTTGTATAATTATAATGGTTTTGTTAATAAAGAATTTTTTTAAGAAAAAACAACCAGCCTCATATTTGAAAACTTAGCGGGGTGATTCTTGCCTAACGTATTGGCAAGGAACAAACAGTAAAATTTTTTACAAAACGACGAAAAAATTAGGCGTAGGAATAATGTTACAATTTATATCCAATGACTAAAATTTTTTCTTGCTTAGCATCTAAGTAATTTTTTTTAAGAAAATTTTCTTGCAGTGCATACAGGCAAGAGAAAAATGTTAAAATTTTATACTAAATGGCAGAAATGTTGCTTGCCTAATTGGTTGGAAAGGAGAAAACATGGCTCCTTTTACAAAAATAATATGAAAATGTTGCTAGCCTAGTATGTATATAATAATAAAACAGCAAAGGAAATATAACAAGTTTCTTACATAAGTAGATAAAAAAGATCATATAAGTTTTAACAGGTGTGTAACAGTAACTACGTAAGCATTGAATAGTCTTCAATAAGCTAACATAACCTAATAACCAGTAAAAAATAATATTTTATTTTCTGCATTTGGGCACTTACGTTTCCATGACATTAATCAGTAGTGGACTGACCACATGATATTTTATGTTTTTATGCTCGCAGTTACCTCTGGTCATAAGAAACCAGGTCTACATGTTTTAAGTGCAGCAGACTCAGGGACTTTATATCCACTGACAACCACACTAATATTCCAACATCAGTTAATTTACGGTGTAGGCAGACTCAGGGAGTTCATATCCACTGACAACCACATCTGAAGTCAAATTTTCCCCTGGTGAGACAGTTTGACAACGTAGGCAGACTCAGGGACCTTGTGTCCACTGACAACGATACGTAACGCCCATTCTCCCAGGATGACACAGTTTGATAGTGTTAACAGACTCAGGGACCTCGTGTCCACTGACAACCACACGTCACTGCGTTATTGCATAAGTACCTCCTCAAACGTATGTAGTACAAGTCTCGGTCGAGTATTTCTGTATACTGGAAACGTCATATTTTATAGAAAATAGATTCTCACTTTAAAATACGATATCTCTAACCTAATTACAGAAATTAAGCAAGGAATAATATTATATCATATAAACAGGCATGTGAGCTCTGAGCTCATTTAAATGTTTTCTTTAACTCTATTGCCACAGCAATTACAGATTTGTGGCATATATCTCAAGTCATGAATAATGTGAGGCTCACCGCACGGTGGAAAAGTCAATTTTCTTTAAATTTCTCGCCACAGCAGTCACAGATTTGTGGCATGTATTTTTCAATTCAGTCATAATATGAGGCTCATCACACGGTGGCAAGTTAATTTTCTTACGATTAGTTTGGCCAATAACAGTTGCAAAGTTTTGATTGTTACCACGAATCATTACAAATGTGGCACCACACAAAAAAATATCATTTTAATTTCAGGGCATAAATCCTGTGCCATCGAACTCCAATTACCTACTATTTTTACATTACTAGTGATGATGAAAAAGAATGTTACAATATTTGTATACAATAATTGTTATGTTCATTTTGGTTGTAAAATAGTTAAATAATCCTACAAATAGAAAACGAATTCCATAGTGATGCTATTATATATAATAAAAGTTACAGAATCATTTAGAAAAAGTCTAGCCAACAGCTTGCCAAATCAATTCATGAACAAGTACAAAATTTAGTGAATAATTACGTGACTTTGCGTCAGAATTTTTTTTACACTCTAATTACTAAGTTATACCAAATTTATAATTATCAGTCTGTAATGACTGTCAATATTTCTGATGTCAAACGTCAATGTCTGTGGTATAGCGTCTCAAACGTTTTTTATATGGAGTCCTCATCGTCTCTGTTTGGAGGCTTCCCTAGTCTTTGTATGAATCTGTGCGGCCATACCTTGGACGGTCACAAAGAACAAGAAAAAGAAACAACCTACAAAGTACATAATAAAAAAATAAACTATTTACAAAATACAACACACAAAACCCCTCCATCTGTCCAGCAGAATCTGAAAGAAATGGCTTATTCATCAAGGTGACAAGAAATAAATTTATGAAATGACAAGAGAAAAATCATCACCTTCCAATTAACCTCGTGCTGGAATCGGCACTGCATCACTAAATGACAATCATGAAATAGAAAAACACAAGATAAATATTAAATTGACTTATTTTACACTCCTATTTACACATTCATAAAATATAGCAGATACTCTCGCCTCTAGGCGTGAAAGGGTACAGTACCGCCCGACATTGAAAATAGGTACAACATTCTTCGTTATTCTTGTCATAACAACATAATAATAACTCAGTTTAACTTAATACATCGAAGACGGATACCAGTGTAGGAAAGAAGGATAATTTATTTATTTAATTGATCACATGTGCACTCCCACAAAATAAATCTCTACATCCAATTTGGTGAGATCTGATGAATGAATGTATGGTCGTCTGCTAACCGCAGATAGTGAATGTGAATATATGATCATCTTTGAGACGGTCCTTTGGTCTCCTTTGGTGGAACCAAAGAGATGAAATTTACCTGAGCAGTGAGCGCCTGAAATGTGGCTGACCAATACTGTAGCATGGTGCTCCCCCACCTTGGCGGAGGTGCGAGATCGGCCATGTTTCAGCAATCTGGCGCTGGATCTTGTGATGGTAAGACCTATCATAGGTGTGCTCCATAAAGACAAAAGAGGGGATAGAATGGTATGCATGTGGAATACTTAAGTGTAATTTGGAATAATAATTTCTCTATTTCAGTAACTTTTGTGGGGAGAATTAAATGTCAGGCAGGTAATATTAAAGGGATCGTAGTAATCTTCGGAAGTGACCAACGGTCACCATGATACCACGTGTAGCAATAAGTTTAAATACTTGCGAGTGCACAAGTTAAGCTGAATTACTGGCGTTTGTACTATAAGTTGGAAATATTTAAGAAATGGCGTGTGCAGGACTTGAAATTAGAGACGAGTACTTCCACATGGTGAGTACTGTGTGAGTCTCAACCTGTGTGTGAGACAAAGGATAAAGAGAAGTACTCGTCCATGGTATCAGTTGTGGACTCGCGTGTGTGACGAATATGTTCTTAATATTACTTTGCGTGTTATGTTTCCGTGTAACGCTTGATTCAAACTATAATACTCTGAGAGTGAAGCAAGGTGAGTCAGCCGTCTATCCAGCAACGCCACTCGGCTTGCATTGCACAGGAAGATGTGCATATATCCCCCAGAGTTCATAGAAGGAAAGAAAAGTTACGAAGTGGGGCAGTGTCGTGGGAAACTGGGATGAATACTAATTGAAGTGGGAAAACTGAAAGTGATGTGATTATAACGTTGTGACTATTCCTTGTGTTGTATTCCATGTTGCCAGTGTGAAGTATGTGTGGTTTGCATGGGAGAGTAGCAAGATTGGTTCAGAGGCAGTGGGTTATGCATGTTCCTTTTTGTACCGCTCGGTCTGGAGGAAAGTTTCGTGACGATGGTTGTGAGAGTCGAAGTGTGAGATATAGCAAAAGATCCACCATCCTATCCAGAAAGTGCACTGTAGTGTTAGAAAATTACGAGACCATAAGATAATCACCAATGGAAAGCCATACCCACTGGGCGGAGTTTCTCATGTGAAATTGTTATAGAAAATGGAATGGTGTGTTTAGGTTACAGAATTTATCGGAATAAAAAAAGACAGTGAAAAGAAAAACATTGGTGGCCTTTTCCTTCGAATAGTATGTTGTGATGATATCCAGAATTTATAATGTGTGCGCCATTCATATTCAGTGCGATTGCCACGTGTTGATTAAAGCCGTTAAATAAGAAAGAAAATGTGGTATTGCCAGTGCGTAGTGAACAGTCAGAGTTGTGTAAATTACTAATAGTCAGATGTGCGTATCCGTTTCCGTTGCGTTCATGAGAATAATTTGTAGTACTAGAGCTCATAATCAGTCATTGAGAAACATGAATAAAGCCACTCGCTTGGCAGACCACTCATCTTGCAGGCCTGACTGCTTGATGCCACAGTATGAGCAAGACATGTGGGTGCCTCTCAGGCGTAAGAGTCATTTCACTCTGGAAAGAGAAAAGAAATCGTTTAATGCACGACATAATTAACTAGGTCATAGTTCAGTGCTTTTTTTTTTTTTTTTTTTCACGGCTGACTGTTTCTCGAACGTCTTTCCTCTCGCGACCCTTAACGGAAGTGTGCTACGCTCCGATCTGACAATATCGTCTACTACACAAAATTACGCCGGCCGAAGTGGCCGTGCGGTTCTAGGCGCTGCAGTCTGGAACCGCGAAACCGCTACGGTCACAGGTTCAAATCCTGCCTCGGGCATGGATGTGTGTGATGTCCTTAGGTTAGTTCGGTTTAACTAGTTCTCAGTTCTAGGGGACTAATGACCTGAGAAGTTGAGTCTCATAGTGCTCAGAGCCATTTGAACCATTTGAACACAAAATTACGTCACGTTAAGTGCTTTCGTTTCTGCAATGGAGAAAACTTCCGTTGCGATCATGTTTCCTGTAAGAAATGCAATAAAGTCGACATTAACAACAACAAGAAGAGAAACAACACTATCATTCTTACAATTCCACAATTTCACAGAGCAAAAAATACTCTCGGCACTCATTCATCGCATAATTTAACACTTTGCTGTGTATTTGAATCAGAACTCCTTTCGTGACTCATAGCTTGTCTTAATTTTACGGTGACTTAGATTTTAAGTAAGTGTGTCCTCAGCTTATGCTGGTATGTATAAGCTACATCTTCCTTCATAAAATACCGTTGTTGGTTTCTTCGTTTAGAAGTGTATCTTTCTTACCTTCTCTTTTTCTATAAATGTCTTCAAAGTGCTTCCTCATTGCGTCACGCTGTTCATGAGTGGTCCATAAATCCTAATATGCCTTACCTGGCAAACTAATAAACACGACAAATGCATACAAATCATGACTCTTTAAACTACCTCATAAATCAGAACAAGTGTCAGTTCGAAGGTTTCCTAATTATACTATTGCCCATCAAATATATCGTCTTAATTCAGAGCAACTTATACACTATATTTTACCTGAAGATAATGTCAACCGTTTCTGTTATTTCATGTTATTTCTCCCTAAAAAACGTACATAGATATTTCTTGAATTTTCCTTGAAATAAGTCACGAAAATTTCATTGTTTCAGTGAAAAATCGCAAGATGTCAACCTGTATAATCCTCTCGTCAGAAATGTCCCTTTGCGAAGTTCTCAATCTCTCAAATAATACAAATCATTCATAATCATTCATTCTTGGTCTTTCATACAGGATAGATTGATAGTAAAAGATTAATAGATAAACAGATTAGTCTAAGATTATGAAACAGTACAGAAAATTAAAATTGGAAGAATATACTGTAACGGCTGGGGCACCTATGCTCGCCAAACATATATTTACTAAAGATCAGTAAACCCCCTAGGGTCTTATTCCTTGAAAATTTTAATGTGTGATAAGTGATGAAGATCTCGCGATTTATGTGTTCGTATTGTCTCAAGTTCCACAGCGTTTGTGTGTGCAATGCGTCGTATACGGAAGGGTCTTTCATACACCAAGAAAAGCTTCCCACTCAAATATTTTCCCTTATGAGATAGTCGATTTGATCTAAGCTATACTTTTTGACCTGCCTGTAAATTCTTGACGTTGACTCGTGGATTATGCAGCTTCTTTCTTCTGTCTGCAGCTTTCTTGATGTTCTGTACTGCTATACTCACCACTTCATGGTGTTTTTGCAATAGTTCATCTAGAGTCTGTGGTCTATCGGTTTCAGGTTGGATTACTGTGTTAATTTGTCAGGAATCAAGAACCAGTCTAATAGAATTATCCCTTTTCTTAACCACGTGTAATGGGCTGTTATATGAACTCTCAGCAAGTTTGATGATTCCCTGCTCTAACATGGATTGTATTTCCTGTTTGACTTTGTCTCTGTATGTCAATGGGATGACGCACTGTGGTACAAAAATTTATTATGTTTCTTTACCTTGAATTCATAAAGAAAGTTACGTATTGTTCCTGTCTTGTGAGAAAAAAAAACTTCACAATTTGTTTGTAATATTTCAAATAATTCATCAGCGTACGCATTAGGATCTACTTCGTCTCGATAAACTTTCCTTTTATTTAATCGTTGTGTACTAATGGGTTGTTCTGTTTCACAGTAAAACGTAGTGATGTTACCTGTGCAACTATTAGACAAATTCAGTAATTGTTGTGCCTCAAGCGGAAAGAGAATACGCAGATAATTCACTTCCTCGTCCTCCTTTGTTAGCCATAATTGAAATTTAAGGGTGACTAGCATTTGATTTACTCGTAACATGACTTCAGCATTACAAAAGTTTAAAATTGCTTTGTATGCACGTAGGAATTCCACACCCAAAATCATTTCTGTTGATAAAAGCGGGAAACGTCTCAAAAATGATATCGACAGGAAGTGCAAAATGGCTAAGCAGGGATGGCTAGAGGACAAATGTAAGGATGTAAAGGCTTGTCTAACTAGGGGTAAGATAGATACTGCCTACAGGAAAATTAAAGAGACCTTTGGAGAGAAGAGAACCACTTGTATGAATATCAAGAGCTCAGATGGCAACCCAGTTCTAAGCAAAGAAGGGAAGGCAGAAAGGTGGAAGGAGTATATAGAGGGTTTATACAAGGGCGATGTACTTGAGGACAATATTATGGAAATAGAAGAGGATGTAGATGAAAACGAAATGGGAGATAAGATACTGCGTGAAGAGTTTGACAGAGCACTGAAAGACCTGAGTCGAAACAAGGCCCCGGGAGTAGACAACATTCCATTTGAACTACTGATGGCCTCGGGAGAGCCAGTCATGACAAAACTCTACCATCTGATGAGCACGATGTATGAGACAGGCGAAATACCCTCAGACTTCAAGAAGAATATAATAATTCCAATCCCAAAGAAAGCAGGTGTTGACAGATGTGAAAATTACCGAACTATCAGTTTAATAAGTCACAGCTGCAAAATACTAACGCGAATTCTTTACAGACGAATGGAAAAACTGGTAGAAGCCGATCTCGGAGAAGATCAGTTTGGATTCCGTAGAAATGTTGGAACACGTGAGGCAATACTGACCTTACGACTTATCTTAGAAGAAAGATTAAGAAAAGGCAAACCTACGTTTCTAGCATTTGTAGACTTAGAGAAAGCTTTTGACAATGTTAACTGGAATACTCTCTTTCAAATTCTTAAGGTAGCAGGGGTAAAATACAGGGAGCGAAAGGCTATTTACAGTTTGTACAGAAACCAGATGGCAGTTATAAGAGTCGAGGGGCATGAAAGGGAAGCAGTGGTTGGGAAAGGAGTAAGACAGGGTTGTAGCCTCTCCCCGATGTTATTCAATCTGTATATTGAGCAAGCAGTAAAGGAAACAAAAGAAAAATTCGGAGTAGGTATTAAAATTCATGGAGAAGAAGTAAAAACTTTGAGGTTCGCCGATGACATTGTAATTCTGTCAGAGACAGCAAAGGACTTGGAAGAGCAGTTGAACGGAATGGACAGTGTCTTGAAAGGAGGATATAAGATGAACATCAACAAAAGCAAAACGAGGATAATGGAATGTAGTCAAATTAAGTCGGGTGATGGTGAGGGAATTAGATTAGGAAATGAGACACTTAAAGTAGTAAAGGAGTTTTGCTATTTAGGGAGTAAAATAACCGATGATGGTCGAAGTAGAGAGGATATAAAATGTAGACTGGCAATGGCAAGGAAAGCGTTTCTCAAGAAGAGGAATTTGTTAACATCGAGTATAGATTTAAGTGTCAGGAAGTCGTTTCTTAAAGTATTTGTATGGAGTGTAGCCATGTATGGAAGTGAAACATGGGCGATAACTAGTTTGGACAAGAAGAGAATAGAAGCTTTCGAAATGTGGTGCTACAGAAGAATGCTGAAGTTAAGGTGGGTAGATCACGTAACTAATGAGGAGGTATTGAATAGGATTGGGGAGAAGAGAAGTTTGTGGCACAACTTAACTAGAAGAAGGGATCGGTTGGTAGGACATGTTTTGAGGCATCAAGGGATCACAAATTTAGCATTGGAGGGCAGTGTGGAGGGTAAAAATCGTAGAGGGAGACCAAGAGGTGAATACACTAAGCAGATTCAGAAGGATGTAGGTTGCAGTAGATACTGGGAGATGAAGAAGCTTGCACAGGATAGAGTAGCATGGAGAGCTGCATCAAACCAGTCTCAGGGCTGAAGACCACAACAACAACAACAAAAGCGGGACTATTAAGAAATTTGCAAAAAACTCGTGTCCTTGACACCTGAAAACTAAAGAAGTCTGATTGCGTATGTCTACACTCTTTCCTTGAATGACTCCCTTTAATTTGGTCTTTAATAATGGCAAGGTTGGGCAAACAGATGCCTGTTCACACTTCTTAAACATTGTCTCCTAATTACATTCACAGGGCTGGCAGAATCAAGTATAGCTGAAAGTAGAATATTTCCTACCGAGATTTTTACAACTGGATGACTATACATAATTTCGCTGTTGTCATTTTGTTGTAATATTGTGTCCTCCAGTCCAACAAAGTTAACATAATTTGTGTGTCGGCTTTCCGCCGCTACAAACGTTTCGTTTGTAGTCCTTGTTGCTAGTAATTGTTGTGCCAGCTCGTATTGCCGCGAATTATTGCTTGGGTTGGGTTGTCTGATTTCTACATAGTCGCCACGCTGTAAATTGGAATTTCTGTGATCCTGCCAATTTTGATTTGTCCCCTCATCATAACTGTTTTGGTTCTCATAATTGTTATGACCATAATTATCACGTGGGCTCGATGCTCTGTATTCTGCATGAGCACTGCCTTTCGATTTGTAATTTGCGTGTCCGCGCCAATTTCGGTTGTCTCTACCGCGACCATTCCTTCTAAAATAATTTTCATTTCCATAACGCCTTTGCTCTCACGGTCCGCGGTCTCTATTACTGTACTGAGAGTTCCTATGATCATAAAAATCATTTCTCTGGCGTCTATGATCTGTGTTATACGGTTGATGCCCCATATCGCGCTTATCTTCTTCCGCCCTGTACTCGTGAGGTTCGTCCGAGTTCCATACGTGTTTACGGTCACGTCGCGGATTGTTATTTTTCCAATACTGATTACTATTATCTCTTTGTGTGTTTTCATAGTTGTCAAGTTCTAATTCTTGCAAAAGAGCTTGGAATGCCTCCAAGTCATCTTTGCACCTACGTGCCAAAATTATGTGGCGTAATCTGATCGGCAGTTTTGTCAAACAGATACGAATGAATTCCGACTGACTGTACGGATTCGTTAAATATCTGTTCATGCCCATCATGTTTTCAAAATATTGTACCAGAGTTGAAAATTTCGACTGTTCATAACTTTGCATCATAATGATGTAATGTTTTACACGATCTTGTGTAGTCTCTGACCAGTAAGCAGATAAGAATGTCTGATAAAAATCACCATATGTGTAACATTCACGTACTATTGAGCGCATTCTTGTTGCAGGCTCTCCTTCCAGTTTGTGGTCAATTTGCCATGTTGGTGCTAAAGAATAGTCAAATTGTTGTAACCACTCTCGAGGGTGGATTTCGTGACTAGCATTCCGAAAAATTTTAAATTTCCTAACTGTGAGAAAATGCTTATAGTCCGACTCGTCATTTTTCTTAGCGGATAAGTTTTCTTTAGCAGCACGACTCATGTTTCCTTGATTACGTCCCGCAAACGTGTCATATTCACGAGAAAAGTGATCAGCATTTCCATAATTATCGCGCTCATTGTCGTTACCAATTTGGTAATTATCAGATCTACCAGTGTCATTGCTGTGATTGATCTTTTCTTCGATGCTGGCAAGCTGATCCTGAATATTTTTTACGTCACGTTTGTTTTGCTGATTAATTGTCATCTGCCCTTGTTTAAAACGTTGCAGAGACTGAAATTCTTCGGTATCCGCCATCGGTACCGGCTGAGTGTCATCTGACCCCGTATCTAACCCGCTACTCAGTTCCGACACTTTCATGGATAATACATCTACCTGTTTAGCTACTGTCGTGAATTGAGTTTCTATCTTTGAAACTTCATTGGTAGTCTGTAATTGCAATGGCTCAACATATTTCGCTAATTCCTCTACTTGCAGTTCTTGTTGTAACGTCTGTCGTTTCACTTCAACAATATCAACATTTTGTACTTGATCAAGCCGGGATACAAGATTATTAATATCTGATTTGAATTTTTCACGTACCTAACTTTTCAACTGACTGGTCATTTCTTCAAATTTACTATTTAAATTGTCATCAACCTCACCCCAAAACAATATGAGATTCTCGTTTATTTCGTTCTGAAGCGATTTGAAATTGTTTGCATTACTGTTGTTAAATTCAGTGAGTTTACTCTCCTGTCTGTCATTAAATTCAGTGAGTTTACTCAGTAATAACTGCAAAACATCATTACTGGGGGCAGGGAGTACAACGTTACTCTTCTCTGTTAAAGCAGAAGCAATACCTACAATTCCACTAACAGAACTAAAGGCAAAATTACTCTGCTCTATCGGAGTGGCAACCGGACTGAATTTCCATCGAAAGTGGGGAAAACAAAATTACTCTACACTTTGGAGGCAGAAGCAACGCTGGAATTTCTCATAATGAGTTCGATTTGCGTCACTGTTTTGTCATGTCCTAAGCTGCTTGTCGCACACAGTTGTTCATCACGAATTGTTGGCAAATGATCGCCTACATTCCGATTCTCCGCAGTATTATTCGAAAATACCCGGATCTCAATATTCTCAAAAGAATTTTCTACTCTCTGTTCCGAATTTTCGGAAATTTCTATTTCTTGTACTGCAGGAAGGGTTTATATTTTCTGGTTTGGTTTTTACAGGGATGCTTGTGAATATTGTTAAAAGTTTTCAGGTTCATCACAGTTCAAGAGCTTGTTGAATGCTTCTTCCACACTTTCTGCGTTCTTCTTGTTATTATTGGCTATTCTTCAATCTTTATTTCTCAGTAATGGTGTAGGAGGGTTGTAATTAAGTAATTGCTTATCAGTGGCTTTGAAATACTCTTTGTAATTGGGTTTGTAGAAGTTTTCCTCAGTGGAACTCAGTAGCCTCTTTTGATATTGCCGCTTTGTTTTTCTGATTATTGGAGAAAATACTTTCAGATTTTTTTTTAGGTTAGCTGTATTTCCTCCTGTTTTGTGAGTCTGAAATTTTGTCCATGCCTGATGTCTTTCATCATGAATTTCGTCAAATTCTGTAGTCCACCAGGCATGTTTTTTAAAGCTTTTTTATGGGGTCGATTGTTCAGTGTGCTGTTTTTAAATTGGTATTTGATCCTTAAAATCATTGGTTACTATTGTATTTTTTGTATCTTTTGATATTTGTCATTTTTGATTAATTTATGTGGGTAATACTTTCATTTAACTCCAATTGTTTTATGTCTTTTATCGTTAATGAGGTGAATTTTATCTTGATATTGACCAAATAATGATCTGAACCTGTGTCAGGTTCTGCTTAGTACTTTAACTTTTCGTATTTCTTTATGAAGAATTTGTCCATGTAGACATGGTCCAGCTGCCAATCTCCTCTCGTCCAATCATGACGTTTCCACGTCATAACTTTGCTTGGTTTTCATTTAAAATATGTAGATTTAGAGATGAGCCCATGTGTTCTGCAAATTTCAACGAGTTATCGTCCATTTCTATTAATTTATTTATGTGTAGCCCATTTTCCAATTATATCTCTGTACCTCTTTTCCGTTCCCAGTTTGGCATTAAAGTCTCATAGTAAGACACATAGGTTGTTTTCATTGACTTAATTTATCGTCTGATCCAAATGATGACAAAAACTTTCTACTTATACCATAGTTATTCTTAGAACATTTTTCTCATTAGTATGGGCATGGGAGTTTATGATAGTATGGACCATATTTGTGGTTATCAGAGTCGAAGTTGTATTCGAGGAGATATAGCTTTAAAATCTGTTACTGAATCTATCACTTTCAAATTTACTATAAATTTTGTTCTGAATTGTGGGCACTATTTCATAACTCTTTGTCCCGGTTTTCCATTGTAAATTCTATAAGATTCAAATGGATCTTCTGTTGTATTTCTCATCTTGGAGTCATACTATTATGATGTTTTGTCTGTATTCGTCTGTGAAGTTTTTGAGCTTTCCAGTTTTCAGTAAAGAATTTATGTTATGTATTGGAATGTAGTTAACATGTTTATGTTTTAGTTTGCCATTATGCGTTTGATAAGAGCTGCGTTATTTCGAATGCTCCGATTCATTTGAGTCTTCTAGTTGGCTACCCACTGTAACGTCTATCAGCAAAAGACATATTATGTAGTAACGAGAAAATCTTGTGTATCATATTTTGTTATTGTATAAAATTATGTATTTTTTTTATTATTTATTTTAGATAATAGCTGTGTCGGCGAGTACTGAAACCGCCACAGACGATAAATATCAAACAAAGATGAGAATGTGCAACTAGTATAAATAATACAGAGCGAACATTAATTTCTCTGTCTTCTTCTTGGAGTTAAGCGAGTAGGATAGCCTGTGACGTTGTATTGTACGCTAGCGTAGCCTTCTTTTGTCAAGACTGAGAGATGTACGCCATTACGTACTCATTTTAAAGGTGTGTAATAGTTAACATATTTAAATGTTTTGAATAGAGTTATTTAAATGAAACCTTGCATTATTATTTGTAATAGCTTGCTTGGCATATTATCCCATCCTTTTGAGACATTTTCAGTTATTTAAATATTATCCGTGGTGCCGAGCTGCGCTACGAACGAACGAGCCGCTGCCGCGGCGTATTCAAACTACATTAAATGAAATCTATCATACCGCAAAGAAGCGGGAAGGTAATAGTGAAATAAAATTATTTCTTTCAGCTTCCGGACTTGCAGAGCAGAGCAGCAGATTTTATGATGTGTTGCAGGTTGACGCGGGCCGCTGATAATATATATAACTAACAGTACAAAAAGATAATTTACCTTCGTAATATAATAGGAATCTTGCTGTGCTTGGTTCTGGTCTGGCAAACCTTATAGTGAAAACGTATTTTTCTCCGATAATAGTCTCATGTTCTTGTGCTAGTCGTGGTACTGAATGGTGTTTTACTGATAACCAAAATCCACTGCAAAATTTTGTTGTTGAACAATCATGCAAACTGTAACAGCAGTATTCATAACAAAGTAATTTTCATTTTCAATAACTGTAAAGTAGGGAAGATATGTTGACTTTTAGAGTGAGTTACAGTAACGAAAAATGTTCCTTTAATAGAAAGCCAGATACAGAACAATAAGAACCCAATATATTCTGTTTCGTTGAAAATTAATGATTATAAAGAAATTCATAGCACAGCATTACTAAAAGGTATTTCGCGGCTCTTTTCATATATGCGTTGTTACGCAAATAATAATAATAATAGTAAAACAAAACAAAGCAAATAATAGAAAAGAGTATACGAAACGAAACTGGCGCCCAAAAACGCGGGGCCCGAATTTGCAGTGGCCACGAAAATAATTGTTTTATGTATTTTCTTTTCAGTGTCTATTGTTATATATATGTATGTATTTAGTGATAAATGTATGTATGTGTATCATGATTAATGCCATGTATTAATGAATGTACAAACATTCTTTCATGAAAAAACGCACTACTGCAAGCGAGTCAGAGGAAACGGTCCTGATAGTACTGAGAAACTGTAACGACTACATAATCCGGGGGCAGCCGAACCCCGAAATCAGATAAAATAAAGGTAAGACTACAGTGTAGTTGTCCTGTTTGTAGAAGCTTAACTCCAGTGAAGTGATCTCATATCGCTAGTGGTGTGCGTAGTTTGACGTTAGCGTTTATGACAGGGCAAAGTTGATTGTAGATAGTAATTTTTAGTGTGCAGTGTATTGTATATAAATTAACATATTTTGTGTGCAAGTGGAAAAACTGTCAGATCTTGTGTTCGAGTAGGCAATTTATGAATATGGTTAAATTGCGTAGTCAACGTCCGAGCAATATGGATACTGAGGAACAGCTATTAGTTAGTGCAGGAAATGTAGAAACGGGTGCATTAAGCAGTACAAGTACTCTTTTTGAGGATATACCATGCGAAAATGTGGGGGCAGGAGCACAGGAAGTGATGCCACCTCCCCCCAGTGCTCAAGGAGAGGTAGACAAAGAAAGTGTAACAACCCCAGAAAAGCAGGAACCAAAGAGTGGTAATCTGCCTGGTGGGTATTCACTTCAGGCGATAGTAGAGCGCGTGCTGGATTACCAGTCAAAATTCGCGCAACAACAAGCTGAAAGGGATGAAAAAATTGAGATCTTTCTCGCGCAGAAGGCTGAGCGAGATCGCCAGCAAGCTGAGCGGGATCGCCAGTTAGCTGAGCGGGACCAGCAACTTGTGCAATCGTTAGAAATTATGAAAAAAGAGACTGCCTGTATGAAACAGAATTATGAGTCGATACCTAAGGCCATGCAGGAGTTGACTGTACAGGTCAACAACCTGCAAGTAGCAAACACTAACAGGGTAGACGAGATAGGTGTCTTAGCCAACCGATTAGAAAAGCCAGAAATAGATTCCACACAGCTTGTAGAGCAGAAGTGGAACGAACAAGCGACTAAAATTGAAACCGAATTTAACTCGTGGCTTGAAGCGAAGGAGAGTGAGATCGACAAAAATATTAATTCTAAGGTACAAGCAGCCATGGCAGATAGAGATTCCGAATCGTTCAGTACCGCAGTAAATAGTCAGGTACAGAACGACGTGCAAACCATCAAACAAATACTCAGTGAGGATATTCCGCAGTGGCAAGTGAATACTAACAAACGGATATCCGACTTGGAAAAGGGTTTAGCACAAAGCAGCAAACATCTTGAACATGAAACTATGTCGCCCACAGCCAATGTTTTTGGCGACGCAACAATGGTGAATCCTTAGGCGATAATGCGAAGAGCTGTAGCTTCGGTTCGGAGCACACAGCCTATGTCCCAGGAGCAAACCCATATAGTCCAAAAATATTAGTTGAAGAAAGTTTAATCAAAAATAGGCAGTTTCAAATGTTTACTACTGAACGGAAGGCAGTACACCCCGTAGTATTCATAAAAAGCTTTAAAAATATCTTGCCTAGTGTGTGGAACGAAGCACAGAAAATTCAATACGTAATGTCATACATTCAGGGTGATGCAGCGTTGTGGGCTACGGAAGTAGCAGACAGCTGCATGACGTATGAACAGTTCGAGAAAGTGCGTTTTTGTCGAAATACTGGTCGCCTTGTATACAAGAGCGGCTAAGAAAAGAAGTATACAATCCCGAACCGTACTCACCCCGTCTTGGGAATTTGAGACGGTATTTTGAAAAATATATAAACAAAACGCGCTACTGGGACGAGCCTATCTCACCAAGAGACATAATAAGACTCCTAAAATCACATTTACCCATTCATATCAAAGAGAAATTAATACACGTACCAGAGAGCGACATGGAACATTTCCTGTCTGTTCTAGATTCAATACACTTAATCCAGGAAGACGCAAAAGCAGCGTATGATCACTCGCGGAATAATGGATCAGGGTGTAAACATGACAGAAATAATAGTGCACAAAACCACAACCATGGAAATGGTGCGGGTAGTAACAAGCGGCAAGAGCATTCGCAAAATGGTAATAATGGTAGAAGTCAGAACGGGTATGGGCAACCGTCCCATAATAAAAAGCGTCGATTTGACGACCGGTACGATTCCGGACTGCCAGGGACCAACCGCTGAAAAAATGCGAGAGGTCAGTGGCATAGCAATTACAGTGACAGTAATCGCAATTGGAATCAGAATCAGCGACCAAGCCCAGAGCGACAGGGTAATGACCGGTACGACAACAACAGACCACCACTGCAAAACGCGTCTATTGCGCAGTCGTGGCGGCCTACAAATCAAAACGTACACATAGTAGAGGTCGCGGACAATAGCCGTCCAAGTACCTCACAAGCAAGCAATCCAACAAACTAGAATCGGCCTCGATATGCTCTCCATCGCTGGCCGAGGGGTGGAGTGAGAGCAACACGAATGACAATAATATCCCTGGAATACGTATGCTGCGATACAACGACGGTATCAGTATGGAAAAAGATCTACTGACCGAACCGCACGAATGTAAGAAAGATAGCAACGAGAATGTGCAAGCCATAATAGAAGCGAAAATCAATGATGTTGCAGTGAATATAATCATCGACACAGGTGCCTCAGTGAGTGTAATGAGTATAGAGTTGTTAAAAGCGCTGGGGAAAGGACGTAGCATACCGACTTTCCCGGTTAATAATTGCAAGGTGTCTGGAGCCATAAGTGCACAGAGCCAATTAGTTAAGTACCAGGTGCAGGTGGAGATTTGTAAGGAGGGCGAAGCCATAGTGAGCTCGCTCCTCATTGTTAAAGGATTAAAGGTGGCCTGCATTCTGGGAGTAGATTTTCTCCGTGAGAGGGACGCTGTGATCGACCTCTCCTCAGGAAAACTAAGCATAGTTAATAAAGGTAGGAGGATTGAGTTGCCTATGATGAAATCAAAGGAGGTACTAGTGCCATGTTGCAACCGAATTAATATCAAATGTAGGAACCCATGGGTACTACACCTCGATGATTTTTCACATGTAGCAGACCTCTATTACCTGAATTTAGAGGATCGAAATTTTGAAACAAATGTTGAGGCATTTCAAACCAAAGTACAGGAATCTGAAAGTTTAAGGAACATACAAAAGCAACAGTTGACGCAGCTGCTATCGGAATATACCATGATATTTACCGACCGACCAGGAATAGTCAAAGGGTACCACTATCACATAGAGGTGATGCCCCACAAAACATACTGTCGCGCAACTTACTCCATCCCTTGGTCGAGGAGGGAAGTAGTGGCTAAAGAGATTCGGAAGGTGTTAGAGTGGGATATCATTGAGCCCTCTTTCTCCCCATACAGTAGTTCTCTTGTAGCAGTGGCGAAAGCCAACGGAAAAATCCAGCTAGTGTTAGATGCGCGGCACATCAATAAAATTATTATACCTGTCAGGACTCGTCCAGAAAATTTAGATGAGCAGATACAAAAATTTCACGGAGTGCAGTACTCGTACTGGCAAATACCACTTACACAGCCTTCATATTCGGAGGGCGAAGTTACCAATTCAAGGTACTTCCCTTCGGATTGAATGTGAGTGCTGGAGTATTTATTACTGCTCTAGACACGGTACTGGGTCCAGACTTGTTAGAAAAAATCACAGTATATGTTGATGATCTTGTAATCGCTACTGCTACTTGGATCGAACATATGGAATTGCTGCATAGAGTATTAGAGAGATTTAAGCAAGCAGGTGTGACAGCAAATTTAGAAAAGTCAAAATTCGGACGAAATAAAATTAAATTTCTAGGCCACCTTATCACGCCGCTTGGTATCAGCCCAGACAACAAAAAACTAGAGGCGATCCGAGAATTTCCGAGCCCCCGAACTAAGAGACAATTGAAAGAGTTCATTGGACTTACGTCTTTTTTCAGAAGGTTCGTACCTAATCAATTGTTAAACGACGCGTCATTGTTAAACCTACTCCGAAAAAATGTGCAGTGGGTTTGGACTGACAAATGTCAGCAAGATTTCGAAGCAATTAAAACCGCCCTGCTGAATGCAAATATTTTGCAGCACCCGGATCTATCAAAAAATTTTTGTCTTGCGACGGACTCGTGTTCCTATGGCTTGGGAGCGTGCCTGTTCCAGTGGGAGGAAGGCAACGACCCGGCAACAATAAAGATTATCGGCTTTGCCAGTAGGACTTTAACTAGCTGCGAGAGAGCCTACTCGGCAACCGAACTGGAAGCGCTCGCCGTAGTCTGGGCTGTAAAAAAGTTTAATTACTATCTATATGGTAAGGAGATTAAAGTGTATAGTGACCACCAGGCGTTAAGTTTTTTGATGTCATGCAAGCTATTCCATACCCGACTGAGGAGATGGATGCTTACCTTACAAGAATACCGAATAAAGATTATGTAAATAAAGGGCCAAGATAACATAGTAGCGGATGCTTTGTCGCGACTGCCGGTAGGATTACCGGAGTTAGCAGAAATGCTAGAACAATCCGCCGAGTATAAAGTGCTTTTAGTACGTGACAATACTTACAGGAAGGATTTTTTACATATATATAAAAATATGTTTGAACTACAGAGATCAGGTCCGATGTGGGCAAAAATCATTAATAATATTGAAAAGGGTGCTAACAATAGAGATGAGCAAGGTTTTAAAATTGTGGACAATATTTTGTATCATAAACTTAGCACGAAAGAAGACTGCTGGGCAGTATGCATACCTAACCAGTCCGTAAAAGTTATAATATGGCACACGCACTTGGCGTGGGGCCATGCAGGGATCGGGAAGTGTGCAGAAATCATGGCGAGATACTGCTACTTTCCCCGAATGAAACACCAAATTCAGGCAATAGTTAGGACTTGCGCTATATGCCAGAAAGCAAAACACTATAATAGGTCCACCAAATTTGAACTTCATCCCATAGTTCCACTCCGGCCGCTTCAATTAATATCTTTGGATGTAGCAGGTCCCTATCCCATGGCCAGAGGAGGTATGAAATATATACTGGCCATGTACGATATTTTTTCCAAATACTTGGCAACTTATTGTATAAAATCAGCTACTGCCAAAACCATAGTCAGACGGATCAATGAAGAATACTTGCCTCAAGTGGGGAAACCCGAAGCCATAACGACTGACAATGCCACTTATTTCACGGGTCGCACCTGGAAAAATTACCTACGGGAACAAGGTATACAGCATATTCTGGTATCCCGGTTCCATCCAGAAGCAAGTTTAGTCGAAAGAACATTCAGAGAATTGAATAAGTTCCTTAGAATTTACATAGGGAACCGACATACAAAATGGCCTGGGTTGGTACCTAAATTTGTAGAAATACACAATTTAACACCCCATTCAAGTGCAGGATACCCACCGGTAGAGATATTGAAAGGAGTTAATGAGACACAGAATGAATGGCTCACGCCTTTACCGAGACTACCAGCCAGGGCAGAAACAAGGGAGGAAAAGATAAAAAAGATATGGAACAAACTAACCAGCTGTGCTGCAAAGAGAAAAAAGAAGTACGACCGAGGTGTAACTAACAAACAGAAATACAATGTAGGGGACATGGTGCTTATTCGTAACCACCCCAAATACTCAGCCACCTTAAAGCAAAATAGTAAGTGGCAATTGCTATATTCAGGGCCCTTTGAAGTAATAAAGGTGCCACACGGATGTAGCTATTTGTTAGCACATCCCCAAACGGGGAAGATAAAAGGATTGTACCCACGTAAAGATGTAAAATTATTTATTAAGTGACATGTCACATGTAAATAGTAGTAGTTATAAGAAGATTTCAATTGTGTTTTAGAGTATAAGTATGTTAGTTTTAAGAAAGAATTTGTGTGTAATTAAACTTTGAGGAAGTAGAATCAATAAACTGAGCAATAGCATGCAAAGGGAAGACTTTGTTTACAGACAATTAGTGTCATTAAAATATTATATGCTCATCAAGCAACGAACAATCTTTTTGTTGATAAAATAAGGATTAATTTTTTGAATCATTTTCCATTTGTAGTAAGTAAGTACAATTAATTATGCAATCCCATATAGTAAAGTAACAGATGTAATTGTGTTAGAATTAAGGAACCCTGAGAGAGAGTCTCTACTAGCAAAAAATTGACTTTGTAGTACGAAACAATTATGTGATGTAACGTTTACTGCCAGTAGTGATCTGAGAACGACACTGGAGCAGAATACAATCAAAAACAAACCCGTTCCGTGTGAACTCCGCTTTGTATGTATCGATGCTTCAATTGAAGCCTGTGTACTTGGTACACGCCCTTGAATATTAATTACGCAATACGCGAATCAAGTCAATCAACGCGGAAACTACACTGTAGTCCTGTAGGACAGTTCATTAAAAATAATACTAGTACTAAATGAAGTATTTATTGAGCAATATGCCCCAGTCAAGCTGTCATGCACATGGTAAAATCTGTTTGCTAGATGGGTGATAATCTGGCAAGCTACACTGAAAAAGGAAAAGAAAGCTATGTACCAAAAATCACACACCTTTAAATAATTACAAAAAGGCCATATACGCCTAGTAATAGCATTAAAAGTGTGTAATGACAAGGTAAACACAATGGACTCAATGTAGATGAGAGTGATTATGCTAAGAACAGTTGAGATGCACTAAAAATAAACTGTGTGCATAAACAATCGAGGAAAGGACGGAATATTGTGTGTAGTAGGGACAGAAAATGACTGTTGTATCTGCACCAATATATACGTCGGTATAAGTCAAGTGTTGAGTGACTAACTGTCATAGTGCAGTGCTCAACGAACAATATACTGTGTATAAAACCAGTAGTTAGTGATCCGTTCGGAGTCGATTCAAACAAAAATTGCTCGACGGAGACATTCAGTGTGTGTGAACCGAAACATTTTCGCGTGTTGAGAGACGCTCTGGCAGCGTATCGACCGCGAGAACAAGTGAAAGTGTGTAGTACAATGTGCGTGTGACGAACCCTGAATACCAGTGTCACAATGCCACAAGGAAACTGTTATCAGCCGAAACATCCTGTGCATACCAGCGAAGCGACGGCTTACTGAAAAATAAACGCTTTTAACCAAGTTGCATTTTCTTCCACAGCTAGTAATCTGTATCCTTAAAGACAGTACACC
Organism: Schistocerca cancellata; assembly: GCF_023864275.1. NCBI lineage: Eukaryota > Metazoa > Arthropoda > Insecta > Orthoptera > Acrididae > Schistocerca > Schistocerca cancellata. The sequence continues at coordinate 442,497,330 of NC_064628.1, read as the reverse complement.
GTTGTGGAATATTTGTTTCATGCGTTACGACGGGGAGCCATGCGGAGAAGCAGAGACGAGTGCCGTGCCGCCAGCCAGCCGGTCGCGGTAAACCACTGCAACACGCCGACATTGGTGAATGGTTCGGCGCGGTTCGCGACTGTTCGGGCGCCACCTCAGCACGACGTCGCTGTTACTGCGAGCCGGTCGTCGACCCCAGCGGTCGTCGGCACGCCGCGTTCCAGACGACGCTACGCAACAATTGCTTCGCGTCGCCCGCTTCGTACAACATTGTTGTCATTCAACCGAACTACCAACTACGTGGTTAATGTACTAATATGAAAATGGTTTATTGGACACGAAATTACGTGACGAACATTTTTTTTTTCCTTTAGTTACTGTGTGTAGACTCAAAATATTAATTGGTTCAGTGATATATATGATATGTTTTCATCATATTAGTGAAGTAAACTGACACGAATGCCATACCATGGTAGAACATTTGTCGTGAGTAAATGCAGAGACAATCCATTACACTACTGTAAAACTGTTTAATGATTGACTTTCATTGTAACACAGAACACAAATATGAAAGAGTGTAGAAGGTACATTTTTAACAAAGAGACTAAAAGTTTAACATTTTGTCATAAATAGCCTTTGTTTTCTGTGAACATTGGATAAAGTCCAACCTTTTTTGATGAACAATCAAACTGTGTGTTAAGACAAACCCGGCGAGATGACCATGGCTCCGGCGCAGTTTTCCCAGGTTTTCTGACCGCACGTAGCCCGAATGGAGGAGCCAGATAACTGTAAGGACCCTGGGTCTAGGTTTACGGTCACCTCGCAAAGTGTGAGAAAACTATAAAGAGTGTAATTAAAACTATAGTGCAAAAGAGCTAAGAAGTGAACATTGAATATTCCAATTAAGGTGACAGACAATGACAAAACAGACGTTAGTGGCAGCATATTGCCGAACATTCTTAACGTTAGTCAATTGCTGCCAGGGGGCATTGTAACGTCTATCAGCAAAAGACATATTATGGAGTAACGAGAAAATCTTGTGTATCATATTTTGTTATTGTATAAAATTATGTATTTTTTTATTATTTATTTTAGATAATAGCTGTGTCGGCAAGTACTGAAACCGCCACAGACGATAAATATCAAACAAAGATGAGAATGTGCAACTAGTATAAATAATACAGAGCGAACATTAATTTCTCTGTCTTCTTCTTGGAGTTAAGCGAGTAGGATAGCCTGTGACGTTGTATTGTACGCTAGCGTAGCCTTCTTTTGTCAAGACTGAGAGATGTACGCCATTACGTACTCATTTTAAAGGTGTGTAATAGTTAACATATTTAAATGTTTTGAATAGAGTTATTTAAATGAAACCTTGTATTATTCTTTGTAATAGCTTGCTTGGCATATTATCCCATCCTTTTGAGACATTTTCAGTTATTTAAATATTATCCGTGGTGCCGAGCTGCGCTACGAACGAACGAGCCGCTGCCGCGGCGTATTCAAACTACATTAAATGAAATCTATCATACCGCAAAGAAGCGGGAAGGTAATAGTGAAATAAAATTATTTCTTTCAGCTTCCGGACTTGCAGAGCAGAGCAGCAGATTTTATGATGTGTTGCAGGTTGACGCGGGCCGCTGATAATATATATAACTAACAGTACAAAAAGATAATTTACCTTCGTAATATAATAGGAATCTTGCTGTGCTTGGTTCTGGTCTGGCAAACCTTATAGTGAAAACGTATTTTTCTCCGATAATAGTCTCATGTTCTTGTGCTAGTCGTGGTACTGAATGGTGTTTTACTGATAACCAAAATCCACTGCAAAATTTTGTTGTTGAACAATCATGCGAACTGTAACAGCAGTATTCATAACCAAGTAATTTTCATTTTCAATAACTGTAAAGTAGGGAAGATATGTTGACTTTTAGAGTGAGTTACAGTAACGAAAAATGTTCCTTTAATAGAAAGCCAGATACAGAACAATAAGAACCCAATATATTCTGTTTCGTTGAAAATTAATGATTATAAAGAAATTCATAGCACAGCATTACTAAAAGGTATTTCGCGGCTCTTTTCATATATGCGTTGTTACGGAAATAATAATAATAATAGTAAAACAAAACAAAGCAAATAATAGAAAAGAGCATACGAAGCGAAACCACCAAATCCGATGTAGTCTCCTCCTTCCCTACTGTGTTGGACGGTGGAAATTTTTCTCTAAAAGAACTGTACATGTTTGACTGTCAGAGGCTATCAACCATGAGTGGAGCAAGCTCCGTTATACAACTATGATCTAACAACAGAGTGCATTAATCAGCCACCACTAACATTTGGAACAGACGTTGTTGAGGTATCTCCACTGACTTATGGAACGGTTGTGCCCTTGGTATTATAACTAGGAAGGTGAAAACTGTTTTTTTTTCACTTTAAATGCCTTTTTTTCTGTGTATCAAACAATGTAAAAATAATAAGTGTAAAAAGTTATAAAAATAATTCAGACGCTAAGATGTTAATGATACAGGATATACTTTTAACTAAACACAGGTCACAAAATCAATTAAGTCAGCAAGCACTCGCGTCTGTTGTCCCTGAAGGCAAAAGTTTGTAGACTGTTAGGGGACGTTACTTTCCTCTTCAATTTCTTCTCGCTTGACCGACGTTTCGATCCCTCTGCCGGAATCTTCATGAAGGTCTCTGGTGTCTCCAGTTAGCTGCACGATATATTCAGGAGAAACCGGGGACATCAGAAGATCCTGAAGAAGATCTTTCAGCGGAGGGCATGGGAGGAAGATTAGTGTTTAACGTCCGTCGACAACGAGGTCATTAGAGATGGAACACAAGCGCGGATTGGGTGGGATGGGGAAGGAAAGCGGCCATGCCCTTTCAAAGGAATCATCCTAGCATCTGCCTTTAGCGCTTTAGGGAAACCACGGAAAACAAATCTGGATGCTCGGGCTTTTACTTCTACCGTCGTCTTCCTGAACGGGAATCGAACGAGTTGAACCCAGCAGAGAGGTCGAATCGTCGATTGTCTAAGAAGAAACTGAAAAGAGACATGACACAGCCCAACAATCTAGAAGATTTTTACCTTCAGGCACAAAATCAAATGCGATATTTTCACGCTCAACTGAAAACACGGAAGATAATGACAAAGCTGAGTTGGTTCCAATGAACTTAATTTATGCTTTGCAAGCACTGTAGGCGATATACCTACAATGACTTTCACTGCCATCTATTCTTTAGTGACCGAAATCATGAACACTTGAACTCTAAGGTAAAGGCAGGACAGACGCCGCACATTTCTTCAAATTAATTTTTATCAATGTATAAACACTTCAATCGTAACAAATTTAGGCAAGATGTGTGGTTTGAACATTGTATATTCTTACAGAAATTATTGTATTACAAACAACAATGTAACAAAGGAACACTCTTATGATATAAAATAGCTTGTGAATTTCTAGAAAATATTAAATGGCAGGCAAGATACCGAAGAAGGAACAACAGATGGCCAACTGTAAAATACACTGAAAATGACATTCATGTTGATTTTTATTTCTCAAATCTATTTTTAAATCGTCCATAATCGTCCATACAAGCAAAAAATATTCTCATATAGAGTGCATGATTCATGAAGCTATTTGAAACGTCCTGCACATTGAATCCAATCAGAGGGAGACGACGTTTGTTCGTAAAATTCAAGGTGCTTTATACATTCGTTTTGTTCAAAATTTAGTTGATTGGAGGAACTACTGTGTAGGGAAATATCATCATTATCTTTTTCTGAAATTGTGTCTTCAGAAAAACTCTTATTTGGCTTTGTGTCTTCAGAAAAACTCTTATTTGGCTGTTTTTTCCCTCTAGTTTTGGGGATTTGATTTCTTTCTAGCTGCCACATTTTTTGTTTAGACTTTTCCTTTCTTCTTTCCTTCAGTGAAACCTGTTCCAGAAATTTTAATGGAGATTCTCTATGAAACTGAGTTGTCATTTATACTGCAATTGCCGTGTATAGTTGGTCGAACAGTAGCCATGTACAATGTTTGCAAGTAGAAGTGTGTCCTGTCAACAAATTTGTTTCAGACGTTGATGTTGATGGTTGACCTGTACTCAAATCATTAGAGACATCTTCAGAAGCTGGGAGTTCAGTCTCAGTAGTATTAATGTCTGAAACAAAGGCATGGTTAAGAATTAATGGTCTGTCAAGCTGGATAACTCCAATAGCTCTAAATCCGGATACAGCAATCTGGTCAGTTTCGGCACAAGACCATGTTCTGCAGAGACACTCTCCAAGCTGCTGCCTTGTACTTTTTCTATCTTTGCTTGAATTAGCTACAATCCATGAACAACAAGCTTCTTTAAAGAAAGATTTTATCGGCTTGAAAAATGATCGGTCTAGTCGTTGTAAAAGTTGGTTGTTTGAGCAGGCAAACAAACTATCGACAATTCATTTTCAACAGTTAGTTCCTAAAAGTTGACAGAATTCATATGAGTGGCATGACTATCTAGCAGAATCAAAACAGGTCCTGGTGCCTTTCTAGGAAGGAAATGGTTTCTCAACCAATACATGAAAATATCATTGTTGATTTAAGCGGATTCTCTTCTCATAATAACAACTGATCCTGAAGACATGTAGTGTTCAGCTTCTTGTTTTTTTATTTACTCCTTTGTAAATGCATTAAGATGATAAGGAATTTCCCTCACCATTAAAGAAGGCAGTAACTGTTATTGTCTTATTTTTTCAGAGAAGTAATAACATTGTCATCTTTGCTTACTTTTGCCGCCACAGCCTTCCTATGCTTATTGTTTAACTGCAGACCAGTTACGTCTACGTTGTACATTTTACCTGGTTTATCCAGAAGCCTGTATTCGGTCAACGTTTCTGTCAGTAAATCAAAGTAAGGTCTGACTTTGTCTGTGTTCATTACAATCACTCTGACAACAGAAAGCCTTTGCGCTTTTCTGGTGCTTCAGTCTTCACTCATCTCTAAAAATGAGAGAAGCCAATCTTTCCCTGCACGTTTATTTTTTTAACTGGATTTATTTTTCAATCCCATTTCATCAGCTAAATTGAAAACTGTTTGCCTGAGGTCTGACGATTTAGGAGCAAACCCACATACTTGCAGTTTCCTTATATGGGCAACTAATTTCCCTTCTACATCCTCACTCAAGTATGATGATGGTCCACACCCTGCTTTCTTGGAAATGCTCGTAACAAGTCTTCTCCTAAATGTTTGTGCTGTCATATATCTCATTCGAGCTGCTTTTCTTTTAGCATTACCTTCCTCTTCGACTATTCTCATGGCCTCTATTAGATCTTCTGCATTCCGTTTCCCACTATCTTTTGTCCTAGTGTGTTTTCTGGTCATTCTTCTGTAAAACAAAATCGTATGGGCTCGTGTTAGCTTTGCAAGCGTTGAGGCAGCTGTCCCACAGTAAGGGTGCTTCATCTGTCCGGTTTCATGGAGACAGATGGCGCAACACCATTTTCACCAAAGATGTTGGCGAAAGGAGCCATTACTCGGCCCATGTAACCCACAATATCTCTACTGCGCAATCTAAAAACGAGTTATAAGCTACCAGATCCGCACCTGCTAGTACCTCCTATTAAAATGGAATTCGACAAATTATATTGACTTACCTTGATCTTGCAATTCTAATTTATTAAGTTTCTCCTCTGTTTTTCACTTCAGAAGTACAATAAGTTGTGAGTAAACTGATCTCACCAGCGGTTACAACATAAATGACAGTCGCTCGCACTACAACGTCTACTAAGAAATTTCTTCGAAGTGCGGTGTCAGTCCTCCCGCGTCAAGTATACCGCTTTTATCTGACATCTGCATATGCAGTACATTTACATCTGTACGAAAAAAGAAGCACGGGAAGATTGACAGTTTAAAAGCTGCTGTACTCACTGTAACTAATCTTGTCTTCACTTTCCCTTGAGAAGCGAGAGAAGCGATACGTGTAGCATTTTAGTACATTTCTAGCTTCCTCACTTAATGCTCGTTCTTGGAACTTTGTAAGCAGCCTTCCACGGAATACTTCCCGTCCGTCTGAATTCGTCTGCAGCTCTCCTACGGGTTGGACAACTTCTTTGTATACATTCACTATCTGCTGTTAGGATGCGCCGCAAGAGTGAATTGTAGTCTTCTCCTTTGTAGACAAATTGCACTTTTATAATATCCTAGCAATTCATCGAAAGCTCCCAACCACTTTACCTACGACTGACCCTACTAGTCAGTCGATTTCATGACGTCAAAAACTGTCACTCAAAGCACTTGTAGGAACTGACCGTTTCCGATTGCGACTAACTGATCACAGGATAATACGTTTCGTTTTATGAAACACACAGTTTATGAGCATTTAAGGTAACATGACAATATCTGCACCTCTTCGAAATCCTGTTGGAAACAGACTTCCAAACCACATACGACTTTCTGCACAAAGTGCAAGAAAGTGTTATCTAAGAACAACTCCTTTCCTTATTCTTTGTTTGTCGGGTGAACACAGAAGAATTATTTGAAGCGATGTGTATTATTCACCAAAAATTGTATAAATCCATTTTTGTGGTACTGCTCAAGAAATTAATAGTGAAAGCAGCAGCAAATATGTTTTTTACCTTGTAATGTTATATTCCAAGAATTCCTTTCATCTATCTTCCGGCATACAAATTTAAAATGTTCAACTTCACTTACTGTCTGAATGTTATCATTTTACTATAACGAGTACTCCATGTCAGAATCTGTAGACAGAGTTCTGTTGGTGATAAGTGACAATCAGTTCTGTGTAGCTACGAGCTATTACTACCCCTTACTATAATTATTGCAACATTTACATTACGTTCCAAATCGTCACAGTGTTATTAGTGACATGATTAATAGGGATAGCTTATTATTTTTATTCTTTGACTTGCTTAACTTGCTAAGATTAGTTCCACAAGCCCCCCCCCCCCCCTTGCATCTAACCAGGCATTACATATATTTTGGAATACATTCATTACGATAAGCTAGTTAAAAATTACATATAATGTGCAACATTAAAAAAAATTTACTTCTATGGGATAAAATAAAAAAAATTAAATACGTTTTACAGTCAGTCATGAATGAAACAAGACACACAAATTACACAACGGGAGTTTTAAACAAAGTTCTTCGGACTAAAAATTAGTACCGCTACAAAAATCATTACAAGTATCATTTAATACTATGTAATTCAGTCCCTTGACTTGACAACCACCTGAATTCGTTTAGGAAGTGAGACCACGTGATTGTTCAGATACGATGCATCCAAATTAAGTCATTCACTGAGGATTTGATAGCGCGCTTTCACCATATTGCGGGGATGATGATGATGTCGTTTTCCCGGCTGTTCCAACATGTTCCTAGGATTTCCTATTGGGTTCAAGTGAGATAATTTAGCAGGCCAATCGAAATGTAATAAGATGAGGGATTGTTCAGGAAACAACAGTTACATATTCTTCCAGTCCTATGAACTCTGCTGTTGTCGTATTGAAAAACAGTGACACCAGTAGCACATTCATGATGCAGTTGTTGACGAAAGGCCACCTGATCATTCCAAATGTTTAAATAAACATTCTAGCTGAAGTTAGTGGTGAGCGAGAGCTGTTCATAACAGCAAAAACACCCCCAAAACATTATAGACCCATCTCTGGCTAAACTTCACCTTGCACAAATTCAGAGTGATATGCTTCATTTGGCCTTCGACGCTCTCGCCGATATGCGACATTTGCGTGTAGGCGAAAGCGTGATTCGTCAGACCCTATTACGTTCCGCCAGTTAGCTACTGTCCTCGTTCGATGATTTCCAGCTCACTGAAGAGGCACAGCGTAAGGGCCAGTGTGAGCAATGACCTCTTACGAGGTGACAGACACCAAATTTTTTTGCACGAAGTTCTCGTCACAACGTGCTTTCGTTAACAGGTGGGTATGAACCTTTATCATTCAGTGCCTGCAGGAATTCCTGTCGCGTTTGGAAGCGAGTTTGGTTCACAAGCCGTGTAATAACGCCCCCCCCCCCCCCCCCCCCCCGTCACGCTCTGTCAGGATCTTTTCCCAACCACAATTTTAGCGTCGTTTTTCGTGGCCGCGTGTGTTATGCCACTGCTTGCACACACAGCAACTTGACACGCCATATGACCATGAGGACAGCAAACACGATTGCCCGTTTTTGTCTCTCCATCACGTCTTTCATTTATCGATACTTACGTACAATGTCCGCTTGAAACATAAATGTCTCACTTTTCACTACTTCCTTATGCTTACGTAGAAGCAGTGCACGCGCGGTTGAGCAAGTGACTCGACCACTACGTCATTTGTAAAGGCTTCATTCATCTAAGCGTGCGCACTGGCGTGACTAATCTTTTGTCCGGCGAGCTTACGAGCGCTAGCAGCGATGGTGGGAGGGAGACAGAAAGAGGCAAGTAGTAAATTAGAGATAATGAACATATGGGAAAAAAGAGAGACGTCAGTCATTTCGCCTTTTATGTAATTTAGCAGTGTAATTATTTCGTGGTTTGATCAGGTAGGTAGAACATCTTTTCTCTGCATGCTGTAATGTTCCCCAAGTGTTAGCAGATTTCATGACTGTGTTTTCTCACAGTAGTGCTGAGACGATTTTATCTTTTGTTAACAGGCACTGTGATTACAATGAAATTAATATCTCTGTAATTGTTTTATCCATGTAATTTTAAGCGAAGAAGGACTTGCAGCCTTTCTGTTCTCTCTGTTCCTGGTCAATCATTGTCCGGCAGGGTAAAAAAAAGTAATTGCTTGCTCAGTGTTATGTAGAGATTTTCTTATTTATGCCCATTTTGCGTAAAAATAACTATTTAATTTCATACCTTTTTTCCTCAGATTTTTTCATGAATTTTATGATTAAATGTGGCTTACTTTGTGTGGGGATGTCTTGTTAGTGACTGATCGCGTATTAGCGGCACCAATCAGTACAATATGTCTGGTTTACTTTCAGAATAGAACCTGCATCTAAAGTTTCAATTTTCACAAAACGAAGTCCGGTAGCTTTTAAGCGTAAATCACGTCGCAAAATTATATTCGCGAACAGACATTTCCGGTAGAGGAGCCTAGCTAAAAAATATGGACCATGATGGTGGTAATTAAATTCCAATTTCAATATTTAAAAAATATTTTTACATCATTTTGTAAGTACGTGATTTTTCTTCATTTAATTGAAGATTCACTTAGCCAAAGCCAGAATAGTATAAAATTAAACAATAATTTCAAAAAACAAAAACCCAATACATACTTAAAAGCCACCACTAAAAATGGCTCCCTTAGTGCAGGACATATTTATGTACATACATATGTATGTATACGTATTATTGTAATTTTGCTATCTGAAAGAAAATTTGTATATTTCTGTTACATGAAAAACCACTGTAACAAGATACAAGACAATTTCAACAAGCTGGATACTGCGAGACGTGGTGCGCGATCCTCAAAAGAAAAAACCACGACTCGAGACGTTGCTAAAGCGCAGTAAGAAAGGAGGTACGGACATTACAGTTTTCTTTTACCCTGGTGTGTAAAAGTCACTTAGGGAGTGTTATATTTTAAAAAAAATCGTTGCTCACAATAGCTTGCATATTTTATTTTTTGGAGTTTTTCAAAACGTAATGCCGGCAAGATGGCCGCTTTCTAGAACGACTGAGAATCGGCGCTAGGTTGTTCTATCATAAATCGCTATACCTTAACAATATTTCTTATTAAATAGCATTTGCCATGTGTAACTTGAGGATAATTAACGGTCAGTTTTATTAAATTCAGTGAGGTGTATTTTTTTTAATTCATGGGGAAAGTTGGTAGAAACATTCAAGTGGCTACACCGCCCGAAGTAGTCAGACGCAGACAGTAACGACCAAAATATGGCGCGTCGCGAAACTCAAAGTAATGAATTATCGGCGGGTGAAAGTACACCTACGACCGAATATACTGAAGAACCCACCCACAGTGAATCAGTACCTACTAATTTCGCGGAACTGTTCACATTTTTCAAAGAACAGATGCAAGATTTACATCGCGCTGTTCATGAACAAAATGCACACGTTATAGAAATTCAGAAAAATGTAACAGACAGTTTAGATGCAAAACTAAAAAGTGTAACGACAATTTAGATGTAAAACTACAAAATGTGACTGACAATTTAGGTGCAAGACTACGAAATGTGACTGACGTTTTAGAGGCAAAACTACAAAATGTGACTGACAATTTAGATGCAAAACTGCGAACTGCAGCCACTGAAATTAAAACTAGTATGACTGTTAGTCTAGACGCAAAAATTCAAAATGTGACTGACAGTTTGAAAAGAAAACTTTAAACTGCAACCACTGAAATTCAAAATAATCTGACCACAATAGTAAATGAAAAATTGAACGTCATAGCCCATCAGATACAAGAAAATGTTGCCACACAAATTCGTGACGACCTCGAGAACAAATTCAGTAACATTGAAAGTAACTTCAAGAATATTAGTGATGTATTTGACGAAATGCGAAAAACATACAAGCGCTTGCCGAAGCTGTCAATGACGTAACGAAGCAGGTCGCAGATGGTAATGCAGCACAAAGCAAGTTAGAAAATTAGGTACAGCAGATAGCTACTCAGGTACAGGCACTCGCTATCGAACAGGAGAAATCTGTAGAAGCGAAATTTGTAGAGAGAAGCAATCAGTTAATTCTTGACTTTGTAAACTGGCTGAACATGAAAGACAACCAGTTTCAAGAATGTTTACGGAATGAACTGCTTGTAACCGTAAAGAAAGCGACAAACGAAGATTTGTCCGCAGCAAACATGTTACCTGAAAACACAGAATAGGTTTCTGAATGGAAACAATTACACAAGAATTAGGCACGTTAAAGAAGGAGCTTGTAGCGATAAAAAATGCAGTAGGCGAGTCTGATTTAATTTCAATAAGTTTCCAGAGACGCAGACTGGACAAAACTAGAGGTCACAGCCACCAGTAAGAAATATAGAAATGGTGGGCAACACTACGCCCAGCACTTCTGAGGTGTTAAACTTTATGCGACCTCATGCAGCCCTCATATGGCGGTCGCGAAAGAAACAGGGGCAAATGTCGCGAGAGCGCGTATTTAATAAGGTATAATCATGGCAAGAATCTGAGTGATGAACTTTGCGAAGAAAGCCATTTGTGTAAATTAACAAAAAAGGAAACAATCCAAGCTTCATTTCACGCAATATTAGGTGGAATACCAACCACAGTTACTGTTGACTCGAGCGCGGCAACAAATTGTATGGCTTTAGAATTCTATAATAAGATTTGTGAACTTCAGACAACACATACGCTGCCAGTACACAACTGTAGAATCATTGGTGCGTTTGGAAATAAGTCAAAGGGAGTACGTATGCAGAGCCATGTATTAGTTGAGTCAGATAATGGAGCTATGGAGTACACGTTCCTGGTTTGTGAAGGTTTATCAGTGAGCTGCATATGGGGAGTAGATTCCTTACAAGAAAGAGTGGCATTAATTCACCTTTCATGTGGCAAATGTGTAATAAAATTGAGTGGGAAGAGGTAGCCCTACCATTCATTAAAAGCAGGCGGTTCACAGTAGTTATGTCAAGGAGTCCCAATCAAATACACAAAACCAGAGGTAATTTTATATGACAATCAATTTCCTATGTTGCCAGGTCAAACACAGCCCAGTCAACAGCAATTTGATGTTCAGTCTTGCAGACAAGAAATACAAAGTAAATCAGTTTATTTTAACGCTGTACAACAAAACGAACTGATTGACGTTTTAAACAAATACATACCTGTTTTGAATGAAAAGCTCGGTATAATTAAAGGATATGTGGATAAAATGCAATTAAAGTTTCACGAAACGTTTTGCCACTCCACCTGTTTTGTCCCGCGAGCCAACAGAGGAGCTGTATAGAATAAAATCCGTCGCATGTTACAACAAGACATAAAGAAACATTTTACTGAGTGAACATTTCCTAGATTGGATGGACCTATGTAAATATTATGATAATTTGTAAATATGTTAGTATGTAAGACATTTCACATTTATATAGTAGTTTTAAGACAAATTTATTTTCTTCATGTGCATAAGTAAATAAGTGAACCCTTTGCTGTACAACAAACCTTCACATTAGTAGTAGTAGTTCAGGAATAATCTTTTAAGTAAAGTCATTTCATTAATATTAGGAAGAAAAAAGAAACAAGAAAGTTATTTTGATGTAATCTTAGTAACATTTTCAAGGATGCAATTATTCTTTTTCTTACGCTATGCAGTTCTAAGTAAAGAAAGTAAGGCAGAAGCCATACAGATGATAAAGTTTTTCTATCAGCAGATTTTAAGTTTTGTACAAATGCAATGATTTGTAGTATAAAATAATTTTCTGTTTATGCCTAGCATGTAGTTTGCAAACATAAACAGCAAGCTACTGTGGGTCGTGTTATTAAAGTGAAGTGATAAAACTATTGAGATTTTAGTTCGATAGAAATGAAATGGCAACATTGTGGAATAAGCAGATTCGTATTTTGCGCTAGTTGTCGCAACTAATTTCAAAGATACAAATCAGTTTATGTGAGGTAAAAACAGTCAGTGACGTCCTTAGCTCCAATAGTAATGACTAAAGTCGCATTACATACTTAAAAAACACTGTAAATCTAGGCTTCACTACCGCAAACAGCCACACAACGAAATTAATTTCGCGAAGAATTGCAAGAGAAAAAAGTTCGAAAGGTATAGAACATAAACACTATGTAAATGATGCAGTTAGTGCCTACAACAGAGTACATAAGCTGCGGAATTTTTCTTTGAGCACATTTGTGACTAACATGACACGTACCGATAGAGGCTGTCATAAGTTGTCAATGGCAAACAGAACTATCAGTGGTGAAGTAGTGCACGCAAATTTGCATTTCACGGGAGGGCTCTTCACACAAGAGCAAAGAGAAATATGTGTTATCAAGAGAAGTTATTCGCATGGTTATACAATTTTCCTGGTGAAATAAATACAAACACTTTGCACTAATGTGGAATACATGGCACTCTTAGAGGCAAGTGAACGTAAATTCTGTACTCACCCAGATGACAGCCTTGAAGTGATGTGATGATTCGCTGAAGTGGAATACAGTGAAGTGTTGTTGCATGGAACTCAGATAGTGTGTATCGCGCATAAACTGTGGAACTGACTGTGGCGCTGGAACTTTATGAATGTGACGTCAAGTGTGACTTATTACACGCCGACGCCATGCTAACCGCTTAAGAAACAAAAACATCGATAAACACTTCGCAAACATGTGTAATGTACGGTATCTTGAGGACACTAATGAATGTGCTGAAACCGAAACTAACATGAAAGTGTTTGTGCACTAACGGTGTTGATGGCAACTGACAATAAAGGGCATGAACCAAAACCGTACATTAGACCTTTTGTATCACAATGCATACATATGTACTATGTAACTCACAGCTATTACCGAACAAACTGTTGTAAATTAGTGTGGCAAGTGATTACAACTACCTTCTAAAGAAAATTCTTTTTAGGGAATGTGTATTAAAAATTATCTTACTGGCCATAATCTACAAATGTTTCATGTAATCCCTGTATCCTGAGCTGACTGTATCCCGTCGGGCACAACCGGTCCATAATTCAGCAGTCTTCTTGCTCCATCGCATATAGTCGTGGCTCACACGTATGCAGATTTGTCAACATCGCGAGCACGCCACCGTGACCGCTCTACACCACAGCAATGACGAATGCTGCAGCACGACTGACTTCCCCGGCAATGCGTCGCCTTTACAACCGTCAAGCAAGAATGAATAATGTTCAGTTGAGTGATTGTTGTAAACTGTTTCAAAAAACCACACATATTTCTGTAACAAAACCCATACGATGATTCCGAAGTGTTTAATATGAACACTTCAAAACACAGACTAAAATCACGAGGAGAAATAACTGCCAAAAGTGATAATTTCCTATTTGACTGTTTTTTTTTTTCTAACGATGCAATTTGTTCATCCTGATTAATCGTACTAAATGATCTGATTTTGTAAATGTGTACTGAGAAAAGATAGCATGCGAAAAAGGGAACTGGATGCCTATGCCTTTCCTATCGTTTCGCCAGGTTCCGACAAGGTCGCACCCGAATGGGAAGGCAGATTACATTCCTGGCAAGGCAAAAACAAGCTACAGCTCAAACGAATAAAATGATGAAAAAAAGACAATCTAAAGACTAAAACTTAATGAATCGATGTAAATTTTTTAAACTTTTCGCAAGGACTTGGCAAACTTTTAAAAATTTTGGGGCCGGGTAATGTTCACCAAGTGTTAGCGGATTTCGTAACTGTGTGTTTTCGCGCAGTAGCGCTGAGACGATTTTATCGCTACTTAATAGACACTGCGATTACAATGAAATTAATATCTCTGTAATTGTATTATCTATGTAATTTCAAACGAAGAAGGACTCGCAACCTTTTTGTTCTCTTTGTCACAAAAGTTATTACTTGCTCAATGTTATGTAGAGATTTTCTTATTTGTGCTCATATTGCATAATAAATATTTAATTTCATTGTGTTTGTTATTACGACTAATAATATCTTTTTCCTCAGATTTTTTCATGAATATGATAGTTAAATATGGCTTACTTCGTGTGGGGATGTCTATTAGTGAATGATCTCGTAGTAACGGCACCAATCAGTGCAATATGTCTGGTTTGCTTTCAGTGTAGAACCTACATCTAACGTTTCAATTTTCATAAAACGAAGTCCGATAGCTTTTAGGCGCAAATCACGTCGCAAAATTATATTCGCCAACAGACATTTCCGGTAGAGGAGCCTAGCTAAAAAAATATATACCATAGTGGTGGTAATTAAACTCCAATTTCATTATTTAAAAATATTTTTACATGATTTTTCAAGTACGTTATTTTTCTTGATTTAATTGAAGATTCAGTTGTCCAAAGCCAGAATAATATATAAAATTAAACAATATTTTCAAAAACCAAAACCCAATAAATAATTAAAAGCTACCATTAAAATGAGTTTCCTCATATTTTGCTTGCTAGGGAGGAATATCACACTCGAAAACGAGTGTGCCTTATTCTCATCTTCACTACATTTAATATTCAGCGCTCTGTGTACCTGTAACCACCTTTACTAAAGATGGATGATAGCTGGAATGAATGAGTGTGGTTTGATTACAAACGTATGTGACTGGGCGAATTCAGGTGAAAATTCTGGTTAAACATTGCAGAAGAAATCTGGGAACGGCAAGTGAAATTTCAAAACTGGCTCGAGTCACCAGTTTGGCAGGCGTGGGAGTGTTACCCGCGCCTGTTTTCGTACAGGAGCCTCCGGCGATCCGCTCTCCCAGACAGCTCGACAAGGCCGCTCCCTTTCGAATTTTAGACACTAAACCGAGTGGAAAATTTTGAGTCGAAAGAATCAGGCATTGTCTCTGCTGTCTTCTGACGGAAGGATACGCCTGCTATTACCGGCAAACTCATATTAGTGGTTGGACGGTGCGCCTCCAGAAAATTTTTCCGCTGTCTGTATGTGGAGGCAGGCAGTTGGGATTTTAGACGAAAGTTACAGGGATGCAGACGACGCGAGTCGCAGTGGGAAGTCGCTGTTGCATGAGCATGACGTGCTGCTTCTGTGCGCGCCTCATCGGCGGTTTTGGATGGGAGCTAGTTCAGTTCTGAGTTGGTAATCCCTACAACTATTACCTACCATCGTCAGGAGCAATGTGAAATTCTCACGAGAGATATTTCCGCTTCCGTTTTACTTAGATTCAAATGGAGCTGAACTTGTTCTTCAATTCTATGAGTAAAAGCGGCTTCTGCCTTTTGCATGTAACCACCGATAATACTGCAAGGCATAGACATGTAGTGGTACACTGAGGTACTTCTACGAATGTAGTGCATTGTAGCAGTTTCTAAGCGTTGGCAGAAATAGTCGGCGTGGAAGAGATCATTGATAGTGGAAATAAGTAAAGTATGTCTAAAGGTATTCTAACATAAATTTGAGCTTGTGCTACTGCTTTTATGAGTGGTTTCGAAATGAAAGCAATTGGGTAGTACGTAGTTTTGATATAAATTTTAGGTCTATTTTTGTTTGTCATTTAGCACTACAACTTGTTTTAGGCATTATGAGTTGATGGAGATTTAGAGATGTGACATTTTGTCTAGGGTAAACGCGAAATTGCTTTCAAATATATCTCATGAAATGGTCGGTGGTTGACAACTGTGTGTCCCAGTGCTTCCAAAGTGAAACCACCTTAAAACTATTGAGTGTTTTCTTTACGCCAATTTCTTCTTGTACTAGTTGCTTGCTATATTAATAAAGGTTAATTTTGTGAGAAGCTTTGACACTATATTACAAAGTGAAACCACCTACTTAACACAACTGTTTGTTTGCTTTTAGTCGATTTCTTGTTGCATTCGTTGCTTACTATGATGACAGAGGTCATGTAAGATTTGGGAATTAATTTTTCTATGTTGTTGGGCTCAAAGGATTAATTGGCCTCAATTCACTTCATGTTTTGTGTGCAAAAGTTTCGTGAGTCTTTTCGCTGCGAGTCACAAGAGGGCTTTGATGATTTGATCATTGCTGGAAAATGGTGAACTTTGCTTTCGACTTCCCTGCAAGTTCGAATCTTTGTCTCCTGGCAATCTAGCCCTTTATGAAAAATAATTATCTTAACTTTAATATAGTTTGCTTGTAAGAAACCATGTTTTTATATGTTCCGTGTTAACCTCTTACTGCATTACGTTTTTCTATTTCTCTGAAATAAAAAGTGAGTTATAAGACCAACGTCCTGATTTCATGGAAAAAACGTAAAAATTATATGTCTTATGAGGTTGGGGGGATGCTATTTTTGAATTAAGGGTTTGTGCCTTACATGTAAATTGAGCCCCCCAAGAACGATGGTGCGGAGACTTGTGAGCCTCAGTTATACAAATAGTCTTGCCGTAGGTGCAATCATAACGGAGGGGTATCTGTTGAAAGGGCAGAGAAACGTGTGGTTCCTGAAGAGGGGCAGCAGCGTATTCAGTAGTTACAGGGGCAACAGTCTGGATGATTTACTAATCTGGTATTGTAACATTAACAAAAACGGCCTTGCTGTGCTCGTACTGCGAACGGCTGAAAGCAAGGGGAAACTACAGCTGTAACTTTTCCCAAGGGCATGCAGCTTTACTGTATGGTTAAATAATGAAGGTGTCCACTTGGATAAAAAATTTCGGAGGTAAAATAGTCCCTCAATCAGATCTCAGGGCGGGGACTACTCAGGTGGACGTGGTTATCAGGAGAAACAAAACTGGCGTTCTACGGATCGGAGCGTGGAATGTCAGATCCCTTAATCGGGCAGGTACGTTAGAAAATTTGAAAAGGAAAATGGATAGGTTAAAGTTAGATATATTGGGAATTTGTGAAGTTCGGTGGCAGGAGGAACAAGACGTCTGTTCAGGTGAATACAGGGTTATAAATACTAAATTAAATAGGGGTAATTCAGGAGTATGTTTAATAATGAATAAAAATAGGAGCACGGGTCAGCTTCTACGAACAGCATACTGAACGTATTATTGTAGCCAAATACAGACACGAAGCACACATCTACTACAGTAGTACATGTTTATATGCCAACTAGCTCCGCAGATGACGAAGAGGTTGAAGCAATGTATGATGAGATAAAAGAAATTATTCAGATAGTGAAGGGAGACGAAAATTTGATAGTCATAGGGGACTGGAACTCGATAGTAGGAAAAGGAAGAGAAGGAAACTTATTAGGTGAATATGGAATGGGGGTAATGAATGAAAGAGGAAGCCACCTGGTAGAATTTTGCACAAACCATAATTTAATCATAGCTAAAACTTCGTTTCATAAAAGCTGGTTGTATACGTGGAAGAGGCCTGGAGACACTGGAAGGTTTCAGATAGATTATATATTGGTAAGACAGAGATTTAGGAACCAGGTTTCAAGTTGTAAGACATTTCAAAGGGTAGATGTAGAGTCTGACAACAATTTATTGGTTGTGAACGGTAGACTAAAACTAAAGAAACTGCAAAAAGGTGAGAATTTAAGGAGATGGGATCTAGATAAACTGAAAGAACCAGAGGCTATAGAGAGTTTCAGAGAGAGCATTGGGGAACAATCGACAAGAACAGGAAAAGAGTGAAACATCCCCTTAGAAAAATTAATGAATTACTGTGCTGATAAACCTCTTACGTTATTTGATTTTCTAACAGCCGAACAGAACTGAACGTACTCAGAAATTTCTCTCTTTGCTTATTCTGATCAACACTAAACTGACACACAATATTTTTAGCGCAACGCAGTCTGACTTTCAATAAATCCTACAAAAGAATGGCCATGACTAACAATTACCTATACCTTTCACGAATCGCTTACCTCACAAACATCTTCGTTACTCGAACTACTGCAATACAGTGACCACCAATACTGCCAGCTAAATATAGGATTCTAACAACTGAAGGTTTTAACTACTGATAGGCATAGTTAGCAAATGAAAGATTTTGATAGAGAACAAAAAATTTATTTACCTTAATAATATTTAAAAGTCATCATAAAAAATTTACGCTTTCTGATGGACACACGTCCAGGTCGTCCGCTCTCAAAATTCTGCCATCTCTATCCCACATCCACAACTGCTGGCGGCTCACCTTCAACTGCGCAACGCTACGCGGTGTTCACATCCAACTGCCCAACACTACAATAGCGAATATTCCAACAATGCCAACCAGCCACAGACTGCACACAGCACAGCCAGTGATTTTCATACAGAGCGTTACGTGGCGTTACCAACATAAAAACCTAAACAGCCTACTTACAAGAGGTACAGTAGAAGAAGAACGGGTAGCTCTGAGAGACAAAATAGTGAAGGCAGCAGAGGATCAAGTAGATAAAAAGACGAGGGCTAGTAGAAATGAATGGGTAAGAGAAGAGATACTGAATTTAATTGATGGAAGGAAAAAATATAAAAACGCAGTAAATGAAGCAGACTAAAAGGAATACAAACGTTTCAAAAATGAAATCAACAGGAAGTGCAAAATGGCTAAGCAAGGATGGCTAGAGGACATATGTAAGGATGTAGATGCATATATCACTAGGGGTAAGATAGATACTGCCTACAGGAAAATTAAAGAGATCTTTCGAGAAAGGAGAACCAATGGTATGAGTATCAATAGCTCAGATGGAAAGCCACTTCTAAGCAAAGAAGGGAAAGCAGAAAGATGGAAGGAGTATATAGAGGTTCTATACAAGGTCGAGGTACTTGAAGGCAGCATTATTGAACTGAAAGAGGACGTAAGTGAAGAT
Source organism: Schistocerca cancellata (assembly GCF_023864275.1). Lineage (NCBI taxonomy): Eukaryota > Metazoa > Arthropoda > Insecta > Orthoptera > Acrididae > Schistocerca > Schistocerca cancellata. The sequence continues at coordinate 442,477,982 of NC_064628.1, read as the reverse complement.
GAAATGGGAGATATGATACTGTGTGATGAATTAGACAGAGCACGGAAAGATGTAAGTCGAAACAAGGCCCCGTGAGTAAACAACTTTCCATTAGAACTATCGATAGCTTGGGAGAGCTAGCTCTGACCGAACTCTACCATCTGGTGAGCAAGATGTATGAGACAGGCGAAATACCCTCAGAGTTCAAAAAGAATATAATTATTCCAATCCCAAAGAAAGAAGATGTATACAGGTGTGGAAAGTACCGAACTATCGGCTTAGTACTAACACGAATTCTTTACAGACGAATGGAAAAACTGGTAGAAGCCGGTGTTGGGGAAGATCGGTTCGGATTCCGTAGAAACGTTGGAAAGCGTGAGGCAATACTGACACTACGACCTATCTTGGAAGATAGGTAAAGGAAATGCAAATCTACGTTTCTAGCATTTGTAGACTCAGAGAAAGCCTTTGGCAATGTTCACTGGAATACTATCTTTCAAATTCTGAAGGTGGTAGGGGTCAAATAAAGGGAGCGAAAGGCTATTTACAATTTGTACAGAAACCAGATGGCAGCTATAAGAGTCGAGGGGCATGAAAGGAAAGCAGTGATTGGGAAGGGAGTGAAACAGGGTTGTAGCCTATATCGGATGTTACTCAATCTATATACTGAGCAGGCAGTAAAGGAAACAGAAGAAAAATTTGGAGTAGCAATTAAAATCCATGGTGAAGAGACAAGAACTTTGAGTTTTGCCGAAGACATTGTAATTGTCTGAGACAGAAAAGGACCTGGAAGAGCGGTTGAACGGAATGGACAGTGTTTTGGAAGAAGGATGTAAGATGAACATCAACAAAAGGAAAACGAGGATAATGGAATGCAGTCGAATTAAATCGGGTGATGCTGTGGATATTAGAATCGGAAATGAGACACTTAAAGTAGAAGATGAGTTTTGCTAATTGGGGAGAAAAATAGCTGATGATAGACGAAGTAGATAGGATATAAAATGTAGACTGGCAACGGCAAGAAAAGCGTTTCTGAGAAAGAGAAATTTGTTAACATCGAGTATAGATTCAAGTGTTAGGAAGTCTTTTCTAAAGTATTTGTATCGATGTGAAACATGGACGATAAATAGTTTAGACAAAAAGAGAATAGGAACTTTCGAATTGTGGTGCTACAGAAGAATGGTGAAGATTAGATGGGTAGATCACTGAGGAGGTACTGAACAGAATTGGGGAGAAGAGGAATTTTTGGTACAACTTGAGTAGAAGAAGAGATCGGTTGGTAGGACATATTCTGAGGCATCAAGGGATCACCAATTTAGTATGGGAGGGCAGGGCGGAGGATAAAAATAGTGGAGGGAGACCAAGAGTTGAATATGCTAAGCAGATTTAGAAGGATGTAGGCTGCAGTAGTTACTTGGAGATGAAGAAGCTTGCACAGTGCAGAAAAGCATGGAGAGCTGCATCAAACCAGTCTCTGGACTGGAGACCTCAACAACACCAACATGGAACTTAAGATTAAGAATAAGATTAAATTCATCCCATCATGAAGCTTATCAGTACAGAAACGGCACGATGAATGGATGAATGTAAAAATGCTTTTTAATGGGGATGAGGATGCACTGAACTATTGCAGTTAATAATGGTTATGATCCCTCGTTAGTTGAAAACATTTTCAAAGCTAAAACTGACGCTAAAGTGACTACTTTATATTGCGTTTAAAATTTATTGCCACTTTTGACGTTTGACTGCCCGGAGAGGGACGTGACGCCGTTTCCCAGGTAACACCGAAGGCGAGCCGGCTTTCCCTACCACGCCGCTGCCGGATCGGCTGGTAACGAGCCCCTGTTGCTACACCATGAATAAGCGGCACGCATTAAATGCATCAACGTTCGTCAGATCTTGCTGTAACGTCGTATTTTCTGGCGTTGAAATGTTCTGTGGCCATCAAGTATTGTGAAGAAGCGTTTTGTCTTGGTGTTGCAGTAATAACAATAGTGCAGTACATCTGAATACTAAATTTTCAATAAAAGTGTCGTCCGAGAACACGTTCATGGTCTGCAAAGATAACTTTCTGCTGCAAAACATTTCTCAGAGTCCTACAATAGTAATGAACAAAATGGATTACCATTCTGTTGTGATGCATAAGGCTCCAACAATGCTGTGAAGGAAAGCGGATATTTTACGGGTACAAATAAATGTTCCACGAGACAAAGGTGGACCTAGCATGTACAAGTCGAATGTAATCGAACTTGTAGTGCTGTACAAGCGAAAACATAACGTTACCGGGTCGACGAACTGGCTAACGGTAAAGGGAATAGTTTAATCAGGCTTCCTCCATGTTGTTGTTGTGGTTTTCAGTGCAGAGACTGGTTTGATGCAGCTCTCATGCTATTTTATCCTGTGTAAGATTCTTCATCTCCCAGTACCTACTGCAACCTACATCCTTTTGAATCTGTTTAGTGTATTCATCTCTTGGTCTCCCTCTACGACTTTTACCTTCCACGCTGCCCTCCAATACCAAATTGGTGATCCCTTGTTGCCTCAGAATTTGCCCTAGCAACCGATCCCTTCTTCTAGTCAAGTTTTGCCACAAATTTCTCTTCTCTCCAATTCTATTCAATACCCCCTCATTAGTTATCTGATCTACCCATCTAATCTGCAGCATTCTTCTGTAGCACCACATTTCGAAAGCTTCTATTCTCTTCTTGTCTAAACTATTTATCGTCCACGTTTCACTTCCATGCATGACTACAATCCATACAAATACTTTTTTGAAACGACTTCCTGACAATTAAATCTATACTGGATGTTAACAAATTTATCTTGCTCAGAAACGCTTTCCTTCCCATTGCCAGACTACATTTTATATCCTCTTTACCTCTACCATCATCAGTTACTTTGCTCCCGAAACAGCAAAACTCATTTACTACTTTAAGCGTCTCATTTCCTAATCTAATTCCCGCAGCATCACCAGATTTAATTAGTCTACATTCTATTATCCTCGTTTTTCTTTTGTTGATGTTCATCTTATAGCCTCCTTTCAGGACACTATCGATTCCGTTCAGCTGGTCTTTCAGGTCCTTTGTTGTCTCTGACAGTATTATAATGTCATCGGCGAACCTCAAAGTTTTTATTTCTTCTCCATGGATTTTAATTCCTACTCCTAATTTTCCTTTTGTTTCCTTTACTGCTTGCTCAATACACAGATTGAATAACGTCGGGGATAGGCTACAACCCTGTCTCACTCCCTTCCCAACCACTGCTTCCCTTTCATGCCCCTCGAGTCTTATAACTGCCTTCTGGCTTCTGTACAAATTGTAAATAGCCGTTCGCTCCCTGTATTTTACCCCTGCCACCTTCAGAATTTGAAAGAGAGTATTCCAGTCAACATTGCCAAAAGCTTTCTCTAAGTCTACAAATACTAGAAGTGTAGGTTTGCCTTTCCTTAATCTATTTTCTAAGATAAGTCGTAGGGTCAGTATTGCCTCACGTGTTCCAACATTTCTATGGAATCGAAACTGATCTTCCCCGAGGTCGGCTTCTACCAGTTTTTCGTGTTAGTATTTTGGCTTCCTCCATATCATGCTCAATTAAATCCTACAGAGTCTATGGGCCTATGTGAAAAATAACGTGGCAAAAAACGAGAAGTTTATTCTCAGTGAGGTTGAAATGCTGATGAAAGAAGCCACTGGAAATGTTGCACGACAGGATTGGTCTTGATTTGTCAGCCATACCAAGAGGGCAGTTGAGGAGACATTGATTCATGAAGAACTGTGACGAGTTTTGACCAATATGTAACTTCTCTTGGTGTCATGTTAAAATCTGTTTCTTTTGTTAAAACACAGCAGACTTAAGAAATATTCATTTCACTAACATTCTAATGCAGTTGAAATTGCAACAGAATCCTGAAATAGTGTATTATGGAACTAACAGCCGAGTTTTAGTCACGTCAACAGTTTATGAGACAGTCCGTCCTTAGATAAAAGTAAACTCGTAACTTCTTCACTTATACTGTCAAAAAACCCACAGCAGTTCCCGTTTCACCAGCTATCAATGGCTCTCAATAATTACATTATTTCATTGAAAAAATCTGTCATCGAATATCGCGGTAGATATGGAAGTTTCGCATATTAATCGTATGGCAAAACACTCTCGTCTTTGCGCGCTATCGTTAGTCAGTATCTTATTTGGATATCTCAAACCATTTACGAGATGCGAGGAATTTATGAATATTTTGTTCTAGGTTTTTCACTGACGCACAAGTTCGTCACGGAGCGCTTTACATACGTTAAAGTTTCTCGAAATTGGAAACAGGCGGTGATATCTTTACAAGTTTAAATAATAATTCGATATGTCATCTACATTTAATACGCAGCAACATGTAGCCTATCACGCACCAAACACAAATTCATAGCGATACCTATTCATCACTGTGTAGCGTTGCTCTTGGGGGACGAAAAGAAAAAGAATTGTTATTTTTTTTAATGTCGAAAAAGTGAATATTTTGGTGGGCCACTTGGCAACAGAATCAGGGATTGATTACACTATTATAATAACATACGTTGAACATTAAATACCTGAATAAGAGCAGCATATTGATATATATATTTGAGATCGTTCGGAAGAAACATTATCATTTCTGTGCATTTTTATAGTCGCGATGTAGTCATATCCGGATCAACACTAAGGGACCAGAAGATTTATAGACTTTAAAAGAAATGCAACACTACACAAAAAAGTTGGTTCAGAAGTAATAGGAAAACGATAATGTTCCTTCTGCCTTATGCTGCGTTCGGCCCATCAGCATGATCGTAATTTCTGGTGATGAAGTAACACAAAATAATTATCATTCAGGTAAATAAGGAGATGGAATCATCAAGGTTAATTTACTAAAATAAGCACACTTTTTTTTAATGCTACGTACCTTTTCATATTAAATCACAATAGATGACCATTGTGGTTAAATACTTTATACATTACAGTTAAAATGTCCTCTTGATGCTGTCTGTTCGTAATCAGTTACAAGAAACTACCTGTTTTCTGATTGAAAAAAAAATAACATTTAGCATATTCACTCAATATTTTCACATAAAATATAAAATACAGTTGCGGAACGCAGGAAGTCCGCGTCCGCCTTTCATAGAATACAAACAGTAAAATGTGAGGCGCCAAAAGCCTCATTTGTCTTGAAATAACAGAATTCTTTTTTATACGATTAATCGATACATGTACATAGAGATTTACAGGCACCGCGCAAGAACGGCAAAGATAAAGAATAATAGATTCTGTCGCTGCTATGTGATGGTTCATTTCTTTTACTTTACAATTGTTCGATAACTTCAGGCCATCAAGCGTTTACTATTGAGCGTATATTAATGTTTGTGAGGCGAAAATTACTAATATTACACTGCCTCCCATGAGGAGGGAAGGAATACCGAAGGTATTACTTTCATTCTCATGCCCATTTGGAATATTTGTAATTTTCGGGTGTAACATACAGGTTATTAAAAGTTTCTTTTAACATTCATTCCATAATAAAAGAATTAACGTTTCAATTTGCAATTACTGACGGTGGATCATTGTGAATTTGTTCAGTTTTTGTATCAGTGTTTGCATGGATACAGTCTTTCTTGATGATTCTTAAAATTAAGGCTATAAGCACACATATTTACAAAGTTTATAAGGAAATAGAGTTACACTTCATTTTTCATCGTTGCAAAAGTAATTTGAGTATCACAACTGGTACACAAATTTCTGTTTTGACTGTATTCATTATATGGTCATCGTCTTGTCGATTGATTGCCTTGTCCGTTGTCGCACTTAATTATACATATATTTTCGTCGCACATATACTATTTATGATAGACTTGGATTGTAGAGCGGCCACTGGTGATGGCTTCGACAAGGAAGTCCATATCTTTCACTTTCAGGGCTCGAGTGTGGCTCTCCGAATTATTTCACATATGAAACAGATAAAATATCTTATATTAGAATAGCTTACAAAACTAATTTTATATACATGTGGGATGGGATATGGGAGGATGGGATCCTTTGACGTATTTTCGTGTGCTTATTTTTCATTCGTATCGTGACCTCTCGTTAAAGTTCACATTTCAACAGTGTTCAGAGGTGACCTTGTGACTTGTCTCTGTGTACAATCAGTCATTATAATAATTACGCTAACTTCTCTATCTTAGAGTCTCTCGGAAGGTTTATGATACATACAAAAATGTTTTCAGTACTGGGTGTGAATGTTTTTGCTACAGAATGTAGCGCACAGCAACTGTGTTGGCGGTTGAACGTTTACATTATTTCGTCACGTGGTGGCTGTCCGCCTCCACTGTTGCGAGAAATCTTGAAATTCAGTCTGTACGCGCGCACGTGACCGGAGCCTTCTTGCAGAGCGTTGATTTCGCACTTGAGGTGCCGTGCGTCGCTTTTGTTCGGCGGATCGTGGCTTTGTGCTTTTTAGATTGCTGGAGGGAGCTTCTGCCACCGAAACTGCCTCACATCACTTCCTGTCCCCTGTCCAATTACGGCTTCACAGGTAAGTGGTAGCTACCGCTGCAACTGCATGTGTGGAATGACACTGATTATTACACACTGCACACATCAATGAATTTTTCACACATATGGTGCAGTAGAATACTGACACTGAAAATCGTCGAACTTTAAAACTTCACTTGCACTGTGGTGAGCGTCTGCGTGAACAGTGTATTAAAAGAAATTCTCGCTTCATAACATCACACGGTGTTTACAAGTTGATTTACATACTAATATTTACAAGAGTTCATTTAAATCGAGAAATAATCTAATTGACCACTTTGAATCAGAACAATTGTTTCTTAATTAGTCTTTTTTTTTATTTATGCCTACGGTCACAGGTAAGCTATTATAAGTGCTTTTTCTTTGACCAAATTCATTCCAATCTCCTCTACAAATTAATTTCATTCATAGTAATCTTTATCACGCTTGCTTATTCATTTTGTAGGCCCAATACATTTTTTTTAGTGCTCATCTTATTTAGTGACTTGTGAGGGGAGCTTCATTTATGTCAAAGTTTTTCTCGTATGTGCTTGTCTTTAAAGAAAGTTCGAGGACAGATTTGAAAATAGCAATTCCGCCTCGGGATTTCGTGTAGAAATACAGGACAGAAATACAGTTCGAGGACAGATTTGAAAATAGCAATTCCGCCTCGGGATTTCGTGTAGAAATACAAACAGTCGAGAAAGAAAAGTGGGCAAAGCGGGCCTACTCGCAGATCGTCGCCAGAATTTAAATTACTCCTCAACCAGGTCGAAAATTTGATGTACATTACGCATTACAAAATCAATTTGCGCGTCGCAAACCTACTCATTTTTATATGTAGTGCCTCACTTCCTAAGCAAACGTGCATCTTTACAAGTTGATCCTGAGGAATGGATAGGATCAAGGATCTTAAAGGATTTGCACTTAGGAATGGGATTCAATAATCACATAATCACAGAGAAAACAATAAATATTGCAGTGCGCACTTAAAATAAAATCTATCACTTCAAGCATGTATATCTAATATGTATCTTGCTGCAGCTTGCTTACTACTCTTTGCTCATTTCTTAGACCAAGTCAAGTTTATGCATTACGCATTTGGGTATTAATTATAATTTTTATATATAAGTCTCTCACTAGAGTGTTGTTGTTTGCTGCTGTCGCGACCTGTGAAGCTTGGGCGAGATTCTTATTCTATTTGCTGCTAGCTTGTGAATTTGCAGTATCGCTAATGCTCAATAGTACTGTGAAGTTGGCATAATAAACCATGTTACTCATATGTTCTTTTACTCAGCTTGTTTATAGTCTGGACTCATCTTACTTTGCGTTATATAATAAACTTCCTTTTTATTCCATCACGCTTTTACTTAAGGTTAACGTCAGGCCTTTTTGGAACAATTGCACTGCGTTATCAATCTGTCCATGCTTAATCCTAGGTATCTGTTTACTTCAAAGAGATGTTATTTCATCGCTGGCACAGCACTGTGCTGGAAGCTACAAGTTAAATCTACCGACTGTTTTGAGCTAACTGGTGGTGCCTTATTTACGTCACATTTGAAAATAGGGAATAACCTCATGGAATAGAATCTTTTCACACAACTTTCCTCTTTTGTCTGGACGTTTAAGTGTTTCCTTTTAAAACAGGTCATTAATTTGTCCTCGATTAAATTTCACTTACTAATACTAAGCACATATAATCATCATTTTCATATTACTATTTAGCTAGAGAAGTGCATTATTCGCTCCTTCCTCTTTCCTCATTTTAGTACCTCGGGGCTAATTAATACCTCTAGAGTACATCATTTTTCTTACATACTAACTTATAACTAAAATTGAAAATCGCCTCTAGGACATGTCCTCCTGTTTACATAAAGATTATTCATGTAAATACTTGTCTACAACTTATTCTGTATTTTATTTTCCAGACGCGTTGTTTTAATACATAGGGTTACCTTTTAGCACCGGTTAATGTCCGTAGTCAGTTCAGTTCAGTTCATGTTACTCATTTGTTAATCCTGATCTCCAATACCTTAGAATTTTCTTACAGCTTAAATTAACTTGATTCCTGGCGTTATAAAATTTTCTTAAATAATGATGGTGGAACAATCCTTTGATTTTATTCGTGCCAGGGTCAGATAACAAATAGCTACCAATGTGTGGTTTCCTCATTATCACAAAGGGACCTTCATAAATGTGTTGGCACTTACGATTCTTCTTTAACAACAGGGATTTTTGAAAGTGAGTCCTGACTAATACCTTTTCTCCTTCTTTGAAATCTATAACTCTGTTTACCTTCTTATCAAATGCCTTTTTTCGGAGGTTAGCATACGTTGTCAAAGATGTGAGATAATCTTGCATCTAAGACTAGCCTTACGCTACCATCTGATTTTAGTGCAGACAATAAAGGACTCGAATAAGGTGAATGAGATACTTCTATCACATTCCAGCGTAACATTTTCCCGATCTCGCACTTGACAGCTTCGCGTCTCGCATATGGAATGGAATAGCTTGTTCTACAGTAGGTTGGATGGGGCAGGACATCCATTTGATATTCAAAGCCTTTCTTAGCAAATACTTCACGTAATCTGTTAACAAATTGTAAAGCTCATCCTTCTGTTGTTTGGATAATTCAGTGGACTCATTAGCTTTACCGTATAATTCATTCTGACGGGGAATTACGTCTTTATACTCATCGTCATTAACACTTTCAGGATCTGTCACGTCTTCTGTCTGACTGTACTGTTGTCTTTTAGTCCATGGCCGTACTGCTATTTGAAGCACCCCAAAGTTTGTCTTCACCTTACGTCTTTGCAAATTTACAGTTACTTATTGCTGGCTCGCTACTAGAGTACAGATTCCACACTCGATGTCAATTTTAGCTTTCGTCTGCCTCAAGAATTCCATACTCAGGATACATGGCACTGAAAGGTTTTTAACAATAAGAAAAATGCACGTTACTGAAATAGACTCTATCTGGATTTGAAGCTGAGTCTGAAGATTTACACGTTGTGTTAGTGGACCAATTGCTCCCAATACGGTGCAACCTTGAATTGGAAGTGATAAAACTTTGTATACAGAGGATATTTGCTTAAATAAACATAAAGATAAGACATTTATATTAGCTCCTGTATCTACAATGGCTGTTACTGGTATGTTGGCAATTGATACTCTTATGGAAGCTTGAACTTGTTCGTCCCATACGTCATCATTGTCTTTCGTCTCAGTGTCTGCTACTAGATCATCCCGTAAGTTTGTCTCTTTCATCATCTTGGACAGTTTCCAGCCACTGGCTGGGTCTGTCGGGAACACAAGCCTCTCCATCGTGTTCTGTCTTTCCACCATTCCCCCTCTTCCACCTTCGTCCAGTTCTCTCCTCTTCTCGTCACACATTCCTTCACTCCCTTCACCCATCTATCTCTTGGTCTTCCTCTGGGCCTCTTCCCCTCCAGTTGCAGATCAAACATCCTCTTTGGAATTCTTCCCTCATCCATTCTCTTCATGTGTCCATACCACTGCAGTCTTGATTTTTCTATCCTGTCCTGTACTGGTTCCTCCTTTAGTCTTTCCCTCACATACACATTTCGCAATCTGTCTCGTCTTGTTACACCCAACCTGCTCCTCTGGAACTTCATTTCGCTAGCCTGTATTCTACTTTTGTCGCTTTTGTGCATTACCCATGTCTCACTTCCGTATGCCAATATGGGGACAAAGTAGGTTCGGTATATAATTCCCTTGGATTTCTGTGGCACCTCCTTGCTCCAAATAAGCCCCCTAATGCATTTGTAGAACTGCCCTGCTTTTCTGCACCTTTCATTTATTTCCATTGCGTTTCCCCCCTTACTTTCAATCACGCTTCCCAGGTACTTGAAGTTCTCTACCACTTGTAGTTTTTCCCCTCCACAAGTTATATCCACATTTGGCCTATTCGTCTTCCTTGTTGTGACAATTATTTCACTTTTCTTTGCAGAGAAATGCATTCCATATTGTGCTGCCGTTGCCTCCCATGCATCTAACTGCTCTTGCACCTCCTTCTCGCAATTTCCCCATAACATCAGGTCATCGGCAAAAAGCACTGCTTTCATTTTATGATCTCCAATTGCATCTGACACTTGCTGTAGGATTTCATCCATAACAATTATAAACAATAAAGGCGAAAGTGCACTTCCCTGTCGCAGCCCATTTTCCAGCTTGAACCATGCAGTACATTCCCTCCCCACTTTCACACAACTCTCACTTCCCTCATACATTTTTCTGACTTTTCGTGTTATCTCTTCATCTATCCCTTTTGCGTTCAGCACATCCCAGAGCTTGACCCTACAGATACTGACATACGCCTTCTCAATATCTAAAAAGGCCATGATTAAGTCCTTCCCCTACTCATAGTGCCTTTCCTGCAGTTGCCTTACCGCAAATATGAGGTCCGTTGTTGATCTTCCCGGTCTGAAACCATACTGCTCCTCTTGCAGTCTACTTTCAATACTGCTTCTTATTCTCTTCTCCAGGATCTTTTCATAGATTTTTCCACAGTGGCATAGCAGGGTGATTCCTCTGTAGTTCTCACATCTCCTTTTATCCCCTTTCTTGAAGATCGGGACTATATAATTCCTTTCTTCCAATCCTTAGGAATTCTGTTCTCCTTCCACACCACCCTCAGCACTCTGTATAGCCACTGGGTTCCTACTTCTCCTGCTGCTCGTATCATATCCACTGTTACTTCGTCCCAACCTGGTGCCTTGCCCCCTTTCATCCTCTTTATGGCTTCTTCCACTTCATTCCAAGTTAGATCATCAATTTCCCCACTATTATCATCGTCTGCTGCCTTAGGCTCTCCATCGCTGTTAGTTACCCGCTTGGCGGAATTCAACAGATCTTCAAAGTACTCCTTCCAAATCTTTTTGAGCTCATGAATTTCCTCCACAACTCTTCCATTATTATCCATGATCCTCAGGCACTCGCTTCTGTCCTTCCTCTTATTTCTTACCATGGTGTAAAGTACTTTTTTGTTCCCTTCACTGTCCTCTTCTAACATTCTTGTCCATTTTTCCATCCACTTCTTCTTCTCCGCCCTTACTATGGTCTGTGCCGCTTTCTTGCTTTCCTTATATTTTACCCTAGCTTCCTCTGTTCGGGTCTGGAACCATTCTCTGAAGGCTTTGTTCTTTCGAAGTACTGCCTCTTTACATATGTTGTTCCACCATGGGGTTTCCTTACTTCTCCTCTTTGTGCTAGTTCTTTCGCACACAATCTCAGCTGCCTCAACTAGGGCCCTCTTAAAATCTCCCCATTCTTCTTCCACTGTTCTCTGATCTTCCTTTGGCAGCTTCTTCCTGATCAGTGTCTGGTACTGGGTCCTCCGTTCATCCTCTTTCAGCATCCATGTCTTCAACCTTTTCTCCTGTATATCTGTTGCCCTCCTATCTTTTTTCTCTCTCAGGGTGGCTACCAACAGCCGATGGTCACTGTCTAAGGCCTCAGATGGAACGACCTTAACATCTGTGAGGCTGCTCATCATCTGCCTATCCACTAGTACATAGTCTACTACTGAAGTTTGGGACCAGTCCCCACTGTACCAAGTTATTTTGTGACTACTTCTCTTCTTGTACCAGGAATTAGCGATCGTCAGCCCATTCCTCTTGCAGAATTCCAGCAACAATTTTCCTTCTCTATTTCGGTTCCCCCAGCCCTCTGGTCCCATTACCTCCTCGAATCCTTTCCTGTCTGTGCCAGCATGTGCATTGAGGTCCCCTATTATAATCTGATTACCTCCATTTAGCTGCTTTTGCATGTCATCTTCTAATTCCTCCTTCTCCTTTTTTGTACACCCCACCTGTGGGGCATATGCTTGGATGATTTCAATGCTTTTTCCTTTCACTCGTACTCTGGCTTTTATCATTCGATCATTGATACCTTCCACCTCCTCCTGCAGACCCTCTCTGACCACTATTGCCACTCCATTTCTTCCCCTCTCATTCCCTATCCAGTACAGTTTACATCCTTTACTTAGTGGTTTTTCACCAACTCCTCTCCACCTAGTCTCAGCAAGTCCCAAGATGTCCAATTTCCTCCTTTCCGTCATTTCTACAATTTCTTCTAACTTCCCAGTTAGAGTCCTTACGTTTAAGGTGCCCAGTCGTAAACCATCTCGTAATCCTTTTCCATTGCTTGGTCGGTTTCCTTTAAATCCGTTCCGTGATCCGAGGCATGTTCCCTTTTTAAAAGCAGTTGATTTATCCACTACTGGCTTGCTAGGCCTATCGCAGCTTCACCAGAGCCCCGTTAGCCGTCACGTTTCAGGGTTCCCATAGAGCCTTCTCAGCTACCGTAGCGGTCCTGGGGCACACGAAGTCCCCGCTGTACATCACCCCTATAGGCAGTCCCCTACTTTGTGCCGTTGCCCATCTCCCACGACTTGGACGAGGGGTTGGACCGTAAGTTTGTCTCTTTGTCATACCTAATTGCTTTAATTTCGTGTGGACTAAGGGACAGGGTGCCCCCATTCAAACCTGCAGCATCCTCTAGGAGGCTCAAAGGTGCTGCTTTTAATTTTCCGCTTGACGCTTACTTTCATGCTGATTTATACACTCCTGGAAATGGAAAAAAGAACACATTGACACCGGTGTCAGACCCACCATACTTGCTCCGGACACTGCGAGAGGGCTGTACAAGCAATGATCACACGCACGGCACAGCGGACACACCAGGAACCGCGGTGTTGGCCGTCGAATGGCGCTAGCTGCGCAGCATTTGTGCACCGACGCCGTCAGTGTCAGCCAGTTTGCCGTCGCATACGGAGCTCCATCGCAGTCTTTAACACTGGTAGCATGCCGCGACAGCGTGGACGTGAACCGTATGTGCAGTTGACGGACTTTGAGCGAGGGCGTATAGTGGGCATGCGGGAGGCCGGGTGGACGTACCGCCGAATTGCTCAACACGTGGGGCGTGAGGTCTCCACAGTACATCGATGTTGTCGCCAGTGGTCGGCGGAAGGTGCACGTGCCCGTCGACCTGGGACCGGACCGCAGCGACGCACGGATGCACGCCAAGACCGTAGGATCCTACGCAGTGCCGTAGGGGACCGCACCGCCACTTCCCAGCAAATTAGGGACACTGTTGCTCCTGGGGTATCGGCGAGGACCATTCGCAACCGTCTCCATGAAGCTGGGCTACGGTCCCGCACACCGTTAGGCCGTCTTCCGCTCACGCCCCAACATCGTGCAGCCCGCCTCCAGTGGTGTCGCGACAGGCGTGAATGGAGGGACGAATGGAGACTTGTCGTCTTCAGCGATGAGAGTCGCTTCTGCCTTGGTGCCAATGATGGTCGTATGCGTGTTTGGCGCCGTGCAGGTGAGCGCCACAATCAGGACTGCATACGACCGAGGCACACAGGGCCAACACCCGGCATCATGGTGTGGGGAGCGATCTCCTACACTGGCCGTACACCACTGGTGATCGTCGAGGGGACACTGAATAGTGCACGGTACATCCAAACCGTCATCGAACCCATCGTTCTACCATTCCTAGACCGGCAAGGGAACTTGCTGTTCCAACAGGACAATGCACGTCCGCATGTATCCCGTGCCACCCAACGTGCTCTAGAAGGTGTAAGTCAACTACCCTGGCCAGCAAGATCTCCGGATCTGTCCCCCATTGAGCATGTTTGGGACTGGATGAAGCGTCGTCTCACGCGGTCTGCACGTCCAGCACGAACGCTGGTCCAACTGAGGCGCCAGGTGGAAATGGCATGGCAAGCCGTTCCACAGGACTACATCCAGCATCTCTACGATCGTCTCCATGGGAGAATAGCAGCCTGCATTGCTGCGAAAGGTGGATATACACTTTACTAGTGCCGACATTGTGCATGCTCTGTTGCCTGTGTCTATGTGCCTGTGGTTCTGTCAGTGTGATCATGTGATGTATCTGACCCCAGGAATGTGTCAATAAAGTTTCCCCTTCCTGGGACAATGAATTCACGGTGTTCTTATTTCAATTTCCAGGAGTGTATTTCTTAAAGTTTCTTCCGTCTGGAACTGGTGTTGGTTTTGTGGTACGAACTCGGTTGGAAATGGATCTTGTTGTCCTGGCGTATTCGCTTGCGCATAATAAATTTGCGTATTATGCGGGCGTTTAGGCTTCAGACTTCCCGAAGGTCCGTTCGCTTGTTGCGTGAAGTGTATATTTTGTGGCTGAAAGGTATTTTGCTGTGGCTTGTGTAGATTGTAACCTTTACTGAAAGGTGTACGTTGGTCTCCACCTTGATTATGCCATTTATTCCCTTTCCACTGACGATTTGAATCGTAAGACTGATCGTTTTGATAATTACCGTTGATCGGTTGCGTGTTTCCATATTGCTGGGGCTGTGTATTATAAAGTGCATTTCCGTACTGAGGTGGTGACGAATTATATATTGGATTGTATTTCTGGCCGTCATTGTACTTATTTTTGTATTTACTGTTGGAGTACGTAGTGTGTTTATTTTTGAAACCGTTGTGGGGTTGGTACTGGCCGTCGCTGTGACGCGCTTTTGCTCGGCCACCATTGTTGCCTGCGTATTCTGTATTGTGCTGGCTGCCTGCACTGAAGTGGGCGTTGCCAACATCAACTCTATCGTCCTCGTAAATCAGATCTAACGAGTCTAACACAGATAGGAAAGTGTCCGTATCGTCCTCAGACACGTTTACTAACTTTTCTCTGATCGCAATCGGCAGCTTAGTTTTTAGAATCATAATAACGTCTTTGGCGGTGATCGGCGAATCCCAGACTTGATTTTCGCTAAATACTTTTCAAAATATCTTCTCAAACTACCGCGATTACTGTTAAACACTTCGGCGTTGTAAACCTCTTTTCTCAGGCGCTGCTGCATACCAGAACTCCAGAATTTAGCTAAAAACATCTGTTCAAACTCTTTGTAACTTTTACAAGAGGCGACCATTTCGGTTCCCCATAAGGCAGCATCGCCTACGATAAATCCACTAACGAACTGATTCGCTGGCGGTCACTCCAGCTATTCGGGAAAATTCCTGAAAAATTTCGGAGAAACACTATAGGATGAATTTCTCTTTTCTGTGGGTGAAAGGTCGGAAAAACACGATGTTTGATCACGCTTTCCTCCTGCATCGAACTGACAAAAGTGGGTGGGCTGGTACTCTGGTTAAATTGTGCTTCTATAGAACTATGAGTTTGAGCGTTATCAAATGGTGAACGGTAATGTACCTGCTGTTGTTCATTACATCGTGGTGAATTATTCCACTCTCCTGACACGGGAGGTGGGGAATTTTCAGCTTGACATTTTAATGTACGAACGTCATCAACTATCTGTTGACGCCATTCAGGTAAATCTTTAGCTAAAGTTCGTCTTATCTGGCCTAATTCTGACATCACCGTGTCTCCTGTTTTTCCAGGGGCTGCCAATATTTCAAAGGTCACGTTTTCGACAGTTCCCCGAGTTCGTTCTTGACCTTGTTTTCTATGAATCCGTCTTTGTTTTTAATCCACTCTTGGTAGTGGTCGGACAATGCTTCAGCATGTGCCTTAACAGTATTCTTTATTTGATCCTCTACATTAAGAGTCTTAATCTGTTTGGAAAGATCATCAACAACATTCTCGATCGTGTCTACTGCGGTTTTAACTCCCTTGACCTCATCAGAGATTGCAGTATAATCTTCTTTTAAGATTTTCTGATTGAAAAAAAAAATAACATTTAGCATATTCACTCAATATTTTCACATAAAATATTAAATACAGTTGCGGAACGCAGCAAGTCCGCGTCCGCCTTTCATAGAATACAAACAGTAAAAGGTGAGGCGCCAAAAGCCTCATTTGTCTTGAAACAACAGAATTCTTTTTTATACCATTAATCGATACATGTACATAGAGATTTACAGACACCGCGCAGGTACGGCAAGGATAAAGAATAATAGATTCTGTCGCTGCTATGTGATGGTTCATTTCTTTTACTTTACAATTGTTCGATAACTTTAGGCCATCAGGCGTTTACTATTGAGCGTATATTAATGTTTGTAAGGCGGAAATTACTAATATTACAACTGGAAACTAAGAATTTCTTTCAGTAGTTTACCTACTGTCGCAATATCACAATAACAAAGACCATTAATGAAATGACACCCGGTTCATCATGAAACTGACGAATTAAACTGTAAGATGTGCGAGAACTAGAGTTTTTACCTAATAGTGTCTTTAAAATCGTTTGAGAAAGATTGCAGATCGATCGGTTTGGGCGGATTTCTGTTCACGCAGACAAGCGAGCCTGACAGGTTTCGCGCCTAGGAGGTCTGGCATTATGCCGTGACCACCTGCTGAAGCGCCAGTTCATGTTGGCAACTACGCTTGCCTCCACTCGCTCCGTATTGAACTGTCAAAAGTCGCAACTTATTTTAAACGCATTATAGGCATCAGTGTTGTTTTTGACAGTAACGAATATAAAAAAGTTGCTTCGATTCCATTTTACGCCCTATCTCTTACATAATTCGTAGTCTCCTAGTTATAAATGTTGTTGGAAAGCTGCCTTTTCTACTAATAATAGCTTCCAAAAACATCCCATTCACAGTCTCAAGTCCTCATTTGCTACTAAACACAGCTCGGCAGTCTAAAAAATTACTTGTGACACCTGTCCTGTTTATTACGTAGAACAACCTGTAAGATCTTTGAATGTCAGGTATAAGAAATGTTTATTGGGGAAAAGAGGCCGTAATGTACATTTTTCACTTTTGTTGATCATCTGTTAACTTCCGATCACAAACCGAAAAGAGTTGAAGAAATTTCTATTTTACGTTGGAAAAAGAAAATAAGAGGCTCGACATGCTCGAAAAGCAGGAGATTTTCAAGTATATTTCTAATAACAATGGTCTCATCCTCAACGAATAGCTACAATTACGTAACAAAAGTTTTTTCAATGGCTCCACTACTTGCGGAGTTTGATCGCTTTGTTTTTTATTCTGTTTTCCTACCTCTAGTTACGAAACATCTTTTTCTTCACATCTCTTATTAGATGTGTGCTACTGAAGAATCCTTCATGCAGGTTATTTTGATTGTACTGTGTTTGTGTAGATACTGTACAATAATCTCTACGTTAGGTCATGGGCATTTCAGTAAAGCCTAATAGATGATTCATAGCTGTACTTCATTTGCTTGACTAGTTTGTATCTTTAAAAATACATTAAGCTCTTACGCTTCAAAATTCATGGAGGTATGTTCTGTCAGTGCAACTAAATGAAAGGCAGTATGCTCATTGCCAACACGTTTTCGCTTCACAAATAAAAGAAGCGAAACGCATATTGCAATAAATAAAATGCCTTTCATTTAGTTGCGTAGACGGAACGTAGGTCCATGAATAAGCTCTCATCCTCTGAATTTTTTATTATAATTAACTCTTATTTAATTCGATAACGTCTGTTATAGTGTCTCAAACGGGCATAAGTAACTCTCCGCGATCGACATGTGGCGCACCTTGTGTCTTGTTTTCGTGGCAGCTAAGTAACCCAATGGGCCGCTGAAGCTGTTGTTGTTCCTTGCAAGGTGTGCGTACCAAAGGCAGGTACGTTTTTAATTTTTCATTTTTCACTTGAGAATGTCTGCTCTAAACTTTGACTACTACCTTCTCGCGGTGTAACTTTACGTAAGTATTCGTTCTATTTTATGACATTTTTCATCTTGCTAATGTTTCTGTCGAACTTAATTTTCTGTGTACTGTTTTATAGGGCTTTTAAAATTCTCATTCTGATGAAGACATCCTTACAGGTGTCCAAACCTAGGTATTTGTATTAAACAATTATTTGCTACCGGTTGGCTGTGTTATTTCTTCATTGTAACTTATACACGGTTGCAGAAAGACAGCCGTGTTCTAAACTGTAACACACGTGTGTGTGTTGTTTTACGATTTTGGGGTGACTTGTGGCACTGTCTCCAGTGGTTACAGGTTCCTTTTTCACTGTCGTAACGCATCACAGGTAAACTGTCATATTCTGTAAACAAAGATGGTATCTGGAAAACAGGTTACAGGTGATGTGTTATGACAGTGAAAGGGACTTATGACCACTGAACACAGTGGCACAAGTTACCCCAAAATCGTAAAACACGCGCATATGCATACTAACACACGTAAATCCACCTGATGATTGAGGTTTAAGTCTTCGAAACGCGTGGTGGATGTAAATAAATCATGACTGGTAACAGCAAACACATTGTTTCATTCAATGTCGATAACAGTCACGGTAAAGCCTAACTTAAAATGTTGGCATTTAAAGCTATAATAAGAGATTGTATAAGACTTAACACTTGTTTGTTATAATAGTACTGAGGATTTAACGTCCAGCTAGGCATATGTAGTTTATATGGTTGGGTTACTCAGAATGAAAGGACGGGTGTCGCGTGAGATAGACACAAAATAACCTAAGAAAAATTAGCTGTCAAAGGAAGAAAAAAAGGGCGAGAAATACTAAGAGAACGACACCGAACAACAAGAGGTTAACTTACACCGTCAGGTGCGTGGTCGCCGCACACTAAACACTAGGCTGCAGGCGGGTGACAGCTGCACGAGAAGTCAGATACGAAATGAAAAACTACAGTTGAGTCGGCGTAAGTTTATCCGTGACACCCGCAGTGGACTGGACATGTCAACTTCGCGGGACTGCCTCAAGCAATAACGTATCTTGATTTTGTGAAGGTTTCTGTGGCAACGTCTCGTTGTTGTCACAGCTCTATAGGCGGCTACTGTTAGCCTGTAGCCGTTAGCGCCTCGCAGTTGAAAGCTGACAACAGTGCTACGAACTGTCACCCTTAAGCCGTCTAGACTACAGCGACCGTCACACTAAAAGGGCAAGTACAGCCATCTAGTGGCGCATTGCCTAAGAAGTTTCAATATTGTACACCTGAAGATGGGCTTACTACAGCTACCCTAAACCGGTCGTGATTTTCAACCGATAAAACTATTTACAACTGAAGCCATTAACTATCTGGCTCTACTATGACGCTCAGTTGCGGATGTCCTTCTAAACTAATCTTACACGGTTAGATTTCCGTTGTGCCTTTTTCTTTATGATAGAAACTAGGTCTAAAATTTCACTTAATGTTTACTGAACTTCAGATGACTTGGTACACTGGTGGAAACAGACGATGTCATTCACTATAATATGGAGCTCGTTGCTACGAAAAATCCCTGTTGTAGAGTGAAAGGTCGACCCACTTCAGAAACATAAAAAGTGAAGGCGTCTTTCAAAGAAAGTGACGAAAATGAGAAATTAAAAGAGCAACTACTGTAAATGTAAGAAGGTGGGAGCATTTGCTTAACTGTCTTACAGAAGGAAAACTGGGCATAGACGTTAGTGTTTTGGGAAACGTAATTAGAACGGCAGATAGAAGTAATTCAGCTTCCTCTTAAGAAGAACAGGGCAGTTAACTGTTCGCCACAGAGTACAGGGTAAATTGTTCCAGTGGCAGACGGCAGCAACAGATGAGTTTACCAATGTTCCTGTTTTATGGACAGGCCCTGCTGTCGCACTGGACAATTAAGCCCTTGATTATAATGAGACGACAGGTATTTAATGTCTGATGCAACATACAAGTGTGCACGTGTCCTGCGGAATCAAAGAAGTAAACACAGCGAACGTTAGTCAGGTAACTTGTCTGGCCGCAACGAACGTAACTACGTGTATGAAGCACAGACATGGTCAGAGAGATAGACGTTATGGACGTAACGCACGCAAGTATTTACGGTTAGTCCTAACTCTGTTGTCAGTACGCGTGCCGTGTCAGACTACATCGGTCCGCTGAAACGTGTGACAACATACGTTTACATTTCACGTCCTATGGCAAAATATGTTCCAAAACTTTTTAAGGGCACAGAGGCAAGCGAAATCCTTGCTGTATGTGACGACAGTGTTTTCCGCCCAGCTGAGATGCTGATCAAAAGTTACGGCCAAATTCTTCACAACTATTTCTTAAATTATTGGAATATCGTCGACAAGGTTGCAGTTTTTCGCGAAAATCAGAACTTGTTAATTTCCGATGGACAACATTTCACTTAAGTCACAATTTTTGCGCCCATCTTACCACTGAAGAGATATCGCCATGCGTATGGACGATTGCAGTGTTTTTGTCTTCAGGCAGGCGCTTGGATAAAACTGGAGATCGTCCAGGCAGGAATGATATTTGCAGTAGGGCAGAGCGGACGAGATGTTATTTACATGCAAGGGTATCAATAGTGGGCCTGAATCTGGACCTTGTGGGACTTTCTGAGAAAACGTGATACCAGGACAACTTGAGTTTTCATTCCCACAAACAAAAGGTTGCTGTCTGTTTTCCAAGTAGCTTTCAAACCACTTTGGAGTATCATCTAAATATATTAACTGTACCATTTTTCTGAGCAGCTTAGGTGTGTCGTGTATTTTATATTGTGGACTAGTCACTCAAACTGCAATAATCAATGATAACTTCATCCCCCAACTCTCCGCGTGCACTGCACTTTCGGATTCAGATCTATTGTTTTGCTGGAGGGGGACGTAGAACTCTTAGGGGGGGGGGGATAAAAGTGAGGACACAACAACAGTGGTGTTCGTACAATATAGCTAGTAGCCGGGCGACTGTCAGCCACTAAGACGTCGGTACCGATACGGGCAGGTGTCTGGCAGCACTTAAAGAAGCCGCTCCATTGCCAGGGTGCTGCTGGCTTCCCCAGTGATTTATTTCATAGCGCGCGGGGGCGGCGGCAGAGGGTGGCCCGATAATTGGCACTCGAGGCGCGTCGGGGGCGGACGGGGGCGGCCTGGGGGCGGTTTTTCTCCGAGTGGGAGCGCAAACAGCCGCCTCGTCCTCCCCCATCCCACGTAATGAGGTCACGGACCCTTTGATCTCCCGCCCGCTATTGTGCAATTTGGACTTCATTCCGGCCCGATTACGGCTTAATTTTCGGTAAAGAGCCCACCGAGGGGATTAACTTTGTAGACGAAATAATATCGATTAAAATAATGAGCAAAGTTAGCGAGCAACATGTTTCGGCCGAGAGTCTCCTTAAATCGTGGAGCCCTGCCAAAGGGCGAAGAGACGCTTAGATACTTGACACACCGTGCAAGCTTCTTTTATCGAAAGAGCAATTTGTCTGTAGGTAAACCTCAAGTCATACGCTATGCAGATACTCACTGGGAAAAATTAATAGTATCAAAATTGGACTCAGTATGTTATTTCTATTTCACCTTATGTTCCCGCTAATGAAAACTGTTTCAAAGACGATGCTGCCCAATGAATGAACATCTATTAATAACCCATATAGACTGTGTTTCAAAACGATTTATCATATTCCACAACATTACGTCTTCCAAGTGAATGAAGAAAAACTTGGGGTGAATCTTAGTATAAGCAGCAGAATTAAATGTTTACGTTGGTCCGAATTTTATGTTGTAAGTTCATGTGGTTGTCAGCAGCGATCTCCCTGGTGCTACTGTCTCGCTTACTGGCTCACTGCTTTTATGGCTTTTTCCACAATAGTGACAACACGCTCAAAATTTCATTTTCCACAGGACGAAGCATCACAATATCAGCACCTGCGAGGAAGAGTATTTTTAGCACGGAGATACAGGGGGGTGGAGCAAAATATGGAAACACCAGAAACATAAGACACTACCATGTCTAATATGCTGTAGGAAAACCGTTCGCATTCAAAACGGCTTCCAGTCTTCTCGTAATGGATAAATACCAATCCTGAATGGCTTTCAAGTGAGTCTTATACCATGCCTCCTGCACGATACTGGCAAGTCCAAGTAAGGATAATGGAGGTGGGTACCGATGCCACACCATTCTCTCCAAAATAGATCACAAAACGTCAATGGTATTCAGACCTGGTGATCTGGTGCCTGTGGTGGCAAGGAGCGATGCTACAATTAGTCCTCGTGCTCAAAAAACCAGTCATGGACGGTGTGAGCTATGTAAACAGGAGCAATGTCGTCTGGGAACACAGCATCACCACCGAGGAACAAACTTTATACCATGGTATGGATGTGTTCATTGTCACATAACCCTTAGCAGTAATGCGACCTTGCAGTGTACCCATGGCGACCATGGAATACCGCTATTTGGTTGCCCAAATCATCATCGAACCCTCGCCATATTTAACTCTTGGGACGTAAACTTTGCCAGAAGAAGGAAGCTGTGTAAAACAAGATACACTCGACCAAATGTCATTCTTCCATTGCTCCATAGTCCAGATTTTATGACTTCGGTACCACGTTTTCCTGCATCACTGACGAGTGGTTTCGTATTCTAGCTCGCCCTACAATTCCCAGCAGCTGGAGCTCCCTTCGTGTTATTTTGGTATTGGCAGTGTTGATGGAAGATTAATTTCCGCAATGAATTTTGAGGCTGTTGTCCTCTTATTTTCTGTTACAATCCTCTTCAGTGACAGTCTGTCACGATCACTCAACACACACTTTCGCCCGGCTTTCCCTATAGCCGTATAAGCAAACATTTCGGCTACGATGCTTACGGAACTACCCACCACACGAGCATCATCGATATTCCCACGTTCGAACTGACCTAACTTCGACACAATGTACTCACAACTACACAGAACACTATTCTGACCACAGCTGAAAAGTAATAAGGACATTTGTCAGATGTTGTTCCTAGTCAAACACAACGGCGCAAACTCCATGCTTTTCTAGCATTTGCATTTATGTTCAAGCATGAATTTCTCATGATGTTTACATATTATTGTTCAGCCCCTGTATCTTAACGAAGAATCGACTGCAGTTGGCCGTAAGATGAGTATGGATCTCGTACTGGGCCATAGGCCTTGGACGTCGTCGGATCTCGCGATATGTGACTTTTTAAATAAGGATGTGCAAAGGATTCCGTGTATCCTTATCTTCTTCCGTAAAAGTTGGGCAAAGTGCTACGGCACATATCAGCAGCGGTGACTGCAGTGACATACCCGCAAAATATCGGGTAGTGCGGTTATAGTCTGCAAGTTTATCGTGCACTCGTTTAAGACTCATGGAACTCCTGTGAAATGTAAATGAATATCTTATCCAAAATCTATTTCTAAAGATTATCACTGTTTTCTGTTATCATGAATGTAGAGGATGTATCCTTGTAAAGGTGGAGGGTACTTTAGAAAACAAGAACTTTTAGTCGTATGCGTAAATTAAAATCCCCAGCAAGCTTCTATCTTCATTCGTGTAGAAGCTAGACTCTTGTGACTTGGGATGAGCCCTTTAGAAACAAAATTTAGTATGTCCGAGGAAGCTACGAGGAGTAAGTCACCCATTTACATGGAAGGTTAAAGTAACCTGTACTGAATGCTGCACTAAAATTCAAAGTGACAATATACGTGACAATATTATTCGACACAGCCACCAAATCTCTGTAAACCACGGTCGGGACGTTCTACCAATCCCTCGACGATAGAAATTCTCTCCATGGACGTGGAGCCATTCGAGAACGACTGTGTGAACGTCAGCACCGGTGGAAAATCTCTCTACCTTCAGATGTCCTTTCAGCTTTCCGGGAAGATGGAACTCGCATGGTGCAGGATCTGGACTGTATAGCGCATCAGCACCTCCCGCAACTGTGCAGCCTGGGTCATATTGTGAGCACCGTTTCATTGCGGCTGGATGCGACATTGCATTAGGTCCATAAACTGCCAGAGTTAGACGGTGAATATGTGTCCAGTTGAGATGTTTTGTCCACAAGAACAGTGCTGACACTCGTGCTTAACTTTGATGTACGTATGCTGTTGTCGCGCCATTTCATTCGCACACTGTGATGGACCTTATATCCATACCGAAACAGAACTGGTATTAGCGTGAGAGTACATTTGTACCTTACTTTCTGAAGTTCCTACGGATATATTCAAAATAGACAAACAGTGAAAAAATAACTCGGTCTCTGAAAGCGTCGGTGTCTCTCTGAACACAGTATTCCGTAAAAAAAATTCCAGCGACTGACTGGAGGAAATCAAAATGGGCAATACAAAAAAGGGTTGTCAAATAAATTAACAGTTGCAGCATCTCAGAACATTCTGGAACTGTAATATCGACGAAACTGAGAATGAATTACGCCAACAGTCACGGCTTAAGGCAATAAAGAGCGTTGGTTACTAGCCGACACGCCGTGCAGTAGAAAAGATGTATCTAACGACTACATGAATTTACTTACATGAATGTATTAGGCACATCCGAGCTATTGTCTCGTCGACACCACGGTCCCTATAAATGTAACACTAGCTTTGTCGAACAAAACGGAGGAGGAAATAGGCCAAGGCATTTATGAAGAAACTGTCTTCCGTCCCCGAGTCATAGGTGTCATAGCGAAGTACAGCATCCCGTTGTTCGACCAGCGACCTTATGCGCATGACCTAGTAGCGAGTGACTTGTCTTTTCTCCAAAGTCAAAACTGAATCAAAAGGAGCGAGATTTACTTCCCTATGTTGAAGCAGTGGAAGAGACAGAGGCACTCGTCATCAGGGAGCTCACGGAGGAAGTCTTCCAGCAGTGTTTCCATCAATGGAAACTTCGCATGGGGCGTTGTAGAGATAGAAAAGGGGGATGGATTGAGGATGACAATATCTAAATACGTATGTTTTAGAAATAAAATTTTTTACAGCATTAGTCCCGTTATTTAGCAGCCACACCCGGTAGAGCTATTTCACTGCTTAAAATGGCGTGTATTCTGACACAGTACTTGAGACAATGACAATGATATGAATGAAAATTTTTCCAGGTGTCTCTCCTATGGGTCGTCAAGCCCATATTCTCTGGTATTTCGTCACATGTAGATGGCGTCAGCCGAATCAAATTCTGCTCGACGCCGAGCGTAGACGGAATGCGTCAGTTCGTTTATAGTTTCAAACATAACCGTTTTTAAATCAGAATTTTACGTGCCCATTTGACAGAGAGCTACCACATTAGTCTGGTGCGATATTTGTTTTACCGATATGGATTAAGAGGAACCGTAAAACACGAAGTATAATCTGTACTCCAGTAGCGAATGAGCAGCGCGCTTCTGCATGGCGGTAGAAGTCAGTACAGATCAGGGAGGTGCTGCCGGTCCCGAAGCACTCGTCATTCACTGTTAATATACATCGTTAAAATGTATATCGCACAAGACTAATATCGGACCGCTCTGTGGAATAGCCACGTATAATTGCACTTTAAAAATCATTATTTTTAACAGGAAGCAAAGCGACGTTTTCCATCGACGCTGGGCGTCACTTCAAAGACGTGTAGAGTATATTCTGGCTGACTTCAGCTACACAATGTAAATACTAAATTGCAAATATCTTCGGAAACCCCAGACAAAAATATTTTTCTTAACTTTGTGCATTTTGTAGCGCAATGTGAAAGGAGTTTTCAAAAAGTCAAACTAATTAAGAATTACCTGAGTTCAACTGTGAGTCAAGCACGACTATCTGGCATTTATGTAGTTATAGGTGTCGAACATGGTGATGCAGTTTCAAAACTTGCATCAGAAAAATTTAGAAGGAAGAGATTTTAAGCTACAATTTGAAGCCACTTGTGAGTAAGAATAACTTTGGTTGTTTGTACCACTTCATTAACACTCATTGGAACTGCATTACTTATAAAAATGCTTTTTACTCGTTTCATTCATAAAAATTTCTTTCAAAATAGTTAACACTGATTTTCTCACTTAAACTGTTATTTTTGTTGGGTTGGTTGGCAGGCGGATGGCGGCGGGCGTGAGGTTGGGGGGGAGTGAACCTGGTGCCAAAGTATCTCTATCTCAGTATATGCAAAGATCAGCACATTCCTCAAACTGGGGAACTATCAAGAATGGGGTTCCACAAGGGTCGGACTTGGGTCCTTTGTTGTTCTTAATATATATTAATGACTTGCCATTTTATATTCATGAAGAGGCAAAGTTAGTTCTCTTTGCTGATGATACAAGTATAGTAATCACACCTGACAATAAGAATTAACTGATGAAATTGTCAATAATGTCTTTCAGAAAATTACTAAGTGATTCCTTGTAAACAGACTCTCACTGAATTTTGATAAGACACAGTACATACACTTCCGTACAGTAAATGGTATGACGCCATTAATAAGTATAGACCTTAATGAGAAGCATATAGCTAAGGTAGAATATTCAAAATTTTTAGGTGTGTCCATTGAAGAGAGATTAAATTGGAAGAAACACATTGATGATCTGCTGAAACGTTTGAGTTCAGCTAGTAATGCAATAAGGGTCATTGCAAATTTTGGTGATAAACATCTTAGTAAATTAGCTTACTACCCTTATTTTCACTCATTGCTTGCATATGGCATCATATTTTGTGGTAATTCATCACTGAGGAATAAAGTATTTATTGCACAAAAGCGTGTAATCAGAATAATAGCTGGAATCCACCCAAGATCATCCTGCAGACATTTATTTAAGGATCTAGGGATATTCACAGTAGCTTCTCAGTATATATACTCCCTTATGAAATTTGTTATTAACAACCAAACCCAATTCAAAAGTAATAGCAGTGTGCATGACTACAATACTAGGAGAAAGGATGATCTTCACTATTCAACATTAAATCTAAATTTGGGACCGGAAGGGGTGAATTATACTGCCACTAAAGTCTTTGGTCACTTACCAAATAGTATCAAAAGTCTGACAGATAACAAACAAGTATTTAAGAAGAAATTAAAAGAATTTCTGAATGACGACTCTTTCTACTCCATAGAGGAATTTTTGGATATAAAATAAGAAAAAAGAAAAAAACAACAAATTATTAAAAAAATTTAAAAAAGTTAAAAAACAACAAAAAATTAAAAAGTTGTTATATTAACTTAATTATGTTGTTAAATTAACTTAATTGTGTCATGTATTGGAAAATTTGACTCGTTCCACATCATTACGAAAAATCCTATTCATGATCCGTGGAACTAGTATTAATCTAATCTAATCTAATCCCGTTTGATGTTAACACTAGAACTGCGGCTGGGTCACTCTTGACCCACTTCTTAACTCTTTCGTTTGTCACTCTTTTGCATTACTGCCTAGAGAGCTGAATGTCTGTGACTTTTTATGAAATACGATAATAGAACGATTATACTTGATTTTTGCATTTCACAGGGACCTTTAAAGAGAAATATGAAGATTCACCTAGAACCACGGACATGTCAGTTTTGACCCCTCTGCTGCAGCCTCTTTATCAATCGCATTTTTCGTGTAGCTTGATGTTTATTGTTAGATTGCGTCTGATAAACAATGCCTTTTATCTCACTGCCTGATGATGTTGCTGTTTTCCAGCACGAGAAGAGAGGGAGAGCCGGATGAAAAATGTTTGACCGTGTATGCAAGTATTGCGCAGCCAGTGCTTTTTTTCATGAAATACGAATTTAGTAGCGCATTCTAACTGTGTCAATAGTGCTTTCAACATACAAATTTATTATGAATAAACGTCTACGAACATGAGTTGACATTATAAATACCCTAAATGAGATTTTGGCTCATGAAGCTGAGGCGAGAATCTGGAGTCTTCATCTAAGGAAGAATTACCACCATCTGCAGTTCCAGATTTTTCATCAGAAGATTGCGTTACTTCCCAGGATGTTCTAATGAATACTGATGAGGAAGGTAAGCACGTTTATGTGTTTATTTAATAATAAATATTGTTCATGTACATGATGCATAGACAGAGATTTCAATTTCAACCCTTATGTTTATACGTTGTTGCTTTCCTGAGTTTTTACAAGTCGTACATTACACTGATCAAGAGGTGTTTTTTGTTCTAATATTCCACAATATATTGAACACCAATACGTGCTGTTATACTAATTACTTCTATTACATGAACAGCTGCTAAAACGGATGGTCAATTCGCGGCCGAGGGCGTATTGGACAAGGAAATGACCCAAGGTGTGAAATATCACAGTTTCCTTCAGGTAGAGACATTATAGCACAGGATGGAATGACCTAGAAAGTGGGAGTTTTAGGTGAATCTTCAGCTGTCAGATATGGATAGGAGAATGTTTTCACAAGGTCTATGCAGGACCACCTCCGTGTGCAAAACGAAATGTGATTGAGACCTGCTACAGTGCTTGGCATCTTACGATAACGGACCAAATTTTGAAACACATTGTAAAATGCACTGAGGCCGATGTACGTCGGATATTGGGTTCGGATAATTGGTCTATAAACGCTGAAGAACTGTAATATTTTGTAGCTTTATTGTACGTCCGTGGTGCCATAGGGGCGACGAGCTTAGAACTAGACACACTACGGTCAATGAAGTGTGGAAACAGTTTTTTGAAATCAACAATGGCTCGTGACAGATTCAGAGAGATAATGCCTTATCTCAGATTTGACATTACATTCACTAGGTCAAAACGACTGAAAAGAGACAAGTTTGCTTTGGTATCAGAAATCCGGTATGAGTTGATTGAGGATTCTCAATGTAGCTACATGCCGGTTCCATATATGGCAATCGAGGAACAGCTTTTTCCTTCAAAGTGCCGTCGCAGATTAATTCTGTTTGTGAACTCAAAGTTGGACAAATACGGACAAAAGTATTTGATGGCAGTAGATAAAGACACCAAATATATTGTGAATGCTTTCGCTAATCTAGGAAAGGTGACACTAGGCCGAGTGATGAGCATCTTGGCGATTTTGTTGTGAAAAAATTAAATGCAACCTTACCTCAGTAAAGGCAGAAATTTCACTTGTGACAATTTTTTCACTTCCTTCACTCTCTCTGCAACCATGAAAGCAAATCCTACAAGTATAGTGGGAACCATAAATCGATCTCGCAGGGAAATTGTAGCATGAATCAAGAAGGCAAGAGAAGTGTTATACAGCACATTATTATTGAAGGGTAATGATACTTCACTGACAGTTTTCCAGGGAAAGAGCAACAAGAATGTCCTGATTTTCAGAACTACACATCCTTAAGTTAAAATTGAAGATGGTTTGAAAAAGCAGTTACATTTTATAACGGCTCTAAGGATGATGTGAACGTGGTCGACCAAAAGTCTCGCAAATACCATGTCAAAGTGCTACCGAGGCGGTGGTCTGTTCACACATTTTACAACTTCCTAGGTTTGGCAGGGATAAATGCCTGCGTATTGTGCAATTCTCTTAACGAGAAAAAGTTGAAACGCAGACACTTCACACTGCAGCTGTGAGAGGAGCTTGTTGTGAAATACATAGCAACCAGGAAGACCCTCGTCACACCCGATGAGAGACAAGGAAAGCAAACACGTTGCCTTGTAAAGTGTAACTGTGAGGAAACTAATCGATTGTGAAGTATCATACGTGGAACAGAACTGTCTGAGACAAACGTACATCAAAAGACTATTACTTGTGCTCATTATGTGATGGTAGCCAAGAAAGGCACCCAAGAAATGTGCATAAGTTTTTTAAAATAATAAATGATACCTTGAGAAAAGCTACTCTATTTTTGTTGATTTCACAATAACATTTCCAGAACTTCAAGGAAGACATTCACTAGTAATAACAGTACTCCACTGACACAGGATGATAAAACGGAAAGATACGCGGGTCATTAGCAATTCAGCCACGGTTCTAGATTGTCCAAATATCAGCGGTTCTAGTGATAATATATAGTTTTTCTTGAGCGAGAACATCATACGTCCTTAATGTCTTATATGTAATTAGTTACTTACATTACTCAAAGCATTACTCCTAATAAATATGCTTTCGTTTACAGAAATTTGGAGGTAATCAGAACAATTTAAAAGTAAGCTTTTAACTGTAGGGAGCCAGTTACACAATAGGCACCCAAGATGAATGAAAGCTAGGAATCTATAGTGTAACGTGCCGTCGGCGACTAGGGGATTAAAGACTGGACACAAGCTCGGTTTAAACGCGGGAAGATGTGATATCTACCATGGTATTCTCAAAGGAAACATTCCGGCATTTGTCTAAATTGATGGCGGCAAGCCCAGACTGTCTGTGTCCGGATGGAATTCATTACCTTAATATCAACACTTCAGTTACTCCAGGGACCTGAGTTAACGATAATCTTGGGGCACCTTGTTACCAACGATGTTGATCACTACATTCTACACTGAGGAGCCACAGAAATGGGTGCACCTGCCTGATATCGTGTAGGGCCTCCGCGAGCACGCAGAAGTGCCGCAAAACGACGTGGCATGGACTCGACTAACACCTGAAGTAGTGATGGAGGGAACTGACACCATGAATTCTGCAGGGCTGTCCGTAAATCCGTAAGAATACGAGAGGGTACGGATCTGTTCTGAACAGCACGTTGCAAGGCAACCCAGATATGCTCAATAATGTTCATGTCTTGGGAGTTTGGTGACCAGCGGAAATGTTTAAACCCAAAACAGTGTTCCTGGAGCCACTCTGTAGCAATTCTGGACGTGTGGGGGGTCCCAATGCCCTGCTGGAATTGTCCAAGTCCGTCGGAATGCACACTGGACATGAATGAATGTAGATGATCAGACAGGCTGCTTACGTTTCACCCATCAGAGTCGTATGTAGACGTATCAGAGGTCCCATATCACTTCAACTGCATACGCCCCACACCATTACAGAACAAACAGTCCCCTGCTGACATGCCGGGTCCATTGATTTATAAGGTTGTCTCCATATCCGTACATGTCTACCCGCTGGATACAATTTGAAACGAGACTCGTCCGACCAGGCAACATGTTTCCAGTCATCAACAGCCCTATGTCGGTGTTCACGGGCCCAGACGAGGCGTGAGGCTTTGTGTCGTGCAGTCATCAACAGTACACGAGTGGGCCTTCAGCTTCGAGAGCCCATGTCGATGATGTTTCGTTGAATGGTTCGAATGCTGACATTTTTTGATGGCTCAGCATTGAAATCTGCAACAATTTGCGGAAGGGTTGTACTTCATCACGTTGAACGGTCTTCTTCAGTTATCGTTGGTCCCTCTCTTGCAGGATCTTCTTCCGGCCCCAGCGATGTCGGTGATTTGATGTTTTACCGGATTCATGACATTTATGGTACACTCGTGAAATGTTCGTACCGGAAAATCCCCACTTCAGCGCTACCTCGGAGGTGCTGTGTCCTGTCGCTCGTGAGCCGACTATAACACCACGTTCAAACTTACTTAAACCTTGACAATCTGCCACTGTAGCAGCAGTAACCGAACTAAAAACTGCGCCAGATACTTGATGTCTTATATAGGCATTGCCGACCGCAACGCCGTTTTCTGCCTGTTTACATATCTCTGTATTTGAATACGCATGTCTATATCAATTTCTTTTGCACTTCAGTGTGCCATGGCTAGAACTGGATCTGAGATCCACTACTTTTGCTCTGCCAAAGAAACAGAACTGACAAAATGTTCAGTTGATTCGATGTCACCAAGAACGATCATATTTTTTTATACTTTACTCAGTTTCGCGGAATCAAATCAGTCACTGATTTCTTACGGTTCTCAAAACTCAAAAGTAACTCTGTCAATGCACAGTCTTAGAGAGATAGTGATAATACCTTGCAGTACGTTTGTACACGCTCCGCGAATTATAGTCGTTGCATACGGAACACGTTTTCCACTACGTAATATTGTCTTTCGAGTTATATGGGTGTACATAAATTTGGATTCAGTGATATGTGAGTTAATTTTCTGGTACGACCTTTGTCGGTCTGATGCTAGATAATGCTCGTATTCTTACTAATACGTAAGAGTACGGCATAAGATCTTCCAAAATATTCTGAAACTATTCTAATACACAAGATTAATGTCACCATCGTGGAGCTGTAAGTTATACATACTCAGTTAATTAGTCAGTATCTAACACCAACACCAGAGACTGTGTTCCTTCTCAGTTGTTATCCCCCATACTATGTTGGCAAGGTTTCCTAAAATCTGCAAATGAGGGTCCTGGTATGGACTGAAATTTGGCACTAAGGATATGATGTATCAGAAACTGTTTCACGAGGTTGCATAGAGGTAGCAAACCACCTTAACTATCGGCATCTGCACTCGTAGTACTTAAATAACGGAACCCAGTTTATTGAGGGAGCAGAGGGTACTTGCTGTAAGGCGACTATTTCTCTGATACATCGATACCGTGTCATACTTTTATTAACTGATGAAGAACTAGAAATATGATATAGGAAAATAAATCCCCCCGAAATTAATTTTTAAAAATTAATGAACAGTTTAATAAAGTAACATCACCTTATACCGGTCTTCCGTGCCATATCAAGTAAAACTCACACGATATACTTGGCTTCACCAGCCAGGATTTTAACACACAAGTAAAGTATAAACAATTTGTAACGGAATGGCACGTTTTACTGATTCCTTTTACCCTTTCCCCATTTTACTCTTAGGAGGATCGCAGGAAAAAGGATTGTTGACACTCAACTGCCTAAACTTTTATTTCGCGACTTTTCCACCGTGGTCATTACGTGACTCTTATGTTGAACGAACTAACATATTTTGGAACGTGGGCTCCCTGAAATTTTCGAGGAAGCTACTCTGCGGAGCTCAATGCCTTTCATGTACTGTTACTCACCACAGTTTGTTAAACAGACTGTAAGACAAAAAATACGACGCAACTCGAATGGAATTATTCGAATGAGATGGAAATCGGTAGATGTGATGTCCTTATACAGAAAAAAAAATGATTACAATTCCAGAAAAATTGGATGAGATATTCGAGAGAAATGGTTTCACAAAATGAACATGTCAATAATGCCTTGGTCCACCTCTGGCCCTTATGCAGGCAGTTATTCACCTTGGCATTGATTAATAGAGTTGTTGGATGTCCCCTTGAGCATATCGAGCCGAATTCTGTCTGACTGGTGCGCTAGATCGTCAAAATACACACTACCCATAACAGTCCAAACATTGTCAATTTTAAGGACATCCGGCAACCTTGCAAGCCAACGTAGGGTGTGCCAAACGCGAAGACAAGCTGTAGAAACTATCGCCGTGAGCGGGCAGACATTATTTTGCTGAAATATAATCCCAGGGCGTCAAAACGGGGCGTAGCATATCGTCGACGTACCTCTGTGCTGTAAGAGTATAGTGAATGTCAACCAAAGACGTCCTGGTACGAAATGAAATGGCACCCCAAACGATAAGTCCTAGCTGTGGAGCCGGATGGTGGACGACAGCTACATTGGTACTCCCTAGCTGTCCTCCTTGGAAGTGAGCCCCGATGACCAGCAAAGCCTACCACTGTGGTCGAGAGGTTCTAGGCGCTTCAGTCCGGAACCATGCGGCTGCTACGGTCGTAGGTTCAAATACTGTCTCGGGCATGAACGTATGTGATGTCCCTAGGTTAGTTAGGTTTAAGTAGTTCTTAGTCTGTGGGACTGATGACCTCAGATGTTAAGTCCCATAGTGCTTCGAGCCATTTTTTGACCAGCGAACTGCGTCTATAGACGCCCCATGCAGCGTTCGGATACTAACGTGAAAATCGTCCACTACACAGTCCGCAGTCCGACAACCAGGAGTGATGGTCTGGGGTGCCACTTCTTTCCGTAGCAGGACTCATCTGGTTGTCATTCGCTTCACGCCTACGGCACAGTGGCACGTCGACGATATTCGACGCTCCGTGTAGTTACCCTGCATAGCAAGTCATCCTAGGCTTACTTTTCAGCAAGATAATGTCCGCCAATACACGACGAGAGTTTCTACCACTTGTCATCATGCTCGTCAAACTCTACCGTGACCACCAAGTTAGCCAGATCGCTTCCCAGTTGAGAACGTTTGGTGCATTACAGCCAGGGTCCTCCAGGTTAGACGGTCTAACGCACCAGTTGATCAGAGACTGGCACTACACTCCTCTGGAGGATATCCAAGAACTCTGTCCATTAACGTCAAGCAGAACTACTGCTTGCTTAAGGGCCAAAGGTGGAAATATGCGTTTTTGACTTATCTATTTCTGATTCTCGTTCCCTTGATTTAAACGTCCAGTTTTTCAAACACTGTATTTATTCGTTTCTTTGTACATGAACATCACACCTACCGATTTCCGTCCCATTCAGATAATTCCTTCGAGGTGCGTCTGTTTGGTTCTTTTGTTTCTTGGCTATATGTTCTACATTCTTGCATTGATTAAACGAACCCATGACTAAACACTGAAAGTAAGAGTTCGTGCAAGACAGAGGGAGACTATGAATTTAGACAAATAAAATGTTTGAAAGATATGAATCGACAAAAATGGTGCACTCATATTATTCTAGCCTCTTCAGACCGTGGCTATGAGTAAGTGTGTGTTGAGTTTTACGAATTCAAGGGCTGCGTAGGTTGCTTTTTTTGTGCTACTTGACCTTACCATACTCCGTTTTCAGTGACACTTATGATATTTTGAAGATTGGACTCAAGAGAGTAGCTACCCGCAACGTGAGCTCTGAAGGCTTTTAGAATTAATATGTTACTATGTCCCTTAGATTTACATACTTGTTGCTTTTAATAAGTGAAAACAGTCATATATTTGATTGACATGTTTTTACTAGAATTATTTCTTATGTTGAGACGTATGTGACAACACATAACTATACCTCAGATTACCTCTTGGAACATTTTTCTGTATTTCCCACACAGCTTAACAGCAGATTTTTTGTCTTTTGTGAGGGAAACCTCACAACTACACTCCTGGAAATTGAAATAAGAACACCGTGAATTCATTGTCCCAGGAAGGGGAAACTTTATTGACACATTCCTGGGGTCAGATACATCACATGATCACACTGACAGAACCACAGGCACATAGACACAGGCAACAGAGCATGCACAATGTCGGCACTAGTACAGTGTATATCCACCTTTCGCAGCAATGCAGGCTGCTATTCTCCCATGGAGACGATCGTAGAGATGCTGGATGTAGTCCTGTGGAACGGCTTGCCATGCCATTTCCACCTGGCGCCTCAGTTGGACCAGCGTTCGTGCTGGACGTGCAGACCGCGTGAGACAACGCTTCATCCAGTCCCAAACATGCTCAATGGGGGACAGATCCGGATATCTTGCTGGCCAGGGTAGTTGACTTACATCTTCTAGATACGTTGGGTGGCACGGGATACATGCGGACGTGCATTGTCCTGTTGGAACAGCAAGTTCCCTTGCCGGTCTAGGAATGGTAGAACGATGGGTTCGATGACGGTTTGGATGTACCGTGCACTATCAGTGTCCCCTCGACGATCACCAGTGGTGTACGGCCAGTGTAGGAGATCGCTCCCCACACCATGATGCCGGGTGTTGGCCCTGTGTGCCTCGGTCGTATGCAGTCCTGATTGTGGCGCTCACCTGCACGGCGCCCAACACGCATACGACCATCGTTGGCACCAAGGCAGAAGCGACTCTCATCGCTGAAGACGACACGTCTCCATTCGTCCCTCCATTCACGCCTGTCGCGACACCACTGGAGGCGGGCTGCACGATGTTGGGGCGTGAGCGGAAGACGGCCTAACCGTGTGCGGGACCGTAGCCCAGCTTCATGGAGACGGTTGCGAATGGTCCTCGCCGATACCCCAGGAGCAACAGTGTCCCTAATTTGCTGGGAAGTGGCGGTGCGGTCCCCTACGGCACTGCGTAGGATCCTACGGTCTTGGCGTGCATCCGTGCGTCGCTGCGGTCCGGTCCCAGGGCGACGGACACGTGCACCTTCCGCCGACCACTGGCGACAACATCGATGTACTGTGGAGACCTCACGCCCCACGTGTTGAGCAATTCGGCGGTACGTCCACCCGGCCTCCCGCATGCCCACTATACGCCCTCGCTCAAAGTCCGTCAACTGCACATACGGTTCACGTCCACGCTGTCGCGGCATGCTACCAGTGTTAAAGACTGCGATGGAGCTCCGTATGCCACGGCAAACTGGCTGACACTGACGGCGGCGGTGCACAAATGCTGCGCAGCTAGCGCCATTCGACGGCCAACACCGCGGTTCCTGGTGTGTCCGCTGTGCCGTGCGTGTGATCATTGCTTGTACAGCCCTCTCGCAGTGTCCGGAGGAAGTATGGTGGGTCTGACACACCGGTGTCAATGTGTTCTTTTTTCCATTTCCAGGAGTGTATTAATTGCTTTGGCTATAAGTAACTTTACTGTCAGAGAACAGATAATTATAACATCAACAATTTTCAGTTATCAACGATGAACAGGCTAGTTGTATTTTTTAAACATTTTATTGATTTAACTGTT
This sequence comes from Schistocerca cancellata, assembly GCF_023864275.1. Taxonomy (NCBI): domain Eukaryota; kingdom Metazoa; phylum Arthropoda; class Insecta; order Orthoptera; family Acrididae; genus Schistocerca; species Schistocerca cancellata. The sequence continues at coordinate 442,441,348 of NC_064628.1, read as the reverse complement.
GTTTATCATTGGATTATGTATAAAAGATATTGTACAAAGAAATGAGTACAAAATGTAACAGATTGTCCCGAATAGAATTTAGGCTGACTTTGGCTAATGAGCTGATAAAGTCTTCTCTTATGAGAAGCTCCTCAAGGCTCTCAAGTGAAATCTCTCTGGATGAACGTGAAAGTTATAGCAGTCTTGGATGTGATTATAATACACCCAAGACAAGAAATGTCATTCCCGACCTGACTCCTAAGTCGATATGACGAGGTTGATCACTTTCTCCAATTTTTAGAGGCAAAGAATGTCTCTAAATGTCGCTGTGAAGACAGCTGGACTGTGTGCGAAGAGTGTAATAAACATCTGTCTGTACTGCTTTTTAAATTCTATGAACAAAAAATCTTAATATGTGTTATAATATTTTTTACTGGTTAAGACACCTAATACATTTATGTGTACTTAAATATTACATAAAGTATAAAAAAATAAAAATGAAAACAATGTAATTCAGAATTTTACTACGTGTAAGAACAATAAAATAAATTATGAAAACATTTTTCTTTCCTTACTTTATCAGCGGGCCTGAGAATGTTAACATAGCAAAGTATACGTAATCAGAAGAAGGAAACTATATCGCAAAACTATAAATCGTTATCTATATTCAGATGTCGTGCACTGAACGTCAGTTGAAGCTTCGTTTGAGAAAATATATACAATGAATGCAGAAAAAATTACGTAAGGACTGAAGGTATAACTAACACAAATATAGAGATTGTAAGCATATGCTTGTGTCTCAGTGAAGAGTTGACTCAGTATAATAGGCAGGGAAATGAAAAGAAGTTAAAGAAAAATAAGAGCACAAAAACTGAGATATACTTGGACTGGCAAGTCAGATAAGTCTCTGCATAAAAAAAAGAAAAGAAATATACCGTGCTAACGTCATGGACTTCTGAGTTCCCTGAAATAAATACCGTCTTATCCTTCAAAGCAGCACAAGTTAATAACGGTTTCCGTAGTGCCAACTCGACATTAATTTGCTCTTTAAATTATTATTTCACAGAAAATTACTTTTTGCGATAAGTGACTTTCAAACTGAAATATGTTAATATGAATTAGATCGTGTCATGAGTTGACAGACTCCTTTGTGGAATATCTACTCTGTGTAACTATAATGAAATTGACAGAAACGCCCAAGAGTTTCCAGGAACTGTTTAAACAGTTGTGTCTAAAATACGTATTTGGCCGATGTTGAATGACATACATTACATCTGTGTCGCTTACGAAATGCGAAGCGAGAAACAATGTTACCTCGAGTTCGGCGCACTTCTGTAACGTGGTTTCGAGTAACATAGCTCTGGAAATCAACTTAAGCGTTCATTATTTCTGGCGTGCCTGTCGTGTCTGCAAGGGGAAACGTCACTGACTTCCTCCCTTTGTTTTCACAGTGCTACAAAGAGAATTTTCTTGTATATTAAGGTTGTTACAGCGCGGAACATAACCGAAAATTTTGTTATAAGCGATCAGTTTACGGACTTAACATCGCATCCAGTTTGTCAATCTTATTCATCCTCTTCTTGCACAGTTAGAGGGAATTTTACAAAACAGTTTGCTGGACTTATGACAAATGTGTCTTCTCAGGGCAGATTTCTGGAAATATATTAACAATTAAGCTTTCAGCACAGCATCACACAAATTTTATTGTTGATGGAAGATAAAGCGAAACAAGACGTTGAGATTCAGATAGGTGGAAAATCTGTAATTTCACAAGATTAGAACTGTGAAATGTATTAGCAACATTACTTTAAAAAAATATTCTTGTGTCATTGCGAAGTCATTAGATAAACTGGAACACTTTACTTTATTTCTACTTTAAAAAATGACCCTTCTTTCTTTGAACATCGAATTCGCTCCTCAGCTCAGACGTTTTGTCTAGAGCGACGACAATTGACGCTTCATAGGTGCCCCCTTAATCGGAGAAATTTTCAGCCCATGCTTATGACGCTAATTTTTGAGGTCATTCGTGCAGAAGAAGTATACTGCATCTGATCTCGCTGACCCTATGCCTCCATTATCACAACAGAGAAATATCGCTGGGTGGACATGTATTCCAAATGTATCTTAAATGTGTACCATTTTTCTCCACATCAGCTATTGCTTACAGCATTTACCTACCTACCTGGTCGTTGTTTCAAGCACACATATATAGGTGACATTACCTTAGTATCAAGTGATAGTTTTATTTTGACGAACTAACGATGGTAATCGACGCAATAGTGAATAGTGTTGTTTGTGTTCACGAATCAATCTGAAAAGAAACGTTATGATTTATGACCTAGTGTCGTCTTGACTCTGGAAAACTTCTGAGGCTATGGAATTAATGATAGCTATCGTACTTATTCCATATCTGTGCCAAAAGATTTCTTTTCCTAGCTCTAAATAAGCATGGTAGGCTTCTTTCATTCAAATCTCCTTGCTCATCCAGTTGTCGTCATAAATTCCTATGGTTTTAAATAGTAACTTGAGTTTACGCTGTAGAACACTTTTCCGTTTGGTCTGCCCTACATTCACTGCAGTTCAACAAAGAACGTACTTATCAAAGCCTTTACAGGATAAATAACTGAGATAGTGCAAGAATGATTTTTCATTACAAAAACATTTAATTGTCATCTACAGATCTACCGTTTCCTATCAAAGAATTTTGCTCTCAAAATCTTACATTTGGCAAAATCAGACCGTTGAGATAGAAATTAAATTAAATTTTGGGCAGATTTCGATACTAACATTTTCACTGAACCTCAGAGTAGAATGTTTTGGATCTCTTTCCATCCCATATCTTTATTGAGAGAGAATAATTCTAAACAAGGGTGCAGGGAAGACGTAGCAAAGCCATAGACCAAACACTTGCAATGGGAAGATTCAGAGTAAATCTCTTAAGAACAAACTTTACGATACACCACCTGCGTATGAGTGAAGTTAACTATATCAAAACTAATCGTGATGCGGACATGTGCTTAAGACCCAATGCTGGGCTAAATGTACGCAACATAACGATTAATGCTATGAAAGTTAGCGGCCCTAGTGTATCTTAAGATAGGCTTTTGTTCATATGAAATCTGTATAAAATTTGACAAGGGAGAGACTATCTAATCGAAACAAAGACATGATTGACCTTTTTAGTTTATTACAAAAAGGTAGCGAATGATCAAGTATCTAATAAGTCATGAAATCATGAAAACTACAGACATAGAATATCAACGATGAGAATTAGATAAGTGAACTATTGGTTGTCAATGTTACGTGATGGGGGCCAAAATTAGCTCAAGATCATATACATGGTTTTACGAAATTTAACATGACCTGCCAACACATCAATTACGGTGTCTGTTTGTCTGATTGAAGAAACCAAGAATCCCATGCAGTTCAGAATATGCTGACGAATATGGGAAAGTGAATAAGAACACCATTCGCAATTTATAGCTTGCAATGGCCCTAACATGCGGAAGCTGCAGTTTATGCTCACCACTCACCATTATCGTCGATGGAATATGAGCATATCTGGCTGGCATCAAGTACATCAGTAGAACGATTCTGGCAAGGAATCGAACATTGGAACCCATTCTGCTAATGGAGTCTGCTGTTCCACTTGAACGTGAAGCCTGCCGAGTACTACTGGAATTCGGCACTAGGCTCCTGTAGCTGTCAGCAGAGAGCTGGACATGATGTGGTGGTGAGGACCTACCTACGCTCGAAAGTGCCAAGAAAACGTCATTGAAATAACACGTTTATTAGACGGTAATACAGGTTTGTTTTCCAGAGCACCATGCAACAGCTGGGTCGCTAAAGGAGTTTCCTTGTCAATACAGGAATGCTGGCATGCACTCGACTAGTAGTTCCGTCAGCGCAGCAAAGAATTGCTTGCAGTGCTTACGTAACAGGAAAAGAGTCGACCAGTGGACTCCTACTCTACGTATTGATCTCCAAAGTGCTCTCATTGACGTCGAAGATTTGCACTCAAGAGTCATGACCTGAGATCCACCGGAAGTACTCGCTGACTAGCAGGGCTTGGCTCTCAACTCCAGTTTAGGAGGCAAGAGCTGGCGACGTTGGTGTCGGCCTGAGAAACAGCATGAGCAGAGCCGGATGCTGGGCAGCGTCCATGACATGCAGGTGAAGCCTCTAGTAGGCCTGCCGAGTGGTGGCGGCCTCTGCACCCCATCAGCATTGCACCAGGAGTTGATGGTGCAGCTGGCAGCAGCAGCAGCATCCTTCCAGCTGGACTCAAGGCTGTGTAGATGATCAAAGACAGCTAGGCATGCTGAGGGTTTACCTCAATAGCTTCCCCTCTCAAGGAATGGTTGAAACTGACAGAAGGGCTGGGACCACATACTTATTGTCGATAATCAGCATTTAGAAATCAGATATTGTTAAGAACCATGGGCTATTTATGTTGGGGCTTCTCATGTGCTCAGAGGCAGTGAGGATGGCGATGACATCATGTGTTTTCCCTCTCTGTCAGCTTTCCTAGTGACTTGAGTCTTTCGCAACTTCACCGTTAAGAGGTTCTTTTCTGCTGGTTCAGCACCTGAATAATTATTGTTGTGTTGTACCTAGGTCTCCTTACCACACTCCGCTTTGTCTCTTGAATGATGGTATCCCTCCGCTTTCATGATGTCATTAGTCTTCGATTTCAAACTGGGCGTTCAGTCTTCCTCCCGTGCTGAAATACCTTCCTTGTCTGCTGCAACTCACTCAGCGCTTTCCCCTAGCTGCCAGTGTGCTGGTCATTGATATAGATGTTTCGGCTTACTGGAGCTGCCAAGGTAGAACTTAGAGAAATTTTTAGTGTTCTCCTGGGATACTGTTCTAGGATGCAACGTCTCCCTCTTCCTTCAGAAAATTTGTCTTCAATTTTTCATTTTGGAGTACCTTTAATAGTCTCATACTACATACTTGGAATCGGTAGTTACACATGCAACACTTTCAGTTATTTTTCCATTACTATGCTGCTAATTTAAATTATCTTTAGTGGTTGGTACATCGAATCGATCGATAACTTAGGTCTTTGCAGAAGTCGTTTCTTACACACTAACACAATTATTGATTTACTGTTAGGTTCATCTGTTGGTGTACACGTACTTCCCTTACTACGACTGACTTCCGGGTTAATCTGCACAGGTTAATCTGAGCGGTGCACGACTTCCGTTTAACAAAGAAGCAGATTACACAAATCACAATCAGCACCACAATGTGCTCGTACACGTCTCGCTTCTAGTTGTGATACTATGACGTTGTGTATAGCAGTATTCCTGAATGTGCCGGAACATTTTTTCAGCTGTTATCTCCATTTTTACATTGCTAGTGAGCATAGAATGTCTGGATGCAGGGTATTTATTAGGAAGGTTAAGTTTTGGGTAGGTAACACCTGTAGCAGCCTCTCGGGCCGGCACAACATAGGTTGTTCCCACTGAAATGTGGTTGTATCGGTGATTTTAGTTGTTACACGAAATGTTGCACCTGCTAAATCACACGACGTACTGCTTATTGTTATTGCATTATCTCATAATTCTGCCCTGTTCATACGTGTTGGTTTACCATGTGCATAGCTGTTTATCATGATATCTTCTGGTGAAAAAACCTAGTAGAAGCAGCTGACCCCTATTCTCTGGAAATGTGGATACAGCATTAACACCTTCTTCGATATACCCTTGTTTCAGCTTTTCCCAGGAATAACTGAACCTCGCATGCCTGTACACCAGTCTGTATCATCATACCTGGGCACTCATCATACCTGGGCAGACTGTACCACTTTCCCTCTGGCATCTCTGCAGGTCTCCCCACGACATAAGAGCATAACATCTCTTTGCTCTCAAATCATTAAGACATCTTTGGTGTCTGTCGGTACCCATTTCCCCTTTCCTTAAAATGTCTCCCTCGATGATGGAAACCCAACAAACACATTAAAACGTACTATGAACAGAACAAAATAAAACTCGATGACATTCTAAAAATCAATACATATACAAACGCAGTGTAATTTTGGCAAACAAAAATCTCAAAGCTTATCTATCGATGTGGTCTAAGGGCGAGAGGCATTTTAGACGTGCTCTTGTCACCTGTCATCTATTTCATCTCTCTTTCATGAGGCGTCGCATTCTGTACTGCAAATGCTGCTATTGTTTGCGGTAAAGTACCGACAGCTCCCTTAAAGGCCTCAATACGCCCCACTTGAGTGACAGAAGTCTTCGTTAGCAACTGTATTTTAACACTCATAGGCGTCATCATTTCCACTACTTGGTATGGTCCGTGGCATCAATTCAGGAACCTTTGTTTTGCCCTTTTGTGCCTATCGATTTATTAAGAATACCCATTGGTCAACCCTGTATTTGCAATAACTTCCATATGTGTGGCCCTGTCTGCTCTTGCCACTCTAAGTTTTTCGAATTTACGCGTTTTACATGTTGCCAAATGTCTCGTAATTTCTTATCAAACTTTTTTATTGATTTGACGTCGGATTCAACTTTCGGCTTATGACGTCGAAAGCTGAAGGCGTTTTCCTCAAATATACACACATCAAAAAAAGTTTGGCCTCACCCTGGTTCCCAAAACTCCTGAATATAGACGTTGGCTGTGGATATTGTATCACAGACACAGTCCCTTTGACTGTTCAGAGATGTCACTAAACCTGCCCAAAGATGTAAACGACCATGCATGAGCAGCGCCTATTAGACGGAGGGGGTCCGACAGCCGATCAGTTCCAGTCATTTCACCAGGAAGGAGGTACACGGCTGGTGTTGTCTGTAGTTCAACAATGCCTAAACGGTCAATACCGCGATTTGATTGCGCCTGTGTTGTTATTTTGTGCCAGGAAGGGCTCTCAACAAGGGAACTGTCCAGGCCTCTCGGAGTGAGCCCAGGCGATGTTGTTCGGACATGGAGGAGATGCAGAGAGACAGGAATTGTCGATGACATGCCTCGCTCAGGCTACCCAAGGGCTACTACTGCATTGGATGCCGGCTACCTACGGATTATGGCTCGGAGGAACACTGACAGCAACGCCACCATGTTGAATAATGCTTTTCGTGCAGCCACAAGACGTCATGTTACGACTCAAATTGTGCGCAATAGGTTACATGATGCGCAACTTCACTCCCGACGTCCATGGTGAGGTCCATCTTTGCAACCACGACTCCATGCAGCGCTGTACAGATGAACCCAACAACATGCCGAATTGACTGTTCAGGATTGGCATTACGTTCTCTTCACGGATGAGTGTTGCATATTCTTTCAAACAGACAATCGTCAGAGACGTGTTTGGAGGCAATCCGGTCAGGCTGAAGGCCTTAGACACACTGTCCAGCGAGTGCAACAATGTGGAGGTTACTTGCTGTTTTGGGGTGGCGTTATGTGGGGCCGACGTACGTCGCTGGTAGTCATGGAATGCACCGTAACAGCTGTACGATACGTGAATGCCATCCTCCGACCGATAGTGCAATCATATCGGCAGCATAGTGACCAGGCATTCGTCTTCATGGACGACAATTCGGGCCCCCATAGTGCACATCTTGTGAATGACTTCCTTCAGGATAACGACATCGCTCGACTAGAGTGGCCAGCATGTTCTCCAGACATGAACCCTATCGAACATGCCTGGAATAGATTGAAAAGAGCTGTTGATGGACGACGTGACCAACCAACCACTCTGAGGGAAATACGCTGAATGGGAGGAGTGGGACAATCTGGAGCAACATTGCCTTGATGAAGTTTTGGATAATATGCCACAACGAATACAGGCATGCATCAACGCAAGAGGACGTGCTACTGGGTATTAGAGGTATTGATGTGTACAGCAATCTAGACTACCACTTCTGAAGGTCTCGCTGTATGGTGGTACAACATGTAATGTGTTGTTTTCATGAGTAATAAAAAAGGTGGAAATAAGCTTCCGGAACTCTCGGAACCATGGTTATGCAAAACTTTTTTTGATGCGTGTATTACCTAGTATGGCAAAGAAAAAGGTAGCCGTATTGACTTCAAAATTGTACACTCGACAGCAAAAAAAGATGGTCACCCCTGAATTCCAACGTGTAGGCTGCACCTGAATGTATGCAACCAACACAGCACATCTGTGTTGCACATAGTCGCAACCCTCCACAGTACAGTCGTTGTAAGATACACAATGGGTACCACTAGAGACTACTAGAGAACACCAGTCTTTATGACAGTCCGTCCAGATGTAAAGTAACACCACGATAGGACAGATGAGACCAGACAGTCCTTAACGTTTGTAAACTAAACTTAATTACAATAAGTGACATTTCAAATGTTATGGGACAACTAGTTTTGTCACATAAATCGTTCAGTAATCCTTAGGCACAATTAAATATTTGAGACAGTATATGGATTTATAAAGTTGTATGGCAATTGTAAACAAGTTCTTTGCTGTCTAAAAGGTTTACCCAACACATGCTGAACGTCGTTCAACGTTCCACGGGGAGTGGTTTCGCATCAACTTTATGTAATACTAAGCAGTTAAAAGAAAACGTGATTAACGGCGGCAACCACTCTACGGAAATCCCAACATTAACAGCGAATCATAAGTAATAACATTGTTCACATTACTCATCAACAGTTACTTGTACACGAAGTTGTACTTTAAATGAAATGACCAACGTCTTCGTTCTGGATCCGGATGCAAACCCAGAACGTAAAGCCATTGTTAACCAAACAAAGCTTTGTGCCTTATCGAGACTAGATCACTAGGCAGAAAGAGACGTCAAATATTGACATTTGCACCAGTATCAGTTATCAATTCTCAACTTGAACTTGAATGACGATAATGTTTGTACGAAAGCAGGAACCCTAACATGACAATTACCTTCTTGGTAATTAACCTCGAAAGACGTTGTATAGTGTTGCATTGTCAAGGAATAAAGGATGCACATGTTTAAAATTGAAATGCCATCATATAATGCTAGGGACAACGATGCGAACCCAGCACCTAATCGGAGTGTTGAATAAGTACGTAAAATCAGAATGTAGATATCACAGTTTGTCACCAGTAGTGGGGTTGGAACCTTAAATGACAAATGAAGTTGTATTGCCTGACCCGGATTTGAACCCGGCGCCTACCGCCGTCGTTGTCTAACCAGGAACAGACGAGAAATGTCCAATGTTGGTCCACCATCAGCGAGATGTGCTCATGTTTAACTAGAAACAAGGTGACGAAAACGTCTTTGCTGACTGAGAGTCGAACGCCGCACACATGGTTGTGAAGACACGTTAATAATCAACTGCATATTCAGTAGTAGCTAGGAGTAGCATGTTTAGTTGCAAACCTTAAGGCCTTACTCATCCCTAGTAACGTGTTGCCTAATATCTGCGATATCATGATGTTAATTTACAAGTGGATTGACTACTGTAAAGAGCAATGTTCTCTAGTAGTCGTGTATCATTGAGAAGTAAATAAAGTGCCTCAGCAGAAAGTAATTTCCGTCGTGCAGCACGTATTGTTTCAGAGACACTGAGTACATGTTATAAGTGCACAAAACGTGTATTATATACTAAGTATATACTATTAGTTGGAGAAGCTGCCGCCAAACCTGTTTACTTTTACATTCCGCTTAGTTGTCGTGGTAAAATACAGGTTTTCTTAAGGCTACATCTAATGCACAGCGCTTACAAGAAAGTATAGTTTCCTGCGTCATGCTATTGCTAGCTAGGTCAAATATTTTGTGGTAGCTATGTTTAAAATGAATGTATTTTTGTAAATACTGTTCGTCAAATATTTGAATAAATTGTCAACTGTAGGTGTGCCTGCACATGTTATAGCATAATAGCTGTAGTTGCGTTAGTTTGTACTACAGACTTGGGTAAGTTAAGTGTAACTTTTGATCCTTCAAGGGGTGATCGTGGCCATGCGGCCCGGGTCTGTACTAGCCGCTGCTCGCGAGCTACGGGCCAGCCAGGCTGGCCGAGGCGAGACGCAAGTGAGCGAGCTGGCGGTGGCGTTGGTGGGCCAATAGCCCGGGACGAGCCAGCACGACTGCGCCGCATGCCTCTGCCTCTGCCGCTCCGTTTGACGTAAATATGTTTACCTCCTCTCCTGGAATCGGTATAAGATCGGCAAGCAGAAATACACATCAGGCTGTCCGTCGTAATTGCTCACTGGGAGAGGTCTATTCGAGGTAGAGTCAAAAATGGTTCAAATGGCTCTGAGCACTATGGGACTTAACATCCGAGGTCATCAATCCCCTAGAACTTAGAACTACTTACACCTAACTAACCTAAGGACATCACACACATCCATGCCCGAGGCAGGATTCGAACCTGCGACCGTAGCGGTCGCGCGGTTCCAGACTGAAGCGCCTGGAACCGCTCGGCCACTCCGGCCGGCCGAGGTAGAGTCGTCGCTCTCATTGAGGAAGCAGGATGTTCCATCAGAGAAGCTGGCAGACGGTATGGCGTACCACATACCACTGCAACGAGATGGTGGAGGATCTGCCTTGAAAGAGGCACCACCAACAGGGCTCCTGGCTCAGGCAGGAAGAGAGTGATCTCACAGCAGGAAGACAGGGACCTAGTGTCTAGGAGAAGAGAAAATCCCTTTCTGAACGCGAAGCAGTTGCGGCGGGAGACCAACTTCTCCGGCTCCAGTGACACGATTCCCCGAAGGCTGAGGGACGCTGGACTGCATGCACGACGATCCGCCGTGAAACAAGAGCTCAGGGAAGACAACGTTTTATACCGGCTAGCATTTGCGGAGCTCCATCTGAGGGCGTTGTGGGAAAACGTCATTTTCGCTGATGAGAAGGTGTTTTCCACCAATAACGACGGTCCACGAAGCGTTTACAGGCCGCAAGGGACTCGCCATCGACGCGAATATTTAACCACGACGAGAAGAAGTGGCCGGCTATCTGTTAACTGCTCGGGTAGGAATGCTGCGAGAGGGGCGTGAATTCTTCACAGGATAGAAGGAACTCTAGACAGCGCGCAGTACGCCCACATATTGGAAATTGTGATGCTTCCGTCAGTGCGAATGCTGTACGCAGAAGGGGACGTCACATTGGAAGAGGACCATTCTCCCATTCACAAGTATGCATTTGTGCAGCAGCGGCTCTCCACGATTGGCGTCAACGTCATGGACTGGCCGCCACGGGCAGCTGATATGAACTCCATGGAAAACATGTGGGCTGAGGTCGCCAGAACATTAACAGGGAACTGGCCACGAAACCAACCAACTTCTGCGGACGCTCTTTGGGGCTGCGTCCTGGAAGCCTGGGAGGAAGTTGCTTCTTCAGGTTGTTACGTCCGACGGCTTATACATTCTATGCCAAGACGCGTGATAGAAGTACAAAGTAATGAAGGATCTGGATAAAATATTAGAGTTCTTAAAATGCTTTATTATGTCTTCTTTTTCGTCATTTTTCCTCATTGGGAGCTAGTGGAAGATCGCGTGGCAACAGAAAAGATACAATATCGGTTAGTTTTCCTTTGAGTTGTCCTTTTAATTCAAGTGGGTTTCTTTTGAATACACAGTTTGTTAAGTATTCTATTTTGATTTCATTTATACCCTGTCTACATACTTACAAACTAATCAGCGTAGATGGACTCTGTCACAGTAGTTTTTGTTATTTCAAATACGTCTCTCTCTTCCCCTCCATCGATGAATACACCCTCCGTCCTCCACACAATACGCCAACGATTTCATATTATGTTTACTCGCCGCGCGGGATTAGCCGAGCGGTCTTGGGCGCTGCAGTCATGGAGTGTGAGGCTGGTCCCGGCGGAGGTTCGAGACCTCCCTCGAGCATGGGTGTGTATGTTTGTCCTTAGGATAATTTAGGTTAAGTAGTGTGTAAGATTAGGGACTGATGACCTTAGCAGTTAAGTCCCATAAGATTTCACACACATTTGAACATTTATGATTACTCGTTGTTAATATCTCTTCTATTCTCTCTCACACTCTCTCTGACACTATCGCCGCAAGTGCCCTTCTGTTACACTCCCCCAAAACTTTGTTAACAAATCTAGAGGTTTCCAATGACGCTACATTTTCTCTTTTAATTGCTGCTGTCTTTATTCTCTATCATTCCTCTCATCATCTATGAAACCGTATTCTTTGATCTCCCCTTCCCTATAACCTACTCTTCGTTCTGAGAACAGTCCTTCCTTATCTCTCGGTCCTAAGACAAAACGAACTGTGGCACACATCTAAGTAAGCAATACTCTGCAACCATTTCACGCTTATATTTTGCACTTCTGCACTTCTATCTATTCCCAGATCCCGCCCTCCTTCCTGTTACGCGTCCCTTGACATCTGCATCTACATCTAAATGAAAACTCTGCAGTTCATAATTATGTGCTTGGCAGGGGGTTCTGTGGTCTGGTGGATTAATCTTGTATTGATGTGTAAAACGTGTAGGTTCACGTCTCACGTCAGGCGTAGATTTTTGACACACACAAGTAGCTCTCCTTCACCCCTAGTAACGCCAAGTGCAGAACGCCAGTAAGCTACGTAGTTCAATATCCGCAGTGAAGGTAACATCCCTTCGCTGCCGACTGGGCATTCGTTTGAGCTGTGACAGATGGAGAAACCCCGTAAGGCAGAGACTCTGTCACCAGCAAGCCGTCGTAAACTGGAAAACGGATTTCATTTAATGAACCAATGGCCATGTAAGTTCACAAGGCTCTTACTTTATTTGAAACTGAGACCTTGAAAACTGTGGTGCTGGACTGGGATTAGAATTCGATTTCACTGTGTTCCCGAAGATTGCAAACTCTTCTAGGCGTTCTCGAAACGCACCTATCTGGTTTCGAATCCTGATCAGCAGAAAATATTCATTATTTCGTTTCAAGCCCTAGCATGCGCACACCGAACTACTGGTGAAAAATAGTTGCATTTTCAACGTCTCTTCGTGCGTTGTCAGCTGTAAAGTGTTCGTTTCAACTCACAGCCACATGATGAGCTTTTTATCACAACATTACAAGATCAAACGTTTCCTCACATCTTTTCAAGTTCAATCACTCCTCTCCATCCTACTGGTGAAAACGGATTTGGGTTTGACGTTGTGTTCGTTGTGATCACCAACGACGACATGTTGTGGATTCAACTTCTAGCCAGCAGAGTATTTTCCATCACATCATTGAAAGTACTAACATGCCGAAACTTCCTGGCAGATTAAAACTGTGTGCCCGCCCGATACTCGAAGTCGGGACCTTTGCCTTTCGCGGGCAAGTGCTCTACCATCTGAGCTACCGAAGCACGACTCACGCCCGCTACTCACAGCTTTACTTCTGCCAGTATCTCGTCTCCTACCTTCCAAACTTTACAGAAGCTCTCCTGCGAACCTTGCAGAACTATAGCGGAGACATGGCTTAGCCACAGCCTGGGGGATGTTTCCAGAATGAGATTTTCACTCTGCAGCGGAGTGTGCGCTGATATGAAACTTCCTGGCAGATTAAAACTGTGTGCCCGACCGAGACTCGAACTCGGGACCTTTGCCTATCGCGGGCAAGTGCTCTACCATCCATTTTTTTTTCTTTCGGGTCTCCTTCCTCCCCCTTCAACCCGTCCTTTACGCACGCCAAATGGTACCTTCTCGGCCCGGCTTCTCCGCCTTTAAGAATGAATGTAACTTGATAATGTGGAAACGCGCTTCTTCTGAACGACGAACGAAGTATGCCCCTTCTGTTGCCTTTGTTTGCAACATGGCTTGAATAAAAATAAATGTAAATTCCATTGAGAAGGCAGTCACATAATTGTTATGGAAATGTAACCGCATCTGTAAATTTCGTTCTCCGTGCGTGGAAAAACGGAAAGAAGCAAACTCATTATTGCTGATAAGTAAAATTTCCTTTTTCAGAAGGTAATGAAGTAAAATAGGCTTCTTCTGCTTGATTTTACACTTAATTAACATAAATGTTTCTTCTTGTGAAAAGAAAAGGAAAGAAAGAAACTAAATAAAGGGTGCATACCAGTTTCATCAGTGTACTTCCCCGAAAACAAAGTAATAGATACACATAGGCTTAACTGGTCTACACTGATGATCTTCCCTGATTACTTTCTGTTGGAAATCCTCCTCCTGCTACGTGAAGTACAAACTTTAACCAAAAATCATTCGTCTAATATACGAAATGCTTGGATGTGTAACGTAAATTACGCATTTCTATTGGTTACAGGATTGTTTTAGTTAAAAAATTTGCGTAATTTTCTTTGTATTTTTTAGTACACATCAACTTGTGGTGCTCAGTTGTAAGGTACACCCAGAAGTCCTCCCTATAGCTTCATTCTTTTGTTAGGACGTAATGCATCGTTTGGCCTTTCAACCAGTTAATTGCATTTCGTTTTGTTTTAGGGTAAGGTATACCGTCAGGGTTTAAAAATTCATCAGTCGTAACGGCATTGGGCGTAGTTCTGCTGACGCTCGCTATCTTTTGTCTTATGTAGAGCCATATTTCTTTTACCCTGTCACTCAGCAATCTATGCTCTTCGGTATCTGGTATTTTACATAATGTACACAGCGGTGACTCGGCCAATCGAATAGAGTGAAGTTTAGAGTTCGTCGTAATTTTTCTGTTTACAGCAAAGTACCAGGTCGATTTGACATACGTTGGCAGGTTCCGGCAGTGAATATTTTCCCATATTGTTTCCCAGTTATAACAAGGATACTTTTGTTCTACGTCGTTTCTGGGTTTGTCTTTCATCAAGTTAATATAAAGTTCTTTTACTTTCATGATGTCTTTCTCAGGAATCCTTGACTGTATGTAGCTGTATTCTACGAAAACGTATTTCAAGTGATATAGTCCGTTGGGTATGTGTTGGACATTTATAGGTGCACTGACGTCAGCAGGAGCTATTTCGTTTAACAAATGTGCAGCAAGGGTACCACTTGGCTCTTTCCATTGTTTGTATGTGGTAGCAAGGTATAAGGCTTGGGCTTTTTTGCTGACATCGGCAAGATTTAACCCACCACATTTCGTAGGGAGCATCAGAGTGTCATATTTGACTTTGAAAATACGTCCGCGGCTCACAAAGTGTCCTAGTGCAGATGCGATGCTTTTCAACAAAGTCTCAGGTGGTGGCAGAACTTGAGCTACATAATTAACTTTGGATGTGATGTATACATTTGCCGCTGTTACTTTTTGAAGTTCATCGAGTTTCCTAATACTATGTGCTTGTACAGAGGCGCGTATGCTGTTAAGTAATTTTCGATAATTAGCAGCAATAGTGTGCTTAATATTTCTTTTAAAATCTATGCCGAGACATTTCATGGTTACAAGCTCGCGTAACAGATCCTGCGTTTGCGTCCCAATTCCACGGCCGATGTTGAAAATCCCCGACTTTGTTCTATTAAGTTTTCCACCAGATGCCTGTTCATATTTTGTTACTATTCGTAGTGCGCTCTGTACTTCAGCGCCATTCACGACTAGGAAGCCAACATCATCAGCGTATGCCTTGCACACGATCTTTTCTCCATGTATTTGTAGTCCTTGTAGATGTTTCATAAGGGAGGCAAGCAGGGGCTCGATGGCGATGGCGAAGAGTGCCATTGACATTGGACACCCTTGCCTAATGGAGCTGGTGACGTGAATCGGGCGGCTAATGTGTCCATTGATGACATATCTGGCTGAGTTGTTTGTTAATGTATTTCTTACTACCGCAATGAATCGAGGTGGGAGGCCCATTGCGCCCATGGTGCGAAGGAGAAAACTGTGATTAACTCTGTCGAAGGCTTTGTGAAAGTCGAGTGAGATGAGTGCACATTTTATTTTGCAGACGTCGGCCGTTGATATTAGGTCCCTGTAATCACAGAGGGTCTGGAGAATTCTTATGTTTTTGCCCACACTTGTTTGATAAGGGCCAGTGACGCTGATCATTGTGGTTTTCAGCCTGCGAGCGAGGATGCGGCCAAAGATTTTGTAATCGCTGTTTAAAAGCGTAATTGGCCTCAGAGCGCTTACAGATTTCGTATTGGTAGTTTTTGGCACTAACACTATGAGTCCCTCACGAAATTCTTTCGGGATGTCATTTTCAGGGTTTGGCAGTTCGTTGCAGTTGAGAGTAAACTTGCCTTTTACGAGGCCACTGAATCTGCGATAAAATTCTGCCGGAATTCCATCTGCCCCTGGAGCCTTATTTTTCGTACTTCCATATATAGCTTCTTCGACGTCTTCTTCAGTCACTTCCGAGATGAGAGTTTGTGCTTCCGCGTGGCATACTTTGCCCTGGAGATTGATCATTAACTCATCTTGAAGCTGTTCGTCAACCGGTTGACTAGACATTAAGGATTCAAAATGCTGTACGATTGCCTCTTTAATCTCTTTCAGATAATATCTTGCGAGACGCCCTTTTGCTTTCACGAATGACATGATAAATGGAAGTGACCTCGTGCTGGGCTATGTTCTGGGCACGCGACCTTATTTGGTAGCCTTCCAGTTGTTTACGCTGTAGTGCTAAAATTTTTGCTTTAATTTTGTTAATTCTTTCGTAGTTGTCCACAACTATTGCATCGGACTTGTACAAATCCCTTAGACACTGGAAGTAAAATTCTATAGTTGATTTGTACCAAAAGTTTTTGTCTTTGGAGTAGTTTATGAAAAACCTCCGTACTTTAGGTTTGACATGTTTCAGCCACCAGTCAGTGCCAGGGTTGTACGAGCTAAATTTGCTTCCACACCCTCTCCATACCTTGTAAAATGCCTCCTGACAAGCATGGTCTTCCAGACGTGACACATTGAGCTTCCATGTGCCTTTACCTCGGAGGGTCCCTTGTTTTATCAGATTGATTGTGCGTATGTATGCAGCATGATCTGAAAAAACGGTAGGCCATACTTCGGGCTGCAAAATGAGATGTTTCAAATTGTGCGGTACATATATCCTGTCGAGACGGCTCGCCGAGTGACTTGTGGCGTGGGTGAAGCCAGGGGCTGCACCGTGCATATGTTCCCATGAGTCTATTAGTCTTAAGTCATTAACTATACGTTCCAGTTCAGTACACTTGTTGAAATTGGGAGTTTGATCTTTGGCATGCAAAACACAGTTAAAATCTCCTCCCAGGATAAGGTGTTCATATCGAGTTCCAAATAGTGGGACAATTTCTTCTTTAAAGAACTCCGTTCTGCGGTGCCTGTTACTGGATCCTGAAGGGGCATACATGTTAATGAGTCGTATTTTGTTTATTGTGGCCGCTGTGCCTTTACTGTTTGGTAGTTTTACTACATCTTGGACTACTATGCCCTCCTTTGTGAGCAGAGCCGTGCCCATTTCCGCTCCATGCCCTGGGTTTGTAATGGCGTTGAAGCCAGGTACGTTACCAAGCTCAATATCTGTAATCTCTTGTAAAAGTATAATGTCACTGTCAGAAGCATATATAAAATCTTTTAAGTTCTGTAGTTTAAAGGAACTATGAATCTTATTAAGGTTTACTGTCGCGATTTTGTATGCTTGTATGTCAGACATTCTTCGTTCTACTTAATCTAACTTAAAAAAAACATTCTTCTGTTTTGTCTCGCAAGCGTCAGCTTTAAAACGCATTTTAATAATATCCACAGGTAGCAAATGTTTCAGTGGTGTGTCCTTGTTCTTTAGAATGTTCGTTCGCGGAGACGTCTTCGTTGAAGAAATCAGCCACCTGTGGGGTTAGCTTACAGTCTGTATTAGTTTCTGAGACTTCTGTCATTTCTTCGTCGGCACTGTTATGGTCGCTTTCGTCTGCCCAGCTGGTTGAGGTTGTCGTCGTCGGTGGGACGAGTGAAGCTTCATGAGAGTGACTCGTTTCTTGGGGGTGGTTGGATGCTTTCTTTGTTGGCTTTCCTTGGACGTCTCGTTTTTCCAGCGCAGAAGAGGAACGCTCCTCAGAAACTGGTGTCGCTTTCGTGTTGCTATAGATCTGTTGGCTTAAGGTACTACCTATTTCCTTCGCTTTTTGTCGGAGTGTGGGAGCTGTCTCCTCGCACCTTTGCGCGACAGCCGGCGTTTCTTATTTTTCTTTGGAGAATTGCCTCTCGACGGACTTTTTTCAGTATCCAAGTTAGTGTCGCTTTCCTGCAAGGTGTGTCGGTCTTCAGCTTCCGGCGTATCTGCTGCCTTTACAGTTGCAGGTGCCTGTTTCGGTAGAACTTCAACCGTTTCCGTAGATTGGCGGGACTCTTGTACGTCGTCAGCTATGACAGCACTGACGTCCATCGGAATTTCAGTGTCTGGAGAATTTGTATTTGCACACGATTCAGGGGCTGAGGAAGCAGTCGGCCGTTCGCGTGCCACGGCGGCGTAAGTTCCCGGCAGTGTTGTCATCGCCGGTGGCCTGGCGGCCTCGCCGGCCGGCAGCTGTGCAGCGCGCCGCTGTATACATTCTGCGCGAACGTGCCCAGGCTTGTTACAGGCGGCACAGGTTCGCGGTTGGTCGTCATAAATTACAATCCCTCTATATCCGCAGACATTGATGTACGCCGGGATGTGCTTTTGTAACTCTACTCGAAGCTGCCGTACGCCATTTAGTACTGGGAATTTATGCGCGCTTGACCATTTCTCAGCAAAGTTGCTGTGCACTTTCCCGAAGGGTGAAATTACAGCATTAATTTGGTCTGTTGTAATCTCAAAAGGAAACTCGAAGATTCGAATTGTGCGAATACCAAAACCAGCATGTGCGACGGTGACTTCACCAACGTTTCCATCTGAGTGCTTAAATTTCATGACACCTCCGGAAGACTCAACTATTTTCTCGCACAACTCGGAACTACGCATTTTAACAAACACTACACAAGCTACAGTCGACAGGTGGATCCCAATTACATCATTAAAGGAAAGCTCCACATCTTCTTCTAACCAATTTTCTACTTCAAACGACTTGGGTCTGGCATATCGAGGATCAAAGGTAAGTTTCAACGTATCTTTTCGACTTGGTTGAGTCATCACTGCATTCTACTCATTACTTCTCGAAGTGTTCTATAAACTGAGTTTTAAGCCGCAGCAAGCGCAAGACTTACCACGCGGAAGCACAGACGGCGCAGCGCACACCACACTACGTCCTACCTCCACGCCGTCCGCCGGCGAACTGTCCATCTGAGCTACCGAAGCACGACTCACGCCCGGTACTCACAGCTTTACTTCTGCCAGTATCTCGTCTCCTACCTTCGAAACTTTACAGAAGCTCTCCTGCGAACCTTGCAGAACTAGCACCCCTGAAACATATACCGGAGACATGGCTTAGCCACAGCCTGGTGGATGTTTCCAGAATGCGATTTTCACTCTGCAGCGGAGTGTGCGCTGATATGAAACTCCCTGGCAGATTAAAACAGTGTGCCCGACCGAGACTCGAACTCGGGACCTTTGCCTTTCGCGGGCAACTGCTCTACCATCTGCCAGGAAGTTTCATATCAGCGCACACTCGGCTGCAGAGTGAAAATCTCAGTCTGGAAACATCGACCAGGCTGTGGCTAAGCCATGTCTCCACTATATCCTTTCTTTCAGGAGTGCTAGTTCTGCAAGGTTCGCAGGAGAGCTTCTGTAAAGTTTGGAAGGTAGGAGACGAGATACTGGCAGAAGTAAAGCTGTGAGTACCGGGCGTGAATCGTGCTTCGGTAGCTCAGATGGTAGAGCACTTGCCCGAGAAAGGCAAAGGTCCCGAGTTCGAGTCTCGGTCGGGCACACAGTTTTAATCTGCCAGGAAGTTTCATATCAGCGCACACTCCGCTGCAGAGTGAAAATCGCATTCTGGAAACATCCCCCAGGCTGTGGCTAAGCCATGTCTCCGCTATATCCTTTCTTTCAGGAGTGCTAGTTCTGCAAGGTTCGCAGGAGAGCTTCTGTAAAGTTTGGAAGGTAGGAGACGAGATACTGGCAGAAGTAAAGCTGTGGGTATCGGGTGTGAATCGTGCTTCCGTAGCTCAGATGGTAGAGCACTTGCCCGCGAAAGGCAAAGGTCCCGATTTCGAGTCTCGGTCGGGCACACAGCTTTAATCTGCCAGGAAGTTTCATATCAGCGCACACTCCGCTGCAGAGTGAAAATCTCATTCTACAAACATGCCATTCGTAGCTATTATTGGAAAAGAATTTGATAGTTGAAGTTTCTTCATGACCACGTGTGCGGGGTTTGAATTCCATTCAGCACAGAACTTTTCGTTGCCCGATGTCTAGCTAAACATGCGCCCATCTCGCTACTGGTGAACCAACAATAGCTATTTATCGTCTGTTCCTGGCTAGAAAACGACGGTGCTAGATGCTGTGTTCGAATCCCAGTCAGGCAAAAACAATTCTATCGTCAATTAAGTTTCCAGCATTTCGATGTTGGTGAAAACATTTGATATTTAACTTCTGACTTTATGTACAGTCGTGCTCAAAAGTATCCGAACGAACTGGATTGCATTTCATCTGATTCCCACGCGCCCTACATAACGCAGCTGTCCAGCTGGTCCTCTAATCGCCCCTTGGTACCGTCGTTTGACTATTGAAAATGGTTCCAACAAATCACCACTAGAAAACACTGCACTAACTCAAGATGTAAAGTAGTACCACGATACTACAAATATCGGGGAACACCTCATCACAGATAAGACTGTCCTTAAGGCTTATAAGCTCACATTTATTGCAATAAATGACATATCTGAAATGTTAGCACTCTCATTATTACGTCAGATAGGTAATGCACGTAGTAAGTTCGTCGTATTCGTGATTTCCTCTTCAAAGTGACATACCATACTTGCTTTTTAACACAAAATTAGTAATTACAAATCAATAATCAAGGATGTTTACTGCATTACAGACGATTAACAAAATAACTAAGAATGGCTGAGTGTTTAATTGGCGCACTGAGTAGGTGTTCCTACCACTTTGTTACTGAATTCTGTTCTAGTTGTTTGCAGAGAGAAAACAAAGAACCCCGCAGCCTTACATATCGCTAGTACAACGAGATATTACCTATCAACTATCCTTGATTTACTTCACGAGACGAGCATGGCGTCACTGAGCTGATGTTTGAAATACATTTCTGTTTTCTCTCTTTGTCTCTCTCTCTCTTTTTATTTTTATTTTAATTTTTTGAGGAAAGCATCGAGAAGCGCGATAATTAGCAAGTAGGGATATAACCTGTTTACAGTTATTTTCATCGGGATACATAACGCAAAAATACAACTTTTAAGTTTGTCATTGCGTAATTCCAGCTACTGACAGTCTATTCGTGAGCTTGCTCGCATTCAGTGGGGTGAAACCTATCACAGAAGCAAGCAAAACACAAATATTTCTTGCACCATGCGCAACACATTAACGAAATCTCGCTGCACTGACGTGTTGTCCGATATATTGCACGGAAAACATATCTCATTCATGTTACTAAATACAGCTCTAACAGATATCAATTTGGAAGCGTACCAAGTGTATAAAAGTATATCTTGAAATACGCAGAAAGGCCAATAGAGGTATCAACCTGACACAAACTGTGGGAAGTTCGTTTTACAACCTTCGTACCTGAATAAAGAGCTTTTCCTATTTGAGATATCTGTGAACGTTGCTGCATAAGACGATTTAAGAAGAAACTAAATTCCTTCAACTACGCCAATGTTTAAAGAAATCGTGTTAACGGCACTAAATCGTGGTTTGTAAATAGTTTACCAGCCGTACTCTGCTGCATTTCGCTGGTTTGAAGGCAAAAAGCGTACTGACAAATTTCACAGAAGGAAAAGGGGGACGAAATGTCTCCCACTCGAAGGTCATGTTGTTTTACTTAAATGATTACAAAATCGGGTAAAACGAACAATGAGGTTGTCGGTATAAGCACATTACTGTTGTCAACATTATGTTGCACCGCACAGGGCCTGTAATGAGAAAGGGCCCGTTTAGGTCAGGCATATTGTACACAGAAGTGGAAGAGAGAGCACCACTAAATTCTACAATCCGTATGCATTGCATACACACAGAAATTACTGTCACAGTGTACTTATGGAGCCCAATGAGTGAATTGCATATTTTCCGGTGAGAAAGAGCACTGGCAAACAGTCTTCGCTACATTAGGTTACTTAAACTGGCGTCACTCTGAGCTAGAATTTATGGCCAGCGACTAATTGTAAGGACAGTGAGTCGGATGCGGGTTTTGCAACTGTGAAATACTTTCCTTACATTATGGAAGCGAATATTGCATTTGAACTAATATTGCGAAAATTTTTGACTTGGATAGCTTAGAATGAAAATCTTTCTGTTTTTTTGCAAAGGAAAACTATTGATTTTCTAAAACATTCTGTGTCATACACAACTTGAAACAGGTCACGTCGACCAAATCATATGGAAGAACCGACAGCGACGTATATTGGAAGGCTGTAAGATCCCTTGGCCTTTTCGTTTGGCAGTATTCGACAGCCATTTCTAGGCGCAAGTAAATGACGAAAGGCAGCGAGTTTTCGTTATCAAGTAACGTCTTCATCAATTACTTTAGTTTTAATGTGATCTACGAGTAATTGCTGATGTTTGATATTAACATGAAAAGGATTCCGTAGACAGGGAGCTTCTTCTATAATGACCAAAAGGCCTTAAATGATCTTTAAGCACATGTGTTCCAGCACCGGTATGAAGAAAATGATAGTAATATTGATGGTAATAACTGAATTATCCGGTAACTTCACACTTCATAGTAGATATTCTCGGACTAAGAAATTCCTCTAATTAGTTAAAATTTCAAAATGGCTTCACATCGAGGCAATGATGCCTAGAAGAGTCTTTACATCCTGCTGACGTGAGAATAGCATAATCTCCGCGCTAGAAGCTTGCTTCTACTTAACCATTTAATAGACTCGCGTTTTCTTCCACCGTGACTAGTTTAGTAAGCTAAGCACATCATCCATTACAGCACACTCCTGGGGCTGGGAAATGTGTCCACAATGGTCTAGTGGAACGAACTATCACAAGTGCAATGCGTGGGCTCAGGCATTTACTTTTAAGAGGCACAAACAGATTTACTTTACCTTTGGTAACCTCAAGAGAAAGCTGTTATAATCGAGAATCCGCATTAAACATCACGTTCCTTCATTCCAAACTGGGCAGAGCCGGTTTACGTTGGAAAATGACATAAGTGGTGGTCAGGGTAAACAGAAATACTGTCACCAGTAAACTTACTTACATTAGAAAATTTTATTTTATTTGATGAACTGATAGCTGTCTAAAGGAACAGGGCTCTTATTTTACTTGTACTTGATGGAACTAGAGACGTTGAAAAATTTGGTGCTGGTCTGTGATTCGAATTCGTATCTCCTCTTTCGAGGATCTGAATCTCTCGGAACAGTATAGTTCAATCATTTCATTCCTATTCCCAAGACTTCTCTAGGTCTCCTCCAAAGGTAAATATGTGGGTCCGAATCCTGATCCAGTACAAAAATATTCATAATTTTATTTCAAGCTCTATCATGTGCACACCGGCCTGCTAGTGGAAATTAACGTACATTTTTAATGTCTGTTCATGTTGCCAACAATTTCTGGACAAACACGCACACATCTTACTGTTGGTGAGTAAGCTATTGATACTTAAGCAATATTCGTGGACAATAAAGAAGAACGATAGGAGTGTGGTTCGATTGTCGCTCAGGCACAAAAGTTTGTGTCCTTATTTTAGATTAAACACCTATCAGCTGGCAACAAAAACCGATACGTAACATTTGATTTTAATTAGTTAACAATCCGATTACGTCTTGGGTTCGTATCTCCTTCGCAGAACTTCACATCATGCGCTTCATCTTTAAATTCATACACACTTCGTTACTTCTGAATTGAGGTATATCAGACATCTTTCATGGTTAGTTAACAGGGATGAAAGGGACTAGATAGGAGTCCCGGTTTATTACAAAAACTGTCGTCTTTTATTTTCAGGTTTAGATTTGGTTACTGGTATATGCGAAAATTTCTGTACTTCATGGCTCTTCATGGATAGTCAGCAATATGATATGATTAGATTAGATTAGATTAATACTTGTTCGATAAATCATGAATACGACATTTCGTAATGATGTGGAACGAGTCACTTTAATGAATGATTTCTTTACATACCAGTATTCAGCAGCCTTTTCAGTAGTTGCAAGGGCAACAGTCTGGATGATTGACTGATCTGGCCTTGTAACAATAACCAAAACGGCCTTGCTGTGCTGGTACTGCGAACGGCTGAAAGCAAGGGGAAACTACGGCCGTAATTTTTCCCGAGGGCATGCAGCTTTACTGTATGATTAAATGATGATGGCGTCCTCTTGGGTAAAATATTCCGGAGGTAAAATAGTCCCCCATTCGGATCTCCGGGCGGGGACTACTCAAGAGGATGTCGTTATCAGGAGTAAGAAAACTGGCGTTCTACGGATCGGAGCGTGGAATGTCAGATCCCTTAATCGGGCAGGTAGGTTAGAGAATTTAAAAAGGGAAATGGATAGGTTAAAGATAGATATAGTGGGAATTAGTGAAGTTCGGTGGCAGGAGGAACAAGACTTTTGGTCAGGCGAATACAGGGTTATAAATACAAAGTCAAATAGGGGTAATGCAGGAGTAGGTTTAATAATGAATAGGAAAATAGGAATGCGGGTAAGCTACTACAAACAGCATAGTGAACGCATTATTGTGGCCAAGATAGATACGAAGCCCACACGTACTATAGTAGTACAAGTTTATATGCCAACTAGCTCTGCAGATGACGAAGAAATTGAAGAAATGTATGATGAAATAAAAGAAATTATTCAGATAGTGAAGGGAGACGAAAATTTAATAGTCATAGGTGACTGGAATTCGAGTGTAGGAAAAGGGAGAGAAGGAAACGTAGTAGGTGAATATGGATTGGGGCTAAGAAATGAAAGAGGAAGCCGCCTGGTAGAATTTTGCACAGAGCACAACTTAATCATAGCTAACACTTGGTTTAAGAATCATGATAGAAGGTTGTATACATGGAAGAACCCTGGAGATACTAAAAGGTATCAGATAGATTATATAATGGTAAGACAGAGATTTAGGAACCAGGTTTTAAATTGTAAGACATTTCCAGGGGCAGATATGGACTCTGACCACAATCTATTGGTTATGACCTGTAGATTAAAACTGAAGAAACTGCAAAAAGGTGGGAATTTAAGGAGATGGGACCTGGATAAACTGAAAGAACCAGAGGTTGTACAGAGTTTCAGGGAGAGCATAAGGGAACAATTGACAGGAATGGGGGAAAGAAATACAGTAGAAGAAGAATGGGTAGCTTTGAGGGATGAAGTAGTGAAGGCAGCAGAGGATCAAGTAGGTAAAAAGACGAGGGCTAGTAGAAATCCTTGGGTAACAGAAGAAATATTGCATTTAATTGATGAAAGGATAAAATATAAAAATGCAGTAAATGAAGCAGGCAAAAAGGAATACAAACGTCTCAAAAATGAGATCGACAGGAAGTGAAAAATGGCTAAGCAGGGATGGCTAGAGGACAAATGTAAGGATGTAGAGGCTTATCTCACTAGGGGTAAGATAGATACCGCCTACAGGAAAATTAAAGAGACATTTGGAGATAAGAGAACCACTTGTATGAACATCAAGAGCTCAGATGGAAACCCAGTTCTAAGCAAAGAAGGGAAAGCAGAAAGGTGGAAGGAGTATATACAGGGTCTATACAAGGGCGATGCACTTGAGGACAATATTATGGAAATGGAAGAGGATGTAGATGAAGATGAAATGGGAGATACGATACTGCGTGAAGAGTTTGACAGAGCACTGCAAGACCTGAGTCGAAACAAGGCCCCCGGAGTAGACAACATTCCATTGGAACTACTGACGGCCTTGGGAGAGCCAGTCCTGACAAAACTCTACCATCTGGTGAGCAAGATGTATGAAACAGGCGAAATACCCTCAGACTTCAAGAAGAATATAATAATTCCAATCCCAAAGAAAGCAGGTGTTGACAGATGTGAAAATTACCGAACAATCAGTTTAATAAGCCACAGCTGGAAAGTACTGACACGAATTCTTTGCAGACGAATGGAAAAATTAGTAGAAGCCGACCTCGGGGAAGATCAGTTTGGATTCCGTAGAAATACTGGACCACGTGAGGCAATACTGACCTTACGACTTATCTTAGAAGAAAGATTAAGGAAAGGCAAACCTACGTTTCTAGCATTTGTAGACTTAGAGAAAGCTTTTGACAATGTTGACTGGAATACTCTCTTTCAAATCCTAAAGGTGGCAGGGGTAAAATACAGGGAGCGAAAGGCTATTTACAATTTGTACAGAAACCAGATGGCAGTTATAAGAGTCGAGGGGCATGAAAAGGAAGCAGTGGTTGGGAAGGGAGTGAGACAGGGTTGTAGCCTATCCCCGATGTTATTCAATCTGTATATTGAGCAAGCAGTAAAGGAAACAAAAGAAAAATTTGGAGTAGGTATTAAAATCTATGGAGAAGAAATAAAAACTTTGAGGTTCGCCGATGATATTGTAATTCTGTCAGAGACAGCAAAGGACTTGGAAGAGCAGTTGAACGGAATGGATGGTGTCTTGAAGGGAGTATATAAGATGAACATCAACAAAAGCAAAACGGGGATAATGGAATGTAGTCGAATTAAGTCGGGTGATGTTGAGGGTATTAGATTAGGAAATGAAACACTTACAGTAGTAAAGGAGTTTTGCTATTTGGGGAGCAAAATAACTGATGATGGTCGAAGTAGAGAGGATATAAAATGTAGACTGGCAATGGCAAGGAAATCGTTTCTGAAGAAGAGAAATTTGTTAACATCGAGTATAGATTTAAGTGTCAGGAAGTCATTTCTGAAAGTATTTGTATGGAGTGTAGCCATGTATGGAAGTGAAACATGGACGGTAAATAGTTTGGACAAGAAGAGAATAGAAGCTTTTCAAATGTGGTGCTACAGAAGAATGCTGAAGATTAGATGGGTAGATCACATAACTAATGAGGAAGTATTGAATAGGATTGGGGAGAAGAGAAGTTTGTGGCACAACTTGACCAGAAGAAGGGATCGGTTGGTAGGACATGTTCTGAGGCATCAAGGGATCACCAATTTAGTATTGGAGGGCAGCGTGGAGGGTAAAAATCGTAGGGGGAGACCAAGAGATGAATACACTAAGCAGATTCAGAAGGATGTAGGTTGCAGTAGGTACTGGGAGATGAAGAAGCTTGCACAGGATAGAATAGCATGGAGAGCTGCATCAAACTAGTCTCAGGACTGAAGACCACAACAACAACAACAACCAGTATTCAATTTCTTTACAACAATTTTTTACCCTCTCTCTCTCTCTCTCTCTCTCTCTCTCTCTCTCTCTCTCTCTCACACACACACACACACACACACACACATTCTCTTTTTATTTTTATTTGTTTGTTGTGCTCTACTATCGGCGAGGCACGAAAACGTCCGTGAATGAGTTTCTTAGTTTTGAGTACAGTTACGAAATATATATAAAAACTACTATGAGAGTTACTGATTTATGATGCTTAGTAGCAGTCAGTTCTGAGTATTATTAGTAACTAAGCTCCAGTCCCTAAGCCTAGTTATAGAAATGCGAATCACACGCATTACGTATTCCAGGCCGTAGCAACCGCGTCTTTGAGGCGCCAGCTATGGTCAGTTCCCAGCCCGCTGTAGGATCACATCGGTTCGTCTTCTTTCTGCTGGTAATGTAACTGAGATTTGGCAACAACGCAAGGTATGTTTGGCAACTCTGTGATCCACGAGTTACCTCCTGGTGTGCACGGAATTAAGCCTCAAAGTTCACTTGGTTTCTCGTGTCATTTCCATTGAATAACCTGAGTTGTTATCGCATGAGGTGTAACAGAAGATTGTAAATATACGGTTTTCAACCCAGGAAAGTCATTGAACGTGGCAATCGCAACTAATCTCGTCCTGTAAGTAGCGGGTTACGAGTTCTAGCCCCTATTGGCCTCGTAAGAGGAAGGCGCAGACCATATCTATCCGCTAGCTCCGTATTGTTGTGCTGAAATGTGGAAACGCGACTGTTATGGTTCGCGGTTCGAGCCCTGCTGGGTGTAACGTTTTCATTCTTTCTGTGTAATAGCTGCAAGCAGTCAGATCAAACATCGATAAGCAAATCGTAAGAAAATACTTTCAGCTCATAGTACAATGGTGAAAAACTTACAATGCTGCACAACAGGTAACGCCTCTTTCCGCTGCTGACAAGCAAATTTTGGGTTTCTAGGAATACGTAACTTTATTTATGAAATGTCACGTTCGCATACCTGTTGAGTATGACATAGCATACCATTTAAACACAGACCCAATCGAAATCTAAGTGAGTAGTATTTTACTAATTCGCGCAGATAGAGGCACGCTTGTGTACAGATACTCAGTTTTGTTAACACAGACTTACTTTGGTCGTAAGGTAATCATGGGTAGTTTTATTTCATTTCTTACAATACAGTGCACAGTTTTCGTAAGGTTTCTTTTAGTGTTGTTAAAACAATACTAAACATGGGAGAGAAATTGATCATCGACGATATATGCGAATTCTCTGATGTTATCTATAACAGTCTGACAATGCACATGGAGTTTATTGATTACATGCATGTAGAAAACTTGTTCTGAGTTAAAGCTGTCAAACAAGGTTTGAAGAAGAATAAAACGCTACTACCAGGTGACAGCTAATTTAGAAAATACTTTTCTGTCTATTTTGGCACGATGCGCTCTCCCCATACATAATATAAAAGCACCGAGCGCATCTGCTGCCTGGCCATCTATTAAACCTGAAAAGAACAAAATGACGCGGAAGTTAGCCTTTTTCTACATGTGACTATTTTGGGTTGAGAAGTGAAGAGAATTATGTTCAAAGTTCCATTAAATTGTCAACTTCAGCAGACATCAGAATTGCATTTGAAAAAAAAGAAATGTAGTAGCGAATGTAATAGAACACGCGACGCCTTATCAACAGTGCGAGACGCTTACCGTCACGCTACTAGCTGTGACGGAGCTGCAGCCCCTCTGAGAGTGAACAACAGCACCTCCAGAACTTCAGCATTCCACAGTGCTGTGAGATAATGCATATGACAGGACATAGACTTCTGAGAGACAGACAGTTACAGCATTTATTTTGCACTGCATGATGGTTTCAACAGATAGCGCAACAGAGTAGCTTAAATGGAAAGGAACACTTCCTATTTAAATTTCTGCATCCTACACTGCCGGCAGTTCTGTGTAGGTGGCAGTTACGTTATTTTATTTCGGTGATTACAAAATAGAGTCGAATGTATGCACTGGGTAGCCAAGGCAGCTAGTTCATGGCGATTTGGTCAACCAAGTAAATGAATGTACTGAACATCCTGCAAACCACTACAGGGAGCCTGTGTGTCAGAATTCTCATCTTGTGTGCCGCAGCGGTGTTATGATAGAGAAATAAGTTGTAGAGAAGAGGGTTTGGTGGTCTGTAGGACTGATGATAGTTTCATATGATGTTGGACTCGGTTCGATTCTAGCTTCTGCCGATGTTTTTTGATAGGGTGAGGCAGATTCTATTCTCTTCTGGCTACGCCAAGTAAAGAAGGTATAATGGCATTGTGGTCTGAAAATCACATTAAACATGATATTCCTTCTCTACAAAGTAGACGTTAGGTGGAACCACAATAAAGTAAGGAGTGGCGACATGTAGAAACTCTATCACCAGTAACCTTTCGTATACTAGTTATTTATTTCTAGTGACGAAGCAAACCCCGTGTATGGTCACAGGACACTTATTCCGTCTTTTATTTGAGCTACTGTATGTCGATAAAATTGTTTCTGAACTGGGAATGCAACTCAGACCGCCCTTAACGCGGAAATTGATCCCTTCGTGACAATACAGCTCGACTACAACTTGTTGTTTGTTCAAAACTGCAGATTCCTCAACATCTCCACATATTGCGCATGAATGGGTTGGAATCCTGGCCCAGCACTAAACTTTTCACTATTTGTTACCAAGCTCTAGCATGAGAACACCTATCTGCTGGTGGATAACAATTTTTATTTTTAATGCATTTTCATTCGTTGTCAACACTAACGATATCTGACGTTTTTGATTCCCAGTGAGACACAGAACTATTTTCGAGATCACTGTAAGTTCAAGGATGTTATTCCGAGCTGCTGGTGGAGAAAAATTCGGTAAGTGTCGTCTCTTTGTATGTAGTCAACAACGATGTGTTTGGGGTTCGATTCTCAGTCAGCACTGAAAACTTCGTCATACTATTTCTAGTTCAAACATGCTCACATGTCGCTGTTGGTGTAACAAACCCATAGTTGACGTTCCTTTTCTGTAGAATATAACAGCGATACGTGCCGGGTTGGAGTCCTGGGAAGGAAAAATTAATGTTTCATCTCGTCATTTCATTTAATACATCTAGCTACTGCCGAGAAAATCCGATATGTCAAAGTTGTTTGTACTTCGATAACAATCCGATTAGGTTCTGGGTTCGAATCCCTGTCCAACACAAAGCTTTACCTCACTGCATTTCATGTAAGTTACTTGTGAAGTAGCAATATTCAACACCTCTCGTAGTTCGTTAACAGGGACAATAGATGCTGGGTAGGAATTCGCGTCCCTTAAAAATGTTACGTTATGTAATTTAAAGTTGATATTTGCTAACTGATACTGACCAAAAATGAGGTATATCACTCTCTTTATGCCTAGTCAGGAATGACTGTTAATTTCCTTCAGCCACAAAATCTTTGCCTGCATGATTGGTTCAAATGGCTCTGAGCACTATGGGACTCAATATCTGAGGTCATCAGTCCCCTAGAACCTAGAACTACTTAAACCTAACTAACCTAAGGACATCACACACATCCATGCCCGAGGCAGGATTCGACCGTAGCAGTCACGCGGTTCCGGACTGAAGTGCCTAGAACTGCACGGCCACCGCGGCCTAGCCTGCATGACCTGGGTTTGAATCCATATGCAGAACGAGTCGGTTCGTCGTGGTGAATGGCTCTGAGCACTATGCGACTTAACTTCTGAGATCATCAGTCGCCTAGAACTTAGAACTAATTAAACCTAACTAACCTAAGGACATCACACACATCCATGCCCGAGGCAGGATTCGAACCTGCGACCGGAGCGGTCACGCGGTTCCAGACTGAAGCGCCTTTAACCGCACAGCCACATCGGCCGGCTTCGGTTTGTCGTGTCATTTGAAGTTCATACATATTCTCAACTAGCTGCTCGTGAATAACGTAAATTTTTAATGACATTTTGTGTTAAATAACATGTATGGTATGTTACTTTGAAGAGGAAATCATGAATACGACGAACTTACTACGTGCATTACCTATCTGACGTAATAATGAGAGTGCTAACATTTCAGGTATGTCATTTATTGCAATAAATGCGAGCTTACAAGCCTTAAGGACTGTCTTATCTGTGATGAGGTGTTCTCTGATATTTTTAGTATCGTGGTATTACTTTACATCCTGAGTTATTGCGATACAGAGCAGTGTTTTCCAGTGGTGACTTGTTGGAACCTTTTTCAATAGTCAAACGACTGTATCAAGGAGCGATTAGAGGACCTGCTAGACAGCTGCGTTTTGTGGGTTGTATGGGAATCAGGCGAAATGCAATCCAGATCGTTCGGATACTTTTGAGCATGACTGTACTTTGTTAACTATCCAATTAGGTGCTGGGTTCGCATCCCTGTCACAAGCTTTATGTGATGGCATTTCAATTTTAAACATGAGCATACCTTGTTCATTGTGAATGACACCATATTTAACGTCGTTGGGGGTAGTTCCCAGGACGCTAACTGTTATGACAGAATTCCCAGTTCAGTACAAACATTTTCGTCATTTATTTTCAGGATCTGAATTGATAACTGATATTGCTGCAAACGTCTATACTTCACGTCTCTTTATGCCTAGTGATCCAGTCTCAATAAGGCACAAACAAAGCTTAGCTTAGTTAGCAATGACTATAGGTGCTGGGTTTGATTCCAGGTCCTGAACGACAACGTTGGTCATGTCATTTAAAGTTCAAATTTGTGTACACGTAGCTGTTGATGTGTTACGAGAACAATGATATTACTGGTGATTCGCTGTTAATGTTGAGATTTTCTTAGAGTGCTTGTCGCCGTTAATCGCGTTTTTCTACTGTTTCGTCCAATATCCAGTATCCAGAGCCACTCGCCATTGAGCGACCTTCAGCACGTGGATGGAAAACCTTTTAGAGAGCGAAAAACTTTTTCCCAATTGCTGTACAGCTTTGTAACTCCTTATATTGTCTCAAGTATTTAATTTTGACTAAGAGTTACTGTACGGTATATGTAAAATAATCCGTTTTCTCAGTACTTTTGGAACATCACTTGTTGTAATTAAGGTTAGTTTATGAGTGTTATGGGGTGTCTCATCGCTAAGAACGTGTTTTCTAATATGTTTTGTATGACGATATTAGTTGACGCTTAGACTGACTGCCATAAAGACCTTTGGTCTCTTAGTAGTCTCTTGCGGTACCCATTGTGTGTAGTCAAACGACTGTACCCCACGGGGTTTTGGTGTTTAGAGGACCTGCAACACAGCTACGTTATGTGGTTGTATTCGGCAGTGACCCACTTTTTTTGCTGTCAACTGTACGTAGTGGTTACAAAATATAAATATAGACCACACTTCTTATGATTACAGGGCTATTACAAATGATTGAAGCGATTTCATAAATTCACTGTAGCTCCATTCATTGACATATGGTCACAACACACTACAGATACGTAGAAAAACTCATAAAGTTTTGTTCGGCTGAAGCCGCACTTCAGATTTCTGCCGTCAGAGCGCTCGAGAGCGCAGTGAGACAAAATGGCGACAGGAGCCGAGAAAGCGTATGTCGTGTTTTTTCAAGCAGTCATAACAGTGCAACGACACTTCAGGACGAAGTTCAACAAAGATCCACCAACTGCTAACTCCATTCGGCGATGGTATGCGCAGTTTAAAGCTTCTAAATGCCTCTGTAAGGGAAATTCAACGGGTCGGCCTGCAGTGAGTGAAGAAACGGTTGAACGCGTGCGGGTAAGTTTCACGCGTAGCCCGCGGAAGTCGATGAATAAAGCAAGCAGGGAGCTAAACATACCACAGCCGACGGTTTGGAAAATCTTACGGAAAAGGCTAAAGCAGAAGCCTTACCGTTTACAATTGCTACAAGCCCTGACACCCGATGACAAAGTCAAACGCTTTGAATTTTCGGCGCGGTTGCAACAGCTCATGGAAGAGGATGCGTTCAGCGCGAAACTTGTTTTCAGTGATGAAGCAACATTTTTTCTTAATGGTGAAGTGAACAGACACAATGTGCGAATCTGGGCGGTAGAGAATCCTCACGCATTCGTGCAGCAAATTCGCAATTCACCAAAAGTTAACGTGTTTTGTGCAATCTCACGGTTTAAAGTTTACGGCCCCTTTTTCTTCTGCGAAAAAAACATTACAGGACACGTGTATCTGGACATGCTGGAAAATTGGCTCATGCCACAACTGGAGACCGACAGCGCCGGCTTCTTCTTCCAACAGGATGGTGCTCCACCGCACTTCCATCATGATGTTCGGTATGTCTTAAACAGGAGATCATGATCAGCAATTCATGTCATGGCCTCCACGCTCTCCCGACTTAACCCCATGCGATTTCTTTCTGTGGGGTTATGTGAAAGATTCAGTGTTTAAACCTCCTCTACCAAGAAACGTGCCAGAACTGCGAGCTCGCATCAACGATGCTTTAGAACTCATTGATGGGGACATGCTGCGCCGAGTGTGGGAGGAACTTGATTATCGGCTTGATGTGTGCCGAATCACTAAACGGGCACATATCGAAAATTTGTGAATGCCTAAAAAAACTTTTTGAGTTTTTGTATGTGTGTGCAAAGCATTGTGAAAATATCTCAAATAATAAAGTCATTGAGGAGCTGCGAAATCGCTTCAATCATTTGTGATAACCCTGTACTTCAAAGGTATAATAGTTCAACATATTCGAAACTATGCAATGAATTCTCTCTATTCTCCCATAGGTTTATGGATGTAAGGGGCTTGTTTTTAGCTTGTGAATTTGGAACAATCGACACAGCTGCTTCATAAGATTGGTCATGAAACTGGTATCCTGTTCTGTAATTAACATGTCCAGGATGCCAAACGTGAGCAACCAATTACTTACTAATGCTTGAGCAATTGTACTCTATTTTTAGTCAGGAATAGCAACCATTATCAAACAACAAGAGAAAGGGTCAATAATAATCTATTTGTATTTATGTCTTGTTGGTGTCTTATTAAATGGACCTAAAATGTCCGTTCCAAGCTTTTCAAACATTTTACACGATTCCCATATACATTGTAATAGAATCGGTCGGTGGTTAAGATCAGCTTATTGTGCAGAAGGTACTCAGTTCATGACGTATTGCTCGACATTTCGATTTCTAGTCCTCTACCAAAATTTTTTGGCAATTTGTCTAACAGTTTCTCTTTGCCCAAAAAGGCCTATCAACATATGGTTGGACCATAATAATAACGACAGAGGTTTGTAATATTATAGATTACTGCTAACATCTCCTTCTCAGTTGTGGAATAATTTTGCTCTGCTTTGTTCAACTGTCGGGATGAGTATACTACATTATGCTCTTTACCATATATATTCTACCCTGGGACACCCCATCATCATAAGCAGAATCAATTCTTTCTCAAAATTGAGGAGCACTGAAACCAAGCCGGACGTGAGTGCTCGTTTTAAAGTATCGAATGTTAGACACATCAAGCAGACCACTCAAATATTGCACGTTTTCGTAACAAACGGTTCAAAGGTCTGAAAATTTCAACGAAGACTTATGAATCGACGATAATAATTACTGAAACCGATGGAACTCTGCAACTCTTTAACTGCCTTCGGTGTCGAAAAAATTTTGAAGTGTTGAGACCAAGTGTGAATCTGTTCTCACAACTTCTCTGCTGCTGAATACCATTTATCGATGCTTAGTATTAGATTTGCTGTTCTCAGTCTTTCGACTACCTCCTCCTCCATCGTACATGCTCTTCCATGTCCTTTGATAACTCTGTTATGTCATCCAAATAGATCCCCTAAGTACACCATCCGACAATTTCTAAAAGGAGGTGGGTGCTAGAACGGCGTTCGGCGTTATTGGAAATGACTCTCCTGGAACGGAAAAAACTGTCTTTGGTCGATCTTCTGGCCAAACTTGCAGAGCATGCTACTCGCTCTTTAAATACATTGTAAGGAAAGAGTTACTTTTACCCAAACTGTTGTGAGTCTCTGTTATGTTTGTTATCTGATATGAGTCAGTGAGCGTTCGTGCATTGAGATATCGGTAGTGAAAACAAAATCTTTACACTCTGGTGCCATCTGGTGACCTCTTCAAGACCACAATTACGTGTGCTCCTCAGGGACTATCACTATACTCAGTAATACCATTTCCAAGCTGCTGGTCGATGATCTCTTCCATTATCGATTGCATACACTTTTGGAAGACGATATGGGGTTTTGTACACAGGAACATTACTTCCTGCTGGTTATCTGTGTTGCTTGAGTTGCGTTGCTGGTAATGTACCGCGAAGATTAAACCGCTCTATGAACTGCAGTTTTAAAACTTGCATTGAGTTTCTATCATGTGCCTGTAATTGTTTCACTTTCTCACGTAATGCAGAGGCATTGATGGTTGACTAACGGCTGAGCTCCTGACTTGACATATCCATGGCATTTTCCTCCAAAATATCCAAACTAGCAATTAGTATACGTAGATTTACTTCATTTCTCCCAAAATTATCAAGACTGACTGGAACCATAAACTCTCCATCCAGTTCACTGACGTGTATTATACTTCAGCTTACAAAACGCTGTGACTTATCCAGTTCTTCGTTAGTTTTCAATGGCTTCACAACATATAATAAATCTCGAGCGGTTCTAGGCGCTACAGTCTGGAACCGCGTGACCGCTATGGTCGCCGGTTCGAATCCTGCCTCGGGCATGGATGTGTCTGATGTCCTTAGGTTAGTTAGGTTTAAGTAGTTCTAAGTTCTAAGGGACTGATGACCTTAGAAGATGAGTCCCATAGTGCTCAGAGCCATTTGAACCATATAGTAAATCTTCAGGTAGGTCCATATCTATGCTCATCCAGATAAACTTCGCTGCATCTCATGGTATCGCATCACGTGAACTGATCTTTAGAGCCCGAGGTAACAGTTTACTGGGTAGCGAATCTTGTGACAATGCAACACTTGTACCTGTTGCCCCTAGCGAAAACAATGTCCAACCAAGTTAAACCGTACGCTTCGAAGGGTCAGTTTTTGGGTGATGTTTAACAAGAAAGTTGAGTCTCAGGATCGCACAACACACCAAAACACGGCAATACTTCTACATGCTCTCGAAAACACCCAATTCTTACGTTAAAACTGAACAGCGTTGGTCCCAAAGACTTAATGCCATTGTCACCTACTCCGTGAATCCTATACCGTGGCGACAGCAGTCTCTTTCTGCCCAAAATATCCATACTAACTACTGACATGCGAGCCCCTGTGTCCACCAGAAACTTATGTTCCCTGCCATTTACTTTACCTAGCAAGTGAAAACGTTTCTGCTGTCTCGTGTTTTACTGGGAATGATGTTCGATGGATGAGGTACCCCTGCTCCCGTTTAACGATCGATTATTAGGACCTTTCTTGTGCCATACTTCCTTTCAATAATCGCGTGCTTTGTGCTTTACGAGCCCCTCCCCCCCCCCCCCCCCCCCCACTTTCATAACATTCAGGCAGACAACATTTGTTCCTGATATGGCCCGTGTGCACGCGCTTAAAGTACTTCACTTCAGATGAAAAACCACCGCGATCACTCTGTCTTCCTGTAGGAACTTTGATCTCCTCCAACTGTATAGCAATCCTAATGGCAGCAGACAAGTCATCTGGGTTCTCCATTCTGATCCATTCTGACATATCGGCAGAAATACCTCTTCGAAACATATCCAGAGTCCTACCCTCTGCCTCGTACAGAATCACTCTATTGACCTCCGCATTCAGCGTTAGGTTAGACCTTTGAGATTTCGGTTTCCCAATCCTAACAGAGAAGGTGTCCACTCATTCGCAGTGCGTTTGCAATAATGTATTGAGTTTCTCCCTCAGGAATCTCACGCTTTTCTACTTCCATTAGCACTGTATGAGACCATTAGCCAGTTAATCAAATGTTATGAACATGCTGGAGTCTGGTGGTACATAAATTAGAATTAGCGCCACCAACTAAATTTAATATAGGCGCATTCGAGGATATTTCTTCCAATCGTTTTCCCAAGTTGGCAGCAGCCTTTACATCACTAATAAAAAAGATAAAAACAGATACATCTTAGTTTGCTTATCCCGAAAATGGCACTATGAGGTTTGCTGCTGCGGGATTCATGGAATGGGTGAGTACGTAAAACACGGTGTTATTCTCTCCTGAATCAAGGAGCTCTTGCCACCAACGGCTTCCCATTAAGCTATTCTCTCACGCCATGCTTCATTGTCTTGCCCTGTTACATCGTGATTTGTAGCAGTGCAGCCATGTGACCCTTCAAAGCTTCCACAGTTTCATTCAAGGTCCCTGCTGGCGTGTCTGGCATTTGTGTAAGCACCGTCTGCAGTTATACCAGAAAAGATGGAAACTGTACACACAATAGGCAAAAAAAGAAGGAATTAAACTACACTTAATCTTCAGGCCACATCGTAGCCCTGCGTGATTTTGTGCACTGGGGTGCTTCGTGACCAATCCTTCTACACCTACTACAATTGGCTGACACGGTTTGAACACATAGCAAGTCATGCCCAAATAAAATGCTGTACGGACACCTCAATAGCTGCAAGTAAACTTCTCCAGTGTTTCCAAGGAACTGAGACAAGTTTGCAGATTCCTGCTTTCTAACAAACGACGCTACGTACTGTAAAGGCGTATTATTACGGTCCCTACGACTCAGCATGGCCATACGAAAGTGCAGTTGCGAACTTACTCTCGTACCTGTTGTCTTCACATTTGGGTTGTATAGACAGTCAGTCAACATGATCATACGAAAATGCAGCTACAAATTTCTTCTCGTAGTTGTTGTCTTCACATATGGGTTGTATAGACAGTCAGCTGATATTGTCATAGAATTGTGTGCGTGTGGCACAGGATGTAGACGTTTCTACCACTGGCAGGTATAAGACACCAGGTACAAGAGTCTAGTTCCAGACTTCTACAGTTGTCAGGAGAGAGCCGGATGGAAAGCAGTGCTGAGGACCTAGCTACGCCCAAGGGCGCAAAGGAAACATCATTGACAACAACACATTTATCAGGCAGTAATACAGGTTTGTCTTCCAAAGTGCGGCGCCACAGTGGACTCGGCATAGCAGAGGCTTCATCAACAGAGGAAGGCTGGCAAGCGCTCGACTTGCAATTCCGTTAGCGCAGCGAAGCGTCAGGTGTTAGCGGTTACGTCACAGAGCGATCATCGAGCCGTGGGCGCTGGTCGCCTCCAACTCCATCTATCGATCTCCGTAGTGCTCTCGTCCACATTGAAGATTCGCACTCAGGAGTCACATACCCAGGTTCAGCTGAAGTACTCGCTGACTCACAGGAATCGGCTCTCAGCCCCCGTTTATGAGACAGGAGCTGGCACTATCAGTGTCGGCGCCGGAATGGGATGAGCATTAGCAGTGGCCCTCCCTTTTGAAGGCAGATGACAGAAAGCATTCACGTCACGCAGGTGAATCGTCCAGCAGGTCTACAGGGGTGATGGTGGCCTCCGCGCCCCATCAGCATTGCTTCGGAAGTTGGCAGTGCAGCTGGCAGCAGCAGCGTCCTTTCAGCAAGACTCGCGGATCCGCAGACGACCTGAGACAGATAGGTGTGCCGAGGGTCGGCCTCCACAGCCTCTCACTGGATAGCAGCAACTGAAACAAAGGGTGTGACTAGGCACTGGGCAGTCGACAATTATCACTCAACAATCAGATATTCGTTATGAAGCGCTGGGTGTTTATGCTGGGCCTTCCCGTGTGTTCAGACGTGGAGAGATGGCAATGCCATCGTGTGTATTTCCTCTCTATCAGCTTTCCTAGTGACTTCAGTCTTTCGCTACTTCAACTTTCTGGGGCTCTTTGGTGCTGGTTCAGCGCCTCAGTAGTTATTGTCGTGTTGTACATAGGCCTTCTTACGACATTCTGTTTTCTCACTAGTATGACGTTATCTCGCGTCTTCCATGATTTCATTATGCTTGCGTGTCTGCTGCAACTTTCTCAGCATTTTACTCTATCTGGCAGTCTATTGGTCATTGACTAAGGTATTATCACTTGCGGGAGCTACCTAGGTAGAACTCGGATGGGTTTTAGTGTTGTCCACTTGAGATACTATCCTGGGGCGTTACAGTACCAAAGCATTCAGCACCAAGTTCAGAGGCGAAGGCCTCAGTTTCTAGTCTACAACTGACTGCTCACTTATTCCCACCAAGAATCTCAGCAGCCAATCATCTGAAAGTTATACCAGTTCACCAATGGCATTTTCTTTTCTTGTAACAAAATCCCCCACCAGAAGAAGCTTGAAGTTAGGAGCCAGTTGTCTCGATTTCATTTCCAATTCTGCAAAAACTGCTCATAACTAGGTGTCCTCCTGACTTCACACCAGTTTCAGCAATTGGTGCCTTCTCAAGCAGCAGCTAGCTTCACAACACAGGACGTGTTAAAAACTAAAACTCTGTGCTCGATGCTTTCCCTCAACTCTACGATATCTATTGAACATGTAACATGTCAGGGTTGTTCTGTCCTGTCTTTTGGTCAGCTGGGTGACGTATTTTTAGGTGAAAGGAATTTTCTGAGAATGGACTGGGCACCCATCTCCTGCTAGACGGATTTTCATTGTCCGGAATGAATGCTTTCAGCTTGGATTTTCGAAGTGGCCACGCGCAATAAACTGCACAATAATGTGGGAGACAGTAGGACTCGAGGTGACTTTTCCTAAGACAACACAGAATTGCCTTCAATCTGTCAGTCCCCTGACTAGGACTTCCATTAAGCACGTGGTCACTCGACCTGCAGAGGGCCGGTTTCGGTGTGCCACTCTTGCGACTCTCCTGTCTCGTATCTTTAGTGCATCCCAATGCTGAAGATCTACCAGAAAAGCAATTGGACCAGTCATCTCTGAAACCTCCGTCCGAAGGGGCCCAACGGTACTTACCGACCGCCGTGTCATCCTCAGCCTACAGGCACCACAGGATACCTATAATCGAATTAATCCACATCAAAAGACGCATTATATCGGACCCTGTGTAAACTCGCATGCCGTTGCATTACCTATCACATAGGAATGAAAAGAGACGAGCCAAATGGCTTGCCGCTTTTCAGCTGGGCAACTTGATTAAAATACAGACATCTTGTATGACAAATATACTACGTTTCTACAAATCTTCATAATTTTTCAGCGGCTGCTCTTTTTCATCAAATATTAGAAAAAGAAACCCAGTACTAAAGGCATCCTGTTATGACAACCAGTGGCATTACCGCATTACGTAGGAATGAGAGCTACCTGTGTTGTAATAGGAAGGACGTGCGTTCGAGTACTGATTTTCACTACAGGTTTTACTGTCAAGTACTGAAAAATGTCAAACAATAAAAAATACAATTTTGTGAGTGAAATAAGAAACACTCTGAATAAACTTAAAAAAGAAACATATGTGTTTAAAATTCCGTCGACAGTGAACTCGTCAGAGAAATAGCATATGTTTCGATCGGGAAAAATGAGGCAGCAAATGGACCTTTTCATTTCCAGAGAAACCGTCCGTCATTTGTCCTACGCGATTTAGGTTAACGATGGAAAATTTGAACTCATACGGCGGAAAGGGATTCAAATCGCCGTCCACCCACACAGGAACAAAATTAACAAGCTTATACTCAGTAGTCAAAAAATTATGCGTGAGCAATTAAAACAGTCATTAAAACAGTTTAGCAAAAGTGTGGAACTTTGAGACAGCCAGAATAGTGGTTCGAAGTATTTACCTGTCACTCCTGCCAACAGCAGACAGGTTGATCCAAGAGAGGTGTGTATTGTAAAGTAACTACAAAGGACCAAAGAAGGATGCCAGTAAATCAGTCAGTCCGAATCACAGATATGTCACACCTCCCATCAGTAATAAAAGGCGAAGGTACTCTTCCCCTTAACGTGCCCGGTGATACCGGCTGAAGGCCCCTTGTGTCACTATACACATGCACGCATAGATTCAAGCACTCTTCGCACTAGAGCACATCTACTTGCACTCACTAACATTCACGTTATCTACAAGACATCTAATTTATAATTTGGAACTGATAAGTACACTACTGGCCATTAAAATTGCTACACCACGAAAATGACGTGCTGCAGACGCGAAATTTAACCGACAGGACGAATATGCTGTGATATGCAAATGATTAGCTTTTCAGGACATTCACACAAGGTTGGCGCCTGTGGCGGCACCCACAACATGCTGACATGAGGAAAGTTTCCAACCGATTTCTCACACACAAACAGCAGTTGACCGGAGTTGCCTGGTGAAACGTTGTTGTGATGCCTCGTGTAAGGAGGATAAATGCGTACCATCACGTTTCCGACTTTGTTAAAGGTCGTATTGTAGCCTATCGGGATTGTGGTTTATCGTATCGCGACATTGCTGCTCGCGTTGGTCGAGATCCAATGACTGTTAGCAGAATATGGAATCGGTGGGTTCAGCGGGATAATACGGAACGCCGTGCTGGATCCCAACGGCCTCGTATCACTAGCAGTCGAGATGAAAGGCATCTTATCTGCATGGCTGTAACGGATCGTGCAGCCACGTCTCGATCCCTGAGTCAACAGATGGGACATTTGCAAGACAACAACCATCTGCACGAACAGTTCGACGACGTTTGCAGCAGCATTGACTATCAGCTCGGAGACCATGGCTGCGGCTACCCTTGACGCTGCATCACAGACAGGAGAGCCTGCAATGGTGTACTCAACGACGAACCTGGGAACACGAATGCCAAAACGTCATTTTTTCGGATGAATCCAGGTTCTGTTTACAGCATCATGATGGTCGCATCCCTGTTTGGCGACATCGCGGTGAACGCACATTGGAAGCGTTTATTCGTCATCGCCATACTGGCGTATCACCCGGCGTGATGCTATGGGGTGCCATTGGTTAAACGTCTCGGTCACCTCTTGTTCGCATTGACGGCACATTGAACAGTGGACGTTACATTTCAGATGTGTTACGCCCCATGGCTCTACCCTTCATTCGATCCCTGCGAAAACCTACATTTTAGCAGGATAATGCACGACCGCATGTTGCAGGTTCTGTACGGGCCTTTCTGGATACAGAAAATGTTCGACTGCTGTCCTGGCCAGCACATTCTCCATATCTCTCACCAATTGAAAACGTCTGGTCAGTGGTTGCCATGCAACTGGCTCGTCACAATACGCCAGTCACTGCTCTTGATGAACTGTGGTATCGTGTTGAAGCTGCATGGACAGCTGTACCTGTAAACGTCATCCAAGCTCTGTGTGAGCTTGCCAGGCGTATCAAGGCCGTTATTACGGCCAGGGGTGGTTGTTCTGGGTACTGATTTCTCAGGACCTATGCACCCAAATTGCGTGAAAATGTAATCACATGTCAGTTCTAGTACAATATATTTGCCCAATTAATACCCGTTTATCATCTGCATTTCTTCTTGGTGTAGCAAATTCAATGGCCAGTAGTGTAGTTATCGACTCTTATACGTAGTTAGCGGCGAAATTTGGAAGAACTTCTTCCAAATTTGTTTATTATATTTAATAACTAAAGGTAATATCAGCTGACTGTGCCACTTGAAATTAACTAAAAATTAAGGAACTGGGTGCGCCATCTGCAGGAAAATAACCAGAATATAATTTCAATGTCTCCCTCGCTGTCATTGGTTGGGCATCATGAAGTGTCAAACTAGAGCAGATGTCGAAGCACCCTGTTTCAGGCGCAGTAGCCAACTGTTTCTCATATAGCGAAGTGCCTACTCTCCCTCCCCTCCCTCCTCCCCCCACCCCTATTATGTCACCGTTAGCACACTGTACTATATTCCGTGGTCTGTCCGTGCATCCCACTGGCTACTTCATATCCTCCTTCTCACAAATTTAAATTTTTACACGTTATCTAAGTATCAATCATGCTGTGCCACAATACACCTTGGTTCAAGTCTCTCAGACCAGCGCCTAAAATGGTCCTCTGGAGGGCACCAGCAGTATTATCATTCTGTGGCAGTGCATGCTAGTTTCTCGGTCTGTGTCTCCAAGCAGTCTAAGATACTCTTTGGAGGATACGTTACTACATTTGTATCTAAAACACAGTTTCTGCGTAACAAAATAGACAACTACTGACTCTGCCATAAACTGCAGCTTGCAATAATTTAATAATCAGAAACTGTTGAGTGGTTTGGTTTATTGCATCTACGATGTTGTCATTTATTAGTAATTAATCACTCGTATTTTGGAAAACGTCTATATTTACAGAATACTAAAGTAATATCTAAACGTCATGTTAAGTGATGGGGACTTTGAAAGTATTTCCTTTTGTAGGGGCATATGACTTACAGAGCATATTAATTTGACAGTGACTCTGCGTTAATAATCACGAAGGTACGGACAACAAAATATTTGTTGTGCCTCTTGCAGTACAAAGTAGTATCATATATGCACTAAATCACTGCCCACCATATTATTAACAATATTTCCAAAGATTCTTATATTTATGTAAGCGTGTTGTTTGGCGCTTATATCCGTACCATCGTCGTTCGTAATGTGAACATATTTCGTGCTTATCTGCAAAACACTATAACATTTGATACAGTTACACTGCAATTGATATTTACATCGCAACTTGTCAGTTCGTGGCGTTTACTGAATTTGAATCACAGCCGTTAATCTATATGTATTTCACATAATTCCGTCGGTAATGGGGGAGGCGGTGGCAGCTGCTGATGTTAGATATTATTTTTTATATAAATTAACTTTTGGAGACAGTTTCTTTTCACAAATTAAAAGTAAAATGATCTGATATTATACTGTACCTTGTTGTATAAAACCTATTTCTATATAATCATAATTACAATCCCAAACAAAACAATTCACAACGACGCACCACGAAGGAATCATTCAAATGAGACGGGAAATCGGTAGATGTGATGTACATGTACAGAGAAAAAGATTAGAATTTCATGAAAATTACGTTGTTTACTCAAGACAGAAGATCTTCACAAACTCAACAAGTCAATAATGTGTTGGTCCACCTCTGGCTATAATGCAAGCAGTTATTCGGCTTGGCATCGATTGATAGGGTTCTTGTGTGTCCTACTGAGGGATAACGTGCCATTTTCTCCAAATGACGCATTAGATTGTCGAAATCACGAGTTGATCGCAGGTGCCCGCCATAATGCTTCAACCGTTCTCAATTGGGGAGAGATCCGCCGACCTTGCTGGCCAAAAGAGGATTTGGCAAGCACGAAGACAAGCAGTAGAAACTGTCGTCGTGCGCGAGAGGCCTTTATCTTGTTGAAATGTAACCCAAAAACGGCTTCCTGTGAAGGGAAATAGAACGGGACGTAGAATATCGTCTACGTACTGCTGTGCTGTAGGGGTACCGCGAATGACAACCAAAGGGATCCTGCTATGAAAAGGAATGGCACCCCAGAGCCATCGTTGTCGAAGTATATGGCGTGGCGAGCGACAGTGAGGTTTGTGTCGCACTACTGTATGGGGTGTTTCCAGACATGTGTTCAGCTTGGAATCTAATTGACTTCAGTAAAATAGTCTTCAGTGATGAGCCATATTTCGGTAACCAGTGCCGCTAGGACAACGGTGGGATACCAACCTGTCTGTCGCTCAGCGCACGGTCGGACAACCATGAGTGATGGTCTGTGGTGCCATTTCTTTTCATATCAGAACCCCTTTGGTTATCATCTACGGCATTTTACATCACACTT
Source organism: Schistocerca cancellata (assembly GCF_023864275.1). NCBI lineage: Eukaryota > Metazoa > Arthropoda > Insecta > Orthoptera > Acrididae > Schistocerca > Schistocerca cancellata. The sequence continues at coordinate 442,396,465 of NC_064628.1, read as the reverse complement.
GTACCTCAACGATATTCTACGTCCCGTTTTGTTTGGAGCATTACTGGCAGGGCCATCCAGACACGTCGGGATTTTGACGGTCTAACCCACCATTTGGACAGAATTTGATGTCCATCAGTAGGACATCCGGCAACTCTGTCAATCAACGCCAACCTGCTCATACAAGGCTCAGAGGTCAACCAAAGCGTCATTCACCTGCTCAGTTTGCTAAGACCTTTTTTGAATAAATCATCCAATTTTTCTGACATTTTAATCATCTGTCTGTCTGTACAGGGTGTCCCAAACATAACTCCGTGATATCAAAGACCCAGGAAGAAAACCACAGTAGATACGATAGTGAGTGGCTGGCTCTGAGCACTATGCGACTTAACTTCTGAGGTCATCAGTCGCCTAGAACTTAGAACTAATTAAACCTCACTAACCTAAGGGCATCACACACATCCACGCCCGAGGCAGGATTCGAACCTGCGACCGTAGCGGTCGCTTGGCTCCAGACTGTAGCGCCCAGAACCGCACGGCCACTCCGGCCGGCAGATACGATAGTGAAAAAATGCACCACATTGCAGAGCGTCTCAAAGAATTTATTTATCATCAGTACACCTCTTCATGTGAACCATTTGTAGCACGACGAATATCGAGTCTGTATTCAAATTTGTGCCAAGTTCATGACAATGGGCGAATTTTGCGCACCCCAAATCCGAACATTATGCCTATTAGTCCGTCCTGATAGATGAAAGGTTGCCTCATCTGAGAATAAACATCTTTCTAGGAAGCTGGCATCCATATCAATACGCTGCAGCATATCTGCAGCAAATTGTTGTCAGCGTGGTTTGTCGTTCGGCATCAGATGTTGCAGCATTTGCACTTTGTAAGCACACATACGAAGACGCTGGTGAACTACAGGATGCAATGTTGATCGAGGTACATCAAGTTGCCTACATGTTTACGAATTGACTTACGTGGGCTTCTGAGAAACGCTTGTCTGATTTCCTCCACTGTCTCTGCTGAAACTCTGTAACGTGCACCGTCAGAATGTTTCAGAACACTTCCTGTTGCCAGAAACTTCCTGTACCATTCCTTAATTGTTTTCACATCAGATGGATCACATTCATACATACGACGATAATTTCTTTGCACTGTAATCGGCGATTTTGTTTCTGCAAATCACACGAATGCTTGCGCACGCTGCTGTGGAGTCGCCATTTTCACTTCATGCGACCATGCTGCACTTTGGCGACGATACTTGGCACTTCTGACGCGGGAATATAATTTCTCTCCTGGGTCCTTGAAATCAGGGAGGTTTGAGTGGGACACACTGTACATTTAAATCACATCTACCGATTTCCATCCCATTCGGATAATGTCTTCGTGGTGTGTGTGTCTTTTCCGTTTTTTTTTTTTTTTTTCATTTCATGTTGGAGTGTATTTTATGTCTCAAAACCAAATGCAAAAGTGTCATCTTTCCCGAGTACTAGACCAAGATGGCTTAGACCACGGGACAAGATGACAGTGCTTGTAAAGCATAAGACAGTATATTAATTAATTAAACATTGCTGCGTGTATCTTATTGTATATTGTATACTATTTAATGAAAGGATTGTTGTGTTGAAAACATATATACTGCTGAGCAATGTTTTTCATCAAGAAATATAAGAGACAAATTACTGTTTTTCAAAATTTGAGCCGTCCTTATTCCCTGTGTATCACTTGAAAAGTTCTATCCGATCATCTGGTGTTTCGTCAACAGAAATCAGATAAAAATTGCTGTTGTTCAAAATTTGAGCTATCGTCATTCTCATTCGGTGTGTAGCATCTGAAACGTTCAAGAAAGTTTGTAGGAGTAATCCACTAAATTACAGGCCCATATCGTTGATGTCGATATGCAGCAGGATTTTTGAACATATATTGTGTTCGACGAACATTATGAACTACCTCGAAGAAAACGGTCTATTGACACACAGTCAACATGGGTTTAGAAAACATTGTTCCTGGGAAACACAACTAACTCTTTATTCACATGAAGTGTTGAGTGCTATTGACACGGGATTTCAGATCGATTCCGTATTTCTGAATTTCCGGAAGGCTTTTGACACTGTACCACACAAGCGGGTCGTAGTGAAATTGCGTGCTTATGGAATATCGTCTCAGTTATGTGACTGGATTTGTGATTTCGTGTCAGAGAGGTCACAGTTCGTAGCAATTGACGGAAAGTCATCGAGTAAAACAGAAGAGACTTCTGACGTTCCCCAAGGTAGTGTTATAGGGCCTTTGCTTTTCCTTATCTATATAACGCGATTTAGGAGACAATCTGAGCAGCCATCTTCAGTTGTTTGCAGATGACGCCGTTGTTTATCGACTAATAAAGTTATCAGAAGATCACAACAAACTGCAAAACGATTTAGAAAAGATATCTGTATGGTGCGAAAAGTGGCAGTTGACCCTAAATAACGAGAAGTGTGAGGTCATCCACATGAGTGTGAAAATAAACTCATTAAACTTCCGTTAGACGATAAATCAGTCTAATCTAAAGGCCGTAAATTCAACTAAATACCTAGGTATTACAGTTACGAACAACTTGAATTGGAGGGAACACATAGAAAATGTTGTGGGGTAGGCCAACCGAAGACTGCGTTTTATTGGCAGGACACTTAGAAAATGTAATACACCTACTAAGGAGACTGCCTACACTATGCTTGTCCGTCCTCTTTTAGAATACTGCTGCGCGGTGTGGGATCCTTATCAGATAGGACTGACGGAGTACATCGAAAAAGTTCAAAGAAAGGCAGCACGTTTTGTATTATCACGAAACATGGGAGAGAATGTCACAGAAATGATACAGGATTTGGGCTGGAAATCATTAAAAGAAAGGCGTTTTTCGTTGCAACGGAATCTTCTCACTAAAGTCCAAACACCAACTTTCTCCTCCGAATGCGAAAATATTTTGTTGACACCGACCTACGTAGGGAGGAACGATTACGACGATAAAATAATGGAAATAAGAGCTCGTACGGAAAGATATAAGTGTTCATTCTTTCCGCGTGCTATACGAGTTTGAAATAATAGAGAATTGTGAAAGTGGTTCGATGAACCGTCCGCCAGGCACTTGAATGTGATTTTCAGAGTATCCATCCCCTTAGAATAATTTTACATATGAAATGTCCACTTAGAACAATTATACAAGCCTGTGCTTAACCTGACACACAATATTATTTAGCGCAACGCAATCTGACTTTCAATAACCCCTACAAAACAATGGCCCTGACTAACTTTAACCTATACCTTTTACAAATCACTTACCTCACAAAAATCTTCGCTACTCAAGCTACTGCAAAACAGCGAGCGCCACTACTGCCAGCTAAATAAAAGATTCAAACTACAGAAGGCACTAACTACTGATAGGGATAGTTAGCAAATGAAAGATATTAATAGAGAACAAACACTGTATTTACCTTAATATTCATAATTGACATTCAGTCTTACAGATTATCAAAACTCCGCCATCTCTCTCCCCACGTCCACCACTGCTGGCGGCTCACCTCCAACTGCCCAACGCTACGCGCTGTTCACATCCAGCTGTAGCAGTTCATGACAACAATGGCAGACAACAATGCAAACTAGCCACATACTGCACACAGCACAGCCAGTGATTTTCATATAGAGCGCTACGTGGCATTACCCATATAAAAATCTAAACAGCCTACTTACATAGCCCCCATGCTCCCCACAAAAAATTTTACAAAATATTTTTGGGCAGTGGCCAATAAAGATTTGATAAAATTTTTCATAATTACAATAACAAAGATATCAAATGCACACACTTATTGATACAATGTTGGTCAACAGCTAAAATTTTTTTCACAGTCAATAAAGACAGTCCTGATCATTCATCATAAGAGTAAACCTGCAGTTTGTTTGCTCAAAGTCTGAGCAGTAAAATACAATGCACACGGAAGTAGTGGATTTCCATGCAGTCTTGAAGAAGTAGTATTGTCCTTCCAACGGTAAGACAGTGCTGACTCTTGACATGCTGACAGGTAATGGTCCACAACAGAGCAAACCCACAGCAGAGTCAGTCGACGTTTCGAAGAATATTGGTATGTAGGTCATCACAGAGTAGACCCACTGTAGTCCTGGTAGAGATTGTGGTATTGGTGGGCCACCAGAGGTGCAGACCCACTGTAGTCCTTGTAGAGATGGCCAGCAGCCATCTGTTGCGACTGTGCAGGTGCACAATCACCATTGAAGAGTCTTGCGGATAATAGAGCAAGTCCATAACCACCACTTGTGCACTCACAAAGTTTTTGGAATTGTCCTTAGAACCAGCAATGCTGTTATCCAGTCCCTTGCTGAATTAGTAACACACGTGCAAACACTAACAGTCCCAACTTCTCACATATAGTATGACCAACAGAATGTGTGCAGTGAAATGAATGCTTACAAGTTAATAATATGATGAACTGGTGTCAATTACAATTATATAACATAAGAATACAATTACAAAGATACAAAATACATCATTAAAAACATAACAATACAGATAATATTTGTAGTAATAGGGGCTTTACAAAAGAATAGAAATAAACATATACATCAGTGTTACAGGAATGATGACATGAGTACATACATAAAAGATCAGAATAACTTTTGAAACGTCAACTTCACACATGAGCATTAAAACAAAGCAGAATAAATAAAGTCTAAGCATCTTTACAAAGAAAATAACAGAGTATTAGAAAAATTCTACAACATAGCTCTCATCAGCTAAACACATAAAGACAGGAAAAACACAAATACACACGGGTACCCAAACGCATAGTGGGATAACACCAAAAGGAAAGGACAACACACAATTACATATTGGGAAAAAACAGCAAAGAGGAAAGGACAGGGTTTGTTTTACTACTGTATTTTGCTTGGAGATCTCCCTTCATTCCATAGATCGTTCGTCTTATTTCAACCTTTGCTTCCACCAAAAAAAATCCTATCTAAGCATGCTTTCTGTATTTATATGTTCACATATTGCTTACCCCATTATTTATTTACAAGAAAATCCTACCTATACCTCGTTCCTGTATTCTATTCATATTTCTTTCAAAATAATTATTTCTGATTGTACAATACTCATTGGGGCCCAAATCTTTCTTCGCAATGCATTCTTTACCTATTCTCCATAGTCAGTTTCTTATATAGTCTACCCCCTCTTAAGCTAACTTAAATCTACTGAGCTCAGATATATATACCAAGGGACGAGGCAATGCAGCAAAAAAAAAATAATTAACACAAACATCAATGACAAAAAATAGAAATGACAAAGCAAGCAGCATAAATTAGCAAAGCAAGTGCAATATTACAACTAATATAAGGCAATGCAGGAAACAAGAAAAACTAGCTTAGAAGAGTAACACAAAGTCAAATTCAGTAACACTATGCCTGGCAAACAGCAGCAACTTATACCTAAACATGACATAGCTCAAGCAGAAAAAATATTACAGTAAAAACAACAATGCAGACAAGGGAAAAGCATATTCACATCTTAATGTCTATATAATTAAAGTGGTGCACCATAACAACTTATTGTAAAAAAAATATTACCATGTACTTGAAAAGAAAATTATGTGTTACTGTTATTAGTTCCTTCTTATTGTTCTTTCCTTTCCAAGTGCTCCTTTTTTAAAGAATGTGGATCATAAAATAATTATTTAATAGATCTGTTGACAGAAAGAGTTCACATTAGCAAATGCATTTCATTTTATAAAAGCAATGCTGCAACACAGCTGGAAACCAGATATCAAATGAAATAAGCAATTACGCAAACCAAAGCATAAAAATATCATTCAATAGTCATGTGGCATTTCGTTTCATAAGTTAATGGCTCTCAACTCTCGTAGAAAGACACTTGTCATAATCAGGTGAGCAGATGTACGAATATTTCCCATCAATTCATAAGCATTTCAATAATTAGCACAAAGTGCGAGTAATCATATGTTTTTAAGTAACGAGGGTGTCGCATTAGCGATGAAAGGCACATCCTAATGGCTTATTCTCCAGGTGTTTGACACAGCTGTGTGCCCACAACACATTACAAAAATCATATGTTTTCAAGTAGCGAGCGTGTCGCATTAGCGATGAAAGGCACATCCTAATGGCTTATTCTCCAGGTGTTTGACACACCTGGGTGCCCACGTCACATTATGTGCAGGTGGTCACTTAACTTTCTTACGGAAATATTTACGACAGTAGTTTCCGCTACAGTGACAGTCTCATATAAAAACATTTCACAGGTCAAGAATTTTATTGACATAAACATACCTCAACAGCATAATACACATCGTCGTCGTAAAAATAACACCATAACACCTCAGTCAAATGTCAAAAACGTCGTAGCTTCCTCCAATGATTTCAAAACCTAAAGAAAATTCTATGCTCATTTCAGTAGTGTCATCTACCTCAAACGTACTTTAAAAATCATGATCTCATACCAAATACATCATTCAAAGCTCTCATAGTATCACAATGGTACCAAAAAAATATGAACAGTTCACAAAGTACAGACAAAGTACAATTTCTTAAGTGTGAAGTAATCCAACTCTGTAATTGCGTAAACATGTGTCACTGACGTAGTAAAAGGATGTTTGTTTCTCTGTTAAATGATCAGATAGCTGTGTAATTTATGTGTTAGAGAAATATGGTACCGATGTGTTAGATTGTATAAGCAAATACCATATTAGCTAGGGCTCCTTGTGCTTGCCAAACACATGGTACACAAAGTAGGCGTGTACCCCCCTGAGGTTTATTGTAATTATACCCTCAGGTGTTACAGATTACAGCAATGGAATGAAATGTATCACGAAAAACTTTCTTTGTAATTCAAAACTCTTTAAAAATAAATGTTTTAAGTACAAAATTAATCACTCAAATACGTGTCCTGTAGCGCTAAATATGCGTCTTGCTGTAAGATAATCTCTGGGAAGTGTCGTAGTTATTGTCCTCCGAAAGCTAAGTTCTGCAGAAGTCAATGTACTTACCTCATGATACACAAAAGTGAAATGCTTTGCGTATAGATTTCTTAGTTATTACGCTTATTGCCGTGATGAGGAAAGTACTGTGCTGTAACGTATTGTTGTCCTACGGAAAAGGCTGTCTCCTTGTAGCAATAGCACAAAAGTCACCACTAAAACATGTCTCACTTTATAGAAGAATTCAGAAAAAAACTGTGCAGATATAAAACAGATACACCGCAAAAGCAACATTGTAAATTGTCACTCATTAGTAACGTCGTGATATAATCGTGTAGCTGTCACATAAACTAAGTCGTTACGTAATCATGCAACTAACAAGCAAGAATGTACACACACAATAACACTGTGTCGTCTGTTCGCAATAACAATGCATTCGTAATTTCTGTTTAAATAAGTTCTCTTGGTTCTTGACTGGATGGTTAGTTAGCTTTAAAACATAGTTGCATGTTAACAGTTTCTCAGTGTGACAAATTGTACAAGTAGCGTGAAGTGAAAATTGCAAAGACTAAGTTAAAAACAGATTATCTGTCAATAAATGGTTTTACATGAGAAATGTGGTGTAAACCTTTACTCTTCCTAGTACGCAGAGTTTCAACTTCAACGCAATTATCATGTGGTATTCGTCCGCACAGAATACGGGAATTTTGCTCAAGGTTAGCGTCAATGTTATTTTTCTCGGAGCCAGCCGGCGCACGCGGCAGCCTGCGGTGCAAGTCATTGTCTGTTTCTTTGTTGGCGCGCGCCGTTACTGGGATTAGGAGGCCTAACTTCCACAAATTCGCCTTGCCCAGAGGGCCCAGCTCTGTTAGAAACCCTCCAGTTCTGATGAAATTCACGTCTGTCGTTTTGTCGGTAGTTTACATAGTTTCTTTCTTGTCTGTCACGTGGTGGAGAATTTCTGCCTGAGTCGTAACTGCGCGCTGGACCGTTGCGTCTAAAGTTATTCTGTCTCCCTTGATAATAGTTATATTGGTTCCCATATTGTCTGTTTCTCTGATTGTCTCTGTGATAGTCATTACCGCGGAAAGGTGATCTTTCCCTGTAACTATTACTCTGCCAGTGGTTATCATATGGGTGGTGTCTGTTTTGGTCACGATTTACGTTGTAAGAATAGGTTTGTCGTGGCCATTTATTGTTTCTGTCGTCACGGAATTGTGACGGATGTGACCTGTAATGATTGTTTTCCTGTTTTCGCATCCCGCGACTGTCTGTGTCAATTTCCAGTTCTTGTAACAGTCCCTGAAAAGCTTCAATGTCGTCTTTGCAACGTCCTGCCAAAATAATATGTCTCAAATGTTCAGGCAGTTTGATTAAGCAAATGCGGATGAGTTCTGAGGGGCTGTATGGGTTTGACAGGTATTGATTCTTGTGCAACATGTCTTCAAAATATTTGACAAGACTGGAAAATTCAGATTGTTCAAAGTGTTTCATCATCATGATGCTATGTTTTACGCGGTCTTGTGTGGCTTGAGACCAATATGCTGAGAGGAAGGCATGGTAAAATTCTCCTTCACTGTGGCAATCGTGAATGACCGATCGCATTCTTACAGCTGGTTCATTCTCCAAGTAGCCACACATAAATTCTAATCTGTGCTCCAATGACCAGTTGGGAGGAAAACAATGAGAGAATTGATGGAGCCATGCTTGTGGATGAATGTCATTGCCAGAATTCTTAAATGTTTTGAATTTACGTGTAGTAATGAACAGCTTATAATCAAAATCATCGTGTCGGCGAGTAGCATATTGGTCATTGTTACGTCGTGTCGGCGGTTCCATCTCAAAATTCGGTGCACCTTGCCAGTTCCTTTCATAATTACCGAAATGCTCTGTGTTATTATTTTGTGGCTTTTCCGTATTTATATGTCCCTCTTCCCTTATTGGGGCGCGAGTGTCCTCTGAAATACGTAATTCTTGTATTACCTGTGTCAGCTGATCTTGTACTTCCCGCATTTCTCTTTTGTATTGCGTATTAATTTGATTCTGATTTTGTTTGAATTTTCTTATTTGTTCATACTCTTCTGTGTCCGTGAAGGCTACGGGTCTTGTGTCATTCAGATCATCATCTACCTTTGTAGATAAGTTAGTGACCTGATCCGAAAGTTCAGCTACTTTCTCCGATAGTGAACACATTTCCTCAGTGTGTTTTTCTGAACCAAGTTTCAGAGTGTCCATTTGTGTTGCAATCGAATCTACTGTGTTCTTTAAGTTGTCCTGAGTTTTTGCCAGTTGCGTAACCGAATCGGTAGATGCAACTGAGTCAATTTTAGCCCACAAGGTCTCATGATTTTCATGAACAATGTTTTGCAGCTCTTTTATGGCTGCTTCGTGATTCTGTAATGCATTTTCATGCCGCGAAAAAATAGGCTGAAAATGCTCACAAATTTGTGTTTTTACGTCATTACAGACTTTTTGACATTTCGATTCAATGTTATGTAATTCAGTAGTTAAATCTTCACGTGTTTGTTCAAGTGTGGTGTCTAACTTCCGAAGATTTTGTTCCATTGTGTCTAACTTTTGCTGTGTTTGTCTCTGGTGTTGTTCCATTGTGTCTAACTTTTGAAGATTTTGTTCCACTGTGTCTAATTTTTTAAGATTTTGTTCCATTGTGTCTAACTTTTGAAGATTTTGTTCCACTGTGTCTAATTTTTTAAGATTTTGTTCCATTGTGTCTAACTTTTGAAGATTTTGTCCCATCTGTCTCTGATTTTGTTCCATTTGTTGCATTAATTGCAATAATAATGTATTAGTGTCTGGAATCTGTTTCTCTATGCGTTTTAGCAGTGCATTTTGACCGGCAACATTCACATTTTGACAAGCAGAAAATGTGTCTTGACTCATTTGAGAAAAAGGTGAGGACCCAAAACCTGAATCTACAGTATTTGCAAAATTGTGTCTTATCATTTCGGATTCCTGAGGCGAGCTGTTGCCGACCGATCGATCGATAATGCTTCCCTGTTCACTACCTGTTTGACTGTCTACGCCATTGTTTGACGCCCGCTCCATTTCCCTATGCACAGTTACCAAATTACTACTTTGAACATTAGTTAACTCATTACACAGTGGCGCTAACACATTGCTTTCGTCTTCACTGTCGTTTCTTAGTTTACTTTGGAGCCGAGTGTTACGTTTTTCACACGCCATTATTGAGACAATATTTCACACGATAACACACGAAAACACAATTTGAAGAGCAAAAATAAGAGAACCCATTAACATAGTACTGAAAATAATATCTAGTTAATTGCAGCTGCGAAATACTTGGTGCAAATCTACATGCATGCCACAACTGTTTTACTGTACAACAATGAAAGGCTGCAACTACAAAGGAGATTCTCTCTACAATTATGCGTTAGCAATAAACAAAATCTACACTAATTACACAAACTACAAGAAAAAATCAGAAGATTCCAGTGAGGTATCCTAGGCTAAGGGTCGACATATGAAACGTCCCCTTAGAATAATTTTACATATGAAATGTCCACTTAGAACAATTATACAAGCCTGTGCTTAACCTGACACACAATATTATTTAGCGCAACGCAATCTGACTTTCAATAACCCCTACAAAACAATGGCCCTGACTAACTTTAACCTATACCTTTTACAAATCACTTACCTCACAAAAATCTTCGCTACTCAAGCTACTGCAAAACAGCGAGCGCCACTACTGCCAGCTAAATAAAAGATTCAAACTACAGAAGGCACTAACTACTGATAGGGATAGTTAGCAAATGAAAGATATTAATAGAGAACAAACACTGTATTTACCTTAATATTCATAATTGACATTCAGTCTTACAGATTATCAAAACTCCGCCATCTCTCTCCCCACGTCCACCACTGCTGGCGGCTCACCTCCAACTGCCCAACGCTACGCGCTGTTCACATCCAGCTGTAGCAGTTCATGACAACAATGGCAGACAACAATGCAAACTAGCCACATACTGCACACAGCACAGCCAGTGATTTTCATATAGAGCGCTACGTGGCATTACCCATATAAAAATCTAAACAGCCTACTTACAACCTTACCAGTTTCAGCGTGGTCCATAAGAAGAACACGATGTGTAGTTTTCGCCGAAGAAAAATGATATTAAATACAAGGGATCATAAGTTTGATCTCACATTCTTTGAACTTATGAACTGCAATACCGATAGTATCTACTCTGAAATAAACGGTGGCCAATAGATGACGAATTCGTCAATTAACCCCAGTCGGCTATGATAAAAATGTTTGATTTTTGGAATAGACTTAACGGAAATAAGACGCGAATAATTACTGGGACATACACATTGTCTGTTTGGTCATCTACACTACTGTTTGTGAAATTGCAACACCCGGGAGGAAAGTCTGAAGAACTCCAGTCAGATGATGTGTAGAACAGTTAGACCATTATATGTAATCAAGACTGCAGAGCGATGGCGTGCACGCCACGCTCAGTACCTGAAGAGGCGCTGAATTAAAAGGAAAGGGGCAAGCAGGTGCCTGTATGTCTCACTGATGTCAAGGAACGCAATATCGGCAGATCAGATAGCTCGAACAGGGCAAATGGACTGGTATCAGGAACACGAGTTTCTCGTACCGTGGCACTACGGCTCGTACAGGGCACGCTGCTACGACAGTGATGTGTGTTGGAACCAGTGGATAGAAGAGAATCGCATACAGCGACGATGGGGGTAGTCGAGAAGATATGGTAGCCTCTGTATAGGATGAGCGCCATCTGGTCCGAATAGCCGTGACCCACAGAACCGTTTTGTCCACAGTGTTGGCGTGACGCTCGAGGGCTGCAAAGGGTGTGAAAATGTCTCCCTCGACGGTTCGGCACCATCTGCTGAGGGCTGTACTGGTGGCACGTATGGCACTGTATCGACTACCACTGAACAGAATTCACCAACGCCTCAGACTGCAGTGGTCATGCGAACAGCGTCAAGGGCGTGCTGAATGGCAAAGTCCAGTGTTTCCGGTCGATTCCCGTTTCAATTTGTCCTATAATGTAAACCCTGTGTGTTTTAGATACCGCCTTGGTGAACGCAGTTGTGGAGACTACATTGTTGTGTGGCATAGCGATCAAATGTCTAGCGCCACTGCCATTATGAGATTCGCGTTCTACTTTTTGAGGACAATGTAAGCAACGACCGGTGCATCAGGGATTTTTTAGAACCCAAGGGAATGTCCCCTCTGGAGGCAGCTTCACATGAGGTATTTCAACTGGAAAATCCCAAGCCGCATGTGGCGAGGAATGTGCAAGCCTTCTTTGAAGAACGAAGGGTACCTCTCTGTCCCTAGCCTGCATATTTGTCTGACATGTCACCCATCAGACATGTCTGCGATTTGATCGGTCGTACTGGACCTCCCGCAACCACTGATAATCCTTTGCGGACTCACCCACAAATCGTGTGGCAATGTCTTCCCCAGCAGCTTATCAGGACCCTCTTTGACACCACGCCACGACGTCTAGGGGCTGTAATTGCAACACTCTGTGGGTTCACACCGTACTGAATTATTACAGTTGTAGTGAATGTACAGTTTTGTAATTCCAATCGTTTGTGTATTGTCATGTCACGAATCTGCGCTTTAAATGTCATTGTAATCACACATCTACTTCTTGGAGGAGTAGTTTTCACAAACAGCGGTGTATTGTAAAGAATTAGCAAATATCTTTCCAGTTGTTCCGCAAGAGGTCATGTTGAAGGTCTTCAACAAGGCAAGGAATGTACATGACTGTTATCTTAAGATACTGAATCGGTGGCATCGGTTTCATTGTGCGAGGTCTTAGTGCATCATCGTGCTACGCCCGACGTCCGACGCCCGACCCCTACGTCTCTATTCGCTGAAACATCGATCACAAAATTATTTTCATGGAAGTGTAAGTGATGAAAATTAAGGAGCGGCCTCCTCATTAACATTAACAAAGTTAGGAGCCGTTTCTATTGGCTATAAACTACCCAAGACAAATAACTTTATGACGGCACTATATGTCCTTTCAAATGAAACACTCACAACACAACTATTTTAAAAGGCTGTATAAAGGAAACTACTCAGCAGATGAACGTTACATATCAGTTACGTTATTCTGCGGCGTGTTCAAACACAACAAAAACAAATTTTCGAAATTATCAACGCCATCTGTCTGACATCTGAGTGTTTTCCGCTTTGTGTTTGTACTATGTCGAGGTGAATGCTATCCTGAACGTACTAATTTTTAGACTAACAGGTAATCTTACTCCCCTCGATCACTTGCCCTGGTCTCCCATATTTCATCTGCATCGTTTAACGTTACTCGTATGTATGCGCGCTAGTCGGCCACCTAAAAATGGTATACAGTAATTTGCATTTGCTTGCTGGGCTGGGCTGGGTGCTAGTCGGCCGAACGCGGACGTCACACGGACGCCCCAGGTGAGTCCAGGCACAGAAACAAGGAGTTCGTGGCCAGAAATGTGGTAAATCCCAAATCTGGAAATTTGGACGGCTGTTGTTCTCACGGCCTTTGTGCAGGAGACATCACTCCAAAAATGGCGGAATGTCAGACAATCTGAAAGATAGCTAAGTCGCAGCTCTCTGAGATACACGACAATATCTCACATCAAATATTAATACAGATCTGAATACATTTGTGATGTCATAAAAACGAGAAGCATCCAGTAACACAACAGTATTTCCATATCTTTAAAACTACGTAGGGTGATATTTACAGCGAATAAACACTTTTACAATGAACCTCTGAACTTTTAAACGCATCATACAATTTCAGCGTGTGATATCTCAGATAATAGCATTACATTGTAGCTACCATCTCTGGAAGCTACATATCTGCATCTGTTTTATTTCTTGATTTATTACATCTTTCGTACCTATTCTATTACACAAAAGTTACCTCATCATTTATTTCCAAGAAAATCCTACCTATACCTGCTTTCTGTACTTTTTTTGTATAACTTCTCAATGCATTTCTCCCAATTCATCGCAAGTCATTCTCTTATAGTCTACCCCTCTTAAGCCAACTTAAATCTACTGAGCTCAGATGCTAAACTAAGGGATGAGGCAATGCAGCAGCACAAAACAATTAACGCAAACATCAATGACAAAAAAAAATTCAAATTGGCAAAGTAAGCAACAATATTACAACTAATATAAGGCAATGAGCAACAAACAAGAGAAATAATCAGTAGTAAACTGGCTTAGCAAAGTAATGTAAAGTCAAATTCAGTAACATTATGCCTGGCAAACACCACATGACAAAGCTCAAGCAGAAAAAATATTACAGTAAAAATGGCCATGTTTAATACCTATGTCACATCTTAACACTAGAGTGATGCATCACGAGAACTTACGCTAGCAGATAAGTTACCAAATCGTAAAGAAATTATTTATGCAATTCCTGTGAAGGGAAATGTCTATTTATGTGCCCTCGTTTTCTTGGAAGTAGATCATAAATTTCTTATTGACTGGATCTGTAGGCATAAAATAACTATATTAGTACATATATTAAATTTTATTTTAACCAATACTGCAGTGCAGCTAGGAACTAGATATTAAAGAAAATGAGCAAATATGTACAAAGGACGGCCTGAAACATCATTCATTAGCCATATGGCATTTCATAACACAGTGAAAATTCCCTCAATTCTAGAGAAAGACGCTTGTCATAATCAGGTGTGCAGATGTAAGCGTGTCGTATTTGCGGTGCTTTCTACAAAGGTATGTCAAAAACGAGGATAATGGCCTCCCTTTTTTTTTTCTACCTGTGCCTCTGAAAGGCTTTTTTTCTGGGCGTCTGTCGCACAGCTGGGTGCCCATGACGCATTACGTGCAGGTGGTCACTTAACTTTCTTACGGAAATATTTACGACAGCAGTTTCCGCGACAGTGACAGTCTCATATAAAAATATTTCACAGGTCAAGAATTGGCGTTACAAATCTGTAGAAACCAAATGCTATTGATATAACAGTGTCCAAAAAATTTTTGTCGGCATTGTGATACATTCACGCATTTACATACATTTAATAACTCTTAAAGTACGATTCTTGGTTTCCAACATCCTTTTCCACAAATCAGAGTCCCTAACCACTACTCCTTATTCCTTACCTTATTACACATATACATATTCATCAACACTTCTTCAACAATTCATCATAATAAATTCATATCATAATAAACATTCCTCAACAGCATAATACACATCGTCGTCGTAATAATAACATCATAACACCTCAGTCAAATGTCAAAAACGTCGTAGCTTCCTGCAATAATTTCAAAACCTAAAGAAGATTCTCTGCTCATTTCAGTAGTGTCATCTACCTCAAACGTACTTTAAAAATCATGATCTCATACCGAATACATCATTCAAAGCTCTCATAGTATCACAATGGGTCCGAAAAAATATGAACAGTTCACACAGTACAGACGAAATACAACTTCGTAAGTGTGAAGTAATCCAACTCTGTAATTGCGTAAACATGTGTCACTGACGTAATAAAAAGTTTGTCTCTCTCAGTTAAATGATCAGATAGCTATGTAATTATGTGTTAGAGAAATATGGTACTGATGTGTAATGTTGTATAAGCAAATACCATTTTAGCTAGGGCTCCTTGTGCTTGCCAAACACATGGTACACAAAGTAGGCGTGTACCCCCCTGAGGATTAATGTAATTATACCCTCAGGTGCTACAGATTACAGCAATGGAATGAAATGTATCACGGAAAACTTTCTTTGTAATTCAAAAATCTTTAAAAATAAATGTTTTAAGTACAAAATTAATCACTCAAATATGTGTACTGTAGCGCTAAACTGTGCGTCTTGTTGTAAGATAATCTATGTGGAAGTGTCGTAGTTATCGTCCTCCGAAAGGTAAGTTCTGCAGAAGTCAATGTACTTACTTCATGATAAACAAAAGTGAAATGCTTTGGGTATAGATATCTTAGTTATTACGCTTATTGCCGTGATAAAGAAAGTACTGTGCTGTAACGTATTGTTGTCCTACGGAAAAGGCTGTCTCCTTGTAGCTATACCACAAAAGTTACTACTGAAACATGTTTTGCTTTCCAGAAGAATTCAGAAAAACTGTGCAGATATAAAACAGATACACCGCAAAAGCAACATTGTAAATTGTCACTCATTAGTAACATCGTGATATAATCTTGTAGCTGTCACATAAACTAACCACTGTGTCATCTGGTATCTCTCAGAAAGTACTTTAATTCAGAATGTATTTTCAAGCAGACCAAAATGTTGCATTAAAATCTCATTAGCAGTACTGGTAAATGTTCTAAGTATGCGAGCCTTATAGTCGTTACGTAATCGTGCAACTAACAAGCAAGAATGTACACACACAATAACACTGTGTCGTCTGTTCGCAATAACAATGCATTCGTAATTTCTGTTTAAGTAAGTTCTCTTGGTTCTTGATTTGATATTTAACTTCCAATATTGTTGCATGTTAACAGATTCTAAGTCTGACAAAGCATACTAGCAATGTGATGTGAAACGTTTTATGGGAAAGACAAAGTTAAAAAGCAGATTATCTTTCAGTAAATGGTTTTACATGTGAAATGTGGCGTAGCCCTTTGCTCTTCCTAATATGCAAAGTTTCAACTTTAATGCAATTATCATGTGGTATACGCTGGTAAAGAATACAGGAATTTTTCTCACGGTTAGCATCTATGTAATTTTTCTCTGAGCCAGCCGGCGCACGCGGCAGACTGCGGTGCGAGTCATTGTCTGTTCCTTTGTTGGCGCGCGTCGTTATTGGTATTAGGAGACCTAGCTTCTTCAAATTCACGTTGTCGAAAGCGCCCAGCTCTGTTTAAATCCTGCCAGTTCTGATGCAGTTCAGGTTTGTCGTTACGATCATATCGTCTGTCCTCATGTCGGTAGATTCCATAGTTTCTTTCTTGTCGGTCACGTGGTGGAGAATTTCTCCCTGAGTCATAACTGCGCGCTGGACCGTTGCGTCTAAAGTTATTCTGTCTCCCTTCATAATAATTATTTTGGTTCCCATATTGTCTGTTGCTCTGATTGTCTCTGTGATAGTCATTACCGCGGAGAGGTGATCTTTCCCTGTAATTATTACTACTCTGCCAACGGTTGTCATACGGGTGGTGTCTGTTTTGGTCACGATTTACATTGTAAGAATAGCCTTGTCGTGTCCATTTATTATTTCTGTCATCGCGGAATTGTGACAGATGTGACCTGTAATTGTTGTACTCCTGTTTTCGCGTTCCGCGATTGTCAGTGTCAATTTCCAGTTCTTGTAACAGTCCCTGAAAAGCTTCAATGTCGTCTTTGCAACGTCCTGCTAAAATAATATGTCGTAAATATTCAGGCAGTTTGATTAAGCAAATGCAGATGAGTTCTGAGGGGCTGTATGGGTTTGAAAGATACTGATTCTTATGCAACATGTCTTCAAAATATTTCATAAGACTGGAAAATTCATATTGTTCGAAACGTTTCATATTATGATGCCATGTTTTACTCGGTCTTGTGTAGCTTGAGACCAATATGCTGAGAGGAAGGCATGATAAAATTCTCCTTCACTGTGACAATCGTGAATGACCGATCGCATTCTTAGAGCTGGTTCATTCTCCAAGTAGCCACATATAAATTCTAATAGGTGTTCTAATGACCAGTTGGGAGGAAAACAATGAAAGAATTGATGGAGCCACGCTTGTGGATGAATGTCGTTGGCAGAATTCTTAAACGTTTTGAATTTACGTTTAGTAATGAACAGCTTATAGTCAAAATCATCATGTCGGCAAGTCGCATGTCGGTCATTGTTACGTCGTGTCGGCGGTTCCGTCTCAAAATTCGGTGCACATTGCGAATTTCTTTCATAACTTCCGAAATGCCCTGTGTTATTATTTTGTGGCTGTTCCGTATTTCTATGTCCCTCTTCCCGTATTGGAGCGCGAATGTCCTCTGAAATACGTAATTTTAGTATTACCTGTGTCAGCTGATCTTGTACTTCCCGGATTTTTCTTTGGTGTTGCGTATTAATTTGATTCTGATTTTGTTTGAATTTCCTAATTTGTTCGCACTCTTCTGTGTCATTAAAGACTACTGGTTTTGTGTCATTCAGATTATCATCTACCTTCGTAGATAAATTATTTAGCTGATCCGAAAGTTCAACTACTTTCTCTGATGAACTAATTTCCTCCATGTGTCTTTCTGAACCAATTTTCAGAGTATCTACTGTGTCCTTTAAGTTTTCTTGAGTTTTTGAAAGTTGCGTAACCAAATCGGTAGATGCAACTGAGTCAATTTTAGCTTGCAAGGTCTCATAATTTCATGAACAGTAGTGTGGAGTTCTGTTATGGCTGCTTCGTGATTCTGTAATGCATATTCATGCCGCGAAAAAATAGGTTGAAAATGCTCACAAATTTGTGTTTTTACGTCATTACAAACTTTTTGACATTTCGATTCGATGTTATGTAACTCATTAGTTAAATCTTCACGTGTTTGTTCAAGCGTATGTTCCACTGAGTCTAACTTTTGAAGCTTTTGTTCCATTTTGTCTAACTGTTGCTGTGTTTGCCTCTGGTGTTGTTCCATTGTGTCTAACTGTTGCTGCGTTTGTCTCTGGTGTTGTTCCATTGTGTCTAACTTCTGAAGCTTTTGCTGTGTTTGTCTCTGATTTTGTTCCATTGTGTCTAACTTTTGAAGATTTTGTCCCATTTGTTGCATTAATTGTAATAACAATGCATTAGTATCTGGAATCTGTTCCTCTACGCTTTTCGGCAATGCATTTGCACCAGCAACATTCACATTTTGACAAGCAGAAAATGTGTCTTGACTCATTTGAGAAAACGGTGAGAACCCAAAACCTGAGTCTACAGTATTTGCAATATTGTGTTCTGTCATTCCCAATTCCTGAGGCGAGCTGTTGCCGACCGATC
The DNA here is from genome assembly GCF_023864275.1 of Schistocerca cancellata. NCBI lineage: Eukaryota > Metazoa > Arthropoda > Insecta > Orthoptera > Acrididae > Schistocerca > Schistocerca cancellata. The sequence goes on along the minus strand of NC_064628.1, from coordinate 442,377,553 downwards.
GATCGATAATGCTTCCCTGTTTACGACCTGTTTCACTGTCTACACCATTATTTGACGCCCGCTCCATTTCCCTATGCACAGTTACCAAATTACTACTTTGAATATTAGTTAATTCATTACATGGTGGCGCTAACACACTGCTTTCGTCTTCACTGTCATTTCTCAGTTTACTTTAGAACCTAGTATTACGTTTTTCACACGCCATTATTGTCACAATATTTCACACGACAACACAGAAAAACACAATTTGAAGAGCAAAAATAGGGGAACACATTAACATAGCACTGAAAATAATATCTAGTTAATTGCAAGCGTAGCTTCGAAATACTTAGTGCAAATCTACATGCATGCCACAACTGTTTTACTGTACAACAATGAAAGGCTGCAACTACAAAGGAGATTCTCTCTACAATTACGCGCTAGCAATAAACAAAATCTACACTAATTACACAAACTACAAGAAAAAATCAGAAGATTTCAGTGAGGTATCCTCGGCTAAGGGTCGACATATGAAACGTCCCCTTAGAAAAATTAATTAACTACTGTGTTGATAAACCTCTTACATTATTTTCTTTTCAAACAGCTGAGCAAAAACTGAACGCACTCAAACATTCACTTCGTTTGCCAACAGCGCTCGGCATCCAAGTGCTAGCCCAGCTCGACAGCGCTTCCGACACAACTGGAAAGCAAACGAAAAGACGCTTCTGTCAAGAACACATAAATAATTGTTTAAAAAATATTTTACGACAGTCTGTTGTCATTGATCGTGAGCGCACTTGCGCAAGACTGCTGATTTATTTATTAATGAATAGACCTTAATTTATATTCATTGTGCATGGTCTAAGTGTGACAGAATGTTTGTAACATTTATTTTATTTAACTATTTAGTGTGTGAAAGTTATCAGGATGAGACAAATCATGTCTGCAACACGTAATATGATGTATTTTTCATGGGAATGGTCTTCAGCCAATGAAAAGGAGACAGTAGTGGAACACTACAGGAGTCAAGTGGAGAGTGGGTGTTTCTCGAGTGGAGAGCTCTAGGAAGTGATTCTGGACACTAATATCGACTGCTAGACGAAAGCAAAGCTGCCTATGGTAATGTGCGTGATTCAGTCTTGCAGGTGACTTGATTCTGGGCGGCGGACGGCCGCTACAATACTTTAATTTCTCAAGGGACTATATATTTTGAAAGTTTTGAATATGCTCCTGTGCAGATCCCTAACTTTTGCCGCTTGATTTACAGAACTGAAGATGGGAAGAGTATAAGTTACGGTTATTGGCATCACGTGTGTTAATTTGTGAATCATCATGTTAAACTCTGAACTAATTTTAGCTGTTGAATATTTCGTGTACTGTGATTGCGAAATGGACTTAGTTTTCACGTATCTTTGATGACTGTTTAGGCTGGGGATTTTGCTACCATTCTCGTAACGCTCTCATCGTAACTCTACTATATTCAATAAGGTATTTTCTGTACGTATTTTAACTGAATATAAATAGGATCACTTCTCGTTTATTTGAGATTTCCTTTCTTGAGCAAACGTTGTTCAGTATAATTGTCTATCGTCCACATCAATTACAGACGTTAGCCAGTTATAGAGTATTTAACTGAAGAATCACAGCTAAAGATTATTACGAGGGTTGACTGAAAAGTAATGCCTCTACCTTCGTAACTCTTGAACAGTTGGCAACATTGGTATGCGGCAGGTACTGGCTTGTTCCGTAGCCTCCTCTTCTCTACAGCTCCAGTTGGTGGGAAGTTGAACGGTTGTGTTGTTACAGTGTAAAGTATGGAACCCTGCGCAGACGGTCGTTCAATGCGATTTAAACAACGTGCAGTCATTGACTTCCTGACAGCAGAAGGTGTCACTCCAAAGGAGACTCATCAGGGAATGAAAGCAGTTTATGGTGATTGTGTTGATGTGTGTACTGTGCGTCGTTGGGCGAGTAAGTTTAAATATGTTGAGGCCAGAACATCTGACCTGCGTGACAAAGAGTTGAACGGCCTGTGACAGCAACCACCGAGTTTCACAAGCAAAATATTGACAGATTGATTCAGAACGATCGTTGTATCACTCAGAGAGAAACTGAAAGCATAATCTGCATTTCACAAGAACATGTGGGTCACATACTTGCTTTGCTTGGCTATCGGGAGATCTGTGCACGATGGGAATCCCGGATGCTGACTCCTGGCTCTGAGCACTATGCGACTGCTGACTCCTGAAACGAAAGCGCACAGACTTGATATTTGCGAGGAACTCCTCTCGCATTACCAGAACGAAGGTGACGCCTTTTTAACACATCATTACGAACCGGAGATGAAACGTCGGTCTATGGAATATCGACGCAAAGACCCGCCCCATAAAAAGAAATTCAAGACGCAGCCCTCAGCTAGAAAAATCACGGCCACAGTGTTCTGGGACGCAGATGGTGTTATCCATGTTGCTTTCCTTGATCGTGGAACAACAATAAATTCAGAGAGTTACATCACAAAGCTGTGAACTGTGAAACGACGGCTAAAAATGGTCCGAAAGGAAAAGGGAAATGTTTTCCTGCAGCGTGACAATTCCAAACCACACACTTCACGTACCACCACAGCAGAACTTCAGGGACGGACCTCACCACCATACGGCATCCTCCATACAGTCTACATTTAGCACCGTCTGACTTCCATCTGTTCCCGATAATGAAAGACGATCTGCGGGGATATCATTAGGCTTCTGATGAAGACATTGAGAGACCTGTGAGACTGTGGTTGCCGAAACAGAACGTCGACTTCTTCCGTGACGGCTTCAGAAAACTTGATCATCGCTGGCACAAATGTACCCACTTGGCAGGTTTTTAAATGGAAAAGTGAATATTGGTAATTAAAGATCACAGTCTAAGGATTGTTTCTGCGTTTGATTTATTAAAATATTCCCAGCCAAACCCAATTAACGTAGGTGGAGGCATTACTTTTCACTCAACCCTCGTATTTGCTGCGAGACAGCGTGGCTGGGGGATTGGGGGGGGGGGGGGGGGAGGATGCGGAGGCATGAAAGCAGTCGAGTGTGGCTCGATGCTATGACTACATCGTGCTATTCTTTTTAAATAGAGCCCTGCATAGCACAGATACAATAGGTACGAGATATATTAGGCAAAATCACTAATGGTTTATTGTATGGACAGCTGTTCAGAAGAGCAACTACTCGGCAGAAAGCGTTAGGTATCGTCTCAATCGTAACCTTTTCAAATGGAGAATAGAAAAAGAGTATTAGTCAGTATCATTTTGATTCAAATGTCTTCAGTTATGGTTGAAATTCTAAAGACGTTGCATTTTGTGTCAGACAATATTTAACGAATATGGAAGGTGGCAGAGGTTTGCGGGCATCATTCACAGTTTCTCAACATAATAGAGCTGTGAACGATTTGATACACATTCGATAAGTATGCGCGCACGGTACGAGTGATCCAGAAACGAGGCTCACCGCCAACTTCGGAGTCCGCCAAGTCATCGCCTTGCGTCATGTGTGGGGACGCCAGAGACGACCGGAGGTGCTCGCATGGGTGCGTGGACGTGACTGCATGTGTGTGTGGGTGGGGAGAGGGCAGGAGGGACGGTGCGTCCTCCAGAGGCAGGGCTGCACGCAGCTCGGCTTACATAATCAGAGTTTTCAATTCCGGGCTCCCACCACGCGGAAAAAACGCCCAGCCGCTTTTTTTGTAATTCATTTCCCAAGAATGGCGTTCGGACGGGACGCGGTCGGAATTTTAATTGACGCGACGGCAGTGCCGCTCCTCGGGGAGAAGCTTCGGTGTCGCCGACCTGCCGTCTGCCGCCTCCAACCGGGGGCGAAATGGCCGGAAAAACAACGCACGGCCGTCAGTTAATCCCGTGTACACGGCGCCGTGGAGGCAGCGCGATGACAGTGTGGGGGACGGTCAAATATTTCACTTTTTGTTTTCTGAAATTTTTTTTCGTAGCCCTGGAAGAACTCTGCGTCCTCCGGAGACGACAATTTGCCGGTACACTGCACCAGTTTGACATTGCTCGGAGGGGAAAGGTCCCAGTCGTATTGAGTAGCACAGTTCCGAAATTTTCTGCCTCGGGTAATGCAGCTTTGTGACACAAGTGTCGTCTAAAGTATCAGCAATGTCGCTTCCACGATATTTTCGAATACTAGCATCTTAAGAGACAGATAAATGAAGATTATATAATGAAAGAGTGCCACATAACAGCACACATATATTTATCACGGAACAGAAAGTAATTGTTAATGAATAACAGTCTTCCGTTCTTAAATCAGTTTTCCACAACTTTCATTGTTAATAAACAGTATAGCTGTACAGTTTATTATTTCAGAACACGGTCTATAACGGAAAAAATGCCTACTTTTAAAACGCAGTTCTTAACGAAGAAGTATTTTACTGATCAGGAACTGTGAAAATTGATAAAATATCTCAGAGCAAAATACACAAAAGCTATAAGGACAGATTGATTGGTTATAAATGCAAAACTGAAGAAAAGAAGAAAAGTAACACTTAAAAGCAGGAAATGATTATTAAAATTTTAAGCCATCTAGTTACAATGGAATAAGAGGATCAAAACACAAATTCTGAAATGATTTCCATCGAAGAATAACTGAGAAACTAGGCATTGGTGGACACGATGAGTTCATTCAGTATTAGAAAAAATCCAGAATTCTAATTTAAAAATGTCTTGAGAACCATCTTGAGAGGCTACAAGATAGGCAGGACAACTGAGTGAAGTGTATACTAAACATATGAACAGATGTTAGGAGGAAAGGAAATGTTTGAGAACACGCTTCTTAGTTGAGAAAAACGAAGAGAAACAGAACACTACAATTGCATCAGTGTAGGAATAAATGCATGACTAAATAACACAGGTCAGTTCTACGGCAAATGATTTAATGAGAGGTGTTTTGGATGAGCTATTTTCTTATTAGAGTATTCTAAGCACCGGCCCTCATTACAATGACCATAATAAACCACTGTGTGTCAAGTATGAACTAGCTGAAACTCGAAATGAGTTAATCGATTAGTTTATGGGGTGACCAAGTCCACAGTGAATGTGAAACGCTACAAAAGACATAAAAATAAGAGATACGTAGTCTAAAATTGAAGTTATCACAACAATAGAAACATTTAAATTAGAAAGTTCTCATTTAACAAAAAATCTATTGTCAATAATAAAATAATATCTACCCGAAATAATAATTATAGCTGTAGACAAAAATAAAGAAAAAAGAACTAAGTAAAGAAATAGAAAAGAAATACATAGCCTAAGCTGAAAAAAATCGATATCGCTGACCCCACAAAACAATATTTTTAAGCTAAAATATATACGCAAATTTAAATAAAGAAATATTCACCCTTTGAACAAAGAACCTTTAAAGGCAATCAGTGTAAACGTAAAAGATGATGCTCACGAAAATAACCAAGAGAACAAGAATAAACAACAGAATAATAAGAACCATGCTGAGAATAAGAATATGTATATAAACTATAAACAGCTCTAGAAAAAGAAAAAATATATTAAAAATCGAGAAGAAGCTCAAGACATAACCCTGTTTAATAACTTTAATTTACCTAATAAATTTAAATAAGGAGGAGCAGCCATATTTGAAAATCTTTAAAAAGTTACCAAAAAGCCATTTTAGGTATGAAATTAATTATACCCTTGTTAATTAATAAATTTCCTTTACCTAAATGTTCATTGATAATATTTGATGAAAGAAATAAACCGGAAGAACATAAAGTGTGACCATCCATTAAAGAAAGTGAACCCACACAGCACTCATACACCCTCATCAATTTATTGTCATTAAACCACCAATAACCATACTTGTATGAGCAAAAGAAAAATTAGCCTGACAAAAACAAACGAATCTAATAACAACACAATCAGACATCCCAAAAGATAACCAAAACTAATTAAACTTCAAGCCAAATAAGTACTCGTAATTGCACGGAAAATACCATAACCCCCAGCTTCAATAAAACACCAGCAAGAATTATCCTACCCGAAATAGGAGCTTCTACAGGAGCCTTATGGAGTCAAAGATGAGCCACAAATGTTGGTATATAACGTAAAAAAATCAAAATTGTAAAAACATGAAACATAAAATACTAAGAGCCAAAATCAAAGTCAACGAAACTAAGGAGTATTAACAAAATTATATATGTCGTCTGATCCTTGACACAGTTTGACTCCACATCTTTAATGTCGTGAATATCAGCATGTTCACCTCCTTTGAGGAAGAATAAGCTAAAAAAGGATTTTTTTAAAATCACTATCATAAATTGCTATAAAATTAAGTTACTGATGTTCTCTGCCGCCCTGACAACCAACGACACTGTTTAAGCCGGTATTAACATCGGCGAATCGTAAGTTTCTACGCCACCAGTTACACTTTAAATTAATAATTTCGAATGTTTGCATATCTTAGGATTATTTTCCATGTAATCGGGCTGTGTACTGCCCATTAACACTTAGCTGAAATATCTTTCTGATCACTGAGACACCAAAATATTCTTTTGTGAACACTTTTCGCTTAAGTATTGTTACATCAGAGATATTCTTCTGACCACATGCACTTTTAAAAATTAAAAAAAAAATTTATTTTAATGTTTACAGTTGACTATGAGAGACGGCCGCCTTGTATAGTAAACGTCGAGCGTAGTTATGCGTCTACTGTCGGGCCTGACTGGTCTGATTGCAGGAGTAGATCCCTCTTCAGGGTACAGTGCTAACAATGGAAACTCTCCATGGCACCCCCGTCAGATTTATCGGTAAGATGGCCCAGTAGATAGCCTGTCAAAAACTGAACACACATCAGGCATGAAAAGAAAAAAGAAGGTGTACTGAACTGTGACAAAAGAAACAAAATCGAAATAGTGAACGGTCCAAGGTCAATATGGGCAACATCGAGCGAATTGCAATACCCACGGCGTCGTGGTTAAGGGGTCACTGTCTTCTGTCTTGGACTGCAACGAGGGAGATCCGTGTTCAAAACTCCCTCATGTCTCTCTTCCCCCTCCCCCCCTATTTTTTCTTCTACACACGGATCACACATTATGATTCTCGCTTTCCGTTTTGGAAGTTTTAATTCCTGAATTCCTTCGTTGTAATACAGTTCACACCTGTTTATTTGTTGTTTTCATTTCTAGACAGGTCTAAGTGCCATCTCGCCTGCTCTCACTATTCATCACATTGCTTGCGACGGTAATATATTCTTACCACATGCCTTATGTTCCATAACCAATGTATAGTATGACAACTGGCAATATTACAAAAGGAGAACAGACACGTCAATGACCGGACGAAAAGTCACAATTCTATGGGAACAAATGGGGCGTGAAGGAGATTTGAACACTGTCGCACATTTTGTAGTCCAGAACCGTGACCACACAACCACGACCCACTGATTCTTATAATTAGTTCAATACTACACATCTAGAGCTTCAACTGTACACTGTTTCCAATTTGCTTCTTTCAGTTCAGTAAAACTTCCCCTGTTTTCTTGCTTGATCTGTGTTCAGTTCTTGACGGACTTTCCTCTGGGCTATTTTACCACTAAGCCTCAGGGTGGTGCGATGAGGAGTTTCCCTTGTAAGTAGTGAAGTCATCGTCTACCCCGAGCGGCTTAGTCTCCATCTTTTACACCTCCAGCTATAGAATGACAATAAAGGAAGTGCAAGCAAAGATGGTTGTTCTCTGCAAACACTGCTATACGACGTTACTACTCTATGTGCAACTGCCACTCGCTGTTTGTCATATCTTCACTCGAGAGTGAAATATGGCTAGCTGTGCAGGTTAGCCACCTCTCAACCAATATTCCGCGAAAGGCGAACTAAAATAAACTTCTTCGTAGATATAAAATATATATGCTCATTAGACGTGTTACGGCCGGATAAAACTACAATCACCGGGCGAGGAGGCGCAATGGTTATCACACTGAACTCTCATTCGGCATGACTACGGTTCTAACTCGGGTCTGGCCACCCTGATTTAGGTTTTTCATGATTTCTCGAAATCGCTTCAGGCAAATGTCGGGATGGATCCTTTAACCCTGCAGTAGACGCGTGCTATATAGGTACGGGGCTAGGCGCGTGGGGGACTCCTGTCCCCCATTTGTGTTTCTTAATTACTCATTGAAATGATTATCAGATGTTCTTTAGTTGCTTTTTCTATGTCTGTATATGTATAGGGATGGAAATAAAACAAAAATTTCCAAAGAAATATTTCAATAATTTATTTCAGAGACAGTTAAAGCATACGGTATGCAAATGAGGCAAACGAATCCACCTTTTACATTTATGATACCATTTTCTAGTTGACTTGCCTTTCTGCATTCCACACATGTAGCAACGTCCTTTTGAACCTACTCTGAGATGGTCTTGCATTGTAACTGTTGAATTTATGCCCAGTAGAACATGTGCACACCTCCATAATTCAATTGGAATTTGGGACAGCAGATCTGTACTGAGTTTGGGGTTTCATCATTTTCTAGGCCAACCTTTGCAGAAACTCCGTTCTTTTCAGTGATTTAGGGGTTCTAGAATTTGCTCGGTATATGGTTGGCAGAAACATTAAGTAACTTATAGAGAACAACCATAAGCCACCTACGAGTGTTTCGCGACACATCTTTTTTTTAATTAGTTGATCAAGTAAATCAACTCCAATCTTTGTCATATAGTAAAAAGTTACTATTTCTGGTTTCAGTAAATCTCCTGTATCTGTATCAATGGTATCATCATGATGTAATGTAGAAATCAAGAGTACAGCTTGATTAACTTTAGGGCAATATGAAACTAGCGTACAATTCTTGATTAACTTTAGGACAATATGAAACTAGCGTACAATTCTTTTGGAAGCCAAACAAAGAAGAATTTTGAGGTTTTTACTTATTAGGTAAAAACTCCTTGGGAATTTGGCTCAAATGGCTCTGAGCACTACGGGACTCAACATCTTAGGTCATAAGTCCCCTAGAACTTAGAACTACTTAAAGCTAACTAACCTAAGGACATTACACACACCCATGCCCGAGGCAGGATTCGAACCTGCGACCGTAGCAGTCCCGTGGTTCCGGACTGCAGCGCCAGAACCGCTAGACCACCGCGGCCGGCCCTTGGGAATTTCTTTCTTGTTTTTGCGGAGCATTCCAATGTATGTCAGCCCCTCGCCTTCTAGCAGCTTCTTAGCCAATGGCATACTGCTGACCCAGTTGTCATCAGTAATGTTACGGTGAGTCCCGCTGACAGGTTCCACTAATCTCATTCCTACATCTTAAGAGATGAGTTGTTATATTCTCTAACCTAGCTCTCACGTTTCTTTTAGGAAAAGCCTTAGACCATTTAGTTTTACTGTCCTTCGCAAGATAATAGGAGGTACTAGACTCGCCATTCTTACTATCGTATTCATCTGCAGATTGTTCAGTTTCAGTATCATGATTGCTTTCCATTAGTTGATCATCTTCATTTGAATCAGATTCTTCAAAATCAAATATGTCATTTTCATGACTCACTGCATCTTCTTCGAGCCACTTCCTCCACACTTCAAGGTTGGAAGACATATCCACTCTTCTTTTCTTCGGATCTGACACCACTCTAATAACATATTTATGAGTATCAATCTCTGTAAATTATAGTGTATGTTGAAGACTGCATAAGTAATCACTTTAGTTAACATGCTTATTTTATTCAGATTAATAGAAATTTTAAATATTGTACTTACAACGAATTTAGTATGAAAAATGTTAAAAAAAGAAAACTCTTACCTTAAGAACTTGTTACTTAGATAGGTGCATGGTGGACAGTTCTACCCCAACTCATTTCAACGTCTTGCTGCTCTCTGTTTAGCTCTCCAACTGACGTTAGCTGTAAACGGCTCTTCAACAATGCTCCCATTTGAAAGGTACTGTGCGTGGGAACGCTGCAACTTTAAACATAACGAAAATAATCACAATGTAAAACCGCTGTGTGACAGGGGTACCCCACGCACCCACTCCAGGATTAAAAGGATACGGCCGATTTCCTTCCCCATCCTTCCATAATCAGAGGCTATGCTTCGTCATTCATGATCTCTATGTCAACGGAAAGTTAAACACTAATCTCCTCGTTCTCGTCCTCCTCCGGAAGTACAATCTTCTGGCCATAACAGTAGATTCTGTGATTGCTGTGCGAGGTGGCTCGTTGGAACTACGATATACGAAACATTAGCTTACTTTATTACACAAATGAATAAAAACATTGACTTAACTTAACAGAAACCTTTGCCGCAGGAGTGTTTCTATTAACGAGCCATTCGAGGCAATAATTAACAAACTCCTGTCTTGAAGTACAAGGGTTAACTTTTACAAAAGTATTTTTCCATCTGAGATTTGAATAACACTTTAGCCTTACTCGATTACGTTGACTGCTTCAGCTGAAGTCACGAACTAGGGCAGTGTGAAGACTGCTTCCATGCTCAGCTCTTATTTGACTTATGTGAGAGGGCGCTGCTGTGCTGAGAGAAATAGAGAGCTCGTCTCCTTCAGCCTCTCTCGTTCGTCATCGCCGATGCAGAGACATATCGCTAAGGTCTGTGGTGTTGATGTGCGTTGCCGACTTTGGTAGAGCGCCGCGATCTTTGGTCTATACCAGGGGTCGCCAAACTTTTCAGTCCGCGGGCCACATTGACTCCTCCACGAAGTCGTAAGGGCCAAGATCTACCTAGTGTGATTAAAGCACCCTAGCACTCCACGATCACCATAATGTAAGGCTGAACTAAAGATGAAATCGCAAAAATCTAAGGTTCTGGGAATAGCTAGCACTGAAACGAACTACGATTTTTATTTAATTACATAATTTTGATTCATGGACGTACCTGACCGAAATTTCGGGCGTATTTTACTCCGGCGAATTTCACCGACAAAAAAGTAAGTCACTGCACATTCTTCACGAAAGCGTCCTGCAAATTAAACGAAATCTCAAAATCATTGTTAGCAACACTATTACTGCAAGACGTAACAGAGGTAGAGTATGTCAACGCATTGTTATTTCAAGCGGCGCAACAATAAGTTTAGTTATGCAGTCTTGTAGCGAGTAGCAGAGCCAATGTCGCGGTGTATTGGTCGCGATAGGCCTCGAAACTCAATTTTTCGCAGTAGAGGTTCCACTTCAAATATTTGGCGGGCCGAATACGGAGGATGTCCGGCCAGCTAACGCGGACCGGTTTGCCGGCTCTCGCGGGCCGGTTTCGGCCCGCGGGCCGTAGTTTGGAGACCCCTGGCCTATACCACAAGACGATTATTAGTTAATTTTCATAATCAGTTTCGCTGGTTTTATTTTCAACAACGATATAGAATGGTAGACAACTTAAAAAATTCTTAGCTCATTCTGCAAAAATGAACTTAATTGTAGAGTGGTCAAGAAGAGACTGAAGAAATCAGTTTTTCAAACGACATACATTCCATCAAATATTAATTCACTACTTTTATTACAAGTTCATAATGGCCCCAGGAGATGTGGAATAGGTGCGGTTTCTTGCTGCAGTGGACGGTCGTCGACCACCTAGGTACTGTACCTGGTGATGAGATAAACTCGTGTCTCTAAGAATGCGTGTCAGTGCTCGCCAAATCTGCGCAACGTCAATGTAACAAATAAAACACTTCCTATGTGGTAACAACCAAAATATTGTTCAAAAATGGTTCAAATCGCTCTGAGCACTATGGGACTTAACTTCTGAGGTCATCAGTCCCCTAGATGTTAGAACTACTTAAACCTAACTAACCTAAGGACGTCACACACAGCCATGCCCGAGGCAGGATTCGAACCTGCCTCCGTAGCAGTCGAGCGGTTACAGACTGTAGTGCCCCGAACCACTCGGCCACCCCGGCCGGCAAAATATTGGTAAATACTGTTTTAATAAACTTGTTAGATTAAGTGTTGTATACCGCCCGCTGTGGCCGAGTGGTTCTAGGCGCTTCAGCCTGGAACCGCGCGACCGCTAAGGTCACAGGTTCGAATCCTGTCTCGGGCATGGATGTGTGCGAAGTCCTTAGGTTAGTTATGTTTAAGTAGTTCTAAGTTTTAGGAGATTGATGACCTCCGAAGTTATGGCCGATAGTGCTCAGAGCCATTTGAAACGTAAGTGCTGTATATACCGTACTACAGACCGTGCGGGCGGCAAAGTTCTCTGTGACGCAACGCAAAATTTGGTAAAATTATACTAAGGTTGATACATTTCAGGTTAGAATTTAACGATAAAATCAAATAGCAACCTTTTCTGGGACGAGAATGTTCTACTGAATCATGTAGGATCCGTTTGATGCGGACGCGTTTTTGCATTACACTAAAGTATGTAATATGTAATGCTACCGTGACAGACGGAACAGAGAGGATGAAGCCCCCCCCCCCCACCGCTCCAGGAGACTTCAGTTCCTTCAGATGCTGAGGATATTGGCCGCAGGACCCCGGCGAGGTGGGGGAGATCACGGAATGTTATCCCTGTTTGAAGCAAGCACATTAAATAAGATGTAAACGATAACTGGCGTAGGAGACAGTGGTGTGGGAGAAGTCGAGATGAAGAAACTGATGCAAGATACTTGTGGTCTATCAAGGTGGAAAACAGCATCATACTGGCTTACAGAAGCCACCTAAACTACAGTCCGCAGTGCGAGATTTTGGCTAAGATCGTCCTTGACTATTATGAAGCCTTATAATTGCTCTTACAAAATATTAAATTGGCGTTTGTGTAAGCTGAGCCTCAAAATATTATGAATGTTAACAGTATAAAATTAACAATTAAATTAGTTTGTTTGTCTGGCCGTGTTACAGAGAAACTACAATGCTTGTGATGGTCAAGTTTAGAAAAAATATAAACGTAATTAGTTCTCCACAACGTTTACAAAAGCCTTATTTCCTTCATTACTCACGGAAGAAGGTAAGGAAATAGCCAACTAAGCCGGTGTCGAAACAAAGCTAAAGGATACTGTCGCGGGGGGCGCGTGCTCTATAGTTAACGCACCTGTTGTAGTGCAATTTGAAGCTGTTTTCCCTGTTGACAGACCGCAAGTCACTGAATCCTGTTGTTAGTTTCAGCTTCCCCTGTACCGCTATGGTACGTGTTAACAGTTACCTTTTACATCCCGGATACTTCTTGCACGAGAAATTTGTTTTTTGCCTGTCCTTGTATTACGTACACATTATGGGTTTCTAGCTAGCAGCCAGTTTCTAGTGTTACTGTTTGGAAGAAGTTTTTCATGTCGTCTGGTGTAGTATGAAAGCAATAAATCTACTCCTTCCAAAGAAATTTAACGCCAATCAGAACCCATACAAAATACAGCAATGGCAGCAACTGGCGGTATAAGACATAGATAGTTTATGTCTAACTTATGTTACGGACAGAACAAGATAACACACTGAACTTGTATTCTGACGGTCTTTATTTAATACTCCGGAGATTTCCCTAAATCGCTCAAGGCAAACGCCTGGATAATGTCTCCAAAAACACGTCCGGTTTCTTTATTTATTGTTTCCCTAAATAAACTTTTCCTCAGTCCCGAATGACCCTAATGACGGACGTTACATTTACTCTACCGATACTCTCTGCGCGTCTTCTTACGATCTTTGGCGGAGGGCCTGTACTTCTACTACTGTTTGCCCCTTTCCAGTTCCAGTTCCAGTCCCAAACGGTGCGTGGTAAGATCAGTTGTCGATCAGCCTCCAATCAGCTCTAACATGACTGACGTTCTCGCAGTGATCACTTAGCAAAGAGGTATGGAAGAGGAATTAGTGTCTTCCACGACTCCTCTCCGAACATACGATTTCAGAACTTCGCCAGCAAACTTCCTTGCCTCTCTTACAGTATCATCCGTAGGTTTTTCAAGGACCTCCATAATGTTCTAGCACTTGCTACTCAATCCCGTTATGCTCTTCTTTAGATCTTTTCTGTCTCTTCTACTAATGCAACCTGGTAATTGTCCCAGACTGATAAGAAATACTCTAGGATAGGATACATTTCCTTGATATTCTTCCAATGAGCTATACTGGCATACGCTTTTCCTACAGTTAATTTAATGTTGCCAATATATTTAAGATCGCTACGTACGATTACTACGAGGTATAGGGAGGCTGTTTCTGTTTTCCGTGACTTTTTGCCAGTAGCGCAATGGAACAGTAATGTATAATTTATTTACTTATGTGCAATATTTGTTTCCTAGACTAAAGGTTAATTGTATAGGATCGACCTCAATAGCTATGTATTTACCGCACACCATCCTCCATCCTTCCACTTTCCTCCCTCCAACTGCCAGGGATTTTTAATTGGTGTGAGGACTGGAGCGGGGTGCACTCAGCCTCGCAATAACAGCTGAGGAGATAGCTGAGAGACAAGCAACGGCTGCCATGTCCCGCAGACGGTGGCCGGCGAGTCCTGTGCTGACCCCATGCCCCTCCACATCGTACGTATCGCCTACGAATGTAATGTAATGTAAGGCTAAGGAAAGATGAAATCGCAAAAATCTAAGGTTCTGGGAATAGCTAGCACTGAAACGAACTACGATTTTTATTTAATTACATAATTTTGATTCATGGACGTACCTGACCGAAATTTTGGCGTATTTCACTCTGGCGAATTTCACCGACAAAAAAGTATGTCACTGCACATTCTTCACGAAAGCGTCCTGCAAAGTTAACGAAATCTCAAAATCATTGTTAGCAGCACTATTACTGCAAGACGTAACAGAGGTAGAGTATGTCAACGCATTGTTACACATTAAGCTACAAGCGTTACGTTAATCGTATGCTGCCATCATCCTACATCATAAATAAAACATTTCTTTATAAAAACATGAACGCTACCACCAATTATTACCATGTTTGCCTACACATCTTTCATCCGGTGTGCACATAGTGTACCGGCTGATTACTTTTATACAGCAGCTAAAATACTGCCTTTCGTATCCAACCACAACACAGCAGCCGTTCTGACAATAACAAGAGTTGCATACTGCGCCACACAACATTACGTCACGCCTGCCTTTGCAGTCTTGCAACCAAAGCCTTATCTTGGTACGATTCCTCTTGCGCTATATAATTTAACGGCCAGAATCCTATCCATGTTATACCTTTGGAGCTGTCACTTTTTTATTCGTTGTACAATTGCAGAATTCCGGACTTAGACGATAATAAAGTATCTTTTCAAGAAATTTATCGATTGCTAATTGATCAATAAAATTCGTTCCACCTGCGTATATTTAAATACACACCATAAGTGTGCACTGATACAAAAAATAATGGAAAAAACTGACAAGTGCAAGTGCCATTAAACCATTTCAACAATGTAGCTTACCGCAGCTACCTAACACTGAAGACATCTCAGCGGAGGTAGCAGTGCTGCTTCCTTAGAACGAGACACTCCCCTCCCAATGCCCTCGTCGGAGGCCCTCCCCTCTCCCTCCCCCTCCCTCCCCCGACCGTGTCGTGTCGTCTTTGATTGCCGCCACCAACCCGCCGCATCGCTGCGGTGCTTACCGAGGAGGGCCCGGCGATTAGCATGCTAATGCCGGCCGCGGTATCTCCACACGAGCCCGCCGGGCCTGCGACGTTCAGTCCGCGGGAGGAAGGAGCTGGCGTACAGCCGGCGGGGGTGGAGGAGGCGGAGGCGGGGGCAGCGAGTCGCTGTGGCCAGCCAAGGAGGCGTCGGCAGCGGCAGCACGGCCTGAGAACGACCCGTGATTATCCCCCGGGGTCCGATTACGAGCCGCAATAAGCCATTACTGTTTGAGGCGGGCGGACCCGCCTCCTAACGAAGCCCGGGAGACGCATCGCGGCCACTTTGATTGCCGCCCCCGCCGCCAACGCCACCCCCGCAGCCAGATCAGCAGCGCCGGCCTGCCGGACCCCCAGGAACCCTTCGGCTACGGCGCCCTTAACGTGGACGGCTGGCGCGTGCGTGTGTGCTCCTGTCTTGCGAAGGGAGCGCCACCGCGGACCACCTGGTGCTCTGAAACCCAACATAGCCTCCTTCTTCCTTCCTAAAATCATCAGCTCACTGTGTGACTGTAAGCAGTCTGTCAAACTATGGAAATGCAGTGCCTAGTGCAAACGTACTTTACTTTATAGACTGCTGGTTACCAAAATTGCCACCATAAACACAGAAAGCAAAAAATATCAAAATGAGATGAAGTGTGTTGACGATAGATATGCAAATGAGTAGCATTTGACCTGACCTACAGCAAGTACTTGCAAATAACGCCCTCCGCATTCTGTATGAATCGGAAAATTACATAGCGGGATTCTAAGGCAAAAGTCTCGTTAGAATGTCGATTTTCTGTGAGATGATCGTATTACGACTGAAATAGAGAGGGGAAACATCTACTGAACTCCGATTACAGTAACTTTGTGATTGGCATTTTCGCAACTCGAGTAGTAGTGTGTGCGCCACATTTCCTCTCACCCTTTGTGTCTGGTATGCCTACAGTGGTAATTTTGAAGCGACGCGCCACTGATCGTGTCCTTTCTTTGTGGAGGTAGACCAGCTTTGATCAGTAGCTTGTTACGAGAACTACCTCTCCTGTATAACACGATTATAGGGAAGAAAGTACTAATACTATAGTATTATCATAAATCCTCTTAAGAAGGTTTTAAAATATGAAGACAGGAAGGGTGTAATAAAAGAGATCGGTCAAAGCCTGTTTAAGAGTTCCGTCGCTTGGACTATTGGACGACTTCAGTAACGCCTTGGATTTTCAGCACGGCGGCTATAGTTGCGGCAGCGGAATGCCTCGCCTGAAGTGGTGTGTCCAATGACAACAGCGTACATTAGAATGGCACCTCGTCGTCCTTTCAAACGAGTCCTGCTTCTGTGTATTGCTTCAAGACACATGTAGCTGTTTATGGAGATTCCGAGGAAAATAAGTTTCCAGACTAACATTCGTTATCTTCATCTGGTCCTAGCGCCTTGAGTAGTGATATGGAGCGTCATTAGTACACGACAGTATCTCCTGTGGCACATAACCGCTAGTTTGAACGGTAACTGTTACAATTAACTTCAGTCATTAATTTCCACTGTAGGAGCTATACAAAAAAAGGGTTTTGTTTTGGGCCTATATAAAAGAGGCTGTAATGGGTATCCGTTCATACACTGTTTCCAATATTTTTCAGTGTCAGTTGAGTAATTACAGTCCTGGAAATGGAAAAAAGAACACATTGACACCGGTGTGTCAGACCCACCATACTTGCCCCGGACACTGCGAGAGGGCTGTACAAGCAATGATCACACGCACGGCACAGCGGACACACCAGGAACCGCGGTGTTGGCCGTCGAATGGCGCTAGGTGCGCAGCATTTGTGCACCGCCGCCGTCAGTGTCAGCCAGTTTTCCGTGGCATACGGAGCTCCATCGCAGTCTTTAACACTGGTAGCATGCCGCGACAGCGTGGACGTGAACCGTATGTGCAGTTGACGGACTTTGAGCGAGGGCGTATAGTGGGCATGCGGGAGGCCGGGTGGACGTACCGCCGAATTGCTCAACACGTGGGGTGTGAGGTCTCCACAGTACATCGATGTTGTCGCCAGTGGTCGGCGGAAGGTGCACGTGCCCGTCGACCTGGGATCGGACCGCAGCGACGCACGGATTCACGCCAAGACCGTAGGATCCTACTCAGTGCCGTAGGGGACCGCACCGCCACTTCCCAGCAAATTAGGGACACTGTTGCTCCTGGGGTATCGGCGAGGACCATTCGCAACCGTCTCCATGAAGCTGGGCTACGGTCCTGCACACCGTTAGGCCGTCTTCCGCTCACGCCCCAACATCGTGCAGCCCGCCTCCAGTGGTGTCGCGACAGGCGTGAATGGAGGGACGAATGGAGACGTGTCGTCTTCAGCGATGAGAGTCGCTTCTGCCTTGGTGCCAATGATGGTCGTATGCGTGTTTGGCGCCGTGCAGGTGAGTGCCACAATCAGGACTGCATACGACCGAGGCACACAGGGCCAACACCCGGCATCATGGTGTGGGGAGCGATCTCCTACACTGGCCGTACACCACTGGTGATCGTCGAGGGGACACTGAATAGTGCACGGTACATCCAAACCGTCATCGAACCCATCGTTCTACCATTCCTAGACCGGCAAGCGAACTTGCTGTTCCAACAGGACAATGCACGTCCGCATGTATCCCGTGCCACCCAACGTGCTCTAGAAGGTGTAAGTCAACTACCCTGGCCAGCAAGATCTCCGGATCTGTCCCCCATTGAGCATGTTTGGGACTGGATGAAGCGTCGTCTCACGCGGTCTGCACGTCCAGCACGAACGCTGGTCCAACTGAGGCGCCAGGTGGAAATGGCATGGCAAGCCGTTCCACAGGTCTACATCCAGCATCTCTACGATCGTCTCCATGGGAGAATAGCAGCCTGCATTGCTGCGAAAAGTGGATATACACTGTACTAGTGCCGACATTGTGCATGCTCTGTTGCCTGTGTCTTTGTGCCTGTGGTTCTGTCAGTGTGATCATGTGATGTATCTGACCCCAGGAATGTGTCAATAAAGTTTCCCCTTCCTGGGACAATGAATTCACGGTGTTCTTATTTCAATTTCCAGGAGTGTATGTATCAGATGTATACGTATGCACATATGTAACTGTTAAACAAGGAAGCTTGGCTGAATCACTGCATTATTTTGATAGATATCTTTTAAAATTAATTAATTTGGAAGGGTCATACAGGAATCAGTCTTTAATATCACCTCACATAAGAGAATGTCTTGTGTTCTTACGTAATAATACACATTGTCTGTAACATAACACAGACTTTTCTCCCTGTCTGCTCACTTGTTATTGTTCTGCTTTTCTGCATGGTCAATAAGGTGAGCCGCACGGGATTAGCCGCGCGGTCTTAGGCGCTGCAGTCATGGACTGTGCGGCTGGTCCCGGCGGAGGTTCGATTCCTCCCTTGGGCATGGGTGTGTGTGTTTGTCCTTAGGATAATTTGGGTTAAGTAGTGTGTAAACTTAGGGACTGATGACCTTAGCAGTTAAGTCCCATAAGATTTCAAACACATTTGAACATTTGAATAAGGTGACAATGAGATGCAAGGCCATTAACAAGACGTTCGAACAGCGACAACATACCATCTTTCGGACCTAAAGGGTAACAATCGCAGAAATATTGCTAATTTTCTGAATATATCCAAAAGAATGCTTGGAATGTTGTAAGACAATTGGAGAACTGGAGTCACATAGAAACAGTCCATCGAAAAGGGCAGCCAAGGAACCCAAATGAAAGAAAAAGGTGATTAATGATGTCTGTAGCCTTCCAGTAGGTGCACCTAAAGTTTAAATCCAAGTGGTAAGTAAATGAAGGAATCAACTGTCCAAACGGTTATCAGAGAAGAGTAAAATGGAAGAGTAACAAGGTAAAAGCCATATATAAACAAAAGGCTCCATTTCACAAGGGGTAACATTAACGAAGAATCAGAGTGGTGGAATGGTGTTTGGTTGTCGAGCACCGTAATTGTGTCGATAGTGATTTAGAGATGTTGCCAAGCGTGTATTACGCTAATTTAGATCTATACTGAACCTTGTTCAGTTTATCCAGTTTCAGTGACATATAACAGTCATTTCACGAACTGGGTTCATAGTATGACCTAAGAGCAAGACTGATTTCCAATATGTAACGTTTATACAATCGCTCCTAAAGATTACAGAATAATGAGCCTCATACCCAGAACCATTCTCACTATCGAAGCCTATGCCATGTATTAGGGTTTTAGGTCCTGTCATGAGCAGACTATCAGAGATGGTGTAGAGGCCTTCGCTGGGGAAAGATACGGAAAGAGACTGTGTAACAGATGTGTACTTTGTTGAGAAACCGATCTACCATGCGTAATTGACATAGTCCTAATCTATAAAGCTATACTGTGTTACACGACTGTTTGTGACCCGAAACTTAATTTTTGAACGCTGTCTAACTACAAGTAAGTCAAGGAATTTGACACAGTAATACAAATAGATCTGTGCTCGGGAAAATGGATATGCATAACTTTCGTTACTGAACATCAAATAGTAGACAATCACTGACAAAATCCCACAAAAATTGAGTTTTGTGAATATGTTCAGCTTACAGGCAAATGATGCGCAATGTGGTTTCAGTAAACCTAAAATTTACAAGTTGACTGTAATTACCAAGCCTGGAGTACCTCATTGAAACAACTGAATCACATCGTAATCCAAAGACAAAATACATATCTACTACGGAAAAAGTGTGAAGGCATCACTACGATGTGCTACACAGAATGTCTGGTTGTTATATGAATATACGCTCTACAAAGTCTCCCACAATCTGCATTCCGGATATAGCATACAAAACTACCTTTCTGTATCTGAACATCATACTTGCAGAGAGTGGGGTATTTACTACGAGTGACGTGGGGACTTGTGTATGGTTAAACTGTTTCGCCAGTCACATACTGATTAATCTCTGGGGTGTTGTGTGATGTCCTTAGGTTAGTTAGGTTTAAGTAGTTCTAAGTTCTAGGGGACTGATGACCATAGATGTTAAGTCCCATACTGCTCAGAGCCATTTGAACCATCAATCTCTGAAGAAACAGAATGGCATTCTGGCAACAGGTGACGACAGGACAGCGTCACAGATAATGTGTGTGTAATTTTATGTATAGTAATTAAATCATAGTAGGGACAGCAGAAATAACAAGCTGTAATACTATGGTTATGTTCTGTATTGGCTTCAAATTGCTCAGATGAACAATAAAAAAATACATGAGGTTTCAGTAAACATAAGATGAATCGAAGATCTTGTTGGGAATACAGGAGGAAGGCGTAGGTTCTCTTCAATCAGAAAGAATCGCAACAATCAGTAATAAAATGATATTTATTAAATATGAAGAAATACTCAGCTTCAATTAGGCTTCTTCTTGTGAAATGTCCAGCACAAGTAGATGTTTGAAGTCCTGCCACTATGCCTCTAAGTGATGCATTTGTAGAGTCCAGAGATGGCGTACGATGTCTGCGGAGCATAAGTCTAACACGTAAGAGACGACGGACGAACACTACAGCTTGTAGATTCGGCGGTAACTGGGGACAGTACACGACTCGGCGCACTGAAGAGAAATGACCGCCGGGGCTCATTGCTCCGGTATTTAACGAGGCTTTGACCAATCGCTGTCTACAAACAAGATGCCCATACTTTGGCAGATGCGGCTCCCGGCGGACCTCGGTACAGTTCGTACAGCAGATCCCTATAGCTGCCGCGCTACTAGTGTTTCGAGCGCTGCCTATCGTTTGTGGTGTGGTGCTCTCTAGAGTACCGTCGCCACAGTTCTAGTAAACCTATAATTTACAGGTTCCCTAATGCATCTTCCAGTGAAGCGATGAATTGTCTAAAGTGCAGGAGAGGTCGAGAAGAATCAGTAAATGGTGCACCAGTTTGAGTAAGTATTCCCTGTCCCCGTAATCAACTTCGAGCTTGCGAAAAACGAGCGATCACTGCACCACGATAGCAAATCGTGTTACAATTCACTAAAATTTCTGAACACAGGATGATTACAAAATAACTGTACACACACACACACACACACACACATATATATATATATATATATATATATATATATATATATATATATATATATGTGTGTGTGTGTGTGTGTGTGTGTGTGTAACGTTACCGCTGGATATATTTCGTAAACCACATCAAATACTGACGAACGGATTCCACACACCGAACGTGAGGAGAGGGGCTAGTGTAATTGTTCAATACAAACCATACAAAAATGCACGGAAGTATGTTTTTTAACACAAACCTACGTTTTTTAAGTGGAACCACGTTAGTTTTGTTAGCACATCTGAACATATAAACAAATACGTAATCAGTGCCGTTTGTTGCATTGTAAAATGTTAATTACATCCGGAGATATTGTAACCTAAAGTTCTAAAGTTGACGCTTGAAACCTCCGACGTTCAGTTGCGAGAGCAGGTGGACTGAGTCAAAGTAGTGTCATGCGCATACTGCATCGTCACCGCTTTCACCCGTTTCATGTGTCGCTACATCAGAAATTACATGGCGATGACTTTAATCATCGAGTGAAATTCTGTCAATGGGCATTTACAGAGAATGCGTTGCAGTTCTACCTGTTTACCGATGAAGCGGGTTTCACAAACCACGGGGCAGTGAATCTACGGAACATGCATTACTGGTCCGTGGACAATCCTCGCTGGCTCAGACAGGTAGAGCGGCAGCGACCGTGGACTGTAAATGTGTGGTGCGGAATCATTGGCGACCACCTCATTGGTCCTCACTTCATTGCAGAGGCCCAAACAGCTGCAACATACATCGCGTTTCTACAGAATGATCTGCCAACGTCGCTCGAAAATGTCCCACTGGAAACGCGTCGACGTAATTGGTATCAGCATGATGGTGCACCTGCACATTCCGCAATTAACACTAGGCTGACCCTTGACAGGATGTTCGACGGGCGTTTCATAGGACGGGGAGGACACATAAATTGGCCAGCCCGTTCTCCTGATCTTACACCTCTGGACTTCTTTCGGTGGGGTACGTTAAAGGAGAATGTGTACCGTGATGTGCCTACAACCCCAGAGGATATGAAACAACGTATTGTGGCAGCCTGCGGCGACATTACACCAGATGTACTGCGGCGTGTACGACATTCATTACGCCAGAGATTGCAATTGTGTGCAGCAAATGATGGCCACCACATTGAAGATCTATTGGCCTGACATGTCGGGACACACTCTATTCCATTCCGTAATTGAAAACGGAAACCACGTGTGTACGTGTACCTCACCCCTCATGGTAATGTACATGTGCGTCAGTGAAAAATAAAAATAAAAAGGTGTTAGCATGTGGACGTAATGTGCTGTTCCAATCTCTTCTGTACCTAAGGTCCATCATCGTTCCCTTTGGATCCCTACGTAATTCGGTGCCCTCCGATACACACGATCGAACAGCGGAGGAGTGGTACTCAAGCGTCAACTTTAGGTTACAATATCTCCGGATGTAATTAACATTTTACAATGCAACAAACGGCACTGATTACGTATTTGTTTATATGTTCAGATGTGCTAACAAAACTAACGGGGTTCCATTTAAAAAAACGTAGGTTTGTGTTAAAAAACATACTTCCGTGTATTTTTTTATGGTTTGTATTAACCAATTACACTAGCCCCTCTCCTCACGTTCGGTCTGTGGAATCGATTCGTCAGTATTTGATGTGGTTTACGAAATATATCCAGCGGTAATGTTAGGTGACTCACCCTATATATAGGGAGGAGGGAAACATTCCACGTGGGAAAAATATATCTAAAAAGAAAGATGATGAGACTTACCGAACAAAAGCGCTGGCAGGTCGATAGACACACAAACAAACACAAACATACACACAAAATTCTAGCTTTCGCAACCAACGGTTGCCTCCTCAGGAAAGAGGGAAGGAGAGGGAAAGACGAAAGGATTTGGGTTTTAAGGGAGAGGGTAAGGAGTCATTCCAATCCCGGGAGCGGAAAGACTTACCTTATATATGCGGAAGACACGGATTCGGTTCCTAGTACTGCCTGGGATTTTTCTTTGTTGGGAGCACTGGTACGGTATGCACTCAGCCTCATACGGCCATCTCAGCAGCTGCTCGGACAATCTGTAGCCGTTCCAAGGTCAAGGAGCCCGACAACGACCGACAGAGCGGTGTCCTGACCCAGTGCCTCTCAGTACTGTATCTGGTAACACATTTACCAGAGTATTATGATCTGATCTGATGCATTATAAACAAACCCAGAGTCTTATGATTATTTTGGAAAGTCGACTTCGTGCCAGGCCTCACCGACCGACATCGATACCTATCCTCAATGCAACACTCCGTGAAGAACGGACAGCCATCCCCCAAGGAACCTTCCAGCACGTGATTGGACGTATGCCTGCTGTCATCAAGGCTAAGCGTGGGCCAACACCACATTGAATTCCAGCATTACCGATGGAGGGCGCCATGAAGCTGTTTTCTCTCACTTTTCAATTGGATTCTCCCGCCTTACTTTGCCATAAGCAATCTAAAAGACTAAAAAAATTTCTGCTGTTGACTTTGTACTAAAAAAGTTGGTTATATTCGTGTTCGTTGGATTCTAATTCAGCAGACTTTTTTTCCCTGAAACCGATACATTTCCGGTCTTACAGTTTTGTTTCTAATCATTGGATATTGTATTCATTTTTGGATCATTCTTTTAATCACTTTATCTTGACTGTGCAGTGAGAATACGGTTCTGTGACTTTCTCCTTGACTCAGGCACTTACGTTTTTGGAGCTTGTATCACACTGACTACGCCCCATTTATCGGGAAAAAGTAACTTATTTAACCTGAGCCTTCACGCTTTTTCTTCTGTCAAACCAAGATTTTACACGTACGATGCTGTTCACCTTACGGTTACGTGACGCTTGATAATAATTATAATATGTTATATTGTGATGAAATGACACCACAAAATTAAAAATGATCTGAAAGAAGATTTGAATTTACCTAATGCCCTTTTGAATAACAGTACTGACAGAGAAGTAATAGGACTGTTGGCTTTCAAGGGGCGCTTTAATATGGCTACTAGTCCGTCGTTTTGAAGTTTGCTTACGGATGATAGGAGTGCAGTTGACTTTGTTAAACTAGGCAGTTGTTTTTGTCTCATGGTATTCGCCTTCCTATTTGAGTATAGTCAATTCAAGTTATTTTTCTTGGAAGTTTGACTAACATTTTGCAAGTGTTTTCTTTTGTTTCCAGGGACTGTTGCATAATTTTCAACCACAAAGTTCGTTCTACGTAGAATCTGCGAACAATCTCGTATTTTACGAAGTAAATTGTCTTATGAATCTCTATGGCAATGAGGTGTTCTGCTCAGTGATGCAGCTATCTGATCCAAAGTATCTGAACTCTTATAAGTGGACATTGACATAGCGTGCGTCCACCTTCCAACTTCACGACGGCTTGAACGCTGCGGGGCCACTTTCAGGGGAAATGGCAGCCCATTCTCCAACAGTCGAAACCAGGGAAGCTGGTGATGTTGGACGCTGAGGTCTGGAGTCAAGCTGACATTCTGACTCATACCAAGGGTTTCACATTGTGTTCAGGTCGAGACTACGTTCACGTCAGTCCATTTCAGGAGTAATAGTGTCCACAGACCACTGCGTCACAAATGCCGCTGTATGGCAGGGTGCATTACCATGCTGATACGAATAATAATCATCATCTCCGTACTACTCCTGTTCCACACGCAATACACGTTCTGTAAAATGTGTTCGCATCCTTTCACATTCACCATTTTTATAAGCACAATAAGGGAACCACACACTAAAACAATAAACACCCTCATACCATAAAAACTATATCCCTCAGACTGCCGTGTTGGTACTACACGTGATAGCAGGTAACTTGATTCAGGCATTCGCCAAATCCAAACACTTCCACTGGGCTGCCACAGGGTACAGCGTGATTAATCACTCCAAATCACTTGTTTGGAGTCATCCACTGTCCAGCGGCTTCGCTCATTACACCACCTGAAACATCACTTATGAATGACTACAGAAATGTGTGGCTTATGAGTAGCTGGTCGACCATTGTACCATATTCTTTTCAACTCCAGAAAGACATTAATTGTGCTAGTTGGACTGCTGGTATCACTTTTGAACTCACGAGTGATTCCTTACACTGATTTCATGCGACTTTTTACAGCCTCTCTCCGAAATACTCGACGGCAATGTCCGTCAGTACATTAGGTCTGCCTGGTTTTGGTTTAACTGTGGTTGTTACTTCCTATTTCCTCTTCATAATCACACAACTAAAAGTAAACCTGGGCTTTTTTATAGGTTTCTAATATCTCTAATACATTTGTTATTCAGGTGACATCCAGTAAGCTCATGTTCTGAGACAATGAGAACGCCTGACTGTTCCATTCTGCTGTTGTTGCCGCACTGCTGACAACACAGTACTCTCCACCTCTTTTTATACTGCCAGCTCCGCCTGTCGTGACATCTCGTCGTCAATTCCGCGTTACACAGTGCTGTCCGAATGTCTTTGGTCACATGTTGTATGTGGTAGGGTGGCCGAGTTCTGAAGCGGAGGATTTAATAGCTCTCAGTTCCAATCTCAGTGGAAGCCTAGATACGTTATCAGCTTTTACCTCCTCTCTTACCGATCAACAAGCTTCCAGATCGAAAATCAGTAATGACATCTTAAATTGTCGTTGTTAAGCCTTCTCGTAATCTCAGTTTAGTACCCCTCGATTTAAAGGTAAGAACTTAAGGAAATTGCTATACTATGCACTTGTAGAAATTTACATTGTTTCGCTTCTGCCAACATAAATGATAGTTTTCTGCGAATTCACTATTTGATCCTTTTATGTGTGCTGTTGAATAATTTCTAAGTTGCATTTCTGTTTGGATTTACTCTCACTGCCACATTTACGTACTTTCTTGGTAATAGCCTGACAGGCACCTTAGGTATGACACAGCGCTTCACATATACACAGATGATATAAAGATCAAAAGTGCGTAATGCCTCACTAATGAGTAAACTTTTAGAGTAGTTTGTATTACAGATTCCTTTTGTTTTATTAATCGAGACTTTCGTCGCAAAATCATCACTGTAAGTCGTAATTTATTCGTATTTCTGTCTGAATTGTGCATATTTTTTATAACGTTCCGGGTTGGTTTATTGAGTATAACAGGAAAACACAAGAAATAAATATATCAACAACATTATCTCTCATGGTTTAGAAAACAATGTTTTCTCGATTCCACGGCTTTAGAAATATGCTTGTTAGTCGGTAAATATTTCGAAAATCCAAGTTAGAGCGTATTTTCGATGAAAAGGAACTTTACTGATGGTCCTTCAGGAGTGAAGAAAGATAATTTTTACAGCACAAGATCAGGAGAGAAGGTGCGGCGATGTATGAGACCCTCATCAAGCTGCTGAGCCACAGACCAGCACTACACTTGTGATGTTCTCTTCTTGACTTTTTTCCGTACCGAAAACTCTCTCAGATGCTGGTAACTAAAGACAACAGTGATTAATTTCTGGAGAGCTGATTTGAATTACGGCAGCTTATACCTTGCTCATAAAATGAAAATTTCGCTTGAAGCTCAAATGTTTGGAGTCTCCACATTTTGCAACTATCGGGTTCACTGACGTGGACTATAGTGGTAACCATACAGACGTTCTTGATCATGCCCTTTGTCTTAATGAATTACGATATTTTATGTCAAAAAATCCTATATGGCAAGAGGAAACGTCTTTACGAGGTGATTTTTTCTTCTGTTCCGGTTTTCCCACAGTCCATTTTCATTACCATACATTGCTGTGCTCCAATGTACATACTTAGGAATTTCTTCCTCAAATTAAGGCCAATGTTTCACAATAGTAGACTTCTCTTGGTCAGGAATGCCCTTTCTACCAATGTTAGTCTGCTTTATATCTCCTACTTGCTCCGTCTGTCACGGGTTAGTTTGCTAACTAGGCAGCAGAATTCCTTGACTTCATGATTACCAAATCTTATGTTAAGTTTCTCGCTGTTCTCAGCTACTTCTCGTTACTCTCGTCTTTATTCGATTTACTATCAACTGATATTCTGTACTCATTAGACTGTTCACTTCATTAAACAGATCCTGTAGTTCATCTTCACTTTCACTGGAGACAGCAATGTCATTGGGGAATCTTCTCATTGATATCCTTTCACCTTGAATTTTATTTCCACTCGTGAAACTTCGTTTTATTTCCATTCATTACTTTTTCGGTGGACAGACTGAATAGTATGGGCGAGAAACTACTTCCCTGTCATACACCCATATTAATTGGAGCACTTCGTTCTTGGTTTTCCATTCTAGTAGTTCTTTCTTCGTTCTTGTAGATACTGTATGTTACCCGACATTCCCTATAGATTATCCCTATTTTTCACAGAATTTCGGACATTTTGCATTATTTAACTTGCCGATCGCGTTTTTCAGGTCGATAAATCTTATGAACGTGTTCGATTTTTCTTCAGGCTTGCTTATCAGTCACAACGTCAGAACTGCCTCTCTGGTGCCTTTACCCTTCCTAAAGCCAAACTGATCGTCATATAGTACATCCTCGATGTTTTTCCGAAAGTCTAATGGTAGGCAGCAAGTGTCATACATTTTACGCACCAACGTGAATAGCCGTTTCGTTGCCACTTCCCTCAGTGATTTTAGAAATGCCAATGGAATGTTATCTATACCTAATGCCTCATTTTATCCAGAGTTTTCCAACGATTTTTAAATTCTGATTCTAGTACTGGATACCCTCTCACTTCCCTATCGACTCCTGTTTCATTTTCTATAGCATCATAAGAAGAGTCGTCAATCTCACAGGACCCATCCCACCTATCCGCTCTCTCATCTGCGTTTAATAGTGAAATTTCCATTGCACTATTAACGTGACCGATCTTGGTTTTAATTTCACCGAAGGTTGTTTTGAATTTCCTATATGCCGAATCATCCCTTCAAACAATCTTTCTTAATCCAGTTTCTTCACATTTTTAGTGCTGCCATTTCGCGTTGACTTCCCTCCACTTCCTATGTGATTTGTATTTCTGTATTCCTGTACTTCCTTTAACATTTTTGCACTTCCTTCTTTCGTTCCGCGCGACTGCTACGGTCGCAGGTTCGAATCCTGCCTCGGGCTGGAATGTGTGTGATGTCCTTAGGTTAGTTAGGTTTAAGTAGTTCTAAGTTGTAGGGGACTGATGACCTCAGATGTTAAGTCCCATAGTGCTCAGAGCCATTTGAACCATTTTTTCTTTCGTCGATCAATTGAAGTATTGCTTCTGTTACCCATGGTCCATGGTTTCTTCCCAGTTCTCTACTTTTACCAGTTTTTCCATGCAAACGTTGTTACTGCCTTTCTTTGTTTTTTTAATTTAATTTTTTAAGAGAGAGAGAGAGATCCATTCTTCTTCAACTCAACCGCCTACTGAGCTGTTCATCATATCTATTATCTATAGCCTCAGGGAACCAGTTCTATATCTACATCTACATCCATACTGCACAAGTCACCTGACGGTGTGTGGCGGTGGGTACTTTGAGTACCTCTATCGGTATTCCCTTCTATTCCAGTCTCGTATTGCTTGTGGAAAGAAAGATTGTCGGTATGCCTCTGTGTGGGCTCTAATCTCTCTGATTTTATCCTCATGGTCTCTTCGCGAGATATACGTAAGAGGGAGCAATATACTGCTTGACTCCTCGGTGAAGGTATGTTCTCGAAACTTCAACAAAAGCCCATATCAAATATATGTGTGTGAAATCTTATGGGACTTAACTGCTAAGGTCATTAGTTCCTAAGCTTACACATTACTTAACCTAAATTATCCTAAGGACAAACACACAAACCCGTGCCCGAGGGAGGACTCGAACCTCCGCCGGGATCAGCCGCACATAAAAGCCCATACCGAGCTACTGAGCGTCTCTCTTGCAGATTCTTCCACTGGAGTTTATCTATCATCGCCGTAACGGTTACACGATTACTAAACGATCATGTAACGAAGCGCGCTGCTCTCCGTTGGATCTTCTCTATCTCTTCTATCAACCCTATCTGGTACGGATCACACACCGGTGAGCAGTTTTCAAGCAGTGGGCGAACAAGTGTACTGTAACCTACTTCCTTTGTTTTCGGATTGCATTTCCTTAGGATTCTTCCAATGAATCTCAGTCTGGCATCTACGTTTATATGGTCATTCCATTTTAAATCACTCCTAATGACTACTCCCAGATAATTTATGGAATTAACTGCTTCCAGCTGCTGACCTGCTGTATTGTAGCTAAATGATAAAGCATCTTTATTTCTATGTATTCGTAGCACTTTACACTTGTCTACTTTGAGATTCAATTGCCATTCCCTGCACCATGCGTCAATTCGTTGCAGATCCTTCTGCATTTCAGTACAATTTTCGATTGTTACAACATCTCGATATACTACAGCATCAACCTCAAAAAGCCTCAGTGAACTTCCGATGTTATCCACAAGGTCATTTATACATATAGTGAATAGCAACGGTCCTACGACACTCCCCTGCGGCACGCCTGAAATCACTCTTACTGCGGAAGACTTCTCTCCATTGAGAATGACATGCTGCGTTCTGTTATCTAGAAACTCTTCAATCCAATGACACAATTGGTCTGATAGTCCATATGCTCTTACTTTGTTCATTAAACGACTGTGGGGGACTGTATCAAATGCCTTGCAGAAGTCAAGAAACACGGCATCTACCTGGGAACCCGTGTCTATGGCCGTCTGAGTCTCGTGGACGAATAGAGCGAGCTGGGTTTCACATGACCGTCTTTTTCGAAACTCATGCTGATTCCTAGAGAGTAGGTATCTGGTCTCCGGAAAAGTCATTATACTCGAACATAATGGTGTTCCAAAATTCCACAACTGATCGACGTTAGAGATACAGGTCTATAGTTCCGCACATCTGTTTGATGTACCTTCTTGAAAACGGGGATGACCTGTGCCATTTTCCAATATTTTGGAACGCTACGCCCTTCTAGAGATCTACGGTACACGACTGCAAGAAGGGGGGCAAGTTCCTTCGATTACTCTGTGTAAAATCGAACTGGTATCCCATCAGGTCCAGCGGCCTTTCCTCTTATGAACGATTTTAATTGTTTTTCTATCCCTCTGTCATCTATTTCGATATCTACCATGTTCTCATCAGAGAAGGAACTACAGTGCAGTCTTCCTCTGTGAAACAGCTTTGGAAAAAGACATTTAGTATTTCGGCCTTTAGTCTGTCATCCTCTGTTTCAGTACCATTTTGGTCACAGAGTTTCTGGACATTTTGTTTTGATCCACTTACCGCTTTGACATAAGACCAAAATTTCTTAGGATTCTCTGCCAAGTCCGTACATAGAAATTTACTTTCGAATTCACTGAACGCCTCTCGCATAGCCCTCCTCACACTACATTTCACTTCGTGTAATTTTTGTTTGTCTGCAAGGCTTTGGCTATGTTTATGTTTGCTGTGAAGTTCCCTTTGCTTCCGTAGCAGTTTTCTAACTCGGTTGTTGTACCACAGTGGCTCTTTTCCATCTCTTACGATGTTGCTTGGCACATACACATCTAATGCATATTGTACGATGGTTTTGAACTTTGTCCACTGATTCTGGGCAGAATGTTTTCTCGATTCCACGGCTTTAGAAATATGCTTGTTAGGCGGTAAATATTTCGAAAATCCAAGTTGGAGCGTATTTTCGATGGAAAGGAACTTTACTGATGGTCCTTCAGGAGTGAAGAAACTCAGAATCTACTATGTAGGAATCAACATGGATTCTGGAAACAGCGATCGTGTGAGACCCAACTCGCTTTATTTGTTCATGAGACCCAGAAAATATTAGATACAGGCTCCCAGGTAGATGCTATTTTTCTTGACTTCCGGAAGGCGTTCGATACAGCTCCGCACTGTCGCCTGATAAACAAAGTAAGAGCCTACGGAATATCAGACCAGCTGTGTGGCTGGATTGAAGAGTTTTTAGCAAACAGAACACAGCATGTTGTTATCAATGGAGAGACGTCTACAGACGTTAAAGTAACCTCTGGCGTTCCACAGGGGAGTGTTATGGGACCATTGCTTTTCACAATATATATAAATGACCTAGTAGATAGTGTCGGAAGTTCCATGCGGCTTTTCGCGGATGATGCTGTAGTATACTGAGAAGTTGCAGCATTAGAAAATTGTAGCGAAATGCAGGAAGATCTGCAGCGGATAGGCACTTGGTGCAGGGAACGGCAACTGACCCTTAACATAGACAAATGTAATGTATTGCGAATACATAGAAAGAAGGATCCTTTATTGTATGATTATATGATAGCGGAACAAACACTGGTAGCAGTTACTTCTGTAAAATATCTGGGAGTATGCGCGCGGAACGATTTGAAGTGGAATGATCATATAAAATTAATTGTTGGTAAGGCGGGTACCAGGTTGAGATTCATTGGGAGAGTCCTTAGAAAATGTAGTCCGTCGTCAAAAAAGGAGGTGGCTTACAAAACACTCGTCCGACCTATACTTGAGTATTGTTCATCAGTGTGGGATCCGTACCAGATCGGGTTGACGGAGGAGATAGAGAAGATCCAAAGAAGAGCGGCGCGTTTCGTCACAGGGTTATTTGGTAACCGTGATAGCGTTACGGAGATGTTTAACAAACTCAAGTGGCAGACTCTGCAAGAGAGGCGCTCTGCATCGCGGTGTAGCTTGCTCGCCAGGTTTCGAGAGGGTGCGTTTCTGGATGAGGTATCGAATATATTGCTTCCCCCTACTTATACCTCCCGAGGAGATCACGAATGTAAAATTAGAGAGATTAGAGCGCGCACGGAGGCTTTCAGACAGTCGTTCTTCCCGCGAACCATACGCGTCTGGAACAGGAAAGGGAGGTAATGACAGTGGCACGTAAAGTGCCCTCCGCCACACACCGTTGGGTGGCTTGCGGAGTATAAATATAGATGTAGATGTAGATCCTTCTTCACTAGTCCCTTAAACTTCATGTAACTTTTCGTCATTACTAATTTGTGATCTGAGTCTATATCTGCTTCTGGATGTGTTTTAGAATTCAACATCTAATTTCAAAGCCTCTGCCTGACCCTAAAGTAACCTATCATCCCTTGTCTCCCAGCCTTTTCCAGACATACATCTTTCTCTTGTGATTGTTGAATAGGATACTTGCTGTTCATAGGTGAAATGTATTGCTAGACTCAGTTCATTTCTCGTCTCTCATTGCTGCTACGAAGCCCATAGTCTCAAGTAACTCTTTCTTCTACTCCTCCCCGTAACGGTAGTCCAATACCCCATGACTATTTGATTTTCATGTCACTCTATATACTGAATTACACGTTAAATATCCGCATCTACTTTCTGCATTTTTTTCATCTTCGGCATGCGACATCGGCATCTATACATGAAAAATTGTTGTCTGTGTTGGTTTTCCGTCGATTCTGATGAGCGCAATCCTGCCCTTAAACTGTTCACCGTAACTCACTCTATGTGCTACCTTCCTATTCAAAACGAATCCTACCCCAGTTATATAATTTTATGCTGCTGTTGATATTACCCTATATACGTGTGACTAGTAATCCTGGTCGTCTTCCCATTTTATTTCATTGACTCTCCCGGTTTCGTTATTAAGCCTTGGCATTTCGCTTTTGAAATTTTCTATCTTCCCTATATGTTCAGACCTTTGAAATTCGACGTCTCTACTCGCAGAACGTTATCCTTTCGTTGGTTATTCAATCTTTTTTACACCTCTTCTTTGGGCAGTCCCCTACGGGAGAACCGAATGGCGGACTATTTGAATCTTTTGGGAGTACAGACTACATTATTTTTCAGTTACAGGCCACATGTTTGTGGACAGCTTACACGTCATGTGTTTTCAATGCAGTGGTCTCCTTTGTTTTCTGCATCCTCAGGCCGTTGATCATTCTGATTCTTTATCCTTTTACGGGCAGTTTCCCACCCAAGAGTAACAGAGTGCCCTGAATCTCTGTTCTCTCCTCCACCCTCTTTGACAAGACCTTCTACTGAATAAGGGTGGTTTTTTACGCCGGAAGTTTTCGGCCCGAATTACTGACGATTTTTATTCAAAATTTAGGAAATGGCGGGGTTCGAACTCAGGACCAAAGACGCTATCAATAGACCACGGGTACCCATGAAAATTAGATGACATTGTTTCAGAGATTACAAAATCAAGTCGACAATAGACATTGGATAGTGGATGCAGTTGGGAAATGGCGATGCAGTGGAACAAGGATATCAACAGCTATAAACCCCTTCCAAGGAGTCGGAATTCTCACCGTGTGTTGCACACGCTATGTTGCAACGAAATAGGGAACGCCCACTGGTAGATTTTGGTGGTCTGTAGGAATGATTTTATCTTAGTATTCATAAGATCTGTGTTCGGTTTACGGTTCAGGGAACCGTTTTCACCAGGAATGAATAAAGCGTCTTCACCTCTTGTAACACCAACTGAAAAATATAGGTTACACAGTGATTCTAAATCCACATAAAACATGATGTAGTAGAGTTGATATAGGTATGGCCCTGAGAGAAGCGGGAGTCATGGCAAATACACTGACGGAAATAAAAATTCTGAGCATCAAGACGGCGTTGTACGACATTAATTAAAGTTGGTAGGCGTGTCCCTACATCTGAAAGATGATGTCTATTCAAATGTCGTGCTTGTCGCATAAGGGGGTGGGGGTGGGGGGGGGGCACTAGTAGCGCAATTATTACGACGATGAGAATAGCGTTTGGTTTAAACACACGGCTGTAACGATCTTGAGCGTTAGTTACCCTTGAGACTGGACGTGGTGAGTTGATGTTAGTCAAGAACGCCTTTAAGGTGACAAAGACGCAATTATCAAACCTCACTGACCTTTAACGAGGTGGTATAATAGAGTTATGAGAAGCCAGATTCCTTCTGGTATATTGCTGAAAGACTTTACAGTAATGAAGCCACTGTTCATGATTTCAGGTGGCATTGGTAACGAAAAGTACGGTCGCAAGAATACCGGGCTCAGGGCGACCTTGTGACAGTACCGAGAGGGAAGATCATCGTGTTCGGTATATGGTTCCGGCGCATCCCACTCCATCCGCAGCAGCAATTTGAGCAGCGGTAGTTTCCACAGTGACACAGAGAACTATTATTACACAGGTGCTTCAAGAATACCTCCGAGCCTCTCGCCTTGTAGTGTGCATTCTATTGAGCCCAAACCCCCGCCATTAGCGACTTTGATGACGTCAAGGGAGATCTCACTGGAAGGCAGAGTGGAGGTCTGATGTGTTCTCTGATGGCTGATGGTTCTGCCCCGGTGCCAGTGATGGCCATTTGTAGGTTAGGAGGAGGCCAGATGAGGGCTTGCATCCATACTGTCTGCGTGCTAGACATATTGGACCTAGACCTAAAGTGACGGTCTGGGGTGAGATATCGTATGGAAGCAGTAGAACTTTCATGGTTATCTCACGCACTTTGGCTGAAAACTTGTACGTCAGTCTGGTGATTAGATCTTTTTTGCCGCCATTCATGAATAGAATCCCAGGGTGTGCTTTCCAACAGGATAACGCTAGCGCACATACCACTGTTGTAACCGAGTATGCTCCACAGAGTGTCGACATGTCGCCTTCGCATGCTCGATCACCAGATCTGTCTCCAGTCGAGTGCATATGAGACATCACTGGACGACAGCTCCAACGTCTTTCACAACCAGCATTAGCCGTCCCTGTATTGACCAAACAACTGCGACAGGCTAGGAACTACATCCCACTAACTGGTATCCGGCTCTTGTAAAACAGAATGCAGGAGTGTTTGCATACCTGCATTCAATATTCACAACGGCTATTAATGTACCAGCATCTCACTTTTGCTGTGGCTGATATCAGGCTTACATTAAGGTGTGATACGAGGTGCATTCAAGTTCTAAGGCCTCCGATTTTTTTTCTCCGGACTGGAAAGACATAGAAACATGCGCATTGTTTTAAAATGAGGCCGCGTTCATTGTCAATGCGTCCCAGAGATGGCAGCACTGTACGGCAGATGGAATTTTACCGCCAGCGGCGAGAATGAGAACTATTTTAAATACTTAAAATGGCGACGTTTTCCTTACTTGAACAGCGTGCAATCATTCGTTTTCTGAATTTGCATGGTGTGAAACCAATTGAAATTCATCGACAGTTGAAGGAGACATGTGGTGATGGAGTTATGGATGTGTCGAAAGTGAGTTCGTGGTTGCGACAGTTTAATGAAGGCAGAACATCGTGTGACAACAAACCGAAACAACCTCAGGCTCGCACAAGCCGGTCTGACGACATGATCGAGAAAGTGGAGAGAATTCTTTTGGGAGATCGCCGAAAGACTGTTGAACAGATCACCTCCAGAGTTGGCATTTCTGTGGGTTCTGTGCACACAATTCTGCATGACGACCTGAAAATGCGAAAAGTGTCATCCAGGTGGGTGCCACAAATGCTGACGGACGACCACATGGCTGCCCGTGTGGCATGTTGCCAAGCAATGTTGACGCGCAACGACAGTGTGAATGGGACTTTCTTTTCGTCGGTTGTGACAATGGATGAGACGTGGATGCCATTTTTCAATCCAGAAACAAAGCGCCAGTCAGCACAATGGAAGCACACAGATTCACCGCCACCATAAAAATTTCGGGTAACCGCCAGTGCTGAAAAAATGATGGTGTCCGTGTTCTGGGACAGAGAGGGCGTAATCCTTACCCGTTGCGTTCCAAAGGGCACTACGGTAACAGGTGCATCCTACGAAAATGTTTTGAAGAACAAATTCCTTCCTGCACTGCAACAGAAACGTCCGGGATGGGCTGCGCGCGTGCTGTTTCACCAAGACAACGCACCCGCACATCGAGCTAACGTTACGCAACAGTTTCTTCGTGATAACAACTTTGAAGTGATTCCTCATGCTCCCTACTCACCTGACCTGGCTCCTAGTGCCTTTTGGTTTTTTCCAACAATGAAAGACACTCTCCGTGGCCACACATTCACCAGCCGTGCTGCTATTACCTCAGCGATTTTCCAGTGGTCAAAACAGACTCCTAAAGAAGCCTTCGCCGCTGCCATGGAATCATGGCGTCAGCGTTGTGGAAAATGTGTACGTCTGCAGGGCGATTACGTCGTGAAGTAACGCCAGTTTCATCGATTTCGGGTGAGTAGTTAATTAGAAAAAAAATCGGAGGCCTTAGAACTTGAATGCACCTCGTATTGCAGTGCTAATCATTCAAATGCGTTAACTTGACAGATGTATTTCTGAAATTTCATTACCCTACAGTAACTGTTTTTTGGTGCTGCGATTTCTTTCAGTTAGTGTAGAAATTCTTTCACCAGTAAGCTTTCTCACACTAGAAATGTTTTTAACCAACCAGTCGTCATGTAATATCATAGGGCTCTCAGTTTTGGATGTCGAAAAGACTGACGCTGGAGAGAATGGAACTCAGATATGATTCCATCATTTCGTTGCTTTCCCGAGACTCCGAACTCCGTGCGTCTGCATGAAAGGGGGGCAGTGTGCCTGTGTCCGAATCCTTGTCCAACACAAACATTTGCATCATATCACGCTATAGTATGTGTGTACCATACAACAGGTGAAAAGTAATTATGATTTTTCCTTATATTGTCAACAGTAATGGCAGATGCTGGTTTGGACTTCCAGTTAGACACGGAATTTTTTATCACATTACTTCAGATTCAAACATACCAATCCTAGATACTGGTGGAAAATAATTCGGTGGTTAACGCCTCTTTGTACGCAGTCGAGAACAACGATATGTGCGTGGTCCGTCTCCGTCAGCACAGAACTTTGCGTCACGTCATTTCTAGTTCAGAAATGTGCACATCCGGCCACTGCTGAAATGATGTAATATTTAACCTCTGTTCGTGATCAGAATCCCGGTAAAGAAAAGCTTTGTTCTGTTGTCATTTCAGTTTCAGTCATCTTGCTACTGGTGACAACAATCGAGTACTAACATTTGATTATGATTAGTTAACAATCCGATTAGGTTCTCGGTTCGAATTCCCATGCAGCAAATAACTTTACACCGTGTCTGCTCGAGTTTAAACAGATGCACACTTTGTTATTTGTGAACGAAACTATATTTTATGTTTCCTTGATTGGTTAACAGTGACAGTAGTTACTGGATTTGAGTCCACGGGTCGCAAACGAATTGGAATTTTTTCATTGCAGAAATTTGGGTTTGCAAATGTTTCTAAATACTTGTTTTCTGATATTGCGGTATTGTGGTATTAATTTGCTTGTCAACTGATGGTTATACAGAGTAGTGTTCCCTAGTGGTCTACTGTCATAAACGTTTTGCATAGTCAGACGATTGTACCAAAAAGATGTTAAATGACTTGTAAGAATATTGTGTTTGTAGGCAGGATGGAAATCAAGTGGAATGCAGTGCGGTTCGTTCGGTTACTTTTGAGCATCTTATTGCATTCACCATCTCGCAGCAAATTTTATTTTTTGAACAAGAATTCTGAATTACCATTTATGATCCAGTACAGTCTATTACTATAAAACACCGCAATTGAATTAAACTTAGTGAACTACTAACAGACAACACCGTCATGACAAATGAGATTACGACCGTAATGGAAGTTAGGAAGTAGGTCTACAGTAAATGTCAAGCATACCATCATCATGCATGCCCCAAAATCAGATACCATCTCGCATAAAAACCTTAGTAAATAGCACTGACACCGTCAGGTAGTCTGTTTGATAGTGTCTAATTTGTGTCAACTAACCAGAATCGTAATGCTTTGGATACACGTTCATGTCAGTATTATTGTTGGCTTACAAGCAAGTTATATTAGAGTTGAAAGCTATTTACATTGTCAACACGGGACATACACAATAATGACTGGACTGGGTTATCTAATTCTAATTTATTTTATGAGTCGTTGTTTGTGGCTCTAAATAATATTTTGGAAGTTTTGTAAATACCGCTTTATAGACGTATAGTTTACCATCAGTAGAATGTTTGGTATGCCAGTTGTCTCGACACTGAACAGAATTATAACCCGTATCATAAATACTGAACAAATCGTGTGCCGGCAGGTCCATTATATGGATTACTTTGATTGCTTATTTCTCTTTTCGTTGGTATGAGACCAGTGCATTTGAGGAATTATTTTCTACAGGAATGTGCTTTTTCACGCTTATGAATTTATTCCGCTTCTTTTTAAATAGTAGTTAAGTTCTTATTTCGTTACCACAGAAAATCATCTTCCTATAAATGCAATTCAAGTTTTTGAAAAGGCTGTGTATGTAAGGATAATTGATCATTTTATTGTACAGTTCGGCTTTAGAAGTCGCTGAACATCTGAAAATGCAATATTCTCTATTCTCTGTGAGGTAATGGATGGGTTAAACAAAAGGTTTCGAAAGCTAGGCATATTATTTGATTTAATTAAGGTGATTGATTGTGTTGATAAAAAAAATGGCTCCAGAAGTTGGACCATTAGGGAATACCGGCAGTAGCTCACAATTGGTTCACCTCTTACTTTAGCAACAGACAACAGAAGGACATTATTCGCAGTGTTGAGAATGGCTGTGAAGTGGGGTCTGAGTGAGGTACGGTCAAATGGGAGCTGCCCCAGAGATCAGTCTTGGTGCCACTCCTGTTCCTTATTGATATAAATGATATGCCCTCCAGTATTACGGTTAACTCGAAAGTATTTCTGTTTGCTGATGACACTAGCTTGGCAGTAAAGGATGGTGTGTGCAACACTGGCACGGTTTCAAATAGTGCAGTTTACGAACATACGAACATAAAAGACATGCAAGTTCCAGACAAAACCACCCTCCTGGCATTTGATGTAGAGAATATGTATTTCAATACACCAATCACTGAATCAAAAAACATTATAGAACAAAATCTTCCACATGAATACCATAAAGAAACAGTCAGGCTTCTAGATATAATAACAGAACAGAATTATTTTCAGTTCAATAATGAATTCTATTTACAAAGTGAAAGATTATCATGGGACCTCCAGTGTCTCGAACTATAGCAAACATATTTATGAACCATGTAGAACAGATTATATTTAACAAAATAGTGCCAAACAGGTACAACACCCTATACTGGATTAGATATATGGATGATATCTTGTGCCTGATGGATGAAACAAACTATAAAATTGATCAGTTACACACAGATATAAATTTTGTTCATGATAAGATACATTTTACAATAGAGAAAGAACAAAACACATTTGCCATATACCGAAAACCGACAAAAACAGACACAATTGTACATGAGACATCACAACACCCCATTCTCAAAACCAGGCAGCAATTACATACATGCTCAACAGACTAAACACAGTACCATTAGAAACAGACAGTTACAAAGAAGAACTCAATACTATAATACAAATAGCCACAAACAATGGATACAAAGAGAACCTAGTAACAATGCTGAACAAGCAAAACAAGAAAAAGAAAAGAACAAAACTCCAACTGCCACGAGCACAAGGACAAAATCACACACAGACAAATACACAGAATACAAGAATAGAAACAACACAGTGTGAAAGACACAGGAAGTAAAAGATGGTACACGACGACATACAACCACAAATATACACACAGAATATCCAATATTTTCAAAACACAAGGCATAAAAATAGCACACCAAACCAACAACTCAATTTAGAAATATTTCCCAAAAACAATAGGAAAAACTGATCTGTATCAGAAATCAGGAATTTTTTCAACTGAAACGCAATAAATGTGATGGAAGGTACATAGGTCAATCCAGGAGGACATCTGACACCAGATACAAAGAACATGTAAGAGCGTGGAAGTATAGGACAAATCATTAAAGTTTTGCAGAAATCTTACACCAGCACGAACATAAAATTCCAACCAGGGACACAAACATGGAAATCATAATGATAAACAACAGCAAAAAACACCTCCTCACCTAACAAGGAAACTACCACATCCAAAAAACCATAACAGAATAGAAAAAACTCATAAATAATCAGATCAACTTCGCAAACCACACACTTTTGAAACTGATTAACCACTTAATATAATATTAAATGTACAAATATAGCCACAGGCTCCATTCACCACTAATATTTCCTCCCAGATCTGCCCCATAATCACTGCCCACGATATCCCTGTCGTTCCTCCCCCCCCCCCCTCCTTGGAGAGAAAAAAAATCACCACCCCTCTCGCGTCTCTACCTACATACAAGACAATTTCACGAACTCTCTCTCTCTCTCTCTCACACACACACACACACACACACACAAAATCGTTTCATATGTTGGCAACACTCACAGCGTTAACGAAAACAAATAAATAGACATAAACACTGTAGCAGTGATGAGTGAAAAACAGTTAAGAATATCAATTATAAATAGTGCAGCGCAGGAAATAGCGCAAAATGCCAAAAACTGCAGATGTGAAATGAAGTCTGTCGACATCAACCACTGCCAGCAAGAGGGGAAGGTGCAGACTGTATAAAAATACACCGTAAGTAGCTTACAGACCAACTTCATAACGAAAACGCTGTTTTTAATCTAAAAGAATCAAAACATAAACGTACAAACGTATGTATCCAATTTACAGAATAATACAGGAGACGCTTTGTAAATAAAAGCGAAACGCGTCTGATGTAATTCCTTTTAATTACATAGCAGTCAGCTCAAGACAGATAACCTATAATAACGGAAAAATAAGACTCAGTTTTTACAATTTGTAACACACAATTCAACAAAACCTTACGTTTTAATTTCACAGAATGGGCGTTTGATTAGTGAAACTGAACAGTTCAAATCTCTAGGTGCTCAGATAGATAGTAGACTGTCGTGGAAAGTCTACGTTCAGGATCTTGTCAAAATACTTAATGCTGCCATTTTTACTATTATAACGCTATCTGAAGCGAGTGATCGTTCGACACGAAAATTGGTCTACTTTGCTTATTTTCATTTGCTTATGTCATATGGTATTATATTTTGGGGTAACTGTTTCCGTTCTAAAAGGATATTTTTGGTTCATAAACGGGCGGTTCGGGCAATAAGTAGTGTAAGTTCACGAACCTCTTGTCGACCTGTGTTCACTAGTCTGGATATTTTGACATTGGCATCTCAACATATATATATTCCTTACTGTCATTTCTTATTAACAATATTAGCATACTCACAAGAATAAGCAGCTTTCACTCAGTTAATACTCGGCAGAAATCAAACCTGCATTTGGATCGGACTTCTTAACTCTCGTGCAGAAAGGCGTGCAGTATACTGCTGCATCCATTTTCGATAAGCTGGCACAAGAATTCAGAAATCTTAGCAGCAATTCACGGGCATTAAAATCGAAACTGAAGGGTTTCGTCGTGGCTCACACCTATTCTGTCGAGGAGTTCCTTGAAAAATTAAGCTGATTCTTGTTGTATTGTTGATGCGTTTACTTAAAGTTATGGCTTGACTTTTTTCGGGTTCATAACCATTTTATTTTTATCTTTTATTACTTTCGTGTTGTAATTTCATGTACTGACAGGTTCCTTGAACTTGGAGATCTGCTCCTCAATTTCGTCCTATGGAACTTGACGTGTAAATAAATAAATAAATAGTAAGCTTAGCTAAAGGCAAGCAGACATGTTCTGCAGTGCTCAAGTCCACAAATCAGTGAGGAAGAATACAGTACGAAGGTTAGCGTCTTTTGCGACGCTCACCCTTCCAGACTATCTAAGCATCAGAAAATACAAGGAGCTGTAAGGAGGTACCTTCGTCACTTGACACCTGCTTGTTTAAAAGAGATACTCCACGATCCAATGATAGAATCACAGCACCCTATATAGGGGGATTCATCTGCCCCTACCTATGGGTCTTAAACAGTGCGCAACGCTTTCAAAACACACGTTGCGAGATTTTCATACTCTCTTGATCGCTATACGCGCAAACTATGTCATGCACAAAAAAAGTAACAGGATATTTTTGTAAGAAATTTAATGGGTTAAAATTTGTTCTGCGATACGTTTACCCACGAGACCATGGCTTTGGAGTTATTCAAGAAAAACTCATATGTATGCCACTTTTAAGAGGTTCTTTTGAATAATTGCAAAGCTACAGCCTCTACCGAAATTGTATCCCTGTACTAGATTTAACTACATTAAATATCCTACAAAAAGGTCATGATCATTTTTTCTGTAGCACTAATACACTCCTGGAAATTGAAATAAGAACACCGTGAATTCATTGTCCCAGGAAGGGGAAACTTTATTGACACATTCCTGGGGTCAGATACATCACATGATCACACTGACAGAACCACAGGCACATAGACACAGGCAACAGAGCATGCACAATGTCGGCACTAGTACAGTGTATATCCACCTTTCGCAGCAATGCAGGCTGCTATTCTCCCATGGAGACGATCGTAGAGATGCTGGATGTAGTCCTGTGGAACGGCTTGCCATGCCATTTCCACCTGGCGCCTCAGTTGGACCAGCGTTCG
Source organism: Schistocerca cancellata (assembly GCF_023864275.1). NCBI lineage: Eukaryota > Metazoa > Arthropoda > Insecta > Orthoptera > Acrididae > Schistocerca > Schistocerca cancellata. The sequence continues at coordinate 442,334,511 of NC_064628.1, read as the reverse complement.
TGCTGGACGTGCAGACCGCGTGAGACGACGCTTCATCCAGTCCCAAACATGCTCAATGGGGGACAGATCCGGAGATCTTGCTGGCCAGGGTAGTTGACTTACACCTTCTAGAGCACGTTGGGTGGCACGGGATACATGCGGACGTGCATTGTCCTGTTGGAACAGCAAGTTCCCTTGCCGGTCTAGGAATGGTAGAACGATGGGTTCGATGACGGTTTGGATGTACCGTGCACTATTCAGTGTCCCCTCGACGATCACCAGTGGTGTACGGCCAGTGTAGGAGATCGCTCCCCACACCATGATGCCGGGTGTTGGCCCTGTGTGCCTCGGTCGTATGCAGTCCTGATTGTGGCGCTCACCTGCACGGCGCCAAACACGCATACGACCATCATTGGCACCAAGGCAGAAGCGACTCTCATCGCTGAAGACGACACGTCTCCATTCGTTCCTCCATTCACGCCTGTCGCGACACCACTGGAGGCGGGCTGCACGATGTTGGGGCGTGAGCGGAAGACGGCCTAACGGTGTGCGGGACCGTAGCCCAGCTTCATGGAGACGGTTGCGAATGGTCCTCGCCGATACCCCAGGAGCAACAGTGTCCCTAATTTGCTGGGAAGTGGCGGTGCGGTCCCCTACGGCACTGCGTAGGATCCTACGGTCTTGGCGTGCATCCGTGCGTCGCTGCGGTCCGGTCCCAGGTCGACGGGCACGTGCACCTTCCGCCGACCACTGGCGACAACATCGATGTACTGTGGAGACCTCACGCCCCACGTGTTGAGCAATTCGGCGGTACGTCCACCCGGCCTCCCGCCTGCCCACTATACGCCCTCGCTCAAAGTCCGTCAACTGCACATACGGTTCACGTCCACGCTGTCGCGGCATGCTACCAGTATTAAAGACTGTGATGGAGCTCCGTATGCCACGGCAAACTGGCTGACACTGACGGCGGCGGTGCACAAATGCTGCGCAGCTAGCGCCATTCGACGGCCAACACCGCGGTTCCTGGTGTGTCCGCTGTGCCGTGCGTGTGATCATTGCTTGTACAGCCCTCTCGCAGTGTCCGGAGCAAGTATGGTGGGTCTGACACACCGGTGTCAATGTGTTCTTTTTTCCATTTCCAGGAGTGTAGTTTGTACATACGAACGAGAGTATATGAAAATCTCGAAGGCGTTGTGGGGTTCATGAAACACGTCTGCAGGGGGCAGGTGAATCTCCCTGTATAAACGTCCGCCCAAAAATCCCGAAGGTCTGCCTCGGTCGCTGCAGGGTCAGCACGGCAGATTGCAGACTGATAGACGCGGGCTCAATTCCCGGCCGGGTTGGAGATTTTCTCCGCTCGGAGACTGGATGTTGTGTTGTCCTTATCTTCATACCGTCTTAACCGAAACTAAAATCGCCTAAATGGCACTATAAGACAAGTCTAAGCATATATAACGATCTTAATGACTACTCTGAGTTGTCGAAACACACAATCGTATCATCTTCCCATTGTTGAGATGCATTCCTGCACACGTCCCAAAAGCCAATTTACAGAATAAATAAATAAATTTAACTCTGGAGTATAAGCGACGTCGGTGTAATAACTACTGTGGCAGCCTGAACTAACAACTGCCAACACGGAATATATATTCGATCAGTCAGGTGTGAGTAGGCAGTGTCAGGTTGTGAACGTGCAGCTGCAGTGTGTCAACTTTGTCATGGCCACAAATCGCAATGAAGCAACAACCTGAACATCTCCAAATCAAGTGTACTGGAAAAAATTGTCAGACGAGACTTCGTCTTAGCAGTATGAATCTGCCAGAAACGATAGTGCAGAAAGAGTCTCTGATGATTCGTGAAGACCTAAAAGGTGCGACTGTGACATGCAAGTTTAACGGCAGCTTAAAGAAGGACTTTCCTAACAATTTCAAATGGCTGTATGCAGGTTCTGTGTGTGTACTCAAGCTGGGGAATATTACGTAGAACATCTGAAGCATAAAACAGTCATATTAACTTTTCTCTCATTTTTATGATCCCCGTTTCAAAGCTTTTTGGACTGTCAGGTTGTATATAAGTTCTATTCCTTACGATCTACATATTGTTCACAAGTACTAAAATACCGAATCCTCCCGCCAAAGAAATGTAATTTTAATTTTTCGAAGATGATATCAGTTATAAAATTCTACTTCATTTCTGTACATGTATTTCTTTAGCGTCCATTTGTGGCATAGTAATTCATTCTTTTACTGTTGGCAAGAACGAACAACACTGTTCCACAAGAATTTATTTGTATATGATGAAAAGAAACTGATGGTTTTGTGTGTTTTATGTGTATTAAACCACTGACCTAGAAACGACGGAGAGGCTTCGTCCCACCGTAGCCATCAGTGGTTCATAACCCCACAAAAGGCCACAGCAGTTCACTCACCCCACTGCCGCCCCACACCGAACCCAGGGTTATTGTGCGGTTCGGTCCCCAGTGGGCCCCAAGGGAACGTCTCACACCAGGCGAGTGTAACCCCAAATGTTTGCATGGTAGAGTAATTATGGTGTATACGTACATGGAGACAGTGTTTGCGCAGAAATGACCAACATAGTGTAACTGAGGCGGAATAAGGTTAACAAGCCCGCATTCGCCGAGACAGCTGGAAACCGCCTTAAAAACCATCCACAAGCTGGCCGGTACACCGAACCTCGACGCTAATCCGTCGGGCGGATTCGTGCCGGGGACCGGCACGCCTTCTCATTCGGGAAGCAGGGCGTTAGACCGCGCGGCTAACCGGGCGGGTAAACTTTTTAACATTCTCGCGTCACCTGCTGTCGTTAGCTCGTACGCGGTGTACCAAACGTTAACGACATTACGGTAATAGGTGTGGAGGGGAATAAATGAGAGGGACTTGTTCCAGCAGGATTCCTGTCACTACCGTTTCCTACCAGGTATGGGTACTGAAACGCAGATCGGTATTTTGTCTCGATGTGCATTTGTGAAGTGCCGATACTCATATGTCGATTTGCTAGATTTATTTTCGAAACTAAAGCAAAATATCAAAAAGCCCGCTGCACTTCTTTCAGAAAAGTTGAAAGATTTTCTAACTATAAGTAGGTGTCGCCCAAAACAGGATGGTCCTTCACTTTCAAGTATCTCTTCATGCTGACTGCTATACACTGCAGTTGCTGTATGATGGTTATAAAATGTTCGTATATCTTCAAAAAAGTAGAGTTCTTAAAGAAAAAGTCAGCGATTTTAAGTTAATGATCCTTTTTGTAATTTCAGTTTCAGTCTCCTGTCAAGTTTTTCATTACTTCAGTTTATTTTATAACTCAATTTTTATACATTTTGTATTAATTTTTCGACATTTTATCGAATTCTTCAGTATTTTAGGTCATACAAATCCGGACCTTGTGGTTATGGGACCTTTTCCATATCCTCACTAGAGGCAATTGCCTCCATTGGCCTCCCTCTGCGTATGCGCTACCTTGCAGAGTGCGAACTGTTCAATTATGAAGAAGATTTGTTACAGCAAAATGAAGATAATCCCAGCGCCAGCACGCGTTTCATAGTATAAGAACTAAACATTTTTATGCACGTATTGCACATAGATTATGAAACAAAGTGATCAAATATCATAAATTTATCTCGGTATTTAAAAACGACAAACGAAATTTCTAACCATTCTGCGTAATATAGACCCGAATAGAAGACGAATGTTAACAGTAATATTACCTTGTACTGGGTACAAGAGGTGTACTAACGGCACACAGAAAATTAGTAAATGTACTAGCATACTTTATGAATAACAGCTACTATCTGAGGACTCACTTAATGAACATTATTACTGGCTGACATTTGTGGAGAACGAACAGATATGAAAACATACCAGATTACAATCATGAATAAGCTAGGTATTGTCAAATAAAACTAGGTATTGCCAAAATTGAACTGATATCTGAGGAGCGAAAGAGTTTGAGTGAACTGCGAAGCGCCTTGGCAAGTTACTTAGGTACGCCCAGCACAGCAAGGCAGGGCGTTTCGTGGCCCTTAAGGGGGAGGCATGCAAATTGCCAAGGTGGTAGGGGGCGGATCCTCGTAGACTGCTAATCCGGGAAGAATCGCAGCAGCGGGATCCGGAGAGGGGATGCACTCCGAGGAAGGCGTCGCCAGATAAAAACCCCAGCGAAGGGGTAGGGGGCGAAATCTCTTTCTTGTTGCTGCTATCGTTTATAGCGAGAGAGCCTCACCGGGGGACTATCTCGAGCCTTTGTTTAGAGACTGTTAATGTAGCGCATTAGCATACACCTTGATTAAAATGTTGCAGCAGTGCTTCCGGGAGGGAGAAGAAGAAAAGAGGGCGCCGGGTGGACGTAAACGCGAGGTGCAGCAGCCCCGCCAGGTTGCTCAGGGCAGGGTTAGCGGGGAGGGATGTTCCGTTTACGACTGTGGGTCCCGAAGCGGAGCCGCGGGGAACGCCAGTCGTCCAATTATTCCCCATGGCTGTTTTTTCTTTCCATAAAGCTTAATCAGCTCAAACAGTTTTCGGCAACTGTTATACTGCTATGCTGTTAACTGTGCTGAAGGAGTGATATTAAGTTTTATATCTGTCTGTTTCGTCTGGCCGAGACTTTTGAACTGCCGAGTCGTTTGTGCTGCTGGAGAGATTGACTACCCCTTTTTTGTCAGTCAGAAACATCAGAATCAAGCTGCATACATAAACAAGCATATAAATTTATACAATAAAAAATAAACTTGAAAATCTCTTCTTGTATACTCATAATTTAAAACAAGATAAACAACATCAACACATTTTGTTCAAAACGTACGGTATCCAGCAACAGATTTCCGTGATGACGTGTTGTATATCTGGAAACGTATAATTAAGATGACGCTTGTTAACTTACCTTTTAAATTTTTACTATCATGAAATAGCAGGGATCGTTTATTCCAACACATGGACTTAAAGATGAACTTCGCTCTGTCTTGAGGTCCACGTGAGATTTTGTAATTTTCGTCCTATTTCAATAAATTACCACGTCATTAAGGTCAAGGTTCAAGAGATAAATTACATCAAAAAATGGTTCAAATCGCTCTGAATACTATGGAACTTAACATTTGAAGTCATAAGTCCCCTAGGCTTCGAACTACTTAAACCTAACTAACTTAAGGACATCACACACATTAATGCCCGAGGCAGGATTCGAACCTGCGACATTAGTGGCAGCGCGGTTCCGGACTGAAGCGCCTAGAACCTAAATTACATCATTTCATAAATTTGGCCATATACGAAACTCAGGCTATAAGTTATTCATGTACTGCAGCTGTGCCGCAAGCGTTTTGATCTGCAGGGAGTGTTTGATTAGTCACCACAATGGTCATGATTTTCTCCTTCACCGTTATTTTATTTACAAAATGGTTCAAATGACTCTGAGATCTATGGGACTTAACTTCTGAGCTGATCAGTCCCCTAGAACTTAGAACTATTTAAGCCTAACTAACCTAAGGACATCACACACACCCATGCCAGAGGCAGGATTCGAACCTGCTATCGTAACGGTCGCGTGGTTCCAGACTGTAGCACCTAGAACCGCTCGGCCACTCCGGCCGGCTAATTTATTTGCAACCAGCATCGAACTTCTCGCACATTTTCAACAGCTATGTCAAATCAGGTGATGCATTTTTGTTTAAGATACGAATTTCATAACAACACAGGAATTTTTAAATGAACAACGAATGTGATTTGACAGCCACTGTGATAGCTAGTCAAACAGTCCTGGCGTTGGCTCAGGTTCCTATCGAGGAAAGATGTCGAAATACATTTGCGATTACTCAGACAGATTCTGCACAATTACGAGAAATCGCCAAGTCTTTTTCCCTGGAGGTAATCGCTATGTGGGCAACAGATAGATTGTGAGGTATTCACGGTCTATGGAGTTGAAAACGCACGCTTTCTTAATTGGTGAGTAGAAGCACAATCAGGAATTCGTCCTGCCTTTTAATCTTAAGTACATCGGTCAAGGGTCCTCTCAATTGAGTGTTATGTACTGTCGTATTCTGTGTCATTGTTCTACTTCCATATTTTGCCTGAGCTTCGGATACGACCAGAGAGTGTTGCCCAGCAAGCACACCTCCTGCCCTAGAGCACTGATGTGGCGATCCGATATTGCGGTGCCCTCTCGTGGAAGATGCAGGTAGCCGATTTGAAGCCATCCAAGAGCATTGTAATCTAGGCACTTTTATGTAGCTGTCTGCTCGGGAATCCTGGGAGTTACTGTGATGTTTGTTTTGGGCTTCGTGGAACGACGCCATTCATCAAACGACGGCGTTTGTTTACACCATTCGAGCATCAATCGAGTGCAGGGCTATAACGAGATAGAGCTAGCTGTTAATTAGAACTATGTATTTACACCAACATGACGAAACTACGGGACAGCCATTAAAAACGTGTTCCACTCAGTGCTTAATACATGCATGAAACTGCCTCGATATCAATTGTTCTCATAGACTATAGCATACGAGACTGCTCAGCCTTTGGCTCGGGTTCGAATCTTATCATCGTTCCACGTTCAATTTTTTCTCGCTTTCTTGTTCGGTTATAGGAATCCAAACGAAGAACACGTTTTGCGACATCGTCTCTGGCAGGCCGCCTGAATTAGCGTGTGCAGCAGCCTGACTGGCTAACTTCATTGTTAATTAACTCATAATCGGCGCAATCTATAGAAGATTTTCTTAACAGTTGTTTCTTAGCGCAACCTACCCTGCACCTTACAAGCTTTTAAGACTGCTTCTGACACCCTCCCCCTCCTGTATGTCTCATTCTGCTTTTCTAACTGCATAATTTGTCTTATGTTCAGATTTTAGTAAATGCCAGCACACGTTGCATTTCTATTTTTGTTTTAAATATCACCAGTTTCAGCCCCTAAGGCCACTATCCGATGTTTCCGTGTTTTACCATGCCTTTATTATATCGCTGGATAACGGCCTAGAGGGCCAAAATTAGTCATGTTTTTTGAAATAAAAAGAAAAATGTAACTGCTTCCATCACTTTGTTCCAAATCAATACTACAGTTGCGAAATATGCTGTGTGTTGTACGTGTATTAAATTTGATTTTTGTGTACCGTAAATTCAACGCCACGATAGGTCAAGTTCAAGATTTGTCTCTTATTACTGGATTATGGTAAGGACTCGTGCTCAGTTTTACAAGAAATTATATTCAGTTGTATAAACTATATTTAGGAGCATTGTAAATTATCTACCATTGATTAATCAAGAACCCGGAAGCGTATGACTTATTTGACAGTCACGTATATCATCCTTTGGTAAAGAATACATTAAAAATGACAGTAATGGCTGACGACATACTGTTTTATCATTAAATGGTATTTTTATCAGTGCTACCGCAACAAAATAAATTTAAGTTGAACTTACACTTTTGCTTCATATCCTGCTTAGATTACACCACTAATTGCACCGCCTAGGCTAATCTCTAGACTTGCCTTACTTCACTGTAAATTACTTTAAATAAGTTTATTGCTAAGTACCAGCTAGAGATACCAGTTGTGATTGTAAACAAAATACCGCTTATGAAGTGTAGTGCCGTTGCCCGGTCTTTCAACAAAAAAAAGTTATAAGTCTGTATAAAAGTAATGAGAAGCAATGTGAAAGACGCCGTGGTGCGTTGCGGTAATAGCCGCGGACCAATAGCCGCCTGAGTGGTGACATTGAGTCACAATTACAGACACGCCAGTGGATTACACAGCGAGGATAGCCGAGCTCAGCGGTAAACGGGGAGCACAGCGGTAAACGAAGGTGTCACAACAAATTTGGAAATTTGTGGCAAGTTCTAAGGGACCAAACTGCTGAGATCTTCGGTCCATAGGCTTACACACTACTTAGTCTAACTTAAACTAACTTACGCTAAGGACAACACACACACCCATGCCCAAGGGAGGACTCGAACCGAGTCGCGCGAACCGTGCAAGGCTCCCTAGACCACAAGGTTACCCCGCGCGGCGGTGTCACTGCATCACGTCGAGTCTCTTGTTGTGGCGACGAGACCAGGCGCCGGGTTTGGTTGGGTTGGGTTGTTCGGGGGAAGAGACCAAACTGCTAGTTCATCGGTCTCATTGAATTAGGGAAGGACAGGAAAGGAAGTCGGCCGTGCCCTTTCAAAGGAACTATCCCGGCATTTGCCTGGAGCGATTTAGGGAAATCATGGAAAACCTAAATCAGGATGGCCGGATGCGGGATTGAACCGTCGTCCTCCCCAATGCGAGTCCAGTGTACCAACCACTGCCCCACCTCGCTCGGTGTGCCGGGCTTCAGTACCACCACGATGATGGCTGGGTAACACTGGACGGCCAGACGAATGAGGTCTGCCTGCTGCATTCATGGTTCGAGACCGGGATGTGTCTGCCTTCTGCACTACGTCCTTCATGGGACTCGATGTCAACGGTCTGCCAATACGCTGTCGGTGCCTGATGTCAGCGACGTTGAGTTCCTAGTAGGACCTGGCGTCTCAGCACCAGCCGCTGTCCAGTTTCTGTCCGAGGATAGCGTGTTGTACCGCGCACTGAACAGATTCCACACGCCACCACCTTGGCCTATGTGGAGATGAGGGGCAGTCTCCTGCATGGGACACCATTACAGAGCAATACGACGCAACGCTGACGTCAGCGATTGTGGCCAACAGTTGCTGCCAACCTCAGCAGCGTTAGTTGCTGGTTTAGCAGAACTAGGCGACAGTCGCCGTCCGTTCATCAGCCCCACCAAGGATCAACGAGGAAAGGTGTGCCTGCCTCACTATACCGCGTTTCGGAATCAGTGAAAGTTCTTTGTCACTTCTAGCATCGTTTGCCCTTGGCCTCACGGCCTGTCGCCTGCATACACCAGCAGTCAATGACTTCCGAAGTATGTGTAGTGCGTTTCTGCTGAGCATGTCTTCGGTTCAGTGATAGTCTTACTCTGACCAAGTGATTCCGGATGCAGCAGAGTAATGGTTGAAGTCTACTTGCTACCATTCATGTCTTTTGCTACACAGTATTCCAGTAGCGTACTGGTAATGTTTCTATATCCATAAATGTTCAACATCTGTGGGGTGGCAGGTAAAAATAATGCAGACTGATCAGGAATCACGACGGTATATAAAAGTCCACTGTCTTTTAACGGATGTTTTTACTCTAACAAAATGATACAAGTGCAGTTATTAATTTAAAAAAATCATTAAAGCTAGTCCTAGGGTACTTATCACTCAACGCAGTTCAGAGACGATATCTACTCTTCGTCCCCCGAATTACATGAAGTTAATTTTTCGCCTTAAAAGTAGAGAATAATCTCAGACACTTTTCAAGCAGTTTTCTGTAATATAGCAGATGTCATACGAAAGCAAACATCGGAAACGGAACGCGGTGTTTCCAGTTAATTTATTAAACCAAATAAGTTCACTTTTACACACTGTCACAAAATACATGTAATGTGTCATTTGATCGAAAAACCCACCATGTCAGTCATCATTAAGGCCATCTGAGGCTTAAGCAGACATGAACATGGGCAGAATCACAGCACATTCTGTGGAGGAGCATAACATCTTCCATGTGACTGACGACGATCGAATAACCGCCCCCCCCCCCCCTCTTCACCAACCTTGTGCAGACACGTCGATCTTTATATACTCGCAGTGCGGATGGCAAAGGATACATTCCGTCTTCCCAGTGTCGGCAGCAGCACACACCCAGCACACTTTTTGATAGAGAAATACTTTTAGATGAAAACCTTTAATGATTCCAATTTTCTCTGAGTATATCTATATTCTGTTTATGTTGTATAAAATTCTCAGTTTGCTAACTTTGAAAATTTAACTTCCAGAATTTTTGGAATGGAACTAAGGATAGATAGTGGAATCGGAACTGTCTCTTTCCAATTTCTATAACTTTACTATACTTTACTTTCGTAGTGTAAGGTGGAACAGTTTCATTACTACTTACATCAAATGCATTGCTGTCGTTTTAGTTATGTATCACATTTACTAAGGTAAGTTAATCTAACTCGTTTTTCCGGTTTTGGACACTAAAATTAATTTTTGATCAATAATTCAATAAACAACGGAGGTAATTACATAAAATCCCTTCCAAATGTTTTTATGACGAATTGAACCTAATTCGAAGGCAGAACACTCTTACTTCGAGATTACACGCCTTTAAAATTTTGTAAAACAGTATTTTTGAATAAAATAATTATTCGATCACGCTAAGACTCGAAACCCTTAACTATCTTACTAGAACTGACATGTGATTACATTTTCACACAATTTGGGTGCATAGATCCTGAGAAATCAGTACCCAGAACAACCACCTCTGGCCGTAATAACCGCCTTCATACGCCTGGGCATTGAGTCAAACAGAGCTTGGATGGCGTGCACAGGAACAGCTGCCCATGCAGCTTCAACACGACACCACAGTTCATCAAGAGTAGTGGCTGGAGTATTGTGACGAGCCAGTTGCTCGGCCACCATTGCCCAGACGTTTTCAGTTGGTGAGAGATCTGGAGAATGTGCTGGCCAGGGCAGCAGTCGAATATTTTCTGTATCCAGAAAGGCCCGTACAGGACCTGCAACATGCGGTCGTGCATTATCCTGCTGAAATGTAGGGTTTCGCAGGGATCGACTGAACGGTAGAGCCACGGGTCGTAACATATCTGAAATGCAACGTCCACTGTTCAAAGTGCCGTCAAATGTGAACAAGAGGTGACCGAGCCGTGTAACCAATGGCATCCCATACCAACACGCCGGGTGATACGCCAGTAAGGCGATGACGAATACACGCTTCCAATTTGCGTTCACCGCGATGTCGCTAAACAAGGATGCGACTATCATGATGCTGTAAACAGAACCTGGATTCATCCGAAAAAATGACGTTTTGCCATTCGTGCACCCAGGTTCGTCGTTGAGTACACCATCGCAGGCGCTTCTGTCTGTGATGCAGCGTCAAGGGTAACCGCAGCCATGGTCTCCGAGCTGATGGTCCATGCTGCTGCAAACGTCGTCGAACTGTTCGTGCAGATGGTTGTTGTCTTCAAAACGTCCCCATCTGTTGACTCAGGGATCGAGACATGGCTGCACGATCCGTTACAGCCATGCGGATAAGATGCCTGTCATCTCGACTGCTAGTGATAGGAGGCCGTTGGGATCCAGCACGGCGTTCCGTATTACCCTCCTGAACCCACCGATTCCATATTCTGCTAACAGTCATTGGAGCTCCACCCATGCGAGCAGCAATGTCACAATACGATAAACCGCAATCGTGATAGGATACAATCCGACCTTTATCAAAGTCGGAAACGTGATTGTACGCATCTGTCCTTCTTACACGAGGCATCACAACAACGTTTCACCAGGCAACGCCGGTCAACTGCTGTTTGTGTATGAGAAATCGGTAGGAAACCTCGTGTCAACACGTTGTAGGTGTCACCACCCGTGCCAACCTTATGTGAATGCTCTGAAAAGCTAATCATTTGCATATAACAGCACCTTCTTCCTGTCGGTTAAATTTCGCATCTGTAGCACGTCATCTTCGTGGTGTAGCAATTTTAATAGCCAGTAGTGTAATATTTAAACATTTATCCTAGCAATCCCTTGTTCGTACTGTTCACAGCATGCATTAGGCATGCTCTCTTTTCCTTGGCCAAGCGAGAGAGAACAATCTCTAATTCACTTGTTCAAAATGTGTTCAAATGTGACTTAACTGCTATGGTCATCAGTCCCTAAGCTTATACAGTACTTAACCTAAATTATCCTAAGGACAAACACACACACCCATACCCGAGGGAGGACTCGAACCTCCGCCGGGTCCAGCCGCACAGTCCATGACTGCAGCGCCCGAGACCGCTCGGCTAATCCCGTGCGGTAATTCACTTGTCACTAGACATAACGATAAGTGTTTGCTTCACCACACATCGTTTAAAGAGGTCTGTACCAAGTTCCAAGGACAATGAAGCCACTAGACATCAAGCACATGCTGGTTTTGGGGAAGGTATGGATCGAAATCGACTGTGTCCATATCGAAGATAGTTTCCATGCATTTGCGTCAAAATGATTCAGGGCCACCATGGCAGTAATAAACGTAGCTAGCTGTTCTGGGACTTGAACCACGATCTTCTTGATTTCTAGCTCAGTTCTTACAATTTTGCTATCTTACTCTGCATTTAATGGATATTCTTAAAGAATTTTAAGATCTAGATGTGGCACTGATAGTGACTGAATATGTCAGTTAGTGATCTACTTGTGTATATAGAATGACATTTTCATTCTGCAGCGGAGTGTGCGCTGATATGAAACTTCCTGGCAGATTAAAATTGTGTGCTGGACAGAGACTCGAACTCGGGACCTTTGATTTTCGCAGGCAAGTTCTCTACCATCTGAGCTATCCAAGCACGACTGACGTTCCCTCCTCACATCTTTACTTCCGCCTGTACGTAGTCTCCTACTTTCCAAATTTCACAGAAGCTCTCCTGCGAACCTTACTCCTGGAGTAAGAGATATTGCGGAGGCATGGCTTAGCCACAGCCTGGCGGATGTTTCCAGAATGAGATATTCACTCTGCAGCGGGGTGTGCGCTGATATGAAACTTCCTGACAGATTAAAACTGTGTGCTGGAGCGAGACTCGAGCTCGCGACCTTTGCCTTTCGCTGGCAAGTGCTCTACCATCTGAGCTACCCAAACACGACTCTCGCTCCGTCCTCATAGCCTTACTTCCAGGAGTGCTAGGTCTGCAAGGTTCGCAGGAGAGCTTGTGTGAAATTTGGAAAGTAGGAGACGAGGTACTGGCGGAAGTAAAGCTGAGAGGACAGGGCGTGAGTCGTGCTTGGGTAGCTCAGATGGTCAGTTCCGCTTGGGACGCGACAGCGACCGGACGTGTCGGTACTTCCGCGTCGTCGTAGTACCGCAAGCAGTGTTTATAGAAATTCTTGGATTGTGACCTGTGATATTCTCCGTGATTCTTCACTACCGTCGTACACACGCTTCTTACTTCACTCACAGCGGTCTCGGCCGCTCATATAGTGCAGTTATGGCTCCCCGTGTACCCCGTAATAACCCTGTGTTTTTCATTGGAGAAATCTTCCAGGAATGTGCAACCAAGTTCTCTGGAAATCCATGACTAGATAGTAGATATTATTGGCATCACGTCCGACCAGGTGTACACAGCATATTATGACATGGTGGAATACTGTTTCTTTGTGAAGTTTTTAGACCAGACACAGCTGGAGAAAGTTTTGGTGAATACTGGTGGGAAAGCAGAGTTCCGAGGTCGTCATCAGTCGGCGAGTACAGTTTCAATAACTAACGCTGACATTGACTATAAACAAGTGCGCGTGTTCAATTTGCCATCTGAGGTTGAGAATTGTTTTCTTAGAGATGTCCTCGTCAAATACGGTGACATCCGACAGATTAGAAAGGAAAAATGGTCGAGCTGTCACAGACTCCAATGTTATAGTGGGATTCCCTCAGTTGACATGGCCGTTAAAGTCAATATCCCATCCTATATAATGGTTTCTGGTTAAAAGGCTCATGTCATTTACCATGGACAAGTAGGCACTTGTTTTATCTGTAACACGAGTGGCCATTTACGAGATGATTGCCCACGGCGCGTTGTCGTACTTCGAAACAATCTGCAACAACGACAGAAATTAACATTGGCTGATGTCCTAACTCAAAATCAGACGCCTTCTGTGATTGACTCCCAACCAAGTGCATCTGTGTCAGAGGACAACGATCTCGGTAACGGCACCTTTCCCACCCTTACCTCAGAAACCTGTGGCCAGTCACCCCTTAGCCGCCGGTGTTGCACTATGTGTCGGTAAAAAACGACGCCGTACTAGTGACGGTAGTGGCTCCGGTGACCAGGTCGTAAAAAATCAAACCGATGTCGCGGAGTCACGGGGCTCCAAACAGGACACGCATATGTCGGGTGGCTCAGTTACGACGCGCCACATTCACATTGAAACTCCCGCCGCAGAAACTGTCAATACGAGTGCAGTCGAGTGTTTACAGCACTCCGTTCGATGCAGCTTCTCGACTCGCCACAGGTGGTCAACACACAATAGGCGGCAGTCAGTCAACTGCAAGTCGTAAACACAGAGGATGATGCACGCTGTTCAGAGCATAACATAAACACCCGCCACCTCGGAACTGCTTCCAAACAACGCGAGGAACCGGAAAGCTGTGTAGAAACTGCCAGTGCGGCTCCAAACAAACACAGTGAGCCTACTGAATCCGCGTCTTCGGACTTGCCATCACCCGTTCCGAAGCAAGGACTTTCACATACTGCTTACAGCAATGATTCGCCGACTCCGCCGTCTTCTATAACACTTCGGACGACTGTGCGACGGCAAAATAAAGTTAAACCAAATGACTCCGTGGCTGGAAGTTGTAAGTAGGCTGTTTATGTTCTCATATTGGTAACGCCACGTAGCGCTCTGTATGAAAATCACTGGCTGTGCTGCGGGCAGTGTGTGGCTGGTTTGCATTGTTGTTGGCTATTGTAGTGTTGGGCAGCTGGATGTGAACAGCGCGTAGCGTTGCGCAGTTGGAGGTGAGCCGCCAGCAGTGGTGGATTTGGGGAGAGAAATGGCGGAGTTTTGAAATTTGTAAGACTGGATGTCATGAACTGCTATGTATATTATGATTTTTCAACACTATTAAGGTAAATACATTGTTTGTTCTCTATCAAAATCTTTCATTTGCTAACTATGCCTATCAGTAGTTAGTGCCTTCAGTAGTTTGAATCATTTATTTAGCTGGCAGTAGTGGCGCTCGCTGTATTGCAGTGGTTCAAGAAACGAAAATTTTTGGTGAGGTAAGTGATTTGTGAAAGGTATAGGTTAATGTTAGTCAGGGCCATTCTTTTGTAGGGATTTTTGAAAGTCAGATTGCGTTGCGCTAAAAATATTGTGTGTCACTTTAGTGAATGTTTGAGTGCGTTCAGTTTTGCTCAGCTGTTTGAAAAGAAAATAATGTAAGAGGTTTATCAACACAGTAGTTAATTAAGTTTTCTAAGGGGACGTTTCATATGTCGACCCTTAGCCGAGGATACCTCACTGGAATCTTCTGATTTTTTCTTGTAGTTTGTGCAATTAGTGCAGCCTTTGTTTATTGCTAGCGCGTAATTGTAGAGAGAATTTCATTTGTAGTTGTAGTTTTTCATTCTCGTACAGTAAAACAGTTGTGGTATGCATATAGATTTGCACCAAGTATTTCGCAGCTGCGCTTGCAATTAATTAGATATCATTTTCAGTGCTATGTTAATGTGTTCTCTTATTTTGCTCTCCAAATTGTGCTTTTCTGTGTTGTCGTGTGAAATATTGTGACAATAATGGCGTGTGAAAAACGTAATACTAGGCTCCAAAGTAAACTGAGAAATGACAGTGAAGACGAAAGCAGTGAGTTAGCGCCACCATGTAATTAATGAACTAATGTTCAAACTAGTAATTTGGTAATTGTGCATAGGGAAATGGAACGGGTGGAAAATAATGGCGTAGACAGTGAAACAATTAGTGAACAGGGAAGCATTATCGATCGATCGGTCGGCAATAGCTCGCCTCAGGAATCCGAAATGACAGGACACAATCTCGCAAATACTGTAGATTCAGGTTTTGGGTCCTCACCGTTTTCTCAAATAAGCCAAGACACATTTTCTGCTTGTCAAAATGTGAATGTTGCCGGTGCAAATTCACTGCCGAAAAGCACTGAGGAACATGTTTCAGACACCAGTGCTCTGTTATTACAGTTAATACAACAAATGGGACAAAGGCTACAAAAGTTAGACACAACGCTTGAACAAAATCAGAAACAAATGGGACAAAATCTTCAAAAGTTAGACACAATGGAAAAAAATCTTCGGAAGTTAGACACCACGCTTGACATACACGTGAAGATTTAACTACTGAGTTACGTAACATTGAATCGAAATGTCAAAAAATCTGTAATGACGTAAATACACAAATTTTTGAGCATTTTCAGCCTATTTTTTCGCGGCATGAAAATGCATTACAGAATCACGAAATAGCCATAAAAGAACTGCAAACTTTTGTTCATGAAAATCATGGGACCTTACAAGCTAAAATTGACTCAGTTGCATCTACCGATTCGGTTACGCAACTTGCAATAACTCAGGAAAACTTAAAGAACACAGTAGATACTCTGAAAATTGGTTCAGAAAGACACATGGAGGAAATTAGTTCATTATCAGAGAAAGTAGTTGAACTTTCGGATCAGCTAAATAATTTATCTACAAAGGTAGATGATAAGCTGAATGAAACAAAACCGGTAGTCTTTAATGACACAGAAGAGTGCGAACAAATTAGGAAATTCAAACAAAATCAGAATCAAATTAATACGCAACACCAAAGAGAAATCCGGGAAGTACAAAATCAGCTGACACAGGTAATACAAGAATTACGTATTTCAGAGGACACTCGCGCTCCAATACGGGAAGAGGGACATAGAAATACGGAACAGCCACAAAATAATAACACAGCGCATTTCGAAAATTATGAAAGAAATTGGCAAGGTGCAACGAATTTTGAAATGGAACCGCCGAAACGACGTAACAATGAGCGATATGCGACTCGCCGACATGATGATTTTGACTATAAGCTGTTCATTACTACACGTAAATTCCAAACATTTAAGAATTCTGGCAACGACATTCATCCACAAGTGTGGCTGCATTAATTCTCTCATTGTTTTCCTCCCAACTGGTCATTAGAGCACAGGTTAGAATTTATATGTGGCTACTTAGAGAATGAACCAGCTGTAAGAATGCGATCTGTCATTCACGATTGTCACAGTGAAGGAGAATTTTATCATGCCTTCCTCTCAGCATATTGGTCTCAAGCTACACAAGACCGAGTAAAACATAGCATCATAATGATGAAACATTTTGAACAATCTGAATTTTCCAGTCTTGTGAAATATTTTGAAGACATGTTGCACAAGAATCAGTACCTGTCAAACAGCCCTTCAGAACTCATCCGCATTTGCTTAATCAAATTACCTGAACATTTAAGAAATATTATTTTGCAGGGCATTGCAAAGATGACATTGAAGCTTTTCGGGGACTCTTACAAGAATTAGAAATTGACACAGACAGTCGCAGGATGTGAAAACAGGAAAACAATCACTACAGGTCACATCCGTCACAATTCCGTGACGACAGAAAGAATAACTGGACATGACAAGTCTATTCTTACAACGCAAATTGTAACCAAAACAGACACCACCCATATGACAACCACTGGCAGAGTAATAATAGTTACAGAGAAAGATCGCATTTCCATCGTAATGAATGTGACAGAGACAACCATAGAAACAGACAATGTGGGAACCAAAACAATTACTATCAAGGGAGACAAAATAACTTCAGACACAATGGTCCTCCACGCAGTTACGACTCAGGGAGAAGTTCTTCAAAACGTGACCGACAAGAAATTAATTACAGAAATTACCGACATGACGACAGACGACATAATCGTAACGACAGACCTGAATTGTGTCAGAACTGGCCGGATTCAAACAGAGCTGGGCCCTCTCGGCCAGGTGAATTTGACAAAGTTAGGTCTCCTAATCCCAATAACGACGCGCGCCAACAAAGAGACGGACAATGACTCGCACCGCAGGCAGCCACGTGCGCTGGCTGGCTCAGCGAAAAATAACATAGACGCTAACCTTGAGAAAAATTTTAGCATTCCTTACCGACGTATACAACATGATAATTACTTTGAAGCTGAAACTCTGCGCACTACAAAGGCTAAAGGACTGCACCACATTTCACATGTATAACCGTTTATTGAGAGATAATCTGCTTTTTAACTTTGTCTTTGCCATAAAACGTTTCACTTCACATTTCTAGTATGCTCTGTCAGACTTGAGAAACTGTTACCATGCAACAAAGTTTGAAGTTAAATATCCAGTCAAGAACCTAGGGAACATTTTTAAACAGAAAATCCTGCGAACCTTGCAGGAGAGCTTCTGTAAAGTTTGGAGGGTAGGAGACGAGATACTGGCAGAAGTAAAGCTGTGAGTACAGGGCGTGAGTCGTGCTTCGGTAGCTCAGATGGTAGAGCACTTGCCCGCGATAGGCAAAGGTCCCGAGTTCGAGTCTCGGTCGGGCACACAGTTTTAATCTGCCAGGAAGTTTCATATCAGCGCACACTCCGCTGCAGAGTGAAAATCTCATTCCGGCAAACGGGAAATGCGATTATCCTTAAGAAACTACAGTTGGCAACGAGCGCAAGATGTCAAACGCACTATTGATTTTTACCAGACAGTTCTGCGAGTGTTGTATGCGATTACGTCACCAACCAACACGCAGCTGACGACCATCAAACAAAGAAAGGCGAAGCTTATAGGTATAAAGCGAATGCGGTTTGAAGGACTGAAGATCAGATCTAAGGCAAAATCGCTTCAAGAGAACGATCTTGCATCGCTGTATCACCTCACAAAACATCGTGCCCATCGCAAGAGAGCTTTTATCGGGCTGCTGGATACAGATGCTGGACTCCGTTTGACCCGAGAGAGTGATATTCTTACTGCAGTTTACCGGTACTTCACGGATCTGTACGTGCAAAGCGATACATATGGTGATGACGGCGGCGATATCGTGCGTGCTCTGCCCACCGTAGTCACGTCTGCGGACAACTCGGCGGTCGTACGCGATTTTGCTCCAGACGAAGTCCTTGAACTGATTTCTGGCTCGCCATCCAATAAATTCCCTGGCCCCGGTGGTTTTCCACGGGAATTTTATGGACGTTTTTGGCCCATAATCGGACACGCATTTACAGATGTTCTCAATGAAGTGATGCGAGGAAGTGACGTGCCGGCCGAAATGAAGGAAGGTCGAATTGTATTGAAGCCAAAAAGCAAACACCGAAAAACTTTAGATAACTTCCGACCGATGACTTCACTCAGTTTTGTTTACAAAACCTTTGCCAGAGCACACAACAGCAGATTGTCTCCATTAATGAAGCAAGTGATTCACAACCATCAATCATGCTTCCCTGGTCACACTTTAGGAATATAGAGATGTAATAGCCATAGCGTCAGTCACTAACGTGAATCTCGCATTGCTGTTTATCGACTTTTGCAAGGCATTTGATCCCGTCCGCCACGAGTACCTCCTACAGCTACTGCAGCGGTGTGGTTTTGATCAACGGGTTATTAATGTCGTGCAGCATTTAGTCACGGGCATCATTACAACGAGAGTCAGCGTAAATGGACAGCTTACTCAACCCATCGAGGTCCAAAGAGGAGTGCCGCAGAGGAGCCCTCTCTCCATAATGTTATTTGTTTTATCGCTCGAGCCGCTTTTACGCTCTGTCCATGACCCACTTGCAGGCCTTTCGATCACGGGGACGTCCTTCGTGGTTCGTGCTTACGCCGATAAGGTCGGAGTGTTACTGAGCAACGACGGAGACGCATCAACCCTCAAGACCGCGGTAGACGAGTACAGTCGTGCTTCCGGTGCTAAAATCAACGCCAATAAATCCACCTTTGTCAACATTCGAGGATTAGACGCAGTTATTGTACCTTGGGCGAAGCGTGTCGAAGCCAACACCACTCTGGGGATGACTATCCACAAATGCCCGCTAAAAATGAATGCAAAAAATTGGAAGCAGGTCACCAATAAAATGCAAGGTGCCATCTACAAAAACAATTGACGGTCCGTTGACATTCTCCAACGCATACGGCTCTTCAGCAGTTATATATTCAGCAAAGCGTACTATACGGCCCAAATATTTGCAGTCCCCAAGATGCCGGCCAAACACGTGATGAAACTCTCTGATATATTTATCTGGCAAGGGTACCTGTTCAAAGTGAAATACACCACGCTGACGTCTTACAGACAGGCCGGCGGACTCAACATGTCTGACATTAACCGAAAGTGTACTGCGTTACGTATTAACCGAATCCCCCACTTGTTGGACAAGGAAACCCTCAGCGTAACCAGTTGGCTCTTCCGAACCATACAACCCACCGATATACACTCACCCACTGATGTAGGTAAAATACATTACAGAGTACGACATGTCAAGCAGTTTTTTCTTGAAGTAAGCTATACTGACGGACATTATTTCACGCAGGATTTATCAACGACGCACCTGTTATCATAAAGATGGACATCTCCAATAATCCGGAATCCCATTGGACTTAAATACCCGAGTGCTCATTGGAAGGCAGTTTGGGACAAGTTTAACCGTCCACACTGCTGGAGGTGGCGTCCACATGGTATAAAATAGTAAACGATGTTATACCCATTAATGAAAGGTTGCATAGAATCGACTTATGTGACAGTGATAAATGCGTCCACTGTGGTCTGGTCGACACCTTACGCTATCGCTTCACTTGTGGCGGCCATCTCATTAACTGGAAATGGGTGCAGAAGATGCTGGGCCTGATTACCCGCAGTAGCCAAGCCAATCACTGCACTGACATCCTGCTCTGGCCGGACACGAAACATTTTCCCACTACCAAGAACAACACCGTGATGTGGCTGTTAGGACAGTTTGTGACATATATCATCATCCACAATAGTGAAGATAATCTCATTAGTTTCTAGGCTTATACATGTGCAATTCTAGTTAAGACAGTTAATTTCTCTTTAATATGTTTACGTTTTGGTTCTATGTCTCTGTCTGGACTGAAGATGCTATTGTCAGTTTAATATAATATTAAACGGCCTCGTACCACTAGCAGTCGAGATGACAGGCATCTTATCCGCATGGCTGTAACGGATCGTGCAGCCACGTCTCGATCCCTGAGTCAACAGATGGGGACGTTTTGAAGACAACAACCATCTGCACGAACAGTTCGACGACGTTTGCAGCAGCATGGACTATCAGCTCGGAGACCATGGCTGCGGTTACCCTTGACGCTGCATCACAGACAGAAGCGCCTGCGATGGTGTACTCAACGACGAACCTGGGTGCACCAATGGCAAAACGTCATTTTTTTTCGGATGAATCCAGGTTCTGTTTACAGCATCATGATGGTCGCATCCGTGTTTGGCGACATCGCGGTGAACGCAAATTGGAAGCGTGTATTCGTCATCGCCTTACTGGCGTATCACCCGGCGTGTTGGTATGGGATGCCATTCGTTACACGTCTCGGTCACCTCTTGTTCACATTTGACGGCACTTTAAACAGTGGACGTTGCATTTCAGATGTATTACGACCCGTGGCTCTACCGTTCAGTCGATTCCTGCGAAACCCTACATTTCAGCAGGATAATGCACGACCTCATATTGCAGGTCCTGTACGGGCCTTTCTGGATACAGAAAATGTTCGACTGCTGCCCTGGCCAGCACATTCTCCAGATCTCTCACCAACTGAAAACGTCTGGGCAATGGTGGCCGAGCAACTGGCTCGTCACAATACTCCAGTCACTACTCTTGATGAACTGTGGTGTCGTGTTGAAGCTGCATGGGCAGCTGTTCCTGTACACGCCATCCAAGCTCTGTTTGACTCAATGCCCAGGCGTATGTAGGCCGTTATTACGGCCAGAGGTGGTTGTTCTGGGTACTGATTTCTCAGGATCTATGCACCCAAATTGTGTGAAAATGTAATCACATGTCAGTTCTAGTGTAAATTGGTTGTCCAATGAATACCCGTTTATCATCTGCATTTCTTCTTGGTGTAACAATTTTAATGGCCAGTAGAGCAGATATATTATAGTGCTGAGTGTAGTATGTGTATTGTATCTGATTTTTGTGTACCGTAAATTCAGCGTGACGATAGTTCAAGTGCAAGATTTATTTGTTATTACTGGGTTATGCTCAGGACTCGTGCTCAGTTTTACAGAACGCAGAGTGAACGGCAATCGGATGTTCAGCTTCTGCAGATCAGAAAATAGCTGCACCTCGCTCGAACATTGGTCCTTTAACGGAAATATTGAACAGATTAAGTCTTTTGGCCACTAAAGTGGAGAAAATACATGAGCTTACTAATAAAATGGACAAAACAGATGAGATCAGTACGAAGATAGGCAAAATATAAGAACTAGCTCCAGCAGTATCTGCTCTGACTACTACTGTGAGTGAAAAAGGTACTAGTCAGGCTGACATTAAGTACTAAGGTGGAACATATGGTAACTAAGCAAGACTGGGAAGAGATTACGTCACGTGTAACAGAGATATCCTCAAAACAGGAGAAAATGGCACTAGAAATCACAGCTCTTTAGGACCTCTAGGTACAGTTCAGCCTACAGTAGGGCAACTAAATACACAGATTATTACCATGGCATCAGGTTACGAAGGGTTAATTGTCGAAAAGTCTGATGAGCATAGAAAACATTTTTCTAGAAAATTTGAAAAGTGGGCTAGGATTAAAGGAAAACAAGTTGAGCCGGTCGCGGTGGTCTAGCGGTTCTAGGCGCGCAGTCCGGAACCGCGCGAGTGCTACGGTCGCAGGTTCGAATCCTGCCTCGGACATGGATGTGTGTGATGTCCTTAGGTTAGTTAGGTTTAAGTAGTTCTAAGTTCTAGGGGACTGATGACCACAGATGTTAAGTCCCATAGTGCTCAGAGCCATTTGAAAACAAGTTGAGATTTGTGTGCAACAAACAAAAGAAGCAACTGTAGGTAATTTATCAAGAGACGGTTTATCTTCCAGTACCGAATGCAAAGCATTGTTGGGAGAAAAAATAGTTCCTTACTTCGTCCAGTGGTGTGAGCAGCTTACTGAGTCGGTGAAGAAATTTTCGCGAGATACAGAAGATGTCTGAGGGGTGCATCAAACACGAGAGGCAGATTATTGTGGTTCGAAAATGCCACGTGCCTCGAGCCCCGTATCAAGTAAAAATACGAGTAATAGGAGAGCGTAACAAGTATTCATGAATCGCAATGCAGATGCTGCTACAGATGTATTGTCAACGACAAACCTATAAGCGTCCATGCTCATGGAAGGAAAATTACTGAAACAAGGGCAGTTTCAACCATTCACTAATGAGAGAACATCTTTAAATCCGGTTGTTTCCATACAAGGGTTTCGTGGAGTTTTGCCATGAGCATGGAATGAAGCTCAGAAAATTAGCTACGTGGCTGGCTGTTGCCAAGGAGACAGTGCATTGGCTACGAATATGATTGAGCAGGGCAATACTACGAAGAGTTCGAAATAGCTGTTCTAGCGAAGTATTGGTCACGTGGCAAACAAGTGAGGCTCAAAAAAAAATGTTTAACCCAGATATCTTCTATCACAAAAACGTAAATTTAGAACGGTATTTTGAAAAGTGTATGAACATGGCCAGCTATAGGGATGAGCCGATTACCCATAAAGATTTGGTGCTCATACTAATACCAAAACTGCCAGTTGAAATCAGGGACAAGATCATCCATGCCAATGAGGACAATGTCGAAGAGTTCTAGTCAGTATTAGATTCAATAGATGTGATTCAGGAGGACATTAAAGCTAGACAAGGACCAGTGAGTAAATAATAGGCCCAGTCCTAGCCATTACAACTGCCTTGTATATAATTACAATCAAATGAGCGATCAAATGGTTGACAGTAGTAACAATAAAGAGCCACAAGATCACCAGTACTGAAGCAATAGTAATTACCACAATAACCGAGCAAATGGAAATGGTTCTGTTTTTAGACAGAATAAGGAAAAACACAATTGGCCAGACCGTATGTCCAACCCAATGCAAGGGAACAATAGTAATACTAACCATAACCACCACTGGTATCGGACAAACAATCACATCACAACCACAACAAATTAATGCGAACTCGCGAGAGCAACTGCCAATAATCACGGATCTGACTGAGAAAGTGCTCCTAACAGGTCGCTGTTCCATCAAACTAAACATGACAACATCCTGCCCCTACGGAGCTGTCGGTGAGCACTACAAGGGCTATCAGCAGAGGGTTAACTTCTTTCGATACAATGAAGTTATTTTTTTGAAAGCTCTGGGCGGATACTAACCCATGTAGTGGAGATCATCCAACAGCAACATTTTCCGCGGTGAAAGTGACTGTAGAAGGAATATCAGTTACTGTGTAGCCTGATACAGGTGCTTCAGTTATTGAGATCTCCCGTAATTTCATGACAAACTTTCGCTGAAGAAAACAATCCTTACTCTTCCCGCACGCAATTCTACGGTAGTTGGTGCAGTTAGCAGCCGATCATTATTAATTAATACAAAACGTAGAATTGTAGCGTTGGAATGCACGAGTTATTTGTCGATGTTATCGTTGGTCAGGAAACCTTTTGTGAGAAGGACATATCGACTTCTCGGTAGGCAAGTTTGTATTTAAAGTAGAAAAAACTGAAGTCCGATCAGACACTCTCAGGCAGGAGAGTAAGCACGAGTGATACTGCAGAGGGGCACATACTACATTGATTGTTGGCTGTAACCGTAATTACTCCATGTGTATTAACAAGGATAAGACGCCTCTTAATGTGGAAGAACAGGTCTGTAAAAAATGAGAAGAGCCTGCACACCACTATCGAGGCCAGAGGAACCAGTTAGCCAGTTGAATTAAAAGTTACTATGAAATCTATGAGGAAATGCCTGGCTGTGTAAAGGAATAGCCATGCCACCTTGAATTTACCCGCATAAGACGTTCTGCCACAATTTTTATCCAATCCCATGGAATCTCAAACCTGCAGTAGGGTTATAAGTTGGGCACGTTATTTTGATTTTTATACGTTAACGATGTGCACGTGAGAGAGAGAGTTATTTTACAGTTAAACAATCTTTCTAAAGCCGTTATCTTGGAATATCATTTCATAGGAATAGTTACTCTCCCCATCCGTTTAAAGAAGGTTTGTCGTTACACTTTACCACACTGCACCATATTGTACGCAACAGTTTGAGTAATGTTTGGAAATTTTATTAAAAATGTAGAAATCTAGCTTAGCTGCTGCTTGCTTCCCCTTTGCTGTTGTGCTTTCAATAAATATGCAACGATGTTGTCAAGACGAGAGGTAAGTGGAAATTTTGATGAGGGACAGATAATTGGTTTACTTCAGTTTCGCATTAAGTATAAACGCAAGTTGTATTCAGAGCAGTTACAGTTCAATTCAAATTAGGTTATGTTTAGTCAAAGGTTAGCATATATGTTTAAGTTGGACAACAGTTTGTGGGTACATAATTTTGATAAACATATACTTTTTGTACAGTGGGAGATAAATTTGGGCTAAATTTTGTACAGAGACACATAGTGGAAAACTCACATATGGCGACACATAGCGGTGAACTCACATATGGCGACACATAGCGGTGAACTCACATATGGCGACCCTTCCAAAATAATTCGTTGGTTCTTTTGCTAATACGTAGTCAGATAGTACTGGACTTCTCGAAAACAAAAAATACTGCTGTTGTAATATAACTAACTTTGTACTTCTTTTTCACGCCACTAATTTAAAACGTAGTGTTCAATTTGTGAAATTTTCTGTCGTGTGATGATTTTAGATTACTTTGTTGCGTAAACAGTGTAGTACGGGTTCTGTGTGCGTTTCATTTATTATTGAGTATTGGCGTGCACGATAGTACAGTCTTTTTGTTTGTTTGGTTACTGTCGGAAATTTGTTTTTCCCAGAAATGTTCACCATGTTTGGCACAACAGAAAACAATATGAAAGTCCACTGTAGTGCAAAACAACAGAGGGTGTTATAAAATAACGAGTCTGTACAGAATGAGGTAAACCACCTTGAGCAATTAGCAACTGTCAACAGTTTACATGAGACTGCAGGAAATTGGGCGGATCGACAGTTACTAGCCAATTTAGAGCACAATAATGAAACAGGACAAACGATAGGTAATAAACATGTAAATTCTGAAGTTTAGACGGTCGGCGGTAAGTCATCAAAAGGCTAGCGAAAGCTTACAAAAGAAGCCACAGTCGTGCGAAATTTTACATGATTTAGTAACAGGCACGTCAGAATCAGATTTTCGTCAATGTCTTTTAAAGAAACACAACCCACATCACATTCAGCGAACAGATATGAAGAACCACTTTGCGCGAATCCGTCAAATTTTCTAGAATCAATTCGTTAGATTATTAAAGAAAGACAAGATGAAACAAGTAAGCAAAAGGACAAATCAAAGAAAGAGAACTGAAAATCACAAGAAGAAAAGACATTGAAAATACAAAATTTATCAGTTGAAATTATGGGAAAAATAAAATATGACCTTCAACCAATAATTAGGAGTTCTGCAACTAGAATGCATAACCTTGAAACAGAACACAGAAACATGAAAGCAAACAAGGACGAATTGTTGCTGAAATTTACACTGTCCTTCCGAGTGCGATAGTTAGAGGATAAAAGACTAGAACGAATAGCTTACCAAAATGGTAAAAGAAATCAGCCATCAAGTGGAAACTTCGACTCCCAGTGATGAAGAACAGAAAGAACAATTAAACACAATTAAAGAAAAAGTTGAAGATCTGCAAACGAAAATGGCTAGTTTGTCAACCAGTGCAGATAGAGATTCGAATGACACAATGCCAGTAAAGTTTTCAGAAACAGTAGAATATCAGTCATTAATAAATTTCAAAGACAACCACAAGAAAATTTATGGGGGAAATAAGCGTTATAACAACACTGTGAATGAAAAAGTCGAGTGTATTGAAAGAGGGCTTAATGTTTTGTTTTCCACGAGAAAAGTACCACACATCCAAATACGACAATGAATCGCCGACTGGTGCAATAAAGAACAATTGGGTTCACACAAAAATGATAACTCCAATTACAAATACTTTTTGACAATACGTAAATTCAAAGTTTTCAGGAATTACAGTAGCGAAGTTCATCCCCAAGCTTAGTTTGATCAGTTTCTATATTCTTTACCATCGAACTGGTCACTTGCACACAAATCAGAATTTCATTGCGGTTACTTAGAAAATGAACCTGCAGCTAAAATGCGCTCAGTAGTCAGAGATTGCCAGAGTGTGCATGACTTTGCCAAGCGTTTTTGTCAGCCTACTGCTCGCAGGCCACACAAGATCGAGTATAACATAACATTATAACGTTACGATAACTTGAACAGTCTAACTTCTGTAACCCAGAAAAATGGTCTGTAGACATGAGACGCAAAATCAGTACTTATCAAACCCATACAGTACGTAAGAGCTAATTCCCATTTGTTTAACGAAGTAACCTACACACCTGAGAGACGTGGTTTTGGCCGCCAGGTGTAAAAATGATTTAGAAGCATTTCAAACACCAGTTCAGGAATTGGAGGTGGACAGTGCCAACGCTTTAACGAAAGAACAGAATAACGGCCACAATAGAAACTATGTATCGCGTGAAAATAAGAACTATGGGAATTCGCATAGCAAACACAACTACAGATATGATTACAGACGGGATAAGCGACATCGTTCGTGTGACATGCAATTCTCGCAGTTGAACAATGAGAATTGTGATAGACGAAATTTCTGGGCCTCTAGCTATAAACATAATAATAGACATCACAGGAATTATTATTATGAGAACAGGCGTAATTATTTTTATTGTAACAATGTAAATGATTGCAGATAGTACCCTAACTCTGATGATGATCATGCAAGCTCTCACGGGCAAAATTGAGACAGATCAAATCCACGAAATACATGGCACAGCAAAACTTAAGTAAATAACTACCAACACAGTCAAAACCAGCTCACTCGCAGCAATCATATTTCGCACTGCAAAATTCTGGAAGGTCAAGCCCAGCGCCACAGATGGAAATAACGAGATAATCAGACACGAGGAAGCAGTACAGGACAATGACTCGTGACTCCGGCAGCAAACAAGGCTGTTGATCTCACAAAACATGCCGCTGCCGAAACTTTTTATTTTAAGCGTGTTGAATATATTTGTTACATTTTGAATCGGTAAACATTAAAAACTACAGAGTAGACACAAAATTCTGGTTAATTCTTATCCTATATCTTGTAAAAGCAAGCATCTTAGTCACAAATTCTTTCTTGTATATAAGGGTTCTTATAGGATTAGTAGAACTGTACGGATAATGTTGTGGAAATTGACACGATTCGGACAAATAAGAACCAGGGACCTCATCATATTTCGCATATCAAACCATAAATAGAGTAATTCTATTTACTAAAGTTATATCCAGATGATGGAACTATATGCCACCTATTTCGAAAATATTTCTTGCACTACAGCTCACGACAGTTAGCGATAAACAATGCTATTACACCGCATGCCGGAGCGACTCCCGTCGCGCGGCACGCTACTTCTGACAAGAATTAGGCGACTTTTGTGGCGCAACAAACTTCAATTATCGCGCAAGAAATAGAGCGATTAGCCGCCACGACGCGTAAGCTAAATAAACTGCTACGAACTTCGAAATTTCATCTAAAATCTGAATATGAACAAATAATTTATATTAAAATTAACATTGAAAGTATTTTGTTAAATCAGTTGTGAGAGAATACACAGGTTATCAGCAATATGTTGTTCACTTGAGAAATATTTTTTGGCTATACACAGTGATGATAATCCAGAGACATATAACATTCTCTTCCACTTTTGATGAGCTATACAGGGTGTTGGATGGCAACTGTGTTGTCTGGAAAGAAGAGTGATAGGTATTTTGACATAAAAAGTTTTTCAGGTTCTGTTCAAATGGTTCAAATGGCTCTGAGCACTATGGAACTTAACATGTCAGGTTATCAGTCCCCTTGAACTTAGAACTACTAAAACCTTACTAACCTAAAGACGTCACACACATCCGTGCCCGAGGCAGGATTCGAAGGGGTTCCAAACTGAAGCGCCTAGAACCGCTCGGCCACCAGAGGCCGGCGGATCTGTTATGAGGTTGGGAATTTGTGTTTACTGAATTGAAATAGTCACAATTATAGCTATGAGGTGTTGTTTATGTG
This sequence comes from Schistocerca cancellata, assembly GCF_023864275.1. Taxonomy (NCBI): domain Eukaryota; kingdom Metazoa; phylum Arthropoda; class Insecta; order Orthoptera; family Acrididae; genus Schistocerca; species Schistocerca cancellata. The sequence continues at coordinate 442,305,649 of NC_064628.1, read as the reverse complement.
GAAATAAGTGTACGAAAACAGTGTTGGGAACTGTAATTAGAACTGCATATTGAGAGGAAGACAGCAAATATGATTAATGTTGTAACAGGATAATGATATTTATGTTCGTTAGGTACAGGAGATGATACTTACTTGGAAGTGGTTTATTAATAAGGGGTTGGACAACCATTTGCCCGTATTACAGCTGTGATTGCTCGCGGAGTACTTCGATATAATGGTTGTATAGTCTCCAGTGGAATGTTATGCTACTCTACGATTTGAAACTCTTCTAACTCCTATAGGGACGAGGGAGGTGGAAATCTGCTCCGGAGTCTGTGCTCCAATACCGACCACAAGTGTTCGATAATGTTAAAAACCAGAGAAGACGCTGCAGTTTAGTTGCATGCTCCTCATACCATGATTGTACTGTCCTGGTTGAGTGAATGGGTGATTATCGTTCTGAAATATGGCATCATTTTGGGGGAACTACCACCTAAAATGTTCACACAATCGTTGGCTGTAACATGGCCTTTGAGGGATTTGATGTAACCAGCAGAATTACATGATATGGCTGCCCACACCATACCACTTCAGCATCCATGTTTAAACCTGGTAATCAAGCAATTAGGATCGCAGGCCTCTTTAGGCGTTGTTCAGACGTAAACCCGGTCCGAGGTTGGAAGTAACGAAAACGTTGACCCCTCGGATCACATGACGTGTTTCCTTTGATCAGCCGTCCTGTATTTATGCTCTTGACATCATGTTTTACGCTTCTTTGCGTTGGTTATCGTCACTCGTGATTTCGTTATAGCAGTTCGTCCATGAATATTTGCTTTATGGAGTTCTCGGACGGACAGTGTCCATAGATATGATATCTCGAAGACGGCTATTGAGCTCTGCACTCACTTTAGCCGACGTAATTTTGTGTTGTTTTGACGCAATTCGTGTTAGCGTACGACGATGTCTGTCATTCAGTTTTAATTTGCGCCCACTATTACGTCTACACGATTATGTCTTTCCATGTTTTGTGTAGGCTGTCATGACTGTTGAAACAATTGCACTTGAAACATTAAATAAACTGGCTGTCTTGGTTACTGATGCTCCAACTAATCGGGACCCTACAAACTGCCCTTTTTGGAACTCTGTTAGATCTTTCATTGCATTTAGAAGTCGGTCTCTGGATGCAAATACGAAGTGTGCACTATTACAGCGCGACAAATGCATTACCTGCGTTGCTGACCGCGAAACACAAACATCCCATTACTACCACTGTTCACATTATTTTGCCTATCCCTATATGTAATTTATGATGCATACTATGATAGAATGAGCAATGATTATGATGATTCATGCAGAGAAAGAGTAAGTGAAGAATGATTGGGACACAGGGTCTAGTTATACTAAGTTTTTATGCCATGTGGATGCATTTTGTGTTTATAAGCGTGAAAGGTTAGCTTTTGAAAAGGTGTGGCTAGATGACGACAGCGAATAAATGTAACGTCACTTGAGACAACACAGTTATTTCTTTGATGTGGGGTCTATGATTACTTGATTCAAATTATTCTGCCTTTTTGCTAAACATGTGATGTAATTTTTTTCATTAGAGCAACACAACATGCAGCAGTTAGGCAAATTCTACACTAACTCGAGAAGTGCATGTTTTTGTCTCCATTTGTGCACAAAAAATGTTTTGCGAAGATTTGACTCAGCATTGACTGCTACTCTTTGCTGTGACACACTCTTTCAGCATATGGTACCGCACTGAACTCTTTGTAACTTGTCTTTCTGTTAGTGTCAATTTTCTTGTTTGTACTAACGAATGACATTGTTTTCTGATTTGTAAATAGCGACATGAAAGCAGAATTTAACTTCTACTGGATTCTGTAGAACTAATATTCCTTTCCTTTGTTTAACAGATGAGCTTTATATGAGTATAATCGATGACATAACACTATTGTCCATCAGTCTATGTGTTTGGGAAGTTCCCGAAACTAACATGAAATCCATGACTCGTAAGGTGTGACATGGATAGATTACCGAGAAAAAACAAGACAATGAGAGAAATGACGTTTGGGAAGTATGTGGGATACTAATGATAAGTTCTTTCTTTTTTTTACTTTTCAATTTTATTCTTTTTGCCAAGGCATAGAATAATATTCGATTATATATATATTTCTACTAACATGAGTCACATTGCAGACTAATTGTCTACATGTATTTACATGTAATGTAATGTATCAACATGCATTGCTTTAGCTTAAGGAATTTTCAGGTTGAATTTTTTTTACAATAATGATATTCATTGAGTTTCTTTATAATACGTATTCTCTCTCTAGTCAGTTCCACAAGAAGGTGTACACCAAAGATTGAAATGTGGAATCCGCAGCAACATTTCTGGAAGTGGTCTCGAATCTGTAATCACTGCGCCTTTGCACAATGCATGGATAAACAGTGCGAGAGTTGAATGTTTTGTTTCGTCGGTTGCAGTTTAAAATGAGTGCAAAATACTAAAGCGCCACTGCTTTAAATTTATATATTTATCAAAAATGCCTTCTGTGGTCCGTTTAAGAAACTAGTTCAAATGGTTCAAATGGCTCCCAGCACTATGGGACTTAACATCTGAGGTCATCAGTCCCCTAGAACTTAGAACTACTTAAACCTAACTAACCTAAGGACACCACACACATCCATGACGGAGGCAGGATTTGAGCCTGCGACCGTAGCAGTCACGCGGTTCCGGACTGAAGTGCCTAGAACCGCTCGGCCACAGTGGCCGGCAAGAAACTAGTTGATTCGAGGCAGGAAAACTGGGTGCTTGTAGAGGATAACGATCCGAAACATCGCATCCATCTCTGTACAGTGTGGGAACAAGACAATGGAGTGTCCAAGATGGATTGGCCTGCAGTGTCTCCAGATACAAATCCGATCGCAAACTTTTGGTCGTATATAATGATGACGCTTAAATAAAAACCAATATATACATTGAAGCAGCTGTCATATCAAATGAGAATGATATGGAGATAGTCACCGGAGAATACGCAGAAAATCTTGTGAAAAGCGTGCCAAAAGTGCCTAGCTATAATCGATAATAGCAAGGATTGGATTAACTATTAGGTAATTGTGCAGTTAGCATTAATATGTATTTTCATGAAACATATATTTATAATAGTTCTTTTATTTCTCACAGATAAAGGCGTACACTTTCTTGTGGAACCGACTGTGAATTGTTACTACAGGATGTGGCGCAATTCATACAATAATTATGTTAAGTGTAGTACTGTAATGAGCTCTCATAAGTAATGAAACATGTGTGAGAAGTCATGAAAGATGTGTGAGGAGGAAGCAAAGAGAAATAGGTAAGAACTAATGCCGTGAAACATATAAATGAGCAAAGAAATCATTACAAAGATGAATCTGAAATGAAATGATCAGGTATGCTCAGTATCAGGCGAAATTTGGTTAGGTAGGGCAGTTGAGCTAAATAACATGAACTTAGAACAATATATGAAATATACGACAGAAAAAAGCAAAGACATAGGTAAATAGTTGTATTTGTTGGAAGTTTGATGGAATTATGGGTAAAGTAATTCAGAGGTGCACAAACTAAAGGATGAGATAGCAATTCTTTCTACCTTAATCCATATACTTTTGTGTCTTTTACTGATAAAGATGCGTACATATTTATTTGAATAGATTTAGAATTTTCTGTAGGTCATTCTGTACATACATAATACTTGTTTCTTGTCAAGCCTGTTGTTGTGCTCTGTTTCACCTAATTTACTTGTCTGATTTTTCTGTAATTCATTACTTTAAAACCACGATGCCATTTCTTCTTGTTTTCTTTTTATATAGGCAATGAAATCTGTCGTTTCTATTACACCAAATGCGCAATCCACATGTACAACCATGTAAAATCTTATTACTCCTGTCTTAATGCAGATAACTGTTTACTGTAAATGTAACAAATTGTAACTGATTAACCATTCACCACAAATGAATGGGACTTGCCAGGACAGAAGAACTATGTCTGCTGATCATATACCGAAATATTCTCTGCCAAATGTTGGCATACTTCACCGATATAAGGTGCAATTGACTTTTATAAGGAACTCATCAATACTACAAGGCAGCTTTGGAGTCATCAATGAACCTACATTCTGCTTCAAGCAAATGCTACTACTTTTTTTACTTTTCGTTCGTGTGTGGTGTTATCAGCGGGGAACTGCGCTTAATATCACCGAGTCTGCTTCCCAATAACTTACTGCAACAGTGACGTAATTGCAACGAGCTAGAGGAAGTTAGCTCGTTTGTCACAAGAACACTCTCCTACCTACTTTCATCATGCAAGTTACTACTGCCATATGTGACTGTGCTTTAGAAATTTAGGCCTTTTGTGATAACAGACACTACTTAACCTACTTCTTATGTGCTGCGAAGACAGAATAGATCATCAGTACTACTTAGTACAATACAAAATGTGACATACACACTTTCAAAATAGCTGTGCATAACCTTATCATAGACTTCAAGAAACACGATAATGTACCCGTGATGGATTCTATTGATTATTTCATCCAAATGTTCTTAAGTATGTAAATATTTTTTAATTATAGTTCTTTAACTCATATTAGTGTAAAGCTATTTTTCTCTTTGTAGCTGTAACATGTTTTGGGTGTTCCTATCCGTAATGTTTAGAGTTTTGTGCTCATCCTATTCCTGTCTGAAATAACCCTCCTCGAGTCATGCACTAACATACCAACTGACTAAGCTGTTTGGTTTTTATAGAAATACTCTTTCAACATTATACCCTTTTAAAATCATTTTTCATTTTTTAAGCGTAGTATCATTGAAACCAATGCTGTGTGTGAAGATCTCACAAAGTTTTACTGTGTCTTTGTCAATACATACTTCATTTTAAAATCGTTGTCTTGGAATATCATTTCATAGTAATAGTTACTCTCCTCATCCCACAGTTTGACGAAGGTTTATCATTATGCATTACCACTTTGCATCGTATCACATGCCACAGTTTGAATATTGTTTGGAATTTTTATTTAAAAAAATTGAAAACAAGCTTATCCACTGCCTGCCCGCTGTTTAATGTTGCGTTTTAGAGAAATCTGCATCAATGTTGTCAAGATGCGAGGTAAGTGGAACCTTTGACTAGGGGCAATAACTATCTTATTTCAATCGCGCATTTAATATGAAGGCAAGCTGTATTCATAAAAGTTATAGTTCAATCCAAATTAGCTTCTCCTTTGTCAAAGGTCGCATATGAGTTTAAGTTGGACAACAGTTTACGGGTACATAATTTTGGTAATACGTACACTTTTCATAGATTGGAAGGTAAATTTGGGGTAAATTTAATACAGAAACACATTGTGGAGAACTTAAAAGAAAGAGGTCAACTGAGTGATCAGCCTTCACGACATATAACGCATTCATATCTGCAGAAAGCAGGTACCATTTTAAGGTTCTACCATTAGGGTTCTCCCATTAGGCCTTAATGTAAGTGTCGCAGTGTTCATTCAAACTTTGGATTTGTGTTGGGACCTGCACTCTTTGTGGACGATCTATTAATAGCAATAGCCAGTTCGGGGGGGGGGGGGGCATCTTGAGCTATTAAACAGAGGACTAGAAGATTTTAGAAAAGCCGGTGTTACAGTAAATATGCAAAAGTCTCACTTTGTCTTGGAAAAGACAACCTTTCTAGGCCATCAGGTTGACGAGAAAGGAATTCTGCCCCATTCCGAGATGATTAGCGTGATTAATAACTCTCCCAGCCCACGAATTAAAAAGCAAGTGAAAGGGTTTGTCGGACTCGCCTCGTTCTTTCACACTGGTGAATCTGTTGAGGAAGAATGTTGCCTGGCACTGGAAGAATGACTGTAATGAAGCATTTAAAACTATCAAAAAGGCATTGGTAGGGTCCAACCTGTTGTACAACCCAGACATGTCACTACATTTTGGTGTGTTGACAGATGCCTCTTCAGTTACATTATGAGTCTGCCTATTACAGATGAGGATGATAGACGGAAAGCGAACGTTTTATCCAATAGCATTTTCTAGTAGAACATTGTTACTTTGCGAAAGGTCACACTGACTGAATATGTAGCGCTGGCAGTGGTCTGGGCTTTCCGAAAGTTCAATTGATATCTGTCCGGAACCACTAGAACGCTGTATTATGAACCCCCAAGCTCTAATATTCTCTCAAACTTGTAAATTATTGCACTACAGGCTGTCACGATGATTTTGGCAATGCAAGATTGTTGTTGTTGTTGTTGTTGTGGCTTCAGTCCTGAGACTGGTTTGATGCAGCTCTCCATGTCACTCTATCCTGTGCAACTTTTTCATCTCCCAGTACTTACTGCAACCTACATCCTTCTGAATCTGCTTTGTGTATTCATCTCTTGGTCTCCCTCTACGATTTTTACCCCCACGCTGCCCTCCAGTGCTAAATTTGTGATCCCTTGGTGCTTCAGAGCATGTCCTACCAACCGTCACTTCTTCTTGTCATGTTGTGCCACAAACTCCTCTTCTCCCCAATTCTATTCAATACCTCCTCATTAGTTATGTGATCTACCCATCTAATTTTCAGCATTCTTCTGTAGCACCACATTTTGAAAGCTTCTATTCCCTTATTGTCTAAGCTATTTATCGTCCATGTTTCACTTCCATACATGGCTACACTCCATACAAATACTTTCAGAAACGACTTCCTGACACTTAAATCTGTACTCGATGTTAACAAATTTCTCTTCCTCAGAAACGCTTTCCTTGCCACTACCAGTCTAGATTTTATATCCTCTCTACTTCGACCATCATCAGTTAATTTTGCTCCCCAAATAGCAAAACTCCTTTACTACTTAAAGTGTCTCATTTCCTAATCTAATTCCCTCAGCACCGCCCGACTTAATTCGACTACATTCCATTATCCTCATTTTGCTTTTGTTTATTTTCATCTTATATCCTCCTTTCAAGACACTGTCAATTCCGTTCAACTGCTCATCCAGGTCCTTTGTTGTCTCTGACAGAATATCAATGTCATCGGCGAACCTCAAAGTATTTATTTCTTCTCCATGGATTTTAATACCTACTCCGAATTTTTCTTTTGTTTCCTTTACTGCTTGCTCAATATACAGATTGAATAATATCGGGGAGAGGCTACAACCCTGTCTCACTCCCTTCCCAACCACTGCTTCCCTTTCATGCCCCTCGACTCTTATAACTGCCATCTGGTTTCTGAACAAGTCGTAAATAGCCTTTCGCTCCCTGTATTTTACCCCTGCCACCTTTAGAATTTTAAAGAGAGTATTCCAGTCAATATTGTTAAAAGCTTTCTCTAAGTCTACAAATGCTAGAAACGTCGGTTTGCCTTTCATTAATCTTCCTTCTAAGATAAGTCGTAAGGCCAGTACTCTCCACGTGTTTCAACATTTCTACGGAATCCAAACTGATCTTCCCCGAGGTCGGCTTCTACCAGTTTTTCCATTCGTCTGTAAAGAATTCGCGTTAGTATTTTGCAGCTGTGACTTATTAAACTGATAGTTCGGTAATTTTCACATCTGTCAACACTTACTTTCTTTGGGATTGGAATTATTATATTCTTCTTGAAATCTGAGGGTATTTCGCCTGTTTCATACATGTTGCTCACCAGATGCTAGAGTTTTGTCAGGACTGGTATCTCCCAAGGCCGTCAGTAGTTCTAATGGAATGTTGTCTACTCCCGGGGCCTTGTTTCGACTCAGGTCTTTCAGTGCTCTGTCAAACTCTTCACGCAGTATCATATCTCCCATTTCATCTTCATCTGCCTCCTCTTCCATTTCCACAATATTGTCCTCAAGTACATCACCCTTGTATAGACCCTCTATATACTCCTTCCACCTTTCTGCTTTCCCTTCTTTCCTTAGAACTGGATTTCCATCTGAGCTCTTGATATTCATGCAAGTGGTTCTATTTTCTCCAAAGGCCTCTTTAATTTTCCTGTAGGCAGTATCTATCTTACCCCTCGTGAGATAAGCCTCTACATCCTTACATTTGTCCTCTAGCCATCACTGCTTAGCCATTTTGCACTTCCTGTCGATTTCATTTTTGAGACGTTTGTATTCCTTTTTGCCTGCTTCACTTACTGAATTTCTCCTTTCATCAATTAAATACAGTATCTCTTCTGTTACCCAAGGATTTCTACTAGCCCTCGTCTTTTTACCTACTTGATGCTCGGCTGCCTTCACTATTTCATTCCTCAAAGCTACCCATTCTTCTTCCACTGTATTTCTTTCCCCCATTCCTGTCTATTGCTCCCTTATGCTCTCCCTGAAACTTTGTACAACCTCTGGTTCTTTCTGTTTATCCAGGTCCCATCTCCTTAAATTCCCACCTTTTTGCAGTTTCTTCAGTTTTAATCTACAGTTCATACCCAATAGATTGTGGTCAGAGTCCACATCTGCCCCTGGAAATGTCTTACAATTTAAAACCTGGTTCCTAAATCTCTGTCTTACCATTATATAATTTATCTGATACCTTTTAGTATCTCCAGGCTTCTTCCATGTATACAACCTTCTTTTATGTTTCTTGAACCAAGTGTTAGCTATGATTAAGTTGTGCTCTGTGCAAAATTCTACCAGGCGGCTTCATCTTTCATTTCTTACCCCCAATCCATATTCACCTACTACGTTTCCTTCTCTCCCTTTTCCTACTCTCGAATTCCAGTCACCCATGACTACTAAATTTTCGTCTCCCTTCACTACCTGAATGATTTCTTTTATTGCTTCATACATTTCATGAATTTCTTCATCACCTGCAGAGCTAGTTGGCATATAAACTTGTATTACTGTAGTATGCATGGGTTTCGAGTCTACCTTGGCCACAATAATGCCTTCACTATGCTGTTTGTAGTAGCTTATCCGCACTCCTATTTTTTTATTCATTGTTAAAGCTCTCTTGCATTACCCCTATTTGATTTTGTATTTATAACCCTGTATTCACCTGACTTGACATATTCCCACTATATCTAACATTAATTTATCCATTTCCCTTTTTAAATTTTCTAACCTACCTGCCCGATTACGGGATCTGACATTCCACGCTCCGATCCGTAGAACGCGTTTTCTTTCTCCTGATAACGACGCCCCCTTGAGTAGTCCCCGCCCGGAGATCCGAATGGGGAACTATTTTACCTCCAGAATATTTTACCCAAGAGGACGCCATCATCATTTAACCATTCAGTAAAGCTGCATGCCTTCGGTAAAAATTACGGGTGTAGTTTCCCCTTTCTTTCAGCCAATGCAAGAATGCAGTTTTAAAATCGTATGTATAAGTGGAAAGGAGAAGATTGAAGCGAATAACCTGTAGAGACCCCCCGAAAGGTTAAATCAAGAAACAGCTGTGAATGAACAAATGGGTGATACCACTATCTCGCTGATGCAGCATCAGGTAACTAGGAGATACTACCTTCAACGTTTTCAGAGTGAGGCTGTACTGCGAGAACAAGATTAGCGTTGGTCATAGGTTAGGCAGTCGCTGCACCATCAACCGGAGCGCAAACTGCACAAGTTTTATAAGATCCAAAATTGTTAAGGCTTTCGTGGCCACTTGTTGACAAACTGCCTATTGGCTTCTGTCTCGTGTTCTTCGGCCGACGTTCATCTAATGATTTTTCTGACGTTTCGCCAGCACGAGTGTCTGGCATTGTCAGAGCTTCATCCTCCATTGCCGATGGTGAACTGGAGGCGAGCTCGCGGCCGCAGGCTATATGTACCTGGCGCGCCAACGTCCGAGGGCTTCTCCGCGGTCATTTCCGGTGCGTTTCTCCTCTTGCTACCTGCGACGGTCGTTCGCTGCAGTACGGGAAGCCAGGATCCGTTTACCTTAAGGCTTTCCTCTTTCTTGTTGAAACTGTTTATAAGATCGTACATAAAGTTTTATTTCTTGGTAAGAGTGAAAATGCATAAGTCTGGTGTGTCTGCATTCCTCAAGAGTACGAAAACGACTCATTTGGTACACTTACCACGTTTGGGGCCATTGTGGTGTGTGCAAGTATGACGACATGGCTAGAGCCTGTTGCTACTTTCTGGATCACGAGGACAGTGTTGAAAGAAATCAGATCTTGTCAAATATGTCAGAAAACAAAACGGAGTAATCGAGGGAGTATAGGACCATTACATTCCAAAAAAATGGCTCTGAGCACTATGGGACTTAACATCCGAGGCCATCAGTCCCCTAGACTTAGAACTACTTAAACTTCACTAACCTAAGGACACCACACACATCCATGCCCGAGGCAGGTTTCGAACCTGCGACAGTAGCAGCAGCCGGGTTCCGGACTGAAGTGCCTAGAACCGCTTAGCCACAACGGCCGGCTCATTACACTCCGTAATACCGGAGAAGCCCTTGCTCATCGCATGTCTGGGTGTCTGTGGGTCAGTACCCAGGGCCAGAGGTGGATGTAGTTACATCGTAGCATTCTCTGATGTATTTATGAAGCACGTTAAGATGCACCCGTTAAAACTGTAACTTGTGCTCTATTCTGAAATGATAGTTCGGCGACTTCGTGCCGCTAGTTGGGAAGCAGCTACGAAGAATAATCCGAAATGGTAATACAGATAGTTAAACACACAGTTGGCAAACCACGATGAAAGTGCTGAGTGCATAGTGCTGTACTGTTGAGCATAGTTTGCTTACTGTGTGTTTAACTATCTGTATTGTCATTCTGGATTATCTGACGTCCCGGCGGAGGTTCGAGTCCTCCCTCGGGCATGGGTGTGTGTGTTTGTCCTTAGGATAATTTAGGTCAAGTAGTGTGAAAGGTTAGGGACTGATGACCTTAGCAGTTAAGTCTCATAAGATTTCACACACATTTGAACGTTTTTGTCCGTCGTAGCTAGTTCTAAGCATGCTTGTTTGACCTATGTCATTTACGTACGAAGACTGATGTTTTGAAAATGGAACTAATGTTCAAAATTGTTCACTACCAAAAAGTACGGGATACATCTTAATGTGACTTTTGAATAGATATCCATCCCTTGCAAGTCTTTACGTATTTCGGTGCAATTTCCTGGCACTGCGGCTTATCCATGAACAACCTCATTTATATATTTCTGGTCCTACAGCAATTTCCTAGCCCATGCCCGAAGCTGCTTTTAGCTCATAATACTTTTCTGCGTTGAGAATGAGAGGCTTCTCTCTGTTTGCTACATTCTCTTCAGTCCAATCAGATTGCTGGTCCGTTGTTGCATACAGTCGCATTATGTTTATCAGGTGGTAGGCAGAACTTCATCGAACACGTTTCGGATGTTGAGGTACACAGGGTCAGCCTTGGAACCAGTATCTAATTTTAAGTACTTTATTATTATGATTAAGGACGCCATGATAACGGACATCAGTGAGAATCACTATGTACCCAGCTTCAATCGCTGTCAGTCAATGTACCAATATATTACTTATGTTGCAAATGTTTGACACAGGGTGTTAGAGATATAAATGCAGATGAATGAGGGCAATGTAGCGAACAACATTATATCATTATGTACTTCATTTGCAGATTAATAATTATAGCTATTAAGAGTAGTATATTTTTTAGGTTAGTTAGTACCTCCAAGTACGCGTGACGCAAGCAAGCCGTTAAATTTTGTTTCCCCCTATGCAACAAATCAGGTATTGAAGTGTGGATACGTGGACGCAAAACGAATAGTCTACACTGACAGGCTTAGTTCACTTCGCTGCGCAATTACGACTGTGCAGGAAACTTCAGGCTGCAAATTATGAGATATGTTTGGGGCAAACCTATTAGACACAGAGAAAAAGTAACTAACTCTCTGACGTAAGTGTTTGTTAAGATACCGATGACCACAGTATCTGTACTTAAACACCTAACACACTGTATGACAGCGATGCTCATAGATCGGCATACCTGAAGTCATAAATCATCTTCTCTGCGTGATACAAACTGTGGTAGTTATTGCGTGTGAAATGTTATCAGTAGGAAGGGAAGCTACCATAATTATACAAATAATACACATAAAATAATTTCTTAATCTTTGTTTAATGACTACTCAACATGGGAAGGACTACAATGTGTGAGTCATATGGGAACTTTCCTTACGATTATGACAACGTCGTTTCCGAAAGAACTAGGAATATAATAAAATATCTGCTAGTACAAGAAATAAATATTCTTATGACTGAACATTATGTCATTAATGAAAGTCCGCAAAACGTCTAAGTATGAAATAGGTAAGTGAAACACAGAGAATGACTGCCCAGAGAGAGATGCCCCTCGGAGTACCGGCAGGGCGGATATGGCGCGACCCCCTTAGCCCGCAGCATCCAGGGACGGCTGCCTCGCCGTGTAATATCCTCCGCGGGGCGCCCTTATTTGCCTGTTGCAATAATCGTCTCGTACCTCACGGAAAGATTCGATATTGCGTGGTATTAGGTTAGGCGGGGTGGGTCTGGCACGTGGCCCTTCAGAAAACTGCTCCGTGCGAGTTACGGCAGACCGGGAGCCGGCTTGCATTACCGTCCACTGCCTCTGTTAGGAAGCTACGCCGTTCCACACTGTTTAAGGAATATTTTGTGAGAAATAGGCGCGATGATTTAATGATACTAAAGAGCTATTGTAATCAATTGCTCGATTTTCAGAAACCATAAAATAAAAATAGGACAAATCTGTAATTGAAAACGATATTTGTACATATTAATGAAACTTAGATGTTGTGTGGAAACAATATGTGTGAAACGTCCCCTTAGAAAAATTATACATGACTGTGCTTAAACTGACACACAATATGAAACGTCCCCTTAGAAAAATTTATGAATTACTGTGCTGATAAACCTCTTACATTATTTGCTTTTCAAACATCTGAGCAGAACTGAACGCACTCAGACATTTCGCTCTTTACCTATTCTGATCAACACTAAACTGACACACAATATTTTTAGCGCAACGCAATCTGACTTTCAAAAATCCCTACAAAAGAATGGCCGTGACTAGCATTAACCTATACCTTTCACAAATCACTTAGCTCACTAAAATCTTGGTTACTCGAACTACTGCAATACAGCGAGCGCCACTACTGCCAGCTAAATAAAAGATTCAAACTACTGAAGGAACTAACTACTGATAAGCATAGTTAGCAAATGAAAGATTTTGATAGAGAACAAACAATGTATTTACCTTAATAGTGTTGAAAAATCATAATATACATAGCAGTTCATGACATCCAGTCTTACAAATTTCAAAACTCCGCCATTTCTCTCCCCACATCGACCACTGTTGGCGGCTCACCTCCAACTGCGCAACGCTACGCGCTGTTAACAGTCAACTGCCCAACACTACAATAGCCAACAACAATGCAAACCAGCCACAGACTGCACACAGCACAGCCAGTGATTTTCATACAGAGCGCTATGTGGCGTTACCAATAAAAAAAAAACTATACAGTCTACTTACATAGCCCCCATGCTCCCCACAAAAAAATTTACAAGTTGTTTTCGGCAGTGCCCAATACAGATTTGAAATTTTTTTTCATAATTACAATAACAAAGAAATCAAATGCACACACTTATCAATACAATGTTGGTCAAAGGCTAAAATTTTCTCACAGTCCATAAAGACAGTCCTGATCATTCATCACAGTAAAATTGTAGTGTTTTTCTCAAAGTCTGAGCAGTAAAAGAAAATGCACACAGAAGTAGTGGATTTCCATGCAGTCTTGAAGAAGTAGTGTTGTCCTTCCAACGGAAAGACAGTGTTGACTCTCTACATGCAGACAGGTAATGGGCCACAACAGAGCAAACCCACAGCAGAGTCATTCGAAGTTTTGAAGAATATTGGTAGGTAGGTCATCACAGAGTAGACCCACTGTAGTCCTGGTAGAGATTACGGCATTGGTGGGCCACCAGAGGTGCAGACCCACTGCATTCCTTGTAGAAATAATGGTACTGGTGAGTCAGCAAAGGTGTAGACCCACTATAGTCCTTGTAGAAATAATGGTATTGATGGGTCATCAAAGATGCAGACCCACTGTAGTCCTTGTAGAGATGGCCAGCAGCCATCTGTTGCGACTGTGCAGGTGCACAATCACCATTGAAGAGTCTTGCGGATAATATAGCAAGTCCATAACCACCACTTGTGCACTCACGAAGTTTTTGGATTTGTCCTTAGAACCAGCAATCCTGTTATCCAGTCCCTTGCTGAATTATTAACACACGTGCAAACACTAACGGTCCCTACTTCTCACATATTGCCCATATACTATGACCAACAGAAACGTGTGCAGTGAAATGGAACGTACAAGTTAATAATATGATGAACTGGTGTCAATTACAATTTTATAACATAAGAATACAATTACAAAGGTACAAAATACATCATTAAAGAACATAACAATACAGATAACATTTGTAGTACAGGCTTTACAAAAGAATCAAAATAACATATACATCAGTGTTACAGGAATTATGAAATGAGTACATACATAAAAGATCAGAATAACTTTCGAAATATCAACTTCACATATGAGCATTAAAACGAAACAGAATAAATAATGTCTAAACATCTTTACGAAGTAAATAACATATTATTAATGCAAATTATATTTGAGGATAACAGTATTCCTCATCATAGTGAATGTAGCTTAGTATTAGAGAAAAATTCTATGAAACAGTACACAGAGACAGGAAGGAAACAAATACACAAGGGTACACAAACACATAGTGGGATAACACGAAAGGAAAGACAGGGTTCGTTTTCAGTGTAACATTTGGTATTGCAGTCCAACCCAAAACCTCGTTCTGTAGATCTTTCCTCTTATTTCAACATTTGTTCCCACCAAAAAAATCCTATCCAAGCATGCTTTCTGTATTCTGTTGACATCCTCTTTCAAAAATAGTATTTCTCCACTGTACACTACTTTCTTTTGGCCAAACCATTTTCTTATAGCTTCTCAATGCATTTCTTCCAATTCATCATAGTTAGTTTCTTATATAGTCTATCCCATCTTAAGCTAACTTAAATCTACTGAGCTCAGATATATATACCAAGGGACGAGGCAATGCAGCAGCACATAACAAATTAACACAAACAGCAATGACAAAAAAATGCAGATTTGCAAAGCAAGCAGCATTATAGAAATTAGCAAAGCAATTGCTGTATTACAACTAATATATGGCAATGTGCAGCAAACAAGAAAAATAAATCCGTAGCAAAACTGGCTTAACAGAGTAACACAAATTAAAATTCAGTTGCACTATGCCTGCCAAAGAGCAGCAGCAAATGTAATAACTTATATCTAAACATGAAAAAGCTCAAGCAAAAAAAATTACAGTAAAAATGGCCATGTTTAATACCTATGTCACATCTTAACACCAGGGTGATGCATCACCTTAACTTACACTACTAAATAAGTTACCCAATCATTGACAAAAATTATGTATGCAATTCCTGTGAAAGGAAATGTGTTTTTGTGCTCCCTCGTTTTTTTTTAAGTAGATTATAAAATGGTTATTTACTGGATCAGTAGGCATAAAATATCTATATTAGTACATCTATTAAATTTTGTTTTAACCAATGCTGCAGTGCAGCTAGAAACTAGATATCAAACAAAATGAGCAATCTCTCAACTAGAAAGACAATAGATGTAAAATTTTTCTCATCATTTCATTAGGCATTTTAGTAAATATCATAAATTAAGAGCTCCACAGTGCAATCATATATTTTCAAGTTTGAGCGTGTCGTATTTGCGATGCTTTCTACAAAGGAATGTTAGCAACGAGGATAATGGCTTCTTTTTTTTTTTAACCTGTGCCTCTGAAAAGGCACACACTAATGGCTTTTTCTCCAGGCGTCTGACACAGCTGGTCGCTCAAGATGCATTATGTCAAGGTCACTTGGCTTTCTTACCGAAATAATTATGACACCAGTTTGCATTAAAGTGACAGTCTCATATAAAAAATTTCACAGGTCGAGAATTTGCGTTGCAAATGTGTGGAAACAAAATCCTATGAATATAACAGTGTGCAAAAAATTTTCGCCTGCATTGTGATACATTCACGCATTTACACACATTTCATAACTCTTAAAGTACGATTCTTGGTTTCCAACATCCTTTTTCACAAGTCAGAGTCCCTAACCACTATTCATTACTCCTTACCTTATTACACATATACATATTCATCGACACTTCTTCAATATTTCATCTTAATAAATATGGAGCATAATCAAATGCCTCATATAACATCAGCATATTGATCATAAACATACCTCAACGGCATAATACACATCGTCGTCGTAAAAATAACATCATAACACCTTAGTCAAATCTCAAAATCGTCGTAGCCTCCTCCAATAATTTCAAAACCTAAAAAAATTCTCTGCTCATGTCAAAAGTGTCATCTACCTCAAACGTTCTTTAAAAATCATGATCCCATACCAAATACATCATTCAAAGCTCTCGTAGTATCACAGTGGTTCCAAAAAAAATATGAACAGTTCACAAAGTACAGACAAAATACAATTTCATAAGTGTGAAGTTATCCAACTGTGTAATTGCGTAAACATCTGTCACTGACTTAGTAAAAAGAAGTTTGTCTCTCTCAGTTAAATGATCAGATAGCTGTGTAATTATGTGTTAGAGAAATATGGTACTGATGTGTAAAGTTGTATAAGGAAATACCATATTAGCTAGGGCTCCTTGTGCTTGCCAGACACATGGTACACAACGTAAGCGTGTACCCCCCTGAGGATTAATGTAATTATACCCTCAGGTGTTACAGATTACAGCAATGGAATGAAATGTATCACGGAAAACTTTCTTTGTAATTCAAAAATCTTTAAAAATAAATGTTTCAAGTACAAAATTAATCACTCAAATGCGTGTCCTGTAGCGCTAAACTGTGCGTCTTGTTGTAAGATAATCTCTGTGGAAGTGTCGTAGTTATCGTCCTCCGAAAGCTAAGTTCTGCAGAAGTAAATGTACTTACCTCATGATAAACAAAAGTGAAATGCTTCTTGTATAGATATCTTAGTTATTACACTTATTGCCATGATGAAGAAAGTACTGTGCTGTAACGTATTGTTGTGCTACGGAAAAGGCTGTCTCATTGTAGCTATACCACAAAAGTTACTACTAAAACATGTTTTACTTTCCAGAATAATTCAGAAAAACTGTGCAGATATAAAACAGAAACACCGCAAAAGCAACATTGTAAATTGTCACTCATTACATTAGTAGTGTTGTGATAAAATCGTGTAGCTGTCACATAAACTAACCACTGTGTCATCTGGTATCTCACAGAAAGTACTTTAAATCCAGAATGTATTTTCAAGTAAACCAAAATGTTGCATTGAAATCTCATTAGCAGTACTGGTAAATGTTCTAAGTATGTGAGCCTCATAGTCGTTACGTAATCGTGCAACTAACAAGCAAGAATGTACAAATAACAACACTGTGTCATCTGTTCACTATAACAATGCATTCGTAATTTCTGTTTAAATAAGTTATCTTGGTTCTTGATTGGATATTTAACTTCAAACATTGTTGCATGGTAACAGTTCCTTAAGTCTGACAAAGCATACCAGAAATGAGAAGTGAAAGGTTTTATGGCAAAGACAAAGTTAAAAAGCAGATTATGTTTCAATAAAAGGTTTACATGTGATATGTGGTGCAATCCTATACTCTTCCTAGTACGCAGAGTTTCAACCTGAACGCAATTATCATGCGGTATACATCGGTAAAGAATACTGGAATTTTTCTCAAGGCTAGCATCTTATGTTATTTTTCTCGGAGCCAGCGGGCGCATGTGGCTGCCTGCGGTGCGAGTCATTGTCTGTCTCTTTGTTGACGCGCGTCGTTATTGGGATTAGGAGACCTAAATTCTACAAATTCACCTTGTCGAGTGTGCCCTGCTCTGTTTGAATCTCGCCAGTTCTGATGCAATCCACGTCTGTCGTTATGATTATATCGTCTGTCGTCACGTCGGTAGTTCCTGTAGTTTCTTTCTTGTCGGTTAAGTAGTGGAGAATTTCTCCCTGATTTATCACTGCACGGTGGACCATTGCGTCTGAAGTTATTCTGTCTCCTGTGATAATAATAGTTCTGGTTGCCAAATTGTCTGTTTCTGTGATTGTCTCTGTCATATTCATTACTACGGAAATGCGATCTTTCTCTGTAACTATTACTCTGCCAGTGGTTGTCATACAGGTGGTGTCTGTTTTGTTCACGATTTGCGTTGTAAGAATAGCCTTGTTGTGTCCAGTTTTTATGTCTTTCATGGCGGAATTGTGACGGATGTGATCTGTAATTGTTGTGTTCCTGTTTTCGCGTTCCGCGATTGTCAGTGTCAATTTCTAATTCTTGTAAGAGTCCCTGAAAAGCTTCAATGTCGTATTTGCAACGTCCTGCCAAAATAATATGTCGTAAATGTTCAGGCAATTTGATTAAGCAAATGCGGATGAGTTCCGAGGGGCTGCATGGGTTTGAAGGATACTGATTCTTGTGCAACATGTCTTCAAAATATTTGACAAGACTGGAAAATTCAGATTGTTCAAAGTGTTTCATCATCATGATGCTATGTTTTACTCGGTCTTGTGTAGCTTGAGACCAATATGCTGAGAGGAAGGCATGATAAAATTCTCCTTGACTGTGACAATCGTGAATGACCAATCGCATTCTTACAGCTGGTTCATTCTCCAAGTAGCCACACATAAATTCTAACCTGTGCTCCAATGACCAGTTGGGAGGGAAACAATGAGAGAATTGATGAAGCCTTGCTTGTGGATGAATGTCGTTGCCGGAATTCTTAAATGTTTTGAATTTATGTGTAGTAATAAACAGCTTATAGTCAAATTCATCATGTCGGCGAGTCGCATGTCGGTCATTGTTACTACGTTTCGGCGGTTCCATCTGAAAATCCAATGGGCCTTGCCAATTTCTTCCATAATTTCCGAATTGTCCTGTGTTATTATTTTGTGGTTGTTCCGTATTTCTATGTCCCTCTTACCATACTGGAGCGCGAGCGCATTTTCATGCCGCGAAAAAATAGGTTGAAAATGCTCACGAATTTGTGTTTTTACGTCATTACAGACTTTTTGCATTTAGATTCAATGTTATGTAACTCAGTAGTTAAATCTTCACGTGTTTGTTCAAGCGTGGTGTCTAACTTCCGAAGATTTTGTTCCATTGTGTGTAACTTTTGAAGCTTTTGCTGTGTTTGTCTCTGATTTTGCTCCATTGTGTCTAACTTTTGAAGCTTTTGCTGTGTTTGTCTCTGATTTTGTTCCATTATGTCTAACTGTCGCTGTGTTTGTCTCTGATTTTGTTCCATTGTGTCTAACTTTTGAAGATTTTGTCCCATTTGTTTCTGATTTTGTTCAAGCATTTGTGTCTAATTTTTGTAGACTTTGTCCCATTTGTTGCATTAGCTGTAATAACAGTGCACTGGTGTCTGAAACATGTTCCTCGGTGCCATTCGGCAGTGCATTTGAACCGGCAACATTCGCATTTTGAAAAGCAAAAAATGTGTCTTGATTTATTTGAGAAAATGGTGAGGACGCAAAACCTGAATCTACAGTATTTGCAAGATTGTGTCCTGTCATTTCGGAATCCAGAGGCGAGCTGTTGCCGACCGATCGATCGATAATGCTTCCCTGTTCACTAATTGTTTCACTGCCTACACCATTATTTGCAGCCCACTCCATTTTCCTATGCACAATTACCAAATTACTAGTTTGAACATTAGTTAATTCATTACACGGTGGCGCCAACACACTGCTTTCGTCTTCACTGTCATTTCTCAGTTTACTTTGGAGCCTAGTATTACGTTTTTCACACTCCATTATTGTCACAATATTTCACACGACAACACAGAAAAACACAATTTGAAGAGCAAAATAAGAAAACACATTAACATAGCATTGAAAATAATATCTAGTTAATTGCAAGCGCAGCTGCGAAATACTTGGTGCAAATATACATGCATGCCACACCTGTTTTACTGTACAGCAATGAAAGACTGCAACTACAAAGGAGTTTCTCTCTACAATTACGCACTAGCAATAAACAAAATCTACACTAATTACACAAACTACAAGAAAAAATCAGAAGATTCCAGTGAGGTATCCTGGCAGGGTCGCCATATGAAACGTCCCCTTAGAATAATTATACGTGACTGTGCTTAAACTGACACACAATATGAAACGTCCCCTTAGAAAAATTTATGAATTACTATGCTGATAAACCTCTTACATTATTTGCTTTTCAAACAGCTGAGCAGAACTGAATGTACTTAGACATTTCGATCTTTACCTATTCTGATCAACACTAAACTGACGCACAATATTTTTAGGGCAACGCAATCTGACTTTCAAAAATCCCTACAAAAGAATGGCCCTGAATAACATTAACCTATACGTTTCCCAAGTCACTTAGCTCAGAAAAATCTTGGTTACTCGAACTACTGCAATACAGCGAGCGCCACTACTGCCGGCTAAATAAAAGATTCAAACTACTGAAGGCACTAACTACTGATAAGCATAGTTAGCAAATGAAAGATTTTGATAGAGAACAAACAATGTATTTACCTTAATAGTGTTGAAAAATCATAATATACATAGCAGTTCATGACATCCAGTCTTACAAATTTCAAAACTCCGCCATTTCTCTCCCCACATCCACCACTGCTGGCGGCTCACCTCGAACTGCGCAACGCTACGCGCTGTTAACAGTCAACTGCCCAACACCACAATAGCCAACAACAATGCAAACCAGCCACAGACTGCACACAGCACAGCCAGTGATTTTCATACAGAGCGCTATGTGGCGTTACCAATAAAAAAAAAACCTATACAGTCTACTTACATGTGTACATAGTAATGAAACTTTGATACTGTGTAAAACACATTTACAAATTCCAAGCACAGTTACATTCGCCTACCGCGAGAGTGAACGCTGCGCATTGGCCTTTGTGGGCATCTGACATGTTAAGGAAAATATACACTGTCCAGCCACGTTAATGTCAGCACCTGTAAATGCCTGAACAAACACCTTTTGCACCGCGAGACACACAGGAGGAGAGTCAGTGATGTCCAGGAAGGTACTAACGGTACTGTGGAGGCATTCCAGCTCCAGTGCCGTGGCAAACTGCACTAGGTTTCTCGGTTGAGTATCCATGGCGTGGAAAGCACGATCGACGTGTTCGCACAGATTCTTGTCTGGGTTTATATCCGATGAGTTTGATGGCCAGGGAAGTACAGTAAATATATCCTTGTGCTCTTCGAAACACGCATTTACACTGCTAGATGAGTAACACCTTGCATTGCCCTGCCGGCAGATCCCATTGTGACCAGGAAAACAAACTACATACAGGGATGGATATGGCCCCCAAGGATAGATGCATTCTTGTGTTGATCTATTGTGCCTTCCAGAATGACGAGATCCCACAGGGAATGTCATCTGGCTTGGACTCTTCCGACGACTGTTGCAGGGTGCTTGTTTTCAGACGTTTCACGCCGTACACGCCAACAGCCCTCTGTACTAAGGATCATAAAACGTCATTCATCTGGAAAGGGCACCTTTCGCTACTTAGTGGACTTCGAGTTGCGGTATCGTGTGCATTTCCAGCCTTCGTCAGTGGTGAACAGCAGTCGGCATGGGTGCCTGAACCCGGCATCCACTGCGGAGACCCATATGCGTCAACGTTCGCCTGTCAAAAGCAAGAGAAGCGCGTCTGAATGAGAGAAATTTGTTATCAACGAATATAGATTTAAGAGTTGGAGAGTCTTTTTTGAAGGTATTGGTAGGAAGTGTAGTGTAATACGGAAGTGAAATATGGACCACAAACAGTTTACACAACACGAGAATAAAACACTTTGAAATGTCGCACTACAGGGGAATGGTGGAGATTTGATGGGTATATTGCATAACTAATGAGGAAGTGCTAAATAGGATTGGGGACAAAAGAAACGTGTGGCATAACGAGACTAAAAAAGGGACCAGTTGATAGGACACAATCTGAGACATCAAGGAATCACCAGTTTAGTGAAGTACGGAGGTGTGGAGTGGTAAAAATCGTAGATTGAGAGCAAGATATGAATACAGTAAGTGGTTTCAGAATGATGTAGGTTGCAGCAGTTATTCGGAGATGAAGAGGCTGACACAGGATAGAGTAGCATTGAGAGCTACATCAAACCAGTCTTGGGATTGAAGCCGACAACAACACAACTGTTCGTGTAACAAGGCCGGAATCGTGCTACTGTGGAGTGTGTAGCATGATACAGAACGCAAGTTGATGTTTTGGCCACTAGGTTCGCTTGATCTCAATTCTAAAGAGCACATCTGGGACGTTACAGGGCGCTAGCTCCGCCCCCACAAACCATCGGTTACTAACTTACAGGAATTGCGTGATCTGAAAAACTGCTGCGGAAGCAAAGGGAACTTCACAGCAAACATAAACATAGCCAAAGCCTTGCAGACAAACAAAAATTACGCGAAGCGAAATGTTGTGTGAGGAGGGCTATGCGAGAGGCGTTCAATGAATTCGAAACTAAAGTTCTGTGTACTGACTTGGCAGAAAATCCGAAGAAATTTTGGTCTTATGTCAAAGCGGTAGGTGGATCAAAACAAAATGTCCAGACACTCTGCGACCAAAATGGTACTGAAACAGAGGATGACAGACTAAAGGCCGAAATACTAAATGTCTTTTTCCAAAGTTGTTTCACAGAGAGAGACTGCACTGTAGTTCCTTCTCTAGATTGTCGCACAGATGACAAAATGGTAGATATCGAAATAGACGACAGAGGGATAGAGAAACAATTAAAATCGCTCAAAAGAGGAAAGGCCTCTGGACCTGATGGGATACCAGTTCGATTTTACACAGAGTACGCGAAGGAACTTGCCCCCCTTCTTGCAGCGGTGTACCGTAGGTCTCTAGAAGAGCGTAGCGTTCCAAAGGATTGGAAAAGGGCAAAGGTCATCCCCGTTTTCAAGAAGGGACGTCGAACAGATGTGCAGAACTATAGACCTATATCTCTAACGTCGATCAGTTGTAGAATTTTGGAACACGTATTGTGTTCGAGTATAATGACTTTTCTGGAGACTAGAAATCTACACTGTAGGAATCAGCATGGCTTTCGAAAAAGCCGGTCATGTGAAACCCAGCTCGCTCTATTCGTCCACGAGACTCAGAGGGCCATAGACACGGATTCACAGGTAGATGCCGTGTTTCTTGACTTCCGCAATTGTGTGATTGGATTGAGGAGTTCCTAGATAACAGGACGCTGCATGTCATTCTCAATGGAGAGAAGTCTTCCGAAGTAAGAGTGATTTCAGGTGTGCCGCAGGGGAGTGTCATAGGACCGTTGCTATTCACAATATACATAAATGACCTGGTGGATGACATCGGAAGTTCACTGAGGCTTTTTGCAGGTGATGCTGTGGTGTATCGAGAGGTTGTAACAATGGAAAATTGTACTAATATGCAGGAGGATCTGCAGCGAATAGACGCATGGTGGAGGGAATGGCAATTGAATCTCAATGTAGACAAGTGTAATGTGCTGAGAATACACAGAAAGATAGATCCTTTATCATTTAGCTACAAAATAGCAGGTCAGCAACTGGAAGCAGTTAATACCATAAATTATCTGGGAGTACGTATTAGGAGTGGTTTAAAATGAAATGATCATATAATGTTGATCGTCGGTAAAGCAGATGCCAGACTGAGATTCATTGGAAGAATCCTAAGGAAATGCAATCCGAAAACAAAGGAAGTAGGTTACAGTACGCTAGTTCGCCCACTGCTTGAATACTGCTCAGCAGTGTGGGATCCGCACCAGATAGGGTTGATAGAAGAGATAGAGAAGATCCAACGGAGAGCAGCGCGCTTCGCTACAGGATCATTTAGTAATCGCGAAAGCGTTACGGAGATGATAGGTAAACTCCTGTGGAAGACTCTGCAGGAGAGACGCTCAGTAGCTCGGTACGGGCTTTTGTTAAAGTTTCGAGAACATACCTTCACCGAAGAGTCAAGCAGTATATTGCTCCCTCCTACGTATATCTCGCGAAGAGACCATGAGGATAAAATCAGAGAGATTAGCGCCCACACAGAGGCATACCGACAATCCTTCTTTCCACGAACAATACGAGACTGGAATAGAAGGGAGAACCGATAGAGGTACTCAAGGTACCCTCCGCCACACACCGTCAGGTGGCTTGCGGAGTATGGATGTAGATGTAGATGTAGATGTAGATCTGTGCGTAGACATCTGGTGATGCATAGCTCCAGAAAACCAACAATTACTTGACGAATCCATGTCACACCCACAGTCGTTACTGTATTGCATTCCGAAGGAAAATCAACACGATTCCGAGCAGTTTGTCATAATTCATAATGTTTTGGCTACTTGCGCGACCTCTCCCCCAACCCATGTACACTCGCCATAATCATCATAGGAATTTTCAACATTGAATATCAAAGGTGTTGAAATTCCTGGGTAAAATCATTTACTTGTTCCGCATTTCTGCTTGCATCAGCATTGTACTCCTTCGTCAGGTCTACCTATCTTGTTTTAGAGATTGTCAACCATTTGACATCTGAGTTCCGTAATGAGGCGCGGACGTCTTGAACTACTCGTGATTTCGTCGTCCTTCAACCAGTTTCCCTACATGTTCATGGCATCAGCACGGGAACACCTGATCAACTGTTTTCGAGATTCTCTTGGCTACCTGCCAGTCAGTATCGCTCTCCCTTTGTCAGACTCGGTTACATCAGTATATTTCACCATTTGCGGTCCGAATCTTGGCCAGAACGATTTTCCATTTATCTCAACTCCTCTTACATACTTTCCTCGCCCTTCTTGTGCCATCTTCACCACAAGGCGTCATTCAGTCTCGTAGTGGGCAGTGGTCATAATATTTCAGCTCACCACTTTATAGGATGAGGCAGCTAACACAGGTAAAAATGAGTATTCTAACAAGAAACCCCTTGAGTGGGACGTCGTAAGTTCAGTCTTTAGTAAGGCTCATTTGAAATTGTTGTGTTAACAGTTATGATGATAAAAATATTAACTGCAAATGACTCACCATGTGCATCAAGAGGGTGACAGAAAATGAGTCCAGGAGGTGTAGAGATCTATCTGATCTATGTGTTGTACCTAACAAAATATACGTCGGCGACATTCAAGAAATGTTCAAAATAAACCATTAACTTGCACCACGAACACCGAATGAAAAATGGCGCACCACAACAATCACAAGAGTTTGCACCATCAAGATTGAAAGTGAACTACATGGGAGTTACAAAACGTGCAGGAGGTTCAGTGAGGTATCTACTCTTTAAGGAAAGCGTACAGAATCATACTGATGTAACGAGCATATGACAACTGACAGAAAATGATGGCATGCAACTGAATGCGAAACAGTCTGTCGTGGAGCTTCTCATGAAGCTGGCTATCATTTAAAAAGTGTAACTGCAGATGGTACGATAATGTGTTTTATAGGCACGGAGAAAATAAACATCAAGAGGCTGAATTTTTACAGCGGTTCCAGTTGGTATGAATTGAAAAGTCACACACTTTTCAGAAGGGATAGTTTGCTCTAAAGGATTGCGATTTTTGTACTCAGACCAGGAATCAAGTAAAAACAAGTTATTTTGACAGCTATTGGCCAAAAGCAGTGTTCGTACCATAGTTGTAGTTCTCTTATGCCCGTTTTCCCACTCTCAATTGGTGTGACGTAAATGTTTCCTACTGCTCTTGCAAGATCACGCGTACGAAAAGAACCGAAGTGGACAGAACACCTCCAACTTGTCGCAGCACAATAAACAACTTTCCAGACAATTTACCACCCAGATTAAGAGTCAGCATAATCGTATATGAATGCGTTAAGGCATCGGTGTTAGTTGATCTTGATACAACTCTCTCGCTATCTGTAGTTTCCAAGTATTCTTTCATATGCATTTCCTCTTGAAATCCCGATTGGTAGGAGTTGAAAACAGATTTCTTACTGAACGATGGGTTAAGATTTTTAAATGTTATCTACAAACTTTCGCACAGCTTCCGAAATCTGCTGTATATCGTCAAGGTGACGCTTGATTCGAAATTTGGTAATCGTACGTCTTCCAATTCCGTAGTATTGTGTAAAGCTATGCTGTCAGCCACTGTTTCTCTTGAAATCATTATATACCGTGCGCAATTTGATGTGCGTAACGTAATAGGTCACTAACATGCACATCCCGTACATTGTGTAGAACATTCTAAAAAATCGCGAACGCCAGTTTTTGTAGCAAGTGCGCCTTGTCCTCCCTTGAATATCCGTAGTTTTTCTTATGCACTACACCGTCATATTGCTGCGGACTTAACCGAAAGCTGTTCATAATTTTTTCTTTTTCCTTTTTTTTACTATGCTGCAGATGATGTACAATGTACGCAATTATGTTTAGTACCCGCTCCTTGACAACGATTGTTCTTCACTACGTTTCACTGGAAACGGGATATGTGGCTGCCTCTCCGACAGGAATGCTGAACTACACACTTCGACATCTGTTTCAGTATCACTTTCACTTGCTACGTTCGTGTCGTCGTCACTGTACTCCTCATGTACGTTCTTCACGCAGTCGAGCGTATTTCCCACCACACATTCCACCGACTCATCTTGCAGAAACACTAATATGTCATCTGCCACTTCTTTCTCGCTCTGCGAAATTCCTTGGGTTCCTTTCTGACGAAATGTCAACTTCGTAAACTGTTGTAGATATAATGCAAAGTTTGCTTTGTTTGTCGTTGCCATTGCTTTGTTTTGTATCATCTCCACTAGCACTGTGGCACTGTTGTCAGCTACTCAAGGACTGAGCAGTTCAACTACGCTCTGTCGCCTTGTCCTGTGCTCACAGTTGGTATGTTGCCATTAGCAGCCAGCATTGTGGTCGCGTAGTAGACAACAATTGGTTCATCGAATGCCGTAAACATCATTGGCCTCTTGCGACAGAACGTCAGTGACGTAACGTGTGTGGGACTTGATCAGATAGTGTCAAGATAATAGCGCCAGCAGGCCGGAGAGGCCGAGCGGTTCTAGGCGCTTCAGTCTGGAACCGCGCGACCGCTACGGTCGCAGGTTCGAATCCTGCCGCGGGCATGGATGTTTGTGTTGTCCTTAGGTTAGTTAGGTTTAAGTAGTTCTAAGTTCTAGGGGACTGATGACTTCAGAAGTTAAGTCCCATAGTGCTCAGAGCCATTTGAACCATAATAGCGCCGCAGACCAGTGTCCAGCCGATAGCAGAAGAGATTCTACGAACGACTGACCCGTTACGCGAAGTGTAAAAAAACACGTAACTCAGGTATGGTCCTTGTGTTAGACCGTGCGCTTGAAGCCCGTCAGTTTGTGTTCTGCTGTTATGGTAGTCAGATTACTTGCTCGTGAAGCTGTTGAGACATTCACAATGTATACTACAGTCGAAAAAGTAAATACTGTTTGTGGCGAATGTCGCCAAACCAAGAGGGTAGCGGTGCGGTTGTATGCAGAGGAGTGTCCAGATCGAGCCAAGCACTCGCAGCCTCTCTTCGAAAACATTCTAAAAATTTTCTAGGTATCGGAAGTAAAATACGACAAGGAAAAAGAAGCGCAACTGATGAAAGAAATGAAACTAAAATTTTAGCAGTAGTAACACGGTAAAAACCTCACTAACAATAAGAGAGATCAACAAAACGAGCGAACAATATACTGTATCGCATTTCACCCCCTTCACATTTGGCTGCATCTACAGCCTCATGGCAGTGACTTCCAGTATTGGTAACAGTTCTCCGAACTACTAGAAGTGAAAAGTGTTGTGGGATATCAACGCAGAATTTTGTTTAAGGGAGAACCATTGTTTACAAACCATTGGCAAGTCTGTCTTCGCCGATGCGTGTTCTTAAAGATCAACATCATTGATCTCTGTTTCATTTATGGGAATCTAAATACGCTCATGTATCTAGAATTCCTATGATATGCTGATGCTGCAGTTTTTGGAAGGCGTCGCTGTGGACATAAGGCAATAAGTATGGTACCAAAACGACGGATATGTCTCCCAATCAGCACATATGATGCCAGACCAGCTTAAGAGAACATTTGGAGAGCACTGGAACGGTCGCTCAGGTAACGCAAAATTGCTTGCACGCTCACTAAATTTAATACTTCAGTATTTTCATTTGTGACGGAAATTAAAACAAGAGGTCTATTATTAAACACTGACGAGTCTCGAAGGCATGAATTACCTTATAACAGGGGAGTGTGCTGGTATAATGCCAAAAGAAATTCAACGTGCAGTGCTGTTTCTCCAGAGTCACTTTACAGCGTGTAGAAATGATCAAGACCAACATTATGAGCACTTGTTACGACAGCTGTGATAATGAACACGCGAACAGCATCTGAGTTGCGTGCTTACATTTAGTATAGTACGGCAGATGTTTGTGGAACCCATTCTGCTGACGGTGTGGCAACGGTTTGCGGCATCGTTAACTTGTTGCTTCTCTGCGCAGCAGAATCAAAGGATCACTTTTCCGAAACCGCGTGATTGTCTCCGTACTCATGTATAAGTCTGAAATTTGGCTCAGCTTATTTGAAATGTTTTAATTGCCGCCGACCGTCACGCGTAATTATCGAATTTGGTTCAAAGGCGAGCACTACCTTCGTCTGTAATGGTGCAGACGCGGGGCCCCCTGGACGTCACCTTGCTTCCGACGACTCTTCAAACAGTGAGGTGTCGACGCATTCGAAAGAAAAAAACAAAAAACAGAAAAAAAACACCGCAGCTCAGAGGCGTGGAAGGTGGGTTAGTGATGTCACTAAACTTCATCACAATTCTGTCCAACGTCAGCGTGGACGAGTCACATGTTGGGAAGGTCGCCACAGCGTATCTTACCTACATTTCACCCCTTCTTTCGACGCCTCTACGATGGAGGTCAGAACCGACACACCCAGCATTGAAATTACGCTGTTTTCTTACGAGTAGTTGAGGAAAACCTTTGATACACACCGCCCCTCAGAGCCGGCTAGATGGGACCTCAGGGTTTAATATATTTTGTGTGGGATCTAAAATTTAAAAACCTCTCTCACACCGGCCTGATTTAGCTTCACTGATCAGGATAGTAAAAACATGCGTATATTAAGGGAATTTTCATTGACAAAGCAGGCTTATCACATTCACACTGTTCAATACTGTTCTATCTTGATTAAATTGATCTTAACTTAAATTCCATAAGGCAGTGAAGCAATTTCGAAGTCTCGGTGCGACAAAAATTGTCAGTCGATCTCCTGGAGACATTTGTAATAATTATTAACTTTCGGTGATCACATGGGGAAGACCGGAGATCTGCTGGTAAGACCGTGTTAGCCTATTTATTTGAAGTAACTGTCAATAATAATCAGTTAAATAATACGCGAACACACTTACTTTAGTTTAGTACATATATTAAATTCCTTCTCATACAGAATCTCATCGAGATGGCGACTAACCCAACAATACATACATATACATCCTTCTTTCACGACTAATCGGCTAGAAGTCCTCTATTCTTTTCATAAGAGAAAACATAGATAGCAGAGAAGCTATTCCATGGAGTAAATGGACGCTCCAAGGAATAATTGGGCTTGAAACTACTTTGCATTGATTATCGGTAAGATAAGAAGAGATATTTCGAGATATGTACTGAGTTATATAATTTATAAAATTTCTGAAAATATCGCGGAGATACCGCTGCAAGAGACATTACATCACCCCTCGCAGCGAGCAAAGTTGATATGTATCCACTTTGCGAGCTAACTATTGGCTTAGCTAACTCGTTAGAATTTGTGGAACATACGTTCCTATAAATTTTAACAAGTTAGTAAGATTTTTTTTTTTTTTTTGAGTACAAGAATTGAAAGAGATTTTGTATCTTCGTTACTAGATACCTAGTTGTTGCTTTCACGTGTACTGGGGCATACCCGCATCCCACGTACACAACCAGGGAAGATGGACTTATATAGTTGTTAATCTGGTCTACCTATTCAGGAACTGGCCTTCACAGGGAAACCCCGGAAAACCTGGAGGCTTAGACCCCAACTAGGTATCACAGATGATAGGAAAGACAGAATAATTTAGAAATTTGAGAGTTATCTAGAATTCATAGGAAACATAAAATCTGCCTCATAGCAAAAAAAAACTTTACACATACAAATTTGTTTTACAATCTTCTGAAAAAGTTTCTTCATCGATGTCTTGCTGAACTGCGGTGAAACTGATCGAACAGGAACATGGGACACGGCACGGAGGACAGGCGTCGCATTGGCGTACCGGACAGGAGACGTAACGGATTTGAGAGACCAGAAGGAACCTCAGGAACAGGTACTCAGGATTGTGGCATGAAACAATCGAAATTCGTCTAAGGAATGGTCAACTATTAAAGATTCCTGGAAGAGAAGGGTTAGTCGAATTTTCCAGATTCATTTTGAACTCAAATATGGACCTGATCCATCCAATCTTCCATCTGAGGATTGGGAAAATCCATTCGTCTTATACTTTCCCCACCTAGCTGTCTTAATCGATACTGTAGTTGCACAATATCACAACTCCAGATCGGAAAACAATTTTTGAAAACATGGATAATTTCATCCATCTTCTTGAGTAAACCGAAAGGTTCTAATCCTGGTTTTAATTATTTATTTATTTAATTTGTTTTTTCGTTGGCTTTTCCAGGTGGAAGTAGATCTGAATCTCTCCTAATTTGGTTTCAAGTACGAATGTGGATAGCATGTCAGAATATTAAAAACTTTATTATTTGAGACAATTTCAAAAAAAAAATTATATCTTACTCATACATGATTAAAATGAAATTTTGCTGAAAGAGAACGTTTAATTAAGTCTTGATGCATGACTTCTCCAGCTGAAATTAATCTTAATTAGTATTTATTGACGATCAAAATTTTCTCTTTTATACTCCAAATGCCGCATTTTCTCATGAACATATATGAATGCAATATAACAATAAACAAATCCAACTGGAAAATGACACATTATTACAAATTCAATGAAGAACTTTCTTATTAACTCTAATTTTATAAACACACACTAAGCTAGTTAATTAAATTTTCTTGAATGGAATTTAGCTCGCGCCAAAGAAAAAAACCAGCGAGTCTTTATATCTGTGGACAGTAGCAATCGATTCTAATTTCCTAACGCGGTTCATTTGTTCTCCTGTGAACTGTCAGTTTACAAACACTAACTTCACACGCAAGCGCCGTATTCGATCATATAGTTTCAGTAAACTTATTCTCACTGGAGATTAACACTCCCTGAATGTATATTATTTCACACGCATAAGCTTCTTTGGTGATCATCGTGTACACAGATAATCCGTAAGTCTTCACAGCAGCAATAGCTACAGTTCCACTTACTTTTCTAAATATTCCTATACTATCACAGAAGCAATCGCTAACTGTGCATTAAACTATCACAGATGCTTGGCATGCTGTCATTTAACCTATTACAGTAGCGGACACATACTGTCCTTCGCACTTCGATTATTTTTTTTTTAAACACTCAATTACTTCATACAGACTTTTCATTGAATTTGAAACACTTTCCTTAAAAGTACCTCTTTAGGTCTACATGGGGAAATAATCCTTTTATTCTTCCAGAATCCGCATATGCTAATAAATACGCACCAGGATTCGGTATATCAACTATTATATATGGACCTGTATAAATTAGATTCCATTTTCTGATGGTCTTCTTCAACCTTGATGACTTGATGTGTCTTCTTAAAAGAATTTTTTGTCCGATATTGAAAGTCTGAATCCGTTTGATGTTTCTGTCATGGATTTCCTTTCACTGTCTTGCTTTCTCTGTAATATTAATGAGAGCATTGCGAATTTTTTCTTCCCATGACATTTTGGTGTCCTCGAGTTTAGGCAAGTTATCTACCCAAAGTTTCTTTCGTTATCTCTGAACATCAGTTCAATAGGGGTAAGGTTTGTAGAACTATGAGGTAAATTATTATAAATCTGCTCAAACTCGGTCAAATAGTTTATCCAGGTAGTTTGTTATCATGACAGTACGTTCTCATGAATCTGTTTAGTTCTCGAAAAACCCGTTCAATTAAATTCCCTTGTGGATGATAGCAAGATGTAAATATCTGTTTTATTCCTAGTTGTGATACTAATTTTGTCCATAAATATCCAGTAAATATCTTCGCATTGTCGGAGATTATAGATTTTGGAATCCCTGCATGAGGAATGTAGTCATTTACAAACTTTACTGCCGCAGCTCTTGCAGTTGCTGATTTTATAGGATATAGTTTAACATATTTTGTAAACACATCACAGAATCCAATAATGTACTTAACACCACCTCTGGCTCTAGGAAGTGGTCCACAAATATCACATGATATAAGTGATCTTGGTGCTTCAGGTATTATTGAGTCAAGCGCAATTTTATTTCCCTTGTTGTCCGGCTCAGCCTTTTGACAGAGAATACATATCTGTATGACTTTGTGCACTTTTCGCCTTATATTTGGGAAGTAACAATAATATCTAATCTTATTAGCACACTTTACAACACCAACATGACCCCAGGTCAAATGTGTAAACCTAATTAATCGTTATTCATATTCTTCGGGTATGCAGGCACACCACTTTGGATTCTCAGCCTTCCCAGATTTAAAAAATAAAATATTATTCACAAGCCGGTAGTATTCCAAATTGACCATAGGATTTTGTTGATTGAATTGTCGTATTATAGCATTCCATCATCGATCCTTCTTCTGAAGCTGAGCCATTGTCTTACATAAATGAATATAATATAACTTGTAATTATTTTCTTGAAGAAGAAGCTCTGGAAATTCTGCCTT
Source organism: Schistocerca cancellata (assembly GCF_023864275.1). Classification (NCBI taxonomy): domain Eukaryota; kingdom Metazoa; phylum Arthropoda; class Insecta; order Orthoptera; family Acrididae; genus Schistocerca; species Schistocerca cancellata. Next base: position 442,272,816 of record NC_064628.1, on the reverse strand, counting down.
ATTATTTACATCCAGTTCAGGTGTTATTCCTTCTGGAGATCTTGACAACGCGTCAGCTATAATATTTTCTTTTCCGGCTACATGAATAATTTGAAACTGATATTCTTGCAGCGCCAGTGTCCCCCTTGACAAGCGAGGATGCAGCAACTTACAAGTTTGTAGAAAGGCTAGTGATTGGTGGTCACAATAAACGGTTATCCTTGAGCCATATAAATAATAATTAAACCTTTTCAAAGACCAAATAACTGCTAAAGCTTCCCATTTCGTAGTGGTATATGCTCTTTCACAGGTGGATAAAACTTTGCTAGCAAATGCAACTGGACAAAAGGTTTTTTCACCATAGATATACCTAATTTGAAATAAACAAGATCCTAATACCACATTTGATGAATCAGTGGCTAAACAGAATCCGACATTCATATCAGGGTGGTATAATAACGGAGCATTTATCAGTTGATCCTTAATTTCACAAAAAACCTTTTCACAATCATTAGACCATTGCCATGGTACATCTTTCCTCAGGAGCCGGTTCAGTGCTTCAGAGTTCATTGCTTGAGCTTTAATAAATCGACGAAAAAATGAAGCCAAGCCTATAAAGCCTTTCAGTTGTCTTCTGTTTCTTGGAGTTGGAAAATTTTTTATCGCACTAATCTTCGCTTCTGTTGGAAGAATGCCTTTTGGATTAATCATATGTCCTAAGAATTTAATTCTCTGTAGAGAAAATTGGGATTTTTTTTAGATTTGCAGTTATACCAGTTTGTTTGAACACAGCAAAAATCCTCCTAATAAGTTGTACATGTTCCTCCCAAGTTTTAGAGGCAATTAATAGATCGTCCACAAAAATTGTTATTCGACTACGTAGTTCTGGTCCTAGGGCATAGTCCAACGCAGAAATAAAAACTCCATAGCTGATATTGAGACCAAACGGAACGACCTTGAACTGATAGCTTCTCCCTCCATGTATAAAAGCAGTATATTTTCTTCAGTCCTTGTCTAACTGGACTTGCCAGAACGAACTTCTGAAATCAGTACTGGTTAAATAGGATACATCTTGAAATTTCTGTATTAACTCATCGATGTTCTCTGGATGTGTGCACACAGGTACTATAATTTTGTTAATTTCCCTTGCATCTGATACCAATCGAACTTTTCCTCCTGGCTTTGGTACAACAAGCAACGGAGAACAATATGGGCTGTTCGACGGTTCAATAAGATTCCAGTTTAACATTTTTTATATCTCTTCGTGAACTGGTTGTTTTAATCGCCAGGGAATGTGATAGTGTGTGCGGCAAAATGTCTTATGGGGCTTAATCTGTAATGTACAAACATATCCTCTAATAATTCCGGGCTTTTCATCGGAAACTGACTTATATTCTGTTAATATATTGAATAATTGTTCCCTCTGACTATCCGTTAGGCAATCTGACTCAGCAATCTTCTGTTCGACTGTTTGCCTGAAATCCTCTTCTTGAATTGACTTGATCGGTAGTCGGCACATATTATTATTTTCAGCACAAATCAACTGCACAACAGCACCACGGAACTGTCGCTCATACACTGCCTCCTTTCTCAGTAAGATCAGTGTAACAAATTGATCTTCGATTTTAAATTTCACCTTTCCTTCTACCAAGTCCAACTTGCAATTGCAGGCTTGCAAAGTTCCAATGCCAAGAATACAATCTACTAACAACTTTTCCACTACAAGGAATGTGCATTGTGTAGCTACATTTCCCAATTTTATCTCTATAAGCGTTTGTATCTTGACGTTCCGGGATTTTGCTCCCACTGCACCTATAACTCGGCAATTTTGTACTGGTAGGACAGGGATTTTCTTAGTTTTACTAATTCTGCGAAACAAAGTTCCGGATACTACGTCTGTAGATGAAGCTGTGACCAATACAACATTGGTTAAAATTCCTCCCACTTCTGTGATGATCTGAGACACAGCAACCCTTTTATCTTCGACTACACAGGCCTCTAAGTCTCTCGTCAATTCATCTGTCATTAATTCGCCTTCATTATATCTCAACATTGCCACTGAATTAATTTCGTTTAAAACAGGTTTGCCCCTTTTGTATTCCCCGGCCGACTTTACGGAGCATAAAGCGGCCCTCTTCAGTTTAAATATCGATTATTATTTCCTCTTGAATCATCTACTACTTCTGTTATGACTGGTTGTTGTTGATGACTGGTTGTGTTATTTGCTTCAAATCTAGGTTCAGAATTTCTGTACGCATTATTATTATTTGAAGACTGCTGGTTCTGATAATATCTTGCATTTCCAAATATTGGATTGTATCTGCGACCTGTTCGATTGTCTCTGAATCTGCCCCTCGCAGCACAGTTATTGAAATTTCCATTTCCGTTGCAATTGTTTCCGTTGAATCTCTGACTATTCCTAGAATAATAATTATTAAATCCGTTTCCGTTCCGGTTTGCGTTTGGCGCCTCAATCGCTCTCCTCTGCATAACCGGTTGTCTTGGCCGATGTTCATCTTCCTCGATCATATCTATAGTGTCAAGCGTAGTCATGAAAGAGTCAAGGTCATGCTCATTAATATACAGCATTCTATTTCTGATGCTGGCCGGAAGTCGAGATTTTAATATGCGAATCACGTCTTGTAGAGGCATAGGCTTATCCCAATACCGCGATTTGTTTATATATTTCTCAAAGTATTTCTTTAAAGACCCACGTGAAAAGGAAAAAGGTTCCGGGTATAATACCTCCTGCCTTAAACGTTCTTGTACTCCTTCAGACCAGTATTTGGATAAAAATGCTCGTTCAAAATCTTCATGTGTGTCCCAAGTTGATATCATATCAGATGCCCATATAGCTCCTGACCCCTGAATATAACCGGTCACGAAACTAACCTTTTGCCACTCACTCCAATTTTTTGGCAATACTCCCCTAAAACTTCTTATAAACACTACGGGATGAACGTTTTTCTTGTCTGGGTTGTAGATCTGGAATTGACGTTGTTTCAGCATTTTCTCCTCAGTATTGCTTTTACAATTACAGGCATTATGACTACCCTCATAGTGTTGTGATTGATGTTGATTGCAAAAACGAACGTGTGCGTTAATGTCCCTGTCTGTGCTTGGTCGGGTGAATGATGTGGCTTCATTGATAGATCTTGTTATGGGTTCATTTCTTTGCGTGGAACACAAATCTTCTCGCGATAGATTTAAAGATCTCTCTATGTTTTCTTTCCATATTCAAGTTCTTCGCCTAGTTGTTCTTTGGCTTCTCGAAAACCTTCATTAAATAAATTTTCTTCAGAACTCTCTTCGCCTAGTTGTTCTTTGCCTTCTCGAAAACCTTCATTAAATAAATTTTCTTCAGAACTCTCGGTCATAGATCTAAAGATCTCTCTATGTTTTCTTTCCATATTCAAGTTCTTCGCCTAGTTGTTCTTTGGCTTCTCGAAAACCTTCATTAAATAAATTTTCTTCAGAACACTCTTCGCCTAGTTGTTCTTTGCCTTCTCGAAAACCTTCATTAAATAAATTTTCTTCAGAACTCTCGGTCATAGATCGGGCTCTCTTCGCCTAGTTATTCTTTGCCTTCTTGAAAACCTTCATTAAATAAATTTTCTAAATAAATTTTCTTCAGAACTCTCGGTCATAGATCGTATAGCTGCTCTGACCGTATGTTCAATATTGTCTGAAGAAATACTTTACCTTTCTAAACTTAACTGCGAGAATTTTCCCGCGAGAATGTTTGCCTTATGATCAACCTCGTCTTGTCTCTCTTTTATGTTATTTATGGATTTATCCAAATTTTGGATGTCCTTCGGGATCTTGTCTTGTGATTGTCTCAAATCCTGCATATCTGCTGACATCTCGTTTACTTGTTGCTTTAACTCATCTTGAACTTCAACTAATACCGGAATTACCGCGATAGAACATTGCATCTGTTCTTGTGCTTGAACTATCTGTGGGATTGACTCGACCTGCTCTTTAATAGTATCAAGCTTAGTAGCAACATACTCAGTTAGCTCTAGGCGTAACTTCTTCGCATTTTCATTACACTGCTGAGTGACTTGCTCAATTTGAACAGCTAATTTTAATTCTGTCTTTTCATTCTGAATTTTCAATTCTTCTGCAGTTTTATTTAATTTATCATCAAGTTTCTGAAAACTCTCTACTAATTTATTATTTAATTCCGCTTGATTAGCTTCTAATTTCTCCTGGACTTTCACTTGATTGGCTGCTAATTGTTCATTCATTTCCCTTTTAATCTCTATTTGCGCTTTAGTTAATTCCCTTTTAGTCTCTATTTGCGCTTTAGTTGAGTCTGTTACATTTTTGGCTAACAGTGTTAACTGCTGCATGATTACAGTCAATGGGTTTATTTCGTCCTGCTCAGATGGCATCGAAACACTTAAGCTTTGTTGTGGGGCCTGACTAATGCTGCCGCTAGGCACTACTTCAGTTAAGCTAGCGTCTAATGTTTCACTAACCTCAGAAACAGCCGAGGGCCGTTGTGATTCGCTCTGCTGTTGCATTGCCATTTTATAAGCCGCCCTAGTAAGAACCATTAATACACAGAACAACAAATATGTAAAGTCACTCGCATCTGAGTTAATAATGTCACTGACCTAAACTTTGCATAATACTCACTTATAATAAACACTTCCTATCTAAAGTTCAACCCAATCAATCTGATTCAAACCGATAGACATTTAAATAGTTATTACAAATTTCTATCTACAAAAATTTAATTGTATATTGTCTGGCCTGAACGACGTTCTCGTAGGTTGTAGCGAAATTGTGACTTCTGGAACAGGCCTCGTCTTCTTTTCTCTCGTGCACATGCAACATAAAATTCACACAATGTTTAAGTAATGCTCTAAAATGAGTCCTGTCACAGTGAGGCCAACTTTAATATACTTTGTGTGGGATCTAAAATTTAAAAACCTCTCTCACACCGGCCTGATTTAGCTTCACTGACCAGGATAGTAAAAACATGCGTATATTAAGGGAATTTTCATTGACAAAGCAGGCTTATCACATTCACACAGTTCAATACTGTTCTATCCTGATTAAATTGAGCTTAACTTAAATTCCATAAGGCAGTGAAGCAATTTCGAAGTCTCGGTGCGACAAAAATTGTCAGTCGATATCCTGGAAACATTTGTAATAGTTATTAACTTTCGGTGATCACATGGGTAAGACCGGAGATCTGCTGGTAAGACCGTGTTAGCCTATTTATTTGAAGTAACTGGATATCTTGAGCATACAAAACGGCAGGTTCGTCCAGTGTAAATCAGACGTTCCCCACTGATCCCGTGCAACACAGCATAGTAAGCAGACACTGTTAATAATAATCAGTTAAATAATACGCGAACACACTTACTTTAGTTTAGTTTATATATTAAATTCCTTCTCATACAGAATCTCATCAAGATGGCGACTAGCCCAACAATACATACATATACATCCTTCTTTCACGACTAATCGGCAAGAAGTCCTCTATTCTTTTCATAAGAGAAAACATAGATAGCAGAGAAGCTATTCCATGGAGTAAATGGACGCTCCAAGGAATAATTGGGCTTGAAACTACTTTGCATTGATAATCGGTAAGATAAGAAGAGATATTTCGAGATATGTACTGAGTTATATAATTTATAAAATTTCTGAAAATATCGCGGAGAGACGGCTGCAAGAGACATTACAAGGGGTTGGCATAAAGGGCGTCGGCGTGGTTTCAAAACTGAGTGACGCGGTTCTGAGCTCCATCGCAGTGTGGTGAAATGTGGGTAAGAGCAGCAGTGATGATCCCTTTCACTGGAGCTTTGATTCCCACATATTTGGGGGTCGAGAACAACAGTTCACAGTGCGATGATGATCTGGAAGATGTTCTTGATAACCTTTGACACTGAAAACAGCCTCAGACGATGCAACTCTTCTCTAAGGGCATTAAGGGAGCTGCATCCCTATTGAAAGTGATCTCACCCGTGTTGAGCGCAGTACGATTGCAGTTGTTGCTCTCGTGTACAGGCTGGAACCAGTATGGATCGTTCAAAATCAGTCGACGAAGTGTGAACTTGATCCGAATCAGCAATGGGTGCAAAAAGCCCACCTGTTTCGCGTTTCGCTTCCTCCTTTGACGTGATCACGCGAAGGTGTGACATCGACATATTGGTGAATGCAGCGGAAAAAGGTTCCTTGTAGTATCTCTTTATATTCGATGAATTATTCTGATACAACTATACCCTTGAATGACGTTTACTAATTTTCAATCTTCATACTCGGAGAATCCATGCGCAAAGTTGTTTCATACAATAGCTATGCCATGAGCGCATAATTATTGGCTCTGAGCACTAAAGGACTTAACTTCTTCGGTCATCAGTCCGCTAGAACATAGAACTACTTAAACCTAACTAACCTAAGGACATCACACACATCCATGCCCGAGGCAGGATTCGAACCTGCGACCGTAGCGGTCCAGACTATAGCGCCTAGAACCGCTCGGTCACTTCGGACGGCGCATAATTATTCTTTGTAGTACTCTCTCTAGTGGTTGTCCGACTGATTATACAACGCTCCCAAAATTACGAGGCATTTTATTTGTACAGATTAGCAGACTGCCGCAAAGCACGAGCCTGCAGAGAAGAAGGATCATTGCCTGTTTTCATTCTAACAAGTAAAATTTCTGAATCATTTTGAGTGACTGAGCTATGACTGTGTTTCCTATTATGAATGATTGATTGCTCGAAATGTAACATAACATCCACGAGATAAATTTTAGCTACAGTGCGGCGAGAGGAAATTATGCCTGTAACAGTTATAAACATTATCTATTCGACATATGAAAAAATAGTGAAAACGATAATAAATATTAATTATTTATATAATATTCTATGATGTAATTGGGCATATCGATGTGTATCATTCTAAGACAATGATAATTGTAAATTCCTTTTATGATCTGCGTTTGTCTTCCTTTGTTTTTAGCTTTTGTTGGTTGGCATTTGTAGGTTGCGGACGCATATGAGACTGTGGTCTGTTAAGAAATTGTAATTATTTGTTAATTATTACTTGAAATTAGAGTTCATTATTATTATAAATATGAGCGAATAATTATTTGTAACTTTAATTCCTCTCTCAGCAAGCATTATCTGTGTTAATTTTTTCTTTACGCTGCAAGGTGCGCAGCCATTGATGATGGCGATTTGTCTGTGTTTTCCTTAGAAACAAATCAAATGTTTGCTTGATGATGTCTAAATAGTGCACAATACGAAAGTAGAGTTTATAGAGTTTAATAAGCATTTCAAATACTTACTTATTTGGTCTAACAATAGAAAGTCTCTATCAATTTGCTGCCGCCATCTTAACAATTATCTCATAGGCAAATTCAAATTACGCAACTCTGCAGACATAAATGCCGAACGTAATACAAATGTGTAAAAATAAAAGTGCACCGGTGGTCCCGAACTCATTTTAATGAAAATGATTCGTATCAGATTGGTTCTTTAAAAACAGCGCTCATAGCACGATCCTTATAACAAACTTATCTAGCTGATGTATGGAGCCGAAATTAATTACCCACCAGTTGCGAAGAATATTGTTTCAGGTAACATATGTCAGTGTTGTGCGGGGCTGATATTCGGTGGTTTTAATGATCATTTTGCTGAAGATAACTATTTCCATCATAGTCAATAGTTTTATAGAATCTGTTGTATGAACTGTGATTTAGTGACACTTACACAGCTTACAGACAACAATTTAACACAATGTTTACTTGGTAGCAACTTGACCAAATCTTTAGCCGGGAGAAAATTTATTTAGTAATTATTCAATGTAATGAAATAGGATTGTCATTTTCATTTACAAATTAGTTAAATACCAAACCACTCAATAACACACCGAACACAACACTGGCGCCCAACGTGGGGCCACCAGTGCACATTTATTCATTTTAATAATTGAAATTGTGATCTATTACAGGTATCGGGTACCAAAACAAACTATTAATCTTTGTTTACTTACTTGTTTCATGAGCATTGATATCGTCATACCGAACTGCTGTACGAATCTGCATCTGCGCTGGTGCGAGACACACGTGTAACTTCATATACGCAGTGCAGTCCACAACTCACAATCCACTCAGGTAGGAACAGATGTTCACGTTCAGTAATTACATAGCAGCACACAAACAACATTCACGACGTGTGCAATTCAAAGATAAACTCAGTACCTCCAGCGATAAGTAGTAATAATTGAATATTCTGGCTACGAGAATAATATTTTGAAGTATTATTTGTGTATATGTGTTAGTTATAAGATTATTTTGTGTCAATTGATGCTTGTCAGTAATTCATATATTTGTTGTGCTATATTGGTGATAGAATGGTAAAACAAAAGAAACAAAATAAAGCGAATGAACATACTGATGCAGAGATGACATCAGAGTCCAGGTAAAACAATCTATCCATATTTCTGTCGAATTATTGGAAAAAATAATTATGAATGATAATTTAGTAACTGGTGTCCCGAGTGACAGTAAAACTGAGGAGTTGCCAAAACAAACTGACACTCCTGCATTCAACCAGTTAGGAATTAATGACAATATTTATTCTGGGCAAGGGGCAGAAGCTAGCAATGCTCATGCTATGTCGATACAGGATATGCTAACAGAATTTTTTGAAAAGTTTACTATTAAAGAGCAGGAGCGTGAAAGACAACGTCAGCAGGAAAAGGAAAAACGTAGACAGGAAAAGCTTATAGAAAAACATCAACAGGAGCTCAGGGGCCAAGAACAGGAAAAGAAATTTATGGAAGATAAAAACAATATTTTTCTAGAAAGAGATAAAGAAATTGTCTGTAGGATAAATAAAGTGTTGGTTGATCGTGATAATGCTATTACTACCCATTTTAAGCAGGAGATCGATGCAGTAAAAACCACCATTGAACCCTGAACAAACATTCCAGTTCAGGTCAATAGTCTTCAAACTGAAGTAGAGAGACTAGAGAACCAATTCAAAGCCTTGGCTACCGCTGTGGAAACAATGCAGGAGGACATTCCCTCGGAAATCCGAAAGCAAGTCCGAACAGAAGTAGCCAGTGTGCTTAGCTCTGAAAATCAAAACTTTGAAAATCTGACAGTACGCAGTAATAACAACATTGGTGCTGACAGGCAAAAGATCGCAGGTAATCTAACGGCGAATTGTAATGCACCACAAGGAAGACCAAAGTTTGGTAATCAACCTGTATTACCAGAGCAATATGTGACACCAAGGAACAATAATAGTGGAATAGAATATACTTGTAATAAAGTAACCACACCACCTACGAATGATAGCAATTCCATGCACCTAACTACTTTGATGCATGAAGAAAGCCTGATTAAGCATAGACAGTTTCAAATATTTAACGAAGGAAGCAAGAAAAACATACATCCAGCAGTTTTCATTCGAAACTTCAAAAGTGTTCTTCCAAAATCATGGTCGGAAGAACAGAAAATACAGTTTGTGGTTTTCTTATATTTCTGGTGATGCGTCGCTCTGGGCATTAAATGCAGCAGAAACTTGAACGACTTTCCACGACTTTGAGAAGGCGTTCCTTGATCAATTCTGGTCAGTGTCTACTCAAGAGCGACTCCGTAAAGTTGTTTACAATGCAGAAATGTACAATCCGAAGTCAGGTTCCTTAAGAAAGTACTTTGAAAAATATATTAACATGACCCGGTACTGGGATGAGCCAGTAACCACCAGAGACTTATTGCGAGTGTTAAAAGGTAGATTACCCATACAAATTAGAGAAAAATTATTTAATGTTACAGACACCGATCTGAAAGAATTTCTGTCTGTAATTGATTCTCTGGATCTAGCGCAAGAATACACCAGAAAAAATTCTGACGTGATCAGCAATAATAATAGTCCTAATAGAAAAAAATCATGGAATGGAAATAATGGAAATAGGGGCGAAGGTAGTCCAAAGAAAAAGAAAAATAAAGCTTATAGTAACGGAAAATACAATAATAATAATAGTAGTAGGAATCCATACAACCAAAATTTTGGTTATCCTAATAATCATAACAGTAATTATCAAAAGGCCGAAGAACACCAACAACCGAATGGTAGTACCAGAGGTAGTACCACAATGAAAACCCAAACAATAACAATAGCAACCGAAAGAGAATAAATGACAACAGGTCAGACAGTCCATATAAAGACAAGCCTGAAAATATGCGGGGTGACAGTGAATATTGGCGACAGCCAGGACCAAGTCATTGGCAGCCACAGCAAATTCTATCAATTCAGGTCAGCCAATAAATTATGTACAGGCTATACCTATACCAAGCAATCAATATCCACCGTGGTGGGATCCAAGCAGGCCTCCTCCGACTGAAAACTCACATAATGTTAGAATAGTGGAGGTACCGTCGGAAGCAAAACAAAACACTCAGAAGTCTACAAACTAATTTCGGTCCCTGTAGGCCTTTGCCAGGTGGCCGAGGCCAACATGAAGGCAATAGGTTGACGGAACAAAAATAAACATGATACGGTATCCGGACGGCAACAGGATCGAAGATGAGCTATATCAGGAACCTGCTGTCTCTGATAAGCCACAAAGGGAAAATATCCTAGCAAGTGTGACCGGAGCTGTAAATGATGTGACAACTACTATTCTGCTTGACACAGGTGCGAATGTATCAGTTATGAACACGCAGTTTTTCAAGAAGGTATTGGAGATAAGAAGATTGCCGATTTTGCCGGTTGCAAATTGTAAGGTTATAGGGGCATTGGGAAAAAAGGCACAGAGTATAAAATACCAGACACAGGTGGAAGTTTCCTTGGGAAATGATTGCTTATTATGCACGTTCCTACTAATGGAAAACTTGTCAGTACCGGTGCTTCTGGGTCTTGAGTTCCTTCGGGAAAGGGAAGGTGTAAGTGATCTCGCCCGTGGGACATGTGCACTTAAATACCAACAGCGACCCATAACATTAATGCTGAATCGGGAGTTCGGTGCCAACCTTCCGCTGATGAGAAAAATGAATCTTTGTCAGCAAACAGAAGTTGTTAGTGTTGGATCATAAGCACCCACAGATCTGTCACAAAAAGCGAAATAACGATGCACACAGCAACATGAGTGACATCGTCACAACAATAGAAGAGAAAGTACAGGAGGCAACTTGCATTAATGCTTCAGTGGCTAGACAATCAACAGAATTATTATCCGGATACCTCGAAGTATTCATTGAACGCCCTCGAATGATAAAAGATTACCAGTTTAATATGAAAGCATATCCGCACAAGACCTATTGCAGAGCATCTTACTCGGTCTCCTGGACTAAGAGAAACGAAGTGATGAAATAAATCCGAAAAATGGTGGATTGGGGCATTATTGAAACATCTAATTCGCCATATAGCAGTCCCCTATTAGCAATAACCAAAGCAGATAAAAGTATACGCTTAGTTCTCGACGCACAAGACATCAATAAGACTATAGTGCCAGTGCGAACGACACCAGACAATTTAGAGGAACAAATCCAGAAGTTTTTTGACAAGAAATATCTAACCTCACTCGATCTGCGTTCTTCATTTTGGCAAATCCTGTTATCAGAAGAATCCAGGCAATATACCGCCTTAGTATTTGGAGGCCGAAGCTATCAATTTCGTGTTCTTCCCTTTGGATTAAATACTAGTGCCGGTGTGTTCATAGCAGCGTTGGATCACGTACTAGGGCCCCAGTTATTAGATCGAGTCACAGCATATGTTGATGACCTATTGCTAGCAACAGATACCTGGGAAGAACACCTTGATTTAATACAAAATGTGCTAGACAAGTTTCTAGCTAGAGGAGTAACAGTAAATTTGAAAAAATCCAGGTTTGCTAGGGAGGAAATAAAATTCCTTGGTCATGTAATATCGCCACAAGGTATAAAACCAGACCCTAGCAAAATGGAGGCAATTGCAAATTTTCCGTACCCACGCACGAAGAAACAACTTAAAAGTTTCATTGGCTTAGCATCTTTCTTCAGAAGATTTTCAACAGCTCAACAGCTTAACAGTAAAGCGTTATAGATCCTGCTAAAGAAAAACGCACAGTGGTGCTCGACATCGAAATGCAAAGAAGACTTAGACAGTATCAAAGAGGCACTTATCAATGCACCAATTTTACATCAGCCGGATATGTCAAAGGATTTCTTTATTGCAACAGATGCATCAAATTATGGGATCGGAGCATGCCTGTTTCAAATAGAAAACATCAACAACAAGCTAGACGTCAAGATGATTGGATTTGCAAGTAGGATCCTAACCAAATGTGAACGATCCTACACTGTGACCGAACTTGAGGCACTTGCCGTAGTATTTGCCTTTAAAAAATTCAGATACTATGTTTATGGGAAACATGTCAATGTTTTATGTGACCACCAAGCTCTGAGTTTCATGTTAACATGCAAATTACTGCATGGGTGCTTAGCTCGATGGACTCTCGCCTTGCAACAGTATGACTTCGAAATTAGACATGCCCATCGACCAGATAATGTAATTGCCGACGCATTATCTAGGCTACCACGAGGATTACCAGCGTTTGCAGCTCTAATAGAAAGTTCTATAGAATATAAAATTCTTCTTTTAAAGGACAAAGCTAATAGACAAAAATATTTAGCGTTGTGGGAAAGTGTGGAACAATGTCAAGAAAAGGATCCGATATGGAAGAACATCAGGGACGCATTGTGTCAGCAAGATGATAGTGCTTTCCACCGATATTACCAGTTGAACAATGAAATTTTATTGTACAAATCTGACAATCCTAATAGTAGATGGCGAGTATGCATTCCATCAGGCCTGCCTGATAATTTAATTTGGTTAACGCATCGGACATGGGGGCACTTCGGCATTATTAAGTGTGCTATGAAGATAAGTCAGTATTGTTATTACCCAAATTTAAAAAGAAGAGTTCAAAACTTATCAGAACCTGTAAAATATGCCAAAAGGTCAAACCGAGAAATATTTGCAGAGATATTGAACTATACCCTATTATTGCAAAATGTCCGCGGCAGATTGCAGCCATCGACATTGCAGGACCCCTACCAACTGCCAGAGGAGGAGTGAAATACGTGCTTGCAGGGTATGATTTATTTTCAAAATACGTGGAAGTGTACCCACTTATGGCATCGACTGCCAGTAGTATTGCAAAAAGATTGACAAACGATTATCTCAAATCTGTCGGGTGCCCATCGATTGTCATAACAGATAATGCCACGTATTTTACTGGAGAGAGGTGGAAGAACCTTATGGATGAGTATAATATCAAACATGTTCTAATTTCAAGGTTTTCACCGAGCAGTAACCCAGTTGAAAGAACTTTCAGGGAGCTCAACCGGTTCATCCGAACGTACGCCCACAATAGGCACACTGAGTGGGTGGAATACCTAAATAGTTTCATGGAAACGTAAAATAATTTACCACATATGACAACTGGTTTCACGCCCAGTGAACTAATGAATGAACAGAAAAACGAAGTGGACGAATGGGTTAATCCAATACCGAAGATCGAAGAGGAACAATTAACTTATCAGAAGAAACTAGATACAGCTCTACAGAATATAAATCGCCAAGCAGAGCTCCGCAAGGCGAAGTTTGACAAAAAACTTACTAAGACACAACAATATTGTATCGATGAGTTAGTATTGTTGAGGACGCATCCCAAGGCATCGATAATCAAGAAAAAAATAAAAAATGGCAATTACTGTATGAAGGACCATATAAAATAGCTAATATCCCACATGAGGGGTGCTATATACTAGAGGATGTCAATACAGGAAAGAGAAACGGACAGTATTGTCATAAAGACATAAAAAAATATTTGCAATAGGAAAACCAATTTAATGTTGGAATATACAAAGGACCGATCAGAAGTGCAAGTGCACTACCCCATAACTGTAGATGTAATGTTTATGGTAAAATAATTAGCAGTAGTAATGTGATAATCTTATGTATGTATTAGTTTATAAGCTTTTATGTCAAGTATTACACAGTAATGTTCTTGAATTAATTGAACAAGGATTAGAGAATCTCCATAATAAATGTATTTTACTCTAAAAGGGATAAATAACTTGATAAATACTTGAGTGTTATTGCATTAAGTGCGAGGAGTTCTACCTTTCTATACGTAGCATAGAAATGACTAAAATGCTTCAATAATATATTTGTTCGTAGAATGGATATAACAAAAATATTTTCATAAGATTAAGTCATGTAGTCCCATACACGTAGCGAGTGTTGGTGGTGAGTGAGCTGTGTGACTGAGAAAAAAAAATAAATAAAAAATAAAATAAACTGCTTTCACCACTAGTGAAGCGAAATCTGAATGTGCACTGATTTACGTACACGGTTTCATTACGAAGTCATTTAAAATGCTCTTATGAGCAACATTCCGGCAAGATAAACCGAACATGGACATCTGTCCCAAAAACATGGTCAATAACAATCCCAATAAAAAAATTAAAAATTGAAATATATAAATACACTCCTGGAAATTGAAATAAGAACACCGTGAATTCATTGTCCCAGGAAGGGGAAACTTTATTGACACATTCCTGGGGTCAGATACATCACATGATCACACTGACAGAACCACAGGCACATAGACACAGGCAACAGAGCATGCACAATGTCGGCACTAGTACAGTGTATATCCACCTTTCGCAGCAATGCAGGCTGCTATTCTCCCATGGAGACGATCGTAGAGATGCTGGATGTAGTCCTGTGGAACGGCTTGCCATGCCATTTCCCCCTGGCGCCTCAGTTGGACCAGCGTACGTGCTGATCGTGCAGACCGCGTGAGACGACGCTTCATCCAGTCCCAAACATGCTCAATGGGGGACAGTTCCGGAGATCTTGCTGGCCAGGGTAGTTGACTTACACCTTCTAGAGCACGTTGGGTGGCACGGGATACATGCGGACGTGCATTGTCCTGTTGGAACAGCAAGTTCCCTTGCCGGTCTAGGAATGGTAGAACGATGGGTTCGATGACGGTTTGGATGTACCGTGCACTATTCAGTGTCCCCTCGACGATCACCAGTGATGTACGGCCAGTGTAGGAGATCGCTCCCCACACCATGATGCCGGGTGTTGGCCCTGTGTACCTCGGTCGTATGCAGTCCTGATTGTGGCGCTCACCTGCACGGCGCCAAACACGCATACGACCATCATTGGCACCAAGGACGAAGCGACTCTCATCGCTGAAGACGACACGTCTCCATTCGTCCCTCCATTCACGCCTGTCGCGACACCACTGGAGGCGGGCTGCACGATGTTGGGGCGTGAGCGGAAGACGGCCTAACGGTGTGGGGGACCGTAGCCCAGCTTCATGGAGACGGTTGCGAATGGTCCCTAATTTGCTGGGAAGTGGCGGTGCGGTCCCCTACGGCACTGCGTAGGATCCTACGGTCTTGGCGTGCATCCGTGCGTCGCTGCGGTCCGGTCCCAGGTCGACGGGCACGTGCACCTTCCGCCGACCACTGGCAACAACATCGATGTACTGTGGAGACCTCACGCCCCACGTGTTGAGCAATTCGGCGGTACGTCCACCCGGCCTCCCGCATGCCCACTATACGCCCTCGCTCAAAGTCCGTCAACTGCACATACGGTTCACGTCCACGCTGTCGCGGCATGCTACCAGTGTTAAAGACTGCAATGGAGCTCCGTATGCCACGGCAAACTGGCTGACACTGACGGCGGCGGTGCACAAATGCTGCGCAGCTAGCGCCATTCGACGGCCAACACCGCGGTTCCTGGTGTGTCCGCTGTGCCGTGCGTGTGATCATTGCTTGTACAGCCCTCTCGCAGTGTCCGGAGCAAGTATGGTGGGTCTGACACACCGGTGTCAATGTGTTCTTTTTTCCATTTCCAGGAGTGTATATGTATGTGTAATAAAAATGGAAATGTACTGTTATCTGGACAGTTCAATAATGATCTCATGGTCAAGATAATGTAGCAGATTCTGAAATTTTTATATTGTCTCATGTTTATGTGACAGTGTAAATTTTAAATTTTGTTATTCATTCATGGTATTATGAACTTATGTGCAAGTGTACCAGACCTCATTACTTGAAAAGTGTCATTTGCATATAGATTGTTAAGTTTTGTGGAAAACTACTGACAGCGATCAGAACAGTGAAACCTGTTCGCAGGAACAAGTGTACGCGTGAAGAACTGTGATTTATATTGTGAATAATGATGAACACTGATAAAAACTGTGATCACGTAACCTTATGAACGCTCTCGGAGTGTCAAAGTTAGCAACAACGCTAGGAACGTTGACTAGTGTTGACTGTATTAATAATTAACTTGAACTGATGACCTTTAGTAGTTTGATACGAAGCGTCTTCGCGTGCCAGATTTAATGTGACAGACCGTACAGCCAGCCGCGCTGTGACAGACCGTACAGCCAGCCGCGCGGCAAAACAATAATGCAACGTTGGCTACGCAACGCGTCGCGAAAATATTTACATTCCGCTTAAGTAAACGAAGCACACTACGGACACTTGTATGATTAACGGTGCAGCGTTCAAAATGTGCATATTGTGATAAACTTACATGTGAATCACTACATTGTGTTGATTAGTGTCAAAATACAGAACATACTCCAAAAACGGTCTAATTTCATCCGTGTGAATGCGAGTGAAATAGACACTAATAGACTTTTCCACAGGATGAAAATAGTAATTATCTTGTCACTGATGCTTATCATTTGACATTTCTTGTACCCATCTTAAACTGAGGGACGTGGGAAAGGAGAAACAAGACCTGCTGCAGCGCGACTTCTAGCGAGCAGCAGATCCAAACCACGATGCAGGCGACGGCTGCCGACGCGCCTCCGACTCGGTCGGGGGCGGTCCAGCAGCAGCCACTACCTGTCTGCGTTCCAACGGCTCGACACGGGGGCGGTCTTACGACGTCAGCGGCAAATTCCTATGACATTCGATAAATGAGTGACTTTGGAAATTTTATGATAAACCACCATGAGAAAACATTAATCATCTCAGATGCTTACAACAGAGTCATAAATATGCATTTTCCAGCATATTTTGTGACAATCATGTCAAGCTTGACTGTTAAAAGTAGGTGTCTGTATTTTCTTGAAGCCCCTTGGACGGTTTTATTCCCGGTTTTCCGAGTCCAGTGAACCCAAATGTGGGGGGGGGGATAAGTTAATCCGGGAAATATCCGCAGCAACTTCCGAGATAATACAGTCACTGGAGTCATTTAAAGTACTAGATTCAACTATAATTTTATCATGTCTAAAAACAACATTGAAACTAAACATTTGCATCTTGAGAGCAGCAAATCTACGTGGATTACGTGGACTGATAAAAAAATATACAAAAGATATACTAATTTTTTTTTCTCAGCCCAAGGGGCATTGTAACATTCACGAGATAAATTTTAGCTACAGTGCGACGAGAGAAAATTATGCCTGTAACAGTTATAAACATTATCTATTCGACATATGAAAAAATAGTGAAAACGATTATAGATATTAATTATTTATATAATATTCTATGATGTAATTGGACATATCGACGTGTATCATACAAAGACAATGACAATTGTAAATTCCTTTTATGATCTGAGTTTGTCTTCCTTTGTTTTTACCTTCTGTTGGTTGGCTTTTGTAGGTTGCGGACGCATATCAGACTGAGGTCTGTTAAGAAATTGTAATTATTTGTTAATTATTACTTGAAAATAGATTTCATTATTATTATAAATATGAGTGAATAATTCCTCTCTCAGCAAGCATTATCTGTGTTAATTATTTCTTTCTGCTGCAAGGAGCGCAGCCATTGATGATAGCGATTTGTATAGCGTGTTTGTCCGTGTTTTCCTTAGAAACAAATCAAATGTTTGCTTGATGAAGTCTAAATAGTGCACAATACGAAAGTAGAGTTTATAGAGTTTAATAGGCATTTCAAATACTTACTTATTTGGTCTAACAATAGAAATTCTCTATCAATTTTCTGCAGCCATATTAACAATTATCTCAGCGGCAAATTCAAATTACGCAATGCTGCAGACATAAATACCGAACGTAATACAAATGTGTAAAAATAAAAGTGCACTGGTGGTCCCGAACTCATTTTAATGAAAATGATTCGAATCAGATTGGTTCTTTAAAAACAGTGCTCATAGCACGATCCTTGTAACAAACTTATCTAGCTGATGTATGGAGCCGAAATTAATTACGCACCAGTTGCGAAGAATATTGTTTCAGGTAACATACGTCAGTGTTGTGCGCGGCTGATATTCTATGGTTTTAATGATCATTTTGCTGAAGATAACTATTTGCATCATAGTCAATAGTTGTATAGAATCTGTTGTATGAAGTGCGATTTAGTGTCACTTACACAACTTACAGACAACACTTTAACACAACGTTTACTTGGAGTTCTTTAGCAACTTGACCAAATCTTTAGCCGGGAGAAAGTTTATTTAGTAATTATTCAACGTAATGAAATAAGACTGTCATTTTCATTTACAAATTAGTTAAATACCAAACCTCTGAATAACACAGCGAACGCCACAGAACGAATTGAGAACTACATAATTACATAGATAGGAGGAAAAATTACAGTGGCGCCAGTGTGACAGGACTCTCTTGGACTGTTATATAATATATGTATTGTTTTGTTTCATGAAAACCAACGAGAACGAGAGGTAACTAATCTGAAGAGAGATTCGGTGCCCATAGTAAAAGATAGCTAATATCAAGAAACGATTTCATCTATTGGACAAGACCTGTACTGCAGAACAAGGCCAGATAATTCCAATTTTTACATTTTGTAGTTAAAATAGTTTGAAATTAATTCTGAAAGAACTTTTTTCCAGATAGCAGTTAGATTGTAGAACTATATACTGTGTGATTTTAGTATCCGGACATTGAACTTTATACCATCTGTGAAGTAATTTGAAAGTTAAGTGTGTCTACGACAGTAAATTTGAAACTGCATTTAGTGACTAGAACCTGATATTGACAGTTATTTAATGGTATTGACTAGAGCGGCATTTAAAATGTCATTGAATCAGCAATGAGACGTGCAACAGCCTTCAGCTGTTTGTGCAGAAGTAGAGGCCACGGACAGCAATTCTGAGACTGTTGTGACTAGCGGTAGCAATATAAATAATCTCGCTGGTTCAGAAAACATTCATAAACACCTGACCAGAGTGTTGTTGACACATTAGTTGTTATTATGCAACAGTTGTCTCTATTAGCCGAAGGCCAAGCGGAGGTAAAACGAGACTTACCCGTTATACAATCTGAAGTAAAACGAGACTTAACAGCCATACAAAATAAACTCCAAAATCAATTAGCCGAAAATCAAATAGAATTACAAAATCAATTAAGAGCAACCTTTACCGAATTAGATCAGAGATTAAATACCCAGACACAGGAAATAAAAGAACAGGCAGAAAGGACCGAACAGAATCTAATTGCTCAAATTGAGCAGGTCCGCCAACAATGTCAAGAAAACAATAGTAAATTAAAAGCGGATCTAACCGAAAATGTATCCGTCAAAATTGACACGATACAAAAACAAGTAGAACTGTTTCCTCAAGTAATGCAAGCTCAAGAGGACATACAGTGTTCGGTAACTATGATACCAGAAATTATAGAATCCCAAGATAATCTAAAGAAGCAATTTGACGAAGTGAAGGAAAAACAGACGACAGTGGAACATAGAATGAATGTACTTGCGGGAAAGTTTTCAGAAATGACATTAGAGCGGCAAAATTTTCCTTCGGAAACGATAGAAGAAACTGTGAAAGTAGCTTTACAGTCAATTTCAGAGAGTTCCGAAGAGAATTTTTTCAACAAAGGGTTAAAGGAAGTTCGTGAACAACTTGGCGAATTCTCACGTTGGAAAGAAAATATCGATAAATCACTAAATCTCTCGCAGGAGGATTTAGAAACAGCGAGAAGCAGGAAACAAAATTCTCAATCTGTGTGTGACATTTCGTCCACTTCAAGATCCGATGTAGACAGAACGGGACCGTCACAAGTTAGATTCGATATAATGGATAGCCACAGGGAAAATTACGAACAGGATGATTTTTGGAATCGTAGTACCGTTGAGGAAAAGATGATTAAACAGAGACAATTTCAAATTTCTAACCCCGACAAAAAGAATGTTCGTCCTGTAGTCTTTATTCGAAATTTCAGAGGTCTATTTCCACGATCTTGGACGGAATGGCAAAAGATTAGTCTTGTATCTGGATATATACAACGATCAGGAGCATTGTGGGCATCCGAACAAACATCTTCCTGTAAATGTTATAAAGAATTTGAGCAGGATTTTCTAGGAAAATGTTGGTCTGCTGGAATACAAGAAAGACTTAGGCAGGAAGTATTATATCCAGAGCCTTTCTCATTTTCTAGAGGATCTCTAAAGAGATATTTTGAGAAATACTTAATAAATCTTTGTATTGGGGTGTAACGATTCCTTTGCTGGATATACTTAGGATACTCAAGTCCAGATTACCCACCAGTATAAGGAATCAGCTTTTATATATAAATGATAAGGATATAGACTCATTTATGACTACGCTTGATCATATTGATATAATTGAGGATGACAATAAAAGGTCAAGAGAAATGTCGTATCAAAGAAGAGCAATAGAAGCGAATCCGAACTGCAACTCGAATGGGAATGGCAGTAATGGTAGCAGTAACAATAATCATAACCAACTACACTCTCCGAGGAGACTTAAAAATGGACAAAATGCAAACAATAATTATTACCATAATGGAAACTTTAGTAATGGTGCAGCGAGGGACTATTTTAGGAACAATAGGAATTTTAATCGATATAATCCAATGTATGGCAACACAAGACAGTTCTACCAACACCAGCAGAACAACAACAATAATTACACGAACCAAGCAAGACAATATAGACCGAATACACCACAACAACCGATAATAACTGAAGTAGCTGAAGAGACAAATATCAATCGGACCAACAATCAGTCAAACTAAACATGACCGCATCGTGCCCCAGAGGAGCGGACAGGGGAACTGTTAGGGGCGAAACAGTAAAATTACAATTGTTATGATGTAATGATGGTGAGCTGTTGATTGAAGAGTTAACAAAGGATTTAATAGCATGTCAGAATGACAGATCGAGTGTTCCGGTATCGGAAGTATTTGTAGAAATACAGGAAGTGCCAACGAATGTGATATTAGACACCGCCGCTTACGCCAATGTCATCTCAGGCGCTCTTTTTAGGAGAATTATTAGGAAGAAGAAGGTACCAATTTTGCCGGTACGGAACTGAAAAATCGTCGGAGCTGTTGGAGCACTCTCTCCCAATGTCAAAATACAAACACAATTAGAGATGAAAATGGGAAATATAGCAATAAAATGCACGTTCCTTGTAGTGGAGAAGTTATTAGTGGACTGTATTCTTGGTATTGGGAGTATGCAGGAGTACGATGGTCAGATTAATTTTTTGGAAGGAATAGTTAAATTTAGATTAAATGAAGAAGAGATAGCACTGGATATCAATAGAAAGGAGGCGGTGGATGAGAAATATTGTCGCGGTGGCATAATTCAATTAATTGACACTACAAACGGTCGTTGGAAGGAGCTTTCAAAGGATTTGATACAACAGGAGGACTTTAACCAAACAACAATGATAAAAGCTAGTGAATCAAATCAGCTTACCGGATAACAAAGGCAGCAGCTTCGTTATTTGTTAGAGACATATGAAGAGATTTTTGACGAGAAACCAGGAATTATTAAAGGATATATTTGTCACCTACAAGTGAAGCCACATCAGACTTGCTGTTACACGCACTATCCGATCCCCTGGCGTTTAAAACAATCTGTTCAAAGGGAGATAAATAGAATGTTAGAATGGAGCTTGATTGAGCCATCAACTAGTCAATATTGTTCTCCGCTCTTAGTTGTTCCAAAACCTGGAGGCAACGTAAGATTAGTTCTGGATGCGAGAGAGATTAATAAAATAATAGTACCTGTAAGAACTCATCCGGAGAATATAAATGAATTAATTCAAAATTTCCAGGATGTTTCGTACTTAACTAGTGTTGTTTTGAGAAGTTCGTATTGGCAGGTCCAAACGGATGAAGACTCTAGGAAATATACTGAATTTATCTATGCCGGGAGAAGTTACCAATTTAGAGTCATCCCGTTCGGACTTAATATTAGTGCCGGAATATTTATTTCAGCGTTGGATTATGTTATTGGACCAACTGTGACACATACTTCAACTAACTTTACTCCAACAGAGCTTATGTTTAGTCAGATTGAAAAGAACTTCTGGGTAAACCATCTGCCAAAGTATGAAGACCAGAATTTAAAACGGGAGGAAAAGATTCGACTCACACTTCTCAATTTAACTAAAAAGGCAATACAACGGAAATTGACATATGATAATCGGATTCACCGGATTCACACGTTTCATATTGGAGAAAAGGTTTTATTGAGGCGACACATCCATTGCTCGAAACTGACGAAGAACATAAAGAAATGGAATCTTATTTATACCGGACCTTACGTTATTGTAAATATACCAAATCCTGGATCATACTTGTTGGCATATCCCGAATCGAAAAGAATAAAGGGATTATTCCCGCATAATGATATTAAGAAATTTTTTGAAGGATCGTAGATCTGTGATACCAAATATGGAGAAGAATTTAGAGCGGAATTTGACTATGAGTCGAATGTGTATAGAAATATCAAGATGTTTATGTTGTTTAGAGGGTAAGAGACAGTGAGATTACTCCTGTGATAGGTTAAGAGACAGTGCGATTACTCCTGTGACAGTTTAGCACAAAATTTTAAGATAGGTAGAAGAATTTGTTAATTACTAGTGCTTGTAAGTGTGGACTATGAGCAGAAGCCATAGTGATATACAATGAAAGTGCATCTACATTTCCTCAAGACACTGCTCGTATATGAGAATTGCGTGGGACACTTGAACAGTGCGGGATATGTAGGTAAATACGCTGTGTGTATGATGTGCGCTGTTCACGCGAGAAAACAAATGAACTGTGTAATGAAGCAACAGTCGATAATGTCACTGCTGCAAACAATTGAAGAAACTCTCTGATTGCGCGAGAGAAAATTGTTATAATATTTAGGTTTTTCATTATGCCTTCTCAACCAGGAGAATTAATTTAAGAATTTTAATTAACATTTTAAGAATAGCAGTTTGTGTGTTTCATATTATGGACATAATTGTTGACATATATTTCCATAAAGGTTCATGAGAGAACGAAGAAGATTCTGCGAGTGGCTGATTTGTTAAATGAACATACGTCATCATTAATGATATTTATTTGCAGGTGGATCTATAAATCAATTAAATATAAGAATAATGAAAATTTTCCAGAGAATTTTTTCTAGAAATTATTCCCTTTGTGGAGTCAGTGTCATATGCCTATGTTTAAAATTTGTCATCAGGTGTAAACTTAAATTTTATCCATAATTTATTAATTGAAAGCAAACCTCGGACAGATTCAATGCTCTACTTCCACCTGCACTGTAACAAAACGAAGATTAGATAAAAAAAGAGAGGAATACATTCAATATGAGCTACAACAAAATTTAAATGTCCACAGTCTATTTGGCAATGTTTTGGACAATCAGCTGTTGTAATGCTAAACAACTTTTGTATTGAGGACCACAAAAAAATTCGCGATTGTCAGGACTGATGGATGTTCCAGTCTGGTACAGATGGAAGAATATAACAATCCACTCCGATTTTGAGTTCAACGATGAAATATGGACTTCGTTGCCTTAATCCACTCTCTTCCAGGGATTTATTCATTCAGAACCTTTTCTTATTCCACTTTAAACCTGTTCCATGTTCACGTCCCTGACCATCTGTTCCTGAGATCATCTTGCTGTTTCAGCTTCTGTCCTACATCATAAGCTATCGCCTGTCCTCCGTACCGCCTCCACCAAACGCTGTACGTCGCCTACCCGCTGTCCGTACCCAGTGTTCCTGTTCCATCGACTTCACAACGAGATCGCCGGCAGCATCGTCGAAAGAAGAATTTTAAAAATTTTTTTGAGGAATATTGTAAAATTTTTTTTGGCTATGAGGCACTTTTCCTTACATCTAATCTATGGAGCTTCTATATATTTCCCAATTACTGGATTTAGGCTTTCCTATCTTCTTTAATACCTGAGCTGCGGTCTAGTCTTCCGGGTTTTCCAGGGTTTCCCTGTGAAGGCCAGTGCCCAAATGGGTAGATCTTTTTCGTAATTACACCAATCTACATCTTCCCTGGTTATGTACTCGGGATGCGGGTATACCCCGGTACATGTAAAAGCTACAGCTTAGGTATTCTCGTAACTTACTGTCTTAACATGTTACCCATACTCTCTATAGTAAAATTCAATTAATTCAAAATATTCCTCTTTTGAATAAACAACCCAACAAATTTTTTCTGTTAGCTCGCAAAGTGTATTATCATTAATTTTGCTCGCTGCGAGGGGCAATTGTAATATCTCTTTATATTCGAAGAATTATTCTGATACAATTCTACCCGTGAATGACGTTTACTAATTTTCTATCTTCATACTCGCAGAATCCATGCGTAAAGTAGTTTCATACAATAGCTATGCCATGAGCGCATAATTATTCTTTGTAGTACTCTCTCTGGTGGTTGTTAGAAAAAAGCTTCCGAGATTGTTTTCGTGCCGATTAGCCTGAGCTTTGTTTGAAGAACTGTAATCTGAATATTGAGATTTATGACAAAAGATAACTGATACGAAATTGTACGATTAAAAGGGAAATATATATGTATGTTGCTCCTTCATACAAAATGTGTGTATTTGACATTTGAGAATTAATGATATTCATCGATATATTGCGTAGTTGTTAATCAGAAGGGAACTTCCGAAAGACTGTATACGAACCTGCATTTAATAACCCAAGAGCTCCATTACTTCTTCGGAAGGTTAAACTTCATCAGAGCCAAATATCCGCTTGATCTGAGGTTTCCCAACTGATTATACAACGCTCCCAAAATTACGAGGCATTTTATTTGTACAGATTAGCAGACTGCCGCAAAGCACGAGCCTGCAGAGAAGAAGAATCATCGCCTGATTTCATTCTAACAAGTAAAATTTCTGAATCATTTTGAGTGACTGAGCTATGACTGTGTTTCCTATTGTGAATGATTGATTGCTCGAACGAATTGAGAACTACATAATTACATAGAAAGGAAGAAAAATTACATCCTGTAACCCCCGTCCCTCTCCTCCCCTCCCCCACCAAGTTCTGCAAAACCCTCAGTGGCACCCGCTCAAGTTTAGTGTTTTAAAAATGGAAGTGTACACAGAAACCGGTAAAGTAGTCCGAGGCACCTGCGATTTTGGTTGCCTGCTCACATGTGCTCTGGACTACTTTACAGGTTGACTTTCTACACATTCATTTTTAAAACTCTCAATGAAGCGGGTGCCACCGAGGGTTTTGACGAACTGGTGGTCATATACAATTTGCCGTTCCATTCACCCATGTATCAGCGTCGCACCCCTCCCTGATCACGCACCAGGAGGATAGGAAACAGGTGGGCTGGAAAAGCGTACGCACCCTTTGCTGATTCGGATCACATTCAGATTTCGTCGAATGATTCTGAACGGTCCCTAGTGGTTCCAATGTAAACGCTACAGCAAAAATTGCGCCAGCGCTCCACTCCAAATGTATGTGATCACGTTTAAGGGGGGACGCAGTACCGTAATGTCGCTAGAAAAGGGTTCAAACGTCCAAGGATGTCTACAGTATCAGAGGTTGTGAAAAACTTTCCATGTTGCCTATCGCACTGCGAACTGTCGTTTTCGACCGAGAAATGTGCGGGAATCACCGCTCCAGGAATGTGGATGGTTTCATTCAGGCCCTTTGCGCCACCTCCAAGGCCTTTTCGTGTCGATTTTGAGCGGCGGTGTATCTGGAGTGTTTTCCTCGGCCTCACAGAAGAAAATCGTGTGGTTTCAAAACTGAGTGTCGCGGTTCTGAGCTCCATCGCAGAGGGGAGAAATGTGGGTAAGAGCGGCAGTGATGACCATAGCACGTCCACGGTGGGGTTGGACAGAATGTTTGTTAAATTTAATGTCAATGTGACGCCACTAACCCCACCTTATAAGTACATGAACCTGTGAGCTGTAACGTTTTTTTTATTTTTTATCCGCATGTGTTGACATCTTGCTGTTTGAAGCGTAGTCGAGCGCGAGAGTGACGTCACAAGGCGCCACGCTTTCACACAATTACAGAGGAAGGTAGTGTACACCTTTGTGCCAAATTTCAAACATGCGAATGAAAGACAACTACCGATCTTCGAAAAAGTGTTCCTTTAATTCTGTTGTGCGGTGAATTTCATCAAGTCCCATCCACGTTATGCGACTGAAGTTCTCTTAGAAGCTTCTTGCAAATGCCATAGAAAAATGTATGTAGCTCAATTAAAAAGAAAAATACGACGAAGCCGTAACTCGGCGATAGTAGTCTGTAAAAATTACTTGTGAACGTAAGGATATCGCTATGTTATTGTACACCTTTACTTCACGAAAAGCACATCTGTATGTATTTGCTCATTCTTGATATACACTCCTGGAAATTGAAATAAGAACACCGTGAATTCATTGTCCCAGGAAGGGGAAACTTTATTGACACATTCCTGGGGTCAGATACACCACATGATCACACTGACAGAACCACAGGAACATAGACACAGGCAACAGAGCATGCACAATGTCGGCACTAGTACAGTGTATATCCACCTTTCGCAGCAATGCAGGCTGCTATTCTCCCATGGAGACGATCGTAGAGATGCTGGATGTAGTCCTGTGGAACGGCTTGCCATGCCATTTCCCCCTGGCGCCTCAGTTGGACCAGCGTACGTGCTGGACGTGCAGACCGCGTGAGACGACGCTTCATCCAGTCCCAAACATGCTCAATGGGGGACAGTTCCGGAGATCTTGCTGGCCAGGGTAGTTGACTTACACCTTCTAGAGCACGTTGGGTGGCACGGGATACATGCGGACGTGCATTGTCCTGTTGGAACAGCAAGTTCCCTTGCCGGTCTAGGAATGGTAGAACGATGGGTTCGATGACGGTTTGGATGTACCGTGCACTATTCAGTGTCCCCTCGACGATCACCAGTGGTGTACGGCCAGTGTAGGAGATCGCTCCCCACACCATGATGCCGGGTGTTGGCCCTGTGTGCCTCGGTCGTATGCAGTCCTGATTGTGGCGCTCACCTGCACGGCGCCAAACACGCATACGACCATCATTGGCACCAAGGACGAAGCGACTCTCATCGCTGAAGACGACACGTCTCCATTCGTCCCTCCATTCACGCCTGTCGCGACACCACTGGAGGCGGGCTGCACGATGTTGGGGCGTGAGCGGAAGACGGCCTAACGGTGTGGGGGACCGTAGCCCAGATTCATGGAGACGGTTGCGAATGGTCCCTAATTTGCTGGGAAGTGGCGGTGCGGTCCCCTACGGCACTGCGTAGGATCCTACGGTCTTGGCGTGCATCCGTGCGTCGCTGCGGTCCGGTCCCAGGTCGACGGGCACGTGCACCTTCCGCCGACCACTGGCGACAACATCGATGTACTGTGGAGACCTCACGCCCCACGTGTTGAGCAATTCGGCGGTACGTCCACCCGGTCTCCCGCATGCCCACTATACGCCCTCGCTCAAAGTCCGTCAACTGCACATACGGTTCACGTCCACGCTGTCGCGGCATGCTACCAGTGTTAAAGACTGCGATGGAGCTCCGTATGCCACGGCAAACTGGCTGACACTGACGGCGGCGGTGCACAAATGCTGCGCAGCTAGCGTCATTTTACGGCCAACACCGCGGTTCCTGGTGTGTCCGCTTTGCCGTGCGTGTGATCATTGCTTGTACAGCCCTCTCGCAGTGTCCGGAACAAGTATGGTGGGTGTGACACACCGGTGTCAATGTGTTCTTTTTTCCATTTCCAGGAGTGTATTTTGAGTACCCTCTCTTATCTGTCGTAACCTGTATAGTGCATTGATTTGCGACACAGAGCGGAAAACCAAATGCGAATCGATTTCACACCCGTGGTGTCGCGGTCGCGTTCTCGCTTCCCGAGCACGGGGTCCCGGGTTAGATTCCCGGTGGGGTCAGGGATTTTTCCCCTGCCTCGAGATGACTGAGTGTTTGTGTTGTCCTCCTCATTTCATCAATATTCATGAAAGTGGCAAAATTGGACTGAACAAAGGTTGGGAATTTGTACAGGCGCTGATAACCGCACAGTTGAGCACCCCACAAACCAAAAATCGTCATCCACGCCCCTATTTATAACAGGGCTGATACTCTGGTCACTTCTAGTGCGGTTTCTAGGCGGTTTCCTTCGCTCGTTTACGCTGATGTCGGTCTGGTCCCCAATATCTTCCTTAGGAATCACAATACACTGACAGTTAAAATAAAAGAAGGCGTGGGCTAATATTTATGCGTTTCCACTGAAACGTCCCCTTAGAAAAATTATAAATGACTGTGCTTAAACTGACACACAATACTTTTAGCACAACGCAATCTGACTTTTAATAATCCCTACAAAAGAATGGCCCTAACATTAACCTATACTTTCATGAATCACTTACCTCACAAAAATCTTCGTTACTCGAACTACTGCAATAGAGCGAGCGCCAATCCTGCCAGCTAAATAAAAGATTATAGCTACTGACGGCACTAACTACTGATAGGCATACTTAGCAAATGAAAGATTTTGATAGAGAACAAACAATGTATTTACCATAATAGTGTTTAAAAGTCATAATATATGTATATATCAGTTCATGGTATCCAGTATTACAAATTTACTGTCTCTGATGGACACACGTCCAGATCATCCGCTCCCAAAACTCCGCCATCTCTCTCCCCACATCCACCACTGCTGGCCGCTCACCTCCAACTGCCCAACGCTACGCGCTGTTAACAGCCAACTGCCCAACACTACAATAGCAAATTCCAACAATGCAAACCAGCCACAGACTGCACATAGCACAGCCAGTGATTTTCATATAGAGCGCTACGTGGCGTTACCAACATAAAAACCTAAACAGCCCACTTACACTACATTAAATCATGACTGTAACACCAACAACGGTATACCGCCAACAAGTTAGAAACATATACTGTACAAAAGTGAACCTATTCACCACGGGACAACTGGCAGGAAGAACATGAGTCCAACCATACAGGGTAGTGAAGAACGGGTCTGAGTCGGCGCCAAAGGATTTCAGAGGCTGGTGGCGGTTTCTGCGTGACGCCAAAGCCCGCGCGGGTGGCTTAATACGAGCGCGTTAGGCCGCCTGGGGGCGCCGTCTGTGGGCTGTGTCTAAAGCGGTCCCCCGGGAGACCTGCGTTTTGCCGCCTTCCTGCGGCAAACGAGATGAGCCGCGCCGATGGCGGCGGTCGGGAGACGGCGGCCTGCAAACATGGCCGCTATTTGATTTGGCCCGGAACAGCACAGCCAGCTGACTTCGTTTGCGGACCGGCAGTCTGACGTAGTCGAGTACTTCCTGCTGCCGATCTTCCGCTGCGATCGACGCAATTTGTGCTCTGCCTTGCTCCCGTTCTTACGGTCCAACGTATAGTCTGCTCCTTCGAGGCGTAGTCGTAATCATTTGTCGATAATCTGTATACTTGGAACTTTCAACGTAACTCAAAACTCATGACAATGAAACTTTTTTTTATTTTATTCGTGTACGAATCGCATCATAAAATACGTAGCAACTGAAAAAATCCAAGTACGTAATTTAAATTGCAAAATAGGTACGTTTATGTAAAACGTACGAAGCACAAACAGATATAGATAATCAAAAATAAAGGTTAAATCATTTCACTCAACCAGAATTCGGTACAAGCTGCAGCTGTCTCGGTAATTCGGGAGGTCATCTTGAGTACACTCTGGTGCATCCACTAACGGGCATTGATTGTTGTTTTCAGCACACTCACCCTGCCATATCTGTGTTGCCCCGCTTTTTCGTAAGATTTTTTGATTGTCCGGTGCTCGTAGGAAGGCAGTTCAGTGGTTTCCAGTGTCGCTAGTCTAGGTGGGAGTCCTGGGAGTAAGGCTTCCTCTGTGATAAGGGATTCTGGATATTCTTTTTGCCATAATGATTTTATGGAAATTTCAGTTGGTTGTGCTGAGTATACGGAACTTCCTCTCGATTTAAGCCTTTTGTACGTGGATTGATGGATGTGTAGCGAGCGACTCTGATCATTCATTTGTTTGTTACTTTTTTCAAATTCAGTAATGACTTTTTGTGGGGCAATACCTGATAATGAATATAAACAGTCCATCTTCCTGTAGGTATCGTTTATTTAGAGATATCTCCAAACCTGGGAATCCATACTCAGCAACCGTAAAGAAGGTGGCGAGTGCTGTTGAAGGGAGTAAGTTTGCCTTGGCATCCCACTTTGCAGTTGTCAGTTTATTCAGAGGCTACATCGGATCAATGCAATATTAACTCGCTTTCTTGTCTGGTGTGTGGCGGAATGTACTTCGTTTACCACTATCATTTCCAGTTGAGGTAGAGACCTGAATCTTTCAGTATAGCCCGGAACTCTTTGACAATATCACATTAACCCGTCTACGTGTCAGGTGTGTGGGAAAGGATACTTCGTGTACCATTGCTATTTTCCCCTTTTCCTGTTCCACTTTCGAATGTTTCATCATAAAAATGGTTGCTTGTAACCCCCTAGGAAGCTTGGTTACCTCTAATTCTTACCGTCAAGTTCTTTCCTTGAGATAATCATGGGAGGAAGCAATGTACTAGTTGACACAGGTGAAGAGAAACTGAAATACTCCTGAAGTTTACCACATTTCTGTGTTGTAATCTCATCAAAATGACTGAAATCGATTGAAAAATTTGGCACACACAAAACTATAAAACAAAAAATAACCATTTAAATTTATTTATTTAATCGTATGGTGATTTTATAAAATATACAGTTGATACAAGGTAAGTGACTTTATACAATATACATATGATATAAGACAAGATTAAACCTCGAAGTCCGTGTTTTTCAACCAATTAATTAAGCTGGTTGTGAGAGTGTACAAGTCGTCGGGAATACCAGGGTATGAATGAAGTGGACAGCGTTGGACTAAGTGTTCAATTGTCTGCTCTTCTTGATTACATGCACACATTGGTGAATTGATCCAGCCCCATTTGTACCTAAGGTAGCTACAACAACCATGTCCAGTCCTTAACCTGTTGAGGTGGCACCAGAGGTTCCTCGGTAGGTAAAACATTTTGGCTTCTTTGTGGGATCAAGCTGATGGGCTCTTGTTCCCAATGTTTTTGTTGACCATTCATGCTTCCATTTAGATCAAAACCACCCGCGATGAGTTGTCCTGTAGTAACACTTGCTGGTCTTCTTGATCGCAATCGTTGCTGTGGCGGATGACAGAATTCCTGGTGCAGTGGTAGAGAGGGTGATCCAGAGATTTTCTTGACCTCCGTCAGTAGAACTTGTTTCCGACTTAAATGAGGTGGAGGGATGTGACTCAGTACAGGTAACCAGTGGCATGGGATTGATTTGATGGAACCAGTAATGCAGCGCATTGTGTCGTTAAGTTTTGTGTCTACCTTCTTCACATGTACACTTTCCAAGCAGACAGGTGCACAGTACTCGGCAGCAGAGTACACAAGACTGATGCCAGTTAAACGCAGACAGTCAGAAAAGGTTCCCCAGGTTGTACCACTGAGCTGATGTAGAATATTGTTCCTTGCAGCAACTTTATGAGAAAGTTTGGTGATGTGCTCTTTGTAGCTTAGAGTTCTATCTAGAGTCATTCCGAGATATTTTGGGCAAGGATTGTACCTCATCGTTTGTCCATTGAGCAGAACTCGTGGTTTGTAGTTCGAAGCACGATCCGCTAGATGGAAACAAGAGACTTCAGTTTTTGATGCGCTTTGGATCAATCTCCAGGTCTTAAAGAAAGTTAACATCTTCTCCAGATCCTCCATAAGAATTCGTTCACCATCTTCGAAATTACTGCTCTGTGCTACCGTGCGACGTCATCAGCATTGGTGAATTTAGTTGATATTGTGGTTGGTAAATCATTAATGTATAAATTGAATAGTGATGGGGCTAAAAAAGATCCCTGTGGTAGTCCATTATTTAGTTTCCGTTTGTGGCTTTTAGATCTGCCTGGAAACACTTCAAATTGCCTCTCACTAAGCGTGCTGGATATTAGATCCACAATTTCTCGACTTGGTATAACTTACAGTAGCTTGTAGATCAGTCCCTGTCGCCAGACAATGTCATACGAGGCTGTCAAGTCGATGAAGGCAGCTGTTGATTTCAGATGGCCTTGAAAACCTGCTTCAATATGGATAGTTAGGGCAAGAACTTGGTCGGTGCAGCTGCGTCCTTGTCTGAAGCCAGCTTGTTCAGGAGGGGTAGCAGCCTCGACGAACGGTGCTATTCTGCTATAGGGCGGTAGGTTTCAGGGTTGTCTTCAGGTTTAGCAGGTTTGAGAGTGGCTATAACTTTCGCCAGTTTGAATTGTCTGGGAAGTTTGCTCTCTTTGAGTATGTAAGTGAAGAGCGAAGTGAGCCAGCATACGCAGTGTGGGTCCATGTTCTTAGTAAATTCATTATAAATGTTGTCGGGGCCAGCAGCCTTACCAACTTTCACTTGCTTGACAGCACTTTCTACTTCCGCTATGGAGAAGGGCCCGGAAAGCGGCTCGTTTCTTGGGGCACTGCGCCTAAGGTTAGAGAGTTTACATTTTACTGCTCTGGTATGAATCTTGTCTCTCTTTGCCCTTGTGAGGTCTGCGATCCGTTTGGCAATGACGTCGGGACTCAATTTACGATAAGGCTTTTTGAGGTGTTACTTGCCAGTTAGCTCATTCAAGACTCTCCATGCTTTCCTACTTGACTTGGGAAAGTTCATTTCTTTGAGTGCTGCTTCCCATTTCTCTCGTCGGTTCTTGTTTAAAGAGTGGAGTAGCTGTGAGCCCACTGTTTGATTCGTAGATCTTTGGTATTCTTGACATAAAGCCTCACTTTCTTGGTCCCAGCCAGGCACATATTCCTTTCTGTAATCCCTATGAATGTTTGACTTAGCAGCTTTAATAACTAGTCTAACGAATTCATCGTAGTTGTTTGCTGTTGTCTGTAAGTTCTTCGCAGCTAAGTTGGAGTCGAGGTCTTTTGAGAATCCATTCCAGTTAGCTCGTTGAAAATTCCATCTGGGTAGGGGCATTGAGTGTACAAGGGGAATTTTTGAACCAATTTCTGTTATAACAGGACAGTGTTGGCAGTTTATGAAGTTAGACAGAACAGTACGATTGGCGTTAAGTGCTTGATCTAGCTGATCTTTGGACACAAATACCAAGTCTGGGTTGTAACCCTTATTCCAGCGTGCAGAGTGGAAGGTTCCCTGGTCTTTCACATCAAAGACCAAATGCATGCTGGTAGGTTCTGCCCATTGAGCTAGTAACTCCCCATTGACATCGACGGTGTCGTATCGCCAATCCATGTGATGGCTGTTAAAGTCTCCAGTGTACATACAAAGGTGATCGAAAGCCGGCAGAACTGTGGAGGTCCAATTCACACTTGGAGACTTGTACAGGTTGACACTTTTTAAGTCGTTTATCTGGATTACTATTGTGTAGATGTGGTTAACGTCTGTAGAATTAATTACATGCACTCCGTTTAGGCTTCACTTCACATAAGTGGCTATTCCATATTGTGGATGGTTGATAGCTTCGACCAGTATATAACCAGGTATTCGTCCTCTACGCTGAAGATCTTGCTCATCTTTGGTATGTGTTTCTTGAATGTTGACAACATCAATGTTAAGTTCATGCAGTTGTTTCTGTAGATACTCACATTTGGCAGAGCTTATACTTTCAATATGAAGCTGCATAACACGAACTAGGTGTTTCTCGTCTCTAGTTGGATGATCCTGAAAAGGACGGTTATTAGTTATGTTTCTGGACATACTGTACATCACCTATGACACTGTTGCTCGTTTAGCACCACCCAGAGGTCACGTGTAGGGTAATTTAGGTTATACCTACGGACGTGAGAAACGATCAACCCCCACCATTTAAATAAAAATATTTTAATATAAAACGAACTAAAAACTATGAAGTAATTCCTTCTAGTGTCAAATTGTTAAGACTTTGTGGCCAATTGTAGAAAATTTGCTTGTTCACTTCTGTCTCGGGTTCTTCGGCCGATGTGTACTTGATAATTTCAAATTATTAAATCATCAAAGAAACGCCTGCCAGTGAACCCAAGACAGAAGCCAACAGGCAATTTATCAATTTCTCTTAGCCCCAAGCAGATTCTTAACACCAAAAAAATAGTCCTGAGAATTTTTGCTTCTGAAGTTTTAAAAGTTACGAGGATACTTGTATAACTTAAAACTACAAACGTGGGGCGCATGGAGTACATACTGATGCTCAAATAGTTCATCTCCTTTGTATTATTTGTTACTTGCGCCTCATGATTTTAGTTTTAAAGTCTACGAGAAATTTTGCATCTGTTAAACATTCACAAACACCAATTTTCAGGACTGTATAGGGTTAGGAATCTGTATGGGAATAGCAGACTTGTTTCATATTTTTCATTCTATTTCAAAAACGTGTTATATTAAAATGCTGTTATTCAAGTACTTACTATCATCTGGAAAAAATCAAACTGGAACCATCAAACTTCTTCATGGTGTAAGGCTTTCACCATATTTTCATTCTTAAATCTTGACACATGCTTCCCAGCGATGGATAACTTGGCGAAGACCTTGGATATAGGGGATGTTTCTTAGTTGTTCGTGAAACGTTTGGCAGGAAGTGTCATAAAATGGGGAAACAAATTTCTAGAGAGACCTTAAGAGTAACTAAAGGTGTATAACAAGAATGTTGTCTGTGTCTCACGCTCTTTAAGATATAGGTGCAGAAGGCGACATCCCGACACTGGAAGGAACGTTCCACAGTACTGTAGAATCTACGAATACGTATATGAGAGGCGGAAGAGAACTATTTGACATGTCACACCGTATTTGAGGGCTGTTAAAAATTGAATGGACTGACTGAATACTATGTGGCTAGGTACTCTAAAAACACGAAGGTACATAAGTCTACGTACAGCTTTCACCGGAAGATATAATGACTTAGAATTTACTCAACAGATTTTGGTAGTTATTGAGTGTATAAGATACGTATAACTGAAGAGATTTACACTAAAAAGGGACGTATGTGAAGCAGCACCAACTCAATGAAAGGACTGATAGTCGTAAGCAAATACCGCTAGGGCATATCTGACTAACTTCATTTGACGATAACTCTTGTCTTTGTGGAAGCGATTTCATGATTCCGTGTTTGGTCGCCGAACGCCTTTTACCTTTTTCGTCAGCGTACATTCCCAATGGCTAGGCTGAACTAATTTTGCTTCACTCCTCTAGTTCGTACGTCTCTTAGGCGTGAATCAAGTCATTTTGTTGGTCATGAACTCTCCATTTGCCTTTACAGCAGGATTAGGTATTCACTAAGGGTCCACGTCTGTCATGGAAACTTTGGCCCCGTCGGGGAGTTATCAGGCTGCAATAGAAAATCTATCTTTTGTAATTTGTCCCGCACTGAGCTCTTGTGATAGAGGAGAAGAAAAATGCATTCTAGGTTCTTCCCTACTGAAGCTTGTACAAACTTAAATCCTATACGGAAGTGTTCTGTTTACGTGTGGACGAAATACTTGACGTGTCGTATTTTCTGTCTGTAGTACTTCGTTTCATATTTCTTTCACGCTAACAGGCCCTCTTATCACAGGCATGGTATTGAGGCTAGTGACTAGAGACAAATGGGTTCCTAAGTACGTCTTACAGCCGATTACTTTCAGAGAACACCCATAGAATAAAAAAAGCCAATATCAGTGCGTTTTCATCATAATGCTGATTTCCTCCAAATTGATGAAACTATCAGACACTGTCATCGGACAGACAACCATTGAGGAGCTGTAATTCAGTGCGAGCTGCAGGAGAAGCACCATCAGAGTTTATGAGTTTCTTACTTACTTTCTTCCGTTTTAAACAATCATTTAAAAGTTTCTACTCAGTCCTTGAGACGCGAATACACAACTGTGTTAGTTTTTAAAAAATACCTCAGAAGTATGAAGGAGAATGTGCAAAAAAGTGTGGAAGCCATTACGCAGACCTGTTTGACACCACTGTTTCCGGAGGAAGTGTCTTATGACAGTCAGACGCTGGAATGTATGATTACAAGAATATTATCAAGAAATGAGATGACTGTTTCGAGAAGTTTAAGGGAGTAGATGCTCCTATGAAGTAGCGTGAGATGGTTTCTGTTACCTAAACAATCCACTTCAGTATTTGGTGGCTGAATTTAGCTTTAAACTACGGAGGGAACTATTTCTCCAGTAATTTTCCTCTGATATTGGTAAACCGTTGTCACCAGAAATGACTGAACGAAGCTCTAATTAACTAAATTCTGCTGTCTACTGAAGTACGAACTTGAATAATGTTTTCTTTACATCTACTGTCACGAAGGACAACACATACTCGGGTTTTTGAGTGATACTGGTTATGGAAACGACTTAATACAATGACCAAAACACAAATCTGAATATTGTATGTAGCACAGAGCATTTGGAAGGTGCACATGGGCACAGCTGCAACAAACTCCGCAAAATTGTTTCTCATTTCCAATGGATGAGGGCGGATGTAAATAGTTGATGGTTGTAAAACCTGCGGCAGGCGTAGTATTTGGCGGGAGCCCCTCCTTAAAAGTGCGGCCAGACCGCAGGCCGCCCCCACACGCCGCAGACCGCAGCCGGTAATTACGCAGGCCTGGATCGAACACAGGACTCTGGGCTGCGCGTACGCCGTCGGCGTCGCCGCAACGCGCGAACTCCACCTGCTCCCTGCCGCGTGGAAGACCTCCGCCGCGTGCCCCGTTCAGGCAGACAATTTGTCACACCTTAACGATGAGAAATTTCTAAGCGAGATCACGGTAAAGACGTTCTCCGTCTATAGTATCTGTATTGCAGTCAGTTGCTTTTACGGAGGATGTCTGAGCAGCAGTTTTCGCTAGTTTCCATTCCACATGTTTCTTGGTAACTGGAAAGAAGATGCGATATTGCGATGAAAAATCACGCAGTAAGGTTCCAAAAACGACGTTTCAGTTTTGCAGTCACACGTCCACAACAGCCTCCTAAATATTTTGCTCGATTCATCTGAATAGTACAGACTGCTGAGTAATTTTATAGACACAACACATTTAGATTTGGCTAGCATTTTTTTTATCTAGAAACGTCGGAGAACGATTGTCCGACATAACGCTGAATTTAACGAGTGCTTTACGTTCTTACTTCATTTGGTTATGAGGACGAGACTTTAATATTTTATCACTTGATGTTGGTGCCATTGGGGGGGGGGGTCTCTCTTCTATGTGGATAATCTTGCTAATCTCAACGAAGATGGCGAGCGATATCCAGACAAACAAAGAAACGCATGGTCAACGTGCTCAAAGTACCTTTCGCTTACTGCTTGGCAGTACAGTAACGACATCGTTCTTCATAGTGATCAGCTCTTGCATTAAGGATCATTAATTACGACATTGTTTCCTACCTGTAAGCTATTCTACAAAAAGGGTAACTCGACGGCCAGGTGCAGACCACCCGATACTGACCGACTGCCGAGTCACTGTCTGTCACATAGCGTCATTTGGATGCGTCATGAGGGCATGAGGATTGGAATCATCTGTCCCAGGCATTGTCAGCTTTCCTGATCTTAGCGCCGTTACTTCGTGTTCAAATAGCTCCTCAGTTGGTGTTACGAGGCTAAGTGCACCGCAACCATTCCTCCCGCCAAAGAAAAATACCTGACAATAGAGGCAATTAATGGAGGATCCTCCACTTTGTGGTCAGATGAGCTGACAGCTCAGCTACGGATTTGGTTTTCACGATATTGTGCAAGCGCAGTAATGATCCTCTCCCGTTTTGATTTCGATCGACAGGTTTTGTTTCATAATTTTCCATTTCATTTCGCTCGGAGTGGCAGACACCACAACTATGTTCTTTTAAAGATATGATACGTAGAGGAATATTTAGTATAAAAAAGACGTGATAAGGAATAAAATACATAAACTTTGTTGATGAGTATGATTATGCTAAGGACGGAACGGCTGTGTAATATTTGTGAATTAGTAACTGCTGCTATTAAAAACTTATCTGGGATGGGTGGTTACGTGCGAAATGATTTGGCTTCTGTGCAGAGGTTACTTTGTTCACTGAGAAGGGTGCAGAATCTGTCTGTTTTTCTCTGTAAGAGTACAATACCTTCTTTATTGTCTTTCTGAAAACCAAAAATCTGTTCATCACAATTTATAATAACAAATTAACTCAGCCTCTTATGTGGATCCAAAAAAAAAAAAGGAAAATACAATTCTGTGGATTTGGCTCCACCTAACTACCTGGAGCCGGAACTAAACACTGAAATGACTTACACCAGAAGAAAGCTCTTCTCCAACGCAGAAACCTACTTCTCGGCGATCCCTGGTAGTCGACGGTGGCATGTGGCAAGCAGGCGGTCCATGAATAGGCCAGCTCTTGTCGACGGGACCAACTCACAGGTACCACTGGGTTCCTTTAAACAGCTATTCTCCAGGAGAGACTTGCTGTCCCCAGTAACTCGTGACCAGATGTAGGCGTGGCCTTGCTTTGCAACCAGGGACCTCTTGCTGTTGCTAGCGAGTGGTGCGCCGCCAGCCGATCTGGGCGCATATCCGAAAACCCCCCGTGGGTGCTACGGACCACGTGATCATTACTTATAGCAGTTATGTGTGTTGCGGCTGTGCCCCTGGATACCATAGCAAGGTGCATATGTGGATAACAGAACCTGAACTGTTGAAGAGCATGGTAGAGGAATCGGCTATGGCAGGTAGGAAGAACGTATTTCTACACTGATTTTAAGATAAGAAAATGGGAATTCGTTAGGGTAATTCTGAATAAGACGTGGCGCGTTAGGAGGTGAAGAGAAAGTGGTGTAAAGGCTCAATCATATTTTGCACACTTGGAAGCCAAAGTGCGATTTCTTGCATGTTAACAGTACAAAAATATCTAACAAAAATTTTTACTGCAGTGGATAGAGCTTATTGTGTGAGTACTCAAGTTAGAGCCTATCATATTTTGCATGTCTGTAAGCAGGTCTTGGAGCAGCAGTGTAGTGCCACTCACCTGTAGCGTGTCGAAGGGGTTGCCTGCCCCTATGGGACTTGATGAAAGTTTGCTCCTGAGCTGGTACATTTTTAGATCACTAAGCAACGGTGAGCGGGTGACATCGAGAGCGTCGCCGAACTGGGAGGTCTTAGAGGACCAAATTGTCACTTCATTCACGCATGTGTCACTGTTGCATCCTCCTTGTGATTTTACTGTAAGTAGGCACGAAACAGATGAGAGGGAAGAGCATCAAAAGTTTATGCTGCTTCGGATCACATTCAAATTTCGCTGTCGAGTTCTTTAATTATTTTATGCATTGCACTGAGACAATTAGTATACTAAAATAATTAATGTTTCAGGCTTGTTGCAACAGCATTTCTTAGAATGTAAACTGATCTAGTTACATCAGTGTATTATGTTTCATGTACAGGGTGTCCCAAAATAATGTACACACTCTTTGAAACTGAATATCTCTTTAATTAAAGGAGATATAAATGCGGTACAATGTTTGTGGTGTACCTTAAGGTCCAACTAAAAGTGATAAACCTTAGTAAAATCAGTAAAAAGTTTGATCCACAGAAACATGTCTGGATATATATATATATATATATATATATATATATATATATATATATATATATATAAAATAACAAACTAACTGTGTTTGCATAAGGTTGATTTGCAAAACCACCCAGTTTTTAAATCTCAAACATGGAATAAAGAAAAGAGGAGCTTCAAACGTTAGTAAAATGAGTAAAAAATTGACCCACAGAATATGACACATTGGTGTCGAAACATGTCTGATTAAATACAAAAAAATAAAAAATAAACTAATTGTGTTTGCATAAGGCTGATTTCCAAAACCACCCTGTATTTAAATCACAAACACGATAGAAAGAAAAGAGGAGCTTCAAACCTTAGAAAAATGAGTAAAAAATTTGACCCACAGAAAATGACACATTGGTGTCAAAACATGTCTGGGTAAATATAAAAAAAATAAACTAATTGTGTTTGCATAAGGCTGATTTCCAAAACCACCCAGTTTTTAAATCGCAAACATGGAAGAAAGAAAAGAGGAGCCTCAAACATTAGTAAAATGAGTAACAATATCAATCAATGCCAAGCCGAATAACTGCTTGCATATTGGACATAGGCGGACAAGCGCGTTACGCGCTTGCTTAATTTGTCAAGCTCCTGCTCTTGAACAGATCATCCACTTTCTCTTTAATTGTAACCATTTTTTGTCTGTACATGTGCATCACATGTACGGTATTTTTTTGGGTCTTACGGGTAGATATTACCGCACCTTCACAACATCGTACAACGAGAGTTTGTCATTGATCCTTCTGAATAAGACGTTTTAAAGACGGTAGCACATAAGTCAAGGGATTTTCAGTAACTCGTCCTATTGCAACTGATTTGACTTCTCTTTCACCTTTTCTTTACGAAGAGTACTGCTCTATCTTGTATGGTAGGAGAAACGAAATGCAAGCTTTGCATTGCTTATGTTTCACTCTGACATCTCTGTAAATGAGGTAATTAATTCAGAGGACTGCCTGTTGTTAATCCTGAGGAGTAACTCCAGCTACTATACAACCATGGACCTAAGCTTGCCATGAGTAATGAAGGAGGAAGTAAGCAGTTTTCGTAAATTCTGTCTCACAGTTGACCACCGTGCATGCAGTGGTGATACAGTAGTTTGGGACGATTTACAGATTTTGTCAAGTTCCTGATATTATATTGTACAATAACGCACATGAAGACATGACCTGAAATCACACCAATGGTAACGAAGCTTAAATAAAATTGCTGGGGAAAGCCGTTATGAATGACACTAGAACAGACACACCCAACTTACTAACAAAAAGACTAGTAACTTCTTCACCACTATTGAATCTCACGGGAAAAACAGGCTGTGCTACGGAGTGACTTACATCGATGCCAAAACTTTGCCACTAACATTAATAGATTTCGTAACTACCATTACTATTGCAAGCTTTTATGTAAATTGGGGTCCTTTCTGTATACAATCATTTACCTTACTCTTAAGAGAAGTCTGTGCGCACGACATCTTTACTCTGTGCACACGTGGCAGTCGGACTGCGCTATAGTTCATATGCCAGAAACATAAACAGCTTCACATCTCACGATCATGTTCATGTAAGATCAAACCAAGACTAAAACTTAATCACTGAAGGCGATAACTTTAACTGAGCAGCTGCAGGCTGTACTTCTACATGAGGCTCATCACATGAAATCGTCAATCTGATTATTTCAAGACATTATTTTATACTTGTGTCAGCACTCCTATGCTCAAAAATTAACGAAAACACTGCTTTTACTGTAAATAAATGCGGGAAGCTTCTCGACTAAAAAAACGCCAGTGCAGATGACACATCGTCGGTATTGGTATGAGCAAATGCAGGGCTCAAATGTAAACGTGTCTCATGAGATTTTAAAGAAAAATTCCACCATCCAAACTAAGAAATGCTCCCAGGTACTTTGTAAATTTAATGGAGCGGTTTCCTAACAAAGGATAAGCATTAACCGAAACAGAAAATACGTTCCAAGGAACGCTTCGACTACCAGACACTGCGTATTGGCCCAAAAATGACAGCCAGTGGCCATTGTCGCGAGTACCCGAGGAAATGGATAGCCAATGGTTCGACAGAGAGAGAAAAGTGGGACATGCTCTGATTCGCTAAAAAGCACTGTGCCAGCCGTTCAAATAAGCCAGCCGATGGCGGTTTCACTATGTAAATTTTTGTTTAGCGTAGAAGGGGTCGATCTCATTGCCAGTATGTATGAGAAGAACAAGCAGGTACTGTTTGACTTGCAAGTGAGTATTTTGCCAGACCTCTGTAGATGAGTTTAGCAAGGTTGACACTATACTACCAGACAGCACAATAAAGTCTGTTTCCGTCACCGGCAGATTGGAGTAAAAACACCTTCACAACCATACTTGCAGCGATTATTCTTGGGTATGGAGAGGACTTGAAGAGAAGAGGTAGCTATCATACCATGCAGAATCTCATTGCAATGATCAACAACCGATAGAAAAATCGAGTGTGCAGCACATAAAAGAGTTTAGCAGGCAATATAGGACACTAAATAAGAAAGTGGGTTCAGATAAAATCCTATCAAGCCAATCAAGAATCGCTCAGGATTGAGTAGAGTTCCTGCTGAAGGTCAGCCACATAGATCATATACGTGACGGATGGCGGGAAGTTGGGGCAGTCTGAAACGTAAGGGACCTCGAAGAAACGAAGCTGAATGGACGAGAAAGTTGGTGACTGAAATTTCGTGAGAAGATTCCGCCGCAACGAAAAACACCTTTGTTTTAATGATGTCCACTCCATATCCTGAATCATTTCTGTGACAGTCTCTCCCCTATTTCGCAACAATACAAAACGTGCTGTCCTTTCAATTTTTACGATATGCTCTGAAGTCCTATTTGGTAAAGATTTCACACTGCGCAGCAGTATTGTAAAATTGGACGGACAAGCGCAACTTTAGACTCTTAACTTAAATAACAGAAGTGATTTCAATGTTAACGACAGAATACTATCTGAAGCACCGACTGGGAGCAGAGTCGGGTTTACACATTTGTAAAGGAGTATCGGACAACCGACCTCGTGTGGAAAGATGCTATGGGAAAACTTGTGTGCTATAGAGTTTCTTTGTCCTTAGACTTCTTAGACTTCAACCTCTCACCTGTAGGAATAGTTTTGTCTGTATACAACTAATCAAACGATAATGAATAATGCATTTGCTTCTGCCTTTCTTCTTCATCTTCGATTATTGAACTTCAGTTATATTTTGGCTTTTGAGGTCATGTTATTTTCTTATTGATACCTTTAGATTTGTTGCGATCATTGCGATTTCTTAGCTGATCTATTTTACCACTGGTTGGTTCCTTGAATTGTGGTTGTTTTTTGCTATGCCTGAGTCGATATTGGCCTTCGTAGTTTGTTGATAGCATATCTTGAACGGTGTGAGCCTATGGTGTTTCCTGAGCCGGAGCGATAAGGTGTTTCTTCTATGCTGTGGCCGTACCCTGCGTCTTCATGTAGTACCTAGCTGGTTGGGTTATAGCCGACCTACCTGCCAAACGCCTTCGAACACCAGTTAAATACCTTTCTCTTGTAATATGTCCGGGTGCCGGTTTTGAGATACCTTCGGGCATTGCAGTCGTCATCGTTTTGTTAATTATATTGGCTTAGGAAGTACCTGCGTCTCAAAATTTGCAATGGCTGAGGCTATGTAATTGAGTTTGGCAGCCTAGGTTTCTTTCGGGCGTTTCGCCGTCGTTGTAGAGGCGTTGTAGAGGTCGATATACCGTTTGGCCATTTATTGTTGCTTTCGCGTAATTAACCTTGCTGGACTTCCTATTTGGTGTAGGCTTGTGCTCCCTACGTATAAGCCTTCTGGTGCACCCCTTGTGAGGAGGCAATTGAGACTCTTCTTTACATAACTGAAGCAGTTATTCATGAAGGCCTAAATGTTTTCTGCTTGCTAGTCTTATTTAACTGAAGCTGTTATTAAGGAAGACCTGCTTGTTTTGTCTTA
The DNA here is from genome assembly GCF_023864275.1 of Schistocerca cancellata. NCBI lineage: Eukaryota > Metazoa > Arthropoda > Insecta > Orthoptera > Acrididae > Schistocerca > Schistocerca cancellata. The sequence goes on along the minus strand of NC_064628.1, from coordinate 442,229,026 downwards.
CGTAATCTTACTGAAACGAAACTGTAATCATTGAAGGCCTGCCTGTTTTCTATTTGTAATTTTATTTCACTGAACATTTTATGAAAGAAAACCTGTCTCCTTTCTATTCGCTAATTTAACTTAACGGAAGCTATCATTATTGAAAGCCTGACTGTTCCCTCTTAATTAAATTAAATAGTTATTTCACAGTCCGGGTTAGCTGAAACTCTTATTAATCAAGACCTATATGTTTTTATTGCCCTATTTTTGAGATCTCATATCTTGATCGGTGTAATTAACTGAAACTGTGATTTCCAAAGGCCTACCTGTTTCAGACGTATTTATATCAACAAAGTAGTACCAGGAAATGACTTACGATGGTGCTTGGGCCCTAATCTTTTTCCATGCATTCCTGTATCCATAATTGTAGGTTTCAACAGGTACGCTAGGGCTGGTATCCAATGAATGTGGAAATTCAGCTTAAGATACTGTACCCATTGTCGTGATAACGAGCTGTCATAAGCAGCCAGGAGAGAACAGGGAGGTGCAACATCACCCCTCCCCCAGCCCCCCCCCCACTTAATCCTGGACGCCTGCACCGCCCCGTGGAGTAGACAGCTCTTTGCGGCTGCCGTGTGCGTCTCAGAGCCTTTGATCCTCGCCCCACGCGCACTGAATGTCTGGCGTTACTCCTTCCTAATTACGCATTCCGCGCGGTTATGTCTTCGCAATCTTCCCGGTCCTTCTCGATCCCTCAGGACGCTGCTCTAGTCGACTGGGGATACTGCCGCCCTCAAGACTGCAACGGTTGCTTCCGGAAGTGCCCATGTAGTGTTCCAACAGGTTGCACATGCGATCAATTTCTTTTCTTTTGGTGATAAGTTACATCTACATCTAAGTACATCTTGTTGTTTCTCTTATTAATTATGTTTTACAGGTGTATGCTATATAACAAAAGAAATATATACGACTTTAGAGCGGAGTGTTAGTCACGCCAGTGTCAAATGCGGCACGGAATACGGATAGCCCACACAGGCACCACAGAACAGCAAGAGAAAACGGAATTCGGACTCAGAACCACCAGACGGATGGGCATCTCGAATTCATGGCCCCTACATCCGATTTCATAGTAATGTGGAATCTTAATTAGGGTCCGTTATCAAAAAACTGACCTAGAAAAGGACGCTTCTCTTTCCCTGTTTACTGTTTGTTGCAAAATAAATTACTAATTTTTATTTTTGAATCACTCACTTTTTACGATACAATCGTAAGCGGTTTCGGCTTTCAAAGGACATCTTCAGATGCTATGAGTACCATCTGACGAACAACTGTTCATGCGTTGTGAACTAAGTTGACAATGCTTGAACACTTGTTCATCAGATGCCTCCCAATGCAACTGAAGATGGTTTCGAAGACCAAAGCCGGTTATGATTGCATGAAAAAATGATTGAGTCAAGAATAAGTCACCGTCTCCGCAAACAAAATTTCGTTTTCTTTCCAACATAAATTACTATGAATATTTACTACACATTTTCTCTCTCTGTTGCAGTTTTCCAAATACAGAGGACAGACTGTACTAGCCAAAACACAACATGATGCAAAGTCTGCCTCGTGTTACAGAATTCTTTGCTCCTCCCCTCCCACGACTCACCTTCTAGTGACAATGGCAGATGGGGCTCGCGAAGGAAAAGTAAGAACACACGAGCATACGGAATATGAGACCAACTTTGTGACTGGATTGAAGTGTTCCTACCACATGGAACACAACACCTCACTCCTAACGAAAAGGAATCTACTGCTATACAAGTAACTTCTGGTGTATCCCAAGAAAATATTGTAGGTTCACTCACAAAATATGTATATAACGTCGGAAGCCCCATGTTTTATATGTAGAGACTTCGCAGCACTAGAAAACTGTATCGCAATACAGAAAGATCAGCAAATGATCGACGGTTGAGCTGGAATTAGCTGTTGAGCCTCAGAATAACTAAATGTAACATATTTCTCATAAATAAACGGAAAGACTTATTTATTTTCACTTTCTTCGGTTGTAGCTGTAGCCAAGATTACTTCTGACAACATCCAGAAATTAAAGTGGACAATCCGGGATCTGTTAACTAGGAAATCTTTAGGTCACTCACATACTTGTTCCTAAAATAAATAAACTCGTAGTTTGCTTGCTAGCCGACGGATCTAAGTATTAACTAAGGGCTCCAGGAACCAAAGTAACACATAGTCAACCTCCTGGATTTTGTGAAAGAATGCAGTACGCTGCATTGCACAGTATCAGAGCTTTCCGAAAGCTTGTCAGGTCTGCACGCATGTATTTAGGCGCCCAACTAAACTCTTCATACCGAGCTCTCAATACATGATAGTGCGAAGTCTTGGTGACAATGAATGTTGCTTTTAAGAGTCATGAGTAAACTTTGAATCCTATGAGTGTAAACTAATGCACTCATATTGGTTTGCAAAAATGTAACTTTTGATCAAAAATGTTCCGTTCGAAGACCTAACAGTCGAGAATCGGTATACCAATTAGACAAAATCGCCTTGTGCATTGAGGCAATCATTCCAGTTACGTACCATGTTGAACATACCCGTTCGGTAAAAAATCGTGTTCTGCCCCGTGAAGTAGTCTGTAACTGCCTGCTTCATATCATCATCTGACAGGAATTTTCGACTCTTCAAGGCAGATTTTAAAGGCCCGAAGGCTTGATAATCGTATGGAGAGAGCTCAGAACACAGGGTAGGTCCTCGAGTGTCTCCGACTTGAGTTGGCGTAACTTCTGAGTTAAGACATTTGTGATATGTGTACGTGAGTTATCAAGAAACTGCAGCACCATTCCAAAACGATCGTTTTCGACAGACATGCTGCCCCATAAACATTCTTTATCCTTCGATGTGTCTGTCCTTTGGCAAACAAGAAAAACAGTATGTTGGACCTTTGTGGACGCATTCGGTAATAACGTCGCCATACTTCACGTTTCTTCTTTTATCGCAAGCACGTCGGAAACACACGAACGTTACACAAATTTCTCGCCTACATCTCTGTGCTTATACGAGTATACCAATATCGTAGTCGAGCTACCCCGGAAATACGCTGCATCAACGCCCTCAAAAGAGAAATTTTTTATGGCTCCTTATATTTTCGTTTGTTAGCTACATTGACTACTCCACCGGTGAAGTGTGGCTACTTCTAAATTCGGTTTGCAGAATAGTCATCCAGTTACAAGTATTTTTTAGGTAGCAGCGTAAATGACCTCACTCGATTCACAAATAGTGACTCTTCCCTTTATAGCGTCGTCTCATATTTTCATCTGACTTCAGTATCTGACTGACCCTGTCGGGTAGCCATACCTGAATAAGAGCTATAAAGGAAAACGCAACACTCTTCAATGATCATTACTGTTTCTTCTTGACCTTCGGCATTTCAAGTATTACGCCTTTGCCCGTTGCGATGCCCACTCTTCTTTGGCCTGTCCAGATTTTTTCAGTCAACTGGATTATAATGTCTGACATTGTAGTCAGCCGGAGTGGCCGTGCGGTTCTAGGCGCTACAGTCTGCAACCGAGCGACCGCTACGGTCGCAGGTTCGAATCCTGCCTCGGGCATGGATGTGTGTGATGTCCTTAGGTTAGTTAGGTTTAATTAGTTCTAAGTTCTAGGCTACTGATGACCTCAGAAGTTAAGTCGAACAGTGCTCAGAGCCATTTGAACCATTTGACACTGTACGGTCAGAGTGCGTTATCGCTGTCCACCTCTATCTTGGTTATTTGAATTTGCCACTCTATTGTGCGGAAACAATGCTATAATATTCCGTTCAATACCATACAGGATACCTGTTTATCTATTCTGAAACAACTGAAACATGCTTTGAAAGCCTAAGCCGTTCAAAAAATGGTTCAAATGGCTCTGAGCACTATGGGACTTAACATCTATGGTCATCAATCCCCTAGAACTTAGAACTACTTAAACATAACTAACCTAAGGACATCACACACATCCATGCCCGAGGCAGGATTCGAACCTGCGACTGTAGCAGTCGCGCGGCTCCGGACTGAGCGCCTAGAACGGCTAGACCACCGCGGCCTAAGCCGTATTAGGTTTAGTAACATGTAGTGTTTTTGGTGTTTCCATATTTTTATTCTTTTCTTGTATCTTGCGTCGTTATTTAAGATTATGCACATACAGTGTTTTGCAGTTAAATCTAAAATTCCACAACCGAAGCAGAAAGTGGAAATTTTCAGAGGAATGCTACAATGATGTGAATAAGAAATTGTATTGCTAGCGAGAAAGTGGTTGATTTGGAAGGGCGTGCTGAAAGATAACGCCGTTGAATTTTTATGAGAAAACAATTAAATTTTTTTAAATAATACAAACATTACATGCTTATTCTTCCTATCTATAAAGTTGGTGTGCGTGAAACATCTTGCTGTAATCGAGTTTCGATTTCGAAAAGTTTATCCACAAGTGGAACACCCTCTCCTTCAGCATGGCACTGCCGGACCACACAGAAGCACTGCGGTATCTGCAACAGTCTGACGCCTTGAATTCAGTGTCACCGATCATCTTCCACACAGTACCGACTTATATGCGATTTCAGTCTTTCTCGGCGTATTCCTATGATGAATTCTTCTCCGATTATCAGTCGAGTGGTGGCGTCGTCTTGTCGCAACGATTCAATGAGTTTCGTACCAATTATCTTCTGGCGAAGTCACTTCGAAGTGACTTCGCCAGAACATGATGGGTACGAAACTCATTGAAACGTTGCGACAAGACGACGCCACCACTCGACTGATAACCCGTGAAGAATTCATCAGTATCGACTTGTCCACACCGATTTTCATATGCTTCAAAATATTAAAGAACACCTTCGAGAACTTCGTTCTGATAGAGATGAAGGAGTGCAAGCAGAGGTAAGTTTGCGACTTCGTCAACAATGTAAAACATTCCACACCGACGTTATCAATAAACTGGTCTTTCACTGAGAGAAATGTGTTCGTCGCCAAAGTGTCTGTGTTTAGATTTAAACCTGCAGATATGAAGAATAAAGATGTAGAATGTTAGCAATTTTTTATTTAAAAACTATAAGAATTTTCACTTAAATTTCGAGGCATTACTTTTCAGCACGCTCTCGTATTCGAAGTGTCACAGTTGCTTCGCAGCTACTGATTACATTTTTATTGAAATCAAACTCTCCAGATGATGATGATGTTTGGTTTGTGGGGCGCTCAACTGCGCCGTCATCAGCGCCCATACAAAGTCCCAAGTTTTACACTGTCCAATTTTTACTCAATCCAATCCATCCACTGTCATAAATGATGATGATGATGATGACGAGTACAACACAAACACCCAGTCCGCAGGCAGAGAAAATCCCCAACCCGGCCATGTATCGAACCCGGGACCCCGTGATCCAGTGGCAGAACCTCTCCAGAGGTCAAATGTACTGCACTTTTCTGTATACAGATAGCACCACTCCATTTGATCCCGAATGAAAGGTTGTTGTTGTGTCGAGGACAGCACAGTCACATGAAAAAATTTAAATCAGATCCTGTGCATCTTTACAGATAATATAAAACTGAAAAGAGTTTCACTAACTGGCAACGATGTGTGTCGTCGTATTCTCTGAATTTCATTATGAGATCACTCTGCTCTTAACATAATAAATTAGCACACTAGAGAATGATCTGTCAGTTGAAATCGATTGTGTGGTTACTGTTGCAAATAATTGACAACTGGTGCGTTTCAGTATAATAAAAATAAAGTTGATGAGTAAACGTTAAAATTATTCCAGTGACTTATTTCAGATAACTCGAGGTATAAACCTGTTACAGTTATTCAAAGAATTAACCTACCTTCGAATCAGCACGACTGATACTTCAGGCGATGTGGTCTTCCCTGCCTCGCTACGCCACCGCAGTGGACACTATTGGGCCTGTTGAACGAGCGGACTCGTCTCCATGGAAACCACACAGCCGCAGCCAATTAGCAGCTCGTTACGCAGTGTGTTCCCTTCTTTGTTCGGCGGCGGGCGTCGCCGCTGTTCCGGGCCACTTCTGAAGGAGCTCGGCGCGGTAAGGGGCGAGCGGACGCCTCACCGGGCCGCCTCCATTAATTAATTAACTAATTAAAAGGCTCTATTAAAGTATTAGGTCAAGTTCTTTTCTTGAGAATAAAATAGGAAACCGGCTTAAAATTTCACGCGCGCCCACTCCGTCCCGCGGATTAGTCCGCCCGCCCGGGGGAGATTAATGGGGCAGCCCCACGCCAGCCCAGGGGAGGAGGGTCGGCCGCGGCTTGGCTCCGCTCGGCTTTTTAGCCGGCACGGAGCCCAGCACTCTCGCGCCACCGGTTAGCCAGCCAGCGCGGCCCATTATTAGAATTAGCTCCGCCGCTAACGAGCTGCAGGCAGCCAAGCACTTGCGCGGAGCTGTGGCGATCGCTGCACGAAACGTAGCCGCAGCAGGCGCCGCCGGCAGTGCCCAAGTTCGCTGGTGTGTTGCTCCTTCGTCCGGAAAACGACCGTGGGAGGTGCGCAGTGACGTGATGAAACCCATCGACCTCCTATATCGCATAATACTGGCGCTTCTAAAGCCGTCCTGCTATAATGTAATTATGTTCAACTTTCGGAAACCGTTAGCTATAACATTTGGGAAACCACCTTCTCTTTGCCACTTATTGGTGACAGGGGGAGGGTGCGGGACGGTGTGGTGGTAAAACATCTGGTGGGGACAAGCCAAGTCTCCAGGACTGTAATCCATGGTAGTTCTCTTAGGAGAAGGACGGCACACTTGGCGAAAATGTTCCTTCCTATAAGGATTCCAGTTTTGCGGCCTCTTTAGTTTAGAGAAGAAATAGTAACAGTATACATACCAAATTTTTAAAAATTTGTATTGTTATTTTGTTTCCGTTATCATAACGTTCCTCAGGCCACAGTTCTGTAAATACATCAATACAGACGCTGAACATGAGTGAATGACATACTGTTACCAACGGCAACGTGTCACAAGTATAAAATAACCTTAGTAAAAAACATAACATACAATTTCCCCAGATGAGACGCGGAGCCAGTGCTCGCAGCCGACGTATACCACCACAAGACAGCCATAACCAACCGTGATTAGCCATTGTGTACTTGAAGTAACCGCGTAATGCATACCATACTAAAGCCATTCTGTTACAATGTAATTATCTTCAACTTTCGATAACTGTTAAGAGAAAGCATCAGGAGTCGATATAGTGTGCGACATACTGCCCATCGTTCCTCAAATAACCTGTAAATGAAACGATTTAAAATCTTCAAATAACACGTGCAGTGTAAAAAGGAATATCGTGTTGATACGCAGACCTAAAATTATGTTCATTGGAATCTCGTTTGCTTGAACACATAACGACAAAGAAAGAGACTATCAACATCTAGAATGCTAAAATCACGCCACATAACATCTGTTTGAACGAATTATTACATCCTTTGTTTCCGTGATAACATTCATAAAAGAATGCTTGAACACAATGCGAACCGGGACGCCAACTCTCGCAACGGCGGTCCAAGTCTTCTCGTATCACCGTCGTCGGTGGACCAGCAGAGCGCAGCACAGCGCAGCAGAGTGGTGTGGCTGGTAATCGGCGTTCGATCACGCCCGGTCACTGTACACAGCGAACACAACCCCGTCACTTGCTACCACAGACAACACACTTCGTTAAAATTTCCTAAAAACATTCGAAAGAATGGTACAATAAAATATTAATATCAGAGAGCCATGTTCCTTACATTAGTGTGGTGGTAAACATACAGGGTGAGCATCTGTTTTACCCTATTTCAGGAATTTATATTTAAAGACCTAAGCGAGATATAGCTACGCGCTGTGTTGCAAATGGTAACAACTCAAAAAGTTCTTTAGATTTGACTGATATTTCAGTTTACTGCTGAGTACTATTAATATTTCAGAAATTATAAGCTTCTAATTTTACTGTGATATTTCTGTGGCTACGCTTAGCGCTTGTTCTGCTGAAACTATAAACTTATTTAAAATGTTTACCTTGTTCAAATTTCATAACAGTGCCACGATATCTAGTGTATATCTTGGCCAGGAAATAGCATGATCCTGTAACAGTGCTGAAGCAGGCAGTTGGTACGAAACTGCCAGCAAGCGTTCTGAAACGAATGGTGCCTTCTGACGTCGTGAACAAGATGACACTGGAGGAACTCCAACCATTGTGTGGACTGGTCTTTAGTAGCAACAAAGGCTGATTGCCTCCGGATGCGTCACAGCTCATCCATTGAGGGTAGAGACAGTTTTATGTTATCTCTTGGCTAATAGTTTTCCGATTTTACGAGAATTGGAGGCTATCAGATTCTACAATAAGTTTGAAAGAGTTGTGTCATTAAGACCACCATGACTAGCGGGAACCACCGGCGTGTTCCTGGTCTGTGGTTAGGAAACGCTTTCTGCCAGAGTCCTTCGTCATGCTCAGTCTTGTTCCTATGTCAGGAAATCTTTTGCAAGATCTACACGCCAGAATAGTAACAAGCTGGAGATGACCTTGCAACATCTGATACATACTTTAATAAAAGTAAAACATTACTTCAAGTGGGATGATACATACCTTGACTCAGGATGAACACATTACGGTGGTACAGTGACGACCGAGAACCGGAGAATTTAATCATTTTGTCTGTGTACCGACCGTCCAGTGGTAGTTTACAAGCTTTTTCTTCAATAACTTAACCGAAATTCTAGATAAAGTCTCAACTAAAAAATTTAACACAGTTTGGTGTGGAAGCATAAACGTAGACTCTCATATATATCTGCGAGGTGCCGGGGCTAGCAGTGTATTTAACACTAAATTATTCTAGTATCTTCATATGGAAATGATGCCCTAAGCCCCCTTTTCTAACTCCGACTTTTGCTGTTGCACATGGATTAAGAAGAAACGCGAACTGACTCTAATAGACCCTGCAAGTGGAGTAGAAAAGAGTTTGGCACCTGCAATAATTTAACATGATAGGAATTAATTTGATAAATAAGTTTCATTAATGTGGTGAGAAATGAAGGGTTGCTCTACCAATCTACAGAATGAAAGTTCTGTCCAAAACAACAATTTGATTTATTATGACTAAACTCAAAATAATAAGCACAACACATGAAACATTTACAACACGTCAAATTGGATACTCAAATAAATGCTGTGAAGGTGAAGTTGTCCGTAAACTAGCTTCTGACGTTTATGATCAACTGGTATGTGGAACCAATTCCTTGCAACTCAAATCTTAAGAGAAACACACAGCCAATCCAACATTAATTGCTGTTACAGTAGTGAGAACTCAGACAATGAACACCCAAGACAGAACCACGTAAGAAAAGATGGAAACAGGTGCGCTCTGCTGAGCTCTGATTATCACAGAGCAAAATTCCCTAATCTGCCAGTGCTGCAGACATACATTATCAAGCTGTCTTCTTAACTGCAAGGACACGATCTGGCGTACCGGAAGCGGTGGCTGGTTGCTTCGACGTCCAGTCGTGGTGATGATAATGTCACGAGTATAGCCCGAAACAAATTATCCTGTTCTGGTTGTTCCAGACTAAAGACTTCCTATCAATACAAAGGCGCCTCTGAGGGAGACGAAGAAGGCTCGACACACAATCACTGACGGTACAGTGATTGATTTTAACTAGCGAAGTCACACAGTAACTCCGATACAGTCAACTTTAGCCAAAACTGCTCAAGACGGACAGGCCGCTTGTACGCAGAACGCTGAATTGGCAACTGTACTCGGAAAGTTACGTTGAAGTCGAAACTTCAGCAACTTCATCAAACAGTTACAATTAAATGAAAGTATATTAGACAGCCTACAGAAGGCAGGCTGTTCAGAGCAGCGAGAGCTCAGTCTTGTAACCTACTCCGACCGAAAGGCGAGAGCCGACCCCTCAAGAGCACCCGTAAAAGCTGAACACAGAACATTCTCGCCCCCACGACAGTGGCCGTGGTTAAAACGTGCCAATCAGCAACTCGAAACCCAGTGGAAAATTCCAGTCTATTGCCGACGCACTCCTATTCCACCAGTGGAGATACTTGGCGTCAATTTCTGCGCCGATTTTGCTACGTCACAGAGCTATCCCCTGAGCAAGCCATTCACAGCTATGATTTTGCAGAAAACGCGGGAGTTTGCTTGCCAAGACTGCCTGGGAACACAAGTCAGTCCCACGCCACGCTGGTAGCCCGCCAGAAAGTGTTTTCACTAAGTTTCTGCAAAGTAATGGAATCTCTAGCCCAGCCGCTCCGTTAGGCCCCTGTTGGCGTGTCGCCCCCGTTCTTATGACAATGTCGGCGTCTGGAAAGCATCCACTCGACCCCCTCACACCCGTTGGCTTAACCCTTTCAAGATCAGCAGAACCTGGCTGTCACCGGACCACCCGGGTGACGAGAGACGCTGCATGGGAAGTCCACGTGTGAAGGAATAGCAACTTTTCACCGCATCCAATTAGAGAGGAAATCGAATTACTCAGAGTAAGATAGGAATTTGAGAGGGGGGCTCATGCCACCTCTCATATCTTCCAAGGTTTCAGCATGTTCCTGTTGGTTAATAAGGTTCAAAATGGTTCAAATGGCCCTGAGCACTATGCAACTTAACTTCTGAGGTCATCAGTCGCCTAGATCTTAGAACTAATTAAACCTAACTAACCTAAGGACATCACACACATCCATGCCTGAGGCAGGATTCGAACCTGCGACTGTAGCGGTTGCTCGGTTCCAGACGGTACCGCCTAGAACCGCACGGCCACTCTGGCCGGCCAGGTTAATAATGCATTGATGGCAACTAAAATGACTGCATCGGTAATCTGTCACGTGGTCTTGGACAGGGAAAAGTGTGATGTAGCTGTGATACATCTTGGACTCTTGGACCGTTTCTGCCATAATAATAACAGTAAAATAAGATATGAAAACATTTCTGAACGGTAGGCCTACAAAATATATTTTGCAGAAACCAAAATACAAAGTTTCTCAATAGAATTTGCAAACCAAAATTGGAATGAACACAGATTTCTGTACTGTCAGTAAATAACAGCAGATATTGGGAAGTTCTCCCAAACCCTTAAGTATCTCAGTTCCATGAGAAAGAGTTATAATGAGCCATTATGCTTAATCTTTGCCATAGGTACAAAAAGGCTTATAGGATGGTGCTGACTGCTGCAAAAAAGTCATTTAATAATGCGAGTAATATATGATGCAGATAAAAAAGCAAATCAGTGTGAAAGTGGAAGGGACAAACAAAAGCGTTATCACATACTGATAAGGGAGGGGGATAGAGTAACAAATCACATTCACCACAGTACTAATTATGTCAATGATCATTTTTTAACTATTACAAGCCAATCGCACTAAAAATCCGGAAAAGTAAATGTAATATTGGTAAATAATTATTCACTATGTACAGTGATGTCACCAACCATAGACCATGACGTCATTAAAACTGAAGAAACCTGATCAATAAAAATTCAGTAGAGTTTAGACGAAGTACCAATATCTGTGCTGAAACAATGCATACAGTATATACAAGCGCCGTTCAGAAACGTATTAGATGTGCCATTTGCATTGGGGAAATTTACAGAGTATTTGGGTTCCCAAGAAGCAGAAGTACAGAATCACCCATAGCAGAATCCGCAAAAGTAGTACGTGAGTATTTTGACAAGGATGACTACCTCATGCATTCTTTTATCTTGATAAAGTATATGACACCGTTGACAATTAGATTCTACTAAATGAATTAGAGTTGTAAGAGGCGCAAATTCCACTCATACACAGCAGATAGGGTTCAATGAGTAGAGCTAAAACGAATCCTATATAAGATTAAATACGAGGGTTGAATGAAAAGTAATGCCTCCACCTTCGGTAATTGGGTTTGAATGGGAATATTTTAATAAATCAAACGCAGAAATAATCTTTAGACTCTGATCTTTAATTACCAATATTCACTTATCTACATAATCACCAGCCAATTGGATACATTTCTGCCAATGATGAACAAGTTTTCTGAAGCCACCATGGCAGAAGTTAACACTCTTTTTCCGCCAAAACAGTCTCACTGTTCTCTCAACGTCTTCATGAGAAGCATAATGATGTCCCCGCAGATCGTCCTTCATTATCGGGAACAGATGGAAGTCAGACGGTGCTAAAACTGGACTGTATGGACGATACCGTTCGGTGTTGAGATTCAGTCTCTGAAGTTTTGCTGTGGTGGCACGTGCAGTGTGTGGTTTGATATTGTCAAGCTGCAGAAAAACATTTCCCTTTTCCTTTAGGACCCTTGTTAGCCGTTGTTTCAGAGTTCTCAGCAATGTGATGTAGTACTCTAAATTTATTGTTGTTCCAAGATCGAGGAAATGGGTAACACCATCTGCGTCCCAGAACACTGTTGCCATGATTTTTCCAGCTAAGGGCTGCGTCTTGAATTTCTTTTTCTGGGGCGAATCTTTGTGTCGATATTCCATAGACCGATGTTTCGTCTTCGGGTCGTAATGGTGTACCCACGTTTTGTCTCCTGTCACAATTAAATGGAGAAAGGCGTCACCTTCATTTTCGTAACGCGAGAGGAGTTCCTGACAAATTTCAAGTCTGTACGCTTTCATTTCAGGAGTCAGCATCCGGGGTACACATCGTGCACATTTCTTCCGATAGCCAAGCAAAGCAATGATGTGACCCACACGTTCTTGTGAAATGCCGATTGTGCTTGCAATTTCTCTCTGAGTGATACGACGATCATCTTGAATCAATCTGTCAACATTTTGCTTGTGAAACTCGGTGGTTACTGTCACAGAACATCCCACTCTTTGTTTGTCACGCAGGTCAGATGTTCTGGCCTCAACATTTTTAAACATACTCGTACAACGACGCACAATACTCTCATCAACACAATTATCATAAACTGGTTTCGTTCTCTGATGAATCTCCTTTGGGGTGACACCTCCTGCTGTCAAGAATTCAATGACTGCACGTTGCTTAAATCGCATTGACCAACCGATGCGCAGGGTTCCGTACTTTACACTGTAACATCACAACCGTTCAATGCTAAGGCTTCCCGCCAACTGGAGCTGTAAAGAAGAGGCTACGGAACAAGCCAGTACCTGCCGCATACCAATGCTGCCAACTGTTGAAGAGTTATGAGATGGAGGCATTACTTTTCAGTCAACCCTCGTATCTAGTGCAGCATTTATCAGAACTTAAACACATTAATGTAGGTGTTTGTTGACACAGTATTATGACCAGTACTACTTTAGTACATCAACGACTTTATCGGTAGTGTTAGCAATGGAGGTAAAATTCTCTACGCTTGTGACAGCAATGTTATAATCCCTAAATCAAGAGAACTTTTTGCATAAAAAGCAAATGAAACCCTGAAGGAGGTTTAGAATTGGCCGATATGCCAATATAAGTGTTATTCAACATAAAAAATAAATGACACGAATTTCGATTTGAAGAAGGAAGATGACTTTGTTAAATTAAATGTAGATAGGACTTCTACAGTTATCGTTGGAAACGCAATATTTATAGAAATGATTGATTCTCAGTTTAAACGGTGTAAACACACAACGGTACTGGGAATATGAATATCTTAACCATCTTACGCCCTTTGAATCCTATAAACAATGTGTAACAATCAGTGTCTTTTAGTAACACACTATTCATACATACAGTCGATTCTCAGCCACGGAATATTTTCAGGGAAAATATACACAAAATACGAGCACAGTTGTGAAACCAGGAAAGACCAATAAGAATAATAACAAAAAACAGTAGTGGAGTTCATTGTAATAAACTGTTCAAAACACTGGGCATTTTAGCTGCAATACGTGAGTACATTTACCGATAAATTATGTACGTCAAAAATACACTGACAGTTACTGGATAAACAGCTCTCTCCGTGACCTTCGAGAAAGATGTAGACTGAATTTGCATTTACTATGAAAGGATAAACATAAAACTCAAAAAAGGATTCTACAAAAGAATAGAACTGTACAACAAATTGTACAAGAAGATTACTAAAACGAATTTATTTAAAAAGTCAGTTGGAAGGTACACGTTAACCAATACGTTCTGTACAGCGATCAGTCACTTAAATATCACAAAAAGGGGGTTTAGTGCTAAAATATATACATATAAATAATAATGATAACACTAACGACATAGCTGCCATTTCCCGTAATTCTTATACCCTTATGGTATTTTATTTCTTTTGTTCTAGGAAATCTGACTCCTAGAGCTATGCAGTGTATAAACAGTTTTTCATGCTAGCGAGTGGGAAACTGTTGTGCATTAAATGGGGAGAATCAGCGTCTTTTAGGTCCTAATGTGTGGCGATAGTTTGTGATAGCGTGTGTAGTGTAACATTACGGAATAGCTTGTGTGTAATGAGTGTAGTGCGTGTAGTACTGATAGTGAGAAATGCATGAACGGGGTGGCCTAGCTTTTACGTTATTAAATAACTTTTTGACAGACCAGTACTGTGCACTGCTTATAAACTGAGTGAGGTAGCAATGTTTTCTACAGACAGGCCTTGTATTCAAGAGGATCGAGATTCTGGTCCTCATCCAACCATCCTGATATACGTTTCCCGTGGTTTCATTAAACTGACTTTAGGCAAACGCTGTGGTAGTTTCTACAACAAGGCCAGGACTGATTACCTGTCCCATTATTGACAAAGTAGGCCTGTAAGCATGTAAATACCTAAATATATGAATAGTGTTATTTTTGGTATTCTTGATTAGTAATACCTCGACATGTCCACTATTCTCATAAAGGCAATCGACGGATGAATAAAACTGTTACTACTACTATTACTACTACTACTACTGCTTCTATACTTCGTCTACACCGAGCGCCTGGAGAACTAGCTCAGCATTCTAGCAATCATTAGTCTGATGTTTGGCTTATGGCCTATCTTCTTCATGAGCACCATAACATGACCGATGGTGCCTTCCTAGAAGCAAATTATCGTTCTGTCTAAATCTGTGACTGTTTCTCCTGGGGAACGTTTAGGAGTAATCACTCACCACGACAGTACGAAGAAGTCTTGGGTTTGTAATAAAAACTAAACTGCTTGGCATAACTATCTGGGCGTCTCAACGAAAGTGGTAGCAGCGTGAGAGCTAGGACCTGCATTCAGCAACTTATCCCGTGCTCTCCAAAGTGAAATTCCGTTCTTACCAACGTTTGTTGAGATGCTGCACATTGGTAGGTTGGAGGGGGTTTAAGTTTTTGTCTTGCGACCTTATCAACTCGTCCAGTAACCGTTTTAGGTAGTCTCGCCATCTTACACTTACATAAGCTAGTTTTTGTGCGTATCTATATAGAAAGATAAAAGATGAAGCTGTGCATAACCTGTCAGTGGTCTAAGTCACTCATTTTCAAGTTGCAATAATATGCATCTCTGATACGTATATTATTCCTTGGAGGCATTTATCACGAATAGTTTCATCTACAGTTATGAACTATACCTCTGTAGCATGAAGTATCTGTAGCATCATGTCATGCGTAGATACTCCGCGACTAAAATACTTGGAGAATAGTCCTTCCAGACACATACATCTAATGCCACTGTTCGTGCTTCTATAGTAATCTCTGTATCCATTGACAAGTGACATTAGTCTGGTTGCTATAGGCCGACTACATAATGTGCTGGCATCTAAGTATGACATACATGATTGTGTATAGGTTATTCAGCTGTACGAAGCACTAAGTATCTACTGTTCAAGAAACACTCTCGTGAACTGCACTTTTTACTTGTATACTACGCTAGTTGACTTTCATGATAGGGACTTAATAAAGCACCACACGATATACCTGCGCTACTTCTGAAATAGAGTCCACCATAAAAGAGCACCAGATGAATTCCCTAGTCCATATTTCAAATTTAAATGTGGCCTATTTTCTGTGATGGAAATCGATCGCTCATTATAGTATGTTAAAAGTGTAACTACGGTCTGCGCATGACCCCACTGACTGTGCATTTACTGCTTATCTCATGGACGACAGTGGAAATAAAAATGATGGTAACGTAGTACCGGAGGATGTGTGGAACAGGTGGGAGGGGATCGCAGAGCTTAATGTTAACAGTCAAGTGTTGTATCATCATGGACATTGTTACATCCCGGAGAGCTGGAATTAAATCAAGAGGATCGGCATCGGCACTTCATGGGGTCTCAAATACTGCTCTTTCCTTTCCTTCCTTGGACACATACTAATGATTAAAAGTCACCAGGCTTACTTTCGATTCTTTGTAGGTACATATCTGCAGGCCTGGTACACAATGGAATCAACGCTACCCAGTGTCATACTGCTGTTTTAAAAGAGCCAATACAAAGTGGCATAGTTCACTCCGAAAGTGGAATACCGTATGACAGTTCGTTTTCCGCATTAGAACAACAACACAACAATCCATGTCTAGCTAGTGGAAGTGTACAGCACCAGTGCACTATCATTAAACGCAGCTGTTATTTAGTGCTGCTGCTTTCAGTATCGCCAAACAAGTTCGAATTACGAGTAGGGCCGGCTGTAGGGGAGGACGGAGGAGAGAGCAGGGGTGGGGAACAAACCGTGCCAACATCGGGGGCGGCAAATTTTTGGGGGTGGTAAAATCTTAATTTTTAGTATGATGACAAAAGTCTGAACTGAAAAAAATGAAGAACTGTGAGAATAAGCAGGAAATACAAATCATTCATGAAATATAGTGTCTTGCAGGGAGCTATCTACGGAATTGTGAAACAGAAATTTATTGAAGCGCTGGATATGGTCATCTTGGGTGCCTCTTTCAAAATAGCATAGCTTACTAGTGGCAGTATTGCCAACTCAATTTCTACCGTACACCTACACACACTTGAAATGTACCAAGTTAGCTTCAAAGTCGCTACAGATGCGAAAACCTTCACAATACACAAATAAAAATAAATGTCAGATCATGATGGCTTAGCAGTTCCTTTACAGCAATCTTAAACACCTGTAGCTGTATCGTTGAGAAGAACAGATTGTAAAAAATAAATAAAGAATAAATAAAATATGCATTGTAAACGTTTCACTGACTGGTGTCCCATAACTGGCTATGGTCTTAAAGACGTATCCACGCCAGAATTATATATATATAAGTGTGATAGCTGAAAATAAGTAGTCATTGATGAATGACTTTGTGAAAAAGTTTGACTACGTCTGAAAATGCTTGAACATGTGGGGGGGGGGGGGGGCGGAGGATGGCCGGGGAAGAGGGGGGGAGGGAGGGCAGCACTTGAAATTTTCACTAGGGCAACAAAATCCTTAGAGGTGTCCCTAACTACGAGGGCCGAAGAACGAAATGGCCGGGGAAGAGGGGGGGAGGGAGGGCAGCACTTGAAATTTTCACTAGGGCAACAAAATCCTTAGAGGTGTCCCTAACTACGAGGGCCGAAGAACGAAATGGCCGATCATCTATCTTTGAAGAATTGGGTATCATTGTGTATCGCAGGAAGAGACCTTAATGCTTGGAGACCGTTTATCACATTCGAAGTGACAGCGTAAAAACTCAAAATAGTCATGTGCCAGTTTCATCATCATGTACGGTGAATGTCGTCGGCCGCTATTTTCGGTCGTAAGGAGCAACGGAAATGTTGTCGAAAATTTCATACTCCAGTTGCATCAATCTCATATCAAACATATAAAGAAAAAATCTTGGCCAGTCTTCAAAATACGTTTGCTACTGAACACTGCTTAACTTAGAATGCGTGTAACTTAGCTAGTGTTTCCAGGCAGAGGCGGTGTAGCAACATAAAGGTATTGTAGCAACAGTCAAAGATTACTCAGCTACATGGTTTTGTTCTGGGTGAGCTATGCGTATCGATATTTACGTAACAAACGGATTTACAGAGTGATCAAAATAATATGTATATCTCACAGTGTGTGAGGTAATTTATCAATTGCTTGCTCTCTCATATGGTATTTTAAAATTAAAGTTTTCTTGTTTTTGGATGAGATATTGTCTGCCACCTTTGTTTTTGATAATTTTCATGTCTTCCTCTACGTTTGTGTGGTGGAGGCTACATTGTTTTAAAAAGTCTGGTAATGTGAAGTGAATTAGTGTCGCACTTGTCGCTTGATAATGAAATGACGAGATGAGTATCCATTGACTGTTGGTTGGCGCACCATTTAGCTGGACTCAAACCCGGCGCCACGCGGCGGTAATCTGGCGCTGTAACGCCGCACCCCGCACCGCCGCCGGCTGCTGCAGCCGCCGCCACCGCCACTGCCGCCACCGCCGCCGGCTGTTATTGATGGGCAAAGCGCGCAACAGCGCAACGCGCCGGCGGCCTTAAGCCCGCCATAACTTAGCTTCAGCCCGTATTAGCCAATTACAGGTGAATACCCCTAATGCCAATTTATGAGGCGGACAGCAGCGGCGCGAACGGTGACTGAGCTGGCTAAATCTATTTACCCCGGCTGCAGCGGGCGCGTTTTTGCGCAAACACCGCCTCCGCCCGATCACAAAAGGCGGCTAAGCCGGGCGCACCGGGACAAACCCCTGCCGGCCCTCCCGCTATGTTTTATTCCTACGGTATTTCATAATTTCGTCTATGGCCGGCAAAACGATGTAAAAAAAGTAAAACAGCGGGAAAAAGCGACAGCAAAAAGCCATATACAGTTGGTCCTATGCGCGGTATAAAGCGATTACTTCGGGCCGTACAGCGTCAAAATCCTGTAATGGGACTCTGATGCCCAATCGATTGCGCCACTTACCACCCACCAAGTTTCAACCGCACTGTTTTTACCTCGTGTTCTGGGGAAACGACTGTCCTCCTTTGTCGCAGCACGTCACGCCCTCGACGCGTGCGACTGCGCTTTATCTGTGTGCGTCGCTGTGTCTCCCTTCGTCAGCGTGCGACGTGCATGGCCTTTCTCTCGCTGCCCACCACCCGAACTACCGCGCGCCCACCCTTCATGTACTGGCCGCCAACGTCACATTGTGTGAGAGCGGCTGCCTAACGGGTAGTCGTTATTCGGGATTAAATTCGAACGGTGATAAATTATCCACTTTAAACTGTATTTGAGATTAATGAAGTGTCAACTTCGCGCATTTGTTACAAACCTTTTCCCCTCCCTCGCCTCCCCTGCACCCATTGCCCGCACCCTCCGCCCCTACTTTCCCCTTTCGCAGGCACGTTCGTGGAATTACTGATGGATTAATTACGTGTTTTAATTATTTGCGATTTTTAGCGGAAATTGAACAATTGTGCGCGATACGTCGGCCGGCATTTCTACCCGCTCTCGCCCCCTCCCATCCCCCACCGTCCCTGCCAGTTGCGAAATTCGCAAATACGCGGAATGCCGCTGTTTGTGAAGTGTAGCCCGCAGTATAATTTGGAAGCAAAAAATTAATAACAAGCGACATATTTCAGCATTAGACATGCATGAAATGCGATATTCGACATTTTTCATCTGTGAAAAGTACCGATTTTGACAGGAGAATAACCATTACTGAGAAACAAGTGATCTATAGTTGCATAGGTAAGTTATAGGTTTCATCACGTCACAGTGATGCACTACAAGATCCATGGTAATTACAGCGCTTTGAACTGCCATTCATTGTCACTAAATATCGTGAAGTCGCGTGTACAATGTGTGTCTGAAATGTTCGATGAATGGTCTCAGAAAACAAAGGAAACAAGAGTTAGAAACAAAATACCTATACCAGCCTTCAAAGTAATCATCATTAGTTACGACGTATTTCTGACATCGGTTGTGAACTTGTTGGAAACAACAAGCAATCAGCAAACGCTTATTGCTGAATCGTTCGAAGCATCGTAGTCAGGCACAAACTCTGCGAAGCGGAAACCATTCAGCCCTAACTGAAGGGTGAAGAAACAAACATAAGTCAGCCGGCGAAAAATTTGGAGAATAAGGACGCTGAGGACAGTTACCTTGCGTTCAGCGGGAAGAAGAGCACGTAGAAGTTGCGGATATGTGGAACGTGTGACCACGATACTTCGAGCGATTTCACAACAATCGTCTACAACCGATGTCCGAAGTGTGTTGTGAATAGTGGCGATCACTTTGATTGAAAGTAAAGGTATTTTCTTTGTAACTCTTGTTCCCTATATTTGCCGAGCCCCTTCATAGAACTTTTGAGACACACCTCGTAAAATGTTATCTGTTAACTCGTCACGTCTAACCTGGGTTAACTCTGGAGTTTTTGGCGGAATTCTTCACAGTCAGCAACAACTGACTGTTGTTGCTGCGCATCTCGTGGTCGTGTGGTAGCGTTCTCGCTTCCCACGCCCGGGTTCCCGGGTTCGATTCCCGGCGGGGTCAGGGATTTTCTCTGCCTCCTGATGGCTGGGTGTTGTGTGCTGTCCTTAGGTTAGTTAGGTTTAAGTAGTTCTAGGGGACTTATGACCACAGCAGTTGAGTCCCATAGTGCTCAGAGCCATTTGAACAATTTTTTGTTGTGGCTGCTGCTGTTGTGGCCATCAATAGCCCATAGACGGATTGTGATTAGTTGACGTACCTTATCATTACGTAGGGCTGTAAGATACAGTCTCAGGTGATGCCAGTGTTCTCTTAGGAAAGTAAGTAGTTCAGCGTGGAAGCGAATTCTCGACACTGAGAAGAAACAGAGAAATTCTTTGAACGGTTTACGCTTCCACGACAGCGCTTCCACCAGCAATGTGCATGTGGACACAGTTTCTGGCAGATTAATGTAACAGCGTCGTACGCGGAACAGTCACAAACTGTATATGGGCTAACCACAACAGTAGCCACGAAAGTCAGTTGCTCCACACGATACTGATGCAGGATTTAGTCGAAACTTCGGGACTGTAAATAGATTTGACGCGACAAGTGCAGTGTAAATGGTTTGTACAAGGATGACGTGGCAGTCGTGCCTTTTAGGACATTGAGGAATTGTAGAGGTGCAGCTAATATACAGCTGTGAGGACGGCAGGTTCATTAGCTCTCATAGTCCTGAGAACGACAGTGTCTTAAGGGACGGAGTGGCAGCTCGTAATTGGGAGGTGGGAGCAAGAAATCGGGTGAAGACGTTATTCCGTTTTATGTGGTTGAATAGAGCCACTGGAAACCTGTATCTGAGTGGCTGGATGAGGGTTTGGAGCCCCACTCTTAGTGAATGCTAGTCGTGTGTCTTAACCACTGCGCCACCTAGGACGGTGCAAGCCTCCGGAGGAGAAACACGTTAGATCATGCTACCGTACAACTACATTATTTCTGAGAAACTGCTGGAAACAGATCTACCGCAAAATTTCAAGGAGTAACTATCCAGGGTGACATTAAGTGGAATGAGCACATAAAACAGGCAGTAGGAAAAGCAGACTAGACTGAGAGTCATAGGAAGAACCTTAAGGAAATATAATTCATATACGAGAGACGTGGCTTACGAAGCGATTGTTGGACCAATTTATTGAGTACCGTTCAGTACCGTACGCAGTAATAGGCGTGTTCTGGAGTATGATGTACATGTAGGTCTGATTTCTGAACGATTGGCTGGAGACAACTAATTGAGAAATGCAAGCCAATGCATTTGGCTGGATAAATAATGCGACATAGAAACAATACATTTCTGCAAAGATAGAACTAACAGTAAAGAAATATTTGTGCTTCAGTTCACCTCAGAGTCGACGAACCCTTGCTTCTTCTGCACTTTTTTTCAAATAGTTATCAGGCCACAGCTTTTGGTCATTAGTCGACTCTTGCGAACTAGTTCCCTTCTTACAGGATACGAGAAATTCGACAGAAATTATACGGTAGCTTTCTAGCGGTCCATTACGCAAGTTGCTCGTTTCCACGATTACAAGTATTTCAGTGTCTGTTATTTCTTCTTCCTACTGTTCGCCCTTATAAGATACTCATGCGTGAAAATAGTCTATAGATAATATACGACAAGTATACATGAGTTGACGGACAGAGAATTGTAGAGCAGCAGACTGAACAGAGAGTCAAACTTTGGTCAGTAAGGTATTGCTCTCTCTCTCTCTCTCTCTCTCTCTCTCTCTCTCTCTCTCTCTCTCTCTCTGGCTCACAAACACACATACACATGAGATACGTCGCCTACGCGCACTGTCTCATCGGCAACGCCCACGATTTCTCTTAACTGTGGGCAAATTGCAAACTGCTGTGGGATCGAGCATCGTTTCAGTGCGTTAACTCTTGATAAACGTATGATGTGCAGCATCAGTCTTAGGACGATATGCGGCAACTGTGAATGAGAAAAAAAGGTGATTTCAGGAAATCTGATGCACATAACAAGAATCCTCTACGTAAGAAAAGTATTCGTCCAACAAGATGCATATTTTGCTGCGTGTTATTCGTTGTGGCATGTCTTAAACACAGACACGAATGGGCGCGTACTGCTCGGTGTTACTTCGAAGTATACTGAGTGAACATTCATAAGCGTGACTCGTTAGATTTCATTACTGTTGTGCAAATCTTGGGCTTCATAGAATTACACGCTGGACTACTTCATGCCATCTTGCCATCTCCGCTGTGGAACGATACTGTCCTTTTATTCTGCTAGTAAAATATTTTAAAGAAGCTGGACACTTGGTTTCTGTGGGTTGAGATTTCTATGCTCGGTGGGTCGGTTGTTGCGAGCGCCCAGCTGCACCACTTGCAGATCTAAGCCACAACAGATTCTCAGAAATGATCAAATCGAACACCAAAATAATGACGCAGTTCGGTAACGGTGAGCAGCAAGAACATATAACGATCGTCGCAGGAGGTGACTTTCAAGGGCCATGCGCCAGTTACTGTCTCACCTCAGAACGGAAATAATTAAAATACACCAATAATTACAGTGAGGTGACTGAAGTCAAGGGCCAGAGATATGCACATATACAGATGCCGATAGTATCGCGTACGCGAGGTATGAAAGGGCTGTGCATTGGCGGAGCAGTCAGTTTTACTCTGGTGATTCATGTGAAAAGGTTTGCAACGTGATTGTGGCCGCACGACGGGAATTAGTGGACACTGAACGCGTAGTTATGTGTGGATGTAGACGAATGGGAGATTATACTTCGAAAATCATTTGGGAATTCAATACTCCGAGAGCCACAGTGCCAAGAGTGTACCAAGAATACCAAACAAACTTCAGGGGTTCTCTCCAACCACGGACCACTCAGTGGTCGACGGCCTTGTCAGTGTTAGCACACAAGCAACATATCGTGAAATCAATGTGGGACGTCCAAAGAACGTCTCCGTTAGAACAATGCGACGAAATTTGGCGTTAATGGGCAACGGCAGCAGACGACCGCCGCTAATGCTTTAGCTGACAGCACGAATAGACAGTAGCGCCACTCCTCGGCTCCTGACCATGTCGGTTGGACCCTAGACAACTGAATAACCGTTGAATGGTCAGAAGTGGCCAGATTTCAGTTCCTAAGAGCTGATGGTATGGTTAGAGTGTAGCGTATACCCCACGAAGCCATGGACCCAAATTGTCAACTAGGCACTGTGTGAGCTGGTGGTGGCTCCATAAATGGTATGGGTGTGTTTACATGGAATTGACTGGTTTATCGGTACAACTGAACCGATAAATTACTGAAAATGGTTATGTATGTTCGGCTACTTCGAGATCATTTGCAGTCATTCATAGACTTCATGTTCACAAGCAACGATGGAACTTTTTTTGGGTGACAATGCACTGTGCTTCCGGGCCACAATAACCCACGACTGCTCGAAGAACGTTGTGGACATTTCGACAGAATGATTTGGCCACCCTTATCACCCGAACTAAATGTCATAAGACATTTGTGGTGCATAATCGAGAGAGCAGTTCGTGCATAGAATCCTGCAACGGTGACACTTTCGCAAATGTGGACGGCTATGAGGGCAGCATGGCTCAAAATTTCACCAGGGACTTCCAACGTCTTGTTGAATCCATGCCACCTCGAGTTCCTGCACAACGCCGGGCAAAAGGAGAATAGGCACCATATTAGGAAGTATCTCATGACTTTTGTAAGCTCCGTGTAAGGCTAACGTTTATGAGAGATAAGCAGTAGTTTATTGTAGGGCAAGTGTGAATCGGACAAGGAATAATAGCAAAAGTAGACAGATTGGGATGGTAAGTGCCCTGTGATTGACTGGGGTTTCTCAAGAAGTGCTTTCGTAGAAGGACATGCACCTGCCCATCATTCTATGATTCTCTATCGCTGTCCAGTGAGACATGGTAAAGGTCAATTTTTGTTGAGACTTGCTGGCTTATCAAAAAAAAAAAAAAAAAGGCTCTAAGCGCTATGGGACGTAACATCTGAGGTCATCTGTCCCCTAGACTGCCCGAGGCAGGATTCGAACCTGCGACCGTAGCAGTAGCGCGGTTCCGGACTGAAGCGCCTAGAACCGCTCGGTCACAACGGCCGGCTGCTGGCTTTTACTTCGCATTTGGGCTTAATGGACTGAAGACAGATACGAATCACAGGCCGTTTTATTTGCCACTATGAGTGTGGACGAAGCACGACGTAATTCTTTGGAGTCACTCGGTATGATATAATCGGAACCGGTCAAACACAGTCATTTATCATAGAATCGAACCTTAATCATTTTAAGTAAATACGGAAGCCAGCATTCATACATGTGTTCGTGGTGGTCTCATATAAATTGCAGATTAAAAAGGCAAAGCCGGTGAAGAATACTTAATGTATTTAGTGTTAGCAGATCAGTGCAGTTGCCCAGTGTCAATCACGACGTAAAATGAGGTTTGATCTTCTGACTAACTGTGTGAATACGTGCGAGAAGTCCATCACACAAGAATAAAAACATCAACCGCACCAAATAATTACAACTCACAGCTGCCTTATACCTGTAAAACGTTGGAGCTCGTGAAGTTGCGCGGATCCAGTCATCGAAAATAAAGCCAAAAGTCCAGTGAGAAGTTAGAGCAGTAATCATGTTCACGAAATTATTTCAACGAAACGTTAAAGTATATAACTCGAGCTCATAAATTTACCTCAAGAGCAAGGAAAAGTTGAAGTTTGTAACTCATACGACTACTCGGCTGCATATTCTCTTCGACAGACTCACCAATGATGCTCACTGACCATCAAAGGTCCGAAGACAAAATACCCCATGCACCCCACAGCTCGCCATTAAATACTCTCTGTGGCGTCACACATTACTGAAACCGTTTTAAACAGATAAATAATGACCACCATGCTTATCTAAAGCCTATTATACATTCATATGAGAGACACCCTCCTATGAACCATGGACCTTGCAGTTGGTGGAGAGGCTTGCGTGCCTCAACGATACAGATAGCCGTACCGTAGGTGCACCCACAACGGAGGGGTATCCGTTGAGAAGCCAGACAAAGGTGTGGTTCCTGAAGAGGGGCAGCTGCCTTTTCACTAGTTGCAGGGGCAACAGTCTGGATGATTGACTGATCTGGCCCAGTAACACTAACCAAAACGTCCTTGCTGTTTTGGTACTGCGAACGGCTGAAAGCAAGGGGAAACTACAGCCGTAATTTTTCCCGACGGCATGCAGTTTTACTGTATGATTGAATGATGATGGCGTCCTCTTGGGTAAGATATTCCGGAGGTAAAATAGTCCCCCATTCGGATCTCCGGGTGGGGACTACTCAAGAGGACATCGTTATCGGGAGAAAGAAAACTGGCGTTCTACGGATCGGAGCGTGGAATGTCAGATCTCTTAATCGGGCAGGTAGGTTAGAAGATTTAAAAAGGGAAATGGATAGGTTAAAGTTAGATATAGTGGGAGTTAGTGAAGTTCGGTGGCAGGAGGAACAAGACTTTTGATCAGGCGAATACAGGGTTATAAATACAAAATCAAATAGGGGTAATGCGGAGTAGATTTATTAATAAATAAAAAAATAGAAGTACGGGTAAGCTACTACAAACAGCATAGTGAATGCATTATTGTGGCCAAGATAGACACGAAGCCCACGCGTACTACAGTAGCACAAGTGTATGTGCCAACTAGCTCTGCAGATGATGAAGAAATTGATGAAATGTATGATGAGATAAAAGAACTTGTTCAGGTAGCGAAGGGAGATGAAAGTTAATAGTCATGGGTCGACAGTAGGAAAAGGAAGAGAAGGAAATGTAGTAGGTGAATATGGATTGGGGCTAAGAAATGAAAGAGGAAGCCGCCTGGTAGAATTTTGCACAGAGCATAACTTAATCATAGCTAACACTTGGTTCAAGAATCATGAAAGAAGGTTGTATACATGGAAGAAGCCTGGAGATACTAAAAGGTTTCAGACAGATTATATAATGGTAAGACAGAGATTTAGGAACCAGATTTTAAATTGTAAGTCATTTCCAGGGGCAGATGTGGACTCTGACCACAATCTATTGGTTATGAAATATAGATTAAAACTGAAGAAACTGCAAAGAGGTGGGAATTTAAGGAGATGGGACCTGGATAAAGTGAAAGAACCAGAGGTTGTACAGAGTTTCAGGGAGAGCATAAGGGAACGATTGACAGGAATGGGGGAAAGAAATACAGTAGAAGAAGAATGGGTAGCTTTGAGGAATGAAATAGTGAAGGCAACAGAGGATCAAGTAGGTCAAAAGACGAGGGCTAGTAGAAATCCTTGGGTAACAGAATAAATATTGAATTTAATTGATGAAAGGAGAAAATACAAAAATTCAGTAAGTGAACCAGGCAAAAAGGAATACAAACGTCTCAAAAATGAGATCGACAGGAAGTGCAAAATGGCTAAGCAGGGATGGCTAGAGGACAAATGTAAGGATGTAGAGGCTTATCTCACGAGGGGTAAGATAGATACTGCCTACACGAAAATTAAAGAGACCTTTGAAGAAAAGAGAACCACTTGCATGAATATCAAGAGCTCAGATGGAAACCCAGTTCTAAGCAATGAAGGGAAAGCAGCAAGGTGGAAGGAGTATATAGAGGGTCTATACAGGGGCGATGTTCTTGAGGACGATATTATGGAAATGGAAGAGGAGGTAGATGAAGATGAAATGGGAGATACGATACTGCGTGAAGAGTTTGACAGAGCACTGAAAGACCTATGTGGAAACAAGGCCCCGGGAGTAGACAACATTCCATTAGAACTACTGACAGTCTTGGGAGAGCCAGTCCTGACATAACTCTACCATCTGGTGAGCAGGATGTATGACACAGGCGAAATTTCCTCAGACTTCAAGAAGAATATAATAATTCCAATCCCAAAGAAAGCAGATGTTGACAGATGTGAAAATTACCGAACTATCGGTTTAATAAGTCACAGCTGCAAACTACTAACGCGAATTCTTTACAGACGAATGGAAAAACTGGTAGAAGCTGACCTCGGGGGAAGATCAGTTTCGATTCCGTAGAAATGTTGGAACACTTGAGGCAATACTGACCCTACGACTTATGTTAGAAGAAAGATTAAGGAAAGGCAAACCTACGTTTCTAGCATTTGTAGACTTAGAGAAAGCTTTTGAAAATGTTGACTGGAATTCTCTCTTTCAAATTCTAAAGGTGGCAGGGGTAAAATACAGGGAGCGAAAGGCTATTTACAATTTGTACAGAAAGCAGATGGCAGTTATAAGAGTCGATGGGTATGAAAGGGAAGCAGTAGTTGGTAAGGGAGTGAGACAGGGTTGTAGCCTCTCCCCGTTGCTATTCAATCTGTATATTGAGCAAGCAGTAAAGGAAACAAAAGAAAAGTTCGGAGTAGGTATTAAAATCCATGGAGAAGAAACTTTGAGGTTCGCCGATGACATTGTAATTCTGTCAGAGACAGCAAAGGACTTGGAAGAGCAGTTGAACGAATGGTTCAAATGGCCCTGAGCACTATGGGACTCAACTGCTGTGGTCATAAGTCCCCTAGCACTTAGAACTACTTAAACCTAACTAACCTAAGGACATCACACACATCCATGTCCGAGGCAGGATTCGAACCTGCGACCGTAGCGGTCGTGCGGTTCCAGACTGTTGCGTCTTAAACCGCTCGGCCACTCCGGCCGGCTGCAGTCGAACGGAATGGACAGTGTCATGAAAGGAGGGTATAAGATGAACATCAGCAAAAGCAAAACGAGGATAATGGAATGTAGTCGAATTAAGTCGGGCGATGCTGCGGGAATTAGATTAGGAAATTAGACACTTAAAGTAGTAAAGGAGTTTTGCTATTTGGGGAGCAAAATAACTCACGATGGTCGAAGTAGAGAGGATATAAAATGTAGACTGGAAATGGCAAGGAAAGCGTTTCTGAGGAAGAGAAATTTGTTAACATCAAGTATAAATTTAAGTGTCAGGAAGTCGTTTCTGAAAGTATTTGTATGGAGTGCAGCCATGTATGGAAGTGAAACATGGACGATAAATAGTTTAGACAAGAAGAGAATAGAAGCTTTCGAAATGTGGTGCTGCAGAAGAATGCTGAAGATTAAATGGGTAGATCACATAACTAATGAGGAGGTACTGAATAGAATTAGGGAGGAGTTTGTGGCACAACTTGACTAGAAGAAGGGATCGGTGGTTAGGACATGTTCTGAGGCATCAAGGGATCACCAATTTATTACTGGAGGGCAGCGTGGAGGGTGAAAATCGTAGAGGGAGACCAAGAGATGAATACACTAAGCAGATTCAGAAGGATGTAGGCTGCAGTAGGTACTGGGAGATGAAGAGGCTAGCACAGGATAGAGTAGCATGGAGAGCTGCATCAAACCAGTCTCAGGACTGAAGACCACACCAACAACAACAACATGAGATACAGAATGTTGAACAAGTTACTAACGAAGTTCACAAAATATGCCTCTATCTGCTTTTAGAGTGTGACTAGAAATTGCGTTAAATTGTAAATACTTATCGGCAGTTTGAAAAACGGATGTCCTTCTGCTCCTTAGTGGGACTGTCTTTTATATTCATGTTTTATTCATTACAATTGGCCTTCCATGGCTGCGTTATACAAGGGTATGAAGAAAAAGTAACGGATACTGAAGTACATCTGACCACGTAGATAAGCAACTTGCGTGATGGACGGATAGAAATTACCGAGAAATTTCTGTCGAATTTAACGTATCCTTTGCGAAGGGGACTCGTTCATAAGAGTCAACTAATGACCAAAAGCAGTGCCTGATATCTGTTAGGAAAAACAAAGTACAGATGAAACAAGGGTACATCGATACTGGGGTGAATATACCTGTAAGCACAACTATTTCATTATTTTTGGTGCTGTCTCTGCAAAAATGTATTTTTTTATGTAACTAATCAATAGAAGCATGTAAGTAATAAATGGTCGGTGTTCGTACCTGGGAAGATTAGACAAGTATCTTTAAAACTTAGTTGCCTTTGTACTACATGTAATTATTAAGGCTTTATAGTATTGGCACATTTGCATATAAACGTTTCATAAAATCGTCTATAATACTTCATACACATGTATGATTTGACATGTAGCTTGTGGTGTTTAGAGATGTCTTCACTTTTCATAATCTGTCATTTGTGGAAGAATTATAATATCCTTAAGATATATCCTAGATTTATACTTGAAGCAATGAACACGACCCATCGCCTCACTTTTTCTGCTCTACTTGGTTTTTCTGTAACGTGTCTGTAGGGTGTGTACAGTAGTTTCGTTTATATATAATATTCATCTTTCACTTCCCCCACCTTAGCCAATACATGTCGTCTTCACCCTTCAATCAAGCGTGCACGCTCCACGCTCACGAAAGTCTCCGCCTTCTGTCGCCCATCTGCCGACCAACCTCAGCTCTTCATCCGCTAGCTGCCGTGTACTGCCCAAGCGCTCATTACTGCCTGTCGCTGTATAACCTGGCTGTGGTATTCTGTCTTGGTAGTTTGTAGTGTTGTTTAAACTCGTCTCTACCCATGAAACGTAGGACAGTTTATGTGCTACAATTTTGAAACTTTGTGGATAGAATTGTTATGAGTCATGTGTCAAAACCAGCAGTGTATTAAATGTAATGTCGTTTACACCGCTGTGCTAATGCTTTTCTAAAGGAGTTAGTAATATGTAATAAACTTTAATACAATCACATATTTTATTGAACTGTTCACTTTCTAGGTGACACGATCATGGCCATAATAAATGAATTACATTCAGGCGCCAAATAAACCAGTATAGGCATGCGTATTCAAATACAGAAATATTTAAACAGGCAGAATACAGCTCTGTGGTCGGCTTTGCCTATATTAGACTAGTGTCTGGTGTAGTTTTTAGATCGGTTACTGCTGCTACAATTGCAGGTTATCAAGATTTAAGTGAGTTAGAACGTGAGCTGTAGTCGGCGCTTAACGATGGTACGCAGCATCTCCGAGGGGATTTTCCTGTACGACTATTTTACGAATGTACCGTGAATATCAGGAAACTTGTAAATCATCAATTCTCCAACATCGCTGCGGCCAGGAAAAGCTCCTACAAGAACGGGACCTACGACGACTGAAAAGAATCGTTCAACGCGATAGAAGTGCAACCCTTCCGCAAATTGCTGCAAATTTCAGTGCTGGGCCATAAACAAGCGTCAGCGTGCGAACCATTCAACGAAAGATCATTGCTATGGACTTTCGGAGCCGAAAGCCCACTCGTATACCCTTGATGACTACACGACGTAAAGTTTTACCCCTCGCCTGGGCCCGTCAACACCGACATTGGACTGTTGATTGCAAACATGGTGCCTGGTCGGACGAGTCTCGTTTCAAATTGTATCGAGCAGATGGACGTGTACGGGTATAGAGACAACCTCATAACTCCATATTCCCCTGCATGCCAGAGCAGGACCTTTCAGGATGTTTTAGGCTCTGTAATCGTGTGGGGCGAGCGCAGTCGGAATGTTACGGTACCCCTGATACGTCTAGACAGGTGACACGTACGTAAGCATCCTGTTTGATCCCTGCATCCATTCATGGCCATTGTGCATTCCGACGGACTTGGGCAATTCCAGCGGGACAGTGCGACACGCCATACGTCCAGAAATGCTATAGAGTGCCTCCAGGAACACACTTCCGAGTTTAAACATTTCCGCTGGCCATCAAACTCCCCAGATATGAACATTATGGAGCATATCTGGAATGCCTTGCAACGCGCTTTTCGGAAGATATCTCCACCCCCTCGTACTCTTACGGATTTAAGGATAGCCCTGCAGGAGCCATGGTGTCAGTTCCCTCCAGCACTACTTCAGACATTAATCGAGTCCATGCCACGTCGTGTTGCAACACATCTGGGCGCTCGCGGGGGCCATACATGCTATGAGCAGGTGTACCCATTTCTTTGGCTCTTCAGTGTAAATGTACTTCTGATATAGTCACCCAACTTCCTCTCTTTGCAAGTTGCCTATGGGTACAAGCGACCTATTTGTAATGATCTTGATACTTGCTTATCAATTTAGATGCACTCGCACTGTTATCGCACAGGTTCTTGCGCCATTGAGTGAGTGCTGATGGCCAGATGATCTTTGGAATCATGACGCAAAAGAGTTAAATATATTAGCCGCAATGATTACCCCAACACGCTCCCCGTCAGGCCTAAAGTCTCTACTTATACCCACGCACTACTGATGTAGTGCCCCTGCTCATTAGCCATTGGGGTTTAGAGGGCGGTTTCATGCGCATCAGAAGAGAGCAGGTGCGGAGAGGAGTTGTGGCACTGCAGAGTAGGGCAGCTCCCTCTGGTACCTTTGGGAGTGGGAAGCGAGCAGTGGCGAATCAGCGGACGAGTACGGTGTCTGATATCTGTACCACGGTGGAAGCATGCGAAAGGACGAGTGGCAAAATTGAGTTCCATCGTCGCAATGTGAGCAGTAGTTTTGCACCGAGTTGCCAACGTGGTTGTCGTCCTTCTTTATACGACTATGATTGGTTGACACTGCACTGTGCCAGATTTTGCAGCAAGCTAATTGCCGAAGAACGGGCTCTGATATTCCACGGTGAGCTCCTTGAATTTGGATTTTATCTTGGAACAATGTCATTAGGAAACTTACAATTAGCAAATAACTATCCAGTGCACTAGCCATTTTTTTAACGTTCGTATCGCTAAGGTACCCACAACGTTACTTTGCAAGTGGTAATTTGGTTCAACTGTGCCCTCATTCTCAAAATGTTTAATGATGTACATCAGTTGTTTTGGCACAGACCTATTACTAGAACCTTACCCGATTAAAGCGTGATAGCTGTTCAGTCAGTTCGGTCTTGTCGGATACACTTGCAGGGTTTAGATATGCAGTTTTGTCAGTTAAATGCTCGGTGGTTCCACGGTCTTGTAAGTACTTAAAAAGATACAAAATCTTTTTTAAGGCATATACAATTTAGATTTTAGCCTGAAGTATTGCCGCTGAGTCTTTTTTACACATCTTTTTATTGAGTGCTAAAGGTAAAATAGTTTTCACCCGACATTATTTCATTTTATAGTAAGTATTAAATTCTGCATGAAAGAATCTCTTGCCTGTTGCTACTAGTGTCCAAATGTATACTCTCACACTCTCACGAACCGAGTGTTTTCCACTCAAAGAACTCAACGTTTACAAGAGTAGTTGTTAGATTGTATCCTTTTGTTTATACTGTTTTCTGTGCTTTTGCACGGGTTTTCATTATGGGACAAGGAATGTGATGGGTATGAAAAACCTCCAAAAGTTCTCTTGACGATATGAACTTCATGTAAGGCGACAGTCCGAGGACGGAAAGAATGGGTTTGTCTGTAAATGTCACAGCCATGTCAGTTGGAGAGGTGAGTGTAGCTAGTTCTGCTTATGAATCTCTTCTCGTAGTTTTCCAGGATGATGTATTAGTTTTAGCATTGCCTCCCCCTCTGAAAAGCCATCTTGGAAAGTGGAAGATTAGAATGTGAAATGTGCGTTCGGTTAATGAAGATCCTTTAAGACTGCTTGAGATTCAGTTGTTGCTGGAAGAGGTTGTATGCCAGGACTGTTGGACTGTTGGTATTTTTAAAAATCTCGGGAATCCGATATATCGATATTTAGAAAGTATCGTTACCAGCGCTCTGTATATTGAAAGAAGCTATCGATATAACGACAGATGAAATATCGACGTATCGCTAAAAAATATACCAGTTGCACATTGTAAAAATACTACCGGTTTTAGAGCTGTATATTTAAGTATTGATTTATTGTTAGATATTCTGCACATCGACAAGCTAGCAGCCTGTTTATCCTCCTTAGAGCAAGGAATGAAAAGATAACTATGCAAGTTCACGCTTGGCGATAACCACTTTGCTAACAATTGTAACTGCAGGTAAGTAGCACATTAGCTTGGTTTCGTCACATACCAAATTTGTCTATAGCACTTCATGTCAACTTGCCTGTTTCTTCCTTTCTTCCAACGCTAGCAACCTAGCAGTTATAGTGTCAACACTGCGTAGTGAAGTTAAACGTTGAAGTTTCTGTTGGTAGTGCCGAGCACCGATTACGTCAGCAGTTCCTCCCTCACTTCTCCGCCAACCGCAAAGACCAGTTTAGTCATTTAGATTTTTGTTCATCAGTTCCAGGAGCTGCTTTTGAAGTACGTACATATTAAGAAATAGCACACTAGTTGCGTTAAAAATTGTTTTTTAACGCAACTGATGTATTATTCCTCCACATCGGATGTAATGTTACTCCATTCACAACGCAACGCTACCCCCCCCCCCTCGCCGCCCACAGTGCAATAGAATTTCTTCACTGCGCCATTTATACTCGCTTCACACAGTAAAAGAGAGAGACTGGACGTGATGAAAGCTCAAAAAGTAGAAAGACTCCATCACGCACTGAAATTAAAATTATGTTCTACTACAATTTCAAAATAACAACTACAAATATTTATCGAAAACTGCGAAAAAATACAATATAAAGTAAAAATGTCGGCACTCGTTGTTGCCATTCGATATCGTTATATCGATGTAATGGAGAGGAAGGTATTGCATGCATTTATTGATACTTTTTGGAAAAGACATCGATATTTTATCAACAGGCCTAGTTGTAACCTACAACAAATCTCGTACTTTAACCGGCAGGAGGAAGAATACGCTGTAAATTTTAATCCTAGTGACAGGACACGGGGAGAGGATCTTAAAAAACTCGCTAGGAAATTACCTGATCCGTTAAGAGCTGTTCTTCCAGAGGTACATGATCTTTTTGTTAAAGGGACTGATGAAGCAGTACAACTGTTGTGGTTCCAGGTGAGAGTACAGGAGCAAGCCGATGTTCTACAAGTTGCTTGTAGTTTGGTTCTACAGGTTATTTTTCCCTTGACATTATGTCTTCTAAGTAAGGTAGTGTCTGAAGCCTTGGAAAAAGATTTTATTTACGTGTATTGGGGACCATAGGAGGGAGTGCAGGCAGAGGATGAGCCCTTGGACGAATGTGCCAACAGCGTCATAATTGCCGTTTCTGTTTTCTTTCTTCTTTTTTTTCATTTTATTTATTTATTTTTTTCATTGAGCGGTCAGAAATGGGAGCAGTAGGAAGTATTGTGAGGGAAATGCGCCCAGAAGTTAGATCTAGAATTTTATTTGGTGATAAACCGTAGTCCTTTGCTGATCTTGATGACTTTCTCATTAGTATTAAAAATATTCGTTACGGAGATGAAAAGTGGTGTCAGCAGTTTCGTTTGACTTGTGCTACAGATACGAGCGCCCTCATTGTGCTTAGCCTCCGTAAGCGTTTAGGTGCACTACAGTTCGTTGTTTCTTATGTAAGTGAGATCTTTTATTATCAGTCTGTCAGTCGGCTGGTACTAATTATCGTATGTCTCGTGGTTTTTTAACATTTTGCTTATGATGCGAAGTTTTCTTGCTCAGCATACCTTTTCATTTTGCACGGTACATTTTAACTGCTTGACAGTATTGTGTGAAAATTTTAACGATGGTGTGTTTATAATCCGCTTATTACTGTACAATTATTGTTATTAGTCTGCTGTTAATTGTGATACAACGCCGTGGTAATAACTAAATTCTTATTGTGTACCCTAGTTTTGTAGGACTCTAACGGATAGGGTTTGCTTGACAATTGCTTTCCGATGTAAGCTTAACGGCATAATCTACTGGGGATGTCAAATTAATTTGCCGAAACTAGTCAGAAAGTTAATTTAATAAAAATTAATGCAGCTGACGACTGATTGTTTCTGTTCTTAAAACGTGGTTCATAGCTGCTGATTGATAGCCATGAATAAAATTTTAAAACTGTAATTATTAAGACTGAATGCAGAAGCAATAAGAAAGGAAACGTCTCAATTGCTCCGTGACGGACTACGTGGTATGTAGGACCATGAGATATGGAAAACTGAACAAAGAGGAGCTTTATATGAATTGGAAAATCCTAAAGACATATAAATTAGCGAGAATATGATGCAGCCCATATGCCTATCATAAAGATGAACGAGTGAAATACCGTTGCTCTAACAATGACATGGACTCTTTGTGTAACGGAGGCTAAGTCTGAACACAAGCGAAGGTACATTTAATAATCTGAACATTGCAAACAGTTCATTATACCAAGCTGATAAATGCATGACGCAACCTCTTCTTAATTTTCGTACTTCTTTGCCGGAGAATGGCCAACAGACAGTAACATCTACTCCCGAATAAGATGCGACATTAGTCGTCCATAATGCCGCACTTGGAACTTGTGAGATGAGATGTGTGCAGAAGCGTTGTGCAGAACAGAGTCGACCAGAACAGAACATAATGCTTTGTCCGCCGTTCTTGAGGGCTCTCAGACGCGTGAAACAGCCTTCGGAGGGCCCTCATTAACCCGCACACACTGTTTCCAAAGTTACAGACATATCTACCTTCGACCAGTCAAAGACGATGGTACATTAAGCAACTGGTAGGTGTGGTATAGAATATCTCTAAAACAGACTTGCGACTCAGAACTCGCGTAAGACTGAATAACTTGAAAAACGATATTTTAGCGAACGACTTCCGATTGTCTTAACCGTCCTCCGAGCACTCCTTTTGGGTGTTACAATTTTTTCAAACAGTAATGTATAGATGCCGTAAAGTTATTTTATCTTCTCCATTCATTTTATTCTGTATTTTGGTGACGTTCCATTTCTTCCCTTCTGTCTATTTCTTTGTATTATAGTTTGCAAAGCGCTTCCAAGTTGAGTGCTTTAGATTCATTTTTCATCTGTACAACATCCACAAAACAGAATTTCAGGTATCCTTTGCCATGCTAGGACATTAATTCCGTAAGCTAAACAATCCTACAAAGAAATTTATGACAGGCTTACCTGATATCCAAGCAACAACTGCAAGCAACAGTCTACTGTATGTATGTTTGTGTGTGTGTGTGTGTGTGTGTGTGTGTGTGTTTGGCAAGTAGCGAGCCAGGAGGGCAGGCCGAGCGTTACGTTAAGCCAATCAGATGCCGCTGCAGGTGCGGCCTCACCTAATACCTGATAATCCCGCACGGGCCAAGTTAATGTCCGGCAGGCTCGCCGCTGTGCTTCGTAGATGGGCTCAGCCAAAGGATAGCTCCGGGCTAGAGCACGGGGTCGATGACTGCCCTCCACGCTCCGGTTGCTCCTTCTACCTCTCGCTGATGCATGCTGTGTAACACGCTATCTTTCCACATCATCTGCGTTAGTGACAGAACTTGTGTGTTAGACGTAGTCGATTTCTCTTTTGCGGCGACTAGAAACATTATACCTGAGTACCACGTGCATTGCCCCTAAGGCGTTTATTTTTCCTTGAATTTAAATTTAACGCTATGGTTCTAAAAGCAGGAATTTTTTCGGAGCATTATACGAGGCAGCTGTTTATATTATCATGCTGAAATTGCCGTTTGAGGTCGCTAAAGAATAAGATATTGCAGTTAATGGTTAAAGAAGTATACATCAGTTTTAATGAGTAATTATATTTATTCGTGACCTCTGAGTCAGAACTGAAGAGGAAAACAGCCAAAGATTTATCTGTTGTTATTGTTTTGATTTTTGGTGAACGCTGTAGTATTCAGCTGCATTTTGACTATTCAACGTGTTTGACATTTAACTGCATAATTCGTTTCTATGAGGCTAATCCAATTATACACAACGTACACGATTAGGGATGGAATTTATTGATTATGAAGAGGCGGGCAGTGTACTAGTCACAAATTCCAGATGCACTCTGTGAGGGCTTTGGCTTGTATAGCAGCAATGCTTTAGTGGCTCAAACTAAGAGGGTTGCACAGAAAGTAATGCACCGCATTTTTTTTTCTCAGCCGAAAACAATGGTACGAATAGGACACGTTACGATGAAGTCTCCTGAGTGAGCGTACCAAGTTTTCGTCATTTCCGACAGATAATGTAGCTGCAGGACAGTTTCAAAATGGCGTCTGTAGATGCCTTCCTTTAGAAGCAACTTGCCGTCATTGAACTTCTCACTCCAGAGAAAGAAACTGTTGGGAATACACACGAACACTTGTGCGAAGTCTGTGGAGCTTCTGCTATCGACAGGAGTACAGTTAGTGGCTGGGCACGGAGGGTGAGGTCATCAGAAGGCAATTCGGAAGAGCTCCACAATTTGCAGCGGTCGGTGGGACCATCCACGCTTGTCACATGTGACATGTTGCAGAGAGCTGATGTTGTCATTCGCGAGGACAGACGCGTTACGACTCGAGAGACATTTTGAGGACGATGAGGAGGTGATTCGCGCACTAAAGCACTGGCTTCGCCACCAGGACAAGGATTGGTATCGACAGGGCATACACGCCCTTATTTCACGCTGGAGGAAAGCCATAGGACGGGATGGAGTTTACGTGGAAAAATAGGGTGTGTAGATAAAACACCTTTTTTAGTGTGTGTATTTCTCATCGTGTTCAATAAAGAATTGTAGAAGATAAAGAAATGCAGTGCACTACTTTGTGGGCAACCGGTGTATTATGACTTTCTTACGAAACGTTAGGACTGTTCACGCCTGTCCCATGTAATGATTATAGTGTTACATTAATTAATGGTGGACGTAGCCTTTCAGTCACACATGGATCCACCGCAGGAGTGAGGACGCATTTCTTTTAAGCTGTGACAATCATCTTTCGTGTTTGTTGTTGCTATCAAGATGGCGGTCCTTTTCCATTCGGATATCGAAAACTGCACCCAATGAAATTGGGATCCACCCAAAATTCTGGGAAATTTGCGCCCGTTATTCCTGGAAACTCCTTGCTCACTAAGTCACTGCCTACATCCACCCCAAGCGTCCTCGTCCGACAGAAGCAACCCTATGCCTGCAGTGAGGTTCTGTCCCGCACAGTCCTAGCCGCATCGACCCCATCATGCGAACGACCAGCAACTCAAACATGTTGCTGCCGGAAGAAAAGCGCCACCCATGGTCGACATTGCCTTCTTTACATACACGTGCTGCACGGATTGTAGTTTTTTTAACGTTTAAATCACGGTTTGCCATCATTTTTGATGTATAGTCTATCATACTGAATATCGTTATTCACTATCATCTTAATTTTTCTTTATTTGTCATTACGTAAGCTATTTTATGATACACACTCTGTCCTTTAAGAATATTACTTCATTATACACAATTTTGTAATGAAGATATATCTTCCATTCTCTAAAACTGCGTATGTACCATATGCTGATCCAGGGGTATGAGCTCCATTTTGTGTTATGTTTATTTTACATATGCTTGGTCTAGCAGAAGAGATACGTTTTATAAATTCCATATCTGTTATTTAGTTTTATATTTTCCATTGTAACCTCTGAATAGTCAGCTAACAGTAAACATTTTGTGACCGCACCCGACGCAAAAAAATATGTTATCGTCACTTCTGATTGGAAGAAATTTAGCCCTACTGTTAATTTTCGAGCATCTGCAATTCTCTTCATCAGAACACCTCTAAGGGCCTTCGACTCTTCTAAAAACCGGGAAAATCCAGGATATTAGGCAGGGCGGACTCTTGGACCTATCGTTGACCTTATCTGGGCGTGAATTTCACTGGGAGCTGATTTCAATAGGCGCAATTTATCGGACGCCGTCCATTGTAACCCCATAGATATCAACTTTCCTATTCGAAGCTACCGTTTTGGATATGACCAATCAGTTCTCTGTTTAGATAGCAATGGCATTTGACAGAGTCTCTTTGCTGTGGAGGTTTACCCTGATTTTCCATTTTCCAAACTGATCGCTTTTTTTGGAAACAGCTCTGCATGCCCCACTGTTGAACTTTAGCCCTGATGGTTTAACGTTCACCCTATTCCTTGGAGAATAAGCAGCTTTACTTTCGGATATGTTGTCGAAACAACGCCGAATTCCAGCTTAGTGCACAGAGGAAGCCGGACTCAGGTTCAATACTTGTTATAGTGATCTTAGCAAGAAAAACTTACTTCCAAGAGTGTTTATAGGTGCTCGAAAGACGTGTTTTACTGGATGAATTTGCTTAACACGTACTGTAAATTGACTCGATATACAATAAACAGACATTGATGACAGGACTTCCCAAAAATGGCTATTGCAGGCGAAACAAAGCTTTAACGTATAACTGAAACACAGATTGTACATTGGGTGGACATCATCATTTAACAGTTACTATTACGGAATTTACAGTTATTTAATGAGCATCGCGCATATTAGAGATTTCATTCATTGCCTTTACCACTGCCCGTGCTCAGCACTGTTGCAGCTCAACCTGGAGCTGTAAATAGGCCAATTCTATTTTGTTAATTAATTATTAATAGAACACGGAAATTCAGAGAACTATTCGCAATTCGACTGTAAAAGGACCAGAGGAAAATGACACTAGTATAAAAAGCACCCTCCGCCAGACACAGTAAATTGACTTGCAGAGAACAGGTGTAGATGTAGATGTTGGCGTAGTGTTGGTATATTTCGGAAGCAACACGAAAACGCGGGCGAATAATAACGGAACCATTTCAACAAGAAAACTATCACGTCATGCATTTACATTTTTAGTCTTTCTGTTACCCAAAAAAAAGTACGTCATTACCAAATCTATCAATTATCACTCAAAAAGAGTTTGAAGACAATATAATTTACCGTGTATCACTTTAATTTTAAAAGGGCGCGTTGCGAAGTTGTTGTCAGCAATTTTGAAGTGAAGGGAACTTAACTGGCTGCATTTAACCATTTAACCTGGAAACTTCATTCCTCTGTCTTCATACAAGCCTTCTTATTACAATATGTCGTGGCAAACCCATACGGCTTCAGTAGCAAATACCTCTATAAACTCAAGGCTATATGTTCCTGAGAAACTTAATCGGGCACTGAGCTGAGGCGTTGTAGACTCACATTTTAGCTGGTTGCAGGATCTGATACCCTGTAGTGTCATCTTCACTATGCTGCACTGATCATGTAATACCAACACACTGAATGCTCTCGTTCTCCTGGGGAACGTGTCTGTCTATGCCGCTCCTATCGAAGTTCCGCCGCATTTTCTACTGTGTTGTGCGTCCATTGTTCACCATGCCCCGGGCCAGGGAAACGTTTCCCTTTGGCCGGTTGACTTCCTCTCATGTCTGCAAACGTTGCTGAATTTATTCTCAAATTTTACGTTGTCCATGAGTTTAACTAAGCACATTTTTAAGGCTTCTGACTTCAAATTGCGACATAGTTTGAGTCATAGGCAAAGCAGGTGGCAGACTTACATTTATTGGCAATATACAGGGAAAATGCAGCTAATTTACAGAGGAGGTGGCTCAAACATGGTTCAAAT
Source organism: Schistocerca cancellata (assembly GCF_023864275.1). Lineage (NCBI taxonomy): Eukaryota > Metazoa > Arthropoda > Insecta > Orthoptera > Acrididae > Schistocerca > Schistocerca cancellata. The sequence goes on along the minus strand of NC_064628.1, from coordinate 442,188,434 downwards.
GGCTCTGAGCACTATGGGACTTAACTTCTGAGGTCATCAGTCCCCTGGAACTTAGAACTACTTAAACCTAACTAACCTAAGGACATCACACACGTCCATGCCCGAGGCAGGATTCCAACCTGCGACCGTAGCGGTCGCGCGGTTCCAGACTGAAGCGCCCAGAACCGCTCGGCCACTCCGACCGGCAGAGGAGGCGGCCTACGAACCATTTCCGCCCCTCAGGATAATGCTCAAGTATATGGGACATTCTCTAAACCGGATTATCAAAAGAAATTTAAATTATAGAAAGAACAGAAACACGAATCGTTGCAGGTTCCTTTTACTCACGGGAAGACGCTACGGAAATTGCATATCCCATAGCTGGCAGATGCTTTAAGGTTAGCGCCCTTTGTCCCACGAAAACGTACGTACAAAGTTTCGGCAATGTGTGTTAAGCAAAGAATCTGGAGATTAGCCTCCTACATACCAATCTCGGAATGATCTCGCAGACAATGTTCGACTAATTACAGCGCACACTGAGGCATTTAAGAAATTATTCTTCCCGCGCTCCATACGTGAATGAAATGGTAATATACTGCAAAATTTGATACTATGGTATGTACGCTTTATCATGCGCTTCTGGGTGGTTTTCAGAGTATGTATTTAGAAGAACAGGTAGAGTTATTTTAGTTTCGTCTAAGACGAAATTAAGAGGTCTTAATAAGTATTACAAACTGACTGTAGGAATATCGTCTATAGTCACAACATTGATGTATATTTTCCTCACTATAAAAAAGATTAAATGAAGCGCAGTCGATTATTGCTAATATGAACACTGATTAATGGAACTAGTCGATTGGTCCCTTGAATCGAGGAAAATCAATGTATTTTGGTAAAACCAATAAATCGATGTCACTGACGCAGCTTGTAATTGAAGGCAGAGGCTGCCTAATGATCAGTAAATCGAATTGTTTTGGTGTTTCACCACTGAACTGTATGTGACACTCAGTTGATTACTGAACAATGCACACGATACTATAGTGCATAATTCATTTGTGCGTATGACTTCAAAGAAGTACAAATGTTTGACTCTCTCAGACAGGGGGTAGGCGATGGAACGTGGACTGAAAAAGAAGAAATGGTCTATCAAAAACTTCCAGGTATTTGCCATCTACGCTAGCGACAATCCTGAAGTTCTGAAGTCATCGAGTAAAACATAAGCGATATCTAGTGCATCCCAAGGAAGTTCATTACACTCTATGGTGTTTCTTATCTATACAGACGATTTAGTAGCCACTCTCCGAGGCCGTTTACATGGTATGCACATGATGCTGTGGTTTACCGTCTAGTAAAGTCTTCAGGAGAGCAAAACCAAATGCAACGTCATTTAGACAAGATATCTGTAGGGTGCAAAGTGTGGCAAATGGCTAAAGAATAATAAGTGTGAGGTCATTTAAATGAGTACGATACTAAACAATTAAAATTGGAACGATCATACAGAAAATGTAGTGGGAAGCCGAACAAAAGACTGCGTCTCATTGGCAGAACAGTTAGGAAGTGTAATATACCTACTAAAGAAATTGTGTACACTACGCCTGTCCAACCCCAACTGGCGTGTTACTGTGCAGCATGAAATCTTTGCCAGATGGGATGGCGGAGGACGTCGACGAAGTTCAAGAACTGACAGTTCGTTTTGTACGATGGAGAAACAGAGGAGAGAATGTTACGGATATTATACGCGAGATCGGGTGGCATTCATTAGAACAAAGGCGTTTTACGTTGCAGTGAAATAATTTCATGAAATTTTTATCAGCAACTTTCTCCTCCAAATACGAAAATATTTTGTTAAATCCCACCTACATAAGATGCAATGACCATTATCATAAAATAAGAGAACTCAGCATGAACACATAAAGATTTAAGTATTTGTTTTTCACGCGCGCTATTCGATAGTCGAATGTTAGATAAACAGTCTGAAGGTGGTTCGATGAACTTCTTGCCAGGCAGTTAAACGTGAATTGCAGATAAGTTGTGTAGATGCAGATCTAAATTTAGATTGCTGAAAAGGTATGATATGGAGGCAGGTAGTGGACCCAGAAAGGCGAGTTCCTGCGTCGAAGAATTATTGTTGAAATGGCTTAGTTGTCAATGTAGACGAAAAGACACACCTTTAGGAAGTTATTGGCTTAAAGGAGAGGTTAAGTCATTCGTCGTTAGTCTGGACACAATAGAAAATGTACTTGACCAAGAACACTAGAGGTCACTGAATCAGGAATAGGGCACTTCATTTCAAAATAAATTTTATGCATTATTTTTACAAAGCCGTATGAAGTTCTTCAAAACGTGAAAAGACATTAAAAATAATAAGACGTGAAACTTTTAGTTCTGGTTGTTGCTTTGAGCATTCTTTTGCAAACAAATATAGATGTTACTGAAATTACGAAAGTTAATAAATACACTGGTGTCCGAAATTAAAACAACAACCGGAAATTTTGCAAGGTTGCGTTTACTCTGCCACAAAACAGTATAATCAGGTGCTAGCAAAATAGAAACAATATAAAGAATACAGAACGTAAATAACTGCATCATGGATAGCAGCGGTAGACAAAAATATTCTTCTTTTTTTTCAACTTAACGGATTTTCACACACATTCCGACAACTGGTTAATGCCCACAGTATGAGGTGTGACCACCTCTGGCAGCAATACAGGTCTGTCAAACGACGGGGCGTGCTCTGAAAAAGGTCATCAATCTCACGCTGAGGCAATGACGCCCATTCTTCCTGCGGCGCTGCTCGCTAGTCTTGGGGAGTGGTTGGTGTATGCTGACATGATGCAACCCTTGTCCATAGTGCGTCCCAGACGTGTTTAGCGAATTCAAATCGGAAGAGCGAGCAGGCCGCGCCATGCGTGCAATATCTTACGTTTCCAGGCAAACATCAACCACACATGCTATATGAAGTCGGGCATTATCGTCCAGCAATACGAGGGCTGCGACCACAGCACCTAGCAACAGCAGCAGGTGAGATCCCAAGATCTCGTCACGATACTTGATAGCATTTAAACCTTGCCGATTTAATCGTACAATTTCATCTGAGGTGTCTAATTACCAATATAATCCCTGCCCACACCATAAGGAATCAACCTATACATCGGTCTCTTTCCACACGGTTGTATCGTTCCATATTCGAATCCGTCGAGAGTCACTGTCCAGAACAAGTAGAGAGTCTTCTGCGAATAGAACATTGGCCCACTGTTCCACCGTCCAGGTGGCATGTTGACGGCTTCACTCTAGACGTTCTCTTCTGTCAAGACGCATCAGAGGTACGAATACAGCAGATCTCCCGCAATAAAGGCCACTCCGCCGAAGCTTTCTGTACATAGTTTGCTTCGTACAACACGTCCACTGGATTTTGCGAGGTCAGATGCTAGTTGCTGAGCAGTACTAAGGTGGTACCGTCGTGCCCTTGCAGCCAAATAACGGTTCTCTCCTTCTGTTGTCACGCATGGTCGGCCCCGCCCTTGCCTTCGGGATGGTTTTGATCTCCATAAACTGTCGCCACATCCGAAAACAACAAAACGATTCACTTTAAGCCATCAGTTTGCGACTGTACTGCTTCCGTTTCTCTCATGGCCCTACACCGCAGTGAGCCTGGTAGGCGTCTCCTCTGCGCCACACTGCACCGTCTGTGACTGTGTATACAGCGACTATGGATTTGGGACAACCCGGTAAACTCTATTCCGTTTGATAGATGCCCTGATATCGTTGGCGTGGTTATTCGTTGACCAGAACGGTATCGTCCTTGCAGTACACGATCGTGCGGACATTTTTTGACAGGTTGTATGATTATATTGTGAAATAGGCACAGAACGGGAAAATAAGGCTTTGTTGCCTTAATTTTTGACACCAGTGTATTTGTAGGGGATATCCTTATTACGACTCTTCCTTGATTCTATCGTTTTCAGTTAAGCTTACATTAACCTTTTCTTTGGTGTGGGCGTGTAAGCACGTCCTGTTACACGTGAATACGCGCACCGCTCGGATTTTCCTATAGTGTTATGGACGTCTGGATGACTCTTGAGTCGCCGACATCTCGCTGCTGTGAAAAACCTACTTCCACTTCACGGTGAAAAAAAAAAAAAGTTTCGAATATTTATCATACAACATATGCGCTTCATTGCGTGCTATCACTCAGAGGAAACCTCGTTTCGATATCTTGAATTGTTTGAGATATGATGAATGTTATGATCAGACGATAAGCCATACACGAGGACATATGTGGGCACGTCATGGGCGACTGTTCTTCGCATAAAAAACACAATAAATCGAGAACAGAATGAGAGACCCGCTGCTCTTAGTATTCAATAAACTTTCTATAAGTGGTGTACATTTCATTTCATGGAATGTACGAGTAAAAATCAGCCATGCGCCAAGTTTACGCGTTTTGATGTACGGAAAATCTTTAAAATTTTCCTCAGTGTTTTACATAATTTGATGCAGCACAGTATTTCGGCATATAACGAAATGAAATCAGTCCTTTATAAAGCGAAGATGTCAGACTGTAAGATGTACAAAAATCAAGTTTTTTCACCAAATAATTTTCTTAAAAACATCTAATTATTTCATAGCTGCTAGCAAGTCGTAGCAGCTGGACACGTCGCACACGACCGTCTGTAGCAAATATAAACCAATAACTCGAGGATGAAAGGAGATACCGTTCTGCTCTGAATTTTAAATAAAATTCCGATATCTCATCTTTATTTCATTCACTGCAATGAATAAGCTACAATCGAACATACAAAATTTTTACGCATTGAATTTTTATTGATTCAGTGCAGTAAGTGTAACTGATAGCGCAAACAAATTCACTTCTTTACCGAGTGAAGATATGAGACTGTAAGAAGTGCAAAAATCTAATTTTTTCACCTAATAATTTTCGAAAAGTCAGATGATAAGTATTTCATATCGACCAGAGCGTCATCTCTCAGCACAAGCAATTTTTTGGCTCTGAGCACTGTGGGACTTAACGTCTGACGTCATCAGTCCCCTAGAACTTAGAACTACTTAAACCTAACTAACCTAAGGAGATCACACACATCCATGCCCGAGGCAGGATTCGGACCTGCGACCGTAACGGCCGCGAGGTTCCAGACTGTAGCGCCTAGAACCACTCGGCCACACAGGCCGGGAGCAATGTTCTAATTAATTTGATGCAGCGCAGTAAATAAGACGCATAACGAAAAGATATTCACTTCTTTATTGAGTGAATATATCAGACTGTAAGATGTGTAAAAATCAAATTATTTCACCTATTAGTTTCCGAAAAATCGGATGAAAAATATCTCATTTCGGTTGGGATGCCATTTGTCAGCGCTGGCACCAGCATTTGCAAGCAGTACAGCCATAACAAAAGCAGTCTCAGGTCGTCTGTAGCAGTTAAATCAGACAATCTTTCATTCCAATATTTTCTGAGGACCTCTGACGTTTGATTCACCTAGTCGACTTTCTAGTAAATTGATTATCACAGTTATGATTTTATGCTGTGTAGAATAGTGCGACCGTACTTTTCACGTGATTTGAATTTTTTTGTATCTCCATTATCTACCGTGTCCATGGCGTACGGCGAGGAAGCAACAGGGGCAGGTAGGTGGAGAAAGCGCCCACTGTCCAAGGCGCAGCCGGCCGCTGACGGCGGGGTTCGGCGGGCTGCCGTCCGGCAGGCGCTGGCCGTCTTGGCTCCCCTCGAGCCCTGCCCCGGCCTGCGCGCAGCAGCGCGGCGCCTAGCCGCCTGCGCTGGCTGGCTGGCTAATACCCCGGCGCTCCCGAGATAATTGGCCGGGCTTTGGCCGGATTTGACTCCGTCCAAGTCCCGCCAGGCGGGCCCGCCGAATATTAGGCCCGATAGAGGCGCAGCGCGGCGGCGGCGTAGCGCGGCGCGGCAACGGCGCCGGCTCCCAAACTTTGTTGAATAACTTGTTAAGCTTAATTAACCCCCACTCTTAATTAACAAAACACTGACGCAGACGTATCCGAGTGTAAGTGCGGCGGCTTCCGGCGCCCCAGGGCTGCACAAACAGCTGCGCCGCGAGGCGTGCGTCGGGACTGGTGCGCCTTGTCGATCGTCGGATGGAGAAGAGTATTATTCTTCGATTTACACGATTTCCCGTCAGATTTGTACACTACCGCGTCAACGTTTGACGCAACCCACTAACGGAAGTAATTCGATCTAAAAGCTAAATTTAGTAAGCTAACAATATACATTTTGTGTGCGGGAGTCTCAAATCAAAAAGACGCTCTAACAATACCACCATCTGCAAAGTGTGTTAGAAATCAGATTAATAATGTTGCTCACGCAGCATACGTTCGCTTTATCGAGCAACAACAAAGTTATTGACTGTGGATGGTATCGTCAGAATGGAAATAATGAAGTCACTGTAAAAAAGTCATTAATTTTGGCACTTATCTTGAATGGATTCCCACGTAGATTTCGTCGAAGTTGTTATGGCTCATCTTGTTGATTCTAGGGTGATTTTAGCAATATTTGAAGACCTAACAAATGCGTTTTTCAGGAAATTCTTAATGATCAAACAATCCCAGATCAGAACAATGGTAAGATAGAAATAATTTTTGACTTGGTGTTCACGATCCACCTTTTTATTACACTTCTTGTAAATTCACATATACTTCTTCTTAATTGTTACATCATCAAGAAAACAGTTTTGTATCAATCTTCATATATTTAATTTCCATTTTAACCAAACACAAAACTTGACTGTTCTTTTACAAAGCGAAATAACAACTTAACTTCTGCAAAGTGAAACAAAGACTGCTCTGTGCGCATTCGCGCCAAAACGGTTAGAAGTAAGTCAAAGATTATGACAGTCTCACAGAAATGAATACACACAAGAACCATATCACTGTAATATATGGATACATCGGAGTATCTATACATTAATAAAACCAAATGTGAATATTGTCACAAGAATATGTCTTTTACTTCGCAAAAAAGTAGTACGATATTACTCGTATCAAGAACTGGGGTTGGAGTGCCGTAATGGTCACGTAAATAAAGAACCATTACAACGCCCACAGTGAGAAGAAATACAATCTGACTGAAAACTTATCTGCTTGCAAACTGCGTGGTAGAACTGAAAAAATTTGACGGCTGTTTTGACCATTGTCTCCTGGTAGAATCTGACAGTTGTCAAGACAGACATTTGCGTCAACAGTCTTCTAAAAGAAAATCATATTTAACAAATATAGATGTTCCCAAGCCCAATGATCGTTCCCCATTCATCGCACATCAAAACGTAATGTCTCCTTAGCAATGAGGTTCAAATGGCTCTGAGCACTTTGGGACTTAACATCTGAGGTCATCAGTCCCCTAGAACTTAGAACTACTTAAACCTAACTAACGTAAGGACATCACACACATCCACGCCCGAGGCAGGATTCGAACCTGCGACCGTAGCGGCCGCGCGGTTCCAGACTGTAGCGCCTAGAACAGCTCCGGGTGGCCTAGCAATGAGGATCACTTTTCTTTACATTTCCTGGGATAAGACGATAAAGGATTCCATAGTAAATTAGTTCGGTGGACATCTCTTAATGCTCGAAAGCAATAAAAAATTATTAAAGAGAATTAATTTTAAATTCGTTTTTAGTAAGTGACCAGTCCTCTGAGGGATGTGATTAAGCTCGCCACAAATTCCTTTCTTGTGTTAACTCCTTCATCTCACAGGATAACTTGTACCCTACGAACTCAGTTATTTCTTGGATTTCAGAGTTTTTCGTCCTCTGCAGTTTTTACCTTTCTCATCATCCACGAAAGTTATTGGTTCAAATGGATCTGAGCACTATTGGGCTTAACTTCTTAGGTCATCAGTCCCCTAGAACTTAGAACTACTTAAACCTAACTAACCTAAGGACATCACACACATCCATGCCCGAGGCAGGATTCGAACCTGCGACCGTAGCGGTCACGCGGTTCCAGACTGAAGCGCCTAGAACCGCACGGCCACACCGGCCGGCACGAAAGTTATTACCTGATGTCTTGACCCATACACTATTCGTCCAAGAAGTTGCGGCAAAGATATGATTCATGGATTATAAGTGGCGTCAGCGCTGCAACTATGGTTCCACCTTGAACTAACTGTAAATAACAAACGTGCACTCGACCAATCAATAGTGAGCAGGCAGTGTTACGTAGTGGACTTGCGACAGCAGTGTGTCAACGTTGTTGCGTCACAAACTACAAAGCTTCAATGATGTAAACAATTGCAATTCAGGTCTTCTAGACACTCTCCTGGATGTTTTGTAGAAGAGTAAAGTGTATGCAAATTCTTTTCCGCATACCTTGACTCCCGAACAAAACACAACGACCAGCGGATGCTTGCCGCTACTTCACTGAAATGGGAAACACGTACAATTATTTTCTGGAAAAAAAGTCTTCACGGGTGACGAGACTTGCTGTTAGCAATACGAACCTACTACAAAGCTGCAATGTGAGGAATGGGTTTCTGATTGTTCGTCAAGACCAAATGAGGTAAGAATACGACACACGAGTAGTACAAATTGCAAAATTAGGACTTTCCTGACGGTTTCACATGGTTTTATAAACCTGACGCGGGCTGTACTTAAGTGCGGAGAGATTACATAGATAAAAATCTAAATAAAAGACCAAATAAATAAATTATCTCGATTAGTGTATGTCCGCTGCAGTCATAGTTGGGTCAATATGGGAACGCTTAGGTGTCACCCACTGCGAAGCCCCATGTTTATAAACGTGCGCTAAACGATGTGCTCCGAAAAATCTGTGTTTGTATCTGCTTTGTACTCTGTAGTAAGACCTGCCACAGATCACCACCTATTCTGTGGTCAAATCTCCGGCGTCCACCTTCTGTGATTAGTGGACGTCCAACACCTTGTCACTTTCTCTTGGTTTCACCATCCTTCAAACACTTTCCATAGATTATCGTCACAGTAGCACGCCAACAAAACATGGTTCAAATGGCTGTAAGCACTATGGGACTTAACATCTGAAGTCATCAGTCTCCTAGACTTAGAACTACTTAAACCTAACTAACCTAAGGACATCAAACACATCCATGCTCGAGGTAGGATTCGAACCCGCCATCGTAGCAGCAGCGCCGTTCCGGAGTGAAGTGCCTAGAAGCGCTAGGCCACAGCGGCCGGCAGCACGCAAACAGCTGACCAACTTCGCTGTTTTGAAGTTTCCTGTTGCCAGGTCATAATAAACTGCATTTTGTCAGTCACTTATGTCAGGAGATTTCTCCAATCCCAGAATGGGCAGTGGTCATATTTTCAATCATCTGTGTGTATACAGAGAGTACAACAAAACGTGCACGAAATTTTAGGTTGTTTGGAGGGGGGAAAAATATTTACTTGATACATTGTGCTTGCCTGCAGATTGCTGTCATCAAACTGTGCAGACAACATAGTTACAGACAAAGAGGCAACCACAATCACTGGGCTGCTATCTCAAATAAGCTGGAGCACACAGAAAATGTAGCGAGTAAGAACTATCTAGTACCCCTCCAACAAAATACGAGCATTAATATTGAGAGTCGAAGAAGACCTCTGTTTGCAGAAGGCCAGAGTACATTAGATTGTAGGCTAATGAGGCAAGACGTGTTGATGTTGTGGTCTTCAGTCCTGAGACTGGTTTGATGCAGCTCTCCATGCTACTCTATCCTGTGCAAGCTTCTTCATCTCCCAGTACCTACTGCAACCTACATCCTTCTGAATCTGCTTCGTGTATTCATCTCTTGGTCTCCCCCTACGATTTTTACCCTCCACGCTGCCCTCCAGTACTAAATTGGTGATCCCTTGATGCCTCAGAACATGTCCTACCAGCCGATCCCATCTTCTGGTCAAGTTGTGCCACAAACTTCTCTTCTCCCCAATCCTATTCAATACTTCCTCATTAGTTATGTGATCTAGCCATCTAATCTTCAGACTATATAGCACAAAAAGTGAACAGCATCAAAATTTGCTGCCGAGAGCAGTTAACATATAGTCAACTGATGTATCCTGACAAGTTGGCGGAGGCAGAGTACCGTTTTTCCGAGAGTTACGCAATGGAATACGAAATGCACCAGGATTTTAGCATAAACGTCGAAATATTGGGGCGTCGTCGTTGGCGAGGACATCAAAACACGCACTGGAGACAATCTTACAAACTGAGACTGGGGCCACAGCATCTCCAAGGCATGGGAACCAGCAACCAGCACGAGGTCTAGTTAAGATGATAATCACCAAATGCAAGAACTAGTGGCCAGGGCAGTCAGAGAACCTAAACTCACGATGCCGTAGACAGGGTGCCTCACCGGACGTCGCTGACCACAGATTCCTACGCAAACACTTGAGAATTTTCCCGTCTCCTGCTCCCTCCATGTGCAAGAACAAATGACTAGGCCACTACATCCACCATTTACAAGCTTCTATAGCCATAATCCACAGGCCTTTGCTTAGACTCGTAATTGCAAGTGAAACACTGTAGAAAAACTGAAATTTCATGTACTAAACATTATGACGCAGCTTCGGGTGTGGGAATCTGCCCACAAACCCCTGATTCAATCAAATTTGCCATTGAAAAAGCAGGCCTCACAAATATCAGCCCAGTGTGGTTCACAAACGCCTAGTTCCAATAAGAGCGAAGATACTGGAAAAAACGTGTTTTTTTCCAGTCTCTGGCATATAGACTGCCCTGCACAATGGGTATGTTGTTTAGGAGTAGTATCAGCCAGGTAAATTAACCTACTTTGCCGGGCAGCCTGCATGTCAATGGCAAGGTCTTCTGGCCCACAACATGTAGGCTGCCTTGCATGACAGGCATGTTGTGTTGCATTAGTATTAGCCTGCTTTATCGACATGCTTTGCATGGTCTCCTGTACATCAGAGGCAAATAAATGGTTTTTGTGCCTGTAATGTATAACCCACCCTCCATGAAAAGTGGATTGTGGGAATAGTATGAGCCTGTTTTATCTGTATTGCAGGGGAAACGCATGCCTATGTGAATGGCTGGACACAAGTGTCACCAATGCATCTCACACCTGCTCAATTGAATTTAAGACAGGGAAACGGACAGGTCAGTCCATTTGCCAAATATCCCTTCACTCCCATAGCTCCTCTACCTGCGCTGATCAATGCATACAGTGTCATCAGTCAAAATGAAGTGAGGGCTGAACGCCCCACTGAAAAGCTGTGCATGGGGAAGCAGCAGAAAGTCACAATAACGCTTACTTGTTCAAAGACTCAGAGCCAGTTTGCCCATGCAACATTAGGCATAGCTACACTAACTCGTGGACCAACAAAACTATCACGTTCGCCATTGCGTCAGCAGAACACATACTGCTCGTTGGGCCAACAGAGAATTCATTCAGTCGTTGCTCTAACCAAGAGCGTGAGACTCCGTTCCTTGTAGTGCTGTTGAACGTGGTTGCAATTGCACCTGCTGTGTGACGTGAGCTACTTCTTGTCTGTTGACAAAGTAACGGTCATGTACTGCTGTAGCTGACAGTGGTTGACCCCCTCCTCTGCGTCGGACAGCAGTCCCTGTGGTTAGGAACGCTCTCCATGCACTTGAAACAACGCAGTAAGGGATATCCAATTCCTGGGATGCACTCGTCACACTTGATCCTTCTTCCAATTCCCAGTTATTCTTCACAGTGAGAAGTCATACAAATATTGTCTCCGGACCATGTTGTAATGAGGAACATCACTGTAGTGCATCGTAACTGATCGCTGACTGACACACACTGTCTGTTCCCGATCTTTCAGCTGCCCCGTGTCACGGGGCCAGCCCTATTTGACGCTAGAGTCACGTTGACCTCGGGCTACTTGACGGTTGGGAGATCTCTGGCTAGATGGTCCCAAACATTCATTCATTTCCACCAAGTACTTAATATAGTGTGTTTGTTTATCTATCTCGTCCTCAAGTTTTCAGAACTACTAATTGACTAGCTGCAATGTCATAATAAATTCCCTTTCTGGTAAGTCGTGAGGCATTGCGCAAAGGAAATGCAGATGTTCAACCAGACGGGAACTGATTCTAAGAGAGAGCTTACTCTTCCCACACAACACCTAGCTCTACTTTCTACAGTCAACGTAGCGGTTCTGATGTGCACAATTTTGAACAAGCTAATCAGTTACGCTGACAGACGCTGGTTTCCTCTAATGGTCAGAATCACATTCTGGCGCCTCCCCAGAGTAGCCTATTCATGTATAACGTCCTTCAGACTTCACCCAAATAGCTCACTGACAAAGGAAAGCGCCATATTTGTGGAAAGTAATAAGATATGAATTAAATGCCACTAGAATGAGAAAAAATTACGGACAACATCTCTATATCAGAGCATCACATACTGTCGATTTGGTATCTCTTACGTATCCTCACACACAAGTGATGTAACGAATAAAGTTGAAGTAAAATTAATTCATTTAGTAATATCATTCCTAGTCTCAAATACTTTTTAATATTTAATTAAAATTGCTCTGATGTGCCCATAATGGTTTGTCAACCCTAGAATGCCTCTTTCATTTATCTATTTAGTAACACATTTCATTTCTTCATCTTTCAACTATTATCAAACAATAATCTTATTTTACTGATGAAGTACGCAGCCAACCAGTTGCTGGAATTTATTTGTCTCTAGACTTGACCAAGTTGTCGACACAGTTAAGGGTTAAAGGGTTTTTCTTCAGGAGAAAATTTCGGCGGTATCGAAACTCGACTCAAGCCTAACAATAAGTAACTTCAGGCAACCGACTGGCTGTGCACTTTATTACTTGTAAACTTTCTCATACTTGCTGCTGACACTCATTTCCGTTCTCATTAACTGCATTCAAACATGGATATGTAAACATTTTAAAGAATCATTCTATTGTGAATGTTGATTGCAAATATATATGTACAATCACCACATGTGAAACTTCCTGCCAAGATTAAAACTGTGTGTCGGTCCGAGACTCGAACTCGGGACCTTTGCATTTCGCGAGCAAGTGTTCTACCATCTGAGCCACCCACGCACGACTCACGACCCGTCCTCACAGCTTCAATTCTGCCGGTACCTGGTCTCCTACCTTCCAAACTAGACAGAAGCTGTTTTGCGAACCTTGCAGAACTACCACTCCTGGAAGAAAGGAGTGCTAGATCTGAAAAGTTCGCAGAAGAGCTTCTGTGAAGTTTGGAAGCTACGAGGCGACGTACTAGCAGAATCGAAGCTGTGAGGACGGGTCGTGAGTCGTGCTTGGGTAGCTCAGATGGTAGAACACTTGCTCGCGAAAGGCAAAAGTCCCCATTTCGAGTCTCGGTCCGGCACACCGTTTTCATCTGTCAGGAAGTCTCATATCAGCGCACACTCCGCTGCATTGTGAAAATCTCATTCTAATCACCAGATGTGTTCACTGTTATCAGTTACTAAATCTGAGAGAGGATGAGTCACACTCATTATTCTCCATATTGAAAGGTACAGCTGGCCGGCGTGGCCGAGCGGTTCTAGGCGCTTCAGTCTGGAACCGCGCCACCACTACGGTCGCAGGTTCGAATCCTGCCTCGGGCATGGATGTGTGTGATGTCCTTAGGTTAGTTAGGTTTAAGTAGTACTAAGTTCTAGGGGACTGATGACCTCAGCTGTTAAGTACCATAGTGCTCAGAGCCATTTGAACCATCAAAGGTACAATTTGATGCTGATTTTACACCCATACAACGTGTTTGTGAGATGACAGGAATTACTAGCATCAGCAGACACTGATGGAAGTGTGTACATTGTTAATGCATGTGGTATCTTTGTAGCAGCTCTCCTTCGAATAGTATTTCTCTGGAGTTCAGAACGAGCAGGTAGTTTGGTCATTTAACAGTAAATCTTGTAGTGGAAGTTTAGGGCTTGAAAGCCATGTGCAGCTATTAGGGATAGGAACATCTCGAATCACTTGCTGCGGACGTAATGCTCGGTGCAAGAACATCTCACACCGCTGTGCAGTCAATGTGTTCAGTCGAAGAAGCGAAGAAATGGCCTACCTCAACATACCTGTTAGTTGCGGGCAGTGGGCCCGAGAGAAATCCAGGCCAACCGGCCAATGTGTTACGACAGTGTCGTAAATGCCCTTTGTTAACAAGGACGGCGGCCATAAAAATTCACAGATTTCTATGTTCACCAGAGACCAGAAACCATCGAAGGAGCTGTAAGGTGGTGTCGTCCGTCAGCCTGCAGAGCTTTTTTGAAAGCCTCAGGCCTTCAAAATATTTTAGAAGAAACACAACATCTATGGTGTCTCTGAAATTATCTATGTTAGGATAGGAAAGCACTTATCTTACTTCAAACGGTTCAAAAGGCTCTGAGGGCTATGGAACTTAACTTCTGAGGTCATCAGTCCCCTAGAACTTGGAACTACTTAAACCTAACTAACCTAAGGACATCACACATATCCATACCCGAGGCAGGATTCGAACCTGAGACCGTAGCGATCGCGCGGTTCCAGACTGTAGCGCCTAGAAATGCTCGGCCACCCCGGCCGGCGCACTTTTCTTAGTCCAGGCAGGGTTCCTGGTTGGATACATGATATGTTCGGGCCCTCCAGATAATGATCTCCATGATAAATATGTTGTTCACATTTGAGCTGTATGGAAACCCAAAGTAACACCCTATGTAAAGTGGCTGCGGGAAAAAACCAGTCGGAGCACAATGTCTCCTTCTCTCTGCGTGGTAATTTGCAAGTCAGGGATTGGCCGCTTCTCCTGAAAAGAGAAGAACATTGTTAGCTTCGATTAGGATTCGCCCATGAGTACAGCAGACAAGTTAGAGGGGAGAGATGGAGCTCATGGAGTCTAGTGACTGGCACGAAATCTTTTTGTGGGTGCTTCCAGGAGTACTTTTGAGGAGTTTATCAATGTTTGGTGGAAAGTGAGGAGAGGAGAAACTGGTCTTCTGATTCAGGCTGTCTGGAGAGAATTCTGGTCTTGACTTCTGGTATGAGTGGGGTGCAGGTGGGACACTTGGCCAGAGCGGGACTTTTCACTAGCACTGGTCCTGACTGGGGAGTCTTTGGTGAGCATTTAGCTGTACCAACAGTTTAGACCTCAGCAGTCACGGGCAACTCGCTGTGCCGAGGGCAGTCTTATTCGTGATAGGTCTGCCACACTTATGTTTGATCTCCTCGTGCGTACTGCTGTATAAGTGAGTCAAATTGGTCCATGGTGTGACCCGCGAATGGGAGTGTTACGCTATGGAATATGCCGAGATTTCAGGGCACCATTAGCGAGTATCTGCGGTATATCTAACAGATCGGCTGCTGCAACTTCGCGTATTTCGTTTCTGCAATAGGGGATTACAGGCGCTGCATATTGCTCCTCTGCAGACTCTGGAGCCGTCACTGCTACGCTACGGTCGCAGGTTCGAATCCTGCCTCGGGCATGGATGTGTGTGTCGTCCTTAGGTTAGTTAGGTTTAAGTAGTTCTAAGTTCTAGAGGACTGATGGCCTCAGAGGTTACGTACCGTAGTGCTCAGAGCCACAGCGCACACACATCGAGAAAGGAGTATTGTTTGCTGCTCTGGCTGGGTAGGGCAAACAGGATCATAATCTCACCACTTCTTCTCAGCTGCATCAAAGTGGTATAACTTCTGTACGGATTAAATCCATCAAGGCCTTTTCAGTGTTAGATAATTTCAGAGTGTTAGACAATTTCAGATTGCGTTTCCATGTTTTGAGCCAGAGTAAATAATTCAATCAGACAAACCATAGTCTTTGCCAACTAGCCACCACCCAGTGGGATTGTTAACTATCCGTTGCACGTTTTTTGCTGCCATCAGATCATGTTTTATTTTTTATCTCGCTTAACAAGTATCTTTTTGTCCTATTTTATAATCAACAAGCTTGTGCCATAACTCTTATAAAAGATCAATCCCGTGTTGATATATAATATTAATCACCCATCAACACTTGACTAAAATAATGACAGGGTATTATTTCATTAATAGTACTTCAGCATTGAAGTTCATTTGGATCATAATATTAGTACGTGAACATAAATGCTGAAGTACCAATTTTTAATATTAATTACATAAGAAGCGAATGATCCTTTTGTAATTCGAAAGGTACTAAGCCGTAGACTTGCACAAACAAAAAGTCATGTGTGTACATAGCTGTTAAAGTCGTTTAAAGAAAGTAGATGCACTCATACACATAACTCTGATGATATCTTCCCTATCACACATTAAAATGTCCAATAAGTGAATATCGAGAAATGAAATGTTCTGCATACCTATCAGCTCCTATGGTAGAAATGACACACGAAAGTACAACGTTTCGTGAAATCACGTTATAGGGATGTTCATGTTTACATGCCCATTTGCAGTAACACATGCATACCAGACAGTTACAATGCGAGGTATGGTAGGTCGACGATGCTGTGTAGACAAAGTGATAGGAGTAATGTGGACATTGATAGTGATAATTCCACTGTTGTTTTGAAAGAAGGAAGGAACATTGGGCTTAAATGTAGCGTCAACATCCTCGACATCGAGTTCATTAGAGATGGAGCAGAAGCTCTGACTGTTTGAAGGATGGGGGAAGGAAATCGTCCATACCCTTTGGAAGGAATCATCCCGGCCTTTGCTTGGAGCTATTTAGAGGAATCTCTGAAACCTTAAGCTGGATGGCCAGATATGGATTTGAGTCATTGTCGTCCAGAATGTGAGTCCAGTGTGGTAACACCTGTGGTACTCGTTTGTTGTTTCGAAAGATGTATTTCTACGTTTACTGAGCAGAATTTCAAATAATTTTGAGAGATGTAATTTTAGTTTGATGAATGTACCTGTAATGTGCATATTTTGGTAAAGCTAAACTTTTCCTATCTGAGGTTACTTTGCTTTATGCAACAGTGTTCTCAATGTATTGCCGTAAGGGAAAGCTGATTTGCCGCCATTGGCACAAGATCTATTTTTCAACCCACTGCATCAAGGAGTCACTCCAAAGAATGTAACAGTAAAAGATAAATCAAAGAAGAATAATTTTAGTGAAATTCGTAGCTACAATACAGCATTTGCTATTGTCAGACGTGAGGCTAAAATTTCAAATAATTTTTCATGGAGTGGATCACTTTTTAAGATGAACGACTTTTTTATTATAGATCAGCGCCCAATGATTTTTACGTATAGTCGTTCACCATCTTATGCACAGTCATTTTTCTATTGTAGGTAAGAACTAGGAATCTGGATTTCAATAAATTCCAATTAATTCCGTTAAAAATTTTTCACTTTCCTTACTTTTTAAATTCAATTGGTTGAATTTCGACCACAGGCGATACTAGTTCTGATAAATGTGACAACCTCTAATGCAGGCTATCAAATGGTTCAAATGGCTCTGAGCACTATGGGACTCAACTGCTGTGGTCATAAGTCCCCTAGAACTTAGAACTACTTAAACCTAACTAACCTAAGGACAGCACACAACACCCAGCCATCACGAGGCAGAGAAAATCCCTGACCCCGCCGGGAATCGAACCCGGGAACCCGGGCGTGGGAAGCGAGAACGCTACCGCACGACCACGAGATGCGGGCTGCAGGCTATCAACAACAGTCAAAGGGCGAAATCAATTGGCAGACGCATGTGGCAGGTAGTCAAGTGGAAGTTTTACTAGTTAAAGTGATTGCTGTTAGGGCAGTAACTCAGATTCGCTTGTCGCATTCCAAAACATACCGAAAGTCCAGTTTAATTTTGCAATTTGACAACCCTGCCAGGGTCCTGAACTAGTGGCACGTTATGCGACCGTCAGATGCAATTTCTGCATCTATTTTCACATGCTGAAATGCAGCTGGTGTACTCAGGTAAATTATTTTCGCATAACCGTATGAATTGCAGCCGCATACTGCAGTGATGACTAGTAAATTTTGTGTGTGTTGCTTGTTTGTATTCTTATTCATTTGTTGTGATTTCTGTGTAGCTTGTGAGCAAAAACATCCATACATGTTATAAAAATGTATATGTGCCCGTGTTTGTGTGTTGTGTATGTGTGTGTGTGTGTGTGTGTGTGTGTGTGTGTGTGTGTGTGTTCCACATCTCCTCCGAAACCACCGGGCCAGTATCAAGTAAACTTGGTACATACATGCCCTATTGTCAAGTGACAATCGATATGAGGGTAAGAACCACCTAAGTATCGAAGGGGGGAGAGTGGGGGTGAAAAAGAAGCATATTCCCAGATTTTGTTCACCCAGTATTTTAAAATGAGAGCATTTAGTGAATTGCAACAGACCTTACACATAATTTCAATCATTTATGAAATTTTTCTCGCTGACAACCACTCCAAAATGGTGAAACGAAAAATGTTTATCGCTTACTACTTTTCTACTGTTCTTGCAGGAAAAGTACCGCATGATTCGTGACTTTATAATTTATTACTTCTTTACTACTAACTACATTTGCAACACACTTGCAGACAGTATGTTCACATACCATTGAAAGTAGGTGCAAGATTATATAATATTTTAGGGGACACGACTTCATAAAGAGTGAGATGCGTGGAAAACTGCCGCATCACTGATGACGTTTCAGTTCATTACTTCCTTGCTATTAACTCTATTAGTAATAATTTTGCAGATAGTATCGACATACGTCGCTGAATATATGTACAATATTATATCTTCGTACGACACATAGTTCAGGAGAAAAGACCGCATAAACCTTAAGCGCTAGGGCAGACGATGCATGGCAGGGATGTGGACGCTTAGCTATGAATAAATACCCGTACAGCCGTTTGTTTCTCTTCTGGTAAGTTTATAAAGCTAACGGCATTACTATTTAACACTAATATTCCGAAAACTCCAATATATTTAGAAACTGATTTAGTGTACATATCTCCGTCTGTAATTTGACCTGTTTATAGTATCCTCGGAGAGGAATAGCTCAACTCCTTGATTCCAGAAAAGAATATCTCTTTGTAATTATCAACCTACAACCATTCAGAGCACGACTGTATGTTTTCAATTTGATTTAAACACTTGGCTGGAAAACATCGTAAATGTACCGGTATTGGTAAATTACACGGAGAAGATAGGATGCCCGAAGCGATCAAGTTAGCCACAAGTTGATCCAGTTTTAAATTAACTAACGTCAGCTGCAGCCAACACAATTTGATGGTAATTAGCTCGCGCATGCATCACCCCGCAGGTCTTTACCTTAAGCAAGCACCACAAGTTTACTGCAAAGAGCATCCGACTTCCAGTAATCAACTGGCGAGATGAGATTTTAACGGTACTGCCATGCTGAACGGGCCTTCTGACCTACTTGGAGAAACAACAGGACAAATGGAAGTATGAAATTATCACGTTAATCTAAAACAAAAGAACGCGATACTTATCCAGCAAGGTGGCACACCAACAAGACAGTGGACTCGTACTCGGGAGGCCGTCGGTTGCGCTCCTTTCCGGCCATCCAGATGCATTCTGTCTTTTCCCTAAACTGGTTTAAGTGGCTGCCGGGATGATTCATTTCAAAAGACACGGCCAGGCATTCGTGGATGGAAACCACAGTCACAGTTAAACTTTATTGACGTGTCCTCCCTTCCCTCCCCCCTCCCTCCGCCCCCCCCCCCATCCCCAATGAAAAGTACCTTCTTTCGTTTTACGCTGGGAAGACGTAGGAGAGGTATTATCATCTGAATATTATGCGAAAAGGCTTGTATCAGTATTTAAGATATATTCAAAGAAAACACAAAACGTTTTGCAATTAGAATACTCGATAATTGTCTATATATACGCTAGGCAGATACTGAAGCCTATGACTTTTGCTACTGGTTTCTATACACGAAACCTCTACGTCCTAACTTCTCGGTAGAAGAGCACCACATCTTATCCAGGCTAGTTACGTTTCCTATTGGTAACATCCTCTCAGTAGTCCTTGAATTTCGAAGAAGTGTTTTCACTACATCTACTAGATGAGACGAAGTTTTACTGAAAACTGAATGATAAAACTGACTGCGACCTAGAAACTCAGTGGCACAAAATATCTCATACTAGCCGAGCTACAAAAAATTAGATATGATTAGAGGTAATAACTTTCATCTAATTTCATAGTTATTTCAGAAAACATGTTTGATGTTAAAACAGTAAGCAAACTACGAGGGCTGGAACTCTAATAGTGGCAACTATTTATTTACAGCTCGTACGAAAGAGATACGTGTTTCAAAGTCTTACTGACCTTCAGGGTAGTCACCACCATTGTGTATACCCCGTTGCCAGCAATTTGGAAGTCATAGGATACTCTTAGCAGTGCCAGTTGTGTTGACAGTTCGAGCGGCGCGATCTATTGCCCGACGAATTTGTAACAGTTCTGAAGCAAATGCCGTGAAGTGTTTCCTTCAGTTTAGAAATCGAGTTGAACTCACGAGGGCTTAAGTCAGGGGAGTGCAGTAGGTGGTATAGCACTTAGCAGCCCCCTCAGTCAAGCAAATCAGTAATAGCTTGCACAATACGTGCTTGAGCATTGTCGTGCAAAATGATGGTCAGGTCGTGCAGAAAGTGTCATCACTTCTGTCTCTAAGCTGATCGTAGGTTATGTTCCAAAAATGAACAGCATATTTCGAACTTAATTTCCCTTGCTACCTTCAGAATTGTGAGGATGATATGTTTACGAAAGTCTGTATCGCCAGTCTCCTACATACTACACACCAAGTTGAATAGCCCTTCGGTTGCCACTTTCCCCGTCGATTTTTGAAGTTCGGTTATCTATTCCTCCTGCCTTATCTGATCTTAGGTCTTCTGGAGGTCTTTTAAATTCTAATAATGGATCCCCTACGTAATCCATATCGACCCCAATTTCTTCTTCTATCACGTCATCACGTAATTTGCTGCTCTCATATTGGCATTCAAAATACTCTTTCCACCCATGTGCTCTCTCTTCTGCCTTGCTACTGGGTTTCCCATTGCACTCTTAATGTTACACTGTAGCTTATAACTTCACCGAGGGTCGTTTTGAATTTTCTACATACTGAGACAGTCCTCCCGACAATCATTTCTGTGTCGATTTCTTCTCATATTTCCTATAGCCATTTCGCGTTTACCGACCTGCACTTTCTATTTATTCCATTCCTAATGGATTAATACTGCAATTCTGCCGTCTTCCCTTGAACATTTTTTTTTTACTTCCTTCTTCCGTCCATCAGTTGAGGTACTTCCTCTGTTACCTTAGGTCTCTTCGCAGTTACCTTCTTTGTACCTATGTTTGTCTGGCTAACATCCTTGATTTTCCTTTTTAACGATATCTTCTCCTCATCAACCGAAATGCCTACTTTGGTATTCCCTATCGCAGTGTCCACATCCTTAGCGATCTGCTGTCGCATCTCATCTTACTCCATTACTTTAGTGCCCAACTTCCTTCCACATTATTCTTTCCGACGATCGTCTTAAACTTAAGTCGGCTCTTCCTCATTATTAAATAGCGATCTGCTTCTTAGAATTCAATATATGAGTTCGGAATCTCTGATCACGAAGTAATCGAACTGAATCCTTCCGTGTCTCCGAGTCTTTTCTAAGTGTATCTCTTCCTCTTGTGATTCTTGAACAGAATATTCGCTGTTACTTTCTGACATTTGTTTCAGAGCTCAATTAGTCTTTCTCCTCTCTCGTTCCTAGCGCCAAGTCCATATTTTCCCTTTTCTTCTATTCCTTCCCATACAATCACATTCAAATTCCCCCATGACAGACTTCGTCTCCATTTGCATACTAAATTATCTGTTCAGTATCCTCATACACTTTCTCTATCTGCCACGCGGGATTAGCCGAGCGGTCTAGGGCGCTGCGGTCATGGTCTGTGCGGCTGATCCCGGCGGTGGTTCGTGTCCTCCCTCGGGCATGGGTGTGTGTGTTTGTCCTTAGGATAATTTAGGTTAAGTAGTGTGTAAGCTTAGGGGCTGATGAACTTAGCAGTTAAGTCCCATAAGATTTCACACACATTTGAACATTTGATTTTTCTCTATCTCTTCATGTGCTGCTTGCAACGTTGGCATGTATACCTGAACTATGTTTGTCTGTATTGGTTTGGCGTCGAATCTGATGAGAACAACCCTATCACTGAACTGTTCACTGTAGCTTACCCTACTTCCCTACTCATAACGAATCCTACTCCAATTTGTCGTTTTCTGCCGTTGTTGATACTACCCCATACAAGTTTGACCAGAGATCCTTGTCTCGACGAGTGGTGGCTATGATGACGACGAAGCAAGTGACGGCGATGGGAGGAAACATTTCCTTTTCGAGTTTCTAACTTCGAAAGCAGTTCAGGCAGCTCTTTTTCGATGGAATGAGTGGTACCAACCTCCGGATGTTTTTTTTGTCTTTCCACTATTGCACAGTTTCGGCTGTGTAGCCATTTCCAAGTTTATGGTATAATGCGACAAGGACATAGTTACTTTACAGTCAAAGTTACGTTTGTCATGCATTGCCTGGATGCAATTTTGTGACCAGACTTGAAAATAAATAACGTGACTGAAATTAGTATGCCATCTCGGCGTCAGCTTAATCCGCTGTTGGTTGGGAGGGCAGGACCACAACAAGTAAAGGGCAATTATCTTTCAAACATCAACCAAAATTAAATATCGAAGTTCAATAAACATTTATTTTAAAGAATTAATTGACACATCATTGATGATGGAATTACTTAAATCTTGATTGTAAACCACTTAGAATAACAAATTTTTAACAAGAGTGTTTAGTTTCTAGATTTTAGATCTAGACTACACACCTAAACTGGTTAAAAAATTAATTTGAACCAAAATTTTCATCTGCAACAACCAAAACTGAGGCAGTTATTGTAAAGGTTATTTCACCATTTCTGTCTTGTACGATAATACGTTCTTTGGAAAACATTAATTACATAAAATATGCAACAGTGAAGACGGATAGCTCAAAGATAACTGAACTAAAACTTGTTCCATTTGTTGTAAGATATTTCATTCTGGAAGAGGTAATTCAATTTAATGTTCTAAACTTCAATGAAATATAAGGTGCAACGGCTAAAATTTCAAGTCAATATCTTTAGCAGAGTGTGGAACAATGCAGACTCAAACACTGAGAGTAATTTTGGTGGGATGAAGAGGAAGGAGATTAAAAATGTGTTCAGAAAAGGCCAAAATGATTTAGGTACCTCTATTTTAGAAACTGGTCGTTCAGCCCTGTTTGTATACAAACTATTTCTCAGAAAAATCCTGTCTAATGAAAAATACAAATCAATAAATAAAGTTAAGACTTCTAAGTAATTTCAGAAATATGTCCTGGGTTAGACTGAAATTTATGGTAATGTATCCTGTGCTGGACCCAAAAAAATATTGTAACGCAACTCACGTCAGTAACAGCAAAATTAAACGAAAGTTTTCACTGCTACTAATGCCAAAGCGGTAAGGACGCGAGCTTCTTTTGACGGTTCGCTAAAACACCAACAACCCAAGGAGCATGAGCGGAGACAGGGAAATGCGCACAAAACAGGAGCGAATGCTGTTTCTCCATGCGCTCCTAGCCTCTAAACCAGAGAGAAGTTACATTCACTGTTGGACGTTCGCTTGTTCGCTTCAGTGTAGATGAGGCTTAAGACTTCCTTTGCTGAAAAATGTGCTGTTACTCTCTTATAAGCTGACAGGAAAAAATCACGACACCAAGAAATGATTAATATAACGTGATTTAAGTTGCAAATTCACACTGTAATGTAACAGAAAGAAAAACCATTGCAGATGTGAAGTGCTGGTACATTAATAACTGGTGTAACCGACAGAATGTTGAATGCAAGCTTGCAAACGTGCACGCATTGAGTCGTACAGGTGGCGGATGTCAGTTCATCGGATGGAGTTTGATGCCTGTCGCAGTTGGTCGGTCAGCACAGGGACGGTTAATGCTGTTTCTGGATGACGCCGAAGCTGTCGTACGATGATGTCCTATTTGTTTTCGATTGGAGACAGATCAGGTGATCGAGCAGGCCAAAGCAACATGTCGACACTCTGTAGCACGTTGGGTTACAATAGCAGTACGTGGGCGAGCGTTAACCTGTTGGGAAACACTCCCTGGAATGCTGTTCATGAATGGCAGCACAACAGATCGAATCACCAGATTGAACTACAGGTTTGCTGTCAGTGTGGGTGAGATAACCCCGAGAGTGCCCTGCTGTCGTATGAAATCACAACTCAGACCATAACTGCAGGTGTTGGTGTAGTGTGTCCAGCGCAGACAGGTTGGCTGCAGGTCCTCAACTGGCCTCCTTCCAACTATGAAACGTCCCCTTAGAAAAATTATACAAGACTGTGCTTAAACTGACAGACTGTGCTTAACCTGACAGACTGTGCTTAACCTGACACACAATATTTTTAGCGCAACGCAATCTGACTTCCAATAATCCCTACAAAAGAATGGCCCTGACTAACATTAACCTATACCTTTCATAAATCACTTACCTCACAAAAATCTTCGTTACTGGAACTACTGCAATACAGCGAGCGCCACTACTGCCAGCTAAATAAAAGATTCAAACTACGGAAGGCACTAACTACTGATAGGGATAGTTAGCAAATGAAAGATTTTAATAGAGAACAAACAATGTATTTACCTTAATATCATCACAAGTCATAATATATGTAATTTCAAAACTCCGCCATTTCCTTCCACACATCCACCACTGCTGGCGGCTCACCTCTAACTGCCCAACGCTACGCGCTGTTCACATCCAGCTGCCGCTGCCCAACACTACAATGGCAGACAACAATGCAAACTAGCCACAGACTGCACACAGCACAGCCAGTGATTTTCATACAGAGCGCTACGTAACGTTGCCGATAAGAAAGCATAAACAGCCTACTTACATAGCCCCCATGCTCCCCACAAAAAATTTTACAAATTATTTTGGGCAGTGGCCAATAATGATATGATAAAATTTTTCATAATTACAATAACAAAGATATCAAATGCACACACTTATTTATACAATGTTGGTCAAATGCTAAAATTTTCTCACAGTCCATAAAGAAAGTCCTGATCATTCATCATAATAGTAATTACAGTTTTTTTTTACAAAGTCTCATTAGTAAAAGAAATTGCACACAGAAGTAGTGGATTTCCATGCAGTTTTGAAGAAGTAGTGTTGTCCTTCCAACGGAAAGACAGTGCTGACTCTTTGACATACAGACAGGTAATGGGCCACAACAGAGCAAACCCACAGCAGAGTCATTCGACGTTTTGAAGAATATTGGTAGGTAGGTCATCACAGAGCAGACCCACTGTAGTCCTGGTAGAGAGTATGGTATTGGTGGGCCACCAGAGGTGCAGACCCACTGCAGTCCTTGTAGAAATTGTGGACAGGCCCACTGTAGTCCTGGTAGAGATTGTGGTATTGGTGGGCCACCAGAGGTGCAGACCCACTGCAGTCCTTGTAGAAATAATGGTATTGATGGATCATCAAAGACATAGACCCACTGTAGTCCTTGTAGAGATAATGGTATTGGTGAGTCAGGAAAGGTGTAGACCCACTGTAGTCCTAGTAGAGATGGCCAGCAGCCATCTGCTGCGACTGTGCAGGTGCACAATCACCATCGAAGAGTCTTGCAGAGAAGATAGCAAGTCCATAAACCACCACTTGTGCACGCACAATGTTTTTGGGAATTGTCCTTAGAACCAGCAATGCTGTTATCCAGTCCCTTGCTGAATTATTAACACATGTGCTAACACTAACAGTCCCTACTTCTCACATATTGTCCATATACTATGACCAACAGAAACGTGTGCAGTGAAATGTAACTAACAAGTTAATAATATCATGAACTGGTGACAATTACAATTTTATAACATAAGAATACGATAACAAAGGTACAAAATACATCATTAAAAACATAACAATACAGATAACATTTGTAGTACAGGCTTTACAAAAGAATCGAACTAACATACACATCAGTGGAATTATGACATGAGTACATACATAAAAGATCACAATAACTTTTGAAACATCAACTTCACACATGAGCATTAAACAGAACTGAATTAATAATGTCTAACATCTTTACAAAGTAAATAAAATATTATTAATGCCAATTATATTCGAGGATAACAGTATTCCTCATCATAGTGAATGTAGCTTAATATTAAAAGAAGAAAAAATTCTATGAAACTACACAGAGACAGGAAGAAAACAAATACACAAGGGTACACAAACACATAGTGGGATAACACAAAAGGAAAGGGCAGGGTTTGTTTTCAGTGTAACATTTGGTACTTCATTCCATAGATCTTTCGTCTTATTTCAACCTTTGCTTCCACCAAAAAAATCCTATCCAAGCATGCTTTCTGTATTTATATGTTCACATATTTCTTACCTCATTATTTATTTTCCATTATCTTACCCCATCATTTATTTCCAAGAAAATCCTACCTATACCTGCTTTCTGTACTTTTTTCGTATAACTTCTCAATGCATTTCTCCCAATTCATTGCAACTCATTCTCTTATAGTCTACCCCCTCTTAAGCTAACTTAAATCTACTGAGCTCAGATGCTAAACTAAGGGACGAGGCAATGCAGCAGCATAAAACAATTAACACAAACATCAAGGACAAAAATTTTAAATAGGCCAAGCAATTGCAGTACTACAACTAATATAAGGCACTGTGCAGCAAACAAGAAAAATAAAACAGTAGTAAAACTAGCTTAGAAGAGTAACACAAAGTCAAATTCAGTAGCACTATGCCTGGCAAACAGCAGTAACTTATACCTAAACATGACATAGCTCAAGCAGAAAAAAATATTACAGTAAAAACAACAATGCAGATAAGGGAAATGTATATTCACATCTTAATGTCTATGTAATTAAAGTGGTGCACCACAAATTATTCTACAAAAGAAATTACCAAGTACTTGAAAAGAAAATTATATATGCAGTTATTGTTATCAATCCATTCTTATTGTTCTCTCCATTCCAAGAGCTCCTTTTTCGAAGAATGTGGATCAGAAAATAATTATTTAATAAATCTGTTGACAGAAAGTGTTCACATTAGCAGATGCATTTAAGTTTATTTTATAAAACCAGTGCTGCAACACAGCTGGAAAACAGGTATCAAATGAAATAAGCAATTACGCAAACCAAAGCATAAAAACATCATTCAATAGCTATGTGGCATTTCGTAAATCAGTAGCTCTCAACTCTCGTAGAAAGACACTTGTCATAATCAGGTGTGCAGATGTACGAATATTTCCCATCAATTCATAAGCATTTCAGTAATTAGCACAAAGTACGAGTAATCATATGTTTTCAAGTAATGAGCATGTAATATTTGCGATGCTTTCTACAAAGGAATGTCAATAGTGAGGTTAATGGTCTCTTTTTTTTGTTCTCCACCTCTGTCTCTGAAAGGCGTACACACTAATGGCTTTCTTTTGTCAGACGCCTACCTCTCAGCTGGGCGCCCAAAAAGCATTACATGCAGGTGGTCACTTAACTTTCTTACGGAAATATTTATGACAGCAGTTTCCGCTACAGTGACAGTCTCATATAAAAATATTTCACAGGTCAAGAATTTGCGTTACAAATCTGTAGAAACAAAATGCTATTGATATAACAGTGTCCAAAAAATTTTCGTCGACGTTGTGATACATTCACACATTTAAATACATTTCATAACTCTTAAAGTACGATTCTTGGTTTCCAACAACCTTATTCACAAACCAGAGTCCCTAACCACTACTCATTATTCCATACCTTATTACACATATACATACTCATATTCATCAACACGTCTTCAATATTTCATCATAATAACTACATAGCATAATCAGATTCCTCATATAACATCAGCTTATTGATCATAAACATACTTCAACAGCATAATACACATCGTCGTCGTAAAAATAACATCATAACACCTCAGTCAAATCTCAAAAACGTCGTAGCATTCTGCATTAATGTCAAAACCTAAAAAAAATTCTCTGCTCATTTCAAGAGTGTCATCTACCTCAAACGTACTTTAAAAATCATGATTTCATACCAAATACATCATTCAAAGCTCTCATAGTATCACAATGGGTCCAAAACAATATGAACAGTTCACACAGTACAGACAAAATACAATTTCGTAAGTGTGAAGTAATCCAACTCTGTAATTGCGTAAACATGTGTCACTGACGTAATAAAAAAGTTTGTCTCTCTCAGTTAAATGATCAGATAGCTGTGTAATTTATGTATTAGAGAAATATGGTACCTATGTGTAAAGTTGTATAAGCAAATACCATATTAGCTAGGGCTCCTTGTGCTTGCCAAACACATGGTACACAAAGCAGGCGTGTACCCCCCTGAGGATTAATGTAATTATAACCTCAGGTGTTACAGATTACAAGAATGGAATGAAATGTATTACGGAAAACCTTTGTATCATTGTACTTCAAATATCTTTAAAAATAAATGACTTAAGTACAAAATTAATCACTCAAATGCGTGTTCTGTAGTGCTAAATGTGCGTCTTGCTGTAAGATAATCTCTGTGGAAGTGTCGTAGTTATTTTCCTCCAAAAGCTAAGTTCTGCAGAAGTCAATGTACTTACCTCATGATAAACAAAAGTGAAATGCTTTGCGTATAGATATCTTAGTTATTATGCTTATTGTTGTAATGAAGAAATTACTGTGCTGTAACGTATTGTTGTGCTACGGAAAAGGCTGTCTCATTGTAGCTATACCACAAAAGTTACTACTAAAACAAGTTTTACTTTCCAGAATAATACAGAAAAACTGTGCAGATATAAAACAGAAACACCGCAAAAGCAACATTGTAAATTGTCACTCATTAGTAGCGTCGTGATAAAATCGTGTAGCTGTCACATAAACTAACCATTGTCTCATCTGGTATCTCTCAGAAAGTACTTTAATTCAGAATGTATTTTCAAGTAAACGAAAATGTTGCATTAAAATCTCATTAGCAGTACCAGTATATGTAATAAGTATGTAAGCCTCATAGTCGTTACGTAATCGTGCAACTAACAAGCAAGAATGTACACACACAGTAACACTGTGTCGTCTGTTCGAAATAACAATGCATTCGTAATTTCTGTTTAAATAAGTTCTCTTGGTTCTTGAGTGGATATTGAACTTCAAAACATTGTTGCATGTTAACAGTTTCTCAGTGTGACAAATTGTACAAG
Source organism: Schistocerca cancellata (assembly GCF_023864275.1). Lineage (NCBI taxonomy): Eukaryota > Metazoa > Arthropoda > Insecta > Orthoptera > Acrididae > Schistocerca > Schistocerca cancellata. The sequence continues at coordinate 442,159,285 of NC_064628.1, read as the reverse complement.
TAGCGTGAAGTGAAAATTGCAAAGACTAAGTTAAAAAGCAGATTATCTGTCAATAAATGGTTTTACATGTGAAATGTGGTCTAAACCTTTACTCTTCCTAGTACGGAGAGTTTCAACTTCAACGCAATTATCATGTGGTATACGTCGGATTCTGTAAGGTCCATTGTAAACTAGAAAGAATTTGTGACTCAAGTGTTTCTTCTTATGTGACAATGAATGAGCTTTAATGAGAACTTTCTGACGAATATATAATTTCTTTGCATTTGCTTTACCGTGTAGTTTTCTCCTTTTGTCTGCTGCAGATTTTATATTTTTAAGAGCCAGATCAATTATATCTTTGTGTCGAAGTTTACGTGTATTCGGGAAAGGTACAAGCTCTGTGATTCTGTTCGGTGGTTCTTCATTCTTTAGTACAAGAGTAGGTGGTAAAGCAGTGCAATCATGAGGCATTTCATTCAGCACATTTTGAAATAAGTGTAAATATCTGTCCCAATGCTGATGCTTTCTGTGACAATAAAGTCTGCAAAGCTTATTGATTTCTTTCATAATCCGTTCAGACGGGTTACAATGTGGTGAGTACAATGAAATAAAAACAGGTTTGATTTTATGATTCCGAAGCATGCGTGACCAAACAGCAGATCTGAATTGCGGTCCGTTATCTGAAATGACTTTAGCAACGTGGCCAACTTCACGTAAGAAATTTTTAACAAAGGCGTTGGATACAGACCGTCCAGTGGCTTTACGTAACGGAGTGAAAGAAACAAATTTTGAAGTAAGTTCAACAGCGACTAGAACGTACGCAAATCCATTCGATGTTCTGACAAGGGGTCCCAAGAGATCAACAGCAGCAAATTCTTTTCATTTAGAAGGAATGATAGGAAACAGCGGAGCACGATGTGAGACAGTAGATGGTTTCGCCTTTTGACAAAGTTTACAAATAGACAAGACTCTTCGAATTCTCTTTTCCATATTGTTAAAATAACAAGTCGTTCGAAGAATATGATAACAGAATGAGATTTTCACTCTGCAGCGGAGTGTGCGCTGATATGAAACTTCCTGGCAGATTAAAACTGTGTGCCCGACCGAGACTCGAACTCGGGACCTTTGCCTTTCGCGGGCAAGCGCTCTACCATCTGAGCTACCGTAGCACGACTCACGCCCGGTCTCACAGCTTCACTTCTGCCAGTATCTCGTCTCCTACCTTCCAAACTTTACAGAAGCTCTCCTGCGAACCTTGCAGAACTAGCACTCCTGAAAGAAAGGATATTGCGGAGACATGGCTTAGCCACAGCCTGGGGGATGTTTCCAGAATGAGATTTTCACTCTGCAGCGGAGTGTGCGCTGATATGAAACTTCCTGGCAGATTAAAACTGTGTGCCCGACCGAGACTCGAACTCGGGACCTTTGCCTTTCGCGGGCAAGCGCTCTACCATCTGAGCTACCGTAGCACGACTCACGCCCGGTCTCACAGCTTCACTTCTGCCAGTATCTCGTCTCCTACCTTCCAAACTTTACAGAAGCTCTCCTGCGAACCTTGCAGAACTAGCACTCCTGAAAGAAAGGATATTGCGGAGACATGGCTTAGCCACAGCCTGGGGGATGTTTCCAGAATGAGATTTTCACTCTGCAGCGGAGTGTGCGCTGATATGAAACTTCCTGGCAGATTAAAACTGTGTGCCCGACCGAGACTCGAACTCGGGACCTTTGCCTTTCGCGGGCAAGCGCTCTACCATCTGAGCTACCGTAGCACGACTCACGCCCGGTCTCACAGCTTCACTTCTGCCAGTATCTCGTCTCCTACCTTCCAAACTTTACAGAAGCTCTCCTGCGAACCTTGCAGAACTAGCACTCCTGAAAGAAAGGATATTGCGGAGACATGGCTTAGCCACAGCCTGGGGGATGTTTCCAGAATGAGATTTTCACTCTGCAGCGGAGTGTGCGCTGATATGAAACTTCCTGGCAGATTAAAACTGTGTGCCCGACCGAGACTCGAACTCGGGACCTTTGCCTTTCGCGGGCAAGCGCTCTACCATCTGAGCTACCGTAGCACGACTCACGCCCGGTCTCACAGCTTCACTTCTGCCAGTATCTCGTCTCCTACCTTCCAAACTTTACAGAAGCTCTCCTGCGAACCTTGCAGAACTAGCACTCCTGAAAGAAAGGATATTGCGGAGACATGGCTTAGCCACAGCCTGGGGGATGTTTCCAGAATGAGATTTTCACTCTGCAGCGGAGTGTGCGCTGATATGAAACTTCCTGGCAGATTAAAACTGTGTGCCCGACCGAGACTCGAACTCGGGACCTTTGCCTTTCGCGGGCAAGCGCTCTACCATCTGAGCTACCGTAGCACGACTCACGCCCGGTCTCACAGCTTCACTTCTGCCAGTATCTCGTCTCCTACCTTCCAAACTTTACAGAAGCTCTCCTGCGAACCTTGCAGAACTAGCACTCCTGAAAGAAAGGATATTGCGGAGACATGGCTTAGCCACAGCCTGGGGGATGTTTCCAGAATGAGATTTTCACTCTGCAGCGGAGTGTGCGCTGATATGAAACTTCCTGGCAGATTAAAACTGTGTGCCCGACCGAGACTCGAACTCGGGACCTTTGCCTTTCGCGGGCAAGCGCTCTACCATCTGAGCTACCGTAGCACGACTCACGCCCGGTCTCACAGCTTCACTTCTGCCAGTATCTCGTCTCCTACCTTCCAAACTTTACAGAAGCTCTCCTGCGAACCTTGCAGAACTAGCACTCCTGAAAGAAAGGATATTGCGGAGACATGGCTTAGCCACAGCCTGGGGGATGTTTCCAGAATGAGATTTTCACTCTGCAGCGGAGTGTGCGCTGATATGAAACTTCCTGGCAGATTAAAACTGTGTGCCCGACCGAGACTCGAACTCGGGACCTTTGCCTTTCGCGGGCAAGCGCTCTACCATCTGAGCTACCGTAGCACGACTCACGCCCGGTCTCACAGCTTCACTTCTGCCAGTATCTCGTCTCCTACCTTCCAAACTTTACAGAAGCTCTCCTGCGAACCTTGCAGAACTAGCACTCCTGAAAGAAAGGATATTGCGGAGACATGGCTTAGCCACAGCCTGGGGGATGTTTCCAGAATGAGATTTTCACTCTGCAGCGGAGTGTGCGCTGATATGAAACTTCCTGGCAGATTAAAACTGTGTGCCCGACCGAGACTCGAACTCGGGACCTTTGCCTTTCGCGGGCAAGCGCTCTACCATCTGAGCTACCGTAGCACGACTCACGCCCGGTCTCACAGCTTCACTTCTGCCAGTATCTCGTCTCCTACCTTCCAAACTTTACAGAAGCTCTCCTGCGAACCTTGCAGAACTAGCACTCCTGAAAGAAAGGATATTGCGGAGACATGGCTTAGCCACAGCCTGGGGGATGTTTCCAGAATGAGATTTTCACTCTGCAGCGGAGTGTGCGCTGATATGAAACTTCCTGGCAGATTAAAACTGTGTGCCCGACCGAGACTCGAACTCGGGACGTTTGCCTTTCGCGGGCAAGCGCTCTACCATCTGAGCTACCGTAGCACGACTCACGCCCGGTCTCACAGCTTCACTTCTGCCAGTATCTCGTCTCCTACCTTCCAAACTTTACAGAAGCTCTCCTGCGAACCTTGCAGAACTAGCACTCCTGAAAGAAAGGATATTGCGGAGACATGGCTTAGCCACAGCCTGGGGGATGTTTCCAGAATGAGATTTTCACTCTGCAGCGGAGTGTGCGCTGATATGAAACTTCCTGGCAGATTAAAACTGTGAGACCGGGCGTGAGTCGTGCTACGGTAGCTCAGATGGTAGAGCGCTTGCCCGCGAAAGGCAAAGGTCCCGAGTTCGAGTCTCGGTCGGGCACACAGTTTTAATCTGCCAGGAAGTTTCATATCAGCGCACACTCCGCTGCAGAGTGAAAATCTCATTCTGGAAACATCCCCCAGGCTGTGGCTAAGCCATGTCTCCGCAATATCCTTTCTTTCAGGAGTGCTAGTTCTGCAAGGTTCGCAGGAGAGCTTCTGTAAAGTTTGGAAGGTAGGAGACGAGATACTGGCAGAAGTGAAGCTGTGAGACCGGGCGTGAGTCGTGCTACGGTAGCTCAGATGGTAGAGCGCTTGCCCGCGAAAGGCAAAGGTCCCGAGTTCGAGTCTCGGTCGGGCACACAGTTTTAATCTGCCAGGAAGTTTCATATCAGCGCACACTCCGCTGCAGAGTGAAAATCTCATTCTGGAAACATCCCCCAGGCTGTGGCTAAGCCATGTCTCCGCAATATCCTTTCTTTCAGGAGTGCTAGTTCTGCAAGGTTCGCAGGAGAGCTTCTGTAAAGTTTGGAAGGTAGGAGACGAGATACTGGCAGAAGTGAAGCTGTGAGACCGGGCGTGAGTCGTGCTACGGTAGCTCAGATGGTAGAGCGCTTGCCCGCGAAAGGCAAAGGTCCCGAGTTCGAGTCTCGGTCGGGCACACAGTTTTAATCTGCCAGGAAGTCTCATATCAGCGCACACTCCGCTGCAGAGTGAAAATCTCATTCTGGAAACATCCCCCAGGCTGTGGCTAAGCCATGTCTCCGCAATATCCTTTCTTTCAGGAGTGCTAGTTCTGCAAGGTTCGCAGGAGAGCTTCTGTAAAGTTTGGAAGGTAGGAGACGAGATACTGGCAGAAGTGAAGCTGTGAGACCGGGCGTGAGTCGTGCTACGGTAGCTCAGATGGTAGAGCGCTTGCCCGCGAAAGGCAAAGGTCCCGAGTTCGAGTCTCGGTCGGGCACACAGTTTTAATCTGCCAGGAAGTTTCATATCAGCGCACACTCCGCTGCAGAGTGAAAATCTCATTCTGGAAACATCCCCCAGGCTGTGGCTAAGCCATGTCTCCGCAATATCCTTTCTTTCAGGAGTGCTAGTTCTGCAAGGTTCGCAGGAGAGCTTCTGTAAAGTTTGGAAGGTAGGAGACGAGATACTGGCAGAAGTGAAGCTGTGAGACCGGGCGTGAGTCGTGCTACGGTAGCTCAGATGGTAGAGCGCTTGCCCGCGAAAGGCAAAGGTCCCGAGTTCGAGTCTCGGTCGGGCACACAGTTTTAATCTGCCAGGAAGTTTCATATCAGCGCACACTCCGCTGCAGAGTGAAAATCTCATTCTGGAAACATCCCCCAGGCTGTGGCTAAGCCATGTCTCCGCAATATCCTTTCTTTCAGGAGTGCTAGTTCTGCAAGGTTCGCAGGAGAGCTTCTGTAAAGTTTGGAAGGTAGGAGACGAGATACTGGCAGAAGTGAAGCTGTGAGACCGGGCGTGAGTCGTGCTACGGTAGCTCAGATGGTAGAGCGCTTGCCCGCGAAAGGCAAAGGTCCCGAGTTCGAGTCTCGGTCGGGCACACAGTTTTAATCTGCCAGGAAGTTTCATATCAGCGCACACTCCGCTGCAGAGTGAAAATCTCATTCTGGAAACATCCCCCAGGCTGTGGCTAAGCCATGTCTCCGCAATATCCTTTCTTTCAGGAGTGCTAGTTCTGCAAGGTTCGCAGGAGAGCTTCTGTAAAGTTTGGAAGGTAGGAGACGAGATACTGGCAGAAGTGAAGCTGTGAGACCGGGCGTGAGTCGTGCTACGGTAGCTCAGATGGTAGAGCGCTTGCCCGCGAAAGGCAAAGGTCCCGAGTTCGAGTCTCGGTCGGGCACACAGTTTTAATCTGCCAGGAAGTTTCATATCAGCGCACACTCCGCTGCAGAGTGAAAATCTCATTCTGGAAACATCCCCCAGGCTGTGGCTAAGCCATGTCTCCGCAATATCCTTTCTTTCAGGAGTGCTAGTTCTGCAAGGTTCGCAGGAGAGCTTCTGTAAAGTTTGGAAGGTAGGAGACGAGATACTGGCAGAAGTGAAGCTGTGAGACCGGGCGTGAGTCGTGCTACGGTAGCTCAGATGGTAGAGCGCTTGCCCGCGAAAGGCAAAGGTCCCGAGTTCGAGTCTCGGTCGGGCACACAGTTTTAATCTGCCAGGAAGTTTCATATCAGCGCACACTCCGCTGCAGAGTGAAAATCTCATTCTGGAAACATCCCCCAGGCTGTGGCTAAGCCATGTCTCCGCAATATCCTTTCTTTCAGGAGTGCTAGTTCTGCAAGGTTCGCAGGAGAGCTTCTGTAAAGTTTGGAAGGTAGGAGACGAGATACTGGCAGAAGTGAAGCTGTGAGACCGGGCGTGAGTCGTGCTACGGTAGCTCAGATGGTAGAGCGCTTGCCCGCGAAAGGCAAAGGTCCCGAGTTCGAGTCTCGGTCGGGCACACAGTTTTAATCTGCCAGGAAGTTTCATATCAGCGCACACTCCGCTGCAGAGTGAAAATCTCATTCTGGAAACATCCCCCAGGCTGTGGCTAAGCCATGTCTCCGCAATATCCTTTCTTTCAGGAGTGCTAGTTCTGCAAGGTTCGCAGGAGAGCTTCTGTAAAGTTTGGAAGGTAGGAGACGAGATACTGGCAGAAGTGAAGCTGTGAGACCGGGCGTGAGTCGTGCTACGGTAGCTCAGATGGTAGAGCGCTTGCCCGCGAAAGGCAAAGGTCCCGAGTTCGAGTCTCGGTCGGGCACACAGTTTTAATCTGCCAGGAAGTTTTAATATGATAACATTTTCGTGGACCAAAATGTGCGTAGCTGAAATGAATGTACCAAATGAGCTTATTAACAAAATCGTCTGGAATGCAAAGTACCCATAGCTTGTCATCAACAGTGCAGCATTTGAAGAGTATGTTGTTTCTAACCAGGTAATAATGCCGAATCTGAGTGTGTGTCTTTTCATGCCATTTACTTTTGATGTCTTTCCAAATCGGATCTTTATCTTGTTCATGAGCAATGTCCTTTAAAGATGTGGTGATGAAGTTTTCAAAGGCGACTTTCTGAATGTAAAGAATACTGAAATTTTTCTCAAGGTTGCCTTCTGTGTTACTTTTCTCAAGCCTAGCCGGTGCGCGTGACAGCACGTCCGCAACAATGTTCTCCTTGCCGGGAATGTAGACTATTGTGAAGCGGAATTCTTGCAGAAATAATGCCCAACGTTTTAACCTGTCATGATTTAATTTTGAAGACATAAGAAATTGTAATGCACGATGATCACTGTATACTTTTACGTGCTTACCAGAAAGAAAGAAACGGAATTTGTTAAATGCCCAAACGATAGTTAAAGCTTCTAATTCAGTAACGGAATAATTTTTTTCAGATTTTGTTAGCACTCGGCTAGCAAAAGCAATGGTTTTCTGAATGGTAGTGTCATTTTCTATGGCTTCTTGAAATAAATGGGCACCAAGACCGACTTTAGAAGAATCCGTGCTAAGGCAGAAATCTTGTGACAGATCTGGATGAGCTAGTATTGGCGCGTGAAGTAACGCTTCTTTCAAAGAATTGAATTCCAACTGTGCTTGTTCGTCCCAGTTCCAAATAGTATTTTTTCCAGTGAGAGAACAAAGTTTTGGTGTAACTAGAATTTGCATATTCAGAAAACGACGGTAAAAATTTACGAGACCTAGAAAACTGCGGACTTGTCTTTTTGTGGATGGAACTGGAATGGCTCTGATTGCTTCTAACTTTTCAGGATCCGGCTGAATGCCTTCGGAAGAAATAATATGTCCCAAAAACCTCACCTTTGACCTACCGAATTCAGACTTTTCCAAGTTAACTGTAATTCCAGATTCTGCAAAAATACGTAACAAACTGTTGAGGATGCGATTGTGTTGTTCCCATGAGGCTTCTGCTATCAGAATATCGTCCACATATAAGGTGATGTGCCGTTTTAAGAACTCAAGTAATATGGAATTTAGCCCGCGAATGAATGCTGCCAAAGAAATGTTCAAACCAAAAGGAAGTTTCCGAAACTGATAACAAACGCCGAAACAAAGGAAAGCTGTGTATTTTCTACACTCTGGATGAAGTTCGATCTGATAAAAGCTGGATCTGAGATAAATAGAAGACAACACTTTTACGCCATTAAAATTTTGAAGAAGTTCTTCCATCGTTTGCGGCCTGTCTGTTTCAGGAATGATGATAGTATTGATTTGTCTCGAATCTAAGACAAGCCTGATCGATCCATTTTTCTTCTCAACAACATGTAATGGATTGTTGTATGAGCTTACTGCAGGCTCAATAATGCCCTCGTCAAGCATAGATTGTATTTTTGTTCTAACACGGTCCCTATAATGTGCTGGAATTACGTATGGTCTAACACAAAATTTAGTATGCTCACGAACACGAAATTGGTATTGAAATCCCTTGATTGTTCCTGTTTTGTGAGTAAAAACTGTGGAATGTGCTTGTAAAATCTCAAAAAGGTCCCGCCTATCAGTGTCATTACAATTCTCAATTGTTTGAATTTTATTCTGAATTAACTCATTAGTTTCAAATATGCCGTCGATATCATCCCTGTCAGTACTTGCAGAGTGATTGTTAGTGTCTAGTTCCGTAGAAATTTCCGAACTGTTGTCTAACAGAAGGTAAAGCCGATTAATTTCCTCATCAAGGTTTGAGAGCCAGTCTTCAAATTTCAAAGCTATTGACTTACCTTCTTTTTCTAAACTTATTTCAGCATCGTGAAAGCTTAAGATTGCTTTGTATTCATTCAAAAAGTCTACTCCCAGTATAATTTCCGTCGACAATAATGGAACAATAAGAAAGTTCATAGAGAAGCTGTGGCTTTGACAAAAGAATTCTAAGTTGGTTTGTTGGCGTACATCTACACTTTTTCCAAAGATTGCACCTTGTAATTTAATCTTACGTAACGGAAGTGTGGGGCAATCGTTCGATTTGTTGCATTTGCTAAAAGCTGTTTCACTAATTACTGAAATGTGACTGCCAAAGTCAAGAACTGCCGTAAATTTTACGTCATTTACAGTAATGTGAATCACAGGATATGCAATGTTGATATGTTTTACGTCGTGTTCCTGGAGTAAGATGTCCCTAATGTCTTCCATTTTTACGTAATTACTAGCTACGGCAGCTGCGTCGTCAGTTTCATAAGTACGTTTTGTGGCTGCCAGCGGTGTGAGTCATTGCCTATTGTCTCTTTGTTGGCGCGCGTCGTTATTGGGATTAGGAGACCTAACTTCCACAAATTCACGTTGTCGAGAGTGCTCTGCTCTGTTTGAATCCCACCAGTTCTGATGCAATTCAGGTCTGTCGTTACGATCATATCGTCTGTCGTCATGTCAATAGATTCCATAGTTTCTTTCTTGTCGGTCACGTGGTGGAGAATTTCTCCCTGAATCGTAACTGCACGCTGGACTGTTGCGTCTGAAGTTATTCTGTCTCCCGTGATAATAGTAGTTCTGGTTGCCAAATTGTCTGTTTCTATGATTGTCTCTGTCATATTCATTATTACGGAAATGCGATCTTTCTCTGTAACTATTACTCTGCCAGTGGTTGTCATACGGGTGGTGTCTGTTTTGGTCACGATTTACGTTGTAAGAATAGGCTTGTCGTGGCCATTTATTGTTTCTGTCGTCACGGAATTGTGATGGATGTGACCTGTAGTGATTGTTTTCCTGTTTTCGCATCCCGCGACTGTCTGTGTCAATTTCTAATTCTTGTAAGAGTCCCTGAAAAGCTTCAATGTCGTCTTTGCAACGTCCTGCCAAAATAATATGCCGTAAATGTTCAGGTAATTTGATTAAGCAAATGTGGATGACTTCTGAGGGGCTGTATGGGTTTGACAGGTACTGATTCTTGTGCAACATGTCTTCAAAATATTTGACTAGACTGGAAAATTCAGATTGTTCGAAGTGTTTCATCATCATGATGCTATGTTTTACTCGGTCTTGTGTAGCTTGTGACCAATATGCTGAGAGGAACGCATGGTAAAATTCTCCTTCACTGTGACAATCGTGAATGACCGATCACATTCTTACAGCTGGTTCATTCTCCAAGTAGCCACACATAAATTCTAACCTGTGCTCCAATGACCAGTTGGGAGGAAAACAATGAGAGAATTGATGGAGCCACGCTTGTGGATGAATGTCGTTGGCAGAATTCTTAAACGTTTTGAATTTACGTGTAGTAATGAACAGCTTATAGTCAAAATCATCGTGTCGGTGAGTAGCATGTCGGTCATTGTTACGTCGTTTCGGCGGTTCCATCTCAAAATTCGGTGTACCTTGCCAATTTCTTTCATAATTTCCGAAGTGCCCTGTGTTATTATTTTGTGGTTGTTCCGTATTTCTATGTCCCTCTTCCCGTATTGGAGGGCGAGTATCCTCTGAAATACGTAATTCTTGTATTACCTGTGTCAGCTGATCTTGTACTTCCCGGATTTGGTGTTGCGTATTAATTTGATTCAGATTTTGTTTCAGTTTCCTAATTTGTTCGCACTCTTCTGTGTCATTAAAGACTACCGGTTTTGTGTCATTCAGATTATCATCTACCTTCGTAGATAAATTATTTAACTGATCCGAAAGTTCAACTACTTTCTCTGATAATGAACTAATTTCCTCCATGTGTCTTTCTACTGTGTCCTTTAAGTTTTCCTGAGTTTTTGCAAGTTGCGTAACCGAATCGGTAGATGCAACTGAGTCCATTTTAGCCCACAAGGTTTCATGATTTTCATGAACAATGGTTTGCAGTTCTTTTATGGCTGCTTCGTGATTCTGTAATGCATTTTCATAACGCGAAAAAATAGGTTGGAAATGCTCACAAATTTGTGTTTTTACGTCATTACAGACTTTTTGACATTTCGATTCAATGTTATGTAACTCAGCAGTTAAATCTTCACGTGTTTGTTCGAGAGTTTGTTCCAATGAGTCTAACTTTTGAAGCTTTTGCTGTGTTTGTCTCTGATTTTGTTCCATTGTGTGTAACTGTTGCTGTGTTTGTCTCTGGTGTTGTTCCATTGTGTCTAACTTTTGAAGATTTTGTTCCATTGTGTCTAACTTTTGAAGATTTTGTCCCATTTGTTTCTGATTTTGTTCAAGCGTTGTGTCTAACTTTTGTAGCCTTTGTCCCATTTGTTGCATTAACTGTAATAACAGTGCACTGGTGTCTGAAACATGTTCCTCGGTGCCATTCGGCAGTGCATTTGAACCGGCAATATTCGCATTTTGAAAAAAGCTGAAAATGTGTCTTGATCCATTTGAGAAAACGGCGAGGACGCAAAACCTGAATCTACAGTATTTGCAAGATTGTGTCCTGTCATTTCGGATTCCTGAGGCAAGCTGTTGCCGACCGATCGATCGATAATGCTTCCCTGTTCACTAATTGTTTCACTGTCTACACCATTGTTTGCAGCCCGCTCCATTTCCCTATGTACAATTACCAAATTACTACTTTGAACATTAGTTAATTCATTACTCGGTGGCGCTAACACACTGCTTTCGTCTTCACTGTCAATTCTCAGTTTACTTTGGAGCCTAGTATTACGTTTTTCACACGCCATTATTGTCACAATATTTCACACGACAACACAGAAAAACACAAATGAAGAGCAAAAATAAGAGAACACATTAACACAGCACTGAAAATAATATCTAGTTAATTGCAGCTGCGAAACACTTGGTGCAAATCTACATGCATGCCACAACTGTTTTACTGTGCAACAATGAAAAACCACAACTACAAAGGAAATTCTCTCTATAATTACGCGCTAGCAATAAACAAAAGCTACACTAATTACACAAACTACAAGAAAAAATCAGAAGATTCCAGTGAGGTATCCTAGGCTAAGGGTCGACATATGAAACGTCCCCTTAGAAAAATTATACAAGACTGTGCTTAAACTGACAGACTGTGCTTAACCTGACAGACTGTGCTTAACCGGACACACAATATTTTTAGCGCAACGCAATCTGACTTCCAATAATCCCTACAAAAGAATGGCCCTGACTAACATTAACCTATACCTTTCATAAATCACTTACCTCACAAAAATCTTCGTTACTGGAACTACTGAAATACAGCGAGCGCCACTACTGCCAGCTAAATAAAAGATTCAAACTACGGAAGGCACTAACTACTGATAGGGATAGTTAGCAAATGAAAGATTTTAATAGAGAACAAACAATGTATTTACCTTAATATCATCACAAGTCATAATATATGTAATTTCAAAACTCCGCCATTTCCTTCCACACATCCACCACTGCTGGCGGCTCACCTCTAACTGCCCAACGCTGCGCGCTGTTCACATCCAGCTGCCGCTGCCCAACACTACAATGGCAGACAACAATGCAAACTAGCCACAGACTGCACACAGCACAGCCAGTGATTTTCATACAGAGCGCTACGTAACGTTGCCAATAAGAAAGCATAAACGGCCTACTTACAACTAACAGGCGGCCATCACGTTCACCGAGGCATAACCACCTTTCATCAGCAAATACAACCCTGGCCTCTAATGAGCTCTCGGTTGACATCGCTGAACCTGTAAATGGTGGTGCTATGGGATCAATGGAACGCACGCTAGAGGGCATCTGGCTCTTTACTATCCTTATAGTAACAGATTTGTAACACTGTGTCACTGTGGTTCCAACTGCTGCTCAGATTGCTGCAGCAGATGCAGAACAACAAGACAGAACCGCACGCCGAGTATGATGGTGTTCCCTCTCGGTGGTCCCACCTGGCCGTTCGGAGCCCGTTTTCTTGCGACCGTACATTCACGTGGCCACTGCTGCCAGCAGTGACGTACAGTGGCTGCATTCCTGCCAAGCGTGCCTGGAGTATCGCGGAAGGAATATCCACACGATTTCGTTCAAATTCAGTGATGTGCTTATACGGCCTATACGTCGTCTTAAAGGCATCCTTGAAAGTGTCCATTCTCAAAGGTAACTAAGGCTCACGACCGTTACAGCGCGTACGTATTTAAAGCCAGCCTGCTGTGCTGTATCTTAGTGAGCGGCACGAAATTTAAATAGACGTCTTCTTTCAGATGTAAAAATACGCCTATACACTTTCGTTTATCTCGCACGTCTCCTTAGCGCAACGATTTTTTTTTTTCATCGGTGTATCAGATTATCACCGAAAGCAGAAGAGATATGTAATTATAACCTGATGAACATTCTCGTTATGTGACTGTTTCTGTAGAACATTTCCTAGTTAACATTTTTTTTTGGGGGGAGGGGACTATGCAGCGCGGTATAAGTGTCCTAATTCTTCGAATGTAATCGAGGATATTGTCCCGTGACGGTGGCAGAACGATGATGAAAGCCTCGACTCAACAAACCCTTTCGTTGTGTCGTACCACAGAATAATTTAGCGACAGCTGCACGTACCCTGTACTGCGAAACGACTGTACGTCGCGGAGCGCTCGAAATTGCGTCGCAAGGCTGGAGCAGGAAGAGAGCCGTGAGGCGCGCCCGGGAATTAGGCAGACAATCGGCTGATTAATGTTGAAGGCGGCTGATAAGCGGGCCATTGTCGGCTAATGCACCGCGCGCCATAATTATTCATTTGTATGAGTGAGCGGGGATTTGCATCGCGGCACGGCGCGGCGGAGCGCTGAGCGTGATTCACCCGCCGACTTTGCGACTCTGCGGGCTTAGGCCCGCCGCCGTAATTAGATTGCCAGAGGAGAGCGGCGCAGCGGACAGCAGGAACGCCAGCCTCGGCTGCTACCTGAGCCCTTCCTCTCCACGTGCGGCGTGACCGGCGTCTCGGCCACGACACTCGCTCTTTCTGTCCTCGTATGTACCTGCAATCCAGTCCACAATACAGCGGTTATTGCAAGGTGATGAACAGGGCGTGAAACTGGAAGGGATTAACGACTACACAACGGCAGCATTATATGCTTGGCTGAGTATTGTCAGAAATGCAGCATAATATGTACTCGTATGTATACCAGTGCCCAAAAGCTCTGCTTCAGGGGTAAAAGAGTGATGAGCAATTGCAATTGAGTAAGCTGATACGGCTCCGAAACTTATATTTATCAACGTCTTTACCTTTTTCTTCTCCTGTCATCTGCAGCTGTGTGTAATATTATGATGATAATTGCTAGTTTGGATACGTCTAATAGCAGCTAAATAAAAGATTTCGTGCAACACGCGTTACACTTTTACTAACTGCTAGGCGTCTTCCTTGGATTGAAATACGTACACTTGTGTATTTATATTACTTCCTTTTATATTTGGACATTATACGTTACTGTCGGTTGTTCTCATAGCGTAAATGATAGCGCTCGGGACTACTCAGCATTTACCTCCGGTTGGAATCTTTCTACCGTCCCAAGTCCAAGTTTTGTATCGCTCTCTTGTTCGGGTTTAGAAAACCAAACGAAGTACGCGTTTGGCGACACCGACTCTTCAATTTGCGCGCGTAACGGCCTGACTGCCTTCAACGCTAGTTAACTCTGAAACTGCGCAACACATCGAATTTTGTTACTAACAATTATTTCTCTGACAGATCTACCCCACTACACGCTTACAAGCTTTTCAGACTGTTTCTGACCACCTTGTGTATTTCAGATCACTGCAAAGGCCTTGCAGTTCCGTAAAATGTGACACGAAAAATTGGTTTTATTCAGTTCTAATAACACAGATTCCAGTAATAACTATCAACATAATATTTTTGTCAATTCTGTAATGACAATCGCCGGGCGCTCCTAACAAACCGATGTCGCAAATGCACGTTTGTATGGTTGGGACAAACCTTATATAACCAGTTCAAGTCATCATGTCGATAACATTCTCATAATCATTATTTACCTTGTAAGGAGAGAAGATTTCTCGTTTACTTAATTTAGTCGAAAGATACAGGCAACGGAGAGGCAGTTCTGACGTTACGCTTAATAATGAAAGCAAGGCTGATGGAAGAAATTAAGACACGTTCATAGGATTTGTCGACATAGAAATGGCTTTCGACTGCGTAAAATGGAACAAGCTGTTCAAAATATGGAGAAAAATAGTTGGTTCATTGGTTGATGTTGGGGTGGGGGGGGGGGGAGGAGGGGACGAAACAGTGAACTCATCGGTCACATCAGATTAGGGAAGAACGTGGAAGGAAGTTGGCAGTTCCCTTTCAAACGAACCATCCCGGCATTTGCCTGAAGTGATTTAGAGAAATCATGGAAAACCTAAGTCAGGGTGGCCAGACGCGAGTTTGAACCGTCGTCCTCCCAAATGCGAGTCCAATGTGCTAACCACTGCCCCCCTGCTCAGTTACAGAAGTTGGAGTTCGTTGCAGGTAAAGAAGGTAATGCAAAACGTGAACAAGGATCAAAAGTGAGAAATAAGCCTGGAAGACCACCAACGAAGTGCACGCACGTAGCTTCTCGTCCCTACTGTTCAATCTCTACACCGAAGAAGCAATGACGGAAATAAAATAAAGGTTCAACAATGGGATTTAGGTTCTAGGTGAAAGACAACAACAATATAATTCGCTGCCGACAATGCAATCCTCAATGAAAGCAAAGAAAAGTTACACAATCTGTTGAATGGGTTGAACAATCTAAAGAGCACAGAATATGGATTGAGAGTAAACCGGAAAAGGACAAAAGTAATGAGAAGTAGCAGAAACGAGAACGGCAACAAACGTAGCGTCAAAATTTGTGACCTCGAACTAGATGAAGTAGAGGAATTCTGCTACTTTGGAAGCCAAATACACTCCTGGAAATTGAAATAAGAACACCGTGAATTCATTGTCCCAGGAAGGGGAAACTTTATTGACATATTCCTGGGGTCAGATACATCACATGATCACACTGACAGAACCACAGGCACATAGACACAGGCAACAGAGCATGCACAATGTCGGCACTAGGTCAGTGTATATCCACCTTTCGCAGCAATGCAGGCTGCTATTCTCCCATAGAGATGCTGGATGTAGTCCTGTGGAACGGCTTGCCATGCCATTTCCACCTGGCGCCTCAGTTGGACCAGCGTTCTTGCTGGACGTGCAGACCGCGTGAGACGACGCTTCATCCAGTCCCAAACATGCTCAATGGGGGACAGATCCGGAGATCTTGCTGGCCAGGGTAGTTGACTTACACCTTCTAGAGCACGTTGGGTGGCACGGGATACATGCGGACGTGCATTGTCCTGTTGGAACAGCAAGTTCCCTTGCCGGTCTAGGAATGGTAGAACGATGGGTTCGATGACGGTTTGGATGTACCGTGCACTATTCAGTGTCCCCTCGACGATCACCAGTGGTGTACGGCCAGTGTAGGAGATCGCTCCCCACACCATGATGCCGGGTGTTGGCCCTGTGTGCCTCGGTCGTATGCAGTCCTGATTGTGGCGCTCACCTGCACGGCGCCAAACACGCATACGACCATCATTGGCACCAAGGCAGAAGCGACTCTCATCGCTGAAGACGACACGTCTCCATTCGTCCCTCCATTCACGCCTGTCGCGACACCACTGGAGGCGGGCTGCACGATGTTGGGGCGTGAGCGGAAGACGGCCTAACGGTGTGCGGGATCGTAGCCCAGCTTCATGGAGACGGTTGCGAATGGTCCTCGCCGATACCCCAGGAGCAACAGTGTCCCTAATTTGCTGGGAAGTGGCAGTGCGGTCCCCTACGGCACTGCGTAGGATCCTACGGTCTTGGCGTGCATCCGTGCGTCGCTGCGGTCCGGTCCCAGGTCGACGGGCACGTGCACCTTCCGCCGACCACTGGCGACAACATCGATGTACTGTGGAGACCTCACGCCCCACGTGTTGAGCAATTCGGCGGTACGTCCACCCTGCCTCCCGCATGCCCACTATACGCCCTCGCTCAAAGTCCGTCAACTGCACATACGGTTCACGTCCACGCTGTCGCGGCATGCTACCAGTGTTAAAGACTGCGATGGAGCTCCGTATGCCACGGCAAACTGGCTGACACTGACGGCGGCGGTGCACAAATGCTGCGCAGCTAGCGCCATTCGACGGCTAACACCGCGGTTCCTGGTGTGTCCGCTGTGCCGTGCGTGTGATCTACATCTACATCTACATCTACATTTATACTCCGCAAGCCACCCAACGGTGTGTGGCGGAGGGCACTTTACGTGCCACTGTCATTATCTCCCTTTCCTGTTCCAGTCGCGTATGGTTCGCGGGAAGAACGACTGTCTGAAAGCCTCTGTGCGCGCTCTAATCTCTCTAATTTTACATTCGTGATCTCCTCGGGAGGTATAAGTAGGGGGAAGCAATATATTCGATACCTCATCCAGAAACGCACCCTCTCGAAACCTGGCGAGCAAGCTACACCGCGATGCAGAGCGCCTCTCTTGCAGAGTCTGCCACTTGAGTTTGTTAAACATCTCCGTAACGCTATCACGGTTACCAAATAACCCTGTGACGAAACGCGCCGCTCTTCTTTGGATCTTCTCTATCTCCTCCGTCAACCCGATCTGGTACGGATCCCACACTGATGAGCAATACTCAAGTATAGGTCGAACGAGTGTTTTGTAAGCCACCTCCTTTGTTGATGGACTACATTTTCTAAGGACTCTCCCAATGAATCTCAACCTGGTACCCGCCTTACCAACAATTAATTTTATATGATCATTCCACTTCAAATCGTTCCGCACGCATACTCCCAGATATTTTACAGAAGTAACTGCTACCAGTGTTTGTTCCGCTATCATATAATCATACAATAAAGGATCCTTCTTTCTATGTATTCGCAATACATTACATTTGTCTATGTTAAGGGTCAGTTGCCACTCCCTGCACCAAGTGCCTATCCGCTGCAGATCTTCCTGCATTTCGCTACAATTTTCTAATGCTGCAACTTCTCTGTATACTACAGCATCATCCGCGAAAAGCCGCATGGAACTTCCGACACTATCTACTAGGTCATTTATATATATTGTGAAAAGCAATGGTCCCATAACACTCCCCTGTGGCACGCCAGAGGTTACTTTAACGTCTGTAGATGTCTCTCCATTGAGAACAACATGCTGTGTTCTGTTTGCTAAAAACTCTTCAATCCAGCCACACAGCTGGTCTGATATTCCGTAGGCTCTTACTTTGTTTATCAGACGACAGTGCGGAACTGTATCGAACGCCTTCCGGAAGTCAAGGAAAATGGCATCTACCTGGGAGCCTGTATCTAATATTTTCTGGGTTTCATGAACAAATAATGCGAGTTGGGTTTCACACGATCGCTGTTTCCGGAATCCATGTTGATTCCTACATAGTAGATTCTGAGTTTCCAAAAACGACATGATACTCGAGCAAAAGACATGTTCTAAAATTCTACAACAGATCGACGTCAGAGAGATAGGTCTATAGTTTTGCGCATCTGCTCGACGACCCTTCTTGAAGACTGGGACTACCTGTGCTCTTTTCCAATCATTTGGAACCTTCTGTTCCTCTAGAGACTTGCGGTACACGGCTGTTAGAAGGGGGGCAAGTTCTTTCGCGTACTCTGTGTAGAATCGAATTGGTATCCCGTCAGGTCCAGTGGACTTTCCTCTGTTGAGTGATTGCAGTTGCTTTTCTATTCCTTGGACACTTATTTCAATGTCAGCCATTTTTTCGTTGGTGCGAGGATTTAGAGAAGGAACTGCAGTGCGGTCTTCCTCTGTGAAACAGCTTTGGAAAAAGGTGTTTAGTATTTCAGCTTTACGCTTGTCATCCTCTGTTTCAATGCCATCATCATCCCAGAGTGTCTGGACATGATGTTTCGAGCCACTTACTGATTTAACGTAAGACCAGAACTTCCTAGGATTTTCTGTCAAGTCGGTACCTAGTATTTTACTTTCGAATTCACTGAACGCTTCACGCATAGCCCTCCTTACGCTAACTTTGACATCGTTTAGCTTCTGTTTGTCTGAGAGGTTTTGGCTGCGTTTAAACTTGGAGTGAAGCTCTCTTTGCTTTCGCAGTAGTTTCCTAACTTTGTTGTTGTACCACGGTGGGTTTTTCCCGTCCCTCACAGTTTTGCTCGGCACGTACCTGTCTAAAACGCATTTAACGGTTGCCTTGAACTTTTTCCATAAACACTCAACATTGTCAGTGTCCGAACAGAAATTTTCGTTTTGATCTGTTAGGTAGTCTGAAATCTGCCTTCTATTACTCTTGCTAAACAGATAAACCTTCCTCCCTTTTTTTATATTCCTATTAACTTCCATATTCAGGGATGCTGCAACGGCCTTATGATCACTGATTCCCTGTTCTGCACTTACAGAGTCGAATAGTTCGGGTCTGTTTGTTATCAGTAGGTCCAAGATGTTATCTCCACGAGTCGGTTCTCTGTTTAATTGCTCGAGGTAATTTTCGGATAGTGCACTCAGTATAATGTCACTCGATGCTCTGTCCCTACCACCTGTCCTAAACATCTGAGTGTCCCAGTCTATATCTGGTAAATTGAAATCTCCACCTAAGACCATAACATGCTGAGAAAATTTATGTGAAATGTATTCCAAATTTTCTCTCAGTTGTTCTGCCACTAATGCTGCTGAGTCGGGGGGTCGGTAAAAGGAGCCAATTATTAACCTTGCTCGGTTGTTGAGTGTAACCTCAGCCCTCTCGCAGTGTCCGGAGCAAGTATGGTGGGTCTGACACACCGGTGTCAATGTGTTCTTTTTTCCATTTCCAGTAGTGTAACTTAAAAAGCAAGAAAGACATAAATAGCAGACTGACACAAGCACAGAGGGTATTGCTGATCGCTAGACTTCTTCTGGCATCAAATGTAGATCATAATCTGAGGAAGAAATTTCTGAGAATAGAAGACAGCGTTGTATGGTAGTCAATCATGGACTGCAAGAAAGGTGGGTCGAAAGAGGATCGAAGCGATTAATTTGGTGACAGCGAATAATGTCGAAAACTAGGTGGGCTGATAAGACAAGCAATGAGCGAAGAAAGGAACATACGCAAAACACTGACAAGAAGAAAGGACAGGGTGATAGGACCTATGAAGACAGCAGGGAATAATCTCCATGGTTACTGAGGAACCTGTAGAGAGGAAAAACTGTAGAGCAAGACATTGCAACGCATCCACCAAGTAATTGAGAATTTAGGTTGCAAGTGCTATTCTGAGATGAAGCAGTCAGTGCAACCGAGGAATTCGTTGCGTCGTAAATCAATAAGACAATAGAAAACAAAATACATCACTTGTGATAAATTCGTAACTGGTAACTGACACTGTTGTTGAGAACATCATACCGATATTTTATGCCCACAGTTAAGAAAATCTTTTTATGTATATGAGGAAAATGTCGGAACTTCTGAATTACGATCAAATGCGAATGGTGGATTTTGCCCCATAAGTCAGTCACTTATGGGATTTAACTGAGTGAGTGTGCTGCAGGCAAGCAAATCAAATGTAAACCTGATATTGCGAGCAGCGATAAATTTGTGGTAACATTCGGGTCCTGCGCTTATCAAACGCTGACCGGGCGCACCTCTGTGACTCGTGTGTCTACTGCAAGAGGACTGACAAGGGAACCTCCCCATTGCACCCCCCTCAGATTTAGTTATAAGTTCGCACAGTGGGTAGGCCTTGAAAAACTGAACACAGATCAAATCGAGAAAACAGGAAGAAGTTGTGTGGAACTATGAAAAAAATAAGCAAATTATACAAACTGAGTAGTCCATGCACAAGATAAGCAACATCAAGGACGGTGTATACCCACGAGCGCCGTGGTCGCGTGGTTAGCGTGAGCGACTGCAGAACAGGAGGTCCATGGTGTAAGTGTTCCCTCGAGTGAAAAGTTTAATTTTTTATTTTCCTACAATTATTATCTGTCCGTCCGTCCGTCCGATGCGAGGTAACTTCGCCGTACTATGGGGACGCTACACCTAAACAAACGTCGAAACACAGGACGTCAGTCGACGATAGCGCACGGAAGAGAGAGTATTCCTGCTAACGAGGCTCCCTGGCTGGCAATTGACTGTTCGCTACTTTGGACGAGAGTGCTTTAAATACGTGAGGTGTATTCCGTGGGCAGTATGAATCCAGAAAATATAGCTCGCGACTTCAATAACAAGGTCAATGAATATTTTCCGAACTGTAAGGAATCGGAAAGTTCCTTAAGGGATCGAACAATTGTCGAATATTTATATGATTATCTCCTACATTTTTTGATAAACAGTACGTGTGGTGATGATTGTCTGAAAATAAAAAATTAAACTTTTTACTCGAGGGAAGACTTGAACCAAGGACCTCGCGTTCCGCAGCTGCTCACGTTAACCACGCGACCACGGCACTCCTGAGCTCACGTTCTCCTTGATGTTGCCTATCTTCCACATGGACCACTCACTTGGTATATTTCGCTTATTTTTTTCATAGTTCCACACAACTTCTTCCTGTTTTCTCGATTGATCTGTGTTCAGTTTTTCAAGGCCTATCCACTGTGCCAACTTATAACTAAATCTGAGGGGGCTGCGATGGGGAGGTTCCCTTGTGAGCAGTAACGTTGCATGCAGGATTCCTGGTAAACACCGTGAACGGGGGCATAACACGGCATGAAGAGGACCTGAAGTACAAGTCAATGCGAATGCCGAAAAAATAAAGAAATATAGGTAATAAACGAAAGTAATGGCAGTCCAATACGGGAGATGTCCGCATTAACAAGCAAATAGGAAAGAGCAACATAATTAACACAGAAAAAGTGCAACAAAGCAACAACCGTTCTTCGCCATAGCAGGTTTAAAGATGATCTACTTTCTCCAGTGTAGGCTCGTTATTTAGTTCACCTTTGGTCTAGTGTGTGACTTTCACCAGTACGCATTCCTGGTGTCAATTTGGAGACAAGAGTCACTTTCCCAAGTCGCTCTTGAAAACTAGCGTTCTTTGCAGC
This sequence comes from Schistocerca cancellata, assembly GCF_023864275.1. NCBI lineage: Eukaryota > Metazoa > Arthropoda > Insecta > Orthoptera > Acrididae > Schistocerca > Schistocerca cancellata. The sequence goes on along the minus strand of NC_064628.1, from coordinate 442,137,612 downwards.
CACAATATGGGATGCTTTTATGACGGTCCATTTACGGTAGATGTTTGCCCACTAATTGTTTGGGAATAAACTTGAAGTTCTACTACTGTTAGGTATATTATTTTTTAATCATTTCATTCGATTTTCTTAAGCTTCAAAATTTTAATTTCTTAAATGTTAAAATTGTTTAAGGAGGTGGTTAAAACTATTGTTTTACTTTAGACTTCATATACTCCAGATGATGGGGCTAAGGTCCGGAAACCGTTTTACTGTATATAGGCTTCTGGCATACAAGACTTCGGTCAGTAACGCGTTTTACTGCAGTAGCTGATTTGTTTACCATGAACATGGTCAAAATTCAGCTCTTTTTTTTCCACAGCCCCTGAAAGAATGGGAGACGACAAAAAATTAATGTGTATCAAAACAATCAATTAAAGTAAAAATATTGTTAATTAATGTTGTTGTTGTTGTGGTCTTCAGTCCTGAGACTGGTTTGATGCAGCTCTCCATGCTACTCTATCCTCTGCAAGCTTCTTCATCTCCCAGTACCTACTGCAACCTACATCCTTCTGAATCTGCTTAGTGTATTCATCTCTTGGTCTCCCCCTACGATTTTTACCCTCCACGCTGCCCTCCAATACTAAATTGGTGATCCCTTGATGCCTCAGAACATGTCCTACCAACCGATCCCTTCTTCTGGTCAAGTTGTGCCACAAACTTCTCTTCTCCCCAATCCTATTCAATACTTCCTCATTAGTTATGTGATCTACCCATCTAATCTTCAGCATTCTTCTGTAGCACCACATTTCAAAAGCTTCTATTCTCTTCTTGTCCAAACTATTTACCGTCCATGTTTCACTTCCATACATGGCCACACTCCATACAAATACTTTCAGAAATGACTTCCTCACACTTAAATCTATACTCGATGTTAACAAATTTCTCTTCTTCAGAAACGCTTTCCTTGCCATTGCCAGTCTACATTTTATATCCTCTCTACTTCGACCATCATCAGTTATTTTGCTCCCCAAATAGCAAAACTCCTTTACTACTTTAAGTGTCTCATTTCCTAATCTAATACCCTCAACATCACCCGACTTAATTCGACTACATTCCATTATCCTCGTTTTGCTTTTGTTGATGTTCATCTTATATCCTCCCTTCAAGACACCATCCATTCCGTTCAACTACTCTTCCAAGTCCTTTGCTGTCTCTGACAGAATTACAATGTCATCGGCGAAGCTCAAAGTTTTTATTGTTAATTAATAAGGTCGCATAATGAGTTTATAAGGCGTCCAGATTTTACAGACCTTACAGAAGCTTGATCCATAACGACTGGACGATACAGTATGAGATCCTCAGAAAGTAATAATTATATTATATCAACAAAAGGCAATTGCAGTTAATCTGAAGAATCGAAAACTAGCAAAACAATATCTACCAATATATGGAACGGCATGAACAAACAAGTTAAAGTGAAAGCGTTTTGGAAAGGGATAAGAGCAGAATAATACATTATTCCTTTTAACGTAAATAAGGCCGGGGCTGAGAGTAAGTGGCTGCACATCATTAACAGGGCTGGGCTGCGACACAGTAAGAAAAATAAAAATGTATTCACCTCTAGCGAGACGGTGATCGGCTGAAGCCATACTTGGCGACGCATACACGACGCGATGGAGAGATCCTCATTATATAAAAGCATTTTGAGTCCTAAAAATGTCTATCTCTCTCTCGTCTTACGGCGGACCGCACAAGTGTATGGAAGTAAGCGAAGGTGTTAAGAGCTTTGCTTTCTGTGAAGTGGGGACGATACGCTTCACGCATCGTGGTCACAGATAGAAAAGCGGTAGTTAATTATTCCTGCAGGAATTTTTGCCGACAAAGAAACTGTGCACGTCACTCCAACCCATAACGAGTGCGCAACAGCCTTTATTTCGACTAGTGAAAGATTAAAGTTCTGTGGACTGCTGGAACGTTGCGACTGGGTGAATGCAGTTTAGGTCAGATTAGGGAATTGGTGTTTCAGATCCAACATGGAGACAACGCCATTGCAGATGCCACTTGGCATTAGGCCACAGAAAATGATGAATCTAGATTTTGCTCACTCCAACATGAGTATGCTTTGACCATTGAATATGAAAAGCTAGGATACTAATCAGCCCTCACATTGATTACATGAGAGTTCTTTTTTTTTTCATTGGTTCAAAAAGTAATTTTATTCTCCACCAACTCAGTGTATTGACGAGCTATGACAATGTAGATTTAAATGAGCTAATGAGGATTTTTAATAATCCTTCTATCCAGTGATAAAAAATTTTCTTGTGTAGAGATAACGATTTTAATAATCGTCATTTCAATATGTGCAAGAATTAAATATTTTGTTATTGAGTGTCAAAAGTAATTGAACATGATTGTTTTTTGTCACTTGACCTCTGAAAGCAACATTTGATAAATTGTAGGTAGAAAAAAGGGAATAGCTGTGTTTTCTTTCTAGAACAGACCCAATACTTTCACTTTTATTAATTCATGCATTCTGGGTACGTCACAGCAGCATTTATAATGATTTTGTTACGATCCACACCTGATATTAGCTGCCTTACAGGGCCAGGGTCATATTTATTTAGAATGTCTGTTTGACACCCTGGGCTTGAGAAGACAGTTCAGATGTTTTGTCCATTTGCGCGCTAAGTGGTAAATTAAGTTTGCACACATTAGTACACTCACTGTGAAGATACAAAGGTCGGACGTACGACAAGTTTAATGTCGTAAAACCCACTTACATTGTAAATTACATCAGCAACAGTAACAAAAAGAAAATAAAAAAACAATATAGTCATAACTACTTCCATAAAATTCGACTTTTGCCATCAGCAATTCGATACCCTCAGTGTCTACTCATAGGCTTGACCACAGTCATGGGAGCACCAGGGTAAAAAGTAGGGATCCCTGCGCTCATATTACACATGTATATTTCATTTTATTACAATTTCTACATGCAATATCTGATCAAAAGTATCCAGACACTTATTAGTGTGTATTAATGTGGGTTGTTCCCACATTTCGCCTTTATGACGACTTGAACTCAGCTGGAGACTATTTCAGTGAGGGGTCTGAATGTCTGTCGAGGACTGGATGCCCATTCTTCCTCAGGAGCAGAAAACAGAGACGGTAGTATTGTTGGACGCTGGTGTTTGGAGCGAAGCCGGCACTGTAACACTTCCCAAAGGTGTTTCATTGCTTTCATGTTGGCACCCAGAGCAAGGCAATCCCTTTCAGAAACGCTGTTGTCCACAGACCATTACCGCACGTATACTGCTTTATAGCACACTGCATTGTCACGCTTGTACAAACAGTCATCGTTTCCTAATTATTCCTGTATTGTACCCAGTACACATTGTTTTAAAACGCTCTCATATCCTTGGACTTTTAACGTTTTCTTTACAGCGGCGCTTGTCTTTATGCCGGAACATGAAACATTCGCGCATCTACAACTTTCTTTGTCCATTAAAAGCAGGAATTTAGTTCGGAATAAACATTGTCACTCATTGGGTCCCTTTGTCTAGTTACGGGTTCTGTCAGTTTCTCGTTCACGCAAATCTCATAGCCATGCTTCTTTTTATTTCGTTAGATTATTCACACTCGATGTCCCATCTTTCACATATATGCTGAAAATTTTGTCAAGTACACTGTAGAATGATGATCGCTATTTCTGACAGCGATCTAACGTGTTGTGACAGTGGTAAGGTCTGCTCTCGTGTTCTGGAGGACGGCAGTTCAAATCCCCTTCCAATGATCTATCTTAGGTTTCCTATCAAATGGCTTAAACCGTTGTCAGACCAGATGAGGCAGTTAACGTCAACATGCCTGCAGACGGGATATCCAGCTTCACGAAGCACAGTGCCCTCGGCACACGAAAAGAGCTGATTAACGTGATTTTGCACTCTCAGCTGGCTTCAACGGCAGTTGTCGGCATTATATACATCGCAGATCATACAGTTTGTTCATGAAAATGGACGCGCGTGAAACATGTAAGAAGACAAACGGAAGACATACATGTAAAGTGAGTAAGGACATCAGCTAATAAAATTTCACCAAATCGAACCAACTCATTTTGACAGAGAGAGCACTTTAATTTACATAGCTTCTAATGTTACAGCAATACTTCTATTAATTTGATCATAAAGTACCCCAGCCTTTTAGAAAACGCGAAAGCGAAAAAAATATAACGTACAGTGGGACGTAAATATTGAATCATAACAAGAAAGACAGGTTTTTCATGAACCGTCGTCTTGGTCTTACCTTAAAACTGCTTACTTCTGTAACACGCGTGTTACTAAGTAACGCGAATATATCTAACAACAAAAATTCTGTATCCATCAATATAACGTTTCATGTAGTTTTACTACAACAAATCGTACCAATAGCGACGCGTCCTCCATACGTTCAATTTGCTGGTGCTTAGAAACAGCATATATTGATAGTGTAAGATATGACATAAAAGCCCCGAATATGGGCTTCTACTGAACACAACAAATGCAGTAAGACGTCTCGCTTTCTGCTTATGAATTAGGGAGCTTTCTTGCTTATTATTTGTTCTACTGTACCTGGCACGTTGCCGAACTTATTTTGTGTTTCACGTGACGAAATGGCTCCCCAATATGAAATAGCAGGAGCAGACGTCACAGAACTCTTGAAAGCCATGTCAGTGCTAACTGTCTCGTCATGTGTGACGACAGCTTTATGGCCAATTCCAGAATGCTTCTCTTGAAAACACACTGCTGATTTGCTTCCTCATCCTCTTCCTATCCCCATTTGTGCTCTGTCTCTAATGACCTCGAAGTCGACGAGACGTTAAACTCGTGATCTTCCTTCCCTTATTTCTGATTATGCGATTTCTAGGGGGTCATAGGCAAACGCTATTTTCCACTCGTAGATTGCAGGACCGTAGCCACCATAATGATTCTTTCCAGTGCTTTATGTTGAGCTACTGCTACACTTCGTTCTCTCTCCTAATCATACGAGTTAACCATCTTTAATTTCATGGAAAATGTTGCATATGCCAATTTAGCGCTTTGGAATTGGTACCTGTAAAACATTTAAGGAACAAATATTTAAATCCGACCACAGTTAGCCGTGCTTGACGACATGGAGGTGTCAGTGATAACCTGGCCAGAGACATACGTGACTGTAGTCGTCCTGCTAGCAAACGGCTGGATGGACCTTGATGACAACAGGCACTGAACGGTACTGACGAGGGAACCTCCCCATCGCACCCCCCTCAGATATAGTTATGTTAGCACAGGGGATAGTTCTTGAAACACTGAACACAGATCACTCGAGAAAACAGGAAGAAATTGTATGGAACTATGAAAAAAATAAGCAAAATATACAAACTGACTAGTCCATCCGCAAGATATGCAACATCAAGGATAGGCGAAATCAGGATCGCCGTGGTCCCGTGCTTAGCGTGGGCAGCTGCGGAACAGAAGGTTATTGGTTCAAGTCTTCCCTCGAGTGAACATTTTACTTTCTTTATTTTCGCAAAGTTATGATCTGTCCGTTCGTTCATTGACGTTTCTGTTCACTATAATAAGTCTGGTGTCTGTGTTTTGCGACCGCACCGCAAAATCGTGCGATTAGTAGACGAAAGGACGTGCCCCTCCAATGGGAACCGAAAACATTTGATCGCAGGGTCATAGGTCAACCGATTCCTCCACACGAAAACACGTCTGATATATTCTATACGACACTGGTGACGGCATGTGCGTCACATGACAGGAATATGTTGTCGACCCACCTAACTTGTACACTTGGCGAATGGGTAAAAAGAGTCTTCTACCTTCCCCGATTTAGGCTTTCTTGTGGATGTGACAATCACTCCCAAAAAAGTGATGAAAACATAAGAGTTTGTCATATAAACTGCCACAAATGAATGCTACAGTTTCACAGTCGCTCAGTTTTCCCTGTGCTCTGTCAAAACATATGTTTTTAACGTTTTCAAATTTTTCCGTGTGTAGACCGTCAAATCCTGCATATGTCCAAGCAAATCGGAACATGTCCTGGAATTTTGGAAAGTGAAGTTGATTTTGTGTGAGTGCCTGCTCTTTGATAATTGTCTGAAAATAAAAATAAAAATTTTCACCCTAGAGAAAACTTGAACCAAGGACCTCTCATTCCGCAGCTGCTCACGCTAACCACGGGACCACGGCACTCCTGAGCTCGCACTATCCTCTATGCTGCATATGTTGCGCATGGACTACTCAATTTGTGTATTATGCTTATTTTTTTCCTAGTTCCACACAACTTTTTTCTGTTTTCTCCATTGATCTGTGTTCAGTTTTTCAAGGCCTATCCACTGTGCCAACTTATAACTAAATCTGAGGGGGGTGCGATGGGGAGGTTCCCTTGTGAGCACTGTGGCCAAAACATTTGTATATATTCTCAGTTGTTTGAGAATATAGAAATTTTTCTTAATTAGCATCTAAAACGCCAAGTACTAAATTAAAACTGTAAGTTGATTATTTTGTACACAGCACTGCATATGCCACTCAGGGCGAATGCTTTGTCATAGCTTTGGTCGAAACATTTGCTCACATCCAGTCTCCTTTGTTCTGCAGTTTCAACTAATTCACGTTCGAGTCCTAAAGCAACCTCACTTTTAACCTGGGTATAAGAAGTAAATAATTCGATATCGTTACCTCAGAATGATTTCCAAAATAATCTTCAATTACTTTACCATGGCTAAAGATTTTTCTGAACTGATAGATTTCACTAAATTATTCCGCTACTCTTTCCCATTTAAATTTTTCCTTTCTTTCATTCGGGTGCAAGGTGCACATCTTCTGGCCATTGCCCCAGTCGACCTTTCCTTGTTACGCTCCTAATATTATCGCCGGATAGCTTCCTTAACTGCGCGGTGATTATTTTCCGCATCTCTTCCTAAAAAACAAACCGGTATTGACACAGTTCACAACAATACGACAGTCTCCATAGTGATTGATAAACGCTGTTGCATAGCATCAGTTCGAGATGAGTGCAATGGCGAAGTGAACGTTTCGGACGCTACCCGGCGAAATCTTAAGAAAACCGTGCAATGCATTAACAGCGTGGATCAAAGATGGCAGTCAGATGGTAAGCGATTAACCAGCATCTTAGTTCCGCTAATAGTGAAAAAACGAAGGCGTCACGTCGATTTCATTTCTCTGCGAACACATAACAAATCCCCACAGGTATGTATGCCTAATGAATATGGACATCTACATAGTTTCGACATAACAATTACACTCATGGTAATTTTGGTTTTTACTATTCATCACAGCACAGTTTGTGTGGGAGAAGAATACATTTTATAAATTTTGTATTAATAGGAAAATCGGATTATTACAAATTACACATTCTCCCACGAAGCTTCCCCGCCAGATGCCCTCTACATTCGTTTCTCTAGATAATATCCGACGGGTGTACAATTAGGGTGTCTTGAAATACAGATATCCCAGGCACAATATTAGTAAATGATATAGTGTATCAAAATTTCTAACTCATTATAGAAATATTTCGTGCAGTAAACTGTATTTTTGTCACTAAATAATTTGCCTTTTCAATCACAGGAATTTTGTCAAAGGAACAAAATGCGGTTTGAAATTGTTGTTTCGGCAGACGTAAATTAAATTTATGATCTCTTTGTGCCAATGCATTAGTATATTCAGTCTCAGTACAACTTGCCGTATTTCCTTGGTTTTTCTTCTCCCTAGTACTCGGTCTGTAGTGGTCATTGAAATTTGAGGTACTAATATTGTGATTCCTCTCGTTGTCATCTTTTGCAATCAAACGATATTGTACACAAGAAGAATGACACTGTAGTCGTCATTCCCTAACGATATGTTTCATTTTGGTCACAAGTAATTACGTAAAGAGGAATTGACCCATCTAGATGTGGGCAGCGACGTTTGACGCCACTTCCGGAAGATATACTTAGATGGATATGTGCGAAAGAACAGACACCATATCCAAGTAAGTATATAGTTTTGGCAACACCGGCCATGATCTTCTTCTTCTGTGCGGATGCACACATATTCCCCGAGCTCTTACGGTACTTGGTAAGAATGTCTTCCACGAGTAATGAGTGTGTTGGGGTGGGACACTACGAATGTAGTGTGTGGACATACAACTTGAGAATGTGGGTCTCGCGGGAGGCGTGCGTGAGATAGTCCTTGCAGTCGCGCTATCCTCTGTGCCCTTGGTGGCTCAGACGGCTTGCCGGCACGGTAGCTCAGTGTGTACGGCAAGAGAGCTGGTTGGCCTCTGTAATTAAAAAACTGAGTCGAAGGATCAACAAACGAACTTAAACGGATGTCATGTGACGTCCGCAACGACAAAACACAACGATCAGCAACGAACAAAATGAGGAAAAAAAAAGCGTACTGGGATGGAAATCTAAATGTTGTTATGCCGGCACGGTAGCTCAGCGTGTTCGGTCAGAGGGCTGTGTGCTCTCTGTAATAAAAAAAACTGAGTCAAAGAATCCCCGATCAACTTGAATCGATGTCTTGTGAGGTTCGCCCAGACCAAACGCAAAGAACAATATCGAACAAAATGAATTTAAAAAAAGAAGACGGATAGAGCGTCTGCCATGTAAGCAGGAGATCCCGGGTTCGAGTCCCGATCGGAGCACATATTTTCACCTGTCGCCTTTGATATATATCAACGCCCGTTAGCAGCTGAAGGTATTAATATAATTCTAACTTCCGGAAGAGTATTCTGAATTTAATTATAGCGTTATTGGTGGTCATATTTCATTGGCTTTCAGAGATATTTCTTTAATGTCAACCGTGTATGAAAAACAAGGTAATGTCTCTTCTTTTTCAACGGAAATTCTAAGGTCTGTATTTCGTTCATTTATCAGAATTTTCTATGTTACAATAAATATGTGTTTCTGTTCATCTGTGTATCGTTATCTCCAGTGAAGTTATATATCAGAAGTCTGTTTATCAATCGTTGCTTTAACACATCGCTTTTTTAATTCGTACTGTGTATCGTTGTACTGCTGTACAACATTTTTTAATGATGCTTTCCAATGAATGTATATTTTACTAACATGAGACTGGGTACCTTTCTCTTAATTTGAAATACTTCTTTGTCACGGTGCAGTAAATTGCCGCAGTCAAATCTGTCAGTTTTATTTACATTTCAAAATACACTATCTGACCAAATGTTTTCGGACACCTCTGTGTTTCGCGCAACTGACAACTAAATGTCACAAGAGGCGGACCCGCCAGTATAAAAGGAGGGGTGGAATATTGTGTTGTCAGTAGAGAAAGAGTAGCTGTAGAACTGACCAGACAGAGTAACTCAGGGACTTCGAATGTGAAGTAGTCATTGGATGTCACCTGAGTAACAATTCCATCAAGGACATTTCAACCTACCTAAGGGTGCTCAGGTCAACTGTTGGTTGAGTAGCTGTAGCTTTCCGATGGAAAAGTTTGGGATTAGCGAATGCGTGGAGAACGTCAGCTGCTATCATATGTAGCGGCAACAGTGAAGAGGTGGCGGGTTACAGTATGGACGTGTTTCCCGTGGTTACCATAAGACATTCACACACCTAACTGAAAGTGTTCAACAGAATTCAAACCATTTTAAAGGCGGTGGGTGGTCACCCTCCATATTAATGACCACTAATTGATGTCTGAATTCTTTCGTTAGCCAGCGTATCGCTAATTATATGACGTGACATTTGACTTGTTATTTATGTTTTCTGACACATTCACTGCGTCACTAGTCAAAGCCGATATAGCATTTTCATCTTTTTCCAAATAATTTCTAGCAGTTAGTAACATTTGAACATAACCTTTTATGCCACTGCGTATCCCTTGATCTGCCACATAGACTATTCCGTATACGACGAGCTTTTTGAAGGTCCCAGGAAGCGATGTGTTGCTGTCATCTCAAGAGCGATATCACCTGCTGTAAATCTATTCGACCCCCCCCCCCCCCCACACACACACACACACGAGCGATTAACCAATCGACTTCAAAGCAATATTTCGAATGCCACTACGTCTAAAAGTTCTGCAGTGGAAAGTTATTTGTCATGTTGAGCAAAACTATGTACGTTAGCTAATATTCGTAGATAAACCGGAGCTCAAATTTATTAAACTTTTATTGAAATGTTTTTCCTGGAAAAAGTTATCTACAATAAAATGTAACAGTTCTAGTTAAAGAGCTAGGTTGAAGTGACTGCGACATATTTTTTTAACAGACATTATTACACTTGCAATGCCCAACAAAACCGTAATTGAAAGCCCCCACTAGCAATTTCTTTATCACAATGTTAAATTGCCAAAATACCCAATGAAAGTGAATAACAACGATTTCTTACGAAATTACAATACGCTAGAGTTTTAAATCTTTCAACTCCAATTAGTAACTATGGTATGATTTTATGACTTGCTTACCCTAGCTAGAAACATAAATGATTTTAGAGAATACACCCTTTTACCTTTCAAATAATTTAATTGAACAGTACGTTGCACTATATTCAACTAACAAACAAATGTTATTATTCATGTCTGGAAGAATTATTTTTATGGCAACACAGGTACGAATGTTACAATCCGGCACCGTTCTCAGTTTTCAAAAGAGTTAACTCCCCAATAGCTTCAGGCAGCTATAACCCAGAAAATATTGCTTGCACTAAGATGCCATCGGCCCCTATTTACATACAGTAATCAGCCAAAGTGGTCGCAAGAAAACATCGCGCAAGCCATTCAGCGCGACAGCCCATTTCTGACGCTAGTATAATCTTTCTTAAGCATCGGTGTCAATAGTACAACATTAATGTTAGATGATAACTGCCACAGTCACCGCTAGATGTGACGTTTCGCCATTTTCTCATGGGCTACCGTGAAGTTATGACAGGCACGCTTCCAATTAGCGCAGATCTGTGCAGCCTCCATCCTCTCGGGCAGCAAATCATTATGTGAACACAAGGTGGCAAACGGAGGATTAGGCATGAACTCAAACACTAATATAAATAGTATTTCCTTGTGAGCTTCGTGCGTGGGCGTACTGAAGACATACCCTAGACACTGGGTTTGAGAGCTATCACGAAAACCGAACAAGGCTGCTCTGAAAATAAGATTCACCCATTCCGCTAGAAAAGGCATCGGGTAATATGACGGGGCTGTGCTACAAGCCACTCCTGCTTCGAAGCAGAAATTACGAAATGCAGCAGATTTGTAGGTGACAGCTTTATCAGAAACAACTTACACACTAAATAAATCAGGACTTCTAGCAACACGACTTTCTAGCCTCGTTTCCGATATCCAGTGAACCACAGTACATTTAGATTCAAGCGATGGGGCCTGACGATTTCTCTTTCCCCTGTCTTTTCCTTGGTGCCACTTAGCTCAGTGTCTCCAACCTGTTGTGTAGCAGTAGTCTTGAAGGGAAGTGGGAAACTACTGCGAATGGCACAATTTTGATTAGCGTATGACTCCAGAATTACCTCCCTCAATGGTTCTTCGTCCTCCAGCTGTTTCTCCGATTACTTACTAAGCACTCAGCTCAGAATATCAGGCACAACACTTCCCATGCCACAAAGTGTCTACTGACCCTGAACTGGAACGCTGAAATAAGTATTGCCCATTACGATTCATCTCACATGCCTTGGTCCTGCCAACACGCAACTGAGAGCCTGATTATTGGTCTCTAAGAGATATGGTTGGTGTTCTAAATACAACTTAAATTTTTCAAAAGCGAACAAATCTGCCAGGGCCTCTAGCTCATATACTTGGCTAGCTCAATACTTGACTTCCAGTAACGAAGGGCTACGCAAAACAAAAGCTACAGGTTGTCTTACAGATGATGCTGTTTCCTGCAAAAGGACTATCGCTACTCCCGACATGGACACATGTGCTTGGATAACAAGTTCCTCACTGAAATCGCTACAGTCGCAGGTTCGAATCCTGCCTCAGGCATGGATTTGTGTGATATCCTTAGGTTAGTTAGGTTTAAGTAGTTCTAAGTTCTAGGGGACTGATGACCTCAGCAGTTAAGTCCCATAGTGCTCAGAGCCATTTGAACCATTTTGAGCCTTACTGAAATCAGCCCAGCCAATGAACGCGTAGTGGCTAAAGCCTCCTTTAAGGCCTCACAAGGCGCTTTCCGTGACAGATTTCACTCGAACTACTTTCTTTCTTCTGAAGATAATTTAATAATATTGATAATTGGGCGTAATTATACTCCAATTTTCGGAGCGAATTTACCATTTGAAAAATACGAGGCACTGCTTTAACATTTTTAAGGGTGGGAGACGAATAATTCGCATTTGTCTGTCTCTGATCGACTTGAACTCTTCGGTCAGAAAAAATATGGCCTGAAAGAATATTTCAAACTGAGTGAATTTTACCTTCGAAGGTTTAACGTAAATCCTACCCTTCGCACCTCTCTAATGTCACCCAATTCTCCTGGAAATTCTCACTAAAAATTAGTAAATCATCAAGGTAATGGTACACATGTTCAATCTTACCGTCAGAGAATACCCTATCCAGGATACATGACAGCACTGCTGCCCAACTGGAACCCTACTATACTCATTAATAATAAAGCGTCCAGTCAGCAGCAAAGCCCATGACACATTAGGACTCTTCAGTAAGAGAAATTTTATAACATGCTTGATTTAGGCCAAATTTGGTGTACACTTTTTTCCCTTTGGAACCATGAGAAGCACGACTGCATATCGGGAAGGCGTGTGGGCTGGAGGACTACCTTTTTACTAAGTGCCCGATAATCAGCAATGAGATGCTCCTACAGCCCTCCTTTAGGCTTGGGCACCACAAATCTAGAAAAGGAGAATGCCTTCATTTGAGGTGGCAGGAACCTGTATCATGGATACCTTACAGGGATGGTATCCAACAGTTAAATTTTATACTCTGCTTCTTAAACCTATCCTATCCTATCAGTAAATACGTCACTAAACTTGACACATAACTTAATCTGCCCCCTCTGTTCAGATAACAAATGTCTGACATCACACATGACAATATTAGTATTCACTGAGTTAAATACATGCGTCAGGAACCTCCACTTCACCAGCAACTATTTGCTTACAAAGGTTGAAAATTAAAGTAAAACTTTCTCTGTCACCACTAGGTAACTAATCCAACCTCACAGGTAAAGTCTGAAACCAAAATAGCAGAGAGAAAAATTACGAGCCATCGTAACTGTAAATTTCCAGGTAAAATCACTGATCTGGATCTTAATCATAATTGTCTCCAAAATTATCATTTGCGTGTACTTATCTGTCTGACATTGAGAGAGGACAAGTTACTCACCTATTTTCCGCATACAGAAAATTATTAAAGATTTTATTACAACTTGAAGCACCTTGAGCGAGACTCTAGAAAGTTAACCCAGTGAGCAGACATTGATGGAGCCTCGTAGGGCGCTAAAGGCATGAGATATTTTTATGGTTCTTAGCTCGTAGAAACGGCATGTTGGGAGTTGCAAGCAATTGGCTGCGAGTAAACCCCTTAGTAAATCTTGCTGCACAGGTTCCCAGCCATACGGGCAGACAGGACAGCCCCTCGTCGAGACAGTGCTCCAGCAGAACAATGCCTTGATACCTTCCACGGCGCCAGCAGTAGCTGGGCTGGGGGCGACAGTCTGAAGGAACGCTTCTAGACAGTGGACTCATAAACCAGGCATTGTGTGCAGAGCCACGCCTAATAAAAATTCGCTTGTTTTTGTGTTGGCCGATACTGCAAATAGGCCTGTGAACCACTTCCATAGGACATCTCGTTAGCCTAAGAAAAATCCAGCGTCTGACAAACGTTTTTAGATAAAATCCTTATTACACCTCACAGCTTGGACTAACAAGCTCCAAGGCACAGGCGATTTAGATAAACGTCTTTAAGGTTGTATCTGTTCGCTTTTTGCCGTGGGAAGTGACACAACTTTGGAGAAAATCGTACCAACAGTGTGACTTCAAATGTCTTGGACTACTCGTTTTCCGACGGCACACTTATTCGTTTTTAGTTTACCAATCTTAACGTTTGGTATCCTTGTGCACTCTGTCATAGAAGTGAGCCAAATTGGTCCTTGGTATGACCAGAAAACTGGTGTGTCACACACTGAAATCTACACTGATTTTAAGGATCCGGTAGAGAGTAAATTGGGATCCGTCTGCCTGATCGCTGGACCATGAGTTTTTGCATTTCTTTCGTGGCCACGATCGATTCACAGGTGCCATCTCCATGTCTCACCTCCAATGCACACATCTCACCAACAGCAAGTTACCATCAATCAAAGTCTGCTCAGCATCAGATCAATTCAGATTGCGTTATCTACATTTTTAGGGCCAGAGTACTTTACTCACTCCGCTAGTGTCCACCCATGGTAGCTGAGTGGTCAGCGATACAAAATGTCAATCCCAACGGCCCCGGTTCAATTCCCGGCTGGGTCGGAGATTTTCTCTGCTCAGGGACTGGCTGTTGTGTTGTCCTAATCGTCATCATTTCATCCCCATCGACGCGCTAGTCGCCGATGTAGCGGCAAATCGAAAGACTTGCACCCGGCGAACGGTCTACCCGACGGGAGGCCCTAGTCGCACGACTAGAGAGAGACTTCACTGGTTAACCTGTCTGTGCCACCCAGGATCCTTGTCCAGCGAAGTCTTAAATCACCAGTTAGCTGTTCACGGTATTCAATCAATAACCTTTTTAGCACAATTTATGTCTTTTTTTCAGAAAAATAAATGTTGTTAGAACACTTAAATTATGCCAACACAATGAATCATTTATATTATTCCCATCATGGTTACCTTTCAGCATGACTCAATATCATCCCAAAATTCCAGCCCCAATTGTTGCCATAATTCTACAAAAGCCACTTCCAGACGATCCTCACTTAGGACACCGCCAGTTGTCTGTACAGCTTGCCTGCTCTGAAGAGTTCCTCTCAGCATGGCCACTTCCCTTACCCTTAAAATACTTTAGTGCAGACGACACCGGCTGCCGGCTGCGGTTCCTATTTGTCGGTCTTTGCCGCGCAAATATAAACTCTTTTTGCTGCCCCTGATCACTACAGCTGGCACACGGCTTATCAACTCTTGTATTTGGTGGAAGTTCTGCAATTTCTCTTGAAATAACGCTCTAGAGCAGTCTCTGGGACTCATTCCTTCCAAAATATTTTCAGTTATTTTCCATTCACTATAATTCAAACACAAACTTGTAGCACTATAATTTATCCTTTTGATGTACTTCTCGAATGGTTCAGCATAAAGTTGCATCCCGAAATAGCCTTTGGCAAAAGCTCAATAAGTTACGACTAAGTAATTCGCGAAATGTAGTGCATGACAGAGTACGCCCCATTTCTTTGATTAATGACTGCTCCAGTCACCCAGTCACCATAGAACTGAGCACCTGATAATGTCCACACTTATTCCAAAAATTCTTCTCTATCATGCAATTCCAAGTATATTTAAATACCGTCAGCCTCTGATAGGTAGGGTAACTTAACATATAAATTAGTCATCACTATAAAAGTGGACCCGGGAAGGCTTTGTTATACAGTTAGCTGACAGAACTACCTTTGAATACCTTTAACCTCACCCACACGAGTTAACATCCTGGGTGAGACCAGCAATTCATTCAACCGTTCACATGACGCCTTCCACATGGAGTCCGACAGTTTGACGCTGCACAGACGCTGCGCCCTCCAGACAGGCATAAAACAGGCTTTAATTCTGTTAACCTGCGACTGAGATTGTAACGTCCCCTTAGAAAAATTAATGAATGACTGTGCTGATAAACCTCTTACATTATTTGATTTTCAGACAGCTGAGCAAAACTGAACGTACTCTGACATTCACTAAAGTGACACACAATATTCTTCGCTCAACGCAATCTGACTTTCATTAATCCCTACAGAATGGCCCTGACTAACATTAAACTATACCTTTCATGAATTCTTACCTCACAAAAATCTTCTTTACTCGAACTACTGCAATACAGCGAGCGCCAATACTGCCAACTAAATAAAAGATTTTAAATACTGAAGGCACTAACTACTGATAGGCATAGTTAGCAAATGAAAGATTTAATAGAGAACAAACAATGTGTTTACCTTAATAGTGTTCAAAAGTCATAATATATATATCAGTTCATGACATCCAGTCTTACAAATTTACTGTCTCTGTCCAGATCATCCGCTCTCGGAACTCCGCCATCTCACTCCCCATATCCACCACTGCTGGCGGCTCACCTCCAACTGCGCAACGCTACGCGCTGTTAACAGTCAACTGCTCAACACTACAATGGCGAGTATTACAACAATGCCAACCAGCCACAGACTGCACACAGCATAGCCAGTGATTTTCATATAGAGCGCTACGTGGCGTTACCAATAAAAATCCTAAACAGCCTACTTACAAGATGGCTCGGTAACCCCAAAAAGGAAACTATTGATTGTAACTCCTTTAACAGAAGATCAATGCTGGACCCAGCATCACTTTACTGTGCTTCCAGCATATTCAGTGAGGCCACTGAACAACCACAAAGCTAGGTTGAAGTGACTGTGACATATTCCTTTAAAAAAACCTTTGCTTCAGTTCAATTTCGTCATCGGACAAACACTCTTTTGAAATAATTTCACAGCTACCACTAGAAATTTCTTTTATAACTTTCAAATGCCAAAACCCGCAGTAGACGTGAATTACAATGATTTCTCACACTGTTATAGTAATACAGAATTTGGAAATACTTCATTGCGATGGATAATTCTGCTATAGCCTTATGACTTCGTTACTCAAACTAGAAACACAAAATAAACGGTTTTAGAGACTGCACCCTTTTAACCATGAAATATTTTAACTGTACAGCATACTGCTACATAGTCAACGAACAAACAACATGCTACTATCCATTCCAGGAACAAACAGTTCTGTTAACAACACAGATAACAATCATCGGCGCGAACTAGTACACAAACAACATTAATGTTTGATGGTAAGCGCCACTGTCTATGGACCAAGTAGAGGATACTGTAGCGGTACGGCGAGCGGTGTCCAGCAGGAAAAGGGAGCCGAATACTTGATACTTCAAGGGCGAAGGCTAAATACAGAAGAGCACTTCACCGGCGCGCCCAGTAAGAAGCAACTGTCAGCAGGTGGCGCCAACCACACGGTGATCGTACAGGCTCTCTAGGTGGTCGCAACGCTACACTGTAGCGAGTCCGAAAGAGCCACGGCGGGAATTTAAGTCGCCACAAATTGTGACGACTTAGGATTGGCCCAGAGTTCGGACTTAAGTTATCAGCTACAAACATAAAAAGTTTTTGAAAGTGTCCACTGTTTTGTATCTCTCTTTTATCGGTTCGTTATTAGCCCTTAAGGATTTCCTCATATACCTGATGCCTTGCTCATGCCGTATTCTTTACTATGTTCCAAATAGTTTGTATGTCATTGCGGGGAATTTCTCATCGAAATAAATACTGGGGATGTACATTGCACTCCTGGTTCGGAGGAAGATGATTCAAATCTCCACCCAACCAGCCTGACTTAGGTTTTCTTCGGGATTTCCCAATATCGCTTGAGGTGAATACCATGGAGGTCCCTTTGAGAAGGACGTGGCCAATTTCGTTCTCCATCCTTACCCAGTCAGAGCATGTACTCTGTCTCTAACGACCTTGTCGTAGATGTAATGTTATCCCATAATCTACGTTCCTTCTTGGAAGATGCACACATTTTAATTGTATGAAAATTTGCTTAAAATTTTTCTGTTCAACGTGTAATGTGAGCCGTGTAATCGTCACATTCCCTTGATTGTTATTCTGTATATTGTTGTATTATACTTGTAGCGCGGGATTTAGGAGCGTTTAATCTAATTCCATGCATTAATATTTATATGAGAAATCTTTTCAAAGCAGGTAATGTCAGAGAATATACTATACCATATCCATGTCTTTGAAAGATCGAATCCCATGTATCAAACAGCTTCAAACAACTGATTACCTTATACATAATTTAATATCTTAAATATTTGACATTGAGCATGGAAGCAACAAAAAGATTGACAAAATTTCGGGATAATGCTTAAGTCACTTAGTGTTCTCATAAGAAACATTGGTTGAATGTAGTACGGGTAATCTGCGCTAGCAAAAGGCTATTTTTTCAAGCATCTCAATCTTTATGACGTTATATATCATGAAATATGTGCCGAAAAATGATACAATTTAACAAGTACATTCTGTGATATATGTGGATACGGTCTGGAAACTGCGTTGGGCGTAGAGTCGATAGTAAAGTTGTAATAAATTAAAAAGACAAATCGGACGCTGAAGGTTTACTATATGAACAGCGAAAATGTAAAGCTCTTTCCTTTCATTTTTCTGTGCAGTTTGCCAGTGAGAAAAAGTTTCCTAAATGTTTGAAACAATGTCTAACGTTTGTTGGAAGCCGCTAAGAGGTCTCTGTTTCAATTTCTGGATGAATAAAATCCGGATATTTGCGCGCCATCAGCTATGCTGCTTCAAGACAAACACCAGACTCTAACTGTAATACTTGTCTCACTGTGTTAAGCTTTTGACAAAATAAGAAACCTCTTAATAAATAGATTATGATACATTTTAAATTTTTTAATCGGGTCAATAACCTTGCGAAATATTTAAAACCCCTTTTTCGTAGCTCGTTGGAAGCCGTTAGATAAGCTACCTGCAACTTTTTTGGGTTTTCAAGTTACAGAATAGCCACTAGGTAATACAGACTTTTCATTCACGTCAAGTGTGTTGCGTAGATGTTTCCAGCCTGTATTTCGCAAATACAGCTTACTGTAATCAGTTCCGTCATACCCTTGCCCGCAAGCTTTGTCCACATCGAACCCTTTAGTTCCACCCAATCAGTTGAAGTTTTAGTCCTACTGCAGACTGATCCTTGAATTGAACAAAGAAGATAAATAGTTCGCACATCTTCTTAAGGATTTCCAAAACCATTTTCAATTGTTTTAACATAAAGGAGGACGTCTCTGGAATGATGAGTGTTACTGATTATTCTGCTTTCCTTTCTAATTTGCAACTGTTTTTTTCCATTCCTTTACTTCGGGCGTCAGGGGGACCTTATCCTAGTAGGGTATCATGAAGTGCTCCTTCCGCTCCAGCCTAATTATGAGGGACCGATGGTCTTTGTATTCTGCTCCCTTCAACCCACACAAACCAACCAACCTAATTATGACACCGCAGCATTTTCTGCAACACAAGTTTTCAGTCACTGAGGCAAGAACTTGGAATCAGACGAAAAAATCATTGAACACGCTGCAACAATACGATGTTTTAAATCATATTAAGTCGTTGGAACTTTTGCATAGATTTCATCTTTGAATTTACCCTTACCAAGATACAAGAGAGTTGCGGGCACTCAAAGTGCTGTTACCACAGGCATCTACGTGTTTCAAGTAGTACTTCCTGCCGCGCGGAGGGCCCTCGCGGTTTGAGGCACCATGTCACGGATTGAGCGGTCCCTCCCATCGGAGTTTCGAGTCCTCCCTCGGGCATGGGTGTATGTGTGTTGTTCTTAGCATAAGTTAATTTAATTTAGTTTACGTAGTGTGTAGGTATAGGGATCGATTACTTCATCAGTTTGGTCCCTTAGGAATTCACAATCATTTGAACATTTTTTTAGTAATTCCTCTCGGAAGTCCTGTAGTCTCCGAAAATCTCACACCAAAATTTCACAAGCAACTGTCTCCGATGTTCAACTTGCCTCAGCCAGAACGGATTCTCTGCGACGCAGTAAGGTATATATATATTCTATTTCCCATAATTTGTAAAGGAAGCTTCAATAGTAAAGAGAATTCTTTGAAGAAGGAACCTATTTTCTCGATGTCGATGCAGAACCGAGAGAGTGAATTACAAGCGCTACTGCAAACCCATTGGTTAGCTTGTTGGCATGGTAGGACAGAACTGATTGGGCGCAAAATTCAAACAACGCTGTGCTGACTTTTTCCAGAGACACTCACAATTGCTCTAAAACTAACACAAGGATTTGAAGAACAGCTGTCAGAACGTCGATTTGATCGCTCCATTAGTTGCAGATTGTCTCCTTAGCTTCTGCCAAGTATTAAAGTTCCTTTCCAGTAATCATTTTTGAACATTCCCTGAATTGCTACTCTTCTTGGACGCTGTCTGCCAGGGTACCTCTTTGCATTCAACTCAGCTGTTCTGTTCGCTTTCTTTCTGCATTCTCCGTTAAGAAGTACCATACCTAGTTTCTATTGGTTTGTCAAAGACGTTTGTTTGTCCAAATAAATAGGCAATTAACACACGTGAATAACACAGACAGAATGAATACGATATTTCCTGTATGCTGCTTTACAGTAGCGCTGAAAAGTACTTTGCAGTTGCGGAGTTACGTTGTCAGTACTGTTTGCGTGCAGTCACAACAGAACAACGCATATAACTTTTACACCCCATCAAGAGATTAACGCCACTTTCATTACACATATAGCGACCAAACAAGTTCATATAGTAATAATGAAAGCATATTTTCCTACAGCTCAAAAGTATTTTGTATTTTGCTTTGATGGTACGGTATTCAGTAGCTATTGTTAGTTACGCACTCAGAAAAAGATCGTGCACTTGTACAAACAACTAGAAGCACACTAAAACAAAAAGAATACTCGGTTCGTATGTAACAGGCTGTTTTGCATGCTTTGCTAACGTTGCTAGAGACTATGAAATACCACAACTAATACGTGGTTGTATGCAAAAACAGGATGGAACCGTAGCCTATAAGCTAACGTCAGGGCGTTCTCGAAAAAGAACAACGGTGAAGGACATAATTACTTGTAAGCAGTCAGCTGCTGATCCAAGAAAATCTACTGGATAAATTAGAGTTGGTCAGGAACAGCATCATGGACTGAACCTTCATGTTTCTGCTATAAACTTCGCCTATAAGCAGGAGATTTAAATGGTAGACGACCACCAATGAGAACTCATCGATAAAAAAATAGGAAAGCCAGGATAGAGTATGCAAGAACACTTCAAACTTAATATGCTACAGATTGGTCTAAGGTATTATGTAATGTAAATTTAATGTTTCTTCAACAGATAGTGTGCAGTGTACACGCGGCCTAAAACCCAAAGAGACAACGAAAAGTACCAGGCATTGTCCATTAAGCATGGTGGTTGCAGGGGGGATGTGGGGATGTTTTACTGCACATGGTGTTCCTCCTCTAGTACAAATAGAAGGCAAAATAGATCCTGTACAGTGACGTTTTAGAAAGTAATATGGTTCCAGATGGAAGAACGAATATGGCACATTATTGGATATTTCATTAGGACAATGACTCAAAACAAAAAGGGCCATTTTAAAAAAATTCAAATTAAAAAGTCATACTTTTAGAGTGAGTCGAGCCAGAACCGGGATCTAAATAGAACAGTAGACATGGGACACACTGAATCAACATGTTCGTCGTAAATGCTACTCAAACAAAGCTTTTCTCTTATTGCTACCTTGTTGCACGAATTGTCAGAACTTCCACTTGACCCATTATAAAAATTTGTAGACACGATGCGAAGTAGATGTGCAATTGTAATCCCAGCCCATGGGTATGCAACGACATACAGAATTTTTCTTCAATTTCCAAAATATTTTTGTTTTATTTTTCATACTTAGACCTACAAAATACTTTTCAGCACGAAGAACTGTTATTTCTGCATCGACTATCCACTGGCAGTTTTTGCCATTTCAGATTTACCTTTATATAATTGTAATTAATGCTTTCTACAAAATACTTTTGAGTGCTATTGGATATCAGTATCATGGTGGAGCAACACACAGTTTCATCCTTATCCGCAGTGACTTACTTTCTTATCTGGGTATGAAATCACGAACTTCAACGTAAATCAGCAATCGGTTTTATGTTCGAAACAGGTAACTCCTAATTCTAAGTACACTGACGGAAAAGAAGGCAATACGAAGAGGGATTCGTGGGATATGATCAAAAGTTGGGAGGCGTATTTCTACATTTGAAAGACGATGTGTATTCAGATTTCGCGCCAATCGTATAACAATGGCGCTAGGAGCGATACAGATCAGATTTGCTTTAAACACGCACTGTGATGGCCGTTAGCGTTAGTTACCTTCGAGATTGAACGTAGTGTGTTAATGCTACTCAAGAATGCCTTTGAGGCGACAAGATGCCATTATTAACATGTTACTCAGTTTGAACGAGATCGTGTAATGGGGCCATGAGAAGCTGGATGTTACTTCTGCGATACTGCAGAAAGACTTGACAGGAATGTAACCACAGTACATGAACGCTGGCAGTGGTGGTCAGGAGAAAGTACGGTTGCAAGAAGAAGGGGCTCCAGGCGGCCACGTGGCGCTACGAGAGGGAAGACCGCTGCGTTCGGCCTATGGTTCTGGCGCATCGTACTGCGACTGTAACAGTAATTCGACCAGCATTACAAACCACAGTGACTCAACGAATTGTTACAAATCCGTTACTTCGAGGTTAGCTTCGAGCCAAACGCCCTGAAGCGTGCATTCCACTGACCCCAAAATGCCGCCATTTGCGACTTCAGTAGTGTCAAGCGAGAGCTCTGTGGAGGGCAGGATGGTAGTCTGTTGTATTTCATGATGAACGCTCGTTCTGCCTCACTGGCAGTGACTGCCGTGTGTTGGTTAGAAGGAAGCTAGTTGGGGGCCTGCAACCAACCCGTCTGTACGCTAGACACACAAGACCTACTCATGGAATTATGGTACGGCATGCGATTTCCTGTGACAGCAAGAGCGCTCTCGTGGCTATCCCACACGCCCTGAGTGCAAATCTGTACTTCAGTGAGGTGTTTCAACCAGTTGTGCTGCCATTCATGAACAGCATTCAAGAGAGTGTTCCCAACAGGATAACATTCCCCCACACAGCGCTGTTGTAACCCTACATGCTCTACAGTGTGTCGACACGTTGCCTTGGCCTGTTCGTTCACCAGATTTCTCACCAATCGAGAATGCATGAACATCATAGGACAACATCCACAAACAAAATTAACCATTCCTGTGCTGTCCGATAAGTGCTACATGCATAGTACTCCATCCCACAAACTGATATCCGGGTTCCCGGGTTCGATTCCCGGTCGGGTCAGGGATTTTCTCTGCCTCGTGATGACTGTCTGTTGTGTGATGTCCTTAGGTTAGTTAGATTTAAGTAGTTCTAAGTTCTAGGGGACTGATAACCATAGATGTTAAGTCCCATAGTGCTCAGAGCCATTTATTGTGAACCACAAAATAACAACCAGCACCTTTACAACACAAGGCATGCATGTTTGCATGCTTGCATTCAACATTATGGCGGCTACATCGGTTATTAGTGTACCAGAATTTCACATTTGCAACGGCTTATGTCGCCCTTACATCAACCTGTAATTTTGCGATGTTAATCACTTAAATGTGTTACTTAGACAAATGTATTCCCGGAATTTCACTACCGTACGTTAAATATTGTTTGGTGTTGCGACTTGCCGTACATTAAATATTATTTTGTGTTGCGACTTTTTTCGGCAATGTATTGTAATTACTCAGAAACTACTAATCGCCTTTTCAAGATTGAAATTCCGTTAAATTCGTCTCTATCACGTTAACTGCTGATTGATCGTTACTATTGTAGTCAACCCTGGAGTCATTGCCACTGCTCTATTCAATGCCCAAGTTAGATTCGGTTTGTGTCTGTTGTCTGTCGTGTTCCAATCTTGCTAATTGTTTACGCGTTACCAACATGCTACACGTAAAGTATATTGCAAGAAAAATCTTTAAACTCGTTTGAGAATGAATTCATGAAATTAATTCCGTATGGCAACAATGTTGACGTAACTGAGCACAAATTGCAATTTATGTTGAAAAAATTAACATTCATGCCTGATTGCCGTTTTGCGTTGCACATGACAAAATTCGGCCATTTTGTAGAATAGTATGACTGTATTGTTGTAAGAAACTGTATGATAAAAATAATTTAGAATACGCGATCTTGCGCAAAAATGACTGCTACGGTTACGGAAAATTTTGACACCGTTAGAAAACAAGTTACAATTACTGAAAGCGCCGGGACTAGCGAGCTAATATAGGAATGCGATGTCTTACCTTGTATCCAAGTATTCAGTGTGGATTCCAGGTTTCATCAACAATCATTTCAATGGTTCGTCTTTTTGTTTGGTCTTCACAAATATTCAATGGCAAATGCTCGCCGTATATAATCCAGTTGTCCATGTAACACAGAAAAACAATGTGGCAAATACAATAAAAGGTCCAGACTCGAAGTTTCCAGTTTGATTTTTCGTGACTTTTCCTGTCTGAATTGAGAATATCGGAGAACAAACAAATAATAGGTAATGATAATAGTAAGTGATCAGCTTACGCCAACTTTGGTCGCCTGACAATGGCTTTTTCCGTAAGTTGCGTTCATTGTAATTTTGACTGTGAGTTAATTTTCTGAAAATACCGGACTTCGTAGGTTGAATAATTTCAAAGCTTTGGTTAATACTGCACCTTCGATATAATTTGTAACACGGAACCTTTAGCCTTGCCAAGACGCCGTTTAATTGAAACAATCGCTTGCTACATAAGTGAAACACAAGATTAAATAATATCACTGTATTCACAAAATATAACACTAAATTAAATTACATAGACACATTAATTCCGTTGTTGTGTTCAACTATGAGTACGCGTTGTGAGATTGCATCTCATAGGATAACGGCGGTGTGCCAGATAATTATCTGCAGCGATGGCAGATATGCGTCCGATCAGGACGGCTTCCAGAACAATAAAGGTTCCGTTTTCTCGGTAAGACAACTGAAGTGCATAATTATTCGAATGTTTCAGCGGTTGCACGCCGCAATCAATACAACGACTTATACTAATTAATATCTTATGTAATTCTTTATTTATATTATGAACCTATATCTACGTTTTTGCCACATATCCAATATCCAACCCCATTCTGCAAGTAAACGGTAGTGATGTTGAAAGATGGTGTTCGAAGTGCTGCGTAACAAATAATGGTTTAGAGATGCTGGTGAACTCCAATGTATTTCTTTTCGTGTGTGTGGGGGGTGGTGGGGAGCGGAGGTGGAGGCGGGGGTTGGGGGATATGAAGAGTACGACACAACGATAGACATTCCAGAAGAAGTGGTTGCTGAAACTGCAGCTATTATCTACGAATCACTTACTTCATTTGCACATATTACACAATCATTAGCATGCAGACACCAGTTGTGTGTTAATTTAAACGTACGTCATTTGTCAGACAAAAAGAATGCCTTGATACGAAAAAAGGACGCCAATTTTGACCATTAGGCGTAAGAATGCCGATCTTGTCGAAAGCCTGATGCCAGACAAGACGCTCCCGCGGCGAGTCTGCTACGTCTCACACTGTGTGGCCCCCTCTTGCCAGGTCTGGGAGCTGCTCGCGATTTGCTTATGCAACGTAATAATACGGTGTGCTTCCTTCAGGAGATCCCTCTTCCGGTTGGTGGCCAGAGTCAGGTGATAGAAGAGCCCCTCAGTGGTCGAAATTGAATGGCGAAAATATAAGGCAGCCAGTGTATAGTTGTTCAGGTAGGATATTCATACAATCCATCTCGGACGTTGCAGCGAGAAGTCTGTCCAGAACCATGCTAAAATGTTAGCAGTTTTTCCACATGATGTGAGGCCGTCTCTTCATTTTCTTGTTGCACATAGCCTACTACCCCTCTGCTATCATTAGGCCCCTGCTAGACTGGTTTGTGGGTGACTATTTGAAAGGAATTTTTTTTGTGTGTATTCCATAAAATGTTTGTCTGTGGTTGCTCCGTTGTATTGCTACATGTAAATTTAAGTCACGCTTTTCCCACAGTTAGTTACTGTCATTAGTATTGAGGGCAAGGTTCTGATAACCCCAATCCCATTGTGTTTTCTCGCTGCCAAAAGCGTTAGTAAATTCTTCTTTTATTAGGGTTGAATCAAGCTTTCGCAGTACAAGTAAGGGAATCCGAAGATTGTTATTATGATATATTAGCCGCCTATCTCTTTCTCCACCTCTTCTATTCCTCCCGAATGGAAGACGTATGAATTAGAAATTTATGTCGGATGCTAATATCAACGCTCCTTTTGTGGTGTAAAACACTTAAGGTTATAAATAGATGCAGTAAAACAATATGGCAATTTGTGTCACATATTTTGATTTTCACAAACGCACTCTTCAAAACCTACAAGGTACTTTCCGATGACCTAGAGTCACGAAATTTGGCAAGAAGCAAGGTTTTACAGTATAAATAAACGAAAAAATCCTAATTTTTTTTAATTTGTAACTCTATCACACAAACAAAATATTTGTTTTCTGATGTTCTCTGGCTGTCTTTCCATCTGTCTGCTAAGACCCCTTTTTCTCGCGAGCGATTAGACGTATCAAGTTGAAGTTTATGTCACATACCGAAGTATACAGTCTCTAGAAGATGTAAAAATTTGAAGATCGTATGTCAATGCAATAAAGAGATGAGGCCATTTATGTCAGTATCGATATCGATAAGAGGCAAAAACTGTCGAAATTATCGACTCTGCGAATCAATTAATTATCTGTAAACATAATTACTTTGGTACGGAAGCGTCGGTGCGCGAGTCCTGCTCGCATTTATTCGGATTTTCTTACTTCTTAATAAACGTTTTTGAAACGAGTAACTGCGGATCGGAGGAGATACCGCATTCCTTGCATACCTTAAGTAGTAATAAGTGCTTTCTCATCAAAGTAACAGGACAGAAAAGTCTCACGCATGTGGATGGAGAGATCTAAATTGCTTGTGAAAGGAACAAGCTTATATCATTTTTTTAACATACGAATTAATGTCTTATACCAGGCAGCACCCCCTGGAAGCCATCACCTGTGCGCTCATCACCTGTTCCCCTTCTCTACACAACACAACTGATTGCTCTAAGGAACCGATTCTCCGGAAAACGTAAATGAAGGCAGACGAATATGAAATTAGACGAAGTCCCTCCCAAACACAAAAGCGGAGTCTCTACCGAGCCGCTATTTGCACTGATGACACTTCACCATTTTTAGGACATTATTTAAATACTATAAGAAAGGATCGTCGCGCTGCCCGAGGTATTCCCGTGTAGAGCGGTACGTGGCACTTGGCGTAAGGTGCCCCATAATACAGGCCGGCCCGGGTCCTGTATATCAGGGCACGGCGCTCCGTGGCTACGGCGGCTGCTATCTGCATTCTGAGAGCGCGCCGCGCCCGGGCAATTAGCGTCAAGAAGTCGGGAAATTATGAAACAGTTAAATTCTGCAGAGATAACTTTTACACGCTCCCGAGGACATTACACTAAATACATTGGGCGAACAGCACGGTTACGGCCGGGATGTTATAATTACCCCGTAATTGTGCAGCCTGGTCCCGCCGTGTGTCGGGTGGTACCCGGTCGCTGGTGGATTGGGGGGCGGGGGTTGGTGCCAAGGAGGCGTGCCCGCTTTATCACGGCTGCGCTTCCTCCGCCTGCGCTCTATCCTTGTTCCAGGAGATGCACCTTCCTCTTTTCTCCTCGGTTTTTAACTTTATTAGATTTTCATGACAGATTGTGTCTGAAAGAGTAATGGCGCTTGATTTGCATGGAATGTTTAGCGTCCCTCTTAATTGCGAACGGCTCGGCTCCTCCCGGCCCGACACGGCGCGGAATGAATCAGAGAAAAGCGCGCCGGGGACTCGGCGAGGCTTTTTATATAACGTTAATTAAGAGTTGCAAGCTAATGAAGTAGTGAGTCGATATAATCCTCAGGAGCGGAGAGCTGGTGGCCCAGAGGAAGGAAGGAAGCTGGTGGACCCCTGGTGAGGGGGCGGGGGGAGGAGGAGGAGGTTGGAGGGAGTAGGAAAGGGGTTGAGAGGGGGAATTCCCCGCCGCGGCCATTAACGTGGATCCCCGCGGCGGCGGCGATCGTTTGTCACCCGAGTCACTCCTTTTCGTCGAAGAAAATGCCCCTAATTAAGGAGGAAGTCAGGTCCTCTTCTTGCGCACTAAGGAAACGTTTTCATTAGTAAACCTATTATAGTAGCCCACGACGGCAAGCTACACACTATGTCCAGTAAAGGGAGTTCAGCTCGTTGTCCACCCGCTGTAAAGAGTCTTCAGTTACCCGACCATCGACAGAGAAAGACGCCCTACGGTCATTGACGTTTCCCTCCGAAGAACGACGCGTGCCTTATAAAACAGAAGTCACCCAAACTTTTGGAATATTCATACTTTACAATTAATTATTAGTACGAAGTATCTACATGTATATATATGTATGTATATATTAAACCGGGATCCTAGTAACGCCGTAGAGACTTCGTCCCGCCGTTGCCCTCAGTGACTCACAACCCCACAATAAGCCACAGCAGTCCACCCACCCCACCGCTGCCACATACCGAACCCAGGATTATTGTGCGGTTCGGCCTGCAAAGCACTCCCCACTCCCTGGGAACGTGACATGCCAGACGAGTGTAGCCCCCAGATATTTGCATGGAAGAATAATCATGGTGTACGCGTGCGTGGAAACATTGTTTGTACAACAATCGCCGACACAGTGTAACTGTGGCGGAATAAGGGGAAACAGCCGGCATTCGCCGTGGTAGATGGAAAACCGCCTTAAAAACCACCCACAGGCTGGCCGGCACACCGGACCTCGACACTAATACGCCGGGCAGATTCGTGCCGGGGACAGGCACGCCTTCCCACGTGGAAGCAGCGCGTTGGACTGCGCAGCTAGTTGGGCAGGCTTAACTACCTACACGATACGAACTACTCACATCAGTAACAAATAAGCATAAATATCAACCAAACGGAACATTTGACAAAAATACGATATTGCAGCACATGTGTTGTTCAGAAATACGAAACAATGTTCCTTCGAAAATGCTTGCACTGCCTATGAAACAGGCACTGCAATGACTACAGCTGGTATGAAACGCATGAAACGTACTCGCATTTGCGAATATGGACACACATCAGCTGTATAATGGAATAACGACAAGACCGGGACTCGAACCCAGATTTCGGGTTATCATGATAAGCGGGAAACCGGAGTTCGAGTCCTGGTCCGCACAAATTTTCATGGTTATTAATCCATTGTACAGCTGATGATTGTCCATACTCGCAACTACGAGTTTATTCCATGTGTCTACTACAAGAGGTGATACTTTTAATACAGGTTTATTGGATCTCACGGCTTCAGAACTCTTATCCTCCATTGCTCCATTGTATTGTGACATTTAAATTTAAGCCATACATTTCCCATAGCTAGGAGCTGTCATTAACCGTGAAGAGACGGTTACGACAAGCCTAATTTTATTCTTTTTTAATGCTGCCAAGACCGTATTTTTTGTGTTTTCTAATACACGACATGTGTGCACTCCTTGCACGCCGCGGTTTGTATGAAATGCATTCTCATCAAACGTACAGAACACGATCCTCTCTTGCAAGCATACCTAGTTAGCAGACTTCGCTAGTTCAGTCGAATCTCTTCTTTCCAGGGCCCCCGAATACTTAAGGATGCATTGCATGGCTGGTAAGCATCAGCGGACGTTTTTGGCTTTAACAAAAAGTTGTTCTCTGTGACAGATTAACAGATCCATAGTGTATACACAACACGGGCTCTAAAATGCATACCTTAGGATCTACACTACTGACCATTAAAATTGCTACACCACTAAGATGACGCGCTACAGACGCGAAATTTAACTGACAGGAAGAAGATGCTGTGATATGCAAATGATTTGCTTTTCAGAGCATTCACACAAGGTTGGCGCCGGTGGCGACACCTACAACGTCCTGACATGAGGTAAGTTTCCAACCGATTTCTCATACACAAACAGCAGTTGACCGGCGTTCCCTATTGAAACGTTGTTGTGATGCATCGTGTAACGAGGAGAAATGCGTACCATCATGTTTCCGACTTTGATAAAGGTCGGATTGTAGCCTATCGCGATTACGGTTTATCGTATCGCGACATTGCTGCTCCCGTTGGTCGAGATCCAATGACTGTTAGCAGAATATGGAATCGGTGGGTTCAGGAGGGCAATACGGAGTGCCGTGCTGGATCCCAACGGCCTTGTATCACTAGCAGTCGAGATGACAGGTATCTTGTCGGCATGGCTGTAACGGATCGTGCAGCCACGTCTCAATCCCTGAGTCAACAGATGGCGACGTTTGTAAGATGACAACCATCTGCACGAAGAGTTCTACGACGTTTGCAGCAGCATGGACTATCAGCTCGGAGACCATGGCTGCGGTTAGCTTTGACGCTGCATCACAACCATTAGCGCCTGCGATCGTGTACTCAACGACGAAACTGGGTGAACGAATGGCAAAACGTCATTTTTTCGGATGAACCTAGGTTCTGTTTACAGCGTCATGATGGTCACATCCGTGTTTGGCGACATCACGGTGAACGCACATTGGGAGCGTGTATTCGTCATCGCCATACTGGCGTATCACCAGGCGTGATGGTATTGGGTGCCATTGGTTACACGTCTCGGTCACCTCTTGTTCGCATTGACGGAACTTTGAACAGTGGATGTTACATTTCAGATGTGTTACGACCCGTGGCTCTACCCTTCATTCGATCCCTGCCAAACCCTACATTTCAGCAGGGTAATGCACGACCGCATGTGGCAGGTCCTGTACGGGCCTTTCTGTATACAGAAAATGTTCGACTGCTGCCCTGGCCAGCACATTCTTCAGAACTCTCACCAATTGAAAACGTCTGGTCAATGGTGGCCGAGTAACTGGCTCGTCACAATACGCCAGTCACTACTCTTGATGAACTGTGGTATCGTGTTGAAGCTGCATGTGCAGCTGTACCTGTACACGCCATCCAAGCTCTGTTTGACTCAATGCCCAGGCGTATCAAGGCCGTTATTACGGCCAGAGGTGGTTGTTCTGGGTACTGATTTCTCAGGATCTATGCATCCAAATTGCGTGAAAATATAATCACATGTCATTTCTAGTATAATATATTTGTCCAATGAATACCCGTTTATCATCTGCATTTGTTCTTGGTGTAGCAATTTTAATGGCCAGTAGTGTATGAGCGCCTCTCTAGTAGAAGAGATGTGTTTCACAATAGGGAAGATGAACAAGTGCCCATTGCACTTAAAGTACGCATTTTAGACCCCATGTTGAGTGTACATTTTTTTCTGAGTTGGCCCACACCACCTACTCACAGACTATGGAAAGAAAGGTTATAGCAGTAGAAGAGATATGTTTCGTAGTATCGAAGATGAACAAATTCTCATAGTTCTGTGCATTTTAGAACCCGTGTTCCCTAGACTTCCTTTTCTTGTTTTGGTGTAAGGAACCTGGCTCTTAAAGTTTCTACAGGAAATGTAATGTAGTTAAATTTTGTGCTCAGGTAAGTCTTCGCTAGAAGCTGTATCTTTCAAATTACTCAGAAAAAACGTACAAACGTGACTCCTACTTGATTTTGTGTTAATAAATCTGTTCTTACGTGACCAGAAATCCTGTTCTTCCTACCACCACATTTCACTAATTCCTATTATATATAACTTCTCTCTTCAAATTGACTGACCTTAGAACTAGATTAAGAATGCCAACATTCCACACTCCGACCCATAGATGGCCAGATTCATTTATTTCCAATGACAGGTTCCTCTTGAGTACTTCTGGACTGGACGGTGGACTATTTTAACTTTTCCCCCAATAGCATGCTATAATCATTAAACCACAGAGTAGTGCTTCACATATCGTGGTAATGTAAAGCTACTATCCAGATTGAATCCTTTTTTGTACAGTGTATGCGCCGTTATCAAGCTTTTACAACTACATCTACATCTACATAGATACTACGCAAGCCACCGACCTACCCTGTGCCAATACATGTCATTTGCTTTCCTTTTACACTCGCAAACGGAACGAGGGAAAAACTACTGTCTGTACGCCTCCGTATGAGCCCTAATTTCTCGTATCTTCTCTTTTTAGTACTAACTCGTAATGAATGTAGGTGGCAGTAGAATCGTTCGGCAGTCAGCTTCAAACGCCACGTCTCTAAATTTTCTGAATGGTAATTCTCGAAAGGAACGTCGCCTTCCCTCCATAAATTCCCATTTGAGTACCCGAAGCATGCCCGTAACACTTACGTTTCGTTCGAACTTACTGGTAACAAATCTAGTATCCCGCTTCTGAATTGCTTCGATGTCTTCTTTCAATCTGGCACGGATCCCAAACACTCGAGCAGTACTCAAGAATAGATCGCACCAGCGTCCTGTATGTTGTCTCTTTTTACAGATGAACAACTCTTTCCTAGAAGTCTCCCAATAAACTGAAGTCAACCATCCGCCTACCCTAACACAGTTCTCACATGCTCGTTCCACCTCATATCGTTTTGCAACGTTATGCCCAGATATTGAAACGACTTGACTGTGTGAAGCAGGACACTAGTAATACTATATCCGAACATCGCAGCTTTGATCTTCCTGCTCATCCGCATTAACCTACATTTTTCCACATTTAATTTAGGACTAGCTGCCATTCATCACACCAACTGAAAATATTGTCCAAGTCGTCTTGCATCTTCCTACAATCACTCAACTTCGACACCTTTGAGTACGCTGCCGCATAATCAGCAAACAACCACAAATTGCTGCCCATCCCTTCAGCAAAATCAGTTATGTATATGGAGAACAACAGCGGTCCTATCACGCTTCCCGTGAGCACTCCTAACGATATCCTCGTCTCTGATAAACACTCGCAGTCGAGGATAACATACTAGGTTCTGTTATTTAAGAAGTCTTCGAGCCATTCACATATCTGTGATACCTTCGTTAACAGCTTGCAACGGGGCACCGTGTCATATGCTTTCAAGAAATCCTGGAAGATGTAATTTGCCTGTGGCCCTTCATCCATAGTTTTCAGTGGAGCATGTGAGAAAATGGAAAGCTGCGTTTCGCATGAGCGATGCTTTCTAAAACCATGCTGATTCGTGCACATAAGCTTCTCAGTCTGTAGAAAGTTTATTGTATACGAACTGAGAATATGTTCAAGGCACATTAAAAATGTGTGCCAGAGAAAGGCACGAACCCGGAACCTAGTTTTTCTTTGGGCATATTCTTACCCTCTGTCACACTGTAAGTAGGCTGTTTATGTTTTCTTAGTGGCAACGTTAGGTAGCGCTCTGTATGAAAATCACTGGCTGTGCTGTGTGCAGTCTGTGTCCAGTTTGCATTGTTGTCAGCCATTGTAGTGTTGGGCAGCTGGATGTGAACAGCACGTAGCGTTGCGCAGTTGGAGGTGAGCCGCCAGCAGTGGTGGATGTAGGGAGAGAAATGGCGCAGATTTGAAATTTGTAAGATTGGATGGCATGAACTGCTATATATATTATGACTATTAAGGTAAATACATTGTTTGATCTCTAAAAAAAAAAAATAAAAAAAAACTGATGTCTCACACTAACATCTAAACAGACACACAGCTACACTAGATGGCAAGTCTGAACAACAGGTTGGATGAGAGGTACAATCAGGAAAACTTTACAAAACTTCACAAGTGAAGCATCTCTTGTGCTGGTTTGGCGTGAAAACTCTGTGCAAGAAGGAAACATGGAAGACCTTCAAATCATTTGAATGCATCGTCAAATAGGAAAACAAATGTATTGGTGTAAAACTGCTGCACAGAAGAAAACCAAGCAACCAGAAAATTGTGTGCCTAAATTGAGAATGAGATGGAGAATAAACTGTATCTCTGTTAATATTTTATGTGATACAGTAAACACAGCTGATTGACAGTTTCATTTTATTGAACACTGAATTGCACTCTCAGTTTTTTTTTTTTTAGAGAACAAACAATGTATTTACCTTAATAGTCATAATATATATAGCAGTTCATGCCATCCAATCTTACAAATTTCAAATCTGCGCCATTTCTCTCTCCACATCCACCACTGCTGGCGGCTCACCTCCAACTGCGCAACGCTACGTGCTGTTCACATCCAGCTGCCCAACACTACAATGGCTGACAACAATGCAAACTGGACACAGACTGCACACAGCACAGCCAGTGATTTTCATACAGAGCGCTACGTAACGTTGCCACTAAGAAAACATAAACAGCCTACTTGCAACACATTACCACTAATAGTGGGAGGTTCCTACGCCATTCTGTGGCATCTAATAGCCAGCCCTACTAGATGAGTGGCTTGCCAAGCGAGTGCAGTTATTATCCGTACATCAGAAATATTTTCATGATTATCATACCCACTGCAACTATGCTTGAAATATGAGCCCTAGTGCCTATCAGTTAAGCTATAATTTATCCTCGTCCTTACTTTTTAATGCAACGCAATGGATAACGCATCTGATAAATAGCTAGTGTACATTTCTGATGGACTCACTCCACCCTGGCAAGGCCACATTTCCTTCCTGTGGTACATATTTTATCCAAAGCTTCGACATCCCAGCAATAAAATGTAGGTTATGGTAAAATACCTCAACAAAATGGCTACCCACAACTCAATAATCGACCACTATTTGTCTCATATATCTCCTCTTTTATTACAATAAATTCTTTCACGCTAATGTTGCAAAATTTCTTGCATTACTCTTAAACACAATAGTTAAACAAGGGATTCTCCACCCAATGGGCATGACATAACATAAGCATTTTACTGTTCTATGGTCTCGTAATGTTTCTGTCTATTGCTACAGTGCACTTTCTGGATTGGTAAGGAATCTTTCGCTAGTTCATTTTCTCCCACACTCTCTTAACCTCATTCATTACCAACATAACGAATTTACTGACTTTCGTGCATTACTAGGAAAAATAATGCTTGTCCCACCGTATTTGAAACTAATGTTCTACTGTCTCATGCAAATCACACAGATTATATACACATAACAAATCACACTGCAGTATAAAACACATCTCAAAAACAAAATGTTTGGTTTTCTACTCGTTCTGCTTTACCCCATCAAACAATAGTCATCCCAGATTCACACGTCACTGGCCCACGTAATAATTTTCCTACCACAAACTCTGGAGGATTGATGCACATCTCCCTGTGCAACGCAGCCCACAAGGAGTTGCCGGGTAGATGGCTGACTCACCTTAATTCACTATCACAGTGTCTGAATATCAAGCTGACGTCACACGAATGTGTCTCATAATGTATATTTTGGTATGTTATTTATCTTACACAAGAATCCTCAACTGAATGCTAGGACAAAGACTTCTAATTCTTTTTATTGTCTCATAGTCAGGTTGAGACTCACACTGTACTCACCACGTGGAAGTGCTTGTCTCTTATTCAAGTTCTGCGCACGGAAATCTTAATTATTTTCAACTTACATTTACACAAGCAAGTATTTCATCTCAATACTACCACACGCTAGTATTTCGTCTTATGATTACAACGCGTGGTTTCTTTGTCACTTCCGAAGAATGCTATGTTCCCCGTGAATTTTTACCTGCCTATCTTTTCAGAACAATTTACATCAGCCTCCCACCAAAAGTTTCTGAAAAGAGAAATTATTAGTTCATCTACTCCTAAATATTCCACATGCATACCATTTTCATTTAACTTTGTTTTTCTGGAGCACACATAGAGCACGTCTTCACACCTCAGGAACCAGAGACAGAGTGCCGAAACATGGCCGTTCATCCGGTCATCCCGCACTTCCGCAGTAGTGGGGGAGGACTTTGCCACCGCATTGGTCAGCCACATTCCAGGCCCTCTGGTGCTCTGGTATACTTTCTCTCTTTGGTTCGGCCAAAGGCGACCAGAGAACCGACTCGAAGATGGTGATAGAATCTACCTTCACTATCTGCGGTCAGCAGACGACCAGCCATTTATTCAATTCACAAACATTACCAAACTGGATACAGGGATCTATTTTAAGTGTCATTAAGTGTCATTAAGCGGCGGTAAAGGGCTATGATTCTTCTCTTTGCAAACTTGGTACACTTAGTGCATGAAAGGAATTCTTCTGATGCGTTCCTTGCTGGGAAGCCCGGCGACCAGGTGGACACAGGGCGAGCGGCGGCCGCGCGCCCATGTCGGCACGCTTCACAGAGGGCAGGCCCCCAGAGGATTAGCGACAGGCGAAGACGCTGCATACATCAACACGCTGCCAAGGAAAGCCGTGGACATTCGCACGTATGCCCAAGGCAGCGGGAACTATAAACTTAAAACGAAAAACAGCTTTGCCACGATTTTAGGTTACACGGACAGAGCGGCGAGTTGAATAGCAACAGCACGACTTGGGTGTCCAAGAATCTCAAGTGTCCCGGGGAATTTCGGCCTTTTCCCGCGAGCAGAACACCTGGGAACGTAGCGGAAATACTCAAAAAGAGAAGTCTTGGTTTATTTCTATACTCTGTCTCACACAGAGCATGGCTCTCTTTTCCTCGCGGAATGCGACGGCAAGGAGGGAGGAAATTCTGAAAGGGACTTCTTCATTGGCAAGAATCTAACGTTGGCTTTGAAAAATAGAACGAGCTACGTAATTTGCGGAAGGGCGGAGGGGAGTGGCTCTTTCTCTCCAGGTGCGAGGAGCGCACTAGTATTTGGCATTCCAAATTTTGCTTCTGAGGAGACAGGAGTTCACTCTTGACTGCTTCCGATAAGTCGCAAGGATTCTCTTATCTGTTGTCATGAGACGATGCACTTTGCATTCGTCGCAAACAGCGTAGAGAGCAAAGTTTGTTAGATCCAAGTAGGCGAGCTTCACTCACTGTGTGCGTTATCAAGAGCTTAACTCAGGATCACATTTTGATTTACTACATGTACGATGACGGTAGTACTGTTAGAACAGTTTTGAGCTTTGTTTAATGCAGTTTCACGTACGTCTGCACTTGCAGATGGACGCATACCGTCGTAAAGTAGTGATAACTTCCAGTAGCAGGTTTCGGTCACTATTTTCAGCGTAGGGCATGTTAGACGCTATCAACTACGACCCTGGCAGAGTCTTGATGCAGCCGCACGCTATCAGCCGACTCCACTGCCACGCCGACCACGCCGACCACAGTAATACAGAAAACGCCCGCCTTCCTAGCTGCGCATTCGTCTTTCGCTCTCTTCAATTTCTTTGCAATGTGTTAGATGCTCATACAGACGCAAGGCACAGTATTCACCGTTAGCCCGTGAAGAGAGTCATTTGTTCAGCTGTTTTTTTTTATTCCTTCCTCATTTAATACACCAGGTAACCCGTCTCGCCTAATTTATTTATATGTTAAATTAGAATGAAGTCATACAATGCTCATGTTAAAAGGCAAATACCAGGGCAGGCACCTTATGTAATTCACTTGTTGTGAGCTTTTGGTGCCAATTCAAATCTATTTGTTATTTTTTTATTTGATACTTTCTACAGTATCTGGCGACCCAAATTTTTTTAATTTTTGTTTATCATTATTTGAATAACTTGTGAGTGATTGTTAAATGAATTTGATAAAATTTCAATAATTATTTCATGTGCCGTTTAATGCAGTTTCACTGAATAAACCACTTATATGTTGACCAGCACTCCTTGTATTTCATTTATAGAATTTAAATCAAAATTCACACCTCTCTCTCCCTCCCACACGAGGTATCTTATATGAGAACCTTGCAGAACTAGCACTCATTTCTTCTAGTTTCGCAGGAGAGCTTCTGTAAAGTTTGGAAGGTAGGAGACGAGGTACTGGCAGAAGTAAAGCTGTGAGGAGGGGGCGTGAGTCGTGCTTGGGTAGCTCAGATGGTAGAGCACTTTCCCGCGAAAGGAAAAGGTCCCAAGTTCGAGTCACGGTCCGGCACACAGTTTTAATCTGCCAGGAAGTTTCGTATCAGCGCACACTCCGCTGCAGAGTGAAAATCTCATTCTGGGAACAAGGTGTGTGGTCGTACATCTTTTCTATGTCAGGCGGTACTGTACCCTTTCAAAAGGATGCGTTCCCTTAGTTTCCAAACTATAAAGTAGTTTCCTGCGCGTAGAAGCAGAGCTGTGAAGGCGTGTCGTGAGTTGTGTCTCAGTACTCAAGCGATAAGAACATTGCACACTTACGGCAAGGTTCTGGGTTTGCGTACTAGTGTGGCACAGAGCTTTAACCTACGACGATGTTTCATAGCAGCTGTAGTTTCCTTTGTTTTAATCCATTATAGTAGCAACATAGCAAGGCCATGTTGGTAAATGATACAAAGCCAGATCAGTCAATCAGTCGCACTGTTTCCCCCACAACTATTGTATTAAAAATATTGGTGCCTCTCTTCAGTGTCTCCTATCTACAGATATCACTCCCATTTTGTTGCACGTCCTTGAGGCACTCAAGTCATTCAAGGTCCATAGCCCATGAAGGGGCTGATAACGGTATTTAACATAAATCCCAGAAAACTGTAAACTTCGGTATTGGAGATGTGAAGAAATACATGTGTATGCAACTCTTTCCACCCTACATTCACATACTGACGTCCTGCTTACTGAACACCTCCCAGCGGTTAAAATTCCGTACACACGGAAGTAATACGAGAACTTCCAGATGGCTGATGCTCACCAGTGCAGGCGTGAAGGGTGCAGGGAGAGTGGGCGGCTGCCTGTCTTCCCACCCCTTCCCTTCCTCTGCCTGCCGATAAATTAAAATGCGCGACGCCACCCTTGACCGGCGCCAGGCAGACCCCCACCCCAGTCCCTTCCTCCCGGCCAACCACGGCCGCCGCCGCCACCGCCGCTATTCTGCTCTACTCTGCCGTGAATTGAAGGCTTAATTATTCTAAAGTAACTTTATAAACACTCGAACCGTTAAGTTTGTCAAAGAAGATGGAAGGAAACGCTCGCCGGAAATGACTTGAAATTACGTCACGCGGCAGCTGCTCGGCGTCCTCCCTCCCCCACAACCCTTGACAGGCGGCACCGGCCCCCGCTGCGTCGCTGCCTCGCGACGCCCGCCTAATGGCGCTACGGTCGACTTGCGAAATGCGACAGCGGCGATGGCGGAAGAAGGAGAAGAAGATGCGAAGGAGACGCCGGCAGCTGCCACCGCTGGCACCTGAGCTGAGAGCTCCCAGCAGAAGGCGCCAGGCGGAACACAAGCGACGCTGCACATTGTGCACCGTCCGTGGCGTTGAGCACCTGCACCTGTTTCACGTACCGTGAAGTAGTTCTCCAGAAATTTACTTAATGCAAGTGAAGATCACTTGCTACAATTTGGTTAGTTAATTAAAACGTGGCCATACACTTGATTAGAGCTAAAGAACTATAGCAATTAAATATTATTAAATATTTAAGAAGTATTAGTTGTACCAGTTGCAAGGAACGGACTATGAGCTAATGTAGGGATCATTACATTTGCATTTATCAGCTGTACCTCTTTTCTCCTCTTTCCCTTAATTTTTCTCGACGCAGTATCCTCCTTTCCGATATCTAAATTCATAGAAGTTTGCATTTCTGCTCCAGCCGAACTTCCATTTTCCACTTTCTGTCAATCTCATTTTTTAACGACTTTATCCACTTTTGCCTGCTTCATTTGCTACTCTAACTGTTCCATTTCCCTTTATCCTTTCTGTCTAAAGGATCCGAATTGTGTCTTTTATGTTAGCCTAGTTTCGCGTCCAGTGCCTTCACCAATTCTAAACCCAAGTCTATCTGTTATTCTTTCATTGTATTACTTTCCCCTGCTTTAATCTGTAGTGACCTAATGCTCCATTGGAAGATCAACGCCGGCCGGAGTGGCCGAGTGTTTCTAGGCCCTACAGTCTGGAACCGCGCGACCGCTACGATCGCAGGTTCGACTCCTGCCTCGGGCATGGATGTGTGTGATTTCCTTAGGTTAGTTAGGTTTAAGTAGTTCTAAGTTTTAGGGGACTGATGACCTCAGAAGTAAAGTCCCATAGTGCTCAGAGCCATTTGAACAATTTTTTTGAAGCTCAACAATCTTTGGTTCCTTCACTTTATCCAAGATACGTTAAACGCAAAATTACTATCAATTTATATGGTCTTTTAACGATACACGTAAAAATCAGTCTCATAAAAAGTCAAAGTTTGTTGAATAAAGTACTCCGACGTTCTCAAGAAGTGTAGAGAACAACGATCGAAAAAAACGTTCGATACTTTAATAAAAGGAAGTACGATGCGTGGCACAACCCTAAGCACAAATGACTGTTGTCGATTGCTATCGTCTCCTGTTTCTGTAACCCCATGGTCAGAGACTGATATACATCTTCTTCGACATCGGAATCAAAATATCGTTCAGTTTCACCGGCTCCACGTTCGGATCGTTGAGTGTTTACTATTCTCTACGGTATCTGCTTGTAGCTGGCAGTATACGAGTATTATCAAATCGAATCGGGTGGTCTCCTGGGCTGCAAAGCATGTTCCGCAACAGCTGATGTGTTTGTTTTTTACCTTCTACAGATGCCCTTGTGTCCTAATGATTTTTCAACCGTTCTTTATTAGAGCACACATACAATTCTCCACAACTACACTGGATATGATTTATCACTATTTAATTTTAAGTGTATCATTAAAAGACCACAAAATTTGATCGTAATCTTGCATGTAACAAATCATCTAAGTAACTGAACCGTGAACGGGTTATTCGTATTCGAACGCACCTAACCTCTGATATCAGTGCTGTTCGACAACAGCCTGTTGCACTCGAGTATTCAAAACATGTGATGTCACACTTCACCGCGGCACAACCGTATCGGACTCTCATTCGGGAGGACTACGGCTCAAATCCGTGTCTTGCGATCCCGATTTAGGTTAGAGCGATTTTCTTAAATGGCTCAGACAAATGATGGAATGGTTGCATAGAAAGGGCACGTCCTATTTCCTTCACCATTCTCGAAACATTCTGATCTTGTGCTCTACCGAAATGATCTGCACTGGGATTTTAAGCCCTGTTCTTCGTCTTGGATTGTACCTCCTACAAGTCAGCAACCTGCAAACTTGCAATACACTCGCATCCCATGGGTGACCACGATTCAGGTAACGTCCGCCGAGACAGGCTCACGCGGCTGACAGCCAAACAACGGTCCGTTCTCATCCCATATGTTTGCAATTGTTCCGGTCAACAACAACAACTCGCCCACTTTTTGTCCGCAACGTTTCTGACAGCCTGCGTGTGAGGCGCGAACTCCGCCTCTAGCAGAGCGAGCTTCCACGACAACAGTATTTAGCCCGGCACTCAACCACGAATCGGCAGTTCGGTCTCAGCTATCACACCATTTATTCTTTCGAGCTCTGTGAGTCAGGAACCGGCTGCATCAAAAACCCTTCAGTCATAAGCTCTCTAAGGAATCATCATCGGATGATGATCTTCCAGTCCCTGCTCAGCTGAGAGCA
Organism: Schistocerca cancellata; assembly: GCF_023864275.1. Lineage (NCBI taxonomy): Eukaryota > Metazoa > Arthropoda > Insecta > Orthoptera > Acrididae > Schistocerca > Schistocerca cancellata. The sequence continues at coordinate 442,096,308 of NC_064628.1, read as the reverse complement.
GTGACTTTATTTCGTCAGAAATTACCTTTACGCCTACAAGGTAATGATCACTTGATTAACTTCCGAACATTTCCAAGCGTTGATCTGGACTGAATTTTTATGTATGTCTAACTTATTGAAGCTACACTAGAACTTTTGTTACTCATTTTGGCTTTCAGCCATTAATACAATAGTCACTGTCGTTGTGAACAACTAACTCTACGAAGGAGCTTCCGTTTGTGTAGTTTAACATCCAGATGAAACTGTGCCATGTATGGATGCCCTTTTTCTTATCGCAGTGTCGACAAATGCCTCTGATTGGCAGCATCGCTGGTGACGTCTGTGCAACGATCGGTGTATCCACGACCAGAAGGGACGATGCAGTCGTGACGGGTGTTTAAGTGCCGCCGGGTTGGGCAGCGCCCTCAATCTGTTCCGGGTTGGCAGTGAGCTGTGAGGAAGGATAGTGACTTCGTGGCCGACGGTACGTTTGGACGGCAACTACACTTAAAACGGTGATCTTTGGTGGTCCGAAGTGCCGATGGTTGCTGTCTAGCAAGTGAATTTTAACCGGTGGGGAGCTTATCTGACTTGGTGGAATACGACACAGCAATTCGGTCGAGTGCACAATGTATAACCAGCCCGACGTGTTTTCTTGCTCGTCGATGTAGCTGCCTCACTCGCTCCGGAATCGGCTTCCCCGTCATCTGCCCCGTCGATCGCTCTTCTGACGACGAACCTGTACTCGAAAATGAACTACGAGAGGTCTGCTATTTCGGATGAATCGATGCACTCATTCACGGAAGAGTGCATCGACCAGGAAACAGTACAGAGCAGCCGCAAGCGTGTTTTGCGCACCGCAACAAGCACATATCTTTTTTCAACTGAGAGTGAGGGTGACTACCCCAAATTACCGTGGAAGGGGGTTCCAAAAGCGACAGACAGTTCCACCGCCTCGGCCTACAGAGACCCAGAAAAGCTACAGTGTTATTGGTCCCGTACGGGATCAGCCTGCTGCGGAAGCAGGACCACCCCAACAAGAACCGAAGTGGTGGATTTTACAGTGAAGCACTGCGGCGAGGACGGCCTGAAAGTGATGCTTACTACTTTACGGTTACGAACATAGTGGAGGAGAAGAATATTCCATATCATACTTTCCCCACAGTCCAGCCGAAGATCCTACTGGAGATAATGGAAGGCAAGGTTAAGATTCAACTCGACATTATTGGCTTCGAAGCCATCAAAGTTGTCCGGGTGAAGTACCCAGGGGCTCAGAGTCAAATGAACAAGATAACTGTCATTCTCTGTGACAAAGCAGAGCGCCGCACTATGTTCAAAATGGTTCAAATGGCTCTACGGACTATGGGACTTAATATCCGAGGTCATCAGTCCCCTGGACTTAGAACTACTTAAACCTAACTAACCTAAGGACATCACACACATCCATGCCCGAGGCAGGATTCGAACCTGCGACCGTAGCAGCAGCGCGGTTCCGGACTGAAGCGCTTAGAACCGCTCGCCCACAGCGGCCGGCCACTATCTTGCAGATGGAGAGATTTTACTCGCTCGCAGTTACGATCGAGAAACTTAGCGCCAAGCGCGGTCCAGCTCAATGTTTTAATTGCCAGGAGCCTGGAAATGTCGTTGGACACTGTGCTATACGTCAGGATTTGTCAAGCAATCACGACGTTTGCTCTTTGTGGGCAAGCTCACCTCACGAAGTACAGAGGCTGCTTGCATCACAAAGTCTCCGCCAGCGGGGCCAACCGCAGTTTTCCAACGAACCTTCTGTCTCTGAACGCTCAGCGACGACTCGTCTTCACCCAGACAGCTCTCCACAAGTACCTACTTCTCCTCCTTACAAATGTTCAAATGTGTGTGAAATCTTATGGGACTTAACTGCTAAGGTCATCAGTCCCTAAGCTTACACACTACTTAACCTAAATCATCCTAAGGACGAATACACACACCCATGCCCGAGGGAGGACTCGAACCTCCACCGGGATGAGCCCCACAGTCGATGACTGCAGCGCCTAAGACCGTTCGGCTAATCCCGCGCGGCTCTCCTCTTTTGCGACAGAAACAATGCATACAATGCATACAGACTCTCCGTTGTAGGTAACTGGCGGCACCTCAGCACTGCCTCAGCAGCAACGAACCTAGCCACAGCTGCAGGCCTGCTATCACAACAGCACCCTCGCCCAGCACCGGTGGCTTTGAAACAACATCCACCTCGCCCTGATCTTCCTCATGTGCGTGAGATAGCTCATGTCATGGACCTACTCCACGCAGTGGCGGAAACGCATAACATCGTCAAAGAGACGCTGAAGAACATCGCTGCTGCCATCGTTGCAGGCTTTAGATGTCATACAATTCAGCCACCGCCAGCAATGCCTGCTAATGGATCGGCCTGGACGAACACGTGAACTCCAGGCTGCAACGTGGAATGCAAACGGCATTTTTTCTTATTTCTTTTGGAATTTGGGCAATTACTCCACGAGGAAAGCGTAGACATTTGCATGGTCAGCGAAACTCATCTGAAGGTGGTATTTCGAGTGAATACCCCTAACGTAAGTTACTGATAGTTTGATGGCTGGGGTTGGCACGGTGCTATACATATCAATACTTCGATTCACCATTACCAAATTCCCAATCCGAAACTCACCAATATCGCCGGTCGGTGTGGCCGAGCGGTTCTAGGCGCGTCAGTCTGGAACCGCGCGGCCGCTACGGTCGCAGGTTCGAATCCTGCCTCGGGCATGGATATGTGTGATGTCCTTACGTTAGTTAGGTTTAAGTAGTTCTAAGTTCTAGGGGACTGATGACCTCAGATGTTAAGTCCCATAGTGCTCAGAGCCACTCACCAACATCGAAACTACTGATGGGGCAGTGGAAACTGCCCAGGGATTTGTCACTTTTGTAGCAGTCTACCGGCTACTCAGAGGACATATCAGCGTTTAAGATGCCATTGCATTGCTGCAGTTTCAAGACAAACTATTTGGGGATGATGACCTCAATGCAAAGAACAGAGTTTCGAGTCACGCATCACGAATATCAGCTGCCGACGGCGCCTTCGTAGAGAAAGAGCTCGGAGGCAAATCTATGGCCTGGTAGAGCCCACAATATATAAACACTCAAGAGGCATCGCTGATCTCATCAACATTGAGATCACTAAAGGACTCAACCGGTTCGTTGCTGCGGAGATCATAAAAGCTTTACTCTCCGATCACCAGCCAGTTTCCTTCCGCCTAGCCATTCAACCAATTTCAACACGACCAGGCCTTAGTAGGAGGAAACGGACGACACCGATATCAACAGAGCGTCGCACATGGCCTCAGGGGTACCCAATTTGACACTCATCTCAATATCTACAATCCTGGAAATGGAAAAAAGAACACATTGACACCGGTGTGTCATACCCACCATACTTGCTCCGGACACTGCGACAGGGCTGTACAAGCAATGATCACACGCACGGCACAGCGGACACACCAGGAACCGCGGTGTTGGCCGTCGAATGGCGCTAGCTGCGCAGCATTTGTGCACCACCGCCGTCAGTGTCAGCCAGTTTGCCGTGGCATACGGAGCTCCATCGCAGTCTTTAACACTGGTAGCATGCCGCGACAGCGTGGACGTGAACCGTATGTGCAGTTGACGGACTTTGAGCGAGGGCGTATAGTGGGCATGCGGGAGGACGGGTGGACGTACCGCCGAATTGCTCAACACGTGGGGCGTGAGGTCTCCACAGTACATCGATGTTGTCGCCAGTGGTCGGCGGAAGGTGCACGTGCCCGTCGACCTGGGACCGGACCGCAACGACGCACGGATGCACGCCAAGACCGTAGGATCCTACGCAGTGCCGTAGGGGACCGCACCGCCACTTCCCAGCAAATTAGGGACACTGTTGCTCCTGGGGTATCGGCGAGGACCATTCGCAACCGTCTCCATGAAGCTGGGCTACGGTCCCGCACACCGTTAGGCCGTCTTCCGCTCACGCCCCAACATCGTGCAGCCCGCCTCCAGTGGTGTCGCGACAGGCGTGAATGGAGGGACGAATGGAGACGTGTCGTCTTCAGCGATGAGAGTCGCTTCTGCCTTGGTGCCAATGATGGTCGTATGCGTGTTTGGCGCCGTGCAGGTGAGCGCCACAATCAGGACTGCATACGACCGAGGCACACAGGGCCAACACCCGGCATCATGGTGTGGGGAGCGATCTCCTACACTGGCCGTACACCACTGGTGATCGTCGAGGGGACACTGAATAATGCACGGTACATCCAAACAGTCATCGAACCCATCGTTCTACCATTCCTAGACCGGCAAGGGAACTTGCTGTTCCAACAGGACAATGCACGTTCGCATGTATCCCGTGCCACCCAACGTGCTCTAGAAGGTGTAAGTCAACTACCCTGGCCAGCAAGATCTCCGGATCTGTCCCCCATTGAGCATGTTTGGGACTGGATGAAGCGTCGTCTCACGCGGTCTGCACGTCCAGCACGAACGCTGGTCCAACTGAGGCGCCAGGTGGAAATGGCATGGCAAGCCGTTCCACAGGACTACATCCAGCATCTCTACGATCGTCGCCATGGGAGAATAGCAGCCTGCATTGCTGCGAAAGGTGGATATACACTGTACTAGTGCCGACATTGTGCATGCTCTGTTGCCTGTGTCTATGTGCCTGTGGCTCTGTCAGTGTGATCATGTGATGTATCTGACCCCAGGAATGTGTCAATAAAGTTTCCCCTTCCTGGGACAATGAATTCACGGTGTTCTTATTTCAATTTCCAGGAGTGTATATGCTCCACTGCTCGTCCAAGAAGTTGTCTCCGAGCAACCCCAACTCAGTGTCCTATGCTGAGAGCTCCACCGCCATTGCCTCCTGAGATATCGCTTCTCGTCCTTCAACGTGTCGCATTCAATCGTTACCTAACCACCAGGAAAGAGATAAATCTCTTGGATCGGTAAGTGAAAGCCACCCTAACAGTGCATCGCAGCAAGAGTTAGCAAGACAAACTCACTACGATCGAACACGATATCCACCAAACTTGGGAGGTGGTTCGTCGCTTCACCAAGCAACATCCCGACTTTCTCCTGTAGATACAGCACTGCATGTACCAGGATACCAGAGCCGTTGCCATGACTGATGATTTCCAAAGCCACTTTCAACTTCTCGGGCGACCAATCAACCTTCCATACTTACAGCTAGTAGAAGATAGACATCAGGCCCCAAAGATGCAGTTAGGCCGACCACTGAGGGCGGGATGCGGACTCATCCGCAACGAATTCTATGACAGCTCCTCGATATGATTACACTGGGGGCGAGCTCTCAAAGCTGTTTGGGCTGCGGTGATTACCGAGCTCTCAAAGCACTTCCGGCTGTGGTGATTATCTGTGTCACAAAGCTGTTAAACGTCATCGTCACCCAGAAACATATCCTCGAGCTTAGAAATGTGGTTATGGTGGCTCTGCCGAAGCCTGGGAAGGACATGAGGTGCTCTACCAGTTGTTGGCCAAATAATTAGCAAAAGTTTCGAGCACATCTCCCTTGTAACACTCAACCTGCGTATGGAGCACCGCGGCATATTACCTAATGAGCAATCCAGCTTCCACTAGGAACTCTCGGCCATTCAGTGCTGTTACGCGTTGTTGCGGAGGCTTCCGTAGCGTTTAATGGTGAACAGTATTGTGGGGGCAAATTTTGAATGAATCAAAGGCGTTTGACAGTATCTGACACCGTGGCTTGCTGTATGGGCTCTTTACACAGGAACTCCACCCCTGCGTTTTTCAAACCCATCCACAGAGATTTTGACCACCGCATTTTCATTGTTCGTGCTGGAGAGGGAATATCTACCAAAAGGAACGTAGAGGCCTGGGTGCCACAGGACTTTTAGGTCCAGTGTTGTGTATAGTCTACACAGCAGACCTCCCGATGCCGACGAGAGTCATCAGTAGCATATATGCCGATGGTACTGTGCTTCTTACGTGCAGCAGGTGTCCGGTTGCTGTGCATTGCCGACTGCAAGATGCTTGCCACCGTCTTGAATAATGGGCTACAAACTAGGGAGTAAGTTTCAACGCTGCCTAAATCCAAAGCATGATCCTGACCAAGCATCATCCATCAGCAGCCGCAAATGCTGTGCTCTTTGTGAAACCATTTCAATGGTTTTCTTAGATCAGAAACTCATATGGGAGGAGCACATTATTCATCAGCATAAGCACACAAAGCATCGTCTTGGCGCGCTATGTCCATTGCTCAATGATAGATTTTCCTGCCAGTCAATCGTGGGCTCAATATCTAGGCTGACTATTCCGCCCATCATGAGCTACACCAGCGAGGTATGCGGAAATACAGCTCCTAGCCACCTCAACCGCTGCAGGACCTCCAGAACAGAATCCTGTACAAAGTGTTTCCTGTGGCCTGAAACTTTCCAGCACATTGCTTCCATGACGTCGCTGGTGAGTCCTACATCGTTGAAAGATGCAAAAGTCCCGCCTTTCCTGAACCGCCTAGCCCACAAGCAAGAGAGGAGGAACTAAGATCATGACCGCTACAAGTTGGCAGTGAAGCTACGTCATCGGCGGGCAGCGCCTTCTGATATTGAATTAAACTCAGGTCAGACTGCACCCAAGACGACACTAAATACACGAGAATCCGACTGACGCATTTCGCCTCTTGACTACAGTACGCTAAGCCTTAAGTTTAGTTAATACTCGATAAGCTCGTTGTGCATTTACTGTCACGGCCAGAAGACGGATACCTGCCAGCCTGCCGACATGATGGTTCGATTTTCACTTGTGCTCGTCGTCTGAATATCTAGTACAAACCTGTGTAAGCTGTGGTGGCGGGTTTGCTACCTTTGACTCCATTCTGATCATTCGTCGCAAAGGCTGCCTGTAGATTACGTCCTGTTTGTTTCTGAATGACAGCTACATTGTGGAAGGGACGCTTACTAATAGGCTCTGTTATTTGGGGGCACCTTGACCTGTACATCGACATTCAGAAATGGGAGAGAGCATTTATTTTTTTGTTTTTACGGCTGTTACTTGATCATACGATCTGTATGTTAGCCATCCTGGTTACTCTAATTCTGTCAAAAGTGCAATAGGATCGGTGAACTGATGTACTAGTTATGTCAGGTTGGTTATTAAGTGATTTCCTACTGACTGTCTGTAATTGATCTTACGGTATTAGTGGAGCCGCTGGACAACTTGACTAGTGTTGACTGAGAGTACAGTTTAAAAACACGCACATTCGTGGAGTGAAAAGCTTACCACTGATAGATCAAATTTTTAACTAAAGTGTTACATTCTGAAACTTAATTTTCAAAGGATATAATTATTATACACCTTATAATATATAATTACATATATTACATATAGAATTATTGTATAACTAATTTTATATAATTGATGTATAATTAATTTAATGAATATGAAAATACAACTAGATGAATTAGAGCAATCATCTAGATTTAAGCAAATTTTTTACCATCTGTAGACACCAAGATCAACACTAGAGCCATCTAGACTTTATGTGTTGGAACTCTCTATAAAAAACATTTTGCTACTTTTTATGTCGGGAAAGACTGCAGAGGATATTGTAAAAGTAATTCAGCAACAGCTGGAATGGATATTGCGATGTGCGGCGTTATGGTTATGTCAATTCTGCGTCAGTGTCAGGTGTACATGGGGGAGTAAAATGAAAAACTACAGAATACAAAAGCTCTGCGTAATCACTGTGCTAAACATGCCTTAAATCTTTGTGGAGTTTATACATTCTCCTGTGTTCGCTCTAGCGTCAACTGTTTTGCAACTGTAGAGACACTATTTTCATTCTTCTGATATTCCACATATGTATAGATGGTTATTACTTGTAGAAAAAGCAGGAAAAAGTTTGAAATACCTGTGTAATACTTGCTGGAGTGCTCATTAACTCAGTTAAAGTCATAAAAGATTAGAGGATATGCAGGGTCTATCTAAGGCAATTCTAGATACTAGATGTGTAGCAAGTTTGTCCTTCCAGCTGCAGTGATTCTACGGATTTGACCTACGTAAACTTTTGGTACGCGATACTGGAGGAGGTAAATTTAATTCTGTAATACGTACGGTTTCCAGAAATGACTTTGGATAAAGGACAAGACAAATTAAGAGCCTTGAATGAGCTTAAAGTGATGAACGGAATACAGTTATAGACAGTGCTGTTACATTTGCCATTAAAAGAATAATATGATATGGACATTAACATTGACCGATGGGGAAGGAAGAGGATAAATAAAACAGGGCCACGTAAACCAGCCATGACAGTGGATTATCAATGCAAGAAATTAATCGGTCAATGTTCGAATGCATAGAGCGATTTGTACAAGAATTGTCACAGCGATACACTGCCATGACAGGAATCACTAAAATTTTCCAAACTGTTGGAACATAATTTATAGTTCAACAATCCGCTGACGCTCTGGCTGTATCACTGGAGAATCTTGTAGAAGATTACGATACGTTTTATAAAGAGTGGGTGCAGCAAGAAATAAAATGTTGTCGTAGACATCTACGTGAATTCCAGATGAGTGTGGACAGTGATGCTAGGTGGACAGCCCAAGTAATCATTCAGTTAACAAGTAAATGGGACTTCATTGAATCATTGACCCGGACAAGTTTTTCCAAACAGAAACTAATAAAAATTATCTTCTTTCCGCATCTACATTTGCCTCAATACTCCGCAAGCTGCTTCTAAAAGGGAAGTAAGTTCTTTTCCATAATTTTTGTAGGTCCTTACAGGCGTATCTCATCTGGTCCTGATGCCTTCCACTACTAATAGATTGTAGTTATTTTCTATTCGGCGACCGACTGTTTCAGTATTTGCAGTTTCGACCTTCAAACGATACTTGAAACGAGGAAACGCATTATGATACTCCGAGGTGAAATAATTTCGAAAGACCGAATTCATTATTTCAGTCTTTTCTTCATTATCTTCCGTTTCGATGCCGTTATGTTCACTCAGTAAATGATTTAGAACCATTACTAGTTACACTTAAGACCAAAACTTCTTAACATTTATAGACAGATCGATCGACAAAATTTTACTTTCAAAGTCATTGAACGCTTCTCTCATTCCTCTCCTTACACTCATTTTCGCTTCGTCCAGCATTTGCTTGTCAGCTAGGTTCTGACATCTGTTGAATCTGGGATGAAGTTCTCTTCCTTTACGTAGCAATTTTCTACCACGGCTACTAAACCACTGTGCCTTTTTCCCATTCCTTAGAACCTTGCTCAGAACAAATTTGTCTAAGGCATACGAATAACAATGACTGTCAAATACGACGATTTTATCAGTTGCAAGAGAAGTTCCATATGGAATAGATTTCAACGATTTTATTAATAATTTCAGTGAAATAAAGCCACGAAAACATGTACTGTAGTAATATCAATAATATCTACCGATACTGTAACTATAAGCTTAGTTTCCAACGCCGGCCATTGTGACCGAGCGGCTCTAGGCGCTTCAGTCTGGAACCGCGTGACTGCTACGGTCGCAGGTTCGAATCCTGCCTCGGGCATGGATGTGTGTGATGTCCTTAGATTAGTTACGTGTAAGTAGTTATAAGTTCTAGAGGACTGATGACCACAGATGTTAAGTCCCACAGTGCTCAGAGCCATTTGAACCATCTTTTTTTTGTAAAATAAAAGATAATTTTCTTATTCTATTTTTTATTATTTCTTTGCACTCTACCTAATGGTTACTGTGGTCAGTGATGATTTCCGCCAATATTTTTAACCATGTAGTTACTAGAGCTACAGTACACTCACTGTAAATATTTTATTTATTTTGTTGGCATTACATCTAACTATTCATTTGTCACAAAACGTGCACTATAAATACGTCAGGTTCTATGCAGATCAGGGGAATCATTTAGTTATGCTGCACCGCGTAGCTGACTGGTTTAGTCCCCCACTGCTACGGACCACGCTATTCCAATAGTAGATTTCCTTTTCCTTGCGCCGGGACTCTAATTTTAGACCTATATTCCCTCATGCGCTTAGTATGCTGTTCTTTCCTCGCTACAGTCCACGTTTCGCCATTTTTAGTTAAGTGTTTTCTTGGAAACCATAGCTTCCTTGGAGTTTCTTCTCGATCCGAATGCCTTTTTGGATATCTTCCAGTGCTATCCACTTTTCTTCTGTCTCAGTGGACAACACCTTCTCTGTTCTCTTGTTGAGGAAGTAGCGAAAGATCCGATCGCTTATCACTGTAGGGCTCATATGGGCAATGTGGCCATACCATGCAAAACAATTCTCCACCGTTGAATGGTGCCTGTGACTTGTGTGTTGGGCCTAGGATTTTCCTCAAGACCTGTATTTCTCTAGTTCTTAACTTCTTGATCTGGCGTTTTCTAATCATAGCAAGGGATTCTGCGACATCTGAGGATTTCTGTCCTGTTAGTGCGCACTAATGTCGCATCTCAGCATTAACTGACATGTATTTCTTCTTGTACACAATTTAAGTAAGTTGATATGCTGTTTTCCTTTTTGTGACAAAAGATGATTGCCTCTGTCTACTCTCCTAGGCATTTAAACTTCTGCTTCCATTTGATTTCACCTTTTCTGTCTCTAGTACTCTTTGGTGGTGACTTTCATTTCTAATAAATTCATTTTTCTCGAAGGGAACCTGAAGTCCTGCCTTTGACTTTATTTACAGTTTATTGACTTTTTTCTTCAGCTATGAGTGACGTGATACAAATATTGTGAATTCCTATGCAAAAGGCATACGCTCAACTGCCAAATTCGTTTCTGTAGCCAAACCTGACTCCATCCCAACACCTCGGCCATTTACTCATTTTCACAACTCGCTGATTATTTCTTGAGAACACAGTCGTAAAGTAAAAGCGAGGATCTTTCTTCTTACCTGACACCCTACATGATTTCAAAAACATATGAGATATCTCCCATAAACTTCACTTGCAGATGGTGCCTTAAGTAAGACTAATTCTTTCAGGACCTCGAGTAAAATTATTCGTCAATTTGAATCCTTATTCATTTTAAAATCTACAAAGGTCACAACGAATTTCTTATTTCCACGTTTCAAGGTTGGGTGTATACCACGACGTGTTCTGCAAAGGGTATTCATGCGCCGAACAGGTCAAGAAAATGGTTCAAATGGCTCTGAGCACTATGGGACTCTACTTCTGAGGTCATCAGTTCCCTAGAACTTAGAACTACTTAAACCTAACTAACCTAAGTACATCACACACATCCATGCCCGAGGCAGGATTCGAACCTGTGACCGTAGCGATCGCGCGGTTCCAGACTAGAACCACTCGCCCACCCAGGACGGCACAGGTCAAGAAAAGACTTTATTAAAATTTGTGCTGAAAGTATGAGTAATATGACGCATCTCGGATCCTGTGGGTCAATCATCAGCTGCTAATCGTATTGTAATACATTATTTACCTGTTCTTCAGTGAGTTGGTGCGAAATTTTAATAGTTGACCGATGTACTGAAATTATTTGAACCACCAGGTATGTTGTTTCAAGGTACAAATCGCTTTCATTGTGGTTTAAAAGTGACAGGTTCAGAGCGTAAAAAGAGTAATACGGCGCTATCAGTGGTTACAGATTTAGATTTTATGTGTACAACAGAAGTGTATATGACCTTTCGTAAAAAGAAACCAAATGTAACGTTCTAAATAAATGCATTTACACTTAGTTAATTTTTGCATTGGCATTCTCTTATTCCAATTATCACTATTTCCGCCATTTCCATGCTGGCCTAAAGAAAGTCTTCTAGCACCGGATGTAGAAAAGATTCAGGATGTTGCTCTGTCTTCTAAGAAACAAAATACATTGTTCAGGTACTGTTACAGGGAACGAGGAACGAGGAGGTTATAAGATTTTTTAGTGGGAGTTGTAATTATTATTTTTCTCTGCGTAACTTCCGTGGGTGCCGTCATAGGTACGAGGGCGTGCTGAAAGCAATGTCTCTGAATTTTTTAAGTGAAAACCCTTAAAGATTTTTAAATAAAACAAACGATATTAACATTCTGTATCTTTAGTTCTCATTCCTACGTATCTGCAGCCTTCTGCCGCTAGAGGTCTCCGAATTGTAGCGTGTAACATAGCGGTGTGTAACGTGTTGTAATCGACTTGAGAATTCGAAGAGTTTTTCCACACATGCAGCACTCTGTCCATCAGGACGACGATGCCAAGCCACACACGAGCACTGTGAAACCTGGAACTATCCAAGGCTTTGGTTCACTACCAGCGATCACTCTCCATATAGTCCCGACTTGGCCCCATCCGATTTTCATCTGATTTCCTAAACGTTAGGAGCACTTTCGAGGACTTCATTTCGATAGTGATGAATTGGTATAAGCAGAGGTGAGGTTATGGCTCCGTCAACAAAGTCAAACATTCTACAATGGCGGTATCAACTAACTATTCTCTCGTTGGAAAAATGTGTTTGACACCGGTGTGACTATAGCGACAAATAAATTTGTAGAGATGAAGAATAAAAGTGTAAAAAGTTAATAACATTTGTGTTATTTAAAAAGGCTTCAGTGCTTTCACGTAAAATATTCGGAGGCATTACCTTACAGCAAGCTCTTGTATTTTGGTATTATAGTTGCATTTTATACACTTCTATGGCATGAATATTAGAACCTCAATAGGTCGTGAAGAGACCCACAAACAGAGAGTACAGAAAATCTTAGAAAACGGTGAACTTTTCATTTCGTTTCACCTCACTTGAGAGCAGAAATAAATAATATACTAGACACGATTTGTACCTGCTCATTAGCACACAGGGTCCGAAATGCGTTGTGTGATTCAATCAAAGACAAAAAGATTGTGATTGTGATTGATATTTCATGTGTATTGAATACGGTTTAACAAACCATCACTGACTCTAGCAAATACCAACGCATTATCCGCATGGCGAACTACCGAGAGGAGGCAATTTGTGCCCACCACAAAAGATTTAAAAAAGCGAAATTTCCTTATTGTTAACTTCTATTAACAACTACCTTTTTAAACAGTAAATAGGTGCTGACGTATAAATGGGGTTCAGAAACTGAAAATATATTTTAGCACAGTCTTAGCAACACCAACGCATTTTTCGTAATGTGTACACAGAGAGGAGGGGTGCCTTATGATCACCACAAAAAATTTAAAAATACCGATTCCGTTAACTGTTATCTTGTTTTATTCACAACACACTTTTTGAAGGTATGTGAGTGAGAGTGTGCGCAAGGGGAGTGGGGGCGCGAGTGTCTGTAAGAAGCGTACTGAACGTGAAAATATTAATATGACGCTCTTTGCGAATAGTGGCATTCACTATTCATTACTAAGATTTAAGTTTTTGTCTTAGGTTCTACTGAAATATTCAGAACTACGGAAGCTTGTATAAGAAATCATTAAAAACAATAACAAATTTTTAAAAAATTTTAAAATACCAAGAGCATGACTAGGTTATAGTATTTCCAGAAGGTGGGCGTAAAGTAACCCCACCCCTCTTCTAGGTACTGCATGGGTTAATGCCACCACTGTTAAATTTTACCTTTTCTACCCGTATCTATTAACACCGATACACGTGGAACATTAAGGGCCAATCAAATGTGAAACATTGCACTCTAGCAGAGAAAGAGATGGGATAAATTTGTCTGGAAAATGGCTAGTTTGATCCCACTTAATTGCCACAGCGCGTTCCTCCGTTGCATCACATCATCCGCTGGTTGCCGCGAGCTACCGCCTGTGGTATAGGCAACACTGCGCTGCAGCGGACAGACGAATGACGCCACCCCCGCCCGCCTGTATATCCGGCCCGAATTTTCTCGCCGTGCCGCCCCGGAGCGGCACAAGTGGCGCGTGAGCGGCTTTTTATGGCCACGGTGCGGCCAGCGGCGCGAGAAACAAATGAGGCGGGTTTTAAACCGCTTCCCAAAATGGGAGCTCAGCCCCCCATATTTCAGACTTAGGCCGTGAATTAATTTGGCGGGCGCGTGTTTCGAGTGTCGCCAGATTAGGCAGGAGTTATAGCGCGGCCTTATCTGAAGCCGCAGCGCGGTCAAGAGCGGCAGTCGGCCGGACACAGAGCTCCACCGGACAGGACAGAAAGCGCCGCCCGCCAGCCGGCTGCGCACACTCACACAGGCGCCGCCTACTGCCGCTGTTCTGCTGGATCGTCTTCTCATCCATAACTCCACACTGATCTCACTTCTAACTTACCTCCCCCTCCCCTCCGATTCCTCCGTATCCGTTGCAAATAGAGCTTCAATCTGCTATTACGCTTACAGCGCCACTGGTTTATAACTAAGTGGCTGACAGAGAATATAGGAGGAATATATCAATAATCTGTCAAAATCACGTTTTGTTCTAACAAAATTAGCGGTTTCGGCCAGCATCGGCCATCCACAGGTCTGCAAAACGAATAAGTTAAAAAATTAAAAGTGAAGTTACACAGAGTACGTCAGAATTAAAATATGTGAAATTAAATGTGATAAAATATACGCGTTGGATCTATCCCACTATGGAAACCACTTAGACAAAAAATATACGTGAGTGCGGTCCTGTATACAGGGTCTAACCCGTATAAGTGCAGATATTTTTGTTGGTGATTGAGGACAGTGTATTGAAACATATCACGTTAGTTCACAGAATGAGATTTTCATTCTGCAGCCGAGTGTGCGATGATATGAAACTTCCTGGCAGAATGAAATTGTGTGCCGGACTGAGACTCGAACTCGGGACTTTTGCCTTTCGCTGGCAGTTGCTCCACCAGGTACTCGCTCTACGAGGTACTATCAGAAGGAAAGCTGTGAGGACGGGGCGTGAGTTGTGCTTGGGTATCTCATTTGGTAGAGCTTGTCCGCGAAAGGCAAAGGTCCCGAGTCGGAGTCTCGGTCCGGCACACAGTTTTAATCTGCCAGAAAGTTTCACGTTACTACACACATCAAAAAAGTTTTGCATCAGCTCAGTTCCGTGAGCTCCGGAACGTGTACAGAAAATTGGAAGAGATATCATCATAAACATCAATTCCGTCCTTTTTATTGCTCATGAGAACCACACATTCAGTGTTGTACCACCATATGGCGGGAGCTTCAGAGGTGGTGGTCCAGACTGCTGTACACACAGGTACCTCTAATACCCAGTAGCACGTCCTCTAGCATTGATGAATGCCTGTATTAGTCGTGGCATACTATCCACAAGTTCATCAAGACATTGTTGGTCCAGATTGTCCCACCCCTCATCGGCGATTCGGCGTAGATCCCACAGAGTGGTTGGTGGGTCACATCGTCCATAAAGAGCCCTTTTCAATCTATACCAGGCATGTTCGATAGGTTTCATGTCCAGAGAACATACTGGCCGCTCTAGTCGAGCGATGTCTTTATCCCGAAGGAAGACATTCACAAGATGTGCACGATGGGGGTGCGAATTGTCGTCCATGAAGACGAATGCCTCACCAAAATGCTGCCGAGATGGCTGCACTATCGGTCGGAGGATGGCATTCACGTATCGTACAGGCGTTAGGACGCCTTCCATGAACACCAGCTTCGTACGTCGGCCCCACATAATGCCACCCCAAAACAGCAGGGAACCTCCACCTTGCTGCACTCGCTGTACAGTGTGTCTAAGGCGTTCAGCCTGACTGGTTTGCCTCCAGACACATCTCCGAAGATTGTCTGGTTGAAGACATATGCGACACTTATCGGTGAAGTGAACGTGATGCCAATCCTGAATGGTCCATTCGGCATGTTGTTGGGCCCACCTGAACTGCGCTGCATGGTGTCGCGGTTTCAAAGATGGACCTCGCCATGGACGTCAGGAGTGAAGTTGCGCATCATGCATCCTATTGCGCACAGTTTGGGTCGTAACACGACGTCCTGTGGCTGCACAAAAAGCATTATTCAACACGGTGGCGTTGCTGTCATGGTTCCTCCGATCCAAAGTCTGTAGGTAGCGGTCATCCACTGCAGTAGTAGCCCTCGGGCGGCCTGAGCGAGGCATGTCATAGACAGTTCCTCTTTCTCTGTATCTCCTCCAAGTCCAAACAACATCGCTTTGCTTCACTCCGAGACGCCTGGACACTTCCCTTCCTTGCACAAGATAACAATGTGTACGCGATCGAACCGCCGTATTGACCACCTAGGCATGGTTGAACTACAGACAACACGAGGCGCCTACCACTTTCCTGGTGAAATGATTGAAACTGATCAGCTGTCGGACCCCCTCCGTCTAATGGGCGCTGCTCATGCGTGGTCGTATACATCTTTGGTCGGGTATAGTGACATCTCTGAACAGTCAAAGGGACTGTGTCTGTGATACAATATCAACAGTCAACGTCTCTCTTCAGGAGTTCTGGAAAGCGGAGTGATGGAAAACTTTTTTTGAAATGTGTATTTAATTCGTTTAGTACCTCCGAGTATATGTGGCAAGTGCATGCCACTAAAGTATATTTTCCAGGGGGAATGACGGCAGATACGAAAGAGTGGGCGCAGGCGTAGTCCGCTTACGATTATGCAAAAAACATCATGTAGCTAAATTTTGTCGGAACACAGAGGAATTACCTCCCCAGGGGACATCGTCTTAATGAAGCACCATTCGTGCAGGCGGGGAAATTCGCATTCACCGATGAAGGTGCTCGCCTTAATATGCAATACAATAAGTCTGGACTGAAGATGAAGACGAAGCAGTGTGGGAACTTGGTTGTCAGACCGGAAACAGTAAACAATTAGGAGGTAGATGGAGAAACAACTGTATGTGTGGAAAAGACAACATAACTTGGGATGTTATTTAATAAATGGAATATGAGCAATGGTGAAGTCACTAGTAGGATTAATGAAGAACGGGCTGTAACAAGCTCAATGAACTGTGTTCTGTGGAACAAAAAGGTAAGAAGAACAACGATGAAGAGAATGTCTAAGACTACAGTCCAGAACGCAGTTTCTTGGGGAACAGAAGGCTGCGTCATTAGCAAACGAAATAAGAACTGTTTGCCACTGAGGTGGGTTACTTAAGACGAAGCTCAAGCTGTACTAGGAAGGATAGAGTTAGAAATGACTTAATCCGACAAAGGACGAAACTGGATAGGGATATGTGTGACGAAATCCAACAAAAGCAGCTGATGTGAATATGATGAATGAAAACAGAATATCAATTAAAATACTACGATGGCTACCATCCCAGCGGCATAAAAGGGTTTTATCGCAGATGCAGGTGGTAAAATGGTATGGAGGAGGCGATGGCAGCAAGGAATATGAACCCTGGGGAAAATCGAGACAGAAGAAGAAGATGGCGACTGGAAGCTGCGAAGCGGCGCCAGCCATAGATAATCCGCAAGAAGAAGAAGAAAACGAAGACTCACAAATGGGCGTTGGCTGGACTGTGTCGGACCCGGGTCTCTTGCTTAGTTGGCAGATGGGATGATCATTACGTCATCCACACACATTGGTCACCATAACTGCACGGATTATCCTTGCACGGCTCCCGTCAGACCCAAATTCTCCAATCATACCAGACAATACTGATGTAGTGTCCCTGCTCACTAACCTGCTTACTTGCGACATCTCGCTGATTCTCGTAGAAGTCCGAGTTTGGTGTTATTTGCACTGAAGGGATAATTAGCCGTCATCACCTTAATTATATATGTCTGTTCTTTCGGAAAAGCTCAAACTCTTACGGGAATCGGTGAGGTATTCCGAGTAATGAGGCTAATGATCAGGGGCACTAATCAGTAGCGTGTGGTAGAAGACGAGAACTTGGGTACGACAGGAGGCATTCTCGAGTAGCACGTGCGGTTGTGATGGCCACAGTGAGCAGATGGCAAAATGGCCAGCGCCTCAGTCTAGTGAGCAGACGACCCCCGGTTTGGGAACCTGGTCCGGCACAAATTTTCAACTTGCTCCATTGATATAAATCAATGCTCACCGGCAGCTAATGTCTTTAATTCCTTTGAGTCTTGATTCGTAGTAGCTGCAGAATCAGAATTGTGTCTGTTCTTTCTAATATGCCCGAAAGAAATGACAGCAGACATATCAGTGAACTATGAACTACAACCAGCACACTGATGTGTGTACCTATTAAAGGGCCACATACAAAAATATCCGCACTTATACCGGTTGAACCCCGAATAAAAGATAATCCCTTGATGGTTGAGAATGGACTATTCATATTTTCCGATGAGAAGTTACGCCTTATGCAAGACACCTTTTTTCTTTTGTTTCACCCATGCATGTTTCAGCACTTTTGTGCTATCGTCAGTGGGTTCTATTTTTATTTTTAACTGTAAATTTGTTGTTACCATATTAACATTTGTGTCGTTTACAAGATTATGTAAAAGTTGCATTTATAACTCAATTGGCGAAAAGTGGGTGTAATCATAAGTAACATACCTTACATGATGTTACAGTCCACTTGTTTTGGTAGCTGTTCTGCTACACAATATACAACTTTTCATCTGCAAGCAGCGAAACGTAATTTATTTTCTGTTTGTTATGCATTTACGAACGGAAGTAAGACTGTATCACGTTTTCTTTCTGTAACTTACAGTTTTGAAGTTGTGGTATGTTTTCCTGTGTTGTTGGCGAAGTAAATAGGGTTACTTCTTTGCCTGTGTTCGCGTGGCAATGTAATTTTTCGTTACTCGAAATATAGGCGGAGTTTTCGTTGCCATTACGTATTGTAGTGGCTCTGTGGCGTTCATTTGTTTCGTAGCGTGTTCTGCTGGGTGAGGCGCGCGAGTTTGAATTGTATTTGGTGTTATTGGTGTGTGGTTTGTGTGGGTTTGCGTGTGTGTGATGAGTACTGTGGTAGAGAGAGAGAGAGACTGAGAAGAAAGAAAGAAAGAAAAGAGAGAGAGATAAGGTGTGTGTGTGTGTGTGTGTGTGTGTGTGTGTGTTACTTGTATAGTTCTTCTATTGTGGCGAAGAGGGTTTTGTTGCACAGTGATGTGTGTTCATTGAGTTCTTTCTTTCCTTGGGCTATTGATTTTTGGATGTGGTAGTTTTCTCATATAGTTAATTTTAGGTATGGGCTGCTGCTAGTTTTTAGGATGTGAAGGTCAGTTTCAATGTTTGTTGGGTGATGGTTATGTGCTACCAGGTGGTCTGCAAATGTTGAGTGTGTGCTATTGCTTTTCAGTGCTCTGAGGTGTTCATTATATCTGGTTTTGGAGGTCCTACATGTTTGGCCAACATATACAGATTGACAGCAGTTGCAAGTAAGTTGGTAGATGCCAGACTGGCTGTATTTGTCAGTGTTGGTGGTATTTCTTCCGAGTGTGCTCTGTATTGTGTTGTTGGTTCTGTATGCTATGTTGTGTCCTTGTTTCTTTAGTATATTACCCACCTGGTCTGTAACTTTGTTGTTGTAAGTCATTATGTGCCATTTGTTGCTTACTGTCTGCTGATTTGTTGTGTGATGAGTTGTGTTTGTATGTGTGTGTGTTTCATGGTTATGAGCTGTTTGTTTTTGTATTTTGTGGTTTATTTGGTCTACTCTCTTTGCGTCATATCCATTCTCCTGTGCAATTTCTTTTATTATGTTCAGTTCTTGTGTGTAGTCATGCTTGCTCATGGGTATTTTGTTCAGCCTGTGAAGTAAATATCTGAAGCTGGCTTCTTTCTGAGTTATGGGGTGATTGAATTGGTTATGAATAATGGTGCAGGTGAGTGTGGTTTTTCTGTAGATTCCGAATTTATGTTTGTTGTTTCTCTTGTGTATAGTGAGATCTAAGAAATTAAGTTTTTCATCTGTTTATGTTTCTATAGTTAATTGTATTTGTGGGTTGATGGAGTTTATCATGAAGTTCTTTTATGCGAGACAGTGGTTCATCTATTAGGCAAATTATGTCATCTATGTATCTGTACCAATATATTATTTTGTACTGTTTTGGTATTACTATTTTGTCAAAGATTTGTTTTTCTATCTGATTGAGGAAAATGTCAGCTAGGAGACCACTTATTGGGGATCCCATAGGTAGTCCATCTTGTTGAGAGTAATATCTGTTGTCGAATGTTAAGTAGTTCTGTTCTGTGATGAGCCTGAGTATGGCTAATATTTCTTGTATGTTAGTTGTGGGTATGTTTCCTTGCAGTTGGAGGTTTCTTTCTATTATGTTGAGGGTTACTTCTGTTGGGATGTGTGTGTACATTGAAATTATATCAAATGAAACCAATGTTGCTGTGTTTGGTATGTTTTCATTTTTTATTTTTTCTATTAAGTCACTTGAGTTCTTTAGACTTCTGTTGTCAGTGTATTTGTATATTGTCTGTAGCAGAGTGTGTGTGTGTTTGGCAATGTGGTATGTTGGTGCTTTGGTGAAGTTTATTAATGGACGTATGGGTATTCCAGGTTTGTGAACTTTAGGCAATGACTTTAGGGTGGGGGCCTTGGGATTTTTCTGTATCATTTTTTAATCTGTGTCTCTGTGAAAATTGTTTCTTTGTTTCTCAGGGTTTTCTGTAACTTACTTTGTTATTGGCTTGTTGGGTCACTTGTTAATTCTGTGATGTCGTTGAATTCTAATGTTTTGTAAATGTATTCCTGTTTGTTAATGACTACTATTGAATTACCTTTGTCTGATTTTGTGTTGATGGCATTTTCTTGTGTTAATTTATTCTGTAGTTTTCTGTAGGTTTTTTCTTCAGGAGTCCTAGTGTTTTCTTTTATGGTACAGATACATAGATGACATAATTTGCCTAATAGATGAACCACTGTCTCGCATAAAAGAACTTCATGATAAACTCCATCAACCCACAAATACAATTAACTATAGAAACATAAACAGATGAAAAACTTAATTTCTTAGATCTCACTATACACAAGAGAAACAACAAACATAAATTCGGAATCTACAGAAAATCCACACTCACCTGCACCATTATTCATAACCAATTCAATCACCCCATAACTCAGAAAGAAGCCAGCTTCAGATATTTACTTCACAGGCTGAACAAAATACCCATGAGCAAGCATGACTACACACAAGAACTGAACATAATAAAAGAAATTGCACAGGAGAATGGATATGACGCAAAGAGAGTAGACCAAATAAACCACAAAATACAAAAACAAACAGCTCATAACCATGAAACACACACACATACAAACACAACTCATCACACAACAAATCAGCAGACAGTAAGCAACAAATGGCACATAATGACTTACAACAACAAAGTTACAGACCAGGTGGGTAATATACTAAAGAAACAAGGACACAACATAGCATACAGAACCAACAACACAATACAGAGCACACTCGGAAGAAATACCACCAACACTGACAAATACAGCCAGTCTGGCATCTACCAACTTACTTGCAACTGCTGTCAATCTGTATATGTTGGCCAAACATGTAGGACCTCCAAAACCAGATATAATGAACACCTCAGAGCACTGAAAAGCAATAGCACACACTCAACATTTGCAGACCACCTGGTAGCACATAACCATCACCCAACAAACATTGAAACTGACCTTCACATCCTAAAAACTAGCAGCAGCCCATACCTAAAATTAACTATATGAGAAAACTACCACATCCAAAAATCAATAGCCCAAGGAAAGAAAGAACTCAATGAACACACATCACTGTGCAACAAAACCCTCTTCGCCACAATAGAAGAACTATACAAGTAACACACACACACACACACACACACACACACACACACACACCTTATCTCTCTCTCTTTTCTTTCTTTCTTTCTTCTCAGTCTCTCTCTCTCTCTACCACAGTACTCATCACACACACGCAAACCCACACAAACCACACACCAATAACACCAAATACAATTCAAACTCGCGCGCCTCACCCAGCAGAACACGCTACGAAACAAATGAACGCCACAGAGCCACTACAATACGTAATGGCAACGAAAACTCCGCCTATATTTCGAGTAACGAAAAATTACATTGCCACGCGAACACAGGCAAAGAAGTAACCCTATTTACTTCGCCAACAACACAGGAAAACATACCACAACTTCAAAACTGTAAGTTACAGAAAGAAAACGTGATACAGTCTTACTTCCGTTCGTAAATGCATAACAAACAGAAAATAAATTACGTTTCGCTGCTTGCAGATGAAAAGTTGTATATTGTGTAGCAGAACAGCTACCAAAACAAGTGGACTGTAACATCATGTAAGGTATGTTACTTATGATTACACCCACTTCTCGCCAATTGAGTTATAAATGCAACTTTTACATAGTCTTGTAAACGATGCAAATGTTAATATGTTAACTACAAATTTACAGTTAAAAATAAAAATAGAACCCTCTGACGATAACACAAAAATGCTGAAACATGTATGGGTGAAACAAAAGAAAAAAGCTGTCTTGCATAAGGCGGTACTTCTCATACCATTTTCTTAGCAAGCACGGAGACAACAAGAGGAACTGCACCACAAGATGATTGTTCATTCTTTATTGACATTTAATGAAAAAAACTGAAGCAAAAAATTTTAAAAGAAGATAAATAAGTACTTTAGTCAAATCAATGAACGAGAATGAAACTGCATTACAAACTCTGGAAGTACCGTATTATATGCCACTCATGTGGTGCATCTGTGCCAAGCAGATGATTGCGTAAAATGATTTGACACTAGGCTAATAATCTTATTTAAATCTTTTTAAAATTTCTTTTAAATTTTATATAGAAGGATAAGATTGAATAACCAAAAAAGCCTAATGTTCCGGAAGATGGAGCATGCAGTGTCAAAAATTGGTGTTAGTGAAGCTAGGAAATCTGATATGGTCTGGGTTATTAACGAGAAATGGAAACGAGAAAAGTATTTTTGGTGAGAATCGACAGCTGACCGATGCCAACAGTAATAGATTAGGTATGCATGCCGACATCACAGGCTGAACATGAACAGCCGGAGAAAGTATATATGGATATTGCACTGGTAATCCATTATGCAAAAGGAGGTGATGAGTAATTGAAACGTGGTACTGCGAGAAGGACGACAAGAAAGCGTTACAGGAGAATATGGCCTCGGCAGCAGAAATGGAGAGGAGAAAGAGTAATTCAGTTCTGCAATACTTGCAGCCAGTAATAGCGAAAACACTATTCACAAAACACATGAGGAATAGGTATACAATGTCCTTAAAAAGGCCTTGATACACGGTAACAATCCAGCTGGATTACATCGTGGTCAGACAGAGATTACAAAATCAGACATTAGATTGGGAGATGTATCCAGAAGCAGATGTAGATTCGGGTAATAAGTTAGTAATCTTGTAGAGTGGGCTGAATGTTAACAGAAGTTCAAAGAAGTTTGATATTGAATTACTGAGGAATCTGTAGATATGTTTGAAGTTCTCAGATTCTATAGAGACTGCTACGTATTATTAATACCACAGTAGGCACCTCAGGTTAAAAGATGTGAAAGTCTCTACAAAAGAGCATCACAAAAGTTGGACATACAAACAATAAGTACACAGGTCAAGGAAGATAACTACCAAGTGACTTTGTGTAATAGTAGAAGTACTTCAATTGCTCAACGAAAGAAGGAAAGACAAAACTTTCAGGTAAACTCAGTAAAACGGAAGAGCGTAGAAGACAAGGCGAAATGGATGCAGAAAAAGTGTAAAGAAATCGGGAAGATTGATTCAGCATGCACAAAAGTGAAATGTACCTTTAGTAATATGCAAAGATGCCAACATTGATAGCGCGATGTATTTTCTACTGTTAAGCGCAGAGTAGAGAGCAGATAGGTCGAAAAAGAACACCGAATGCCGTTATTAAAGGAGACTTGTCTGATGACGTTTTAAATAGAGGTTTCTGTGCAAGATACAGGAGAGCCACTATTACAGTGTTGTTTAAAATTAGCTTCGAAAGCTTTGCTATCAAGTAAAACAGAAGAGATAGACAACATTCATTCTAAATTTCAGAATTTATTGGGAGAAATAGCTGCCAAGTACCTATTAAAGTAGATGTGAAAAATCTGTGACATTAGAGACGTACCATTAGACTTCCCGAAAAATATCCTTCACACACTCACGAAGATAGCAAGAGGAGTTAGGTCCGAGAACTAAAGCACAATCAACTTAATGATTCTTTCGTCCAGGTTGCTGACAGGAATAATATACAGAAGAGATGAGAAGGAAATTGAGGATCTATTAGGTGACGACCAGTTGGGCTTTCACAAAGGTAGGAGTGTAGCAGAACCGAAGAGGAAATTCTGACACTACGTTTGATAATGCAAACAAGAATGGAGAAACACAAAGGCAAATTCACAGGATTAGTCAAAATATAAGAAAAACACTTCTACAATGTAAAATAGTATAAGATGCTCGAAATTTGCGAAATATAGGAGTACCCCACAGTATGTGCAAGAACTAAAAGGGAAAAATAAGACTGGAAGAACGTGTGCTGGACTGCTGTTGAAATTGCTCTTCAATATTTTATAAAGTTTTAGTCTTCAGTTGCTTATTTTAAAGTTTATTTGTGTTAATATTTGCTGTGCAACTAACTTACTAGTGGATATTCATTAATCTAAGTCTTTCTTCCTGTGTTATTGGCTCGCGTGGTCTGTTATTCGTGAGTGTGCCTACGTCGTTCGTCGAATCCTTACGTATCAGTAGTGTGTTTATATTTTGCGGCGTACAGTTGCAGCTGTAGCTGTTATAATATTAAGTACTGACAAAATTAGTTGTGCACTGCTATACAGTTATCAAATTTAATAGAATTCAGCGGTGTTTCGTGCTGTTTGTAGTGAAACAACGATTTAACAAATTTTTGGAAACGTTCGTACGCTGTGATTTAGATTTTTGCTCATGTTTCTTATTGTTTATAGTGAAATATTTCAGTAAAATTTTCATTTGGTGTTTTAACTTCGTTGAGCGTTCCAGGTACCGCTTGAATATTTGGTTTTAGATAGTAATTTTGTGAAGTTTTGTTGGTACTGATATTAGCTGTGGTGTAGTAGTTGTTTTCTTAGTAGACAGAGGATTTCGAGACCGCTATTGTTAGTTCTTCTAGTGTAACTGGAAATGCCGTGTGGCTAGGGCTTCCCGTCGACTAGACCGTTCGCCTGGAGCAAGTATTTCGAGTTGACGCCACTGTGGCGATTTGCGTGTCGATGGGGATAAAATGGTGATGATAAGAACAACACAACACCTCGTTCCTGAGCGGAGAAAATCTCCAACCCAGCCAGGAATCGAAGCTGCCGCGCTGACCACTCAGCTACCAGAGTCGGACACTGCTGTAACTGAACTTAGGTAAAGTAGACGTTTAGTTTTTTCTAGTGAGATCCCCTTCAGAGAATGCAGAATCAGTAGTAGAAATAAGTTGTTAGAAGAGCAGGAGCGTAAGATCTGTGCCTTCCATGTGCAGTTACAATGCGCAAAGGAGGAACTAGATAGGGTGAGGAGGGTGAAGGGCGGTGGGTAATGGGAACTGGCAGTTGGCAAGAAGGCAGCTAGGAGGAGGAGGCATTCAGACAGTTATACTTTGAGTATATACAATAGATTTGACCAACTGTCAGGAAAGGAGCCTTTTCTAGCTGTAGATGTAGGGAACATGCAGCAGTCCTCAGCAGTTAGGAGGCATAGGTCAGTTGCAAAGTGTAACAGAAAGAAGAAGGTGGGCCAGCTGTTGCAGGAAGTGTTGGGAGTGAGTACCAGCATTGTGAAGCCTAGTGCTGCGTTGACTCAGGTGACTGACAGCATAGGGAAGTTATGTAGGAATTTTACGAAAGAGGATCAGGTAGTGATAGTGGGTGGAGCAGTCTTGATAGGAATGGGGAATAAGATGAGGTTGGTGACCTGGTTAAGATTGCATTTCCTGCACCTGTTTCAGCGTAGTGATCGGCCTCATCTCAATGTGGTTGTTAGGCATGTTAACATGGGGCTGGAGGGGGTGCCGGTGTCAGAGGACATGGGTCACATTTCACTGGTGCCAGATGGGTCTGTTAGTAGATAAGGTTTCACGAGGCATTTCCTGCACCTTAATAGTTATGGGAAGGGAAGGCTGGCAAAGCCTGTAGGTGACAATGTAGTGGGTGGTGGTGGCATCACTCATGGATAACTTCCTGTAGTAGTTGGTGTTAGAGCTGCGCCATTTTTAGATTGAAGTCAGCTGATAGGTATACCTGCTTAAAGGAAGTCCCTCTGACTAAGGGCTCATCTTCAGAGGACGTAATGTTTCCAAGTAGAGAAGTACTTAGCATATTTCATCAAAATATAGGAGATATTAGAAATAAAGTTAGTGAACTGCTTATAGATGTTGACTGTGAAATTACTGGTATATTGGAG
This sequence comes from Schistocerca cancellata, assembly GCF_023864275.1. Classification (NCBI taxonomy): domain Eukaryota; kingdom Metazoa; phylum Arthropoda; class Insecta; order Orthoptera; family Acrididae; genus Schistocerca; species Schistocerca cancellata. The sequence continues at coordinate 442,070,074 of NC_064628.1, read as the reverse complement.
CACCACGAAAAGAATTTGACAATTCAGAGGCTTCCATTACCAGGATGTGGATTAGCTGGCTAAGTTTCAAGGAGTTCCTTGTGCGGTGTGGGAGTGGGTATAAACGTAAGGAAACAATATTCCTTTTGAGTCCATAGACGTATCATGGCACTGCACTGAACAGATATTTGAATCTTGTAGAGGTGCAGTCGAATGTAGTGAAACTAATCTTCTAATTGTTGTTGTCCATAGATCCCTTAACTCTGACTTCAGAGCATTTCTGCTCAAGCTAGAGAGGGTTCTTGACTCTCTTTGTAGGAAGTACGAGAAATTAGTTATAGGTGGCGACTTCAATATAAATTTTTTATACGATGGTGCAAGAAAAAGGATGTTGGTAGATCTCCTAAATTTATATGATCTCTTGCAGACTGTGTTTTTTTTTTTTTACCTAGGGTGCAAGGAAACAGTAGCACATCCATAGACAATGTTTTTATTGATTCTTCATTATTGGATTGGCATTCTGTTAGTAAAAGAGTGAATGCCCTTTCAGCCCATGATGCACTAATTTTAACACTAAAAGGCTTTTGTACTCAAACAGGTGTCACATATAATTACAAACTATGTAGGTAACTTAATCCAACAGCAATAGAGAGCTTTTAAACTTTGTCAAGGAATAAGAGTGGTAGGATATTTATAGTGCTGATAACATAGATGATAAATATAATGCTTTCCTTAACTCATTTCTCATGCTCTTTGAGAGCTCCTTTCCATTAGAACGTTCTAAACGGATATAACAGAAATATGCAGCCTGGGTGGCTGACTAGTGGCATAAGGATATCATGTAGAACAAACTAGGAATTATATCAAAATGTTAGAGAAGTCACAGTCAACAGTAGCCCATTACAAACAAAATTGTAAGGTGCTTAAAAATGTTATTAGGAAGGCAAAGATTATGTGGTATGCAAATAGAATAGCTAATTCACAAGATAAAATTAAAACCATATGATCAGTTGTGAAGGAAGTGTCTGGTCAGCAGCACAAGGTCGACGATATTAACTCAGTTCGTAGTAAAAATATTTCTGTTACTGATAAATCAGATATATGTACACTATTTTACAATCATTTTTCTGAGCATTGCTGGTGAATTAAATAAAAATTTAGTTTCTACAGGGAATCATAACTCTCTCGGCAAATACCTTTCCGAGATTCATGTCTGAAATACTCCTCTGTGATACAGACAAGAGGGAGATTGAGTCAATAATTAAATCACTGAAAACTTTGTAGTGCCTAGCAGACTGTTAAAGTACTGTGCTGCACATGTTAGCCCTATATTTAGCCATTTTTGTACTTTCTTCTTTAGGAATGGTCAGTTTCAGTTTCCTGGACGATTAAAATATTCAGTAGTAAAGCCGCTTCATAAAAAGGGAGAAAGAGATAATGTAGACAATTTTAGATCTATTTCTATGCAATCAGTGTATGCTAAAGTTATGGAAAAGGCTCTGTATGTAACGACAAATAATCGTTTTATATCACCTGATTTGCTATCAAATTTACAGTTTGGCTGTAGAAGTCGTTTAACAACTGAAAGTTCTGTATTCTCTTTTCTCTGTGAGGTACTGGATGGGTTAAACAAAAGGTTTCGAGCGCCAGGCATATTTTTTTGATTTAACGAAGGCATTTGATTGTGTTGATCACAAAATAATGCACCAGAAGTTGGACTATTACCAAACATAGGGAACAGCTCACAACTGGTTCACCTCTTACTTTAACAACAGACAGCAAAATATCATTATTCACAGTGTTGAGAATGGATGTGATGTGGTGTCTGAGTGGGGTACAATCTAGTGGGGGGTGCCCCAGGGATCAGTGTTGAGACCACTCCTGTTCCTTATTTATATAACTGAGAGGCCCTATAGTATTACAGGTAACTCCAAAATATTTCTGTTTGCTGATGACACTAGCTTCATAGTAAAGGATGTTATTTGCCTCATTGACTCGGTTTCAAATAGTGCAATTCAAGACATAAGTTCTTGGCTTGCAGAAAATAAACTAACGCCAAATCACAGTGAGACTCAATTTTTACAGTTTCTAACACAAAATTCAACAAAACCTGACGTTTTGATTTCACAGGATGGGCATATGATTAGTAAACTGAACATTTCAAATTTCTAGGTGTTCAGATAGATAGTAAACTGTCATGGAAAGCCCACGTTCAGGATCTTGTTCAAAGATTTACTATTCGAATGGTATCTGAAGTGAGTGATCCTTCGACACGAAAATAACTCTACTTTTCTTATTTTCATTCGCTTATGTCATATGGTATTATATTTTAGGGTAACACTTCCAATTCTAAAAGCTAAAAGGATATTTTCGACTCAGAAACGGGCGGTTCAGGCAATAGGTGGTGTGATTTCGCGAAACTCTTGTCGACGCCTGTTCTCTAGTATATATATATTTCTTACTGTCATTTCTTGTTAGCAATAACAATTACCAAGAATAAGCAGCTTTCGCTCAGTTAATACTCGGCAGAAATCAAACCTGCATTTGGGTAGGACTTCCTTAACTCCTGTGCAGAAAGGTGTGAAGTTTACTGCTGCATCCATTTTCAATAAACCACTGCTCGAATAAAAAAATCTTAGCAGTAATCCACGCGCTTTCACATCGAAACTGAAGAGTTTCCTCATGGGTCACTCATTCTATTCTGTTGAGGATTTCCTTGAAAAATTAAGCTGATTCTTGTTATATTATCGATTGCGTTTACTTAAACTTGACTTTCTTCGGTTTCATAAACATTTATTTTTATCAGTTATTACTTTTAAGTTGTAATTTCATGTACTAACATGTTCCATGACCTTGCATATTTGGTCTTCAATTTGGTCTTAAGGAACTTGACGTGTAAATAAAATAAATAAAATAAAAATAAAGAACGACGCACTTTGGCTAAAAATTGTTGTAATTTGCCAACGAGCTAACAAGCCTTTTGGCTACTACGATGATCAGTACTGGTTGGGCCCACCAAGAAACAGATCACTCTCCACGAATTTGTTGCAAAACGTGTAGCTAACTGTGTTTATCTGTGATAGTGTGCCTCTGGTAGCTGCGCCTCTGTCGGATCAAGCTAAAAAGTTGGTGGTGGGGATAGTTTACTACTAACTTTATGGTCAACACCGGATTTGCAATTCAAACACTTTATCCAGGTTTTATTGTTGATTGAACTAATGTTTATAGCCAGATCGCGTCTCATTTATCATAATTTATGCACAGATGAACATTTAGTCACGTACTACAATCCGTCGATGTTGTACAATACGTTTGTTCGAGTGAAGTAACTTAACTAAGACGTAAATGCTCACAAAACTTAACGTGTGGCAAACATTTATAATAAGACAGCAACTGAATGAAATTCTTAAAACACTGTCCTTGAAATCTGTCAGTCCTGTCAATACACGTTAAGTATACACTGGAGATATCAGTGAGAATTACTGAAGTTTGTAGAGTCCTTAGAGGTGGCTATCCTCCATCATTGTCCATGGGAAGCAGAACAAAACATCCTACTTTAGTATACAACTAACTACCTTGACTAACCAAATGAGAAAAGGTTTTATCTTTAATGACATATTCATTACATAGCTTATATATCTACAACCTATTTCTTAAAATATCACAGTATTTTTCTTCAAATATCACAAAGAAAATGGAATTTGTTCCATGTCATCCTGAACCTTAACTCAAACCACTATCTCACTCCATTGAACTAAAAGTCAAGTAATACTAAGGACGTATTTGCACTTAGTATTTCTCAAAACCTCTGTTTTATTAGAGTCACATCCAGCCAGCAGTTTCAAATTACTCTCATTGTAGTTCACTCATTATAATGAACTACTCCCTTAACAACACCTCATTCTTCCCTCTAATCATCCTTCTTAGTGGAAACACAATTAGCAACTACCAACAGTATGAAAACTAGTATGCAGCAGAAAATTACTAGTGCTCCATCAAAATATTACTCTCTTAATCTCCTAGCCAATTTCTCATTTCCAGTGCCATACGCTACATATATGAAGAGGTCGGGGAGATATAGTCATAACCCTCCCTTTTGTCGAAATTGAGATATTCTCATTATGACATTCTTAACGATGCCCTCCTCAACTTGGCTGAAGAAGTTCCGTCTTTCTCCAACAGGTATCAGGTGAAGACGTAGTGTAGTTCTACACTCTCCCACCTGGTGTCATTTCCAGAAGGTACGTAGTCACAAGCCACATCACACTGGCTGAATGCTGACGTACATCTGCAGATGCTTCGCATATTCTAGGCGCATATGGCAGTGACAGTAGGGTAAATGAGGATTATGATCCTTTTGACAGTGATGGTGATGAGTTTTGGTGTCCATCAAGCAACAGCAGTAGCTCAGAAGATGTTTCGGTAAGTATACAAAAACATTTTTACTGGTGATCATTGATAAGTGGCTTGTGACTTTGTTTCTCGTAACATTGCTCTCACAGTTGATGGTCGGCTTTTGTGTTAATGAGCAACCTTTAGAGGCTAATTTTAATGACCACTGATAATAATAATATAGTTTTCACGGCTACAAACTTGTAAGACTATTTTTAGTATCAGTGCCACTTCAGTGGCATCTAATGATTTGTGTGGCTTATGACTACGTCTCACGGAAAATCTGTGACTATTTTTCTATTCATATTACAACTTGAAATAAGTAGAGCAAATGAAGTATCACCCCAGAAGCCAAGCTCTTCCAGAAAAAGAAAACGTAATATTGATCAGTGGAAAAAGATTAAGGCCAAACGTCGACGTAACGTGGGTTAGCAGTATGTGTTTTCTAAAACCAACTAGACTCTTGAGGCAGCATCTTTTGGAAGTCCCTGTAGTTGTTCAAATAAGAGCTATAGGAAACTAATCGGAGAAGAAGAAAGTATTTTCCACGCATTTTGGGACATAGGAAACTTTAACGCTCACAATACTTACCTAATGTGTTCTATAAAAATGGTACCAAAAAGCGAAGATTCGTTTCAATTTTTTTAAACACGAATGGACCAACTGTCTCAAATTTACTTGACTTGTTCTGCTTCACATTTTTTGCTTGCACAGCTACCCAAAAACGACTACAAAGCAAATTTCATCTAGAGCTGTGACATTTTCATACAATGTGAAAGTAAATGGAATGGAAGTCAGGATATGCAAGCAAGCTTTCCTCAGGTTTCATGGTTTACAGAATCACACAAGAAGAGCGAGGAATTCGAAACAGTAAATGAAGTTGTGTCGCGCAGTTCCAAAAGAAGATGGAAGAGGTTTATATATTACATTTTACTATAATGTTTCCATTTGACGAAAAAAATAATAATGTTGAAGTATAATAATAACAGCAGGTAATGTATCAACTCATGTGCTCTTTTCTTTCAGGCAAACATGGCAATCATCCGCCTAAATTTCAAGACGAAGCCGTGCAAGGTGTCAGGGACTTCCTCAGTGCTATATCAAAATATAACAGTCACTATAGCAGGCAGCACAAAACCAAAAAAGTATATTTTGGATGTGATCTCACATTAGCATTTTTATTTCGGGACAAATACTCCGAATACAGCAAGGAAAATGGTGTTCGCACAGTCTCACAAAGAAAATTCAAGGCAATTTTTGTGTCCGAAGTTAACATAGGCTTCAAACTGTCTCAAAGCGACACATGTTCAACATGTGCTATCCTTCTAACAGCAACGAGTAACCCAGAATTAAGTACACAAGAAATTACACGAAGTAAAAAAACCATGAGTTGCATTTAAGAAAGGCTGATAGCGGGCAAAATATTATCGTGTCTTTAACTTAGCTGACAAAAGAGAATGTGAAAGAGAATCACGTAATGGCAATGGACATGCAACAAACGTTCCCCAAACCAAAACTAACAGCTGGCGCAGCATTCTACAAGAGAAAAATATGGGCGTATAGCTACGGTATCCACGATTATGGGTCAAATAAGGGATAGATATTTCTGTGGAGTGAGAAGGACGGAGGAAGGGGTTAATATGCAGCTGTGAGCTGTTTATTAAAATACTTGGAAGAAACTAACACTCAAGCCAAAAATCTCGACATAATCACAGATAACTGTAAGGGCTAGGCAAAAAATTGGTCTCTTAGTGCCCTGGAAAGGACCAACAGATTTGAATCTGTGCAGCATTATTTTCATGTGGTAGGTCATACTAGACTTCCTTGCGATCGTAATTTTGGCAGCATTGAAATTTATGCGAGAAACGGACGTCCAATAGTACACACACCAGACGAATGGGCAGAAGTAGTTAAATCTGCTAGCCTAAAAAATTTCATTGTGGCGAAAATGCACAGACAAGACTTTAGAAGCATGGGCGATCTGACGTCGTTAATCTCGATATCCACTCTATTCACATCTGGAGATCCCATTCGTTGTAGTGAAGCGACTCAAATTAAGTTTGAATGTAAATATCCCTTCACGCTAAGTCTGAAGCACTGCTACTCAGATATAGGAACCTTTATGTCAGTGCATCTACGTAACAAGAGGAAAGGAAAACCTGCTGAACCCGATCTATTTCAGCTGCCAATAAATGATAGAAAGCCGCTTCAAATTAGGAAAGATTGATGAGATACTGTATCTTATGGCATACATACCTGCAGCAAATCAAAGCATTTTCCGGTCATGTACTGGAAATAATGTGAACGATGATGACGTAGAATAATGTCCTTGATTTCACATTTACAGTGTAAGATAAAGTATAGACTGACTTATCAGTTACGTATGTGTGTATGTGAAAGTGCAAAAATTGTTTAAAAATTTCTACTTGTTATATAGTTTTACAAATAAAACCTTTAAAACGTATTTTGTGTTCTAAATCATGCTCAGGGAGACACAGTCACAAGCCATTTTCGACCACATCATAATTAAAATGACTCTCAAATTTATGTTACATAACAGAAAGAAGATCATGTATTTTACACAAGGTTTGCAACGTATTAAAGTATAATTAAAAGCAGGAAGGAAGTGTCTATTTTATCTTCAACATTTTTACACTTCCATGAAACTTTAAACTGGCTGTCTCTCAAATCTAGTTGAATGTGGCTTATGACTGTATCTCTCCCACCCCTTCATATACACGAGGACTGAATGACAAGTAATGCCTTCACCTTCGTTAATTGGGTTTGGATGGGAATACTTTAAAATCAAACGTAGAAATAATCCTTAGAGCGTGATCTTTAATTACCAATTTTCACTTTTCCACATAATCACCAGCCAATTGGATACATTTCTGCCAACGATGAACAAGTATTCTGAAGCCGTCAAGGAAAAAGTCGACACTCTGTTTCCGCAACCACAGTCTCCCAGTTCATTAGAAGCACAGTGATGTCCCTGCAAATCGTCTTTCGTTATCGGGAACAGATGGAAGTCAGACGGTGCTAAATCAGGACTGTGTGGAGGATGCCGTACGGTGGTGAGATTCAGTCTCTGAAGTTCTGCTGTGGTGGTGGCACGTGAAGTGTGTGGTTTGGCATTGTCACGCTGCTGGAAAAAAAAATTCCCTCTTCCTTTCGAACCCTTGCTATCCGTCGTTTCAGAGTTCTCAGGGTTGTGATGTGACGCTCTGAATTTATTGTTGTTCCACGATCAAGGAAATCAATATGGATAACACCATCTGCGTACCAGAACACTGTGGCCATGATTTTTCCAACTGAGGGCTGCGTCTCGAATTTCTTTTTCTGGGGCAAGTCTTTGTGACGATATTCCCTGGACTGATATTTCATGTCCGGGTCGTAATGATGTCACCTTCACTCTCGTAACGCGGGAGGAGTTCCTGGCAAATTTCAAGTCTGTGCACTGTCATTTGAGGACTCGGCATTCGGGATACCCATCGTGCACAGATCTTCCGATAGCCAAGCAAAGCAATAATATGATCCATACGTTCTTGTGAAATCTGATTATGCTTGAAATTTCTTTCTGAGTGATACGACGGTCGTCCTGAATCAATCTGTCAACATTTGGCTTGTGATACTCGGTGGTTGATGTCAAAGGACGTCGAACTCTTTGTTTGTCACGCACGTCAGATGTTCCCGTCTCAACATCTTTAGGTCTACTCTCCCAAACACGCACCGTACCCATAGCAACACAATCGCCATAAACTGCTTTCATTCTGTGATGAATCTCCTTTGGGGTGACACCTTCTGCTGCCAAAGAATTCAATGACTGAACATTGCTGAAATCGCATAGACAGACCGACCGTCTGCGCAGGTTATATGCTTCACACTGCAACAACACAACCGTTCAATGCTAAGACTTCCCGCCGACTGGAGCTGTAGAGAAGAGGCTACGGAACAAGCCAGCACCTGCAGCATACCAATGCTGCCAAGTTTGCTGACTACAGGAATGCATCCACCACAGTTACTCCACGGTAAAGACTTGCTCCCTACCCATTAATTCCCTACCTGGTACCCTTCTCGTTTCTTCTCCTAATTATTTTACTACTGCATCATTATTTATTATGCTCCATATGTTTCGAATCATTTCATTACTTCGCTATCTCATTAAATAAACAAATACCTACTCTGCTTAGCACAAATTTATCTCTAAAGGATAACACCCCTCAATAACAATTTATTCTCATTACATAACACACAAAATACTTACTTAATGATTTCATTACTTTATACCATAATATTTCTTCATATTGAAGCCTGAAGGGCATCACAGATAGACACCTTGCGTTATTACTTCACGTGTTACTGTAAGTGACTGTATGTCAGTTATATTCCATTTTACTTATGCCAGATGAACTACAGTGTGACACTTCGTAACACAGCTGGATAAACATCTCCTTACATAACAGTATAAAGCACCAAAACTTTTATATGTTGCTACATGTTCTACTAAACTATGATTAGAGATTTTCTCTGCACATTCAGTACTCTAATCCAAAAATTTGTTACTGCCTCCAGTTGCCCGACTGAGTCAGTGAAGACAAAATGTTAAAGAAAACTGAAATTCTTGGGACCCACTGATCAAAAGAAGAAGTGATGGATGATTATTATCCTCTCACAAGTTAGCCCATGTAGTCTAATGGAAAACTCTCTCACGTTCCACATATTGCCGAAAATATCATACCTCATGTCCCCAGTATCTAGACTCTAGCAATTATAGAGTGTACCAAGCTCTGGAGAAAAGTTAGACTTATGGGGCTCAGTGCAGTGGAAGATAAGTATGCAAGACGCATACTTGTTGGAGCAACACTTCTGGGGACAGAACCCCTTGTTACGTTAGAAATGTAACCTAACTGATAGGACAGATCCCGGACTGAAAAAAGAAAAGAAAAAAAAATTAATGAAGAGCACAATGGGAGAACAATACGGACAGGAAAGCGGGAGAAATGAATGCAGCTGAATTTAAGAATGGCCACGTCCAGATAGAGAAGGAACGATTCACCACATGGTATCTTTGCCAAAGTCAGAAAACCACCTACCTCATCACCTTATTCTTATCTCAAAACTTTGTTGTTCTCTGAGCACGATTAATGTTACACAAATTCAGAAATAGGTCAAACGGTTATGTATCGGCTTTCAAACATGTTACAGACTGTACATAGGATTTTAAGTCTGTCACATTCTTCAAATTTAGTGTAAATTAACGCACAAGCATTGACATGTGCAATAAATATATCCTAAATTTTTCATCTTGTGTTAGTTCACTTAACCGCTGTAAATTCTAGATCTTCTCTAATGATGTTAGTAGATGTGTCCCAAAACATAACTTCACATGGTTGTAGTATTCATGCAGGTAGTTAATCAATTTATTAACATGCTGTTCTGGGAAGCACAGTTTCCTTTCCTGTGTACTAAAGCTTTCCCCCTGAAGAACAATCTCTTATGTGTTGTATGATACTGTTTCTCTTTCATTTTCCCACCCGAATTGTAATACTGCTGTACTAGCGTTAAATTTGGATCCTAGTTTTGTTTTCTTTTCAAAAGTTTAAGAATGTTCCTAATCAGTTTTTCATTTTCTGGCTCATGCAAATAAACTAAACTGATCTGACATTCATTGTCCTCCCTAATGTCATCATTCCAGCTTCCAGCGAGATTTCTAGAGGGCATTAGCTAGTATATTATGTTTTCCTTTAATGCAGCAAATTTCCAAATCAAATTGTCGGTGGTAGAAGGCCCATCTGGTTAACATGATGCGTGTCAACATACATTGTTAAGGAAAACAAAAGGCTTTGAGCCTCCAATTCCGAAATTTAATGTACTGACGCAAAAATATCGCAACACCAAGCAGGAGTTGTTCGACATTAACGAAATTTCATAGGTATGCTTCTGCCTATTAAATATTATGTCTCTTAAAATCACTGATCAGGAGCATAAGAATGGCGCTAGTAGTGCCACTGTGAGGATGTAAGTAAGGTTTGATTTAAATACACGCTGTAACGGTCGTGAGCATTATTTACATTTGAGATTAAACATGGTTAATTGATGTTAGTGAAGAGTGCCTTTAAGGCCGCAATACGACATTGTCAACACCCCACTGAGTTCCAACGAGGTCGTCATGTAATAGGACTACGATATTACAGAAAGACCTGGCAGGAATGTAGCCACTGTAAATGATTGGTGGCAGCCGTGGTCTCGAGAACGTACGGTCGCAAGAAGTTTGGGCTCTGGATGGCGACGTGTCATTGCCGAGAGGGAAGCCTATCGTTTTCAGCGTATAGCTTTGGAGCATCATACTGCATCTTCAGCAGCAATTTGAGCTGTAGCTGGCATCACAATGACACAACTCGGTTACTTCAAGGACAGCTCTGAGCCAGACGCCCTGTTGCGTCCATTCACTGACCCCAAACTACTGCCATTTGTGACTTCAGTGGGGCCAAGTGACAGCTCACTGGAGGGCAGGGTTGAGGTCTGATGTGATTTATGATGAAGGTAGGTTCTTCCAGTCCATATGTGGCATAACAGCAAACCAGTGCTTAACAGTATTGGTTAAAAACAGTCTTTATTGCAATTTCAGTTTTTTTTATTTTTTATTTTTTATTTTTCAACGACGCCTTTCGCCTTATTTAAGCATCTTCAGGTTATCTTTCTGGATGGACGCAAGAGGCACCAAGATCTGCATTACGCGTTCCTCTTCACAGGCAGTATGCATTATGCTTACTACCTGAGCCCTCATCTTGCTGTTACTCGCTCCTGTGAACGGGAACGCGTTATGCAGATCTTGGTGCCTCTCGCGTCCATCTAAAAAAGATAACCTGAAGATGCCTAAATAAGGCGAAACGCGTCGTTGAAAAATAAAAAGAAAAAAAAACTAAAATTGCAACCAAGACTGTTTTCAACCAATAAAGTAGGTTCTGACTCGGTGCATATGATGGTTGTATGTTGATTAGGAGGAAGCCAGTGCAGGGCCCGAAACCAACCTGTCTGTGTGCTAGACACACCAGACCTACACTTTAAGTTATGGTCTTGGGTGTGAGTTTGTATGTCAGTAGGAGTGCTCTCGAAACCTCCTGACTACACATTTGTATGTCTGTTTGGTGACTCAACCTGTTGTGCTGTCGTTTGTGAATAGTATTCTAGAGTGTGTTTTCGAACACAAAAATGCTCACTCAAATATCGGTGTTGCAACCCAACATGCTTTAGAGGAGGGATTCCCAAAGTGGTCGATGTCGACCCCAAGGGGTCGATATCGGTTTCCTAGGAGTCGACATAAACGAAAACTGATTTTGGGGGTCGGCGAGGTCTAAAAATCGCCCCCTATTAAATTAAAACAAGTTCTTATTTAAAACTTTCAACATAGGTAGGTACTGTATTGTTTATGTGGTGTTAGTCACCAGGTTCATCCATCACACTGAATGTTTTATTTTCTCTTTGCGAATTAATACTTTTTTAAATATAATTTCCTACCTACTTAAGATTCTTTAAGTAATTAATTTGTAATAATCATTATAAATTAAACTTGGTATATACTGAATTGTATGTCCTTTTATTTTGTTAAATTTTGATGAGAAAATGAAGTTAACTTTACTCACTTAACCAAGTGCAAAGTTTTCCAATTGGTACCTAATACCTAGGTATTTTGTATCAATAAGAAAAAACTAAAGATAGGCCCCCTTATTCATAATAGTCTGCTAACTTAAAGCATTGCCAATTCTCACTCTGTCTTCTTCTATTGACCTAAGTCAGAAGAAAAATAACACTCTGTAGCAGCTGTTTTAAGTTAGCGGACCATTATGAATAAGGGGGTTGATCTTAAAAGTAGGTAATTTGGCCATGGGGGTCTGAGGTAACAGTTCATTTTGGAAAAGGGGTCACTTGTTCAAAATAGTTGGGGGATCCCTGCTTATGAGAGTGTCGCTGTGTTGACTTGGCCAACTGGATCACCAGATCTGTCTCCAGCCTTGCGTATATGGAACATCATTGGACGATAACTTCAGTGTCATCTATATCATTGTTCCTGTACTGACCAACCAAGTGAAACAGGAAGGTACACCATGCCACAAAATGACAACTGCGATCTGTACAACCTGATGTTTGCACATTTGCATACTTGTATTCAACATGTGTGCAGTTACACCGCCTACTAATGTACCAGCATTTCATATTTGTAATGGCTTATCTCACGCTTCCATTAATCTGTGATTTTGCTATTTGTAATCACTTAACTATCTTACTAGACAAGTGCATTCCAGAAATTTCGCTACTCTACAGTAGTTATTTTTTTGGCGTTGTGATTTTCTTTTCCAACACTGTAGCTCTTTTCATACTCATATAAGCTCTGGCTTCCAAATGCAACTGTCCTATGTACAATCCGCTCATACAGAAGGGTAATGAAAACTCAGGGTGATAAAGCAATCGACTAATTTCTTTAAATTTTGAAAACCTTCCTCACATTGTTCAGTCCAATTCTGTGCCACATTCTTTTTCAATAAATTTCCCAAGCAAGTGTGGTTGTATGTTCATGTGTTGTAATTTTTTGATAACACATAAATATAACAAAAATAATTTTCTGTTCTTTCTTGTTTTTAGGTGATGAAAAATTAGCAATAGCACTTGGTTTCTCTAAATTTGGGTGTATATCCTCTTCATTAATCTTATGACACAGAAACGAAATTTCACTTTTTACTATTTCAGATTTGATTACCTTTAGTTTCAATCGTCATGTGTACACAGCTTTCAATAATTCATCCAAAAATTTGCAATGCTCAAACCAATCAGAATTAGCCACCAAAATGTCATCTATATACACAGTTACTCTATTAATAATTTCATCTCTTAACACTTTCTATTAGCTCTAATGAAAACACAGACAGACAAATTAAATCAAAGGGTACCACACAGCCTAGATTCCTTTTTCATGCTGATGTTTCACTAGCACTAGTTGCAACAAGAGAAGTAAGAAATTTGCATCCTTGGAATTTTTTGAAAATCTTGTCCATATTAGCTAGTCTGTCATTTATTCTCAAAACTATTTCATTCAACTTCCTAGCATCTAGCTCAACCCTAACACTCCCAATTCCCCTTTTTACAACTACTAAAGGGTTGTTGTACCTGCTATTTGACCGTTCAATAGTACCCCATTCAAGCAGTTTCCTTGTTTCATTTCTTACAATTTCCTTTTTAGCAAATGAGATAACAAATGGTTTCCTGCAAATTGGTTAATGTTCCTTGAATTGTCATTTACACACAAAGTCTTTTCCTAAGCCAAATTGGTCCGAAAATGCCTTACTACTTTGCGATAAAATTATCTGTGTCATCTTTTTCATTCGGCATTGAGACGCGTTTTTTCAAGATTCCATGTATATAAAGAATTTCAAAACTGAGTAATGCATGGTAGAGGCATAGTGTTCGCCCTTTACATCAACTCCTGAACTAAGTTTTGCCAAAAGTCGAATACTCCTTTGTCTATGAACACTTAAAATCACAAGCTGTTAGCAAAACCCGTTTCAAGCATTCTCACAGTGACTGCAAAAGTCGACGACTGCGATGTGATTAGTCTCTAGTGTTTCTGCTCTCTTTCTACAGCAAGCAGCTGATAATAATAGTGTATACTGTTTGCTTTAAGCATTGTCACTCATTGTTGTAACAATGGGCTGGAATAGTGTTGCAATCAGACATCATTGTCGTCAGGACACTTGCAACTTACTTTTAGATAAATATTCACTAGATTCTCACGTGTACAGCTACAAAGAAATATTGCAGGTGGAAGTTGAATGCAGTAAGATTCTTGTGATTCCGAAAACGGCATACAGATCAAAGAATATTCCGATGGGAGAAAATTCCGATTCAAGGAGAGATTATGTCGACCTGAGACGCAAGACAAAAAGTATAAAAAGGAACCTAGCATTAATTGCAAGCACGGATTTGAGGTTTCGCCTTCAAAAACTAAAGGAACGAAAAAAGCAAAGCTACTGATCTCTAGACATTTCCCACTTCATAATCATGTGACGTTACTGAACAAAATTGATCAAGATAAATTTCTCTTAAAATTTTTTTATATTTCTTCATCTCAGCACGGAGTTACAGACAACAAGAATTCAAAAAGAAATAAAAGAGTGACAGTGAAGTATACCGTTAAGAAAAGTAATGATGAAGTAGTGCCTGTTTGTGCTGTTTCTTTCGAAGGAGTATCTACCATGTCAATGGATGGCATGTCCTGTTTAGTAAGCAGGTTCCATGAAGGAGGAAGGTTGCCAAAGGAAAGCAGAGAAGGCCACAGAACAGTAAGGGTCCTAAGAAAGTAAGTATTGTCATTAAAAATGATGTAAAAGAATGTAAATGCAGAGAGAGAGAAACTGTGTAAGAGCGAAGTCTACAAGAGGTTAGTTGCCTTCACATGTCACAGTCAATATAATGTTCAAGATATTCTCTGAAAAATTGGGACTGAAACAATCTTCTTTATCAGAATACAAGTATATAGCTTACAAACATTTCAATCTATGATTCAGGTCACCTCATAACAATACATGTTCCATTTGTCAATTTGGTTTAATGGAAATAACAGAAAAATAGTGTGTGCAGAAGAAGAATGTATTATAAACTAATCAAACATTACACAAAATATGTGAAAAGAGATTTTATAATGTGATGAAGGAAGATAATCCAGTTGTCATTAAGGTTTACTTTGACATTTAGGACAACCAGCCTACTATCAGTAAGTGAAGTTTCCTGTGCCACACAAGTATGGTTATACTACTTTTGCATCATGATCCATACTAAGGTGAAATAAAAAGGAAAGTGTCACTTTCTGCACATGGTTTGGGACAGAATCTACAAGAGGATACAATGAAGCTGCTTCAGCTTTACTGGACGTTCCTTCTGACTTAGATGAAAAACAACCAAATGATGGCTCCAATACCATATATTTATTCTCATATTCTTGCAGCAGCCAAAAGAAAAACCGTTGTATGAAGGCAATGCGTAAAGCGTTCTTGGAACCAAGCATAACATTCAATACTGTTCGTCACTTCTTCTCTGTTTGTGACCATAGCCACATTCCTCCAGATCAAGTGTTTGGAAGAACTGAGACGTCTTACAGAAAAAAAAGGAAGCAACTCTTCTCCTATGCAACCATATATTTTAGAAGAGCAATGTAGTCACAAAGTTCTAAACACAGATTAAAGTCTTAAAAATCTAAAAGACAGTGCACAAGAAATACTAAAATCGAAGCTAACATTGATTGTGTCATCTCACACAATAAAGCAAAGAAAATTGTTTGTGTCAGTAAATGATACATATTGTGGAGATCCAGTACAAGCTCACATCCAGAGACGAAAGCAGCCATGCCATCCAACAGTACTAACATATACCCTTTTAGCAAAACAGAATATGATAATCAAAGAAAAGGAGGAAGCTATGTCTGCCTTGCTAAAGTATTTTGAAGTTCCAGATGATGCAAAGGAGTTCTGCAAAGATGTCGTACACAAATAATGTATAGCTGTAATAGGGGAAAACTTGACAATAAAAATGTGATTTTATGATGCAATAGTTTCTGTGTTGTTAATTTCATACTTCATGTAGTACTGATTATACTGATTATAAAGATGTAAGGTAAGCAATCATGTCACAGTATTTATTAGTTATAAATGCTGATATTGTATTATGCCATTGTATTTCTATTATTAGTGCCTTGATTTTCAATAAATTTAAAAACTGTATACATATATAAATTAATTGTGGAAAAAAATACGTGGAGTTAAAGAAGGCAGCATAACTGATCGACTTATCGACTTATGAAAATAACAGTGAAAAATCACACATGGACATAGTTACAAAAATTAAGTTTTAATGTATTTCATTGCAACACATTATTACAATCAGTTACTTCTAGTAGCCATTAGAAGTCCAAATGCTCAAACATATCTATTTGGATGAAAAAGGAAAAACTCATTTTATGGAAAACTGAATCAGCTGCATTTATCGAGTTTTAAAAAAACCCTTTTCTGTTATGCTTCAATGTGCTGAACTTGCCTCCTTGTTTATAATCACTTTCTCTCCCCCTGTGACTCCTCCGTGACATGTCCAGTACCCACAAACCTAAATGGAAAATCCACTTCATCATGAACTGCAGTACTCATTTTCTGTAAAAATAAAATTTCACACACGTTTTCATTACATACAAAATCAAACTTTCTCTTAGCAAACTCAACATCTACACTGCATTTATACAAAAACTCTGTGCTATGAATTGCGTCGAAGGTGAGGTCAGGTCTCACCAAGAAATTACACTCTAATTGCTGTCCTGCAAATTCATCTGTCAACAACGGTCCCTGCCTAGTACATTTTGAGATCTTTCCAGTAGCACCTATGACTCTTAGTCGTGAAACATGCGTTTTTACCATTCCCTCTCTATCTGTAATTAGCTCAAATATCCCATGAAAAATTTCACTTAAGTCACTGCTGCTGTCCAGGAAACACTTAACAAAGATACCCTGGATATTAGCAATAATTAGAGGATGCCATACTTCATTGGTACTTATTACACTGTCTTCCTCATATAACAAATCCTCATTGATACTTCCCCTAGAAAAGCTATCATCTTGATCACCAAATCTATTTTCAGTTGTAGCTAGTTAATAAGTAACATGATTCTCATTAATCTCTAGCTTTATATCACTGATGCTTTGCTCGTTTACATTAATTATTTTATTCTTTCCTTATTTACAATATTGTCTTCACTATCAAAAAAAATTAAAACAGTTCTTCTCTCTCCTCTTCGTCACTACTACTAGATGCTATACAACTCCAACCTCTGTTTGAACTGTTACTTGAACCAGAACTACTATCTGTATCTTCGAAAGTTTGGCTAAGCAACTGTTCCTTCAGTAGTCATCTTACATCGGAAGACGTCTCCCACAGTGGGAGACGAAACGTTAGGAAGCAGTTTTGTACATCAAAGACGGCCTCTCAGCCTGGAAGTTTTAACTGAAGAAGACAACCGTTCTTTATTCTCGCTACTAGATCGCAAAGAGAGATACTTAAACTGTTTGGATTTTCTTAATGTTGTATACTTTTTCTTAACACTATGATATCTTTTCCTGTACTTATCATCATACTGGACAGTTGAAACAGTTCCTACAAAACTAACTCTGTAATTACCTACCTCTTTCTGTATCACAGGATTTACACCACTATAAACACTTCTACTCGAGGAATGACTTTACATAGATTTTCCACTTATCTTATTAGTACTATTCACATTAACGTTCTGAGAAATTATATGGCTTTTTTCTGAGTATTGCTCAACTGCAGGTTCCATTTTAAC
The DNA here is from genome assembly GCF_023864275.1 of Schistocerca cancellata. Lineage (NCBI taxonomy): Eukaryota > Metazoa > Arthropoda > Insecta > Orthoptera > Acrididae > Schistocerca > Schistocerca cancellata. The sequence goes on along the minus strand of NC_064628.1, from coordinate 442,052,328 downwards.
TGGAGAAAATACTTGTTTAAATGACATAATCCAGAGTTATCATTATTTCCGTATTTCAGTTCTAGAATTTCTCCTCCCGTTAAAGCTTCCATTGGGGCCATTGTCCACCCTATTATTCCTTCGACTACTGGTATTCCTCCCAAATCTGCCCTTCTGCCCTGTTCATTCTTTTGCATTCCAATTCTCCCTACTCTTTTCTACATTTGTTGTAACTTCTTCCACGTCTCCTGCATAAACCAGAACGTCAACTATATTATATCTTGAAGCTGCTAAAAATACTTCTTTAATCCTTTGGACAATGTGTTTTTCACACTCAGAAAAGTGGTTGTATCTAGGTTTTTAAGCATCTTAACGTCGCAATAAAAAACCCTTCCACAGTACCTCTTCTTTTATCATATTTCTTTCTCCCCAAAATTCACTAACACCTTCAGCTGTTCTTTCTTTGACCAATATTCCTCCAAAAATGAACCCCTAAATTCTCCCATGAGTTGCATGAATCTGCAATTTGAGCTATCCAGGTATATTAATCTCCTCTCATAAAAACCCTGATAGACGATATTTTTCTTCTTCTCACTCCAGTTTTCAGGTAAACCATCAAATCTCCTAATATAATCAACAGGATGTATTTCCGCGTAACGCTGAAAAATACTGGAATTCTTACAACTGACAAGACACTGCACACAAGCTATGTCCCATTTTTCGCTTTGTTGACTTTTATTTTTCTTTCAACAAGCTTATAGCCTACATCCTCATTAACTCTATCCATTTTTTTCTTTAATAACAGCAACAGATTTATTTTCTACTTCTGCTTCCACTGTTCCTAATATACCCTCCAATTAACTTTTGATCTGATCAATTTGACTTTCAGTCTCATCCCTGTTGTTAAAACAAAAATTCTTCGCTACTTATAAACTATTCCTACATGAATTTCCTGCAGAGTCCATTCCCTTTTTGCGTAGGTCTGAAACTAACCTTTTATTATTTTTACCATCATTTCTAGTTCCCTTTATCTTGATATCTATTTCCTGTACTAAAGTCTTCATTTTTCATTCACGAACTTTTTGTGCGTCATCTACGAGTATTTTCTTATTTCACAATTAAAACCTAATGTCACTCTTAATACATGTCATTCCTCACTTCTTTCAAATTATTGTCATTTTTTCCAAAAACTTAAAAAAACCTGACCTTTATTATGCATCCTTCTGTAGTGTCCCTTTTGCAATATTCGCCCTTATCAAGGAGAAACATAAATAAAACTGACAGTATGTGACTCAAAATGAATTACAAACATTGATTTATCATTGATTAAACTGTAAAAATATACAATATATATATCGATAAATGCAGAAAAGACATTATTTTTATTGTATGAGATTATAATGTGATTATCTTTGTAAGAGTATAAAATACAATGCAATGCTCATTCTTCTGTCTAGTCTGTTTTGTTCTGTTCGTTCTGGTGTTAGCTGGAATAAGGTACGCAAGCTATTGTGCTGCGCTAGCATTTGTTTCTGTCGTAACGTAATTGCAAATATTTAATGGTGTAAACTGTGTCCTAGTACGAATATATTAGTATAAAGTGATCTCCGTGTGTTATTTCAAGAACCTACGCCACATTTACCTTATGAAAAGAATATTTAATGAAAATTATTTAGTATGTTTCCAGCTGCTGCGGAGCGAGTAACAGTAATCTCTGACTGTTAACAATTAGCCGCCATTACGCGGTACATTTAAAAATATTTTTTCACAGCACAATGTCTGATAGCCGGAGCGGAAGAAATCGAGTAAAAATATTCAGTGAGATTAATTGAAGGAATCCAGTGAAATAATTTTATTTAAACTTGTCTATTTTCTGTGATGATAATAATTTCAGAGCTGAGTAATACTACGCTATTGCATTTACAGTAATTTGTAGGGAGCCTGGTGCTCGATAAAACCAGATATAATACGTAATTGGTAACCAACGAAATTCATTATTTTGCTTATTATATCTCTTTTGTATTTTTTTGAAAGCTAAACGTGAAAACTAACTTCACTAAAAATCAGTAACAGATCACGATAAATCAAAGGACAAACAAATTTACTAGGACAGTTTCCTCTAAATAAATAGCATATACATTATTTTTCTTTTAAGAGATATAATACCTCCTAATTCTTGCCCCACTTTCATCACATGAGTTTTATCTAACGTTAACTTGTTCCATCAATTGCAAACAGTTCTCCTCCACATCTACACTGCAGTGCACAGTTCGTGAAGTCTTAGTCATTTCGTTCAAAGTTGGCTGTCATCAAGTTCGTAATATAAAAATAAGTCTAACCCTGACCTAAATCCACTGACATCTTCACGTTGGTCTTCAATTTCTACTTTATGCTCGTCTACTAAGTGAAAATCCCCAATGTATTCCCTAAGTACATTATTTTCTTCATCTGTGTCTACATACATTCTCCACAAGCGCAGTACAGTGCGTGGCGGATGGTACTCTGTACCTTTCCTTTTTCCTGTTCCATTCGCAGATAGAGCGACAGAAAAACGTCTGCCTATATACCACCAAATTAGCTCTAATTACTCATACCGAATCTTCGTGGTCCTTAAGCGAAATGTATGTCAGCCGGAGTAGGATCGTTCTGCCGTCACCGTCAAATGCCGGTTCTCTAAATTTTTCTCCCAGTGTTGCTTGAAAAGAATGTCTTCTTCTCCTTAGAGATCCCCACTTGAATTCCCGAAGCATTTCTGTCACACTAACGTGTTGTTAGAACTTATCGTTGACAAATCTAGCAGTCCACCTTTGAACTGCTTCAATGTCTTCCTTTAATTCGACTTGATGCGGATCCCAAACAGTTGAGTAGTACTCTAGAATAGGTCGCACCAGCTTTGTGCATAGTGTGTCTCTTCCTAAAATTCTCTAAATAAACCGAAGTCGACCATTCGCTTTCCCTTCCACAATCCTTACATGCGCGTTCCATTTCATATCGCATTAGAACGTTAAGCTCATATACTTAAATGACTTGACTATGTCAAGCAGGACAGTACTAATGCTGTATCCGAACACTGCGGGTTTGTTTCTCCGCCTTAACTTAAATTTTTGCCAGCTGCCATTCATCACATCAACTAGAAATTTTGTCTAAGTCATCTTGTATCATCCTACAGTCACTGGCCTTCGACACCTTTCCCTACACCAGAGTATCATCAGTGAACAACCACAGATTGCTGGCCTGTCCGCTACACATTTATGTATGTAAGAAATAATAGCGGTCCTATCTCACTTCCCTGGGGCACTTCTGACGACACCTTTGTCTCTGATGAACAGTCGCTGTCGAGGGCAAGATGCTGGGTTCTATAACTGAAGAAATCTTCGAGTCACTCACATATCTGGGAACTTATTCCGTACGCTTGGACTTTCGATAAAAGTCTGCAGTGGAGAACTGTTTCAAATGCTCGCCGGACATCTTTTCTCTTTCGTTTCTGGAACAGAGTATTCGCTATTACTATCTGCAATTTTCTGCAGAACTCAATTAGTCTTCCTCCTCTCTCATTCCTCCTACCAAGCCCATATTCTCCCGCAATCCTTTCTCTTCTCCTCCTCTCACAACCGTATTTCAGTTCCCAGTAACTATTACGCTTTCGTCTCCCTTTACGTACTGAATTACTCGTTCAATATCCTCGTGTACTTTCTGTATCTCTTCATCTTCCGCTTGTTGTCGGTGTTGGTTTGCTGACGATTCTGATGAGAACAACGTTGTCACTGAACTAGTCGTAGTAACTCAGTTTCTGCCTTACCTTCCCATTAATAACAAACCCTGCTCCGCTCATACCATTTTCTGCTGCTGCTGATATTAGCGTACACTCATTTGATCAGAAATACTAGCCTTCTTACCATTTCACTTCACTAACGCTCACTATATATGGACTGAGCCTTAGCATTTCCCTCTTCAGATTTTGCAGCTTCACTACCACGTTCAAACCTCTGACGTTCCACTCCAACACATCCTTTCATTATTTTTATTTTTTTTATTTAATCGTGTCTGAGCTACATCTGTATTTAGACGTAGCTCAGTGTGTGGAAGGATCTGCCGGTATTTACCGTTGCCCAGGGGACGCCCGACTGTACTTGTACAATCTTCTGGGAGGCTCCTTCCTTGTCCCTTTCTCCTTTCTCATGGTCGCCTACCCTTTTGCAGTCCCCTCCTGGAGATGTGAATGGAGAAATTGTCTGGGAGACAGACACTTTTTCACTGAGGCCACATATCCTGTGGATACACGTTGTCTTTAATGCAGTGGTTTCCATTGTCTTCTGCATCTTCCTTCCGCTGATAATTACTGATTCTTCTGCCTTTTAGCGGCTGTTTGCCACCTCCAAGAACAATAGATTGCCTCTTTCAGAAGGCCGTTGGCAGAATGAGGATGACTTTTTATGCCGGAAGTCTTCGGTAACCACTGCTGACTGTTTTCATTCAAAATTTAAGTAGGGGCAGGCACATGAGGTGGCACATAATTCTCCAGCACTTTTTCCTTACGTAGGAAATATTCCAAACAGAACTGATCGTATTCTGAGAAATACGATATAAAGTGTGTTTTTGTACCACTAGATAATTTTATAAACCACGTCTGGTCTCGTATTAAGGAAACATTGTAGGCAAACAAAAATGGCGTATAAGGTGTGGTCTAATCATGTGAGACAGCAAAAAATTGAAGAAAAAAGGCTAGCTAGGAAGAGATGCTTAGAAATATGAGGGATTCATAGTTAAAAGACAGGTATATCAGAATAAGAAAAGAAACGGAAAGTATACTAGGGCAGAAGAAATGGGAGGTGACAGAAGAATCAGAAGAATGGGACTGCACACCTTATCTAAGTTACAAAGTTCTATTTCAGTATCTATAGAAGAGAATGATTCCAATTGCCGTAGGAATTATAGGGAACTATCAATACAGTTTCAGAAGGATCAGATGAACTACATAGCACTTTTTTATGTCCAGACAGATAACCGAGAAAGGTTTGGAACCAAATGTTGATATTTACATGGGTTTTGTTGATTTAAAATGAGCTTATGATAACTTATAGGGCACAATCACTAATGTGTTGAAAGAGTTCCAGTGTCCACAAAAGTTAATGAAGGGGTGTTTAGAGGAAACCCACAGGAATGTTAGCTCGCTTTCAAGTCAGAACTGAAAGACAAGGAGACACATAATCTCCATTACCTTTGAACCAAATTTTAGGAAAGATACACAGAGAACACCACAGACCCGCGAGGTTAGTCGAGCGCGCTAACGCGCTGCTTCTTGGACTCGGGTAGGCGCGCCGCCCCCAGATCGAATCCGCCCGGTGGATTAACGACGGGGCCGGTGTGCCGGTCAACCTGGATGCGGTTTTTAGGCGGTTTTCCACATCCCCCTAGGTGAATACCGGGCTGGTCCCCATGTCCCTCCTCAGTTACATGGCTCGCAGACATCTGAATACTTTCGCACTATTCCATGGATTACACTAGCCGCAGACCGTTGGGGTACACTCATTCCCTCCCAGGGGGTATGGGGTGGTGGCAGGAAGCGCATCCGGCCACCCCTTCAACTAACATTGCCACATTCTATTAACTATGCCGACCCTGCGTATCCGTGGGAAAAAAGTCACAAGCAAAAGAAAAAGAAAAGAAAGACACAGAGAACACTGCAAATTAAACCAAGCTGGAATAAAAATGAGTAACATCTTAATAAATCGGCTTGCATACATATAGGTCAGTGGGAGTACTCTACTGGTTTTTATGAGTGAGTTTGTGAATATCGAAATATGTGACATAAATAGCCACATTGTTGATTGCGTTGAGTTAGAAGTTTAAATGTTTCACCCTGTATAGGAACCGTAGATCTTAGTACGTGACATACGTAAATTTTAACGTTATGCCTCTTCACGTACCTGAGTGAAAGGGGTGTTAACTGACGGACAGACGGTCAGACGGGGAAAATGGCTGAAATTTTTTTACGTGATATAATTGCAAATAAAAAATATTGATTTTTTCCCTTTACTTGTATCGTCAAATACTGATTTTCTAGGACAACGGGAAGTACCCTAACGGTGTTGATGAATCCTTGAGAAAAAACGATCTTAATAGTCGGGCGGACAGACAGACGGACAAAAAATGATTCAATGATCCTGTAAGAGTTCCGTTTTTCCCGACTGAGCTACAAAACCCTAAAAAGGGAGTAAATGACAAACATATGTAGCACGTGTTGTTCACGTGTTATGGTTTGACCGAACTGTTGATAATGTTGCGACATATTTCAAATGGTTTTGTGAACACAACCAATAACGGCTTGCAGAAATGGACCTACGGGAGGGGAAAGTCAGGAAAGATCAAGGAAATAATTGACGCTGTAACATGTTTGTAGCATAACTTTTGACTGACAGTGATGGTGTGGTAATGACTACTAACAGATGTCATAATAGCATGTACGCATTTGAAAATAACGCAAATCATACGAATAGTCTGGTTTTTCTTACATCGAATCGAGCAGAGTTTGTACTGTTGCCGGATTCTGATATGATGATGATGATGTTTGGTTTGTGGGGCGCTCAACTGCGTGGTTATCAGCGCCCGTACAATTTCCCAACCTTTGCTCAGTCCAATTTCGCCACTTTCCTGGATGATGATGAAATGATGAGGACAACACAAACACCCAGTCATCTCGAGGCAGGTGAAAATCCCTGACCCCGCCGGGAATCGAACCCGGGACCCCGTGCTCGGGAAGCGAGAACGCTACCGCGAGACCACGAGCGGCGGACTGGATTCTGATATGGCAGTATTGCAGTTACAGTACGGAAATAATTATTAATAAACCAAGAAGTTATTCTTTCCATTTAATTTTAAACTTATTGAGCTGAAACGGTGTTCCGTTTTTACTAACGACTATCCTCTATGAACCATTCTGACAAGTTCATTTTGTCCATCAGACCGGGCTACGTATCCCGGATATGTGCAGTTCACGGCTAGTGCTTCCTCAAGCATTCATCTTGCTACTCATTTTCTTTCATGCCTTCCAACTTTTCTAAAACTCTCCAGCTAACTTACTGGGCTAGCGCTTCTAGGACAAAATCTATTGAACTTATGAAACAATGAAACATGGAACATCCTTTATGGTAGCGTTTGACGATGTCGTTGGCGGTCTTGCAGCCTCCATGTAGGTTTCGACACGGATTCTGCACGCAGAGATCAGGTATAGTCTAGATGCCTGTTTTCATTGACAATATTCAGAAGAGGTAGAAAGCGTATTGGGGGTAATGCCGTGGTTTTCGATTTCCGGGAACCCTTCTATGCTGTTGATATCTTTGATAGTTCTTTGAAGTCCTTTGCCGGAGGTCATAGTTGTCCACATGAACTGCAGGTCATTCCAGCTCTTCTCCATGTCGAGATTATGAATGTTCAGAGCTGACATTAAAAACTGATCCCTAATATAAACTAAGGTAATGTGTACCCCTAAGTAGATGTAGGAGCTGTTATTTGTTTGATTCCACGGCAGGCATCAGTCACTGAGACCACCCAGTGGACATCACTAAAAAGAGATATCATAGGTGTTAGTCACAAATAGGTACATAGAAGGTAACTTAGAAGAAACCTTGCGTGACCGACGAAAGATGAAACTAGAAAATGTTCAGGAAAAGACAGGAAAACAGCAATATAAATCACTTAGGAATGAAATAAATAGGAGGTGCAAGGCGAAATAGTTGCAGGAAAAATACAAAAAGTCGAAAAGGAAATGATCGTCCGATGGACCGACTCACTATACAGAGAAGTCAAAACAACCTTCGGTTAAATTAAAAGCTAGCTGACTGATACACCAGCTGTTATGAATTATTAAACAAGAAATCAGCCTTGGTTGCAACACAACGATTATTTCATAACGCATTTCACCCTTTCGGACCACCAACAGATTATATACCGACAAAGAGAAAAAGATCTGTTATTACGGAAAGGGAGCCTGATCGTATCATGGAACTCGACGATGAGGAAATAAGTAATTTAAAAATCGTCGTAATCGAAAATTTATGTAGTATGCTGTACATAAGCATTCGTGAAAACGTGAGAGACAGAGCATGGACCCATAAGGTAAATATCACGTTAACGAATTTTGAAAGTGAGTGTCGAAATGAACTAACACCGCAAAGAAACCAGAGTAGAAATCGCACACTTTATCTTAAACACGCCAGCATCCGCAGACGTAGAAGCTCATAAATAGAACCACGCTTACAGGCTTGAACTGGGACGTACCACAGACGTTCGGAAAAATATCATCCGTATAATTCCGAAGACAGCAAGGACAGATAAATGCGGAAACTATCGCGCAGTCATTTAACACCTCATTCATCCAAGTTGCTAACAAAAATGGAAAAGAAAATTGATGATCAGCTAGACAACGATCAGTTTGGGTTTAAGGAAAGTAAAAGTACCATACATGTGGCTTTTACTGTGTACTAGATAACGGAATGAAGACTAAAGAAATATCTATATGCATTCATAGGATCTGTCGATATGGAGAAAGCGTTCGCCAATGTGAAATGATCAAGATGTTCCAAATTCTTCGAAAAATAGGAGTAAGCCACAGGGAAGGACGGGTGGTATACGATATATACAAGAACCAAGAGGGAAAATAAAATTCGAAGACCAAGGATGAAGTCCTCGGATTAAAAAGGGTGTGAGGCAGAGATGAAGTCTTTCGCCCCTTATTTTTAGTCGATGCGTTGAAGAAGCAATGACAGAAACAAAAGAAAGTTTCAAGAGTAGGATTAAAACTCAGGGTGAAAGGATATCAGCAATAAGCTTTGCTGATGACGTTACTAGTTTTAGTGAAAGTGAAGAAGAACAATCTAATGAGTACAAAATTTGGATGGAGAGTAAATCACTTAAAAGCAAAAGTCATGATAAGTAGTGAAAGTGAGAAGAGCAAGATATTCAACATAAAAATTGGTGTTTGCACTGAAACAAACTGCCTGTTGGATTCTGTCACAGGTTCTTCAGCGGACTTTTGTTTTTGATGACTTTTCTAACGTTTGGCCAGCATTAGTGGCTGCCGTTATCAACGCTTCAGCCTGCATTGCTGGTGGTGGACTGGAATCGATCTCGCGACCGCAGATTATCTGTACCTGGCTCTCCAACGTCTAAGAGTTTTTCCGTGGTCATTACCGCTGGGGTTCTTCTATTGTTACCTGCAACGGTCGTACGCTACATCACTGGAATCTTCTTCTTTCTTGTTGAAGCTAATGCCATGTGTGTGTATTTCTATAGAATCCATGAACAAACGGGTGTGATAGCCACTCTCTAGAGCAAGAACCTCTGTGTCGACGAATTTTACTGTTTTCGGTCGCACATAGCGCGTGCTTCGCCACTGCCAATTTATCCACCTGCTCCAACCTGCAAAGCCGCTTTTGTGCGGTGATTCTGGTTCGATTGAGGGTCCTTTCATCAGAACATAGACTTTTCCACATGTACATGGTACGTTGTATATGCCCGACAATGCAAGTGGGTCCCTTTTCTCCTCTGCCGAACTGGGCCACTCTTTGTTGATTTATAATTAGTCTTTCGCCGCATTTGCACAATACGCCATCGATTTTGTCCATTAGTCTCGGAATTTGTGGCGGAAAAGCCGTACCAGATATTTATTTTTCCGATGTATCACTTCGTTGAGTCTTTGTTTGATTCTGGGACACTTCTTACGCAACTAGTCAAGTACCCATTGCTCCTAAGACCCCTTTCTAGATGTTAATAACACGTCTGAAGTGTTGCGGCTCACCCATTCGTCTCGCTCAGGCGGTGATTTGACCGTTTGTGCAGGTATCAGTCTGTGTGTGTCGGTTTTTGATAGGTGTACACCATCGCTCGTGACCAGCACATCTACAAAGGGTCTTTTTCTGCCCTCATGGTAAATTTTATATTGTCATGGAGAGTTTTCATCTGTCTTACGAAGTCACTGAGCTATCCCTCAGCATGAGTCCACACTAAGATGGTATCGTCGATGTGTCTGTAACACACTGTGGGTTTACAGGGTACTAAGTTCATCGTCCGTGCTTTGAAATGTTCCTTCAATAAGTTGGGCACCACGGGATTAGATGAAGTATCACTGTCGTCGAATTCCCGCTGTTCGTAGAATTTGACGTTCCGCGTGAAATAGCTCGTGGTGGGACATAGATGAAAGAGCTCGGTTGTGTGTTGTGGGAAAATGAAACCGAAAATCGACAGAGACTCACTGAGTGGCACTTCGCTAAACGAAGAAACAACATCAAATCTAACTAGGAGGTCTTTTCGACCAAGTTTTGGTTTCTTCAGCCTTTTAATGGAATCTCCTGACCCCTTTAAGTATCTGTCATTCTTTCCCACATGCGGCTGAAGCAGAGAGGCCTAGTGTTTCGTCAGTTTATACGTCGGTGAACCAGGAGCGCTAGTAATAGGTCTCCATGAAGCATTATTCCTATGGATCTTCGTTAATTCGTACAGTCGAGGTGGTATGGTCTCTAGGTTGCGCGGGTTCCTCTGTAGGTCCGCCGAAAGAGAAGACCCCTGTATTAACAGATTCGTATTTCGCCTGATCCGCTGCGATGGATCCGTGCTGTTTTCGGGCAGTAATCGGATCTAATTGGTAGCGTATCTTCTGCTCATTATTTTCGGTCTTTGTTGTGATGGTCACATTTCGCTTATCGGCAAACAGTGTCAATATACTCCTTTCATCGGTAAGACTCCTAATAGCTTGTAGGTCTTCTTTCTTCAAGTCGAAAGCTGATGGGGATTTGTTCGGTGCAGCATACTCAGCTCCTTCAGAAAGAAGGGTCCGAATGGCCCCTCCGGTACTAGCAATGATATTCTCCACAGGCATAATTCTCGCGATGATAGTGGAATTCCCTACACTTTGTTGGACAGACTCTTTCTCCTTGATGAATTTTCGTTCACTGAGGTTGGCCGTTGTGGGTGACACGTCGGGAATCTCCTTGTCTATATGCTTCTATCTTCTGCTCGCTGCAGATGTCGAATACTAATCGGTTGATCAAGGCGCCACCTCTCTCTGTGGACATTCAGGGGAAACTCCGCAACATGGAAGCCCTACCATCTCGGCTGTACGGAGTACCAAATATCAATAAGAATAATTTTCTATGAAGACCGAATTTTAACGGTTCTGGTCCACAACGTGGGCATAATCCACGAAATTATAAAATCTCACGTGTCAAACAATACACAATTTCTTCAATGAAAAACATGTCACGTAACGAGAAAGGCGGTATGAAACCTTTGGGCTTATACAGAGGTCACAGACAATTTTTCTGCCTTCATACTATCTGCGACTTAAATACGAAAATGGTTCATCCGCTCTTTGTCTCTACTGAAACAAACAATAGTGCAGTTTTCGGAGTAAAAATGACATTGTAGATGCAATACTGTTAGATTCACTGAAAAAGACTTCAACTGTCCCTCCTTTTTTGTCCATATTTGCCCTTCTTAAGAATTCTCTTGACGAATTTTATTATGACAACCACATGCCCCATTGGTCGATTACACGAAAAAGACTACGCTGCAGTCTCTAAACGAAGAGAAGCTGAAACAGTTCCTTGATGAAAACAAATCTGATCGTGCGATGGCACAATTGTTGATGGCCGGATAAGCCATCAGCATTCGGACATACGCTGCAACATAGAGAAGAGAGCGTGAGATGTCGTAAGAGGTCGGTGTTTGGAGGCGTAAGGTGGGAGAGCGGAGGATAAGGAGACGCCTCGCGGCCATTAAGATGGGCCGACAAGCGCCGGAGCGCCTCCTTCCATTTCACGGGCACTTGGCGCGGCGGCAGCGGAGACGCGAGAAAACACCCGAATAATTGCGGCCGGAGATAATTTATATTGCGGCGGCCATTAAAGAAGTGTTCCGGGCGAGAGACAAACAAACGGAGGGAAGAACGGGGAAGGGTCCCGTGGGCAGGCTGAAAAGGGGGACGGCTGGTGGGGGGGGGGGAGTAGAAGGGGAGGTGGATGACTTGATATCGCGGACCAAGTTTCCAGCGGTGCGAGTTCCGCGGCGCTATCTCCTTACTTATTACCTGCTCCGGGCCGCCGCCTTATCGGAAGCCATTGTGCCAAGTTGGTGCGCGAGCGCGCAGTCATTAATTTAATAACACAATTGTGCGGATTGCGTATTTACCGCAGAGGCGGCGGCGGCGGCAGGCGGCACCCGCGCGGTCGGTCGGGAGGTTTTCAGGGGTGGCGGCTCTGGCTCCGAACACTTAGGGGCGATGGGGGGGGGGGGAGGGGGATTGGTGGCGGCGCGCCGGAGGAAAGACGCGGAGGAGAGGTGTGGCGTGGTGCGCCCGCGAAAGGGGTAGAGCAGTTTTCCGTTTGCCTCCCTTGCACAGCGTGGCCTGGCCTCATCTTCTTGCAATAAACGTCTCCGGCGCGGCGGTCGTCGCGATTGTTCCTCCGGTGGCGGAGACAATAGCGAGGGAGTCGCAGCCAGCCGCCGCCACTGTAGGTGAGAGGCTGTGTACACGGGGGAACAGCCGACCGAATGCTGAAACTTCGACGTCTTTCGCGGGAACATTAAGACCACATCCAGTTCTAACGAAATCAACGTGCACATCATATTTTAAGAAATCAGATTGGTGGCAGGCTTGTAGAAATGAGTGGCAATGTGCCAGGCCGTGAATAGGCAAAAATTTTAGCCAAGAAATTTGGACAATGAGTTCTACTTGTTTGGGATTCTGTGAAAACAATAAAATCTATCAACCTCGAATTTCTTGAAAAAACATCTCAGCATTTAATAACATAACAACGTTTTTTCAGTTCATTTTTTCATCTACATCTGCATCTACGTGATTACTCTGATATTCACAAGAAAGTTCCTGGCAGAGGGTTCAATGAACCACTTTCGAATGTCTCTCTACCGTTCCATTCTCGAACGCTTAAAAACGAGAACTTAAACTTTTCTGTGCGAGCCCTCATTTCTCTTGTTTTATCGTGATGTTCATTTCTCCCTATGTAGGTGGGTGCCATCAGAATGTTTTCGCAATCGGAGGAGAAAACTGGTGATCGAAATTTCATGAGAAGTTCCCGTCGCAACGAAAAACGCCTTTGTTTTGATGATTTCCAGTCCAATTCAAGTATCATGTCTGTGGAATTATCTACCCAATTTAGCGGTAATACAAAACGAGCTGCCCTTCTTTGTACTCTTTCGATGTCTTCCGTCAGTCCCACTTAATGCGGATCCCACACCGCACAGCATTACTCAAGACAATTTCGGATGACGTTTTATGCCTGCCGCCGGCTTTAAACGTATAATTTTCGAGCATATCGAGGGTAGATTGAAGTCACCTCCGACTATAATTGTATGAGTGGGGTACCTATTTGAAATGAGACTCAAGTTTTCTATGTGTTGTTCAGAAACTATGTCTTATGAGTCTGGGGGGGTCGGAAAACGATCCAATTAATAGTTTAGTCCGATTGCCAACTATAACCACTGCCCATACTACGCCCATTTTATGCAAGATTTGTGAAATTATTAAGGAATTTAAGTCTTCGTATGATTAGTAGAACTAATTCAATATCTTTTACCTCTGCACAATTAAAGAAATACACGTCTGAAATAATTAGGTTCACAGGCGTTCACATAAAGAGCTCAGTCTGGTCTTGGAATGGTAATAACAGTGAGTCGGTATTGCAAATGACGCAGAACTATAACAATACACAATTGAGGGAGAGAAAGAGAGAGAGAGAGAACGGGAGAGAGTGAGAGGGAGGGAGGGAGTGAAGCAATTAAGACACTATTTAGACAACTAGTAAGATTTGGCTATAGTAAACCACGGGAGATGTCGGTTATACATAATTCAGCAATCCGAGGCTTATTACATTACTCTTGAAGATTCAAGTTTGCCATGATCGCTAACAGTTCTTTTTATTACTACGGCCGGTTTCCGACAGATCTACGCTGTCATCATCGGATCTTGTAACGTTATTAGATGTATTTGCTTGTTACAACACTGAAAGTCACATAGAGATGTTACGTCAGACTGTAATAAAAATGGCAGGAACATAGTATGCCACAAATAAAATAACATGCATTTTAAACAGACAACGTGTCGCGTCAGTATGTCACAAATAAAATAACACACATTTAAAATAGACAACGTGTTGAGCTGATGTCCCAGTAAATACTAGTTATTAGTGTACTAGTGTAACATCGAACATAGAGATCCAAAAATGAATAGGACTGAAGCCTTGAAAGTTCCAGATAATCGTATTGTTGTTGCACCATCAATCCGAAGATTGTTTCATGGTGCTCTCCAAAGGTCGCTGTGTAGACCGCTTCACCTCTGCATAACTCCTGCAACCCACATTTTTACTGCAGTAAAAGACTCGGCCTCCATCTACAGTTTTTAGCCCTCGCCACCTCCCCTCGCCCTATTCCGTCCATTTCGACAACCGAAGATCCCTTTACTCCCTATAATATGTCCTGTTAATCGAAACCTCCATTTTAGTCAGGTTGTGTCATAACTTCTTTTTCTCCTTAATTCGATTCAGTGGCTCTTCGTTATCTATCCGATGTTCCCAACTAATCTTCATCATTCTCTCTCGGCATAATATCTCAAAATATTCTATTCTCTTCATGTAGAACTGTTGATTTTCCACTTCCATTCCCCTGCAAGGCTGTACTCCATACAAATACATTCAGCAAAGAATTCCTAATACTTTAAGTGACTTTAAACTTTAACAAATATTTCTTTTCAGAAATGCATTTCTTCCTATTGCCAATGTACCTTTGTATATCACCCTTACTTTAGCAATTGGCAATTAATTTACTGCCCAAATAGCAAACCTCTTTACCACTATAGCTGCCTTGTTACTGAAACCATTTCCCTCAGCATCCGCTAAATGAATTACTCGCAATGTTCTGTGATGTTCAGCTTGTAACCACATTCGACAACGCATCAAGATTCATTTCCTTCAGTTGATCTCCCAAGTTCTCTTGCAAACTTCCCCTGGTTTCCTTCGCAAATTGGTCAGTGTACAGAATGAATAACATATTGGATAGGCTACATCTCATCCTAAATCCTGCGTAATTACTACATTTCTTTCAGATCCGTCACCTGCTACAATTACAGTCTGGTTTAATAGATGTTGTAGGCAACGTTTCGCTCCCTGAACATTATTCCTGGTAAAATAAACATGTAAAATGGAGAAAGACTGATTAGTACCTAAAGGGTATGAGGTAAAGCTAGAACTGAACCCCTCTGCTGATTAACTTTAACATCGAATAAGTGAATCCTAAATAACGAATATAAGTACAGAAACGATGGTTATCACAGCTCTTAAAGCTGAAAGAGAGGAAGATTTCGACAAATTATTCAGTGGAAGGACATCATACTTAGTAGAGAACGTGGAGAGTTTGTGAAAATATGTAAAATAGAAGCGATAAAGACGGGTAGAAAAGTGAATAACGACTGATGGACATCATATATAGCAGATAATATGGGATAAGGATAAAAGATCAAAGAAAGCGGTATGAAGAGTAGCAAAAAAATGTATGCGGTGAGTTATTTGAATTCAAAAACAGAAAAGTATGCAAGATTAACGAAGCTACAAGAAGCAAAAATGATACGAAATTTTATGTGGATTAGCGAATATGAAGAAAATTTTACTCAAATAAAGTGCTCTGAAGATTCGAAAATGACATGGAAATGAAGTTAAGCGTTTGATAAAAGGTTTACGTGGAATTCACCCAAACGTAACTGAGAAATAGAGAATAATAATCGAAAAGCATTAAAGATAGTACTATATAATTACCTTAAACATTAAATGGACAGATAAAGAACAAATTTGAAAAATTCTAGCATAAATGTAATAGTAAAAAAGAACTTACGGGCAGCCAATAATGAAACCAACAAAAATACGTTACTGATAAATGGAAATACATTAAAAAACCAACTCGTGTACTGGCACTTTTAAAACGCCTTACTGGTGTCGTTGTCTGTTTAACACATAAATTACCATCTTGCACCAATCGATCTACATTTTCAACGGCATTTGTAAAAAATACAAATGTTGCCTTGAGATATGCGAGAGAAATTGGTAATATTAATGCCATAAATTATGTCATTTATCCGTTTTACATAGCCATTAATACGGTATTGGAAACATCGTCGCTGATGACAGCTTTTACAGGTGAGATAACATTATCGGTAGAAACAGAAGATTTCTGTTTTACTGGAGCAGCCGGTGTTTGTTGAGACGATTCAATCGTTTGCAGCTTCGATGTTCACAACAGCAGACTCTAGCGACGAGCAGTAACCGTTTAAGGTGCTCGCCATGCCCGCGAAGCTGTCCTGTTTAACTCGATTACACAGGAGCCGTATCCTCTGCACTAAAACTAGTTAGACGACAATGACTATTGTGAATTAGACTATAACACAATGAGGTTCACAAACTGCAACAGTTGCTCTAAAACACTACTTGAAATACTTTGGCAACAGCAAACGGATACACGTGGTTACGTTCGTTGCTAGTCAAAGATATTCCTCAATACCATTCAAAATATTTTATCCAAAAATATACATAAAGAGCGTAGGGTGTAGTTGCAGTATTTCAAAATACTTTGCGAGATACCGGAAAGTATCCAAATACTCTGAAAGTTTGTGAAATATTCCAATATATTTACTTTATTTCGAATGAAAATGTATTGGAATAACATTCCTTGTACTTACCTCGCAGACATTAGGCATATGAAGTTAAACAACTCAAGCATTTTTAAGAAAAAGGTGGGATATCAAACAAAAATTCGTCACAGGCAAACGTTTGATGTGGAGTCTATGTTAGTTAATCAATTATAAACAGAATTCAGCATGGAAAGGTCGAAAAACAAATCAATCAAATCGCTGAGTCCAAATACCTCGATTTGGTTCCAGATATTTCAAAAGAATAGTAGCCTAGAGAGAGTAGTACTAAAATTAAGGATTAACTGGATCTCTGTGGTGGAAGCACAATTTCGTGTTCCAGGCACCATCCATCACGTAAGGTAGCTGCCGAAAGCTATTTATTCCTTGAAATAGTAGATGTTCCGTGACGTATTTCACTTGTTACCACAACAATGTAATACAGTTTGTGATATTTGTATTTCTCTTATATGAGAACAAACATGCTCTTCGAAATAGTTAAAAACCAACATTTGGTTATGCTATACAATTAACAAATTAGAAATACATAGTTTCTGGAGATGAGTATTACTTCGAATATTACAGTGAATAACTTCAAGATGCGAAATAAAATGAGCCGCTGTTTTACACTCCTGTTGCTTCTCGTCACGAACAGATATCAGGACTTGTAAACATTCTGCTGTAAGGCACAAAAACAATCAAATTAATTATTTTCCATGTCTAAATCGTTCTATGTTGCCTGTAAAGTTCCACAGGAATCTTTGCAGCTCTAACATGCCTGCAAAAACACAACAGCAACACAAAAAATGCAATGTTTATGTCAAGTGTCACAAAGATATTTTCGACACTTCTGTACCACACTTTGCCTTCGAAATGGAACTTTCGAATTAAATATTTCCAGTGTTAAATTGTCTGTATTACTTATTAAAATACCCACAGTTCATTTACCGGCACTATTGACATAAATTATAGATTAATCAACGACCATAACTCGATCTTTGTAGCATGCGTTAAACTGATCACTAACTGGTTGAAAATCACACATGAGTACTAATGCTAGTCTCATTTGTAGCATAAAGTGCACTTGTTGACGATAGTTACCAAAGCAAAATGGATTATTTCCACGCCTGAATCGTCAAATCTCGTCTCTAATACCAAGTGAGCCAAACAACTTAACGATGTTCTGCTAGAGTGTTAATTTAATCTTGCAATTAAAGATGATATCCACTGTATGCAGTAACACAGTCAAAACTAAATAACACTTTGAAGAAATAGCTTATTGAATAGTAGTAATAAACGTTCATATACCTAAGAAACCACTGTCGGTATGCTCTGAAAGTCAGTCAAACACTATAGTGAGCCCTTGATAGAGTATTAATTTCATCCTTCAGTACAAAACGTTTGTCATCTTCCGTTGATAATGTTAAATCATGCTGTCTTTGAACTGGATTATTTTCCGGGAACTTTATACATCAGATTTGTGCAGATTACTAGCGCTTGCTATGGCGTCTCAACTCTTGGGTGGCGGAGGGCGCCAGTTACGGGGTGGCCATTTCACAGAGTAACTTGGTTGCGTGACTGTACGCTTAAAAATAGACTCGACCAAGGCTAATTAAACTAGGTCACAAAAATGTGAGAAACACCGTAAGTAACAAAAATATTCATTTATTAAAAGTATGTGCACTATAAATACTCACCTTTGGTTGGATGTTGAGGGATAGCACTGAAGTGAAAGTTATGGAACATTGGTCAAATCTAACTGAGTGTATTTTGGCTACCCAATATAATAGTTATTCAGTCTGGACTGCTGCTGGAGACAATGCTTAGTTCAGGCTTTGAGACTCTGCGTTAACTGTCCGATGAACAGTTGCTGATTGCTCCTGAGTTACTATTGCCGCAACTGTAGGTAACTGCTCTGCAGTCAGAGACTTGTGACATCACTCTCAAATGTGAGAACTCTGTCAAATATGACAACCGACAGTGTGAAGTTGTGCTGCCACTTTTCTCGCTGAATGGTGGAAGAATGTTCAACTGTCAACTATTTGGCGGATGCAGTAAGCGTCCTTGGTACCAGCACCCTCCGTTGCTGCTGACATAATTTACTATCTGTGGATGTCGTATAGTGTCTGCGAGTCTTGTGGCGGAAGCTTATTACAGTTATACCTGGTGTCTGAAAGAACAGATTCCACGGATTCATATAACTGATTCACCTAGACGGGCAACGAATAGTCCTTCTTCATAGTGGATGCACAAATATGTCCGATCTGCTATAGGTCGCGCTCGGTTCGAATGTGAGTCGGCAGTCAGGCGTACCGACATAGTCTGAACTGGTGCAATAGCACTGTGTACCGGATGGTGTTGAGGTTAACGCACCGCCCTACTGAGCAGGAGATCCCAGGTTCGAATCCTGGTTCGGTACACATTTTCACGCGTCGCCGCTGATTCCGCTTAATGTCCCGACACAGCTGACATCAGTAATCCTTTCCTTTGCTTTGCATCGCCTCCACCTTCAATTTACATATAGGTTATTGTAGTTCCTGTTATGTGTGTTATCAATATGGCAATTCCTGTAGTGTGTGCTATCTACACTCCTGGAAATTGAAATAAGAACATCGTGAATTCATTGTCCCAGGAAGGGGAAACTTTATTGACACATTCCTGGGGTCAGATACATCACATGATCACACTGACAGAACCACAGGCACATAGACACAGGCAACAGAGCATGCACAATGTCGGCACTAGTACAGTGTATATCCACCTTTCGCAGCAATGCAGGCTGCTATTCTCCCATGGAGACGATCGTAGAGATGCTGGATGTAGTCCTGTGGAACGGCTTGCCACGCCATTTCCACCTGGCGCCTCAGTTGGACCAGCGTTCGTGCTGGACGTGCAGACCGCGTGAGACGACGCTTCATCCAGTCCCAAACATGCTCAATGGGGGACAGATCCGGAGATCTTGCTGGCCAGGGTAGTTGACTTACACCTTCTAGAGCACGTTGGGTGGCACGGGATACATGCGGACGTGCATTGTCCTGTTGGAACAGCAAGTTCCCTTGCCGGTCTAGGAATGGTAGAACGATGGGTTCGATGACGGTTTGGATGTACCGTGCACTATTCAGTGTCCCCTCGACGATCACCCATGGGTTACGGCCAGTGTAGGAGATCGCTCCCCACACCATGATGCCGGGTGTTGGCCCTGTGTGCCTCGGTCGTATGCAGTCCTGATTGTGGCGCTCACCTGCACGGCGCCAAACACGCATACGACCATCATTGGCACCAAGGCAGAAGCGACTCTCATCGCTGAAGACGACACGTCTCCATTCGTCCCTCCATTCACGCCTGTCGCGACACCACTGGAGGCGTGCTGCACGATGTTGGGGCGTGAGCGGAAGACGGCCTAACGGTGTGCGGGACAGTAGCCCAGCTTCATGGAGACGGTTGCGAATGGTCCTCGCCGATACCCCAAGAGCAACAGTGTCCCTAATTTGCTGGGAAGTGGCGGTGCGGTCCCCTACGGCACTGCGTAGGATCCTACGGTCTTGGCGTGCATCCGTGCGTCGCTGCGGTCCGGTCCCAGGTCGACGGGCACGTGCACCTTCCGCCGACCACTGGCGACAACATCGATGTACTGTGGAGACCTCACGCCCCACGTGTTGAGCAATTCGGCGGTACGTCCACCCGGCCTCCCGCATGCCCACTATACGCCCTCGCTCAAAGTCCGTCAACTGCACATACGGTTCACGTCCACGCTGTCGCGTCATGCTACCAGTGTTAAAGACTGCGATGGAGCTCCGTATGGCACGGCAAACTGGCTGACACTGACGGCGGCGGTGCACAAATGCTGCGCAGCTAGCGCCATTCGACGGCCAACACCGCGGTTCCTGGTGTGTCCGCTGTGCCGTGCGTGTGATCATTGTTTGTACAGCCCTCTCGCAGTGTCCGGAGCAAGTATGGTGGGTCTGACACACCGGTGTCAATGTGTTCTTTTTTCCATTTCCAGGAGTGTATGTTCTAACTTATCTTAGCGTCTGGAGACTGCCCGGCGTGTCGTGTCCTCTGTAGTTATAACTCTGCACCATAGCCGACGGGTGACACAGCATTCCTCCCACGGAGAATGAGGGGGAAAGGGGGGTGGAACCTGATGGCTCTTGCTTCGTTACCTTCAAGCTTCCTTGCCTGCCGACACGCGTATTCAGTAGGTGCACACATGTTGCTCCACCTGGCATCTGCCTATGGCACCGAACGAAACCTGACCTAACACTGCAATGAGCGGTTTTGCCTACTTCCATCCCTTAGAGTGTGGGGACAGCTTAAGTCCACCTCTATCTGAGAGTCGGCTGTTGGCTGCTATTGTGCATCACTGCCGGAAATGAATTCGGCGGCGACAGTTGCAACTGTAGTTCCGCAAGTGGGCTGGCTGCATTCAAGTCATGTGAGACTGAAAAAGAGAACCACCTAGTAGTAGTGCCTATTTGTACAGTCATGCTCAAAAGTATCCGAACGACCTGAATTGCATTTCGCCTGATTCGCATGCAACCCACATAACGCAGCTGTCTAGCAGGTCCTCTACTCGCTCCTTGGTACAGTCGTTTGACTATTGAAAATGGTCCCAACAAGTCATCACTAAAAAACACTGCTCTGCATCACAATAACTCAAGATGTAAAGTTATACCACGATACTAGAAATATCAGGGAATTCCTTATCACAGATAAGACTGTCCTTAAGGCTTGTAAGCTCACATTTACTGAAATAAATAACATACCTGAAATGTTACCACTCTCATTATTACGTCAGATACGTAATGCACGTAGTAAGTTCGCCGTATTCATGATTTCCTCTTCAAAGTAACATAACGTACTTGTTATTAAACACAAAATAACATTAAAAATTTAAGTTATTCACGAGCAGGTAGTTGAGAATATGTATGAACTTCAAATGACACGCCGAACCGTCTCGTTCTGCATATGGATCCAAACCCAGGTCGTGCAGACTAAGATTTCGCAACTGACGGAAACTAACAGTCCTTCCTGACTAGACATACAGAGAGTGATATACCTCGAGTTTAGAGAGTATCAGTTAGCAAATATCAACATTAAATTACATAACGTAAACATTTTTCACGGACTCGAATTCCTAAACAGCATCTATTGTCCATGTTAATGAACTACAAGAAATGTTAAAAATCGCTCATTCACAAGTAACTTACTTGGAATGCTGTGAGGTAAAGCTTTGTCTTGGACATGGATTCGAACCCAGAACCTAATCAGATTTTTATCGAAGCACGATCAACTGTTATATATCCGAATTTCTCGGCAGTAGCTAGATGTTTTAACTGAAATGACGACATGAAACATTACTTTTTGCCTTCCCAGAACTCCAACCCGGCACCAGTCGCTGTTATATTCTAGAGAAAACGAACGTTAAATATGGGTTTGTTACACCATCAGCGATATGTGAGCGTGTTTGAACTAGAAATAATATGACGAAGAGTTCAGTGCTGACTGGGAATCGAACTCCACACATATCGTTGTTGACTTCACACAAAGAAACGTCAGCTACTGAATTTTTCTCCACCAGCAGCTCGGAATAACATCCTTGAACTTACAGTGATCTCTCAAATAGTTCTGTGTCCCACTGGGAGTCAAAAACGTGATTCCGTTTGTGTTGACAGCGAATGAAAATGCATTAAAAATCAAAATGATTATCCACCAGCAGGCAGGTGTTCTCAAGCTAGACCTTGATAATGCATAATGAAAACTTTAGTGCCGGGCCATCAAATAAAATAAAATTTTCTAATGTAAGTAGGTTTACTGGCGACAGTGAATCTGTTTACCATGACCTCCACCTATGTCATTTCCCAAAGTAGAGCGGCTCTGTCCAGTTGGGAAAGAAGGAACGTGATGTTTAATGCGAATTCTGGATTACAACGTCTTTCACTTGAGGTTATCAGTGGTAAAGAAAATCTGTTTGTGAAAGTAAATGCCTGAACCCACGCATTGCACTTGTGACAGTTCGTTCCACCAGACCATTGTAGCCACATTTCCCAGCCCCAGGAGTGTGCTGTAACGGATGATGCGCTTAGCTTACAAAATTAGTCACGGTGGAAAAAATACTAGTCTATGAAATGGTTAAGTAGAAGCAAGCTTCTGGCGCGGAGATTATGCTATTCTCACGTCAGCAGGATGTAAAGACTCTTCTAGGCATCATTGCCTCGATGTGAAGCCGGTTTGAAATTTTAACTAATTAGAGGAATTTCTTAGTCCGAGAATATCTACTATGAAGTGTGAAGTTACCGGATAATTCGGTTATTACCATCAATATTACTATCATTTTCTTCATACCGCTGCTGGAACACATGTGCGTGAAGATCATTTAAGGCCTTTTGGTCATTATAGAAGAAGTTCCCTGTCTACGGAATCCTTTTCATGTTAATATCAAACATCAGCAATTACTCGTAGATTACGTTAAAACTAAAGTAATTGATGAAGACGTTACTTGATAACAAAAACGCACTGCCTTTCTTCATTTACTTGCCCCTAGAAATGGCTGTAGAACACTGCCAAACCAAAAGCTTTGGGATCATACTGCCTTCCGATATACGTCGCTGTCAGTTCTTCCACATGATTTGGTCGACGAGACCTGTTTCGAGTTGTGGATGACAGAGAATGTTTTAGAAAATCAGTTGTTTTCCTTTGCAATAGACAGAAAGATTTTCATTCTAAGCTACCCAAGTTGAAAATTTTCGCAATATTAGTTCATATTTAATATTCGCTTGTATAAAGTAGAAAAGTATTTCATAGTTGCCAAACCTGCATCCGACTCATTGTCCTTACACTTAGTCGCTGACCATAAATTCTAACTCAGAGTGACACCGGTTTAAGTAACCTAATATAGCGAAGACTGTTTGCCAGTGCTCTTTCTCACCGGAAAATATGCAATTCAATCATAGGGCACCATAAGTACACTGTAACAGTAATTTCTGTGGGTATGCAATGCATACGGATCTCTTTCACGTCTGTATACAATATGCCTGACCTAAACGAGCCCTTTATCGTTACAGGCCCTGGGCGTTGCAACATCATACTGACAACAGTAATGTGCTTATACTGACAACCTCACCGTTCGTTTTACCTGATTTTGCAATCATTTAAATAAAACAAACATTATCTTCCAGTGGGAGACATTTCGTCCCCATTTTCCATCTGTGAAATTTGTCAGTAAGCTTTTTGCATCCAACCAGCGACATGCGGCAGAGTACGGCCGATAATCGATCCACAAACCACGATTTAGTGCCGTTAAGACTATTTCTTTAAACATTGGCGTAGCTGAAGGAATTTAGTTTCTTCTTAAATCGTCTTACGCAGCAACATTCACAGATATCTCAAATCGGAAAAGCTCTTTACCCAGGTACGAACGTTGTAAATCAAACTTCCCACAGTTTATGTCAGGTTGATCTTTTCGTCTGATAGCACTGCGTAAGTATTATGTCTAAGAGGTGTCACAAGTAGTGTTCCTGTAGCTGTGGGATTCATTGGTTGAAAACGAGTTTAACATCAGTGGTTACAGCACTGCTAAATATTCAAAATGATTATCAACCTGAGTTCATCCACAAACTGAGGTGTCTTTGTAATATTGAAGCTAGACTGTGTATCCTTGTCTTCCTTGAGTGGGCATTGGAAGGCGTTGACATACACGTATACAATAGAATGACTACTTCGAACGCTTTAGTTAACGTTGCTCTCATAAACTAATTTTGCTTTTTTAATTCTTCTGGTTCTTAAGCGTGCAATATGTGTTGTGGATACAGTCATAGGGAAAAAAAACTGACCGCCGAGTCTTTCACGTAAGCTGGACAACACAGGTGTGCTCCCCTTAGAATTCTATGACGGCAGTATGCTCAATCTGGCAACATTGTAGACTGCTTCACTTCCTGGAGGAACACTTGACTGCAGTCTGAGTACATCACTCTCGTCTACGACCCTAGTCTTGAGGTAAAACGCGAGAGTAGCTATTACGACGTCTGGTAACCAAAAGCACACGTCAACAAGATTTTTATCGCCACTTTCCTCTCGGTGCTGAAGTTACGAGTATAATTCAAGCGAATCTACAACGTATTTCACTTTTTGTCACATTGGTAGTAACAGTTTGGTTCAACAATATTTTAGCGAGAGATTTCTGCACCGACCATCTGCCTCTGAACACCGCATGCGTCTGAGTTTTCTGGGACCCGTTTCCTGCCTACCGACGGGGGCTGTGGCACTGCGCTGCTTCGCCTTCTGCGACAACGTCTGCTCCTCACTCTCAACGGCGTAAAGACTTCAATCTTGTTGAGTGATGACCCATAAAATCTTTCTACGATTTGTGTTTCATACTTGATAGCAATGGAGGCACAAAACCATTTTTATTTGATGAGTATTTTATTACACTAGTATGCAATACATCGGAGATTCTGCAAATGTTTTATTTTTGTCATGGATTCATACGTGTTAGTCAAGGCACAGAGAGTAAATGCAATGTAATGTGTTTGGTTTCTTTCTTTGATTCGCTTGGTAAATGGATGTGGAACATTGTGTCAATACCTTTCAGAACCTGCTATATAGCTACTAAGGCAAATTGCTTGTTTTGAGATCCAGACATTTAATAATGGGGAAGTGAACGCTTTTCAAAAGTGATATTTAAAATATTCAATTGGATATAAGGCGACAAAATTGCCCATATTTGAAGGTACCCAGAGAAAAAGTAAATTGCTAGAGCCGTTGTTAGCAAATGTCTGCAGAGAGTTCCTAATTGTTACTGTGGAAATTTAGTGTAGAGGCCCTATAGTAGCCAAGAGGTTCCTTTCCTTCATACTTATCACCCTGGCATGTGATCTCCTGATTTCGTTACAGAATTTTTCTGGAAATTCGCAGCCCCATAAAATAAATCAGAAAAAATGCTGTCATATGCCGGCCCGTACCACAATTAGAACTGACGACTCATGGAGCTGCTGCGACACGAGACATTGGCGGTACCACGGGGCTACGGACACACTGCTGCAAGCATGCCACTCTGTAACGCCGGAAATGCATAGCCTCCTATTTCCATCTATTGTACTATTTTTTTTCCTTGCTTTGTTACCTCAAGATATGACATTTCTGTCTCTTTTTATATTGTAATTGTTTTACTGTTTGTATATATATATTTATACATTTATGTCGATGTATAATTGGTTGTGTTGTAAATATTATTTGTATTTTTACGCTGGGTCTTGCCTAGGGAAAACTGCTATCGAACGATTACATCGATAGGTCGTGTGAAGAATCGAAGTGTGTAGGATCTTTGGTAGTGTTAACTCTGCCGCGTGGAGCGCTGGCTGAGAGAAGGAGTCTGGCTGGAGTAGCGAGTGGAGCAGGTGCGTGGTGTGACGCTCCCGCGAGTTGCCGCGCTTTCGGGGTTTGGCAGCATGTAATTGCGCTCGACTTGCGATGATAGTTTCTGACATGGTGTCGCGGACGGGAAACATTAACTAACGCACATCAAGAGCCCGTTTCGTCTGGTGACCGTGTCGAGAAGAAGGCGCGCCAACATCCAGCTTCTGCAACAGCGACGGCCGACAATGAGTGACTGTCGCCACCTCCTCGATCGACGGCTTCGAACCTTCAATCAACCAACAAGGAAGACTGGAAGCACGTAAAGTTTTAGAACTGTATGGCAGACCTCAGTTTTTAATCTTGTTCCATTTGCCTCGCAAAATTACAGCAACTTAGCATGAACCTTTGTTGCTCATTGTCCCAATTGCATTACCAAGCAAGGTCCCTTCCTTTTCCGGAATGAACCCGAGTGTCGTTGAAATTCAGACGCCAGCATTAAAGTAACATCATTTCACTGCTTTAATCTCAAAGGTATTCATAGCTGGCTTCAATATTCAGATTACACAAGCACATATTAAGAGTGCGAGTTTTGTTATCGTATTTTAGCTTACCTGTGACTGCAGCTCAGCTTGGTACGTACTAAATTTTACTATTGTTAATTGTTCAGAATCATTTAATTCAAGTTCAAAGTTAAATCTCTTATTTCTAAATTGCGTAGATTCAAGTAGTTTTTGAAATGATTGTTGAAGTAGTCCAAGACTAACCGTATTTTACTGAATTTCGATGTGCTTCAGAAAGAAAGCTCACTATTAACTTCAGTCACTAAATTAACTTTCGATTTTCCTGTTATTAATTCTTTTGCTAAATTAAGTCAGGGTGTAGCGAAATTTATTACTTCTGACAAACTTTCAGTTTTCACACTACACGTGTCAACCTTCAGTTGCCACGTTTCTAGTGCTAATTATATGTGTAATAACCTTTCTTTTTCAGTTACTATAGTAATTGTCCTTAGGACTGGCGACCGTGATTTCCCCCAAATCTCAAATACCTAATTACCACTAGTTAATTGTTAACGTAACGGCTGCACATTTACCTTCTTTATTAACTTTACCCCTTTTCAAAATTAATTTCCACCAGTTTCATTAGCACATTTCCTTTCATTTAGATGTAACCCTTTCCTCCCTCTTTACCGACAGATTGACTTCGGTGACGATTGCTTTTCCAAAACTCCCATTAGGTACACGCGGTTTCATTTTTCACTGTCATTAAGGTCGGTAAGTGAGGGGGAGGTTATTCGTGACGACCTGGTGACAGGACAATCTTCGGATTTGAGGTTGTTCTGGACACGAATTTTGCATTGTGCAAATCTCGTAACAAAGTATTGGTTACGTGCAGGCCGTTACGTCAGCGAGAATAAGTAGTGGGAGTAATCCTAATTATATTTGAGATTTGGCATTTATATTGAGAATTATTAAAATGATTGAAGGCAACAATTACCAAAATTTGGTAGACTTGGATACGGAACAATCGGTCGAACAGTGGGAA
This sequence comes from Schistocerca cancellata, assembly GCF_023864275.1. Lineage (NCBI taxonomy): Eukaryota > Metazoa > Arthropoda > Insecta > Orthoptera > Acrididae > Schistocerca > Schistocerca cancellata. Next base: position 442,024,766 of record NC_064628.1, on the reverse strand, counting down.
ACGCGCACGGCGGTTCCCATTGTTCAGGGGCAGGCGGCTAGCATGAAAGACGCGACCGCCGAAACGCAACAAAGAGCAGAAATGGAATTCCAAACTTTAGAAAATGTTTCGGAATCGGAAGCGAAAATCAAATCTGTACCCCTTGATGATGAATACGGGGGAACATATATAGAGGAACCAGCTACGGAAGTAAAACCGGTAGTCTCCGGGAATTTAACTGATTTATTGAATGTTTTGATTAATGAAATCAAGAGTCAATCGGCAGAAATTATAGCTCTGTCTGCCAAGCAAGAAGCTCAGTCTGAAAAAATTGAACGGATGCTAGACAATCAGAACAAAGCTATTAACGTTGTTAACAACAATGTTGATGTTGTTAACACAAAAGTTGATAAAATCAAAGAAGATATTGTTGTAATTAATACCGAAATCGGTAATCTTAAACAGGAAATGATAGGCGTTCAGGCGGAAATTGCGAGCATAAATACTCGTTTTTATTCCGAAATTAGCAGAATCGAGAAAAGTGTAGGAGAAGCAGTTGCTCCGATCATCGAGAATAAGGTGACGGAACAAATTCAATTAGTGAAAAAAGAGGATCAACAGAAGGTGGAAACTTTAAAGGCTTTAGTGTCCGAAGTAGACACTAAAGTGAGGGAGCAGGCTAATACCTGCGAAGAGAAAAAGAGGGAAGTGGAAACGCTTGCGACAACCACTTGCCAAGTAATTACGAGAGTGTCGGAATTAGAAAAGAAACTTGACGAAAAACAGAGCTATGTGCCAATCTGTGCACATAGTTCGGAATTGTTGACGAAAGAGGAGCGGTTCGACCCCTTGAAAAAAGGCGGTATACACGCGACGGATTTCATTAAAAATTGTGAAAGAGTTTTACCCAGATCATGGACTAATGAGAGAAAAATTAATGCGGTTATTGATGTGCTGGCTGGTGATGCCAAGCGTTGGGGCTTAAACCTCAACATTACGAACCTGACTTTTGACGAGTTTAAAAATTTGTTTCTGGCTGAATACTGGTCAGAGCAAAAACAGCAAAGTGTCTGGCGCGAATTTGTCGTATCGAGGCCTTTCGATGCGAGTTCGCGCGGTTCGATGAGGGAGTTTTGTGAGGGCTGGATCCGCAAGTTGGAATATTTGCGTGATCGCCGCACGGAATCCGAACTAGTCTGGGAACTCTACAAGAAGCTTCCAGATGATACAAAACGCTACGTAGGAAGCAATTACAGGACAATCAATGATTTCCTGGAAAGAGTTGAGGACGAGGACAATTGGCGCAATAATCGCGACAGTGGTAGAGGCCGTGGTAACAACAACGGGTACCACCCCAACCATAACAACGATAACCATGGGAATAATGCATACCGCAGCAATAACAATAATGGTTCGGACCGTAATAACAATCGGTACAATGCAAATAATAACAGGAATGACAGAAACCAGTATCATACTAACGTGATACGGGCTTCACAGAATAGTAATAACGCCAGAGGGTGTGATCAGCCGCCTCAGCAGCATCCGGGGAGCGTATCTGCTGGGACGAGACAGGGAAACCATTAGCCGCGCCGGTGAGGGGCCGAGCGGGCGTGGAGAAATTTTGGCGGCCCAATAACAGGAGAAAACCCAGGTATCGTCATTATGAAAATTCCGTGTGGAATAATCAACGGCGGGAGTGTGTGCCAGTGTTAGGAGAAAGGAGTGCGCCCACAAGTAGTAGATCAGCTGTATACACGGCAGTAGGTAGTACATTCACTGTCAGTGAGAACAATTTAAGTAGTGTTTCGGAAATCGATTATAAAGTGGCAGCTGTAATACCCACAGCGGAACTGGAGATTGAGTTTAATAATGATTCACATGTGTTGAGAGAAGATCAGATGTCGGATAAAACATCCGTCATCGAGCGAGGGGATGCAGAGAGGGATGAGGTCTGGTTAAGGCAGTCGCTTATACGACGAACTAAGAGATTATAGGGGTCTGTATGGGAGAAGCGTTTATGGGGAGCGCGGGCAGGATTTGCCGCGTCTCGTCCCGCAGGAAGATAGTGTTTGTGAAATGATAGAAAGTTCTGGCCCTAACCGCCAGACTTTACTAGAAATAGTTGATGTTAAGGGGGAGCACGAGCAAGATTCGTCGTGTTTCGTCCCGCAGGAGTTAGATATTGAAGTAGTAACGGAAAGTTCTGGCCCTAACCGGCAGACCTTACCGAAAGTTTCAGTGGTAGAAGTAACCGACTCATCCGACGCAAACCTCCAGTTTAAACATTGCGAGAGTATTAAGGAGAAAGATTACGAAAATTTTAGTGATAGCCGGACACGATTGGTAGAAAAGCACATAGATTACAGCGTGTATGAGGTTAGAGCTGACATTATACGGTCAGACGTTAACAGTGTGGGTTGCGCCGATCTAGAGGAAGTAATTGCAGAAACTACTGGGCACATTCCTCCAGGTAGATTGGCGGATGAGATCAATCTGGCCAAAGAGGAATCAACGAAGGTGACAATTAGTGAAATGATAGCAGGGCAACACTCACTAGGTGACGAGTTACAGGAAAAGGTTTCGGTATTGGAGGCGAAGCTACAGACTAAGCCTCAGGACAAACGTGTTGAAATTAAAACTGTATGTGAACAGAGGCTGAAAAAGCCGCCAGATAAGCCGGATTTAGGATCAAAGCCGGATGGTTTTTTCTGGAATGACCTGGATATAGACGAGGATTTACTGTGGGAAAATAAAGAAACAGTCGAGGACAAGTGTAGACAGATAGTAGTGTCTGTTAATATACATGACCTACAACTAAACGTGTTGATTGACACCGGTGCAGAATTGAGTGCTGTATCTGGGAAAATAATTCAGTTACTGAAAGACAGATCTGGCATCGTAGTTATGCCAGTAACAGGAGTGAAAATTATCGGTGCTACTGGGAAGGCCAGTAAACCGGTCACAAAACAGATTTTTGTCCACTTCAAGATATGTGGGGCACGATTTGAACAAGAGTTTGTCGTCGTGCCAGACTTAACTACGGAAGTAATTATCGGGTTAGATTGGCTATTAAAGTACCGTGCAGTGATTAACTGCGAAAGCAAAACTTTGACATGTATGACACTAGATAAAACAATGGTAGTTAGTTTTGACGAGGCAGGACACGGTGTGCATAGGCAATACCAGCCTATACACATTGTTAACTGGCCGGATGCTATTGACGTAGGTATGAATTTGAACTACTGTAATGTGAGGAATCTCGGCCTTGACAGAAGTAAAAGTTTAGTGGAAGAGATAATCAAATTCCCTCCACGGATTGACATTAGTATTGGTGTGAAAAAAGATCGTTTGCGAGAAGTAATGAAGCTAAAAGCCGATGCTCGCATACGTCGTCATGACGCTAAAGCGCGTTTTGCTAAGTTTGCAGTCGGAGACTTAGTACTTGCAAAAGCTCATGAGAAATCGAGCAAGATAGACGATGAAAACTCTAAATTTAAGTTTGTTTATAATGGACCATATAAAGTCATTGGTATACCTCATGGTATACCTCACACAAATGCTTATTGCTTAGAGTATCCAAGCTCTGGAAAACGATTAGGTATACGGAATATTGTAGACTTGAAGTTGTACCAACCAAGGATTGATTAATACCACAGAAAGGGAAATTTGTACAGTATGTAAATATAGAGTTTAAGATTTAAGGATGTGCCATGTTGCGATGCTTTTGCCTGACCTAGAGGTCATTAAAGAACTTGTAATTAACAAGTAATTAATTTTTGATTAGACGTTTTAACCAATTGAAAAATCCAAGCTGCTAGTTTAAGTTTTCAGCTGAGTCACAGTAGATTAAGGAATGTAAATATGCTTTTGTAACTAGCTGTCAGATTTCATGAATGTGTGTTTTATTAGCCATGCCGATGTACTTAGACGCTGTTTTAAGTTTCAGGCTAGTACATGTGTGTGATGATGGACAGTGTTGAGTTATCCACTGTGATAGTATTAAGGGACTCCTTGAGATTACTCGGGAGTGAGTTATTCCTAAAGAATTCAGTGAAACGGACGTTCTGGAAATGCCGTTAAAGGGGCGAGTGAGATCAAGCGTGCCGCACAGGCGGGCGCAACAATACTGGCAAGGCGAAGCCGCTGTCGGATCCTGTGCCGCTGTCGGCTCTTGTGCCGCTGTCGGCATTCTTTGTACTTGCGAGTACGGAAGGCGGAGTTGTTTTTCTTTCCGGACAGCTGATGTGAAAGAATTCTGCTGTCAATATTCATGTTTTTGTCGATCTGCCGTATATTATTTCTTGTTTAGCGTGGACTCTCATGCCGAGAGTATTAATTATGAAAAGGTTATGTAAAATGTGTATTCTATGTAATTAATTATTGATTTGTGTATTTTGATCTACCTGTTTTTATGACCATGTACTCTGATTAATTTTGCAAATAGTATTCCATTTCTTATAGTGTTACGAATTTTAATGATTTTGGAATAGCTAAACCATTTTCTATGTTTTTTATGAATTTTGATATGTTGTCAACCTGTTTTACTTTGTGCAAGATGACAGAGTGGAATAAGATTAGGAGTATCTCCACTCAATTATTATTGTATAAAAATTCGTTTATGATTAATTAGACGAATGCTAAATTTTATTGATGTTTTGATCGTATGCATTTCCGCTGTTTCTTTTTTGGGACATTTTCTGAGTCTGTTTACGTTACACGAACATCCTCAGACAATGTGGGGCACGTGTAACGCCGGAAATGCATAGCCTCCTATTTCCATCTATTGTACTATTTTTTTTCCTTGCTTTGTTACCTCAAGATATGACATTTCTGTCTCTTTTTATATTGTAATTGTTTTACTGTTTGTATATATATATTTATACATTTATGTCGATGTATAATTGGTTGTGTTGTAAATATTATTTGTATTTTTACACTGGGTCTTGCCTAGGGAAAACTGCTATCGAACGATTACATCGATAGGTCGTGTGAAGAATCGAAGTGTGTAGGATCTTTGGTAGTGTTAACTCTGCCGCGTGGAGCGCGGGCTGAGAGAAGGAGTCTGGCTGGAGTAGCGAGTGGAGCAGGTGCGTGGTGTGACGCTCCCGCGAGTTGCCGCGCTTTCGGGGTTTGGCAGCATGTAATTGCGCTCGACTTGCGATGATAGTTTCTGACATGGTGTCGCGGACGGGAAACATTAACTAGCGCACATTAAGAGCCCGTTTCGTCTGGTGACCGTGTCGAGAAGAAGGCGCGCCAACATCCAGCTTCTGCAACAGCGACGGCCAACAATGAGTGACTGTCGCCACCTCCTCGATCGACGGCTTCGAACCTTCAATCAACCAACAAGGAAGACTGGAAGCACGTAAAGTTTTAGAACTGTATGGCAGACCTCAGCTTTTAATCTTGTTCCATTTGCCTCGCAAAATTACAGCAACTTAGCATGAACCTTTGTTGCTCATTGTCCCAATTGCATTACCAAGCAAGGTCCCTTCCTTTTCCGGAATGAACCCGAGTGTCGTTGAAATTCAGACGCCAGCATTAAAGTAACATCATTTCACTGCTTTAATCTCAAAGGTATTCATAGCTGGCTTCAATATTCAGATTACACAAGCACAAATTAAGAGTGCGAGTTTTGTTATCGTATTTTAGCTTACCTGTGACTGCAGCTCAGCTTGGTACGTACTAAATTTTACTATTGTTAATTGTTCAGAATCATTTAATTCAAGTTCAAAGTTAAATCTCTTATTTCTAAATTGCGTAGATTCAAGTAGTTTTTGAAATGATTGTTGAGGTAGTCCAAGACTAACCGTATTTTACTGAATTTCGATGTGCTTCAGAAAGAAAGCTCACTATTAACTTCAGTCACTAAATTAACTTTCGATTTTCCGGTTATTAATTCTTTTGCTAAATTAAGTCAGGGTGTAGCGAAATTTATTACTTCTGACAAACTTTCAGTTTTCACACTACACGTGTCAACCTTCAGTTGCCACGCTTCTAGTGCTAATTATATGTGTAATAACCTTTCTTTTTCAGTTACTATAGTAATTGTCCTTAGGACTGGCGACCGTGATTTCCCCCAAATCTCAAATACCTAATTACCACTAGTTAATTGTTAACGTAACGGCTGCACATTTACCTTCTTTATTAACTTTACCCCTTTTCAAAATTAATTTCCACCAGTTTCATTAGCACATTTCCTTTCATTTAGATGTAACCCTTTCCTCCCTCTTTACCGACAGGTTAACTTCGGTGACGATTGCTTTTCCAAAACTCCCATTAGGTACACGCGGTTTCATTTTTCACTGTCATTAAGGTCGGTAAGTGAGGGGGAGGTTACAACTCTTATCATGGTGTTGGTCGCTCAGCATCATAATGCATCGTGAAAGATAATAAAAGTTGTCACTTTTGTGAAGAATAGCATTTCTTTAGCTAAAAAATTGAATTTTCTGTCTCAGTGTCTTAGATTACTTAAGGATTATATAGCACGAGTCATTGAAATTGAAAGAGAATATCAAGTAAATTTAGCGAGTCAATTCAGTACCATACGTGGAAGTGATTGCACTGTCACAGTGCTGCCAAATGTTTGTGATGATGGTGCCATTTCTCAGCTGTGCTAGGAACAGCTCTGTAGCGTTATGGGAGGAGGATCCCGTGCTCGTGTCATAGGAGGATACGTAGAGGAGGTGCGGGGTTTGGTTAATATGTAGCATTTTCCCCTACCAGTAGTGTCAAACACTCAGGTGTGTAATCTTCCATCACGATTTCAGTTTCCCACAAAATATATACGAGTAAAACACTTACCTTGTTAGTTTGTGACAAAAGATTATTTCAGTACAATAGAAAGTCTTTGGAAATCAACTTCGCCTACCTGTCACGAAAGGTAAGATGACAAACACTTTGCACCTCGAAATCGATTGTATCTATGTACAGTCTTGTGATCATACAAGTAGAATTTCATGAATTGCACGAGAATGTAGAAAAATGTTGGTGAAAATGGAAGCTGTAAGAAACACAGTTAACTAATTATTCTGTACCACGTAACAATCAATTGATTTGAAAATTCAGAAGAGAACAAACCAAAATGACAGAAACTAAAGTGCAGATGCGGGCACTGTGCAGACCTGCGCTTTTTCATCTTCAGATCTATACAAATAATGTATACTAACCAGGGTATTCATTGCTATCGCAATGTTTGCCTGTTGTTTAGTCTTCTAGTGATAAACTGGATCCACACCCATGAGTCTGATTGTTTCTTTGTATCCTTCCATCTACTATCTTTGTGTGTTATTGGTCGGTGTTCGAAAAGCAAAATATTATGCCTGCTCGCACGAGTTATTAAAACGACGTCGCATGAAGGATAACGAATTATAATCAAAATACAGTAAGACGACGATTTGTTTGTCGTCACGGTGTTAGGTCGATGGAAATAGTTGGGTGTTATAGCCTGCATCACCGGCATCCCGATGTCGTTTTCTTTTATTCAGATTTTCATATTACCCTGAACACAACGCCGGCCGCGGCGGCCGTGCGGTTCTGGCGCTGCAGTCCAGAACCGCGGGACTGCTACGGTCGCAGGTTCGAATCCTGCCTCGGGCATGGGTGTGTGTGATGTCCTTAGGTTAGTTAGGTTTAAGTAGTTCTAAGTTCTAGGGGACTTATGACCTAAGATGTTGAGTCCCATAGTGCTCAGAGCCATTTGAACCATTTGAACCCTGAACACAAGACGCCGAGATTAAATATGTATATTCTCCGTGACGAAACATCCCACATTCCATTCATCCTGGTCCACTCTTCACGTGCATCGGCAGCAATGAGTGATAGGAAAGCTGTTGTGAGACGAATAACAGTGAAAATGGTAGTAATAACAAATCAGTAATCAAGGATGTTTACTGCATTACAGACGATTAACAAAACAACCAAGAAAGGCTCTGTGTTTAATCGGCCCACTGCATAGGTGTTCTTACCACTTTGTTACTGAATTCGGTTCTGGTTGTTTGCAGAGAGAAAAGCCCTATAGCCATTCATATCCATAGTACAACGAGTTATTACCTATCAACTATCCTTGCTTTACATCACGAGACGAACATGGCGTCACCGAGCTGATATTTGAAATACATTTCTGTTTCCTCTCTCTGTCTCTCTCTCTCTCTTTTTATTTTTCTTTTTATATTTTTAGGAAAGCATCGAGAAGCGCGAATAATAAGCAAGTAGGAATATAACCTGTTTACAGTTATTTTCATTGGGATACATAATGTAAAAAAACAACTTTTAAGTGTATTATTGCGTAATTCCAGTTATTGACTGTCTATTCGTGAGCTTACTCGCATTCAGTGGGGTGAAACCTATCAAAGAAGCAAGCAAAACACAAACATTTCTTGCACCAGGCGTAACACACAAACGAAATCTCATTGCTCTGACGTGTTGTCTGCTATATTGCACAGAAAACATATCTGATTCATGTTGTTAAATACAGCTGTATCAGATACCAATATGGATGCGTACCAAGTGTATAAAAGTATATCTTGAAATACGCAGAAAGTCACATAGAGTTATTCAACTGAAACATAGCCATGACCAAGATTGTAACAGGGGTCGACAGCATCGTCGTGTACCACCTTGACAACTCGAACGGTAACAGTGCTCGGCCGGTTAATTACGTTTACTGGTATCAAAGCTGCAGCATGAAAGCACAATGTTAATAACCCGAAGATAATTAACTTTGGAACCCATAGAAAATAAAGCTGTCATCAGTTGGAAGAGTGGTTTGGACACCACAGTGCTTTAATAGGCACGGTCTTGTTGGAGGTGGTATGCCATTGCTTACCTCCGACCTTTGAGTTGACTTAACTAGCCAGTTAATAGGGGAACCTACAGTTTAACGTGGCTTTTGGACCACAGTGCAACCGGCCAGAGTGGCCGTGCGGTTCTAGGCGCTTTAGTCTGGAGCCGAGCGACCGCTACGGTCGCAGGTTCGAATCCTACCTCGGGCATGGGTGTGTGTCATGTCCTTAGATTAGTTAGGTTTAATTAGTTCTAAGTTCTAGGCGACTGATGACCTTAGAAGTTAAGTCGCATGGTGCTCAGAGCCATTTGAACCACAGTGCAATTCGGCATCTTTCACATCAACAAACACTGCCCGATGGGAAATAAAAGTAAAATGGCACATAAAAATCGTGGGCCTAACGAGGGATTTATCTTGAGACCTTCGTATCCGTAGTCTTGCCATTTATCACTTTGCCACCATGCAGCTGCTACTATGGTTTCTGCTGAGCATTAAAATTAAGGATCTCTCGTTTGTGCCTGCGTTGGCACTTGCGTGTCCCTTTGGAGACCTTACTTTTGGGATTACTCTCGTATACGTATGTGTAAACGCCTTCCGATGCCTACTCAAGGAAGACAAGGATACACAGTCTAGCTTCAATATTATAAATACACCTCAGTTTGTGGATGAACGCAGACTTAGGTTGATAATCATTTTGAATATTTAGCAGTGCTGTACCAACTAGTGTTAAACTCGTTTTCAACCAGTGATTCCCACAGCTACAGGAACACTACTTGTGACACCTCTTAGACGAAATACTTACGCAGTGCTATCAGGCGAAAAGATCAACCTTACATAAACTGTGGGAAGTTTGTTTTAAAACTTTAGTCCATGGATAAAGAGTTTTCTATGTGAACGTTGCTGCATAAGACTATTTAAGAAGAAACTAAATTACTTCAGCTACGCCAATGATTAAAGAAATCGTCTTAACAGCACTAAATCGTGGTATGTGAATCGTTTACTGGCCGTACTCTGCCGCATTTCGCTGGTTGGAAAGCAAAAAGCTTACTGACAAATTTCACAGAAGGAAAATGGGGACGAAATGTCTCCCACTGGAAGGTCATGTTATTTTATTTAAATGATTACAAAATTAGGTAAATCGAACGGTGAGGTTGGCAGTATAAGCACATTACTGTTGTCTTGTTACTTCTGAATGGAGGTATATCAGACATCTTCCGTGGTTAGTTAACAGGGTTGAAAGGGTCTTGATAGGAGTCCTTGTTTATTACAAAAACTGCCGTATTTATTTTCAAGTTTAGTTTTGTTTACTGATACTGGCGAAAATTTCGGTAATTCATGTCAGTTCACAGCTAGAAAGCAATATGATATGATTAATTTAGGTTAGATTAATACTTGTTCCATAGATCATGAATACGACATTTGGTAATGATGTGGAACGTGTCATTTTAATGTAAGATTTCTTTACATAGCGGTATTCAATTCCTTTACAAATATTTTTTTACTCTCTCTCTCTCTCTCTCTCCTTCTCTCTCTCTCTCTCTCTCTCTCTCTCTCTCTCTCTCACACACACACACACACACACACACACACACACACACACTCACACACATTCTTTTTTTTATTTTTATTTGTTTGGTGTGCTCAACTATCGGCGAGGCACGAAAACGTCCGTGAATGAGTTTCTTAGTTTTGAGTACAGTTACGAATGAAATATAAAAACAGATATGAGAGGTACTGATTTATGATGCTTAGTTTGCAGTCAGTTCTGAGTATTATTAGTAAGTACGCTCCAGTCCCTAAACCTAGTTACAGAAATGCGAATCAGACGCATTACGTATACCAGTCCGTAGCAGCCGCGTCTTTGAGACGCCAGCTATTGTCACTTCCCAGCCCGCTGTAGGATCACATAGATTCGTCTTCTTCCTGCTAGTACTGTAACTGAGATTTGGCAACAAGGCAAGGTATGTTTGGAAACTCTGTGATCGACGAGTTACTTCCTGGTGTGCACGGAATTAAGCCTCAAAGTTCACTTGATATTTCCTGTCATTTCCATTGAATAATCTGACTTATTGTCGCTTGTGGTGTAACAAAAGATCAAAATTTACGGTTTTCAGCCCAGGAAAGCCGTTGCACGTGGAAATCGCAACTAATCTCGTCCTTTAAATAGCGGTTTACTAGTTGGATCCGCTTTGGCCTCGTAAGAGAAAGGCGCAACACATACCTCTTCACTAGCTGTGTGGTGACGTGTTGAGCTGTGAATAAGCGTCTGTTATGGTTCGCGGTTCCAGTCTCGCAGACGGTAACGTTCTTATCCCTTCTGCGAAAGAGCTACAAGTCCACAGATCAAACATCGATAAGGAAATCGTGACAAAATACTTTCAGCTCATACTGCAATGGTGAAAAATTTACAGTGCTGCACAACACGTGACACCTCTTTCCGCTGCTGACAAGCAAATTTTGGGTTTCCAGGAATACATAACTTTATTTATGAAATACCACATTTGCATACCTGTTGAGTATGACAGAGCATACCAATTAAACACAGACACAAGTGAAATCTAAGTGAATAGTATTTTACTAATTCGTGCCGATAGAGGCACGCTTGTGTACAGATACTCAGTTTTATTAAAACAGACTTTCGTCGTAAGGTTATCGTGGGTAGTTTTAATTCATTTCTTATAATACAGTCCACAATTTTCGTAAGATTTCTTTTAGTGTTGTTAAAGCAATACTAAACATGAGAAAAAACTTAATCATCAATGATACATGCGAATTCTCTGATGTTATCTATAACAGTCTGACACTGCACATGCAGTTTATTTGTTCAAATGACTCTGAGCACTATGGGACTTAACATCTATGGTCATCAGTCCCCTAGAACTTAGAACTACTGAAACCTAACCAACGTAAGGACAGCACACAACACTCAGTCATCACGAGGCAGAGAAAATCCCTGACCCCGCTAGGAACTGAACCCGGGAACCCCGGCGCGGGGAGCGAGAACGCTACCGCACGAACACGAGCTGCGGACTGCATTTTATTGATTACATCTATGTAGAATACTTGTTCTGAGTTGATGCTGTCAAACAAGATTTGAAGAAGAATAAAATGCCACTATAAGACGACAGCTAATGTAGAAAATACTTTTCTATATTGGCATGATGCACTCTCCCCATTCATAATACAAACGCTTTGAGATGCATCTGCTGTCTGGCCGTCTATTAAATCTGAAAAGAACAAAATGTCGCAGAAGTTAGTCCTTTTTCCACATGCAGCTATTTTGGGTTGAGAAGCGAAGGGAATTATGTTCAAAGTTCCATTAAATAGATAACTTCAGCACACAGCAGAATTGCGTTTTAAAAAATGTAGCAGCAAATGTCATAGAACTCGCTACGTTTTATCTATGGTGCGCAACGCTTACCGTTACTCTACTGCCTAGCATGTGGCTACTGCAACTCTAGAAATCAACAACAGTTCTTCGAGAACTTCCTTATTCCACAGTGTCGTGAGATAATGTGTGTGGTCGGATCTAGACTTCTGAGAGACAGACAGGTACCTTTTCTTTTGCACTGCACGACGTTTTCAACAAACAGATAGCGCAGTAGAGTAGCTCAAATGGAAAGGAACACTTGCTATTTAAATTACTGCATCCTACACTGTTGGCAGTTCTGTGTAGGTGGCAGTTACGTGATTTTATTGCGGTGATTACAAAATAGAGTCGAATGTGTTCACTGGGTAGCCGAGGCAGCTAGTTCATAGCGATTCAGTCAACCAAGTAAATGAATGTACTGAACATGCTGCAAACCAGTACAGGGAGCCTGTGTGTCAGAATTCTCATCGAGTGTGCCGCAACGGTGTTATGATAGAAAAATGTGTCGCACTATAGCGGATTTCGTGGTCTGTTGGATTGATGATAGGTTGCTGTGCTGATGGTCTGGGTTCGATTTCAACATCTGCCGATGCTTGTTAATAGGGAGAGACAGATTCTATTCTCTTCTGGCTACGCCAAGTGAAGAAGGTATAATGGCATTGTGGTCTGAAACTCACATTAAACATGATATTCTTTCTCTACCAAGTAGACGTTAGGTTGAACCACAATAAAGTCAGGAGTGGCGAAATGTGGGTACTCTATCACCAGTAACCTTTCTTATACTGGTTATGTATTTCTAGTGACGAAACAAACGCTATGTAGGGTCACAGGACACTTATTCCATCTTTTATTTGAGCTTCTGTATGTCGATGTAATTGGTTCTGAAGTCAGACCCGGAGCTAAACTTTTCAGTATTCATTGTCAAGCTCTAGCATGTGAGCACCTACCTGCTGGTGGATAATAATTTTGATTTTTAATGCATTTTCATTCGCTGTCTACACTAACGGAATCTGACGTTTTTGACTCCCAGTGGGACACAGAACTATTTGAGAGTTCACTGTATGTTCAAGGATGTTATTCCGAGCTGCTGGTGGAGAAAAATTTGGTAGCTGACGTCTTTTTGTGTGTAGTCAACAACGATATGTGTGGGGTTCGATTCCCAGTCAGCACTGAACTCTTCGTCATTTTATTTCTAGTTCAAACACGCTCACATATCGCTGCTGGTGTAACAAACCCATATTTAACGTTCGTTTTCTCTAGAATATAACAGCGATAGGTGCCGGGTTAGAGTTCTGGGAAGGAAAAAAGTAATGTTTCGTTTCGTTCTTTCAGTTAAAACATCTAGCTACTGCCGAGAAAAACGGATGTGTCACAGTTGATGGTGCTTCACTAACAATTCGATTAGGTTCTGGGTTCGAATCCCTGTCCAACACAAAGCTTTACCTCATGGCCTTTCAAGTAAGTTACTTGTGAATCAGCAATATTTAACATCTCTCGTAGTTCGTTAACAGGGACAATAGATGCTGGGTAGGAATTCGTGTCCGTTAAAAATGTTTACGTTATGTAATTTAAAGTTGATATTTGCTAACTGATCCTCTCTAAAATCGAAGTATGCCACTCTCTGTATGTCTAGTCAGGAATGACTGTTAGTTTCCGTCAGTTGCGAAATCTTAGTCTGCATGACCTGGGTTTGAATCCATATGCAGAACGAGACGGTTCGGCGTGTCATTTGAAGTTCATACATATTCTCAACTACCTGCTTGTGAATAACTTAAATTTTTAATGTCATTTTGTGTTAAACAACAAGTACGATATGTTAAATTGAAGAGGAAGTCATGAATACGACGAACTTACTACGTGCATTACGCGTCTGACGGAATAATGAGAGTGGTAACATTTCAGGTATGTTATTTATTTCAGTAAATGTGAGCTTACAAGCCTTAAGGACAGTCTTATCTGTGATAAGATGTTCCCTGATATTTCTAGTATCGTGGTATAACTTTACATCTTGAGTTATTGCGATACAGAGCAGTGTTTTCTAGTGGTGACTTGTTGGGACCATTTTCAATAGTCAAACGACTGTACCAAGGAGCGAGTAGAGGACCTGCTAGACAGCTGCGTAATGTGGGTTGCATGCGAATCAGGCGATATGCAATTCTGGTTGTTCGGATACTTTTGAGCATGACTGTACATGAGCACGTTGAGATCTCATTTGACTCCTGCAGTGCATCGACACACCATTAGGAGTACGAACTTCATACAAAATATTGACATTATCATATCCGAATTTTATTTATTTATTTATTTTTGTTTTTAGCGTAGAAATTTCACTTCCTTATCATATGATTTAAATATGTTGACTTCAGCGATCTACAGCAAACGAGCAATATAGGCTACGTTTTCTACTCTTTGGACTTTCAACCGCCTTTCTCCGCCTGGAGACGTTAGCAATACCAAAGATCAGTTCAGGCTCATCAATAAATTAACCAGGACGCATTACACTAAACCTCCGTCTCACGTATTTAACCGCCATTTTTTTAAAAAAGGTGTATACCAACACATTGTTAGAGCGCCACAAGACAAAATGCAAACACATTTAAAATACTGTTGAGTGCAAGCTGGCCAAACGCTAAATCCAGTGCTCAGAACAAAAAAAAAAAAAAAAAAAAAAAAAAAAAAAAAAAAAAAAAAAAAAAAAAAAAAAAAAAAAAAAAAACCGAGGTAAAGAAGTCCCTTCTTGCATCATTTATCCACCTCAAGTGATCTCCCATAGCTTTATGTTCACAGAAAACGCTGCTAAGCAATACCAGAAGTAAAAAGCCTTGTGTTCTCCTGCTCGAACAGAAATATTTTACCTTATTCGAAATCAAGTCCAAAAACGAATATTCATTCATGGATACCTTTTTAATCAAACTCCACTACCTGATAATTTACTTTAAAAAAACTAATGCCTCCTCCGTTGTCAATTATTGGTCCGTTGGTGCGTGAATGGCTTTGAAATTGACGTTAAAATGTTTTCAGCTGGTAATTTTATGTCATATGGAGTGAATCTGTATTGGGGAAGGAACATTAAAGAAATATTATCTTTGCTGTGCTGCTGAGCGAGCTTCTGTCATCTCCGATTCTAACACCTGTACAACTCGTGCACTGAGTACGCTGGCTTCAGGGTGAAATAGTGTGGTTTTAAAATTGGAAATTCCATGTTTATCATATAAAATATTTGAACTCCTGAGAGGAAAAATCAACGTTTAAACGTGACCAGTGTCCTGATGGCTGTGGCCCAGAAAATATTGCCGACGAGGAGCTGACCAGGTTTTACGGCATAAGAGGCAGCACTTCCATGTCTCTATCCATATTTTTTTAGTAGCAGCGCTCCTTTGCAATGCATTTGGTGTGCACTATGCTTCAGTGGTATTGATCTAGCATTTGAAGCATTTTGGGTTTAAGCACTTGGGGGATAACCACCCATGTCTTTCCTGATTCTGAATTTACCAGAGTGATATCTTCTTAAACATTGAGATCTTATTGCTTAGTACTGCTCTTAGCTTAAGACTGTTTATGAAAAGTTGCAGGCACTGTCACTCGGCTACGTGTTCTATAACGATACCCACAGTGTCCTACAACTAAATACTCAGCTGATACATTCCCCTGCTTTCTCAGTTAGCTTGTAAAATTCGAAAGTGCCTTACTGCAGGTAACACGTAAAAGTTTTGCAGCAACACGTTCACCAAAACATATCATGAAGTGTTCTGATTAAAAAGTCACACGCTCTCAATTTAATCCTAAGAGGACTGTTTCTATCCTGAACTAATATGTCTAATCATCTGTTAGATAATATCTGCCTCTAATAATTATTGACTCAGATCACAGATACGGGACGCAAGCACACGTAAGTCACATACAGAATGAATTTACGTCAGTGAGACACATACACAGATATGATACTATTTAGCAAGAGATGCTGTAGCAATAGATAACTCAGGAGATGTTGGTAGGGCGTGCAACTTTGTTAGAATTCAGAACGTTCTTGGTGGGAAGCTTTGACTGTTAAGCAGAGCAATCAACAAAAAAATAAATTAAACCTGATTGCAATGAAGTTAATGTCAGCACTAAAGAATAAGTGAGAACCTGGTTTTAGATAAAGTGTCTACAAGGAGGTTTCATTTAACTCGTAGTCAACAAATTATAAACGCCTCGCCATAAATAGTCATATCAACAAAATTTATTATGAAATAACTATGTAAAGTTCCGGCATTTGAAATAGCATTTTACTGCACAGAACGAAAATGTAAACTCAGGTGTTACTGGAAAATGACTGCTGAACGGTAAATTGAAAACTGACTCGAATTTACTAATGCTCTTAAATACTGTTTATGGATGGGAACTCGTATTGGAAGCTCTCAGTAATGTAATGTCGGTTGAGAATCGGCTCTGTGATTGCGGAGAAGTGCGTGCTGTCGCTTCCTACTTGAGATTCCTCCTGTAGGATCTTAGGTGACGATGCTCCGTTGTCTTGTTGTCCACTAACCCATCGAAATACTCCATAATGAACTCTCTCAGGCCGATCAAGTAAAATTAATATTAGGAATAGAAGATGATTTTCAGAAAACAGTGGGCGGAAACCCGAATACCCACCCTGACGCTCAGTCCGCCCCGTTTTTTTTGTACCAGCTGCGCGGTCTAGGGCGCCTTGTCAAGGTCCGCGCGGCGTGCTCCGTCGGAGGTTCGAGTCCTCCCTTGGGCATGGGTGTGTGTGTTGTTCTCAGCGTAAGTTACTTTAAGTTAGCGTAAGTAATGCGTAAGCTTAGGGACCGATGACCTCAGCAGTTTGGTCCCATAAGACCTTGCCACAAATTTCTAATTTGTCCCAGCACCACAATCAACCTTGTTAGGAATTCGTCTTTCGCATGATTTTCAGATGCAGTTTTGAGCATAAGCATTCATACACAGTTCATCATGCGAAATGCTCGTCTCACTCGCAGTGCTCAGCCCCAACAGTTCTCTTTTAGCACTTTCCGTAGATATAAACTTTCATAACGGGCTGAAGCTCCACGAATTACAAGAATTGTACATTCTATATTGGAACAACGTTACGCCATAAATAATAGTACTGATTGTGCATAACACATTTCATTACATGTCTGCAGACAAAATCAATATAATCCAAGAAAAGCAATGTTAAAACAGAAAAGAAAAAAAAAAGAGAAAAATACATATACACTTCATTAATGTTTAACAAAATGACGAAGATCAGTAGTAGTAGATGTACCATACAGTAATATAGGCGACGTAAGCCTCTTAGAGATGGTCTGGGGTGTCATTTCATTTCAAACCACGATCTATTTGGTTGTCATCCGCGGCACCCTTACCAAACAGTTATGTTGCCCTTCACGACCAGCACTCCTGGGCTTACATTTTTGCAAGATAATTCCCACCCGCACGCAGCAAGAATTTCTTCTGCTTGTCTTCGTGCTTGGCAAATGCTGTCCTGGCCACCAGGGTCCTCGTATCTCTCTACAATTGAGAACGTTTGGAGCACTATGGGCAGGGCCCTCCAACCAGCTCGAGATTCTGGCGATACAGCGCGACAGTTGGAGAAAATTTGGCACAGTATGATTCAGGAGGACGTCAAATTACTCTATTAATCAATGCCAAGCCGAATACCTCCTTGCATAAGGGACACATGTGGACCAACACGTTATGGACTTGCTCTGTTTGTGACGCTCTCTCTCTTATATAAATCATCTAATTCTTCTGAAATTGTGCTCGTATGTTCGTCTGTACATGTAAATCACATCTACCAAATTCCGTACCATTCGGATAATTCCTCCGTGGTGCGCCTTTTTTTTAAAATTTTGTCTTAGACTGTGTATCCTATTGTGTTGACTATAACACAAGCAAGAGTAATGAAATTGTTGTCTATAAGAGGGCTCTCACTTGATTTCTAAACAAAAAGCCTGTGTCTCAACCAGCACAACACATAAAACAGCACCAACCATAAAGAGCCAGTGAACGGGACAGAATGTTTCACTTTCCTTGATGCATATAAACCTGAAAAATTGAAATCGAACGACATGTTTTTGTGCTTCTCAAAGAACTTAACGTCTAAATTTTTTGCTGTTAACATAATTGCTAGTTCCTGAACAAAAAATGAAAGCCGTTACGTATTTCCTTTTTTCTCTTTCATTGGCTTCTCAGTTTTAGTTATTTTTTATAACTCACCACCAAAAAGGAAATATTCACTCCTCAGAAAGTAACAGTGAAGATGAGTTCAAGTCTCGGTCCGGCACACAGTTTTAATCTGTCAGGAAGTTTCATATCAGCGCACACTCCGCTGCAGAGTGAAAAGCTCATTCTGGAAACAGTGAAGATGGTTTGTTTCTTGAAGGGAAGGCACCCATTCAAAAAACTTAGCATTCTGCAAAACATTCATAAAATAAATATTTGCTAATGAAATTAATAATACACAATTGATCACGATTTGGTAACAACAATGATCTCCGTATCTGTTAAACTAGAGCAAAAAAGTATGTTCATTACTTATTACTAAAGCGTATCGCCACTCATACACATTTTCAATCTGTGGGAAGAAACTTCTTTGATTATTTCTCCAATAACAAAAAATGCCTCAGAAGGTGCAAACACTAAAATTAAATTTCAACTATAGTCGTTTCCTCTAAAAGTCCATTGTTTACTTGAACATTTAATTAAAAACGAAAAACATTGTGATGCCGACCAAAAAGACATTTATCTTCATTGTCAAATCTAGTGTAAGATTTAAAAATAATGTAAGTGATGTCATAGACAGACGCGAGTATTTTAATTAAATTTAAGTTATTGTGCTAGTAGGTGGTCTGCATTTGCCAGATAGTTTAAATCATGCATACAGTACCAACAGTACACTGTCTTGTACTGGTCCATTTCGAGATCACGTAAGTTGTGCTAAAAAGCCATTACAGCCTTTCCCAGATTATAAAGGTGTTACTAACACCTCGTGTTCGCCCAGAAAGGACTGTGCAATGTTTGATGTCCAACGTTCGTCAGAAGGCAAGCCAGCGTACAACGGCCTTGTATAGTGCAATATCGCCCGGTGATACAATTCCAACTGTAAAAACGTTTACACACGTTCAGCCAATACAAAATGATCACTTCACAACTCCTTCTTGATATTTACTATTGATGAGGAAGTTCTCTCGAATATTGTACGGTGCTCATATCCATGTTTATGACCGAGCACATTCACACCTGTCGAAAGTGATTAAAAATGGGTGCCTGTTAATCAACTCAACATTTGCTCGATGGCTTATATACACGTTTAATATCACATATATCACTCCAGAAGAGCCGAGACAGTGAACTAAAAGCTGGTGTGATGGCATAATCTTCAAAAACCTGCAACCAACGACAAAAAGTGAACCAAATTGCACGTATCACGACAGATGCTGCTCAAGGCCGTTTCACTTGTTGAGAGGGCTATAATTGCATTCTTATAACAACAAACTTTTTTTAATTTTGACGTCGACTTTGCTGTTTTACATTGATGGGTCAACACATTTTGACCACTGCCCGCCGCGAGTTTGTGTGATGCCTGGTGGTGCTTAAGGCAGGCGACGCGGTAAGAGAAGTATAATAGCAAAGCGCAGCCGAATGGGAAATCATTGTAGCGGTGTAAGTGGCCGCGTATTACTAGAATCATGCCTCCTGGTCGAATGAATCCCGTTTATTACTAAACAAGGTCGATGGTCGTGTCTAGAAACGCCGTCATGCTGCCGCTCGAAACATGCAGCGCGCCACGTACGCAGGCCGGTGGGAGCAGTATCATGTTATGGGGGACATTCATCTGGGATTCCGCGGGGCCTGCGGTAGTAATCGAAGGCACCATAACAGCTGCGGACTATGTGAACATTTTTAGGGACCACATTATGCTGGCAGAAGTAAAGCTCTGAGGACCGGGCGTGAGTCGTGCTTGGGTAGCTCTGATGGTAGAGCACTTCCCGCGAAAGGCAAAGGTCCCGAGTTCGAGTCTCGGTCCAGCACACAGTTTTAATCTGCCAGGAAGTTTCATATCAGCGCACACTCCGCTGCAGAGTGAAAATCTCGTTGTGGCACCTTATGCTTGATGACTTCCTCAACAGCGATGACATTTTCCAGCAGGATAAATTTCCGCGTCATGAGACCGGAATCGTGCTGCAATGATTTGAAGAGCATGATTGTGAACTCACAGTGATGTCTTGGTCATCAAATTCGGCTTATCTGTATCCGATGAAATCCGACTGGGATGATATCGGGCGTCAGCTCCACGCCCACAAACCAACCGCCCATAAATTACGGGAAGTGTGTGACTTGTAAGTGGCATCTGGTCCACAAACCTCTGGAAACCTACCAAGTACTTGTCGAATCTATGGCACGCAGAATCACTGCTGAATCGCGTTCCAGAAGTGGACAAACACGCTTTTAAGTAGTGGTCGTAATGTTTTGGCTCATCTGTGATACTGGAGTCTCAGATTTCCAAAATGGCACAAGGATGCTATTATTGTCGCATTCAAACTATCGATCAATCGTTTACGTTGATGCCTCTGTTAGAACGAAAATGTACAATAGAATCTCCAGCTGTGTTTGCTATCCCGGTGTACACAAAAATGCATTGCCTGTGGAAGAAAGTGTAGGTGACTACGTGAACGCCAACAACTGTTATAACAAGAAGAAGCAACTAAACTGCAGCCGATTACAAGTTTAGTGTTAAAACTTTTGATCACGACGCATCGTACAAGTATTTGTGGCTGATGCTTAGAAACGTTGAGGAATGAAACGATCTCGTAAAATTAGTAATCCGTATTAGTGAAGAAGAATGGAAGACTTGGATTCGTTGGAAGGGATCTGAGAAAGTCGAGCAGATATGTATTGAAACCGGCATATCAGTTCAAGAAGATGCTTCGAGACTTAAGTCCTTCTAAGTGGGCACAGCAATACAGGGTTCCATAATGAATGTCGGCATTTTGAAAGTGCGCTGCTGTAAAACTGTTAAACTTGATATTGAATAACTAGGTCTGTTTGTTATGTCTTATGGGACCAAACGTTGACATTGGGGTACACAAAAGAGTTGCGAACTTGTGTGCCAGCGCTTTGACTCACAGGGCAGTAAGATGTTGATACTGCAATAGACGCATTGTGCGCTCTTTGGTACACTGAGTTTAAATCAATTGTTACTGTGCAGTATCACTTTCGGGAAACTTATCCAGGACACAAAGCACCAGCTGAAAAAGTTATTCGTCGATGGTCTAGCCAGTTTCGAGATACAGGAAGCGTGTTGAAAGAACATTCACCAGGCCGGCAGTGAAAAAATGAAAACAAAGCTTAAAAATTCGGCGGTCTTGTTTTAGAAGCCCGAAAATATCTCCTGTCCGACGGCATTAGAGAAACCTAATACAACGCTCTTCAGTCATGCACAAAAGTTTACGGCTGCTTGCCTTTAAAATTCGGCGTAGACAAGAAATAAAACCGACTGATCACCCTAAGCGTACAAAATTCACTATTTTAATGCGAAATTAAATTGATCACAATCCAAATTTTCTGGAATAAGTACTGTTTTCAGACGAAGCAACGTTCCTTGCAAATGGTTACGTTAATCGTCAGAATTGCAGACTTCGGATTCAGAACAGCCTAACATCGTGCACGAACATGTACGTGATTTGCGAAAACTAAAAGTGTAGTGTGGGTTAGTATACAATCACGTGCTGGGCCCTTTTCTTTTCGCAGAAAGAACAATTACGGGCATAATTTATCTGGATACGTTTCGACTGTTTGAGTTCCCTCAGATGCAGAAATTGAACAACAAACTGGTTAACGTTTAATTTTCATGCCTTATCAGCATCTCCCAGTGCGCAACACACTAAACAACAGGTTTCCAAATGGTTGGATAGGCAGGGATGCCCTTGTTCCCTGGCCCCTCCCCTCCCCACTCCCCCCTCCACCAGAAGTACTGATCTTACTCCTACGGAGTTCTTTTCCTGAGGCTACGTAAAGAACGTTGTCTATGCAGAAACAATTTCGAAATCATAGGCATCAGCGTGAGTGAATTTCGACAGTCAATACGACTGTAACACCAGATATGCTGCAAAACATGCGACGTGAACTCGAATAATGTTTCGACGTGGTGTGGGATCCTTACCATATAGGACTGACGGAATACATCGACAAAGTTCAAAGAAAGGCAGCAAGTTTTGTATTATCGCGAAATATGGGAGAGAGTGTCACAGAAATGATACAGGATTTGGGCTGGACATCATTAAAAGAAAGGCGTTTTTCGTTGCGACAGAATCTTCTCACGAAATTCCAATCACCAACTTTCTCCTCCGAATGCGAAAATATTTTGTTGACACCGACTTACATAGGGAGGAACGATCACCAAGATAAAATAAGGGAAATCAGAACTCGTACGCAAAGATGTAGGTGGTCATTGTTTCCGCGCACTATACGAGATTGGAATAATAGAGAATTGTGAAGGTGGTTCGAAGAACCCTCTGTCAGGCACTTAAACGTGATTTGCAGAGTATCCATGTAGATGTAGATGTAGATATAGACGTCTGCAGAGCAACAAATCGAAAATTGAGGTATGCAAATATTTTGCCTTTTCTTTTCAACTTGACATTTAAATCATTTCATTATCTTGAATAGTTTTTCTGTAGCAATTGTTCAACATCTCGATGTATTTTGAACACCCAGTAGATAAAGAATGAATCAGGAAACGCGCTGCCAGGTTTTTGACAGGTCGCTTGTAGAATTTGTGCAGGTATTCTTAATAGAAACAGTCTTAGTTCTTGTGCAGCTCTGAAGAGTGAATTTAGAAAACCTGTATTCGAAACACATTTTGCGACAATTCTGCTGCCACTGTCATACATAGCGCCCAGATATCACGAAAATAAGATAGGAGAGGTGCATGTAGCGGAAATTTAATCACGTTTCATGTAGTCAGCAAGCGAATGGAGGCCGCGCGGGGTAGCCACGCGTTCTAGGCACCTTATCACGGTTCGCGCTGCTTCCCCGGACAGAGGTTCGAGACCTCCCTCGGGCATGGGTGTGTATGTTGTCCTTAGCGTAAGTTAGTTTGAGTCAGAGGAAGTGGTGTGTAAGCCAAGGAGCGATGATCTCAGCAGTTTGGTCCCATAGGTACTTACCACAAATTTTCAATTTCCAGGTGAATTGGAGTAGGTGAGAAAATTGGTAGCATCATTACGTACTTCTCTGCGCCTTGCATCTTACAGTGCCTTGCATCTTACAGTGCCTTGAATAAACGTGTACAGGGACCCCCTAATAAAACGTCCGAGCGAGGTAGTGCAGTGGTTAAGATTTTGGTCTAGCATTTGTGAGGACCAAGGCTCATGTACAGTCGGGCCGTCCAGATAAAGGATTCCTTGGTCTCAGTAAATCGGTTTAAGCAAACACCTGTACGACATCTTCAAGAAGAACATGGCCATTTTCCTTTATATGCTTGTCAGTCCAACATGTGCTTCTTTAGTTATTTCGTCGTCGACGTGATGTCAACCATTAATCATACTCCTTTCGTCGCGTCCTAATACAGCAACCTTCTGGAATCTATGAGGAAACAGATTAAGGAGTGTTCATGATGAAGTGAGAGAGGAGAGGTGAGATTCACCACCTGCAAGATAAGCGGTGCACTAATGGCTTACGAGGCCATTACGGCTAACCGGTCGGCACATACACAGGCACCATGGAGATCCACGATGAAAACGCTTTCACATCATCTGCAAGGTGTAATGGCAAAGTGAGTTCAGAGTTCGGGATTCAGGTGAAATAGTGTAACATTTTGTTACATAGAACGAGGAATGCAGGGATCGTTGAAACTATTTCACCAGTGGTAAAACAATAAAACAGATCGGTTAAAAAAATTCACTACGAACAATAAGTACATATACTGCGACTCTGAGTAGCGAGTAGCGATATAAAGTCTTGGTATCTCTTTGATTTTGGTTTGTTTGCCTGGGACACACCGTTCTAGGAGGGTGCATTTGCTGACTTTGATATGTTCGGTAATCCACGGTACAGGATGCCACTGAACTTCATTTGAAGGCTGTAGTAACACGGGATGCCAGTACTCAATAATTAGAATCCCACTAGTCAGCACATTTTCCTTTAAATGGGCAGGTCAAGAAGGAAGTATCTGATATTTGTATGTAAATAAAGCAGCAGCATCTACATCGTAAATCATTTTATGTCCACTGCTAGATAAGTGTCTCCACCAGGTAGTTCCATATATTTCGGTCTTTGATGGTGACACCTACGTTCCCCTGTGTCATTCCATAAGAGGTGAACGTTTTGTTATGTCTGTAACACTTACTCTTCTATTATTTAGTGGCAAATCAACACGGTTCGCATCATAAAACCTTCCTTCTTTACAAACCTCCGCTCTTTATTGTTCAACGCAGATGTCGCGAACGGGAAACATTAGCAGGCACACATCAGGAGCCCGTTTCGCCTGGTGACCCTGTCGAGAAGAAGGCGCGCCAACATCCAGCTTCTGCAACAGCGACGGCCGACAATGAGTGACTGTTGCCACCTCCCCGATCGACGACTGCAAACCTTCAAACAACCAACAAGGAAGACTAACAGCACGTAAAGTTTTAGAACTGTATGGCAGACCACAGCTTTTCAAACTGTTGCATCACAAAAATACAGCAACTTAGCATGAACCTTTGTTGCTCATTGTCCCAACTGCATTACCAAGCAGGGTCCCTTCCTTTTCTGGAATGTACCCGAGTGTCGTTGAAATTCATACGCCAGCATTAAAGTAATATCATTCCATTTCACTGCTTTAATTTATTACACAAGCAGATATTAAGAGTGCCAGTTTTTTACCATATTTTAGCTTACCTGTGACTGCAGCTCAACTTGGTACGTACTAAATTTTACTATTGTTAATTGTTCAGAATCATTTAATTCAAGTTCAAAGTTAAATATCTTATTTCTAAATTGCGTAGATTCAAGTAGCTTTTGAAATGATTGTTGAGATAGCCCAAGACTAACCTTATTTTATTGAATTTCGTGGAGCTTCAGAAACAAAGTTCACAATTAATTTCAGTCACTAAATTACCTTTCAATTTTCCAGTTTTATTAATTCTTTTGCTAAATTAAGTCAGAGTGTAGCGAAATTTATTGCTTCTGACAAACATTCAGTTTCCACACAACACGTGTCAACCTTCAGTTTCCACGCTTTTAGTGCTAATTATATGTGCAATAACCTTTCTTTTCAGTTATTATAGTAGTTGTCCATAGGACTGGCGACCGTAGTTTTCCCCACATCTCAAATATCTAATTAACGCCCGTTAATTGTTAACGTAACGACCGCACATTTACTTTCTTTATTAACTCTACCCCTTTTCAAAATTAATTTCCACCAGTTTCATTTGCATTTTTCGTTTCATTTAGATGTAACCTTTTCCTCCCTCTTTACCGACAGATTAACTTCGGTGACGATTGCTTTTCCCAAACTTCCATTAGGTACACGCGGTTTAAATTTTTACTGTCATTGAGGTCGATAAATGAGGGGGAGTTTACAGGGTGCTATGGTGGGTGTCTTCAACGTGTGGCGAAACCAAGATGAAACCACGTTCAGATGTCATGGGGTTGAGTGGCCACCCCTCATTATAAATGTCGGACGTCGTAGGCTGGGCAGACTGGCAATACAGCACAGGCGGTGAACTGTGGCGGAACTGAAATCAGTCTTTAATGCTGGGTATAACACAAGTGTGTCTGAACGCACAGAGCACCGAATACTCCTAACGATCGGCCTGCACAATTGATAGCCCGTGGGTGTGTCAATGTTGATACAAAGACATCGGCAACTACGACTGAAATGGGCATGTGACCATCGGCACTGGACGTGTGCGCAGTGGCAGAGCCTTTCATGGTTTGATGAATCCCGATACCTTCTTCATCATTCCGGTGGTACAGTGCGGTTCGTGGCTTTCCAGGAGAACAGTTCCTTGACATAGGTATTGCGTGACGGTAACACACAGACGGCGGCTCCATTATGCTCTGGGGAATATTCACGTGGGTGTCCATGGGCCCAGCTGAGGTCGTGAAAGGCACCAACACGGCCAGCGACTATCGTGCACTGCTGTCAGACCACGTACATCCCTTTATGACGATCATGTTTCACGACAGTAGTGGCAGTCTTCAACAAGATAATGCGCCATGTAAAAAGGCTAGGAGTGTGATGGAGTGGTTCGAGGAACACAGTGGCTAGTTGATGTGGTGACCCCCCTCCCTCCCCCAACTCTCAGGGTCTTAATCCGACGGAACACATGTGGGATGTGTTTGAACGTGGCCTCCGAGCTCATCAACCCTGTCCCCGGAATTTACGAGTATTATGTAACGAGTATTAGTTGCCAACTCCCTCCAGCGACGTACCAAGGCCTCGTTGCCTCCATGGCACGAGGCGCCGCCGCTGTTATTTGTGCCAAAGGTGGACATACCGGCTATTACATAGGTGGTCATAATGTTCTGGCTGTTCAGCGTGTTCCGGTTGGTCATAATTAAGGTTGAGCACTCAATAATGTCCATGTGGCACCGAAATTTGGTAGATATGCTGTAAGTAGGGTGTTTAGGGTTTATATTGGTAACGCCACGTAGCGCTCTGTATGAAAATCACTGGCTGTGCTGTGTGCAGTCTGAGGCTGGTCGGCATTGTTGCAATAGTCGCTATTGTAGTGTTGAGCAGTTGGCTGTTAGCAGCGCGTAGCGGTACGCAGTTGGAGGTGAGCCGCCAGCAGTGGTGGATGTGGGGAGAGAGATGGCGGAGTTTTGAGAGCGGAATGTCTGGACGTGTGTCCATCAGAGACAGTAGATTTGTAGGACTGGATGTCATGAACTGCTGTATATATTATGACTTTTGAACACTATTAAGGTAAATACATTGTTTGTTCTTTATCAAAATCTTTCATTTGCTAACTATGCCTATCAGTAGTTAGTGCCTTCAGTAGTTAGAATCTTTTATTTAGTTGGCAGCAGTGGCACCCGCTGTATTGCAGTAATTCGAGTAACGAAGATTTTTGTGAGGTACGTGATTCATGAAAGGTATAGGTTATTGTTAGTCAGGGCCATTCTTTTGTAGGGATTTTTCAAAGTCAGATTGCGTTGCGCTAAAAAAATTGTGTGTCAGCTTAGTCTTGATCAGAAATGGTATAGAGCGAAATGTCTGAGTACGTTCAGTTCTGCTCAGCTGTTTGCAAACCAAATAATTTCATTAATTTTTCTAAGGGGACGTTTCATATGTCGACCCTTAGCCGAGGATACATCACTGGAATCTTCTGATTTTTTCTTGTAGTTTGAGTAACTAGTGTAGCTATTGTTTATTGCTAGCGCGTAATTATAGAGAGAATTTCCTTTGTAGTTGTAGTTTTTCATTGTTGTGCAGTAAAACAGTTGTGGCATGCATGTAGATTTGCACCAAGTATTTCGCAACTGTGCTTGCAATTAACTAGATATTATTTTCAGTGCTATGTTAATGTGTTTGCCGGCCGGTGTGGCCACGCGGTTAAAGGCGCTTCAGTCTGGAACCGCGCGACCGCTACGGTCGCAGGTTTGAATCCTGCCTGGGGCATGGACGTGTGTGATGTCCTTAGGTTAGTTAGGTTTAAGTAGTTCTAAGTCTAGGGGACTGATGACCTAAGATGTTAAGTCCCATAGTGCTCAGAGCCATTTGAACATTTTAATGTGTTTTCTTATTTTTCTCTTCAAATTGTGCTTTTCTGTGTTCTCGTGTGAAATATTGTGACAAGAACGGCGTGTGAAAAACGTAACACTAGGCTCCAAAGTAAACTGAGAAAAAATAGCGACGACGAGCGTATCATGTCAGCACCACTGTGTAATGTATTAACAGACATTCAAAGTAGTAATTTGGTAACTGTGCATATGGAAATGGAGCGGGCGGCAAATAATGGCGTGGACAGTGAAACAAATAGTGAACAGGGAAGCATTATCGATCGATCGGTCGGCAACAGCTCGCCTCAGGATTCCGAGATAACAGGACACAATCTTGCAAATACTGTAGATTGAGGTTTTTCGTCCTCACCGTTTTCTCAAATAAGTCAAGACACATTTTCTGCTTTTCAAAATGCGAATATTGCCGGTTCAAATGTACTATCGAATAGCACTGAGGAACATGTTTCAGACACCAGTGCTTTGTTATTACAATTAATGCAACAAATGGGACAAAAGCTTCAAACGTTAGACACAATGGAACAAAATATTCGAAAGTTAGACACAATGGAACAAAATCAGAGACAAACACAGCAAAAGTTAGATGCTATGGAACAAAAAGTTTCGTTACTCGAACTACTGCAATACAGCGAGCGCCACTACTGCCAACTAAATAAAAGATTCTAACTACTGAAGGCACTAACTACTGATAGGCATAGTTAGCAAATGAACGATTTTGATAAAGAACAAACAATGTATTTACCTTAATAGTGTTCAAAAGTCATACTATATATAGCAGTTCATGATATCCAGTCTTACAAATCTACTGTCTCTGATGAACACACGTCCAGATCGTCTGCTCTCAAAATTCCGTCATCTCTCTCCCCACATCCACCACTGCTGGCGGCTCACCTCCAACTGCACAACGCTACACGCTGCTAACAGCCAACTGCTCAACACTACAATAGCGACTATTGCAACAATGCCGACCAGCCTCAGACTGCACACAGCACAGCCAGTGATTTTCATACAGAGCGCTACGTGGCGTTACCAATATAAAAACCCAAACAGCCTACTTACAATGCTAATGATTTATTGCGAAATCGATATCCGCTGGAAAACAAATTAATTTCAATTTTGATCACTATGTGCTAATCTTTCGCCGTACACTGTTTGAAATGAAAATGGAAATGCCGCGTGGCTAGGGCCTCCCGTCTGGTAGACCGTTCGCCTCGTGCAAGCCTTTCGAGTTGAGGCCACTTCGGCGACTTGCGTATCGATGGGGAAGAAATGATAATGATAAGGACAACAAAACACCCAGTCCCTGAGCGCAGAAAATCTCCGACTCAGCCGGGAATCGAACCCGGGCAGTTAGGTATGATATTCCGTCGCGCTTACCAGCCAGCTACCAGGGGTGGACGCTGTTTGAAATGACGATATGACGTCCATACTGTCATTCGACGAGCAATAATTTGTGTGAGAAGAGACCCTTGCGCTCTTAGTGAAACTGTTTTATGTGAATGGCAGTGATTACAGTGTTGCTTTGAGAGATTATCGCTGACTGAAAGGTCTGAGGAGAGGGCCGATGTCGTTAAATGGTTCAAAAATGACACTGGTGAGTTTGGTTTGACACCTGCAATAAGAAGGCGTCATGTCCCTGTGGAAATTATTGACGTGGTTGCTGTTGTTGTAACGAAACATGCAGCACGTGGTCCGGGTAGTACTAGTGCTCGTGCCGTGTCGCGAGAATTCTCCACCCATCGGCAACAGTGAGGAAAGTGTTGGGGTCTGTATCACACCCGTTCGAGAAAAACATCCAGACGATGCAGCGACAGAAACCTCAAAATCTGTAGCGAAGTTCTAAATTTGCTCTTCAGTTTCTGGCACAGATGCAAGTTGATAGTACGTGGCTGGGCAATAGTCTATGAAGTGACCAGGTATATTTTACACTGTAGGGTGCAGTGAATACACGGAAATGCTGAATTTGGAGTTCTGTTAAATAGAGTGTTGTGCACAAAAAGCGACTGCACTCGTCGTATGTGAATGTGTGGTGGGGATTCACAAGCACCTTTTCCCTTGGTTCTTTCTTCTGTGAAGCAAATACACCAAGAAGACCGGTCAAGTGTACCGTGACGTCTGCATCTTATCGAGAAATCATTTTACAGCACATGATTCCTGCTATGGAAGAGATCAACTGTTTTCATGTAATATGGTTAGTAATAAGATCAAAATTATGCCTTTCTCTCTTGTTTGAGCTTTTCTGCCCAAGTCACATTCCTAATCCGTTACATATGGAAACATATCTACATATCTTGAATTCACGGCACCAGATTTGCACTTAATGGCAAAAAATGGAACTGATTTATTTTTGAGCGTAAATGGGTTCCAAATTAACGCATTAGCATACCTACAAATTCTCTCTGCTACACGGTAATTACAAATTACAGCCCCAATGGATCTCAGTGATCAGCCGCAATTTAGTTGTAAACTCCCGGTACATATGAAGAACGGTTTCAGAGTTGTTGTTTTCTGATTAGCAGCCCCCACGATCAGCAAAGGAAGGAAAGACAGACAACTGTTCTAAATTTTAGACTACCCAGTCAATAAGAGCTTGCATTCTAATACACTGATCACTTTTCGCATTGCCGCTCTCACACCTTTTGACTTCTTTTAGCTTTCACTTGCGTGCAGAGGTTTGGCTCCATTTGCGCCTGCTCTGTAACTGTCTCCGCTGTCGTTGTACGTTCTTAATATTGTGACTGAACTGCGATTATTTCTTCCATCCGATCATTATCTCCCATGGCGCCAATAGATCTAATACACAATCAAAACGCTTTCGAAATTTGTGATAAAGATGTCCCATCTCCACTTCTAAAGATCCGTTTCTTTCTAATATGAGTCGTATGTCTGTAACTTACGTCCTTCGGTTAATGTTGGAGACAACTTGGCACAGTATACTACGATGTAATTAAATTTTTTACATAACTGCAACCGAATTGCAACAAGTGAAAGTTCGGGAAACTATCAAGTCAGGTAGAGGAAAAATCAAGAAGGGCATCAAGAGAAACACAGAATTATACAAAGAAGTAAAAAAGGATGGCTATTAATGGAAACTTAAAAAAAGCTGTGAAAGAAGCGCAGCCTCTCTTTTGTACTTGCGAAACGCATTCGTACCAAATTTTTGGATGAAACGGTACTGAGTTTTAAAATGAACCTCAGCCAAGAATTGTAACTCTGAAAAATTGAAGGCTGTGTAGAGAAATACAGGAACAACGTCTCTTGCCACCACTCCAACGTGTAAAAGATTCTGTGTATCTCGTTTTTGCGTAAAAACTGAATCCTTGAAGCATCCGAAAGATGTCGCATGATTTGAAAGTCATTAATCTTTGTAAAAGAAATACGCAGCCGCAGACACTGCACTAAGATTTTTTCTGACGCTGGCGGCGACTTAAATCCTTAAAAGCTTGAACTTTTAATAAAATTTGATGTAGGGAGAAACAGTTCTTCATACACCAATTTATTGTAGGTATACCGAATACCATATACACTTGATTAAAACGATCTCTTGCGTAAGAGACTTTTTAAACAATTTCTCTCTGTGTTGTGAAGAAGTTTGAGGAATAAAATTTCACTTTGGTTGTTATTAAACTTCCTGGTAAACTAAACTTGTGTGCCGAATTGGTATTCCGAGCTGGATTGGCAGTTGATCCTAAATAACGAAAAGAGTGAGGTCATCCACATGAGTGCTAAAAGGAATTCGTTACACTTCGGTTACACGATAAATCAATCTCATCTAAAAGACGTAAATTCAACTAAATACCTAGGTATTACAATTACGAACAACTTAAATATGAAGGAACACATAGAAAATGTTGTGGGGAAGGCTAACCAAAGACTGCGTTTTATTGGCAGGACACTTAGCAAATGTAACAGACCTAATAAGGAAACTGCCTACACTACGCTTGTCCGTCCTCTTTTAGAATACTGCTGCGTGTTGTGCGATCCTTACCAGATAGGACTGACGGAGTACATCGAAAAAGTTCAAAGAAAGGCAGCACTTTTTGTATTATCGTGAAATATGGGTGAGAGTGTCACAGAAATGATACAGGATTTGGGCTGGAAATCATTAAATGAAAGGCGTTTTTCGTTGCGACGGAATCTTCTCACGAAATTCTAATCACCAACTTTCTCCTCCGAATGCGAAAATATTTTGTTGAGTCCGACCTACATTGGGAGGAACGATCACCGCTATAAAATAAGGGAAATCAGAGCTTGTACGGAAAGATATAGGTGTTCATTCTTTCCGCACAATATACGAGATTGGAATAATAGAGAATTGTGAAAGTGGTTTGATGAACCCTCTGCCAGGCACTTGAATGTGATTTGTAGAGTATCCATGTAGATTTAGATGTAGATGAATCGTTGCTTCTCAAGGACAATAGTGTTAGAGATTCTATTTTTATTTCCTATAATTTCAC
This sequence comes from Schistocerca cancellata, assembly GCF_023864275.1. Taxonomy (NCBI): domain Eukaryota; kingdom Metazoa; phylum Arthropoda; class Insecta; order Orthoptera; family Acrididae; genus Schistocerca; species Schistocerca cancellata. The sequence goes on along the minus strand of NC_064628.1, from coordinate 441,992,434 downwards.
GATTTTAACTTTCAACCTGGCGCTGGACGTTACAAATATTCACTACATTTTTTTCCGATTTGTCTCATATGTCGTCGGAAGATTATATCTGCTTGTACCCGTCTCTGCCATAGAGAATACACACAAGCTGTCCTGCATACCATGCTGGAGTAACATTATTAGGATGGAGGTACGGAAAAAGCCTTAGGGGCAAATTGAGAATGGTATTATGGGTCATTGTTTGCGTCAGGATGTAGGAAGAGAATTTTCGACAAATTCAAATTAGATACCGCATAGGGATGATGCTTGGTAAGAAAGTTACTTTAATCGTAGATGTATTTTTATACTTATCGACTGAGTTTTTTATATTAGAGACTAGTGATATGAAGTAGAGTTAGAACAGAGCATTGCAAGTGAAGCTCGTGACAACTGTTGATAATTACGTGATCTGTTCACAGGCCTGGGTGGCCGGTCCATCGCAGCCCAAATGTGAGGGGGGTCGGCTGCGCCTCATTTCAACAATTGAATAATTCCAATTCTGCCGTCGCTGTGGAACCCGATTAAGCAATTAGCGGAGCATTAGCAGCAATTCAATAAAGGCGGCAGCGAATTTGTTTTTTAATATTCGCTTAGTAGAAGAGCGCGCAGGAAAAATAAAAGTCCCAACACCCCACTCACAACAGAGTCGATTTCAGAGCAAAAAACAAAAGAATTTTTTTCCGAGGAGGTAAACGGGGTCGATCAGTTGATTTTCTCCCTTCATTCTCTGCTTCGATTGCAGTTATCACCCGGAGGCGGGGCTCGTGCTCTCTGCACACGCGCGGGTGTGTGTACGTACTGGAAATGGAATATAAATACGTCGGGACACTGTTTGTGTTGGGGAAGGAAGCCGGATTTTCAGGCGGCAACGCGTTTCCTTGCTGACAAAAGGCTGGCTGCAGGCCACGCGGTATGCAATTACTAATGTAAACCGGTCCTCCCTGTAGCCTGCAGCGCCTCGACAAACAAGCGCCAACAAGACTACCACAAAAACGCGAAAGCTCCCAGATTGCTGTAATAACCAATTTTTATGTAGGAGGGCATCAACAGGAGAGAGGGCACACCACCCGTCCAAAATAAAAAAAAGCAGAGCAATTAGATTTGTTTACTGAAATACGCCGGTCAATATTCGAATTCCGATCTGGTTTTTATTACTATTTTTTTTTTATCCGGCGTCCGGTGCCTGGGATCTGCGTATGTGTGAGGCGGCGCCGCTCGGGGCCGGTTCGCCTGTAAACAAGCACGGCGCCAGTGCCGGCGCTGTTTGCGCTCGGACGCGGCAGATGTAAGGAAACAAGCGTCGACGCAGCGACGCTGCGTAAACAGGCGGACGCGCAGCGGGACCAGGACGGCCCCAGGCGACGCGCACACCGTGCGTGCAGTGAGTCCAGCAGTTGCGACAGAAACCGGGGCTGTCCCGCTCTCAGGTTCGCCAACTATGCTGCGAAAACTGTCACTAGATTACGACCATAATTTCACCAGATTATCAACCAGCGGACACACAGAGTTTTTACTGAGGTAATACCCTAAGAAACAAATCTGTCAATTCAGTCAATGTAAAAGCCGCGTGGTGTGCTAATCTGCAGAGTGTTCGTAAAATTCGAGAACTTACGGATATCACGTATATAAAAACTTCACTGCAGGTAAAATCGTCAAGCTATATTTTTAGTATAACTCCACTTACAAGTGTTTCTATATGTCTGAGCACTCAGAACTGAGGATACAACTGCAGTAACGACGGATAATTCAATATTTCTCGATTTGCTATGAAGTACAAGCCTTGATGGCTTTTCCAAAGTGAATTAGCTTCCTTGTTACCTTTCCTAACATGTTGGTTGGCCTCTTTCGTACTGCACTTCTACATGTCTTCACTTGTTATCCATGATACTGAAATTTTATTGCACGTGTATTTCAAGTTTACGTACGTGGCGATTTGGTGAACTTGCTGTGTTCTGATACAAGACCCTCGCAATCCGTAGTAACCTCTCGTATGTGGGAGGCTCCTAGGTGATACTATGGAAGATGGTGGATGAGAATTCTAGTAGCAAATGGAGGGCGAGAGAGATCACTCTGTTCTGGAGACCGTGGAGTCGCTTTATGTGTGTTTCTGCCGCGCTGACGCTTGTGACAGGAATGATTAGAGTCACATACATGATGACTCCAACTTGTGGTAGGAGTGAAGAACCCGGTTTGAGAAAATTTACTGATGTAAGCTCCACAGGAAACGATCGTTGTCAATGACAATGTCTGCTCTCAATTTTAGCTGCCACAGCTTTTCGCACTGTGTTGCAGTGCCGTTGGATGTGGCGTTAAATATAAGCAGCATTGATGCACCTGGAGTAGACTGCTGTGTCGTCGGCGTAGAAGGTTAGCTGCTGTGCACAGAAAGTATAGAAGTGAGGCAAGGGCAGACCCCTGTGGGACGCCAATGTGGATACAGTGCTCTGTCGATTGAGGCACGGACGTAGAATGTGCACCTTTCAAGGTACGATTTGATGGGGTGAACATGTGGGAGAAGACGATCGGAATACTCCTTTCTTTCAAGTGTCCATCACCTCCTACTATTCGTAGCAACTTTTTTGTCGCATGCCTCTAACGAAATCCAAATTGTTCTTGGGGTAGCAATTTCTCTTCCGTGATGTATTGTAGAAGACAGCGCACGTATATTCGTTTGAACAGTTTGCAGATGTATGACAGCAAGATACGGGCAGATAGTTGTTCGAGAGTCCTGTGTTCGTTCCAAGCTTACAGGTGGCCACGACTTCGGTTCTCTTCCAACATGCTGAGTACCTCCATGTAGTGAGTATATTGTAGAAAATAGCAACTGGATGGTCTGCGGCTATGGGAGGTATGTGGCACAGAGGTTGGCTGATGAGCAGGTTAAGTCTCCTGCCTTGTTACGGTTGAGACAGCAGAATTGTTCTGGACCAACTTTTTCCAGCTACTATCGTTCATCCACGTTGGCTGCAAGAAAAACTGTGAGTCGTTGCTCGACGAGCGTGATGTGGTCTGGATCCAGTGTTGTCTGTCAGAGCGAACTGGACTCAACGATATCTGTAAGAGCAATTAGTTTTGCTACCGTCTCTCAGACATTCCATTGGCTGGCAACCTGTCTCATCTGGGCAGGAAGGTCTTTGTAACACCCCATGTCGACCCATTGCCGCCACATAGAGTCGCCAGGCAGTTCGACCAGTCATAATAGCAGTACTGATCGATGGATGCCTTAATCTTATACAGTATCTGATTTAGCAGCAGCTTGACTGCTCGTCGACACTTTATCCGCCACTCCCGGAGGACTATGCTTTTCTTTCCAGTTACCGCCATCAGCATGTGCAGAGGTAATTGTCAAGAATGGACTAGCATCTCCCGTCGATTTGGTGGTGCCGCAGCCACACTAGCATCCAGTGCCCGCTCAGTGAGATGATGAACTGATGAATCGCTACCACTCTGTTTAGCTATAGATTGAAGGCAGTATATCTTCGAACTGCGCCCTGTACTTCTCCCGATTTGTGCAATGGATGTCCAGACCCCAGCGTGGTGGAGGTGTCCCATAGACGTCAAGACTGGAAATGTGGGCACGGGGTCTAATATGAGAGCAATCCATGTACTCTGTCTGATCATGTGTGATAGTCAAGGACATCTCAATGGCAGCCAGTCATGCATACGTCGTGGGCTTATGACGACCTGTGACAACTGTGTCAAATCTCTTTTGGTCTACAGCAGTGCTCTTCCAGTGCCAAACATTAGACGAGAATTCCACGCGTCTTATTTATAGTCACAGTCGCTTCCAAAACAAGTCTTTGCTTTCAGGTGAATGGAGGACTTCCACTTCAGCTGAGTCCATTAAGCCATTTGGTGCACTATACACTGATTATACACTACGAATGTGATACGCCCTTGAGAAGTCTTTAGAGACAAAGTAAGTGGCCTCCAAGTTTTCTCTAATGGTAGGTGAAAGGGGCTTACACATAGACTGTAGATCCACCACCAGGTGTCGATCTCTCCATCTGGTAGCAGAAGTAATTTTCCACATGGATGTGCACTCTGCGTTTCAAGTGAGCCTTACTCACCAGACACGCGTCGAAGACTTCTTTGCACAAGAACAGCTGAACTGCTCAGTTCCGTTTATGAAGGTCACTGGAGTTCTACATAGTTGATCTTGATTGCAGCTGCGATCTGCTATGGGGTTGTTTGCCGCAGTTGGCCCATAGATGTTAGAGGTATCCTGATCATTGGTATGCCATTTGCCATTAAAATGGCATTTACTGTGCCATTTTACTGTACATTTCCATCACGGACTTGCTGTAGTGATGTCCTGGAATTCTTATTTCTGAGATTTTCTTGTAGTTACGTCTGCAGAGGATTCCTGTTGCTGCCTGTCATCGTCAGCAGTGCAGGCCAGACAGACCCTTCCTTTACACAAAACTGTGAAACTATACACTCCTTGTAGTCCTTAACTGTTGAGATGACTGGGTTCGTTTATTGGATATTTGCAGTAAATTAATTAATTAGGCCCTGCATTGTTCGATATAAGTATGTTGTCACTCATCAAAGCAATGATTAAGGCATGCATCTGACTACTAAATAAGCAAATAATCACAATTAACTTTTTTATTATTCAAAAGTAATCAAATCTCACAAGAAAAGAATTTAACATAAATTAAAATCAATAAATTAGTGATTTGGAGAACTTGGATAAAGGACCTGGAAAGACAATTAAAAGTTAAAACGTATCTAAAGCAAATATTTAGATTCGAGGAGATAGTACCATGAGTGCTGTAGACTAGTACAAATAGTATAATAGAAATATAATAGAACCATACACGTGTACATCTGCTGCTGGAGTTGGAATAATGTTGAACTTACGACTGCAAATAAGTCTTCAAAATGAGGATTTGAATTACTGAAAGTTGTTACGAAAACCTTAGCCCATCCTTACTGTTAGCTTCGCTGTTGCGGCAGTGCCTCGCCACACATACCAGCTGAAGTGGCTGGTAAGTCACTGGCTCCGTACCAATAACTCGTCTCTGCTTGCATCTAAGTTCATCTCAGACGGATGAGAGCCTCTCGTCCTGGACCCGCGGAGGTTTCGAAGTTGCCTGCAAGTGGTGAAGTTACTGTCTGCAGAGCGCTTCTGACCAGGGAAACATTGAGCTAGGTTTCTTTCTCTGCGTTGCCTAATTTTGATTGGTGGAATACTGATTCTTATAAGTGCTGACCACTAAATTGTTGTCTTTTAAGACGCTGATCTCCCTTCCTTACTGATATTATAGGTGGTTAATCAGTAAAAAGCTTGTTAATCTTAGGGCTCCAAATATTTATGATTTACTCCCTCTCTCTTTCCTCCTCCGTGCGCTGTCCATTGCGGTTGGACCTTTGTAAGCACAGTCGCACTATCTACTCATACTAAAACTCCTCCCGAACAACTCATGAAGGCCCAACGGTACCGACCGGTCGCCGTGTCATCCTCAGCCCATAGGCGTCACTGGATGCGGATTTGGAGGGGCACGTGGTCAGCACACCGCTCTCCCGGCCGTATGTCAGTTTTTGAGACCGGAGCCGATACTTCTAAATCAAGTAGCTCCTCAGTTTGCCTCACAAGGGCTGAGTGCACCCCGCTTGCCAGCAGCGCTCTGCAGACCGGATGGTCACCCATCCAAGTGCCCGTCAGCGCTTAACTTCGGTGATCTGACGGGAACCGGTGTTACCATTGCGGCAAGGCCACTGGCATCTACTCATACATCGAGATCATTTATATGAAGGAATAGGAGCTGTCTTTAGGTTTCTTTAAGCATTAATGCAGTTTGGCATCACCCTGTCAGGTGGCAGTATGTCACCCACTACAAAGACGCGCCAACTTCATGTTCCTGTTGCACTCTCTAAAATGTTACTTTAACAGCCCATGTTTTTTGACGAGGTTTATCTTCTCGCTGTTTCCTTCTACAAAAGCCTTTTCTCTGTCTCTGGCCATTACGCGGCATGCATTCTGTGCACACGACTTATTAAAAACAATCTCAGTTATCCTGCATATTCCTGAGGTGTACTCTACATTGTTTGATGTAGATGCAAGGCGCCAATTGCGGCAGTAAAACTTTTTTATTTCCCACATCTAACAAAACACTGCTGTGGCGGATTCCTCCTGCCTTGGATTTCACATACGAAGCAGAGCAGAGATTCTGCGAATAGCGCTGGATGGCGGGGGGTGGAGGGGGGGGTGGTGGTGACCGACTCCTCTACACGGTTTCTCGCCCTTGCCGGCGTTTCATTTGCTTCCACAGTTTCCTCTCATTTAGCTACGCGTGCAGCATATCATAGGAAATCAAAAATTTAAGTAGTTACGCGCTGTCAACCACTAGCAATAATTCATATTTAATTTTCCGTCCGTGAGAGGATGAGTCATCTCAGATGCGTGACTGGCAGCGCCTGCTGAGACCATGTGGCGGGGTTTATTCTCCTTCTCGTTGGTGGCTGCGGTTGTCCTGCTGAAGGTGGTGCTGTTCTTGGTGGCCTGGGTGGGCGATTGGTCTATGATTTTGCGCCCTTGCAAAACTTAGCTTCTTGCGGCGGTTTACTTGAAGTAGACGCAGCCTGGACAGCTGGTGCCGTTCTCTTGGCCGCAGCCTGCGCAGAGGATTGGCTCTTCCTATTTACGATTGCAGTCACGGCTGGCATATTCCTCAGTGGAGAAGTACCGCGTTACGTAACACAAACCTGGCAGTTGCAGCATTACAAGTCTCCTCCGTAAGTTCTTTGTTGTCACAGCGATCTCTGCGATGCGCGTGATGTGAGAGATTCCATGGGTGAGGTATACCACTCGTCACAAAAATCATCAGTGACGTCTATTCACACGTCTTCAGTGATGGTAGGTGTAGGCTTCGGCCTTATCTGAGGTTTCTAGGTGTTGTCGTACGTGCTCCAGACAGAAGTTCTACAACAGACCACGGAGAAAGATTTTCAATAGTTTCTTCCCTTTGGACAAAAATGCGTAGAACCGCAGATGTCACCTTCCGAAAGCCGAAGTCGCCCTCCAGAAATCCTCGGTCTTTCTCCGCCGGCCTCACGGAGAAGGTCCCGCAGCCAACGACCTGCCTGTGATCCCCGGACTGTTCGACGTAACCTCTGTCAAAGTGGACGAAGGCTGATAAAGGCATTCACCGGCTATTCGACATCCATTTCGAGACCTCTAAATTTGTTGCTCTGGTTTCTTTACGACATAGTAGATAGAACTTCCCATCTCGCCGTCCATTTTGACTGCAACAATACACCTGCACCTGATGTAGGCCCTCTCCCCCTTCGGCGAACTTCACACGCATACTATGGAAGTAGTCGCTCTCCTCTGGTACACTGAAACGCCAAAGAAACTGGTATAGGCATGCGTATTGAAATACAAAGCTATGTCAAGAGACAGAATACAGCGCTGAGGTCGGGAACGCCTGTGTAAGACAACAAGTGGTTGGCGCATTTTTTAGATAGGTTACTGCTGCTACAATGACAGGTTATCAAGATTTAAGTGAGTTTGAACGAAGTGTTATAGTCGGCGCAAGAGCGATGGGACACAGAATCTTCGAGGTAACGATGTACTGGGGATTTTCCCGTACGACCATTTCACGAGTGCACCGTGAGTATCAGGAAACCGGTAAAAATAAAATCTCCGACATCGCTGCGGCCGAAAAATGGTCCTGCACGAATGGAAACAACGACGACTGAAGTGAATCGTTCAACGTTACTGATTTCAATGCTGGGCTATCAACAACTGTTAGTGAGCGAACCATTGAGCGAAAGGATATGGATTTTCGGAGCCGAAGGCCCACTCGAGTATCCTTCATGACTGCACGACACAAAGCTTTACGCCTCGCCTGGGCCCGTCAGCACCGACATTGGACTGTTGATGACTGGAAACATGTTGCCTGGTCGGACGAATCTCGTTTCAAATTGTATCGAGTGGATGGACGCGTACGGGTATGGAGAAAACTTCATGAATCAATGGAACCTGCATCTTATCAGGCTGGTTCAAACTGGTAGAGGCTCTGTAATGGTGTGGGACGTGTGCAGCTGGAGTGATATGTGACCCCTCATATTTCTAGATACTACACTGACAGGTGACACGTACGTAAACATCCTGTCTGATCACCTGTATCCATTCATGTCCACTGCACATTCCGACGGACTTGAGCAATTACAGCAGGACAAAGCGACACCACACTCGTCCAGAATTGCTAGAATGGCTCCAGAAACATTCTTCTGAGTTTAAACACTTCCTCTGGCCGTCAAACTCCCAAGACATGAACATTATTCAGTATATCTGGGATGCCTTGCAACGTGCTGTTCAGAAGAGATCTCCACCTGTCGTACTCTTACGGATTTATGGACAGCCCTGCAGGATTCATAGTGTCAGTTCGCTCCAGCACTGCTTCACACATTAGTCGAGTACATGCCACGTCGTGTTTCCGCACTTCTGCATAGTCGCGGGGCCCCTACAGGATATTAGGCAGGTGTACGAGTTTCTTTGGCTCTTCATTGTATTTTGACGTGCTTCCCAACAGGGACGTTTGGACAACGTCATTCTCGGTGTTGGGCAGTGGTAAGAGTGGATCAGTTTTTGTAGTAACACCCGTCTCGCTCTCCGTTAAGGTGGCAGGACTCGTCGTGGAGAGTCGGGTGACTGCGACAGACGACTACTTGACACTCGCCGACTGCCAACCGACCGACTCCCGAGCGTCCACAGTTGTGGCTTCGTGCGCAGCGCCATCGATAACATCCACACTCAGTGTCATTGCTAACACGAATGATGCATGTAACAAGTGAAAGGGAAGCATTAATATTTAAAAGTAAAATTCACGAGTAAAGATGAAAGATATACACAGGACGTCCACCAAACACAGTTACAACTACAGACTTTGATAACTGTAAAGCTGTCTTACGTAATAATCACTGATTTTCAATATGAGACAAGATAACTCACAATGTTTTGTTCCTCATTCACCCGAGTCAGTGTGTGCACCCCTATTGGCTCGGACAACGTGCAGCCAGTATTGTTGCTCCCTCGCACGCTCCTAGCACTCCGCGGGGACAAGTCTTGTAGCTCTGTGACCTTATTTCGCACGCGCGATCGTTGACAAAACTTTATGGAACGAAGTCTGTTAGTGTGAGTTTGGGTGATTGTAGTGACTACAGACTTACACCGTCGCAGCCAATCCACCTACCTGGAAACTTTGGATCCAGAATCTGACAGACATTTAGGAATCAGTGGCGTTTCGTCCCATTCTGCCGGAATGTTCCACTTGTATCACAGACAAAATTATTTTAGACGCTAGACTAGCTGAAGAACATTGCACCAATGACACAATTCTCTTCAAGTCCTCGCCACACGTTGACCTTAGGACTGAATGTTCCCGTTTCACGCGTAAGATGAGGATACTGTGATATCCGTACACGGACGTTGTGATGATTCGGTTTGCCGTATACTTGAAAAGTTGACTCGTCGAAGAAGCAAATCCTTTCCGAAAAGTCCTTCTTTGCACCACTCTTTCAACACATCCACTGTTCGCACTGAGGTTTATCCGCTGCCTGTAGGTCCTGAAGCAGCTGCGCCATGTGCGCATTAAGACGTGAACCCTTATGCAAGACATTTTACTCTGTTAATCGCAGCGTTTCGAAATCTCTAGTGGTGATACGCAGTGATTTTGAAATACTTATAGAAATGCTTGCTATACCTTTGACCTGAAATATATAGGTGATCGCTCCCCTGCTGTTTATGGAGAATAATCTATGTAATTTAAGATCAAGGACTGTCTAGGTGGAGTACACAGTCGTTTGTACACCCCTCCTCTGATACCTTGCTGCTCATGTCCTCCTTCAGACATCTTCGAACACCGCCTTATATCCCTTTTTCGACCGTTGCGACGAACGTTCCCTGATACTGTTTAGTATATAGGTCCCTGTGATGAAATTAAGCCCTGGAGACTGATCCTTTAATCAAATTTATGTAAGCATCTTTCAAGTAATACGAATTTAAATAACACGAACTGCAGTGCAATAAATAATAATAAAATGGTGAAAAAGGTTATGTATGTTCTACTGAATAACTGACGTAGTCTTCACCAAAAATTTTAGCTTGTGAGACACTCAGGATTTATTCAGTCAGTTGAGCATGAAAGTAGGTTAAAATACTGTTCCTACAAATATTGTTCAACAATGGAAAGAAATTATAATAATATTCAAGTGTAGTGAAGCTTGGACTATTGTGTATTCAAAGTGCGAGCAGGTGCCCTATTAACTATTCAAACATTATTGCTTCTCGAAGAAACTGCGTCAGTTCCAGTCACTAGCTACAAAGCATTCGTCTGCTCATAAATACATGAAATCTGCTATGGTGATCAATATATTTAAAAGTACCTAATCACGAGTAGACAACCACAATCTAATCAAGAATACTCCAGATCTGCAGTCAAAAGTAATATACGTTCAACACTGCAAGTCGTCCATCATTAACAAAAGTTTTGTAGTTTCAGCTGAAGTACTGGTTCTATGTACCAACAAATGCTGAAGTGTTCGAGTAGTCGCTTGTCGCCCAAAAACAGTACGACTTCACGAATCCCAGTACACGCTATCAGCACTCCATCACGCACGCTACCTCTAACATCTCTTCCACACAGCGTGGCCGTGCGACACAAAATGATAAGGATTTACCACTTTCGCGCCCATATAACCCTTCGGTCTGCCCATCAGAATTCGCAGAGAACATAAAATACAGAAGGCCGACCACAATTTAAAATATACTTCATTTACAAATTCAGATATACATATCACTAAATTAATTCGCTGACAGCGTGTTCCTTGGCATAAACTGTGTTAGGTACCGATCTACTACCAACAGTGAGTTGTGAAAATGTGTGCCAGACCGCGACTCGAAACCCCGGCTTCCCGCTCATTGCGATCGGTTGTCGTAACCACTGTGCTTAATCATACAGGCTCCCAGGACCGGCCCAGAGTTTCATGTAACACACTGTCCACATCCTACGCTGCCCCCTAGACATCTGTCGACACAGTCGCTGAGATAGAAGGTGCAGAGAACCCTGCAGGTCCAAAAACGGTAATCACAAAGACAAGTATTCGATTTCAGTACTAAAAGTGTTTTTTTTAAGCACATTTACTGAACTTACCTACACTGTTGAGATTTGAACGAACCATCTTCCCCAAATTTATCTTCGTATAAATTGTTACATGATTTTACGTGATGAATGAATGTCACGTTTCTCGAATCGATAAAGACGGCCGCGGTGGCCGAGCCGTCCTAGACGCTTCAGTCCGGAACCGCGCGGCTGCTACGTCGCAGGTTCGAATCCTGCCTCGGGCATGGATGTGTGTGATGTCCTTAGGTTAGTTAGGTTTAAGCAGTTCTAAGTTCTAGGGGACTGATGACCTCAGATGTTAAGTCCCATAGTGCTCAGAGCCAATTTTTTCGAATTGATAATTTAGAAAAATTTAACTAAACCGAAATATATGTATAACTAGCTGTGAAAATTATAAATTCTGTTACATCGCACGAACGGGGTGGCAATTCGATACTAAGTATGGAGAACGTGCAAATGGAAGTTACAGTAACGCTACCACGTTCTGTAGGCACCTATGCGAGAAACAGACAACAAACATAACTGTCCAATTATACAACAACAGAAATAGGCTGATGTCTGAATGTTTTTCTTCTGCTTTTGCCCTATCCCTTTTCTTTAAGGAGCGGGCATTGTTATATGTGTTGTAGCAATGTTAATGGGAGTTGGCGGCGAGATGCCCTTCCTGATACCAACATTGCCACCGAGACGGAATACGTGTGCCCCTTCTGCCTGAGACTAGATCAAATCTCATGTTCAAATGTGAGAACGTTTTCGAAACGTTTGTATAAGGTGTACCTCTGGCGGTACTTGTGTACCACCCCGGTTTTTACTAAGTTGGATGTGAGAAACAGGCAAATTTCTTTATACTGTTCATTTTAGATACATATACGCAATTGACGAAGTCACAAAACGAAAATTTTGGACTCCAGCACCATAAAATACATAGACACATCTTTCACGATAAAAACAGTGTGTCCATATATATATATATATATATATATATATATATATATATATGGGTTAGTATCAGCTCTATGCCCAAATATCTTTCACGATAAAAACAGTATGTCCATGTATTTTATGGTGCTGGAGTCCCAAATTTTCGTTTTGTGACTTCGTCAATATATATATATATATATATATATATATATATATATATATATATATATATATGGTACTTCGCAATTTTAGATGTAGGAATCATACATATATCGTTCGTCAGTCCGAAATGACAACATAAAGATACAGTTGGCTGGAAAAACAGTACTTTTAAAACCGTCAAGTGTGCACATCAGTTCCTTCGTCCATTCTTATGCACAGTAGAACCCTTTTTTACTGGAAGAATTTTCAGTCTCCACATACATACACTCCTGGAAATGGAAAAAAGAACACATTGACACCGGTGTGTCAGACCCACCATACTTGCTCCGTACACTGCGAGAGGGCTGTACAAGCAATGATCACACGCACGGCACAGCGGACACACCAAAAACCGCGGTGTTGGCCGTCGAATGGCGCTAGCTGCGCAGCATTTGTGCACCGCCGCCGTCAGTGTCAGCCAGTTTGCCGTGGCATACGGAGCTCCATCACAGTCTTTAACACTGGTAGCATGCCGCGACAGCGTGGACGTGAACCGTATGTGCAGTTGACGGACTTTGAGCGAGGGCGTATAGTGGGCATGCGGGAGGCCGGTTGGACGTACCACCGAATTGCTCAACACGTGGGGCGTGAGGTCTCCACAGTACATCGATGTTGTCGCCAGTGGTCGGCGGAAGGTGCACGTGCCCGTCGACCTGGGACCGGACCGCAGCGACGCACGGATGCACGCCAAGACCGTAGGATCCTACGCAGTGCCGTAGGGGACCGCACCGCCACTTCCCAGCAAATTAGGGACACTGTTGCTCCTGGGGTATCGGCGAGGACCATTCGCAACCGTCTCCATGAAGCTGGGCTACGGTCCCGCACACCGTTAGGCCGTCTTCCGCTCACGCCCCAACATCGTGCAGCCCGCCTCCAGTGGTGTCGCGACAGGCGTGAATGGAGGGACGAATGGAGACGTGTCGTCTTCAGCGATGAGAGTCGCTTCTGCCTTGGTGCCAATGATGGTCGTATGCGTGTTTGGCGCCGTGCAGGTGAGCGCCACAATCAGGACTGCATACGACCGAGGCACACAGGGCCAACACCCGGCATCATGGTGTGGGGAGCGATCTCCTACACTGGCCGTACACCACTGGTGATCGTCGAGGGGACACTGAATAGTGCACGGTACATCCAAACCGTCATCGAACCCATCGTTCTACCATTCCTAGACCGGCAAGGGAACTTGCTGTTCCAACAGGACAATGCACGTCCGCATGTATCCCGTGCCACCCAACGTGCTCTAGAAGGTGTAAGTCAACTACCCTGGCCAGCAAGATCTCCGGATCTGTCCCCCATTGAGCATGTTTGGGACTGGATGAAGCGTCGTCTCACGCGGTCTGCATGTCCAGCACGAACGCTTGTCCAACTGAGGCGCCAGGTGGAAATGGCATGGCAAGCCGTTCCACAGGACTACATCCAGCATCTCTACGATCGTCTCCATGGGAGAATAGCAGCCTGCATTGCTGCGAAAGGTGGATATACACTGTACTAGTGCCGACATTGTGCATGCTCTGTTGCCTGTGTCTATGTGCCTGTGGTTCTGTCAGTGTGATCATGTGATGTATCTGACCCCAGGAATGTGTCAATAAAGTTTCCCCTTCCTGGGACAATGAATTCACGGTGTTCTTATTTCAATTTCCAGGAGTGTAATTAAGACTGAATGAATGTTTACAGTAATGAGCTTCATTCTGATGATCTGGCATATTAATATAACGCTTTGCAGTTTGTGAATCAGTCGTAGAATAATGCATTCGTTACAGAGTGTTTCTCTGTGAGGTGTAGAGAGATGCGTGTCGGGAAATTATTAGGAAAGAGAATAGAGGACTACGAACATACATATTTGGGTACAGACGGGGGTGAACTAATTATGTCTGTAATGGCAATGTAGTGCACGAGGACAGCACAAGTAATCAGGTTAACGGATGGCAAATACATCTAGGATGTTCTTTGCCGGATTCCATGAGATAATAAAAGAACTAGACGAAGACTACCAATAGTAGGCCAATAGATGACGCTAGATTGTATGCAGGAGCAATATCGTTCCGTATTACTAAAGACCGTAACGCATGATAGAGGCTAGAAGGGGCCTTTACGCAGTTAATTTGATCTCCATACTGATGATGATGACAGTTGAAGAACAGATTCAAGTTCTGAATTTGACTCACGTATAGAAGCTGAGCTGAAAGTGGGGAGTCAGAGCAAGGAAGAAGTCTTCCCTCCTTTAATAACTGTTTCAGTTCGCCATCATTAGGCAATTTAATGCTCACCTATAATTTTTTTAAATTTTTTATTTTTTTATCTTTAATTCATCTAATAAACAATATTTGTGCTCGGTATTGACCAATTTTTGATGTTTAAAGTGCTTTCCACATTTCTAGTACATTCATCAGCCACTCAATTTGCACTTGTTACGGTATATTCATGGGATATATGAGCAGAAGTTTAGATTTCATTTCTTTACAAAATTTTTCATTCTTCATATTCGGACATAAATTCACGTTATGAAAAGTAATCGGTATAAATAAGCTATAAATCGCAGACAAAACTTTCCTTAAGATGATATGCCATGTGCACGTCCCAGTTCTTTCTATTATTAACACTACAGTCAACAGTACTCTCTGTTGCAGAAGGTACAGAAGGAAGAAATACACTGTCGAAACATATCGACTTCAAAGACCCTTCAGAACACGCTCTAAAAAAAATAATAATAAAAAATAATAAAAACTGCGGGCAGAAATCCATACTGGGAGTAGCCTCTACTATGATTCATGGAGAGGCGTGTGTGTTGTTAAATGGGACATAAAAACGGATTTTGATCGAATTTGCATTATTTACATCAGATGAAAGCCCTGAACTGTCATAGAAATGAAGATTTGCAGCATAAACCAGCTGTAATAGCCAAGTAATGGCGACAATTCAACTAGGACACTTCCTGTTTGATAAGAGTTACGAAACATACGTGGATGTCTGATAAGGTTATTGGGGAAGATGTACTTCTAGGCAGTATGTTTATTGGATTAAAGGTGGGGAGAATTTTTGTCATTTCATTATAACAGGCAACAAGCAGCATATTTGAAGCTGCCTTATAAGTAAATAAAACATGAACAACACCGTGCCGTTTTGGCGAATATTTGAGGACACTGTTCGATGTGACAACGTGTAAGAAAATTATTACTAACCAGTATTTCAGAATACGAAGGACTAGTCTGCAGCGTACTTGAAGGCTTTCGGTACAATCGTTTCCTGTGGATGTCGGTATTGCTAAATGTTTCCAAGAAGACCAATGTTGACGCGGAATCAAAAGTCACACAAGAGGATGATACATTATTAGGTACTTCAATTAACGATGAAAGTTCTTTCATATTTGTAGGTTTTTATGCTGCTCGAATTTGCCATAACCCATTGTTCATTCTGAATTTCTTTACTGCGCACCCTTTGCGGTACTGAAAAGAATGCCAGTAAATCCCTCATTTTCAATAACTAGAAATAATTTTTTAAGTAAATAATATAGAAAACATAAATTACTATCAGTGTTAGCTTAACGTGCGAACGCTGAAATACTGTACGAGTAAGTTTCTCAAGACGATCGTGATCTAAACTCCAAATTTCAAAACTTGTTTTGCGATTGCTTTCTATATGCTCAGATTAATAGAAACGAAAATTAGTAAGGACTATCAATTAGAAGTTTAAACAGTGACTCTGAGATCGCGTGAGAAGGTAACTGAACAGCATGCCATTGCACGGGTCCTACTGGTGTCGTTTCATTTAATGTGTGAAGATGGTTCCACATCTTAGAATTATGCTGGGTGATCTACTCGTATCAGGCTGTACAGACACTTGATGACAGACACACACTCTCTCTCTCTTACTCAGAAAGTAAACGTAAAGAATGTGCGGTATTTGGAAAATGCAGTACCTGAAGAAGTCCACAGAGACCATAGGAATCATTGCACAGAAAGTCACAAATCTTCTTCTTCTTCATCATTATCATCTTCTTCTTCTTCATGAAATGTTTCTGTTTATGCAGGTAGTTCACAGAGCCTCTACCAAGCTTCTCTTTTCTTCTACAGTCTATCAGTCAGCATCTTCAGACCATTTCAGTTCACTTCACCCTTCATATGGCCTTCCCATCTAGTTCGAAGTCTTCCGATTGGACTTCTTCCAAATTCTGCTCCTCTTGGAAGACTTCCTTCCCCAATTCACTTAATGTGGCCAAACCATTTAAGCCTATTTCTATCCATAGATTGTTTTAGGGAAATGATGTGAAAGGTCCCTTCTCATCTTACCCAGGATTCCTCGAAAAATGCGCATCTCTGTCGCTCGTATTCTGCCCAGATATTTCGTTCTTCTGGTATAACATTCTGATCCATAGGTCGAAATTGGCGGATAATATGACTCGCATCTTATAATCTTTGCTTCGGCACGTATTTTCCAGTTTCTAATTATGTCTAGCACACAATAATAAAATTTCGAACAGCTCTGAATTCCCTTAGAAATTTAATCTTTGTTGTTTCCGTTCTTTGTTGATTTACTCCCTAGATACCTAAAAGCATCTACTTGTTTAATAACTTCTCAACTATAACTTACATCCTTCATTTTTCTTGCTGATTTTCGTTTCTTCATTGCACTAAAATTCAATCAATAATACAGTTATATAGTTACGATTATTCTTTATCCGAGTTTAGTGTACAGACAAATGTAATATGTTTGATCACCTAAGTGAACCATAATGAAAAGGCAGCTTCAGTTTCTTGAATATTTTACACACGAGATCTGAACCCATCAACTACGATTTTCAACTTTACTTTATGCTGCAAGAACCAAGAAAATTACCACCGAAGGAAGTATCTCACAGCAGACGACGAGAGCTTTGGCCGTAAGTCTGCTGTCCTCGCTGGCGGAAGTCAAGTCAGCTCTGAAAGCCTGTGCGGCGGTCCAGTATATCTGTCAGGCGCAGCTCCTTCGCACCTGCGCCCCTTCTTACGGAATGGATCAACGCACTTTCCATTCAGCAGCCCCCCTATGTACTCCAGGAGGGTCGCAGTTCCTGCGTTCTAACACACAGCACGAGGCATGACAATCCTTTGTTAAACTGTTTAACACTGCCTGTCAAGTACCATTTGTCAAATCTGACAATGCAAGTTACAAAATTTAATGCATCGATGGTCGGGCACAAACTGCAGTTAATTGAAGTGAGAAATTTTGCGTTTAGCATCCATTATGTGAACATGATGCCATTTTATTAGTCTTGGGGTACAAAACACTCAGTCAGAAAGAAAATCGGACTGCTTGAGACCGTACTTGGAGGAGCCGCGTTAAGATCTACAGAACAATTAGTATCGACGCGTTCATCTAGTAGACCAGTTTCCCGGAATAATTAATAACAGAATAAAGTAAGAGAAGTCTTTCGGCTCATTCTGAAGATTGATTAAAGGTGTAAAATATTAGGAGAAGAAAGAGAGTTTGTGCTGCAGGCATCCAAAATTTAGTGCTCAGTCATTGCGCAGCGAAAACATGACGATGTACAGTAGGAATAATATGTTTACTGCGTTATTGGGTATATTGGGTGGATGCTGAACCTATCTAAAATGCTTAAAAACTGTTCGTGTAAATCTGCTTTATGATTTGACTTCAACGATTTTGTGGTCTTGAGCTTCTAATTGGAAGACCATAGCACTTATTTCCATATTCCATTGCGAGTTGTTTGATTTTAAGTGTACGGATGGATTTCTAATTTGAAAGATGGGCAGATAAGATTTTGGCAGCAAACTTCGCAGTTTCGTGTGCAACAGTCAGGTCAAGCAGTAGATGGTGTTCATAGTACTACGTTTATGAATGTTCTTACCGTATGGTATGGAAAATTGTGATTGGTACTTCATAAGAAAACTCATACGAGATTATATATCTATTGAAAGAGTTGTTAGAATGCCCAGCTCTTACAGGACTTCTCGTTTGTGGTTCCAGGGTGAACACTTTATTACACTTACATCATTTCTGTACATTGATTACGTTGTTCCTAAACGCTTTGCTGTTCTAGGACATTGTTCAAGATAACGGTAACGACTGGGATTTTGCAGAGTAAGTTATGAGCACCGAAACCAGCAACAAATAGAAAATAATCGCAAGCCAATTGATAAAACTGAGTGAAAAATTAGAACTGTATCCACATAGGAGATGGAAGACGAAAAGTTAACGTGCTTGAAGTGACTCTCTACCATCTCATCTTCGTTCTTTCTGTCTCTTTTTTTCTCTGTCCACCCTCTTTTATCAGTAATTGGCCTAGATATTCTGCAATGGATTTAGTTGAGAAGAATCTGAATTACTTGTGACACCAACGAAGTTGTGGATCTTCTGCTGTACGATAGCCGTAAACAAAATAATTATGCTGTTGCGAAATTTCCTGGCAGATCAAAACTGAGTGCCGAACTGGTACTCGAATGTGAGACCTTTTCCTTTCGTGGGTAAGTGCTTTACCGATTGAGCTACCGAAACACGACCAGTCCTCACAGATTTACAGAGGTACTGGCAGAAGTAAAGGTGTGAAGACGGAACATGAGGCGTGCTTGGGTAGCACAGTCAGTAGAGAACTTGCTGGCGAAAGGCAAAGATCCCAGGTTAGAGTCCAAGCCCGCCAAATTGTTTTTTTTTCTATTAGGAAGATTCATATCAGCCCACATTACATTGCAGAGTGAAAAATACATATGGAATTATGCTTTTGGTGGCCTGATATTCATTTCATTTCATTTCTTTCCCTGTCGCTATTTTTTCTTTCCTTTTCTTCTCCGTGATCGGGACATCCACAAATATGGCAGTACATTTTATAGCAAGAACTCCGCAGACAACTGTATTTCAAACCAATTTATTAACGCCGTATAATCAGGTGCATATAAACATTTAAACATGCTAAACAACATAGCAGCCGGCCACAGTGGCCGAGCGCTACTAGGCGCTTCAGTCTGGAACCGCGCGACCGCTACAGTCGCAGGTTCGAATCCTGCCTTGGGCATGGATGTGTGTGATGTCCTTAGGTTAGTTAGGTTTAAGTAGTTCTAAGTTCTAGGGGACTGATGACCTCAGATGTTAATTCTCATAGTGCTCAGAACCATTTGAACTATTTTTTGTTTTGTTTCGTTGAAACAACTTGGCGAGGAATATAGGTCTAACCTTCATAGTTACAGCCATAATATCCGTAGGGCGACTAGTCAACGAGTAAAATGTTGGGAAAGAGAAAACGTTAGCATACAAATCCTCAAACATGGTAAAGAACATGGTGGAGTATACAGACAGCCCAACCTTTACAGTTAAAACCACAATGCTATCAAAAATAAATTATAAATAATAAAATTAAATATATTAAAAATGAAAATAATAAAAAATAATAAAATTTAATATCCGATTATTATACACTCTAGTACAGTGGTTCTCAAACTTTTTGAGTTTCAGGCGCATTTAAAAGGCCGGAAAGAATTGTGGGCGCACTATATACACATTTCTGAGGTATATTTTAGTTCGATTCCCGGCGGGGTCAGGAATTTTCTGTGCCTCGTGATGACTGTGTGTTGTGTGATGTCCTTAGGTTAGTTAAATTTAAGTAGTTCTAAGTTCTAGGGGACTGATGACCATAGATGTTAAGTCCCATAGTGCTCAGAGCCATTTGAACCATTTTAGGAAAATTTTACCACAGTCAATGCAGGAAATAAATACTATGATAAAATAACAATTAAGACAATTAATCTGAATTTCGCGTCCATACTACACAAACACAACTTATATTAATAAAAATACATTATCACAACATGAACAAATAATTTTTGTATAAAAAAATGTGAGAGATTCATGAAGCATGATTATCACCCAAATGCGACAGCCGAGCGCTGTGTTGCCTCCTACCCTGTTAATTTAAATTTAAAGGAAAGTAATAACGCAATACAAATGAAACGTACCTTACATCTACTCTTTCTAGTGTTTATGAGAAACATGAGCCTAGTTTGTCCTCGCGGTTTCTTCAATGTTTGGAGATATGTTTGAAAGAGTAACTCTCATTTCCTCGTCAATACATTGAAGAGTTCCTCTCTTTTTACACTTAATTGTGGTGAGGGCAGATGTTCCTAATTCACATAAATATGACATCGAAAATTGAAGTAAAATGTTCAAAGCTTTCTAAATATCGGCACATGTACTTCTTTTACAGAAATCCAAAAGTCTTCAGGAGACAATTCCTTATGCTTGATCATCAGTTCACGATCAGTTTATGTAGCTGCCAGTTCTTCTTCTTCTGTTAATGTTAAACTGAAATCACCTGAAGTTTCCATGAATAGGTTTCGAATCCAATCGTATTGTTCAGTGTTGAGGGATGTAAAATATGAACTCAGTTTCCCTGCTAAATTTAATCTACTACTATTGGAAGTATTTCATTTATGCACGTACTCCTTACCAACGGGAACATTTCCAAGTTCCCTTGAACAGCTTTTCTTTTCTATATTTGTAGTTTTCAGTGAAACGCTTTAATTTTGTCGTTGGATGTGAGAATATTTTCTTCTTTCCCTTGCATGCTATTGTTCAAAATATTGAGCTGCTGAAATATATCGGCCAAATACAGAAATCTGGCAATCCAAAATTCACTCCGAAGGAGCTCGCAAAAATGTAAATGTTTCATTTCTTCGAAAAACACAAGAGGTTCTTGTCGTAGCTCATGCACACGGGTAAGTGATTTCCCCTCGGCAACCACCTGACTTCTTGTGTAAAAACAACTGTCTGTCCTCTAACTCCATATCGATACAAAGTTTTTCGAATAAACGTGTTTTGACAGGTCTCGTTTTAATAAAATTTACCATCTGACAACTTGCTCTATGACTTCTCTCAATTTTTCTCCCAATGTTTTTGTTATTAAGGCCTGTCTATGAAGAAAACAGTCAGTTACGATAACATCTTCATTTTATTTTTACAAAAGAAATAAGGCCCTTAACACAGCCTATCATTGAAGGGGTGCCGTCTGTGCAAATGCCTGCACACTACTTTCATGTTAACTGCCACTTATTAAATTAATCATGTAAAATTTTTAAAACTTACTCACTTTTAGTAGATACACTTAATTCTTTGCAAAAAGAACTCATTTACTATTTCATGTCAATTAACGAAATGGACAATTGTAAGAGTTACGATTGATTCATCAACTTCAAATGAAAAGCTTACGTTTATTACTGCATACATTTTTCTCAATATCAGTAGACATTTCTATAATACGTCTGTGAACTATGTCATTCGAGAAAGGAATCTCGCATATTTTCATAGCTGCTTCATTTCCTTGCATCGTCATGACCACTTTTTTGCAAGCAGGCAAAATAACTCACCTATAGTATGAGCTTTCATACTCTTTGCTATTTCAGAGACGTGGTAGGAAGCGATCAGAGTTTTACCAGAAACACACCTTCACTTTTGAAAGAATTTGCTGCCCTTGTTTTATGTTCAGCCAATCTCTTGAAATAGCTTACAGGTTTATCTTGCAAATGTGAATGCGTTGTTTTAAAATGTTTACTCAGTTTACTAGGAAGCAGAGATTCGTTTGCCATTTTATACCCACATACTAAGCATAGTGGGAAAGGATAGTCTTCACTCCCAGTGCAAATGAAACCATAGCTTGAGTAGCTTTTATTGCGGTTTTGAGTAGGCCAATGTTTGGTTTCTTACTTGTACTTAGCGTTTGTTTACTTCCAGAATCGAATTATTCGACGCCATGCTTGTTTTTCAGGAATCTGTCGATTTTATTCGATTGTATTTTGCATATAAGATTCACTTCTAGCGCTCTGAAAATAAGCAGTACGCAGTACACAAAACACGAGCCCCATGTACGTTAACAGCACCTCACTGACATATCACCTGAAAGCTCTGGGTAATGTCAGACGCACAACAGTGGGAACGCGTTTTCCTTCTGGGCATGGATTCTTGTGCCTCCATGGGTTAACAATGCTGCCAATGGTAATTTTCAAGTTCCGTTAACTTTGCTGGAAGCTTCTGTCACGAATCCACTGGATCACTAAACTGTAGTGGAAATGACGCTCAGAAGTAACAAAGCTTCATGAACAATGACGATCATGTACACATGTGCTGCTCATCTGCAGCAAATAACATGAAATGAAATTCTTTTAGTCTCGGAAAGCTCGAGGTTAAACAAGAAGCAGATCTCATAGATAATTTCCTCTCCCAGTTTCTCTTTCAATAATATTTTATTGAAAACAGTAAGGTATGCATTTTCAATAAAATATTATTAAAATGTGACTGGTTGCGGATGTTGTTTATAATTTTTTGATACACTGTCGCGGTACCTAAATAGGTCATAATGGCCAATAATAATAATGTGCAATTCACTCCCCACTCGTAGTTAGGTGGAAGATTCGGAATCATTGGGAACGACACAAAATCTTTCGAATTCTATGGACAAATTGTGATCAGCGCACAAGGTTCAATTTCAACATGGCCACAATCAGAAAAGGAAAACGTCCATAAGCAAATCAACTGCGAAACGAAAGCACGACACGATCAGATAATATCCGTAAGAGTTTCCGTCGGAAAAATTCGTCAGTTGACAAATATTTTTTCAACGTTTTCTCCTGCTTCTGAACGTCAGGATCTGACCAGAAATCCATTAACGTTTGTCAACACTGTGGATTAACTCAATGTTCATTTACAAACTTTAAGAGCGACACAAGTGTCGTACCGTTTGGTTACGGAAAGAAGACACGGAACAAGGCGTGCGAACATAATTTTCACGGCGCCTACAGGGCTAAGGGTGAAGAAAGGGGGATGGTTAGGAAAATTGCATGACCAGTGCTAGTCGCCCACGGATGCCTGTGCGCCTGGTACCGGCTAGCGACTAAGATAGTTATATTTTACACACAAAAGCAAAACGGGTTCTCTAAAAGCGCATTTTCACCATCAAAAATAGTGAAATTAAGGGATGACGTCGATGGACCAGAAATGGTTTCATCATCAATCATTATTTGGAAATACCTTTGCCCAGTTCCCAAATAGCCGATACTGTTAGACAGCTAAGATTAGCAGCAATGGAAGAGAGAAGACAGTCGGCATGAAACGTTCCGAATACTGTCAACACTACAAAGAGAATAAATTACCTTATTTTCTGAACCAAACTGCACTATTCGACAAAACATGAGGACTCCTTCCGTATTATATCTGCCGTGAAATGGATACAATTGAGTAGCTACATGTTCTTTTATATCTGGCCACATGTTTTTCTAAAATATTACAGAGCGCACCCGTAAATGTTCTAGGGCGCACTGGTGCGCCCTGGCGCACACTTTGAGAACCATTGCTCTAGAGTGTAGTGTGCCTGCATAAGCAAACAATTAGATCGAATCGGATTGATCGTGAACACAAAGTTTTACATTAAGAGAACTGGACTTTGGCGACATTTAGTTCCCATACTGGATTCATATTTTGTGTAATATTGTTTAAAATTTCCATACTTTTACTTTCTCCTTTCAAGTTATGAGATTATCCTTCATTAACGCCACTTTCTATTTGATTCTCCATTCTTGCCGAACTTAGCCGGTGGTTCATCTACGATGACTTCGTTATTGATACTGTGCAATAGAAAAAAGGAATTACTGCGAATGAATAAACGATTTTACGTGGAGTGGGTCACTTCGATAGCTTGACTGTGGAAACTGCGAGGCGAAGAGCGGGCCACTGCTTGGTACGCAGCTCCGTCCGACCCAACCCCGTCACTGCGAGACTTGGAACGCCGTTAATAACCGGAGCTTCACGCACGGCCGGCGAGTCCGCATTTTTCCTCCCTCGAAAGTAAATTTCGTAGGGCCGCTTCCTACCCCTGCGGGACGCGCCGCCAACACGTTGCACGAATGAGTGATTTTGACTTGCAGCTCGCAGAATTCAATTAGTTTGCGGAATTAATATGTTTAGAGCAATGTCCATCGCAGCCGCGGCCGGGGCGACAGATGGCGCGACAATCGCCGTCCATCAGCAGGCGGCGACCCTCCCCCAACCCCCACCACCGCCCACGCTGTAACCGCGCCGCCGGCCGGCTGCCCGAGTTGGCGGACAGTTGCGTTGCGTTGGCAAACTGTCTCCGGCCGCAGCACGCCAAACTCGCTGCCAGCTTCTGTTGTCAGACTGCGGAGCTACGGTGTGGTGGAAGTGCACCCATCCGGTTGTTTCATGTAGCTGCCAGGGCACTAAACTGTACTTGTGTTTCAGGATACACATTAATCTGAGAGAGAGAAAGAGAGCTAGAGAGATATAAATGGGAAGAGAGAGGAGAGAGGTAGAGTGTAAAAAAAATTGAAAAAGTAAATGAATTCCACAAATGTAGTGGAATATGGGGTGTGCTTAATTTATGTAGCAACCCAAAGCCTTGTGCTGAATGACGAAAATACCTACTTTTTTAGTAGACAGAGTTGTAATTGTGCCACCAGAGCATCGTGTGCCGACTACTTTAAAATTCCTGAAAAGAAGGAAATTCTCTTAATATACAGCCGTAAGTGACCTGTATTATGCGGTTCCTTCCAATTTAGTTAAAAAAAAAATCACAGAGTGTTTTCCTAATCGTAATCAGTGCATACACACACCAATAAAGGTGTTGCATCTTCACGATAGGTCGTGCACGTTTGTTGCTGCCGTAACATCTCATGTACCGATCGGATGTTGTTTGTAAACATAGAAATGGTTTCAAATGGCTCTGAGCACTATGGGACTCAACAGCTGTGGTCATAAGTCCCCTAGAACTTAGAACTACTTAAACCTAACTAACCTAAGGACATCACACACATCCATGCCCGAAGCAGGATTCGAACCTGCGACCGTAGCGGTCGTGCGGTTCCAGACTGTAGCGCCTTTAACCGCTCGGCCACTTCGGCCGGCTGTAAACATAGAGACAACCACCTTGAGCTCTACCTACGACTAGAATGACTCAGTCTAATAGACGATAGCATTTTATTTGAAAGTAAAGCAGCAGTAGGGACGAATTAGAGACGTCTGCAGAACTCGTGCCTCAAACGCCAATGATAATCAGGTTCGCATCGTCGCACTAAACGCAGAAAACTTGTCAAGCAGGGAAGTTGCTCGGCGTCTGCACCGGAGTCAAAGTGATATGGTGTGGATATGGAATCGATTTCCGTTAACAGATAGTGTTGAGAAGTTACAGAGCACAGGCCGTCTGTGTCCAACAGATGTAAAGGGTGATCAGTATCTATGACTTTTGAGACAAAGGAACCGTTGGATTAGTGCTCCAGAACTGAATCCGGTGTTCGAAGGCACTTTAGGACGTCATGTATCACATCAAACTGTTAGTAGACGATTGCATGATGCGAGTCTACATTCCCAAGGACCATAACGAAGCCACATCGTGCACCACAGTACCACGGATCCCGTTACAGATAATCAAAATTCATGCAGAATGGGCGCCCTAGAATTCATATCGGGTGTTGTTTACGAAAGAAACTCGGTTCTGTTTGTACACTAATACTAGCAGACAACGTATTTGGAGACAACCCGGTAACGTTGAACACTTCTGACACTGTGTCCCACGTGTGCAATAAGCTGATGGTGAAGTAATACTCTAGGGTGCCATTACATGGGGACACCATACACCTTTCGTGGCCGGTGAGAGAATTCGCATTGCCCTATTGTACGGAGTCGAGGTTCTACATTCAATAGTGGCACCAAATCGCCAACACTTTGGTAACAATTTCACCTTGATAAATGATAGCTCTCGTGATTATCGTGCTGTTCTCGTGAACACGTTCCTTCAGCATGCTAAGCTCGACAGAATATTATGAACTACAATTTCCCAGATCACGAACCCACTCGAACATGTGTGAGGATCGATTGAAACTTACTCACAAGCGGGCTTGAATCATCATCATCATCATTTAAGACTGATTATGCCTTTCAGCGTTCAGTCTGGAGCATAGCCCCCTTATAAAATTCCTCCATGATCCCCTATTCACTGCTAACATTGGTGCCTCTTCTGATGTTAAACCTATTACTTCAAAATCGTTCTTAACCGGATCCAGGTACCTTCTCCTTGGACTGCCCCGACTCCTCCTACCCTCTACTGCTGAACCCATGAGTCTCTTGGGTAACCTTGCTTCTCCCATGCGTGTAACATGACCCCACCATCTAAGCCTGTTCGCCCTGACTGCTGCATCTATAGAGTTCATTCCCAGTTTTTCTTTGATTTCCTCATTGTGGACACCCTCCTGCCATTGTTCCCATCTACTAGTACCTGCAATCATCCTAGCTACTTTCATATCCGTAACCTCAACCTTGATGATAAGGTAACCTGAATCCACCCAGCTTTCGCTCCCATACAACAAAGTTGGTCGAAAGATTGAACGGTGCACAGATAACGTAGTCTTGGTACTGACTTCCTTGTTGCAGAAGAGAGTAGATCGTAGCTGAGCGCTCACTGCATTAGCTTTGCTACACCTCGCTTCCAGTTCTTTCACTATGTTGCCATCCTGTGCGAATATGCATCCTAAGTACTTGAAACCGTCCACCTGTTCTAACTTTGTTCCTCCTATTTGGCTCTCAATCCGTTTATATTTCTTTCCCACTGACATTACTTTCGTTTTGGAGATGCTAATCTTCATACCGTAGTCCTTACATTTCTGATCTAGCTCTGAAATATTACTTTGCAAACTTCCAATGGAATCTGCCATCACAACTAAGTCATCCGAATATGCAAGACGGCTTAATTTGTGTTCACATATCTCAATCTCGCCCAGCCAGTCTATTGTTTTCAACATATGATCCATAAATAATACGAACAACAGTGGAGACAGGTTGCAGCCTTGTCTTACCCCTGAAACTACTCTGAACCATGAACACAATTTACCGTCAACTCAACGGGATTGAAGAGTGGGACAATTTGGACTACTGCTCTCTTGATGATCTCGTCGATGGTATGCCACGTCAGATTCAAGCCTGATGCCGAGCAAGGTAACGTTCCATCACGTGCTGACGTTGCTCAGGAGTGCGACGAGACGATTTTGTTGCTACAAATGTGTGTGTGTTTGTATGTGGATTTGGGGGGGGGGGGAGGGGGAAGGGGATGATCTGGATATATTGCAAATTAATACACATGCGTTTCTTACAGTCAGTTTTTGTTTACAGTGTCATGAATTTCGAAATAAAGGCATGATAGAAAACTTTTTTATGTGTGCTTTATAACACTTGTGCCATGAAAGATAAATTCTAAAGACAACCAATATACCATATAGAAATCTCTCGAGATTCAAAATGTTACGTTACTGTGTGCATATACCTCAGAGTTTCCAGCTGTTACCGCCATCCCTTCAATCCTTCCCTCTTCCAAAGAGTCTCCCTCACGATGCTGTTCGAGTAGCACCACCTGAGGAAGCGAAACAGCGGAGAATTTTCTGGGATACGGTCTCATTATTCCAACCGAGATGAAATTCTTTTAACGTTGTCAGTTTACTTGCTGCGTCAACTATCATACGTTTAATGTTTCTTTAGCACGATTTGACCTCGTATTATGGATAACTGCTCTCCTTAAATTTGGTCATCGATGTAATCTTTGTAGTCCATAGCGACCGAGGCGTCTTCCGGAACAATATATGGCTCTTGATGCGTTCATGTGAATATCGTCCACCCGAAGATTAGCTGCCCCGCACGACTATTGTAATTTAAGGGGAAGTCTAATTTATTACATTAGTGTTTATTTACGGATTAGTAGGCTAAAGGTTCCGAAACTACCGTGGTCTTGATAGGCTACAGTTTACGAAACTACTGTGGTCTTGTGCCAACTTATTCTCTGCTTTTGTGTTAAGTTTGTCTATCAGACCATGTGCGACAAATGTGGGGGTTGCCGTAGAAATTTGAAATAAGGGGTGTTCTATGTAGACTGTAAGTTATGGTTTCATTGGGGCGAATGTAGCGGCGAGGAAACGAGGGTAGAAAATAAGGCTCTTCCATGGCAGTGTAGGTTATGTAGAAAGGACAGAAAAATCGCTGGACAGGAGGCAAAAATTTTTACCCTTAAGGCTGCATTATAAAACGCGAACTTGGAATTATGTAGGTTAAGGGAGGAAAAAGAGACTGGGAAAAGGTAGCAAGCAAAGGGTGAAAAAGGGAAACACTTGAAAAAACACCAGAAATTCAATTAGTAAATCAGTTTGGCTTGCTATCTGAAGTGGAGGAAGGGCCTCATCCAGATGTAGCTGAAAGTAGGTTGAAGCAGAATATTAGATTAAAGAAAAAAGACAGGTCGGGATCAAACCAGAATTGGAAAAGAAGAATGCTCCTTATAGGCTGCAGTCATGGGAGGGGTGTGGGCCAGCAGATTCAGGAGAAATTAGTTACAGGGTACCAGGTCACAAGTTTTGTGAAGCCAAGTGCTAGCCATAGCCAGGTGACAGAAAACTTAGGTCAGCTACGCAGGGGATTTGGGAAGGAAGATCAGGTAATTATAGTTGGGGGAGCAGGAAACAGCCTGGCTATGAATCCAAGATTCATTATTAGGAGTGACCTGAATAAAATAGGAGCAGAAACTGAGCAAATAAATGTTGGGTTTGTTTAGGTCTTTCAGCCCCATGATCAGCCCTAGGTAAACACTGCTGTAAGGCATGTTAACACTGAGCTGAGCAGGATGCTCCAGAGACCGGCAAAATCTCACATAAGTGTTGCTCCAGTAAATGCTATTGGTAGGTGGGGATACACTACACATGGCCTGCACCTGAGTAGGATGGGGAAAAATAAGTTAGCTTCCCTATTAGCAGAAACTGTAAGGAGGTCTACAGTCACACAAGGGGCGATCTGTGTGGTTAACAGGTCCAGGCAGACAGGTTTTTTAGGTTAAAGCCAAAATCCAGACATATGACAATCAAGATAAATAGAATAAAAGAAACTTCATGTACAGTAAGCAGGGATAAAACTAAGAGCAGTATAAACTTACTTCATAAAAATATCAGGGAATAAAAAAATAAAGTAGATGAGCTATTAGTGAATTTAGATAATATCAAAAACAAGAATGAGATTGATATACTCTGTCTGTCTGAAGACCATGTAGCTGTGAGCATGGATAGTGCCAGTATAAGTTGGTATAATTTAGTATCCTACACTTGTAGATCTAGGATGGATAAAGGAGGAGTTGCCATTTTCATAAAACAAGGGTATAAATGCAAAACTGTAGAAGTAAGCAAATTTTGTGTTCATCAGCACTTTCAGTTTTGTGCATGTGAACTTCAGCTGGATAAAGTAGTATTGATATTAGCAACAGTGTACAGGTCCCCATTAGGAGACTGGGAGCTGTTCATAAAAAAGTTTGACTCCCTATTTTGCTATCTGACAGACAAAAAGAAGAAGTTATTAACCTGTGGTGATTTCAGTGCAAACTTTCTAAGTAATTCTGATAGGAAAAGTGAACTAGAAGTGTTATTAACAACATATAACTTAGACTCAGTGATCAATTTCCCTACACATATAGCTCAAGACAGTAGCATGCTAATAGATAACGTATTTGTGCAGAAAGAGGATGTAAAACAAACTCATACTTTTCATGTGGTAAATGGATTGTCAGTCCATGATGCCAAACTGATAAATTTACAAAACCTAACAGGGTGTACAGTTCGGAAACCATTAAGTAGAAGTGTGAGGTCGCTCAACCTGGTATCTATAAAGCACTTCAGAGAAAGTTTTAAGAAATGTTAATTGGGGAGATGTATATAATAAACCAAATGCTAATGATAATTGCAACACATTTCTTGATGAATTTATATCCCTTTTTGAACATTGTTTCCCAAAGAAAATTACTAAATCTAACACCACACACTTTTCAAAGAAACCTTGGATTGCTACAGGTATTAAAGCGTCTTCCGAAAGAAAAAGAAAACTGTATGAGACAGCAAGAACTAGTAAAGATCCAGAAGTAGTTTTACACTATACAAATTATTGTAACATACTGAGAAAAGTTGTAAGGAAATCAAGAAATATGTAAGTTAGAGAAGAAATTAAAAACTCTGGCAATAAAATAAAATCAACATAGAATATTGTTAGAAGGGAGACAGGAAAAGTATCCACTGGGCTAGGTAGTATTACTATTAAAGAGAACGAGATCATCCTAACCAACAGTACACAAGTAGCTAATGTATTGAACATCCATTCAACCATTTCTTAAGTGTAGGAGAAAAAACTGCTGAGAACAGTTGAAAAGAAAAAGCGAGGCAGTACATTGAAAAGTCTGTTTTGAAAAAAATTTAGTCAGATTAAGTTTCACCTAACAGCCTCTTTTGAAACAAGTAAAATTACTAAATCTTTGAAAAATAAATGTTTTATGGGAGTAGATGGCATCTCTAATAAGATATTAAAACAATGTGGAGCAATGACAGCTGATGTTCTGAGTCACATATGTAATGCATCGCTAAGTCAAGGTATTTTCCCAGAAAGGTTAAAATATGCCATTGTTAGGCCTCTCTACTAAAAGGGGGACACCACAGATGTCAGTAATTATCGGCCAGTATCCTTGCTTACAGCATTTTCAAAAATCTTCGAGAAAGTAATGTACTCAAGAGTGATTAGCCATCTCAACAGTAATGGGATACTTAGTAAGTCACAGTTCGAATTTTATAAATGCTGTTCCACTGAGACAGCAATATACAATTTCACTGTCCACATAATAGAGTCTTTATATAGTAAAATGTCACGAATAGGATTTTCCTGTGACTTGTCCAAAGCATTTGATAGTGTGAACCACGACTTTATGTTACTGAAATTACAATTCTAACAATTCTATGGTACAAATTGAATAGCATATGTGTGGTTTAAGTCATACCTACAGAACAGGAAGCAAAAAGTTTCCTTATATGGGTCAAGTGATTTAAATAAGTTTGCCACTTCATCTAACTGGGGTGAAATTACATTAGCTATTCCACAGGATTCAATCATGGGTCCCCTTCTGTTCTTGATATATGTGAACGAGCTCCCTTCTAGTCTGAAACAGGAAGCTGTACTGACATTGTTTGCTGATGATACAAGCATCATTATTAATCCAGTAAAAGAAACTCCAATTGAAAATGATACAAATAAGGTCTTTGGAAAAGTCATTAATTGGTTTTCTGCAAACAGGCTTGCTCTAAACGTTGAAAAAACACAGTACATCCGATTTTCTGCTGCAAAAATTACAGTTCCTTCAAGAAATATAACACATTAACAGAAGTCAGTAGACAAGGTAGAGCTACTAAGTTTTTGGGTGTACATATAGATGAGAATCTTAATTGGAAAATTCATATTTTGGATTTTCTAAAGCGACTAGGTTCAGCAAATTTTGCAGTCAGAATAATTGACAATTTTCAGGATACTGAAATTAGTTAGCTACCGTACTTTGCATACTTTCACTCTCTGGTGTCATATGGAATAATGTTTTGGGGTAACTCAACATTTAGACGAAAAGTACTCACTGCTCAAAAGAAAGTGGTTAGAATAATGTGTGGTGTTCATAGTCGCACATCTTGTTGGCATCTTTTTAAAAGATTGGGAATTCTTACAACAGTCTCACAGTACATTTACTCACTAATGAAATTTGTTCTAAACACCACAGACCAGTTTAAAAACAACAGTGACATTCATGATTATAATACCAGAAAAAAACAAAGACTTACACTATCCTTTACTCAACCTATCTTTGGCACAGAAATGAGTAAAATATGCTGCTACAAAAATTTTCGACGAATTACCAGATGACATAAAATGCCCGACAGACAGCAGTAATAGCTTAAAAAAAATGGAAATCATATCTTCTTGACAACTCCTTCTATACTGTAGATTAATTCTTGAATAGGAATAAATAAATCTATAAATAAAGTATACGCATTTTGTGTCATTTAAGGGAATGGGGTAAGTAATATAAATATTAATCTGTAACTTTGTATTGTAATACATATACATATATATTACAAATCTTGTTTCATATGTGCATTTCTTGTGCGCTTGACACGTTCCACATCATAATGGCTACCGTACCGTGTGACTGATCAATGGAACACGCAACCTACTAACTAACTTACTCACTATTAAACGCTTCCTTATTGAACAATTCGTACTATAGATTTTTCTGCAGCTCTGTTATATTCCGGATGTTTGATGAACTTGCTTACTTACTACATATTAATTATTTTTAACCCACGCGTTTCAGATACGGAGAATTATAGTGTTCCTTTAGGGTCCACGGTCAATGAAGAAAGCTATTTGTTTGAAAATATCCGCATTTTTTATACGCAGATGTTATGATCTTAAGTAAGAACACATATTGCCACAATAAGAGTTTGAAAGCGTGTTAATATCTCCAGTGCCTTGTGGGTGGTGACTGAACAAATGTCGCTAGGATGGCCAGAAAACAAAACCGAAAGCTAGAATAAATATTCTGATCGTACTGGAAGGCCTGTGCCAAATGTAACTGTCTAACCCGTGGGAGAAGATATTGGTCTTATGAAATGAAATTATAAGATTTATTTAGTCAAGAAATTGACAGCTGTTCTTATTAAGAAAATTTGATTAGTAGGACTTAATAATGCAAGTTCTTATTAAGTAATTTGATTAGCAGGACTTAAAATGCAAGGTCATTATGTGTACGAGATGTGCACAATGATATGTTGTACTGAATTAAGTGAGACTGCATTCAGTAAACATACAGGCCTCAGTGTTGCTGGCTTGGCTCGACTGTTTTGTCAAAGCTGCTCTTTTACCAGGACGCTGCAATCATCGTACGTCATCTTATAATAGACAGCATTGTCACACATGAGTATAGATTTGCCTGACCACTTTGAAAGATTTTCTCAAGGCAGTAAAGATTTAGAACTAGGGAAGATCACTGAGTGAACATTAGATTAAACGTATTAAACGTTACATTATATTTTTATCTCCAGGATGGGCCTGGACTGTCCTAATTTAAAAAATCCTGCAGGTTCTTTGACTCGCTACACAAAATCGATATAGAGGGAGATTCAGCTGCCCTTACCAATGGGTTTTATGCAACGCCTTCAACTACCACGTGCCAGATTTTTAGTCTCTCTTCCTTAAAACGTGCGGACTTTTTGTAGGAAATTTAATGTAGTTAAATTCTGTTCTGGGATACGGTTTCGCTAGAGGCCATTATTTTCGACTTATTCAAGAAAAAAGGACGAAAGTGATATTCACACTCACTCTTCTTCAATAAGTAGAATACTGTGGCCACCAGCAAACACGTATACCACTACAAAATGTAAGTACATTGAACTTCCTACAAATTTACTGTTCATTTTGTCTGTATGATTAATAGTTTGCACATAGCAAGCGAGAGAATATGAAAATTTGATGTGTGGCTCTTGAAGGCAGTATGGTGTGGCGTTTGCAGTGTTATTCAGTGGTTTGGTATTTAACTAATTTGTAAATGGAAATGATAATCTTATTTTATTACATTGAGTAATTATTAAATAATTTTTCTCCCGGCTAAAGATTTGACCAAGTTGCTAAAGAATTCCAAGTTAACGTCGTGTTGAAGTGTTGTCTGTAAGTTGTGTAAGTGTCACTAAATCACAGTTCATACAATAGATTCCTTACAACTATTGATTAAGATGGAAGCAGTTATCTTCAGGAAAATGATCATTAAAACCACCGAATATCAGCCGCGCACAACACTGACGTATGTTATCTGAAACAATATTCTCCGCAACTCGTGCGTAATTAATTTCGGCTCCATACATCAGCTAGAGAAGTTTCCTATGAGGATAGTGCTATGAGCACTGTTTTTAAAGAACCAATCTGATTCGAATCATTTTCATTAAAATGAATTCGGGACCACCGGTGCACATTTATTTTTACACATTTGTATTACCTTCGGCATTTATGCCTGCAGAGCTGCGTAATTTGAATTTGCCGCTGAGATAATTGTTAAGATGGCGGCAGACAACTGATAGAAACTTTCTATTGTTAGAGCAAATAAGTAAATATTTAAAGTGATTATTAAACTCTATAAAATCTACTTTCGTATTGTGCACTATTTAGACTTCATCAAGCGAACATTTGATTTGTTTCTAAGGAAAACACAGACAAAAACGCGATAGAAATCGCTATCATCAATGGCTGCGCTCCTTGCAGCGGAAAGAAATAATTAACACAGACAATGCTTACTGAGAGAGGAAAAAAAGTTGCAAATAATTATTCACTCATATTTATAATAATAATGAACTATGTTTTCAAGTAATAATTAACAAATAATTACAATTTCTTAACAGACCTCAGTTCGATATGCGTCCGCAACCTACAAAAGCCAACCAACACAGGTAAAAAAAAGGAACACAAACGCAGATCATAAAAGGAATTTACAATTATCACTGTCTTTGTATGATATATATCGATATGTCCCATTAATCATAAAATATTATATAAATAATTAACATTTATCATCGTTTTCAGTGTTTTTTTATATGTCGAATAGGTAATGTTTATAACTGTTAGAGGCATAATTTCCTCTCATCGCACTGTAGCTAAAATTTATCTAGTGGATGTTACATTGCCCCTTGGGCTGAGAAAAAAATTAGTTTATTTATTGTATTTTTTATCAGTCCATGTAATCCACGTAGATTTGCTACTCTTCAAGATGCAAATGTTTAGTTTCAATGTTGTTTTAAACATGATAAAATTCTAGTTGAATCGAGTACTTTAAGTGACTGCAGTGATTGTATTATCTCGGAAATAGCTGCGGATACTTTCCGGATTAACTTATCCCCCTCCTCCCCCCCCCCCCCCATTTGGGTTCACTGGACTCGGAAAACCGGGAATAAAACCGTCCAAGGGGCTTCAAGAAAATACAGACACCTACTTTTAACAGTCAGGATTGACAGGAATAGGAATGTAATAAAATATGCTGGAAAATGCAAATTTATGACTCTGTTGTAAACATCTGAGATAATGAATGATTTTTCATGGTGGTATATCATAACAATTTCCAAAGTTATCGAATGTCATAAGAATTTGCCGCTGACGTCGTAAGACCGCCCCCGTGTCAAGCCGTTGGAACGCAGACAGGTAGTGGCTGCTGCTGGACCGTCCCCGGCCGAGTCGGTGGGGCGTAGGCTGCCGTCGGCTGCATCGTGGTTTGGATCTGCTGCTGGCTAGAAGTGGGCGCTGCAGCAGTTCTTGCTTCTCCTTTCCCACGTCCCTCAGTTTAAGACGGGTACATGAAATGTCAAAATATGAGCACCAGTACAAGATAATTACTATTCTCATCCTGTAGAAAAGTTTATTAGTGTCCATTTCACTAGCATTCACACGGATGGAATTAGACTGTTTTTAGAGTATGTTCTGTATTTTGACACTGTTCAACACAATGTAGTGATTCACATGTAAGTTTATCACAATATGCACATTTTGAACGCTGCACCGTTAATCATACAAGTGTCCGTGGTGTGCTTCGTTTACTTAAGCGGAATGTAAAGATTTTCGTGACGCGCTGCCTAGCCAAAGTTGCATTATTGTTTTGCCGTGCGGATGGCTGTACAGTCTGTCACATTAAATTAGGCACGCGGAGACGCTTCATATCAAACTACTAAAGGTCATCAGTTCAAATTAATTATTAATACAGTCAACAGTACCCAACGTTCATAGCGTTGCTGCTAACTTTGACACTCCAAGAGCGTTCATAAGGTTACGTAATCACAGTTTTTATCACTGTTCATTATTCACAATGTAAATCACAGTTCTTCACGCGTCCACTAGTTCCTGCAAAACACGTTTCACTGTTCTGATTGCTGTCAGTAGTTTTCCACAGTACTTAATAGACAATCTATATGCAAATGACAATTTTCAAGTAATGAGGTCTGGTACACTTGCACATAAGTTCATATTGCCATGACTGAATAACAAACTTTAAAGTTTTACACTGTCACATCAACATGAGACAATATAAAACTTTCAGAATCTGCTACATTATCTTGACCATGAGATCATTACAGAACTGTCCAGATAACAGTACATTTCCATTTTTATTACAGATACATATATTTATATATTTCAATTTTTAATTTTTTTATTGTTATTTACCATGCTTGTGGGACAGATGTCCATGTTCGGTTTATCTAACCGGAATGTTGCTCATAAGAGCATTTTAAATGACTTTGTAATGAAACCGTGTACGTAAATCAGTACACATTCAGATTTCGCTTCACTAGTGGTAAAAGCAGTTGATTTTATTTTTTATTTATTTTTTTTTCCTCAGTCACACAGCTCACACACCACCAACACTCACTATGTGTGTGGAACTACATGACTTGATCTTATGAAAATATTTTTGTTATATTCATTCTTACACACGAACAAATATATTTTTAAGCATTTTAATCATTTCTATCCTAGGTATAGAAAAGTAAAATTCCTCACATTTAATGCAATAACACTCAAGTGTTTATCAAGTTATTTATCCCTTTTAGAGTAAAAATACATTTATTATGGAGATTCTCTACTCCTTGTTCAAATAATTCAAGAACATTACAGTGTAATACTTTACATAAAAGCTTATAAACTAATACATACATAATATTATCAAATTATTACCGCTAATTATATTACCATAAACATTATATTTACAGTTATGGGGTAGTGCACTTGCACTTCTGATTGGTCCTTTGTATATTCACTTCGTTTTTCTTAGTCCAGGGGACCGAGTAAGATGCTCTGCAATAGGTCTTGTGCGGATATACTTTCATATTATACTGGTAATCTTTTATGATTCCAGGGCGTTCAGTGAATACTTCGAGGTATCCGGATAATAATTCTGTTAATTGTCTAGCCTCTAAAGCATTAATGCAAGTTGCCTCCTGTACTTTCTCTTCTATTGTTGTGGCGATGTCACTCACGTTGCTGAGTGCACCGTTATTTCGATTTTTGTGACACATGTGTGGGTGCTTATGATCCAACACTAACAACTTCTGTTTGCTGACAGAAAGATTCATTTTTCTCATCAGCGGAAGGTTCGCACCGAACTCCCGATTCAGCATTAATGTTATGGGTCGCTGTTGGTACTTAAGTGCACATGTCCCACGGGCGAGATCAATTACAGCTTCCCTTTCCCTGAAGGAACTCAAGACCCAGAAGCACCGGTACTGACAAGTTATCCATTAGTAGGAACGTGCATAATAAGCAATAATTTCCCAAGGAAACTTCCGCCTGTGTCTGGTATTTTATACTCTGTGCCTTTTTTCCCAGTGCTGCTATAACCTTACAATTTGCAACTGGCAAAATCGGCAATCTCCTTATCTCCGATACCTTCTTGAAAACTGCGTGCTCATAACTGATACATTCGCACCTGTGTCAAGCAGAATAGTAGTTGTTACACCATTTACAGCTCCCGTGACACTTGCTTGGATATTTTTCCTTTGTGGCTTATCAGTGACAGCAGGTTCCTGATATAGCTCATCTTCGATCCTGTTGCCATCCTGATACCGTATCATGTTTATTTTTTGTTCTGTCGACTTATTGCCTTCATTGTGAGCCTCGGTCACCTGGCGAAGGCCTACAGGGACCGAAATTAGTTTGTTGGCTTCTGAGTGTTTTGTTTTGTTTCCGAAGGTACCCCCACTATTCTAACACTTTGTGAGTTTTCAGTCGGAGGAGGCCTGCTTGGATCCCACCACAGTGGATATTGATTGCTTGGTATAGGTATAGCCTGTACATAATTTATTGGCTGACCTGAATTGATAGAATTTTGTTGCAGCTGGCAATGACTTGGTCCTGGCTGTCGCCAATAATTCACTGTCACTCCGCATATTTTTAGGCTTGTCTTTATATGGACTGTCTGACCAGTTGTCATTTCGTCTCTTTCGGTTGCTATTGTTATTGTTTGGGTTTTCATTGTGGTATGGCTTCTCATTACCATTCGGTTGTTGGTGTTCTTCGGCCTTTTGATAATTACTGTTATTATTATTAAGATAACTAAAATTTTGGCTGTAGGGATTCCTACTACTATTATTATTATTGTATTTTCCATTACTATAAGCTTTACGTTTATTTTTCTTTGGACTCCTTCTCCCCTATTTCCATTATTTCCATTCCATGAATTTTTTCTATTATGACTATTATTATTGCTGATCACGTCAGAATTTTTTCTGGCGTCTTCTTGCACTAGATCCAGAGAATCAATTACAGACAGAAATTCTTTCAGATCGGTGTCTGTAACATTAAATAATTTTTCTCTATTATGTATGGGTAATCTAGCTTTTAATACTCGCAGTAAGTCTCTGGTGGTTACTGGCTCATCCCAGTACCGGGTCATGTTAATATATTTTTCAAAGTACTTTCGTAAGGAACCTGACTTCGGATTGTACATTTCTGCATTGTAAACAATTTTACGGAGTCGCTCTTGAGTAGACGCTGACCAGAACTGATCAAGGAACGCCTTCTCAAAGTCGTGGAAAGTCTTGCAAGTTTCTGCTGCATTTAATGCCCACAGCGACGCATCACCAGAAATATGTGAAATCACACACTGTATTTTCTGTTCTTCCGACCATGATTTTGGAAGAACCCTTTTGAAGTTTAGAATGAAAACTACTGGATGTATGTTTTTCTTGCTTTCTTCGCTAAATATTTGAAACTGACTATGCTTAATTAGGCTTTCTTCATGCATCAAAGTAGTTAAGTGCATGGAATTGCTATCATTCGCAGGTGGTGTGGTTACTTTATTACAAGTACATTCTACTCCACTATTATTGTTCCTTGGTGTCACATATTGCTCTGTTAATTTCGGTTGATTACCAAAATTTGGTCTTCCTTCGGGTGCATTAAAATTCGCCCTTAGATTATCTGCGATCTTTTCCCTGTCAGTACCAGTGTTGTCATTACTGCATACTGTCAGATTTTCAAAGTTTTGATTTTCAGAGCTCAGCACCCTGGCTACTTCTGTTCGGACTTGCTTTCGGATTTCCGAGGGAATGTCCTCCTGCATTGTTTCCACAGCGGTAGCCAAGGCTTTGAATTGGTTCAATAGTCTATCTACTTCAGTTTGAAGACTATTGACCTGAACTGGAATATTTGTTAACGGGTCAATATTGGTTTTTACTGCATCGATCTTCTGCTTAAAACGGGTAGTAATAGCATTATCACGATCGACCAACACTTGATTTATCCTACGGACAATTTCTTTATCTCTTTCCAGAAAAACATTGTTTATATTTTCCATAAATTTCTTTTCCTTTTCTTGGTCCCTGAGCTCCTGTTGCTGTTTTTCTATAAGCTTTTCCTGTCTACGTTTTTCCTTTTCCTGCTGACGCTGTCTTTCACGCTCCTACTCTTTAAGCTCGCGTTGTTTTTCACGCTCATGCTCTTTAATAGTAAACTTTTCAAATAATGCTGTGAGCATATCCTGTATGGACATAGCTTGAGCACTGCTAACTTCTGCCCCTTGCCCAGAAGAAATATTGTCATTAATTCCTAACTGGTTGAATGCAGGACTGTCTGTTTGTTTTGGCAACTCCTCGGTTTTACTATCACTCGGGACATCAGTTTCTAAATTATCATTCATAATTAAATTTTTTAATAATTCGACACAAATATGGGTAGAGACACTGATGTCATCTCTGCATCAGTATGCTCATTCGGTTTATTTTTCTTTTGTTTAACCATTCTATCACCAATATAGCACAATATTCTTCGCAACTCGTGCGTAATTAATTTCGGCACGAAATCAGCTAGAAAAGTTTCTTATAAGGATCGTGCTATGAGCACTGTTTTTAAAGAACCAATCTGATTCGAATCATTTTCATTAAAATGAGTTCGGGATCACCGGTGCACATTTATTTTTACACATTTGTATTACCTTCGGCATTTATTCTGCAGAGTTGCGTAATTTAAATTAGAATTTGCTGCTGAGATAATTGTTAAGATGGCGGCAGACAACTGATAGAGACTTTCTATTGTTAGAGCAAATAAGTAAATATTTGAAGTGCTTATTAAACTCTATAAAATCTACTTTCGTATTGTGCACTATTTAGACTTCATCAAGCAAACATTTGATTTGTTTCTAATGAAAACACAGACAAAAACGCGATAGAAATCGCTATCATCAATGGCTGCGCTCCTTGCAGCGGAAAGAAATAATTAACACAGATAATGCTTACTGAGAGAGGAATTAAAGTTACAAATAATTATTCACTCATATTTATAATAATAATGAACTCTATTTTCAAGTAATAAATAACAAATAATTACAATTTCTTAACAGACCTCAGTTCGATATGCGTCCACAACCTACAAAAGCCAACCAACAAAAGGTAAAAACAAAGGAAGACAAACACAGATCATAAAAAAAATTAGAATTATCATTGTCTTTGTATGATACATATCAATATGTCCAATTACATCATAAAATATCATATAAATAATTAATATTTATCATCGTTTTCACTGTTTTTTTATATGTCAAATAGATAATATTTGTAACTGTTAGAGGCATAATTTCCTCTCGTCGCACTGTAGCTAAAATCTATCTAGTGGATGTTAAAATGGGTTGCCTAAATCTCGTGGGTACGTCGGCAATATTCATTGCTTTTATCAGCTGTTCAATTCTTGTGCCAACAGACTACTTGCTGTAATGGGTCGGAGGTGCAATGACAGCTACTGCGACAGGCATGGGAGTGCAGTTATTTATTATTCCGTTAGGCTTCAACAATTACATGAGTGCGCCTTCATGCACCGCGCAGACTGACTTCATCGTGTGCCATCCCTGTATCAGAGTAGCAGGCTTAGCGAATGGCGTGCTCCACAAGCTCATTGCTGTGAGGCAGGCTGCTTTTCTGCTGACTGCTGACACAGGAGGTACTCATGCGGCCGCTGCAGACAATGCACTTGACATGCTTCTGCTGTCTGCTACTGACCCAGTACTCGGTGGTGTCGCCCAGAGTCAAACCCTGGATCATTGGCTGGACCCAGCAGTATTGCGCTGGGTGATCGTCTGTTCGTGCCCGGTGCCACGAGGCGACAGCAGGTCACTTGGCAGTAGGTCTAGTAGATGAGGTGTCCGATTATTGGCTGTGGCACAAATAAGCTGTCGTCTGGTACAGCATGGCCCAGTTGTACAAATTATGTCTAAGTCAGTAGAACGTTGTAGATTTTGTAGCATTCATTTACTTATAGTGGGCGTGGTAATACTGCCCTTGGATGTCTATGATCTGCTCGGCTGGTCAGTGGGTTTAAATATAGCTGTCAGCAGCTGACCACGTAGAAGACGGACCTCAACCATATTCCCCCATGTCGATGAATCCTCTGGCTGGCACGAAATATTCCCGAAAGTGTGGGGAGTGTCTCGGGCAGCCACAGCCTTTCTGAAGGAGGACTGTGCGGAAGTGGCCCAGCAGCGCATGGTGCTGCCTTTGCAGCTGAATAATAGTGACAGTCGGAGGCTGCTAATGTCCTGCATACGATACAGGGTGGTTGCTGTGGCCTGTGTTCTTACATTTACTTCCTCCAAGAGAAATCCATCCCGTTCTCCAGATTTCTGTTTGTAAATTGGGTGAACTAAAAGCTTTAATATAAATTAAAAGTGTTCTTACACTTCACTTTCTCCATCTTGAGGTCGTGGAAAACGCTCCTGAATAATCCTAACGTCGTAGTATCCCTTTTTCCGATACACTTAGTGCATTGTCCCACAAACACAGAGTCTCCATATTCTGGCTGAGTTCTCTTTCTCCATACATCACTTCGTAGTACACTAAGCAGCTGTGACATATTGCATTGTGGTAGGCGTGTAGGAATCAGGGCATAACCTCACTAGGCTTCCAACTTAATGTTGGCTTGCTAATGTCCTTGTGTTCATTGCGCCTGACGACCCAAAGTGTCTTCATAGGTGTATCACTTGCCAAATCTCATACTTTTTCACAATTTACACGCCACAGACCTCTAAAAACTAATATAAAGAACCTGAATAAGGGTTCCGTTAAGTAACAGCCTGCACGAATATGAGTAAGCAACATTAG
The DNA here is from genome assembly GCF_023864275.1 of Schistocerca cancellata. Lineage (NCBI taxonomy): Eukaryota > Metazoa > Arthropoda > Insecta > Orthoptera > Acrididae > Schistocerca > Schistocerca cancellata. The sequence goes on along the minus strand of NC_064628.1, from coordinate 441,950,169 downwards.
GCGCTCTCCAACGCTAAATTAAAAATCGGCAGTACTTGACCTGTACAAACTAATCTACATGTACACTACGTTGTAGTCCTACCACTATGACATAACAAATAAAGCAAAGTATTAACAAAAGAAGAAGTAAGTGGTCGCATTGCTTTGGCCTCATTCCCAGAAACATTGACTGGGAAGAACAAGACCGTTATGTGTCTCAGTGAAAACAATCCATAGCAAAGAGTCTCAAACAGAAACTTCATGTACACAATACTATAATAGTGCACATAATACTCCGTAATCTGAAATAATGCAATCGTAGCCCTAACTCATAATACCTTATAACAAATGCCCAACTCATCATAAAATACTATAATATCTCAACTCTTGTTTACCTCTCACCTAACAAGAATAGTCTATGACGCCGCTTCATGAGCCCTCTGACATCATGGCCTTACATCATGGGTCACAGTCGCTTTTCAGTTACATCCCGTGACCATAGTATCCAACTGATACTTCATAGTACTTCTCAATCACTGACTTATTGTCATGTAATATCAAATCTTTTACTTGGTCAGAGATCATAGGCGGCTCTACTGTCACGCTCATGTATATTGAGAGAACCGCAGTAACATCTCACACGTCTATTTGGTGCGCCATAATATTTCTGCTTTGATTCAGTATCGCATGTCGCAAAGATAAGATATCCTAACTATCTGGCGCTCTTGCGACATTTGAAGCATATTCTATTCGTCCAGTATTGTAACACCAATTTTTAGATTTACCTTACCTTTTATCTATCGTAAATATGTCAGCTAAATGGTGTTCACTAACTACTGCCCTACATATCGTCGTACCACCAGATTAACCTGTTTCCCAGAATACACTTTACTAAATATTCAAAACATCACATTACAAGATATAATTGTTTCCTACTAACTGCAGCACTCTAAGTTTCTGACATTGACATTGCCACAGTACACATGCCACGCAACAGAACCCTCGTCTAAAAGTTAGTTTAAATCTTTTGCTTAAACACATATTTAAACTATTCGTAGTAGTTATTGTAATTTGTAAATTTGCTAGTAAAGGAAGAAAAACCTATGGCTATTCCAGCCTGTTCTTAAGCCTTGAGGGACCCTATTGTTTCCAATACCTATGCAAGGTCCACACTCTGCAGTGGCTGGGCTAATGCTCTTTTCGGTGGCATACCCAGTACGCTATGGGCTGGGACTCATTTTCAGTAGAATATTGTCAACCTCACGGCAGTGGCTGACACGCGGTGGGCACTGCAATGTAGACCTGCTGTGCTAACGATCTGCTTGGCTGGTCCAGGGGTTTAAATACAGCTACTTGGAAGACGCACTCACGGAAGACGCACCTCAGTCACCTTTGTCTATGTCGATGAAACCTTTGGTTAGCATGGAAGCTTCCCAGTACGGGAGGCAATCTCCTGAGCGGTCGTGGGCTCGTGGAAGGATAATGGCTCTAAAGTGTTCCACAGCGCAGGTTGCTACATCGACCAGTCATTGACTGTGGCAGTTGATGGTTGCTAATGTCCTAGATACAACACTGGGTACTTGCTGTGGCTCATGTCGTTACAGAACTAGGGTCATTCCAGGCATTGCAAGACATAATACTTTTCTGCTGTCGCACGTAATATACACTATTTGATCAAAAGTATACAGATATCTATTCCTAGAGATTAATGGGGGTTGCGTCCTCCTTTCTCTTTTATAACAGCTTCATCTCTGGGTGTGGGGAGGGATGATTTCAGTGATGTGTGTGTCTGTGGAGGAATGGCAGCCCATTTTTCTTCAGGAGCCTAAAAAGAGAGGGTAATGATGTTGGATGTAGGAGTCTAGAAAAATTCTAGCCGGCCGCTGTGGCCGAGCGTTTCTAGGCGTTTCACTCCGGAACCGCGCTGCTGCTACGGTCGCAGGTTCGAATCCTTCTCGGGCTTGGAAGTGTGTGATGTTCTTAGGCTAGTTAGGTTGAAGTAGTTCTAAGTCTAGGGGACTGATGACCTCAGATGATAAGTCCCATAGTGCTTAGAGCCATTTTAACCATTTTTTGAAAAATTCTACGTTCTAACTCTCCCTAAAACGGTTCCAGTGGTCTCTGCGCCTTGCAGTCGGTTTCACGTAAGTTATTGTCTACAAACCATTGCCTTACATATGCTGCTTTATGACAGGGTGAATTGTCATGCTAAGGTAAACAGTCTCTGAACAGTTTACCTACCGTACGCAGCACGAAATGCTATAAAATGTATTCATTTCCTTCACCATTTAGCGTTTTCTTAACTGCAATAAGGAGGCAACAACATAAATTCCGGAAACAACCCTACGCTGTAACACTACTTTGTCCTTACTTCACAGACCCAAACGCTTCCATCGTATTGTCACGCTGTATAGCGTGATTCATCGTTAGAATTCACGCGTTTCGAGTCATCTACTGTCCGGTGTTGCCACTCTTTCTTTTACCTCATGCGTTGACTAGCACTGACTACGGAAATGAGTTGCTTATAAGGAGCTGCTCGATCATTGCACCCCGTCCTCTTTAACTCCATATGGAGTGCAAGCTGGACTGCTGGTAGCACACTTAAATTAATGAGTGCTTCCCTCCGCTGTTACCATGGGATTTTGTACACCTTCCACGGTGCTCGGTGGTCACTGCCCGTCAGGACTTGCGATCTGACTGGTCTTACTTTAGCTGTGGCTGTTCCTTCGCGCTTGCGTTACGACTTCAGCAGCCATAGAAGAGTTGAAACGTCCCTGCAATTTCTGTTACTCAGGTGGGATGCAATGAGCAGTCCAGTTTCAAAGTCACTGAGATGTCCCGACCGATCCATTCTACTGTTCGTGCTTCGCTTCTGACAGACAATTCTCTCCGCCCCATTTTACACTGTCGGGTAAGTCTCTCGTAACATCTAGGAGTATCCGGATACTTTTGATGAGATAGCGTGCATAAATAAAAAAAACTTTAAGGATAATTCGTTATCGAACAAATTAACACACCGTTTGTGGCCCAGATATGGTCTGAATTTGGCCTAAATCGATAGACAAATAAAGGAATAAAAAATAACATATCTACAGCTGTGTTTTACATAATGTAGTCACCAACATCTATTAAAGCTGTCAGACTCGTCCTACACAAAATATTTTGAAGCACATAGTGTTTGTTGCTGTATCAGTCTTCTTGTACATTACATAGATTACTACGATAATGTGTTATTGTCAGGTCAGAACTTGTGTGAACTGTGTCACGCCAAATCTTTAGAGAAAGAACGAATGGAAATGAAATGGAACAACAGGACAAGGTGAATTGGAAGAAAAATATATACCAGGCTTCAGTTTACTCGCACAGTACCGGGGGACGGGTGTGAGTGTCCAGAAGAGATTGGTCGCGAAACACTTTTACAGTCGTTACTGGAATACACGTCACGTGCATCAGAACAAACTGCCTTAGATATTGAGTTCATATGAAAATGGCCAGCTCGAATGTTTACTGATTGCTTGACTCATGAGAGACTGTAACGAAATCGCGTTAATAATCTGAATCGGTTGTCATCTCAAGAGGAAAAGTTTACAGATTGGTGACAATGAATGTTCTTCTGTCCTTACGTGTGTCTCTCGACGTGGGCATGTACGATAATCTGAATAGCTGACGTGACCGAATAGCTAACTTTTGTTTGATTCATCGGTTAATTAGAAGGAAAGAATCCTAAAAAGTACAGGATGTTCCGATATTCCAATTACAAACTTCTAGGACGCGTAGAGGAGAGTGATTACATAATATTTTTAATAGGAACTCATGTCCGGAAACGTACTGTTTCAGTTCATATGCTTCACTCATCCACTTATGCTTGAGGAACTGCATTACGCGTGACGCAATACAATTTCTAGGTAACAATTCGAAAGGAAACATACCGAAATATCAATTTATCACTTAACCACATTCTTTTTGTATTATCACTTAAAGGTTACGCTTTTATATTATTCCCAAACAAAAAGAACCCAACATATTGTATGTATAGAACAGTTCTGAAGCGTTAAAACAGTGGCTCGATGTGGAGAGCACGAACGATATTACAGGCATTGTACCTACGAGGCAGGTTTTGGAACACACTCTCCATTCCAGCAAATGTCCTTCGGTTTCTAGTGTATCGGCCAGAACTCGTGCCAGCCAATCTTCCTCTGTCCCTACAGAAGTCTCGTAAGTTAAACTTTGCGTAAACTGTGATAAACGTATGTTTTGTTATGTTCCCTCTCGAAAATCCTAGGAAGTTCTGGTCTTATGTTAAATCAGTAAGTGGCTCGAAACATCATGTCCAGACACTCTGGGATGATGATGGCATTGAAACAGAGGATGACAAGCGTAAAGCTGAAATACTAAACACCTTTTTCCAAAGCTGTTTCACAGAGGAAGACCGCACTGCAGTTCCTTCTCTAAATCCTCGCACCAACGAAAAAATGGCTGACATTGAAATAAGTGTCCAAGGAATAGAAAAGCAACTGGAATCACTCAACAGAGGAAAGTCCACTGGACCTGACGGGATACCAATTCGATTCTACACAGAGTACGCGAAAGAACTTGCCCCCCTTCTAACAGCCGTGTACCGCAAGTCTCTAGAGGAACAGAAGGTTCCAAATGATTGGAAAAGAGCACAGGTAGTCCCAGTCTTCAAGAAGGGTCGTCGAGCAGATGCGCAAAACTATAGACCTATCTCTCTGACGTCGATCTGTTGTAGAATTTTAGAACATGTCTTTTGCTCGAGTATCATGTCGTTTTTGGAAACTCAGAATCTACTATGTAGGAATCAACATGGATTCCGGAAACAGCGATCGTGTGAAACCCAACTCGCATTATTTGTTCATGAAACCCAGAAAATATTAGATACAGGCTCCCAGGTAGATGCCATTTTCCTTGACTTCCGGAAGGAGTTCGATACAGTTCCGCACTGTCGTCTGATAAACAAAGTAAGAGCCTACGGAATATCAGACCAGCTGTGTGGCTGGATTGAAGAGTTTTTAGCAAACAGAACACAGCATGTTGTTCTCAATGGAGAGACATCTACAGACGTTAAAGTAACCTCTGGCGTGCCACAGGGGAGTGTTATGGGACCATTGCTTTTCACAATATATATAAATGACCTAGTAGATAGTGTCGGAAGTTCCATGCGGCTTTTCGCGGATGATGCTGTAGTATACAGAGAAGTTGCAGCATTAGAAAATTGTAGCGAAATGCAGGAAGATCTGCAGCGGATAGGCACTTGGTGCAGGGAGTGGCAACTGACCCTTAACGTAGACAAATGTAATGTATTGGGAATACATAGAAAGAAGGATCCTTTATTGTATGATTATATGATAGCGGAACAAACACTGGTAGCAGTTACTTCTGTAAAATATCTGGGAGTATGCGTGCGGAACGATTTGAAGTGGAATGATCATATAAAATTAATTGTTGGTAAGGCGGGTACCAGGTTGAGATTCATTGGGAGAGTCCTTAGAAAATGTAGTCCATCAACAAAGGAGGTGGCTTACAAAACACTCGTTCGACCTATACTTGAGTATTGCTCATCAGTGTGGGATCCGTACCAGATCGGGTTGACGGAGGAGATAGAGAAGATCCAAAGAAGAGCGGCGCGTTTCGTCACAGGGTTATTTGGTAACCGTGATAGCGTTACGGAGATGTTTAACAAACTCAAGTGGCAGACTCTGCAAGAGAGGCGCTCTGCATCGCGGTGTAGCTTGCTCGCCAGGTTTCGAGAGGGTGCGTTTCTGGATGAGGTATCGAATATATTGCTTCCCCCTACTTATACCTCCCGAGGAGATCACGAATGTAAAATTAGAGAGATTAGAGCGCGCACAGAGGCTTTCAGACAGTCGTTCTTCCCGCGAACCATACGCGACTGGAACAGGAAAGGGAGATAATGACAGTGGCACGTAAAGTGCCCTCCGCCACACACCGTTGGGTGGCTTGCGGAGTATAAATGTAGATGTAGATGTAGATGAACTGTTACCTAATAATTGTAATGCTTCACGCCTACTTCAATTCCTCAAGAAGAAGTGGATGAGTTAAACATCTGAATTGAACTATGGGTTCCTATTCGAAGTGTTATGTATGATTCCCCTCTACAAGTCCTAGAAATTTCTAACAGGAATTTCCGAACACCCTGTATATGCTGAAATGCAACGTCACCCAACTAACAGTGATTTCAGATATACATGAATATTGGTCATTTACCAAACTACGTTTTTTTGGGAGGGAAGCCTACGCATCTTCTTCAGTGGAACTTACATTCATCCTTTGTTCTTACAGTTAGCAAAGTATAGTGTGTATTTAATTTTCTGATAACTGTCATTGTATGGGTGAAGAACAAGGTCTGTTAACAAATCTGTGCCGTACTGAGATATCGCCGTGTCGACACGAGGTGTGTTCCGTGGCAGGCAGGTAGAGCCTGATCGTGAGGCCCACGTGAGCGAGCCCTGGTGAGTCCGTGCCACGGCTCGGTTCTACGCAGGCTGGGCGCATTCGGTACAGCGTAGCGCCACCCTCCTTGCTCTTAGCGCCCGCGTCAGGCGCATAAAATACGGCGCGGCAATTATCAAGAGCAAACTCATTTGCCTCGCCAAATATTGATAGTACGGCTTGACTCCTCATCAGGGCGCGAGACTCAACTGCTCCGAGCAAGGTCATCCTCGAGCAGTCACCGACGCTACTGGCTGCGGCCGTTACTGGTGACACGCTGACACGCTCACGCACACATACATACACACACACACACACACACACACACGCCACCACCATCACCAACACCACTACCACTACTACCACCTGGTGAAACGATAAATTTAGAGGCAGAGATAATTAACAGCAGTAGTGAAATTATTAGAGGTACGTAGTCCCTCTGTCCTCGCGGAATCCATATATGTAATAAAACTGTATGCATGTATGTCTCCAATCTCCCGTAATCCACAGGATCGATATCAACAAAAGTTGGTACACGTATCAGTTACTGCCTGGAAAGAACCATTGTGAGGGTGACAACCATCTATCATACAGAGATATGGGTATGGGGGTGAAGAAAAGAAACGTAGTTCACGACGCTATAGTAGCCTATCCAGTACTTGAGAATGAATGCACTCAGTGACTTGCCACAGTCTTCACACGTAGTTTCAGACGTTTACAAGTCTTTCTTTCGTTCACACGTGCCACAAAATTATGAGAAAAAAAGTTTATCGCCAACTACATTTTCGCGGTTCATTCGCTAGAACTACCGCATCACGCATGACCCTTTAATTTATAACTTCTTCGCTAATAACTCTATTCGCAACAATTTTGCACTTGATGCAAAAATATATTATTGTACGACGCATAGTTCAGGACATATGACATCATAAATATTTGACGAAACATGAGGGTGAAATTCTCTTCAGACACAGATGAAATATGTGTACGAATATGTGTGAAATACGTAATACATGCGTGTATGTGTGCAAAGCTTCGGGTGAAAAACTCCTTCTACACTCTTCGATCGATTTCAGCCAAACTTGGTAGACAAATAACTTACTATCTTGAAACATACGTTGTGGAAGTAAGAAACAGCACTATATTGGAGTAGGGATAATAAGAGGGGGGCAGGAAGTGGACAAACAGAGAAGGTGAAGGAGGTGTGGACACAGATATTGAGAAGGAGGAGATGGAGAGAGAGAGGGGAAGAGGAAATAGACAGAGGAAGGGAAGAGGGGAGATGGTGTGAGTGAGAGGGGAGGAGGAGATGGACCGAGAACGTGGGAAAGAGAAGATGGGCGGAGAGAAAACGAGGAGAAAATGGACAGAGAAAGGGAAAAGCAGAAGCAAAAGGGGGGTGGGGGAAGAGGAGATTGACAGAGAAATAAAAGTGAAGAGATTGACAGAGAGAGGGGTTGAACTAACAGAAGTGGAATAATGACATACCCAGGCAACGCCGTAGATTCAGCTAGTAAATCAAATAACAGCATATGAACTTGTAACACAATTAACCTGGTAGTGAAGCGTGGGGTACCTAGCTCCAATATAAGCACAGCTACAGAGGTAACACAAAATTTGCTCTCAAATACATTTTAGTGTCTATAAGAAAGTATGTTTACTTCTCATCGCAATTGCGTTTACACTAAAAATCTGTCGATTTTTTTTTATTCTTACAAGAATAAAGAGAACTTAAACATTCCTTGCAACTTTGCAATTTAATTTAATGTGTATTTTAATACTTTTATCTTAATGTTTCCTGAAGTCCCGTCTGACAGAAATAGTGGTAGAAAATAGTTTCTCGCTCTCAAATATATGGTGGTACGTCGATAGTTCAGGCATCAAATTACAGTCTACGCTGTTTCTACAGGGTCCTGACATTCTTATCTACAAAAAACACTAGAAACAGATGTTCTCATCATAGAAAAGTCCTATAAATTCGACTGCATTACAAAGTCGCCTTCAACGAAACTTGACTTTCTAATCACCTCCCTTACAATGTCAAAGAACTTATACTCATTACCACGTTCAAAATATAGGCAATGGCTCACAGCCTAGAATAACAACAACCTCTTCCCCGGATTCTAAAAGCATCCTATTTCGCCACTGCAAGTGATTAACCTCCTACTTCAACATCACGCCTTTCTCGTACATTTTGTTCCCATCTGTGGGCGATCTATATTCTGTATTTTAGAATCTACAATGGTATAAGATCATGTTTTGGTACTATTAGGCATGTTTGCATTTGGATTTCCTATCGTCACTGTCTTGCTGTTTTACAATGATTGTGTTATTATTATAATGTTATTGCTAAAATAAGTTTTATTTTCTTAGAAGTGGTAATTACCGTATTGCTTTTATTATTAACTATGAATATCATTTTTTCTAAATGGCATTAATTACTACACTACTAGTGCGTTTACTAAAGTTGTTTGCACATCACATCAACACTTCATTTCAGATACTACTATTACCAGAATTATTTAAAATACGGTAATTACATTATTCTTATTGAGTAACATTTAAAATTGAGTTAGTGCAAAATTCTATCCCAGTGTAAGGATGGTCAAAAGGTCTAACTTTCATACTGTTAAGTAAAAAATCATGCAGTGGGAAAAACTGACTGGTACCCACTAAAACTCACATAGCCAGCTGTTACTAACCTAAACCAGTATTCAGCCTTTCTGACAACTGTCATTACGGCAGAGGTTCGAGCTCTCCATCGGGCATGGGTGTGTGTGTTTGTCCTCAGGATAATTTAGGTTAAGTAGTGTGTAAGCTTAGGGACTGATGACCTTAGCAGTTAAGTCCCATAAGATTTCACACAGATCTGAACATTTTTTTGTCATTATGCGACAGGGATGTCGTGAAAAGAAAAATAATTTCTTTCTGAACTGGAACAGCATTGGGCAACAAATGTTTTCCTATCAGCTTGCTCTTATAATTCTGTAAGGTTCATCATTCAGCCATTGTACTATTTTTTCCTGATGCCTCAAACACTTCATTTTTCACAGCGAGACTGTCCATCCTGTCGGAGTTTTCTATTGGTTAATAAATGGTAATTCCCTTCAAAAAGGAAGATATTATTAGAAGGAGCAACACATATCGTGGAATAAGATGAATCATAGCCGCCCTTGAAATATAATAAATAGTAGTGATTGACTGCTGCTTTACGATTAGTACTACTCAGAATTTTACTTTCAGAATTCCATCGCATCCACTCTACATTTAAGCACGACACATAGTGATTTTGCCATAACGTGAGAACTGAAAGAACTGAGTGATTCTAAAAGAGCCCCGGTTTTTCTAGCAGTCTTTAAAAAAGGTGTGTTGATGATGTTGTAAAGAAACAGACACATCATTGTAGCTTAATAAACAATCATTAATATTGTGGGTTTAATAAATTAACAAATAACTTCAGACGAACTACCACATATTCAATGGCATCACGCAGTTAAAGTAGATAGGCTCACATTCTATATTTTAACAGCGTTCTCTACAGTAATTCCTTTAGCTTTACATCATCGAAAATTTTGTATAGATTCATCGACGCTATAAAATTATTTCGACCCACTGTATTCCTTAATACTTTCTCTAGCACAAAAAACAGATTAATTGTAATCCTAGAATCAAACGTTTCTTGAAACTAATGTATGTTTTCAATTATTTATCAGCTTTTGTTTCCCAGTAAATGTTCAGTATACTAATCGGTCCGAACGCCTCTAGACGGTTCTCCCTTTTGTATGCTTGCCATTAATTCTACTGTCTGAAGGGAAAAGTGTTTGTATTTGAAGAATAATTGAGAAGAGATGAAATAAGGAATGAAATTATTTGCCATTATGATTGAGAACGGTGCTTATGTAAGAGAAATGCAGTTAACTGCTGAGTTAAACAGCATACTAAAGTCAGTTGGTACTTGTTAGCGTTCGAGGATACGGGGTATAGCGCTAGACAGTACATAATTGTGACGGGAAAATCTTGAGAATCAGCCGATCATGAAGCGATGTGGATAGATAACGTGCATCCATGGCAAGCTGCAACAAAGAGACCGTTAGCAGAATTACGAGAGCATTGCGACGACACGGAAAATAAATTTCAAGAAAACTTGATCTAACGTGATCTACAGAATAAGAGGTTGTGGATGAACGTTAAGATATGGGTTTAAGGTGGTCAGTGTTTGTGAACCCAGTCAGCAATTCCGTATATCAGAATGAACGCTATGGATGAGAGATATTGGTAACTGTTAAAGTTATGGTTTTAGACAAGTCAGTTAGCCAGTGTAACAATCATTTGTCTGGTGTCTGGAAACTAAAAGGATTATCAAAAAGTATCAACTGATTTCGGAAGCTTATCTTTGTAATTAAAGCCATCAACATTCAACGTAGTGATATGGATTTAACGAAGAACAATTGAAACGTTCAGAGGCATACGCAGGCAGGATAATAAAACATCCAATTAAGCACAAAACCCATCTTTTGAGTGGGAGAGAGACGAGGCGAACTCAGCTAATGTCCGAATCCATCAGATCTTAGGAAAGGTAATGCAACAGCGTTATATTCATAGAAGTTCCGAAGAAAGTCCGAATTCTGAACGGAATAGATAATTTTTCTAGGACGTAATACTAATTCTGAGAGGATTTGACCTGATGCAGTTAACTCACAGGCGACCAAGCATTTCCCTAATATTTATTATGAACAATAGCTAAATGGATTTTACAGTGTGAGTTGGTTTTTAAGAAAGTACATATATAATAAAGCCAACACAAATCTGCACTGATATGCATCATTATAAAAAGTCAGAACGGCAATCGAATGTACGGTATAATGATGTGAACAGTCACATAAAGCAAGTATTTATTTCATGTTGACTGTTGTCTGATACTGATAATGGAAAAAAAGCAAACTACTTCCAAAACATTAAAGCTAATCATCAGCTGCCATACGTGGGAATCTCTGTGTAAATACTACTTTATTTACATCAACAGGCTGAACTGTTGTGTGGATGACACATTTTAGTAATGCACATAATCGTCTACATAAACTGCGGACAGAAAAATGGCTCTGAGCACTATGGGACTTAACAGCTATGGTCATCAGTCCCCTAGAACTTAGAACTACTTAAACCCAACTAACCTAAGGACATCACACAACACCCAGTCATCACGAGGCAGAGAAAATCCCTGACCCCGCCGGGAATCGAACCTGGTAACCCGGGCGTGGGAAGCGAGAACACTACCGCACGACCACGAGCTGCGGACAAACTGCGGACAGAATACTTTTCTTTAGATGAGGAAGGAAGTATGGAATACAACGCGAATGCGCAAATTGTAACTTCCTAAAAACAGCGAGTATCTCTGTGAGTCACAAGCAACAAATGAATCACAACGTTCTACTCTGGTTAAAGAAATTATCGTTGTCAAGGGCTCTGGGGGTCACAATGGAGACTCTTTCTGAGGACTCGAAATCCTGTTCGTCGTGCAATGTGAACAGTAACATGGCTAATGCAAGATAGTATTAGGAATTATTAGTTGGTCAGTATCTGCAACTCAAATCGTCAAACAGGTCACGGTTCATTTTCAGAACATGAACTAAAGCTGTGCAGAGGTACCAGGTGGAAACATTCGTATCTCTGAGGATGAGACAACTTCTAACTAGATGAAAGAAAAATGAAGAAAATCAGGTCAATGTTTACGCCTTAGATACCTTCGAAAACTGTATAAGAAAGGCGTATCTTCATTAATGCCAGTATATTACCAGCACTTTTCCATGCTTCTTATTGTTCAGTCCGAATTAAAAGACTATTTTCGATGAATAAACTCCCTTTTCCCTCAAACGAATACCAAGCGGACATAGCCTGCCCGCGAACTAAATTTTCGGTGTTGTCCTTAGCGAATGAAGAGGAATTGGCTACGGCCCTGGATGAGAATAGACTACATAATAAACGAAGCGCAAAAACGAATAGCTATTGAGAAGAGGACCACAGTAAGTGGAAAGTACCATCTGTTGTCAACAGACTATTTGCATCAATCGCAGCTACAAAAGGAATAGTGGAAAACTAGGAATACTGAACGCTGAAATAGCAGTGATGGAGTTGTATAATAGGCAGAGCACATCATCATCGTCATCTTCAGTAGCAAATAATGCCCAGAGGAAACATTGAAATCTGGAGTTTACTATGTTAACAGCTTTACCGTAATAGAACCATTGGGTAGCAACAAGGAAAAGAAAGATTTAAATCCAGGATTCTGAGGGCCTTGAAAATTATCATCATCCACTGTCTCAACTTATTGAACTAAAAAGCCGAAAATAAAGAAACTTTGTAATGTAAACAGTGCACCAGAAGTGTCAAGCAAAGTTAATGCAGTAAGGAAAATTTATTTACTTAGATACATTTCTCTTAGTGAAATCAAATTGAATAAATTGTGATGTATTATCACCCACTACATTGAAATTTTAGGATTCTATGGGCACAAAAATTATCCTCTATGAGTTATTGACGCTGTGGCATATTTTTTATAGATAAAACCAGGAAATCTTGAAGGTTATTGAGTATAATAGATAAATCTTACAATAATATGAGTATGACATAAAGCCATGCAGGAGGCAGTCAACCAACAGTAGTTCTGCATTCAGGCTGATTGTGTCGCAATGGTAAAAGTCAAACAACACGCTATGGATGACTTCATTGTTCATATGACGCGTTTCGGAATTTAGTCATCATCAGATACCCAGGTGCTATCACTGCATGTAGATAAGGTGTTTCACATGCAACTTGAAGCGCAATATCTGCAGTAGCAACAATCGCTCATATGAGCAATAAAGTCTTTCCTTGCCTGATGTTTGACGCTTACGTAAACTGCTCCAGGCAAATGGCGGGATGGTTCATTAGGAGGGGACAGTGGATTTCATTCTCGAACCGGCAAACATTCCGAGCTTGTACTCAATAGCCGCGCGGGATTAGCCGAACGGTCTCAGGCGCGGCAGTAATGGACTGTGCGGCTGGTCCCGGTGGAGGTTCGAATCCTCCCTCGGGCATGGGTGTGCGTGTTTGTCCTTAGGATAATTCAGGTTAAGTACTGTGCAAGCTTAGGGACTGATGACCTTAGCAGTTAAGTCCCATAAGATTTAACACACATTAGAACATTTTTTTTTTTTTTTGCACTCAATATCTAATCACTTTGTCGTCCACGGGAACTTAAACCCCAATATTTCTTCCATTTTTTCCTACTGATGCTGTTTAGGATAAAGAGCATGTGCCACTTGTAATTATAGTAGGACACTCAAAAGTCGAGTTGAGAGTGTTAATGTTAATACTACTGAAGCTCCCTTCCTGTAAGAAGATGTATTTATGTGAGCGGAGGTACTGGTGATTCTGAGGTGGTGTTACCACATGAAACCACTTTTTACGTCTGATAAGAAAATTCTGTATCTCTAGCCATCTGCAAAGTTCCAACTAAACAGCAAAATACCCGACCATCCCCATCAAACACACTTCTGGAAAAAATAAATTATTATGCCTGGAAAGGTGACGTCGATTGTGATCCGATGACGGCATATACCACCTGTGGGACAATAGATGCACTGATAATGGTTTCAACATCTTCCAGCAAAAGACTGCAAGTGGCTTAAGTAGCAGAGCGCCGTCCATGTCTACCCTTTAACGTGGAATGCTTAGAGCCAGAAGGCTCGGTGTGGAGCAAACGTATGAACGAAGCAGGAAACCATGCCACAGAGACGGACTCATGCGCTCTACATTCAACTGAATAATTCTGAAAGGGGTCAAGTGGAGGCCTTCAGAGTGGTTGGATGCTCCTTTCAGAGAATTACCACACAATTAGAACGTGGTGCGTCAGTTGTGCAATGACGCTGGTATCACTGGTCATCGTTCTCACTCCCGCAGAGAGGCTTTAGACGTCCAGGTAGCACAAACGCCCGCCAGGGTCGTATTGTAACGGCAATAGTAGCTGGCAGATCGTAAAGCTACCACATCACAGGTAAGAGGGGTCGTGAGATCAGATGGGTCAACATGCAGTTATTAGCAGGGGGCTGCAGGTACGCTTACCCCTAGCCCGTCTTCCACTCACGCCACAACATAGACGTGAATGAGAGGATGAGTTGGAAGATGGAATGGCACGCCGTGGTCTTCAGTGGTGAAAGCAGGGTCTACCTACTCGCAGGTGATGGTCGTTTGCGAGTACAGCTGTCTTGTAGAGTGCATTTATCCAAGCACACTTTCCTCTCGCATGGTCTTATTTTCTGGAGTGTGATAACCTACAACTCTAGTTCATCTTTGATGTCTCTTGTGGGGCCGCTAATCACATCTCGGTACATGCAGCATATTGTTAGATCCGTTCTTTTGCAGCTCTTGCAAGAGGAAGGTAATGTGTTGTTCTAACAGGATAATGCTCACCCACACACTTAAACTCAACGTGCTTTGCAAGACGTGCAGCAACTTCCCTGGCCAGCACAACCTCTGAGCTGGCCTCCAATCGAGCATGTGTGGGATATGATGGGACGAGTAGTGAATCATGTGACACGTCAACCAACAGCTCTTACGGAACTACATGAACTGGTCGAGTAGGTGTGGCAAACGTGTCTTGACTGCATTCACCAGCTGTACTATCGACTGGATGCCAAAGTCAGCGCCTGCATTGACGACCATGGATGCTACACCACGTGCTAACATGGGTGTTTCAGCAAGTCTTGATATCTGGTAACTCAGAATCGCTTGTGCTATCGACCTGTAAATGTAATCTACATCTACATCTACACGATTACTCTGCAATTCACATTTAAGTGGTTGGCAGAGGGTTCATCGGACCACAATCATACTATCTCCCTACCAGCGCGCGGGGAAAACGAACACCTAAACCTTTCTGTTCGAGCTCTGATTTTATTTTGATGATCATTCCTACCTATGTAGGTTGAGCTCAACAAAATATTTTCGCATTCGGAAGAGAAAGTTGGTGACTGAAATTTCGTAAATAGATCTCGCCGTGACGAAAAAGTCTTTGCTTTAATGACTTCCATCCCAACTCGCGTATCATATCTGCCACACTCTCTCCCCTATTACGTGATAATACAAAACGAGCTGCTCTTTTTTGCACCCTTTCGATGTCCTCCGTCAATCCCACTTGGTAAGGATCCCACACCGCGCAGCAATATTCTAACAGAGGACGAGCGAGTGTAGTGTAAGGTGTCTCTTTAGTGGACTTGTTGCACCTTGTAAGTGTCCTGCCAATGAAACGCAACCTTTGGCTCACCTTCCCCACAATATTATCTATGTGGTCTTCCCAACTGAAGTTGTTCGTAATTTTAACACCCAAGTACTTAGTTGAATTGACAGCCTTGAGAATTGTACTATTTATCGAGTAATCGAATTCCAACGGATTTCTTGTGGAACTCCTGTGGATCACCTCACACTTTTCGTTATTTAGCGTCAACTGCCACCTGCCACACCATACAGCAATCTTTTCTAAATCGCTTTGCAACTGATACTGGTCTTCGGACGACCTTACTAGACGGTAAATTACAGCATCATCTGCGAACAACCTAAGAGAACTGCTCAGATTGTCACCCAGGTTATTTATATAGATCAGGAACAGCAGAGGTCCCAGGACGCTTCCCTGGGGAACATCTGATATCACTTCAGTTTTATTCGATGATTTGCCGTCTATTACTACGAACTGCGACCTTCCTGACAGGAAATCACGAATTCAGCCGCACAAATGAGACGATACCCCATAGGCCCGCAGCTTGATTCCAAGTCGCTTGTGAGGAACGGTGTCAAAAGCTTTCCGGAAATCTTGAAATACGGAATCAACTTGAGATCCCCTGTCGATAGCGGCCATTACTTCGTGCGAACAAAGAGCTAGCTGCGTTGCACAAGAACGATGTTTTCTGAAACCATGCTGATTACGTATCAATATATCGTTCCCTTCGAGGTGATCATAATGTTTGAATACAGTATATGCTCCAAAACCCTACTGCAAACCGAGGTCAATGATATAGGTCTGTAATTCGATGAATTACTCCTACTACCCTTCTTAAACACTGGTGCGACCTGCGCCATTTTCCAATCTGCAGGTACAGATCTATCGGTGAGCGAGCGGTTGTATATGATTGCTAAATAGGGAGCTATTGTATCAGCGTAATCTGAAAGGAACCTAGTCGGTATACAATCTGGGCCTGAAGACTTTCCCGTATCAAGCGATTTGAGTTGCTTCGCAACCCCTAAGGTATCTACTTCTAAGAAACTCATGATAGCAGCTGTTCGTGTTTCAAATTCTGGAATATTCCATTCATCTTCCCTAGTGAAGGAATTTCGGAAAACTGCGTTCAATAACTCCACTTTAGCGGCACAGTCGTCGGTAACCGTACCATCGGCACTGCGCAGCAAAGGTATTGACTGCGTCTTGCCGCTTGTGTACTTTACATACGACCAGAATTTCTTCGGATTTTCTACCAAATTTCGAGACAATGTTTCGTTGTGGAACCTATTAAAGGCATCTCGCATTGAAGTCCGTGCCAAATTTCGCGCGTCTGTAAATTTTAGCCAATCTTCGGGATTTCGCGTTCTCCTGAACTTCGCATGCTTTTCCGTTGCCTCTGCAACAGCGTTCGGACCTGTTTTGTGTACCATGGGGGATCATTTCCTTTCTCTTACCAATTTATGAGGTATGAATCTCTCAATTGCTGTTGCTACTATATCTTTGAATTTGACCCACATCTCGTCTACATTTGCATAGTCAGTTCGGAAGGAATGGATATTGTCTCTTAGGAAGGCTTCTAGTGACACTTTATCCGCTTTTTTAAATAAAATTAAATGAGTTTGTTCCTGGTGGATTTGGAAGAAACGGTATTGAGCCGAGCTATAACGACCTTGTGATCACTAATCCCTGTATCAGTCATGATGCACTATATTAGCTCTGGATTGTTTGTGGATAAGAGGTTAAGTGTGTTTTCGCAACCATTTACAATTCGCGTGGGTTCGTCGACTAACTGCTCGAAATAATTTTCGGAGAAAGCATTTAGGACAATCTCGGAAGATGTTTTCTGCCTACCACCGGTTTTGAACAAGTATTTTTGCCAACATATCGAGGGAAAGTTGAAGTCCCCACCAACTATAACCGTATGAGTGGGGTATTTATTTTTTACGAGACTCAAATTTTCTCTGAACTGTTCAGCAACTAAATCATCGGAGTCTGTGGGTCGGTAGAAGGAGCCAATTATTAACTTAGTTCGGGTGTTAAGTATAACCTCCACCCACAGCAATTCGAACGGAGTATCTACTTCGACTTCACTGCAAGATAAACCACTACTGACAGACACAAACACTCCACCATCAATTCTGCCTAATCTATCTTTCCTGAACACCGTCTGAGACTTTGTAAAAATTTCCGCAGAACTTATTTCAGGCTTTAGCCAGCTTTCTGTACCTATAACGATTTCAGCTTCTGTGGTTTCTATTAGCGCTTGCAGCTCAGGGACTTTCCCAGCACAACTACAACAATTTACAACTACAATTCCGACTGTTCCTTGATCCAAGCACGTCCTGTATTTGCCATGCACCCTTTGAGATTGCAGCCCACCCCGTACTTTCCCGAGGCCTTCTAACCTAAAAAGCCGCCCAGTCCACGCCACACAGCCTCCGCTACCCGTGTAGCCGCCAGCTGAGTGTAGTGAACTCCTGACCTATTCAGCGGAACCCGAAACCCAACCACCCTATGGCGCCAGTCAAGGAATCTGCAGCCAACACGGTCGCAAAACCGTCTGAGCCTCTGATTAGTTCCGAGTTAGATTTCCGGCGGCGTCAGGGATTTTCACATGCCCTGAGATGACTGAGTGTTGTTGTGTCGTCTTCATCCTCATAATCCATCACCATTACGGTCGGAGGAAGGCAATGGCAAACCACCTCCATTAGGACTTCGCCTAGTACGGCGGTGCGGGTCTCCCGCATCGTTCCCCTACGCTCTGTCAAGAAGCACTTTATTTCCATTTCCAGGCCATATGGCCAAATGCAGTAACGTTCAGGGGTAACTTATTTTTATGAAAGACTGTCTTCATTGCTCAGAAGTATGCTGTAAGAATTAGTGGCAGTGTAGAAAATCAGGATTGTGTATTGTGTAACTGCAATCAACTGATCTGTGAATAATATGTTAGGTCCCAAGGAACGACAAATACTGTCAACAGCCGATATGTGAGATACATAATTGGATAGCAATAGTTCTCAACAATTAAATAAGTTGAATAATTAAATGTGCGACAGATGTTGCTTAATGAAAACCAGGAAAAGGTAAAATCATTAGTGACTCCAGTACTAAGAAGAGATGTGAATGTATCGGTTTTGTCATGTGTTCTGGAAATATGAAGTCAGGACTCAATGCTGAGTGAGTCAGCTTTACAGAGGTGTGAAAGCGTTGATCTGTGGCTTGTTCTTTCTTTACTGTGACCTAAAGTGAAAGTGGCAAGCATTAGAAAGACTGTTGGAGTGGATGCTGAATTTCAATGTTAATGTTTATTTTGGGGTTTGTGATTGACCCAGTTTTAGGGGTGAAATTTTTGTCAGTGCACCAACAGTGACGGACTTGGGTTACTGTGATGAATAATGGGTACACTATGAAGTGGTTATTTGATAATTGTGCAGTTAGAGAACAGAAATCAATCGAATTTCCTAGGTTTCTCATCAGATCTGAGTTACCTTTTCAGCTGAAACTTTTTGAAAGAGAGATTTAATGCTCTTGTAGTTTTATTGTTGGATACCCAAAGACATGTTTGCATTTTGCATGAAATACAGAATCAGGTTAGTTGTGTTGATGATGCAGATGAATCAATAAAACAAGGTTTATTTAGTGTCCTGCAGTGTCATTCACTAGTAATTTCATTACATCCCTGTATGATTAAAAGTTCCTATTCTCAGTAAAGTCAAGGATCATAATCAATGTTTAGTCAAGCTAAATCGTACACCGATAGTTTACACAGAAAGCGCAGAGACAGAAATACAAAAATAGATACAAATAGTATTAATAAAATTTCGTAGGACATATTGCGATTGCATGAGAAATTCGATCTGATCCGAGTACACTGATTTTTCTGCTCCTTCAACAAAGAAGCAGACACCTTCATTTCTTGGGCTGTAAAATTTTTATGTACATTTTCTGAACTCGAACACATAACTACATCACATCTTTCAACGCTGATCTATAACAATACCAAATGGGATTGGGACTGTCAGGCACAGGCTGAATACGAAGCTGTGAAACTTTTTGAGACTGCTTTCCTGTCGCATTCCGATTTAAATAAGGAATTTTATCTTTTCTCAGATAGTTCTAAAACTGGTCCTGGGGCAGGTTTCTTTCAGACATTAAAAAAAAGCAACATTGAGTTAAGTGTCTTTGAAGTGTTGCTTTTGTGAGCCCTATTCTCACATTAATGTGAACTTAACTATTCCGTTACTGAATTGGAAACTTTAGATGTCATATGAGAATTTTTCAAGTTTCGTGGTAATTGTTTGGTTGGATTACCAAAAGAGAAAGGATACTGACAGTTGACAGTCGTTTGTACGAACACTGGAGGAGATAATGTTGATTATGAATGCTTACTTGAGCGATGCGCATTTCGTGCGAAAAGTTGCTATCACAGGCTTTGTGATACGTGCTACTTCATGGAGAAGAGAATCGGTAAAGAGGTTTCATGCAAACCTTGGTACTGACTCCCGAGTTTCTTCAGTTCAGTATAGAAATTTGTAAAATACAAAATAAAATGAAAAGTTGTTGTAAACATACAAAAAGATAGCATTTTTTTTTTTACTTTCGTCTATCTGTCTTCTGATGATGTGGGTGGAATAACTTAATGATACCATTACATGGGTCGTGTGGTGTAGTTAAAGTTCATTACTTTCGAAACGTTGTTCATTTTTGGTTATAGTGTTTGCTGTGATTTTTGTCTTGCTTTATAAGAAATACTTTCCAATCTCGCCAACGGATATCCAATATAGTTGAACAAAACGCTGCAGGTTATGATTGTATTTCCTTTATGCTCTTAATGTTAACAATAAGAACTTACAGCGATTCTTAGCAAACATGAAACCGGTTGTAACGCTCTTAGTGCATTAATGATTTCGCGTCGTCGGTAACCTAATAAGTTGTGCGTAAGTCAGTAAGTTCTGCGAAGCTCGCGCATTCGACGGTAAAGAAAAGTCCCATGACTTTTCACTACGCTGCAGACCTTTTCGAAAAGAGGCTATGGGGGCAGGGTGGTATTTTCTGACATCTATCCGTCTTGTGAAGTTCTTATCCTTTAGTCGAGTTACTGGCAACTGTTATACTCAGTTTCTGAGAATCACACGAATCACTTCCAAGTTCGGGAGACAACACTCCTATAAACGAACATACCAGAATCCGATCCTTCCATAACTGAATAACTGTCTAGCTTTCACCAACCATTCTCCACGTTCGGGTATATCTAACTAAATGATGCCAGGCGTCTTCTACCACACTAGTTGCATGATAAATGTGGCTACCTCTCGCTGGCTGGTGAGTTATAATACTGAATTAGGACATTAACTGTTCGTGTAGTCCTATTTTAAAACTTTTGTCCCCCAACAATAATCCTGGACGTTGAATCCACTGGCACAGCAACTTCCTCTGCAGAAGGAAATTTTGTTTCAGATAGGTCGTGGACATGAAGTACAGTTCTTGGCTCTGAGGCCGTGACCAAAATAGAATCTTGTTGTTTAGTAACCACGAGACGGTGAACGCAAATGATACACAGTCACTGCAAACTTGTTTTAGAAAAATAATAATAGCCTGAAATTGAGGAAATGAACGTTTTCTGTAGTTACGGTGTCGTGAACAGGTACAGCTGAAATTCACAGGAAACTTGATGATGAAACTGGAAGAAACTGAGCACATTATGAAACGGAAAATGTCAAGGCTTCCGAAAAATTTTCTTACTCGCCAGACTAAAGAGCATGTTTGGGTTTCGGTAATACTGAGACTATGAAGTTCAAACTGAAAGTAAGGAGATGCGGCCAGGTTGTCCCTAGAAAGATTTTTTTACAAATGTACAAACAACCACCGACTGCTATTAGTGTTCTGCAGAGAATTGAACGAAAATGAGTAGTATAAAACTGTCGATAAGTGGTGAGTCCCATCTCTCGTTTCCACCTCACACTTATGATCAAAAAACTGGCCTTTTAGCTATACTGTATCAGTATGTTTCTAACTAAGATGAAAGTATATTGTCCAGTAAGGAGAAGGTAGAGAAGGAGACGAGGTTTACTCTTGGGACACAGACTGCAATAGGTATCAAGAAGCCACGTATGGTAACCGTTCACATAATTATTTAAAAAAAAAGTCTGAGTGTAAAACAGAAGTGTGTTAAGTTGAGCATCGTACAGAAAAGAGATTGAAACAGATGGTTCGTCAAGCAGTCCTCTGCTGAGTTATAGCCAACCTCAAAGATTATTCTATGACTAGGAACGAACTGAACACAACGGCAAATCCATTGCCTAGTTTATCTAGAGTAGAGTCTGAAAAGAAGACTAAAAGATAATATGAAATGTGTAGCATTGACGTTTCAGGTGATACAGTGGATGAAATGTTCTTTTTGCGCTGTTGGTGGCAGTAGTTCACGGGTCGTTTAACTCGTTGCAAATAACAATTGATGTTTTACAATTTACGACACATAGCAGATTACCAGTTTTAGGAGTACGAGTACTTGCTGTGGAATCGATTACCACTCCTCAATGAAACTTTAATAATGTAATTCAAATATTTGCCAACAACAAAGTAAGCTAAGCTATTTTATAAGCTTAATGTGTAGCTCCCTTGCATCAATTTATAACACTTAATAGTATTATGCACTAAAATATGTAAGAAGCTGTTCACCAATAAGCCATACAGTGGAATATGCGTTTAGAATATCTGAAATATTTACGGCGCACGTATTGCTATGCTCCATTTACATACTACGTAATAACGTTGAGGTTTTTTAAATTAACGTTTCCTATACCAGTTATTAGCCTTAAAAATTAACAAATATGTAAAGTACGTTTTGTAGTCTAAACAGACGTCAGAACGGCACCTAAGACAGCCCCCGTTTATAGTTCTTCACTTCGAATCAGTTAGAAGATAATAAGGATAGTTTGTTTTAGCTTCCTTTCATGGTTTCGATGACTTCACGATGACTTCTCTAAGCAGTATCTGGATGAATCGTTACTACACGGTCAAACCACATTAGCATGACGGCTACCTATGTTCGAATTCAACGTGCAATAACCACCAACATACAGCAGGTGTCGTGGGAGGGAGGGAGGGTGGGGGGGGGGGGGTGAATTGTGGAAAACAATGAAGTCGTTGGAACTTCTTGGCAGATTAAAACGGTGTGCGGGAACGAAACTCGAACTCGGGAAAAATCTCCGAGGCTGTGGCTAAACCATGTCGCCGCAGTTTCCTGCCAAGAGTGCTAATGCTGCAAGTTTCCCAGGACAGCTTCTGTAAAGTTTGGAAGATAGGAGATGCGGTACGGCCGGAACTAAAATTGTGAGGACGGATCGTGAGTGGTTCTTGGGTAGATTGAGAGGTTCCATGTCGCTATTGGCGCGAATGATGTTCTGAGAGAGTGTGGGGGAATTTTGGAATCAGCACTGAATGCAGATTCGCGGTTTTTCGAGTGTAGTGGGGAGTTGAGTAACGTTAGCTTCGCTTTTGCGTTGCGTGGGAGCAGGGCAAACGAGATCTGGTCTTCATCGGAATCGGGTGGTCTTTTGATTTAGTCGCGCTTTTTCGGAATCGTTGGGGAGCGTGACTGCGGTGATACTCCAGTTTTATTCTAAAACTTAAGACCCAGATTCTTACTCTCCGTTTTCGCACCTGTACGGACACGGCGAGTAACTGCGTTGCTGCACCGCAGGAGTCGGCGCCTGTATCATCAGAACGCTGCTTACCGACGACGTGCTGCAGGTTTCAGGACTGGTAAAGTATTTTGCGGCTACGCCATTGCAGGACCTATCATTTTTATACTAGGACCTACAGTGATTATCGTCAATCTATTGCATCACAGAGAGTAGGAGCCCGTTGTTCTAGATACAACTCTCATTCTCATAAGTCCGCCGCTCGTGGTCGTGCCGTAGCGTTCTCGCTTCCCACGCCCGGGTTCCCGGGTTCGATTCCCGGCGGGGTCGGGGATTTTCTCTGCCTCGTGATGACTGGGTGTTGTGTGCTGTCCTTAGGTTAGTTAGGTTTAAGTAGTTCTAAGTTCTAGGGGACTGATGACCATAGATGTTAAGTCCCATAGTGCTCAGAAGTCAACTGACTTCGTAGCAGCTGAGGAGAGCTCTGCCTACCATCCTAAGGGAGCCATGGGTCTGATGATGGTTATGTAAAAATAACCGAAACCGGTTACCTATGTCACTGAAACATAAATGGTGTGATCAAGACTGAACTATAGTCAAAATATAATAATTTATTGATCACTGTATTCCAAAAATGTTTACCAAAATCATAATAGTTCATTATAACCCACCCTTTAACCTACTGTTTGTATTGTAAACCAAATACTTTTGTGTTCTGATTTATAGTAAAACACATTATAATATTTAATCCAAATATCATTTCATAGATATATGCAGAATCCCATTTCCTGTCGTTTATTATGATAAAATTCTCTCTTTCTTTACTGCGAAAATAATGATTTTTATTAAATTATTGTGAGTGTGCACTCCTTATTTTACCAACTAGGAGGGTTCACCATCAATTCCTTTCGTTACCGTTGTGCACATAGTCAATTAGGTGGTAAGTAAGGAGGGAGTCGAGTGCATGTCCAGTTCTCACACAAAATTCGCCAGAATTGAAGAGGTACAAACTCTTCTCAACCCCGGCACCTCGCAAGCTTAGTAGGTGCAGCACTTGCTCACGAAAGCCAAGGGCCCATATTTCGAGTCCCTGTGCAGTACACAGTTTTAATCTGCCAGGAAGTTTAATATCGGGGCACACACTGCTGCAGAGCGAAAATTTAATTCTGGAATGCAATCGTTGTCATAATGAGAAAACGGCGCGATTTATGTGACCTGAAAATGGGTGTGATCATTGGCTATCCGGTTAAGGCTGGAAGCATTTCTGAAATTGCTACGTTTATTAAAAAAAATGAAATGGTCGTGTGGCATTGTTGGCCGGGAGGGACCATCCGGAGAAGTTCGGCCGCCGGGTTGCAAGTGTTATTTCACGCGACGCCACAATGGGCGACTTGCACGTCAGTGATGATCATAACAACCCCAGAAGAAAAGTATCCAGCTCGGCGAGGAACCAAACACGGGTTCACTGTGTGGTAGGCAAGCATGTAACCACTCAGGTAAGTTACTCACATGCCACCGTGGCGACATAGCGCTGTCGCAATCAGGCGCCGATGAACTTTAGTGCACCACGGGCCATAGATGGCAGGGATGAACGACGGCTGCGGGGATGTACACAAGCGAGTAGACGTACAGATGTTGAGGAATTGACCGCCCAGATAGACCAACGGGCTACCAACAGTGCCTCCTCAAAGCCCATTCAACGAACGTACTGCGTATGGGTCTCCGCAGCAGGGGCCTGGTTCATGCACCTATGCTGACTGCTGTCCGTTGGGTAGATGGCCCCTGGCTTGTATAGCGTGGAACGTCTAAACTCAAACACCCTGCCAAAAAGAGGGAGCATTAGGCGCCGGTGAATATTTTCGTGGCATTCCCTGGGTGATCTCGTCATTCTGCAAGGCACAGTGGGTCAACACAATTATGCATGTATCGCTGAGGACCACGTCCACCCCTACATGCAATTTGTTTTTCCTCGGCACAATGGCATCTATCAGCAGGCAATGCAAAGTGTCACACAGCTCACACTGTAAGAGCATGGTTCAAAGAGCAGCAGGATGAATTTACCATACTTCTCTGGTCGCCAAATTTCACGGCATTAAACCCAATCGAGAATGTGTGAGACCACTTCGTCCTGATTTCGCATCATTCATCCTCAGCCGAGCAACCTAGCGTAGCTGCTCACTGCACTAGAGTGAGCGTGGTTCCACCTCTTTATCGGTGTCTTCGAGCAGCTCTATGAATTTCTTCCTGCACCTCTCATGCTGCAAAAGGTGGGTATTTAGGCTTTTGACAGGAGATGACAATATTTATTTTATTTTATTTAGCGTATGACTAATATAGACGTATCATAAAATTAAATTACGTATGCATATGTACATATTTACACACAAGAAACTTCAGGTTGTCTTTACAACTGAATATCCAGTACTGCAATGCAGTGCGCTGCATCTGGAGTTGCTAGCAGGAAGTCCTGTTCAGCACCGTGATACGCTCGAATCTTGCATTCGCTGACAATGTGCTGAACAGTCTGGTATGGAGCCCCGCAGTCACAGCCAGGATTAGGCAGCTTCTTCCATTTAAAGAGCGCGTCCCTGAATTGGTCATGACCGGTACGGAATCTGTTGAGGGTAGTCCAGGTCTTGCGTGGTAGGTCGAATCCACTTGGAAGATTAGCACTTGACAAGATGTTATGCAGGCGCACATCTGTCACTGCTTCCCACTGACTTTCCCATTCTTCAAGGGCTTTAAAGTCCTTAGCAACCATGTTAGCAGCATCGTACAGAGTTGTATGACGAGATTTCACTCTGTTACGATTTAAAAGTGGCACATCGCGAGGCACGGGTAGATGACAATTCCTGGAGATCTTGTGGAATTCCCTCATAACGGCAGTACATCTGCGTAGATCAGGAGGCATTATACAGGTTAATAGTGGAAGCCAGTAGATGTAATCACTGTTGCTAATTGAGCAACAGTGATTACGGGCAGCAAATTATCCATAGGATCTCCTGGCAATGACATAAACTAACTGATCAAAAGTTTCTGGACACCTCCAACAACCTACGTTTTCCATATTAGGTGCATTGTGCAGCCGAATACTGCCGGCTACTCCACATCAGCGACCTCAGTAGTCATTAGACATCGTGAGTGAGAAAAATGGGGCGCTCCGCGGAATTCACGGACTTCGAATGTGGTCATGTGATTTTGTGTCACTTGCGTCATACGACAGTAAGAAAGATTTCCACACTCGCAAACATCCCTAGATCCATTGTTTCCGATGTGACAGTGAAGTGGAAACGTGAATGGACACGCACAGCACAAAAGCCTATAGGCCGACCTCGTCTGTTGACTGACAGAGACCGCTGACAGTTGATGAGAATCGTAATGTGTAATATGCAGACATCTATCCAGACTATTACAAAGGAATTCCAAACTGCATCAGGATTTACTGCATATTCTATGGCAGTTAGGCAGGAGGTGAGAAAACTTAGATTTCATGTTCGAGTGGCTGCCCATAAGGGACACATCATGCAGGTAAATGCCAAACGATGCCTTGCTTGGTGTAAGGAGCCTAAATATTGGACGACTAAACAGTATAAAAACGTTGTGTGGAGTGACGAATCACCGTACACGATTTTGCGATCCGATGGCATGGTGTGGGTATGGTGAATGCCCGGTGAACGTCATCTGACAGCGTGTGTAGTGCCAACAGTGTAATTCTGAGGCGGTGGTGCTATGGTGTGCTTGTGTTTCTCATTGAGGGTGCTTTCACCCCTTGTTTAGCGTTGCACTATCACAGCACAAGCCTACTGTTGTGTACATGGTTCCGAGTAGTCAGCATGTACACAACTTTCCCACTAGAGATCGCCCCGCTAAGCACAACAGCGCAGGCGCAGCGCTCGTCCGTCTCCGCACTACGAGATGGCGCTGCCATAGAGACGGACCAAATTCTGCTTCCGCCGATCCGCGTATTAATATGTAACGCAGCCAATGAGATTGGTGCTTACGTAGAACCTTTTCTCCTCACGGATCACACTCGCGCAGTGATACATGAACGCACGAGGTCTTATAACAAGTGTACAGGCCTCCAATTAGTTAGTCCTCATTAGTCTGTATCAGTCTGTACCAGTCTGCATTAGTCTGTACCAGTCCATAGAGTTCTACATTTGTCTGTACCAGTCTATAGTCAAGTTTCAGTCTGCGCCTAATAAGATTACCATATTCCTGTACATAGACATGAAGATAAATGTATAGACACTTTTATCAAGTATCAGATATATATGTGAGAATACGATTAACGTACTAATACCAAAGGAACTTTGGATTGTCAATTGCAAATAGCATCCAGAACCAAGTTAAGTAATTTTTATGCTTCTTATGATTTTAATAAATGAGTGTGAAAATTAATCAAGTTCTGTTTAAAGTTGGTCACCGTCAAGCAGCTACTCTAAGCATGCAGGTGGCATTTCTATTGTCTGACCTAACGGCAGAAGATAAACACGCCACGATAAGACCACGAGACATAATGCTGACACTCGCCTACTTCGTTAGAGCGACAAGTCAAATAATCTGATGGTGTGTGTACTGAAGGTCTTACAGTACGCACACCACACCTACATTGATGTTTTAAGCATTTTCTTGCTTCTCACTGCTGAAGAACAATTCGTGGATGGCGATTGCATCTTCTGACACGATCGAGCACCTGTTCATAACTCAGGACCTGTGGCGGAGTGGTTACACGACAATAACATCCCTGTAAGGGAGTGGCCTCTACAAAGTCCTGACCTCAATACTATAGAACACTTTTGGGATGTTTTGGAACACCGACTTCGTGCCAGGCCTCACCGACCGACATCGGTGCCTCTCCAAGTGCAGCACTCCGTGAAGAATGGGCTGCCATACCCCAAGAAACCTTCCAGCACATGATTGAACATATGTCTGCGAGAGTGGAAACTGTTATCAAGGCAACGATGAATTCCAGCACATTGAATTCCAGCATTACTGATGGAGGGCGCCATGAAGTTGTAAGTCATTTTCAGCCAGGTGTCCTGATACTTTTGATCACATAGTGTATCAACTATATAGCAGGAACAATTCTTTTGGAGATGACATTAATGTGGTTGAAAAGTGTAAAAATTAATTTTTTATGTTTTGACAGTCCACAGAAGCCTTTATAACTCTTCAGATAATATAATGTCTGGCCAATGGATGCTACTGACTGAGAGAAGCGACACTGATTTCTTCATTGTTTTAGTGTCTAATAAGATCCACCCTGAGCGAATAAACTGAATAATTGCTTACTGTTTCCCCACCAGTCGGCAGAAAACACCCAAATTAATATTTCCTGACAGCATATTGTAAAAAATATTTTTGGTGCAGCTCCGTTTTATGCAGTCGTTTCGCCCGAAACACGAAACGCGTCTCCCACCCCGCACTAAGGCGCGGTAACAGTAGCGCTGAGGCATTGTTGAACGTTGCAGTAAGGTAAATGTAATGTTGAAAGAGGGGCGCAAAAAAATGCTCCGAAACTTCCAGAGACGCAAAGATGTGTAAAGGGGACGACATTCTACGGCCTATCACTATTAATACTACACTGAAGTGCCAAAAGGCATGCGTATTGAATTACATAGATATGTAAACAGCAGAGCCATTGCTGCCGCCAACGCCTATTTAAGTCTAGCGCAGTTGTTAGATCTGTTACTGCTGCTACAAGGATGAGTTATCAAGTCCCCCATTCGGATCTCCGGGGGGGGGGGGGGGGCTACTGCCGAGGGGGAGGTTACCATGAGAAAAAGATTGAATAATCTACGAAAGGATAACGTTCTACGAGTCGGGGCGTGGAATGTCAGAAGCTTGAACGTGGTAGGGAAACTAGAAAATCTGAAAAGGGAAATGCAAAGGCTCAATCTAGGTATAGTAGGGGTCAGTGAAGTGAAGTGGAAGGAAGACAAGGATTTCTGATCAGATGAGTATCAGGTTATATCAACAGCAGCAGAAAATGGTATAACTGGTGTAGGATTCGTTATGAATAGGAAGGTAGGGCAGAGGGTTTGTTACTGTGAACAGTTCAGTGACCGAGTTGTTCTAATCAGAATCGACAGCAGACCAACACCGACAACGATAGTTCAGGTATACATGCCGACGTCGCAAGCTGAAGATGAACAGATAGAGAAAGTGTATGAGGATATTGAAAGGGTAATGCAGTATGTAAAGGGGGACGAAAATCTAATAGTCATGGGCGACTGGAATGCAGTTGTAGGGGAAGGAGTAGAAGAAAAGGTTACAGGAGAATATGGGCTTGGGACAAGGAATGAAAGAGGAGAAAGACTAATTGAGTTCTGTAAGAAGTTTCAGCTAGTAATAGGGAATACCCTGTTCAAGAATCACAAGAGGAAGAGGTATACTTGGAAAAGGCCGGGAGATACGGGAAGATTTCAATTAGATTACATCATGGTCAGACAGAGATTCCGAAATCAGATACTGGATTGTAAGGCGCACCCAGAAGCAGATATAGACTCAGATCACAATATAGTAGTGATGACGAGTAGGCTGAAGTTCAAGACATTAGTCAGGAAGGATCAATACGCAAAGAAGTGGGATACGGAAGTACTAAGGAATGACGAGATACGTTTGAAGTTCTCTAACGCTATAGATACAGCAATAAGGAATAGCGCAGTAGGCAGTACAGTTGAAGAGGAATGGACATCTCTAAAAAGGGCCATCACAGAAGTTGGGAAGGAAAACATAGGTACAAAGAAGGTAGCTGCGAAGAAACCATGGGTAACAGAAGAAATACTTCAGTTGATTGATGAAAGGAGGAAGTACAAACATGTTCCGGGAAAATCAGGAATACAGAAATACAAGTCGCTGAGGAATGAAATAAATAGGAAGTGCAGGGAAACTAAGACGAAATGGCTGCAGGAAAAATGTGAAGACATCGGAAAAGATATGATTGTCGGAAGGACAGACTCAGCATACAGGAAAGTCAAAACAACCTTTGGTGACATTAAAAGCAACGGTGGTAACATTAACGTGAATTCCACTGTTAAATGCAGAGGAGAGAGCTGATAGGTGGAAAGAATACATTGAAAACCTCTATTAGGGTGAAGATTTGTCTGATGTGATAGAAGATGAAACAGGAGTCGACTTAGAAGAGGTAGGGGATCCAGTATTAGAATCGGAATTCAAACGGGCTTTGGAGGACTTACGGTCAAATAAGGCAGAAGGGATAGATAACATTCCATCAGAATTTCTGAAATCATTGGGGGAAGTGGCAACAAAACGACTATTCACGTTGGTGTGTAGAATATATGAGTCTGGCGATATACCATCTGACTTTCGGAAAAGCATCATCCACACAATTCCGAAGACGGCAAGAGCTGACAAGTGCGAGAATTATCGCACAATCAGCTTAACAGCTCATGCATCGAAGCTGCTTACAAGAATAATATACAGAAGAATGGAAAAGAAAATTGGGAATGCGCTAGGTGACGATCAGTTTGGCTTTAGGAAAAGTAAAGGGACGTGAGAGGCAATTCTGACGTTACGGCTAATAATGGAAGCAAGGCTAAAGAAAAATCAAGACTCTTTCATAGGATTTGTCGACCTGGAAAAAGCGTTCGACATTATAAAATGGTGCAAGCTGTTCGAGATTCTGAAAAAAGTAGGGGTAAGCTATAAGGAGAGACGGGTCATATACACTCCTGGAAATTGAAATAAGAACACCGTGAATTCATTGTCCCAGGAAGGGGAAACTTTATTGACACATTCCTGGGGTCAGATACATCATGATCACACTGACAGAACCACAGGCACATAGACACAGGCAACAGAGCATGCACAATGTCGGCACTAGTACAGTGTATATCCACCTTTCGCAGCAATGCAGGCTGCTATTCTCCCATGCAGACGATCGTAGAGATGCTGGATGTAGTCCTGTGGAACGGCTTGCCATGCCATTTCCACCTGGCGCCTCAGTTGGACCAGCGTTCGTGCTGGTCGTGCAGACCGCGTGAGACGACGCTTCATCCAGTCCCAAACATGCTCAATGGGGGACAGATCCGGAGATCTTGCTGGCCAGGGTAGTTGACCTACACCTTCTAGAGCACGTTGGGTGGCACGGGATACATGCGGACGTGCATTGTCCTGTTGGAACAGCAAGTTCCCTTGCCGGTCTACGAATGGTAGAACGATGGGTTCGATGACGGTTTGGATGTACCGTGCACTATTCAGTGTCCCCTCGACGATCACCAGTGGTGTACGGCCAGTGTAGGAGATCGCTCCCCACACCATGATGCCGGGTGTTGGCCCTGTGTGCCTCGGTCGTATGCAGTCCTGATTGTGGCGCTCACCTGCACGGCGCCAAACACGCATACGACCATCATTGGCACCAAGGCAGAAGCGACTCTCATCGCTGAAGACGACACGTCTCCATTCGTCCCTCCATTCACGCCTGTCGCGACACCACTGGAGGCGGGTTGCACGATGCTGGAGCGTGAGCGGAAGACGGCCTAACGGTGTGCGGGACCGTAGCCCAGCTTCATGGAGACGGTTGCGAATGGTCCTCGCCGATACCCCAGGAGCAACAGTGTCCCTAATTTGCTGGGAAGTGGCGGTGCGGTCCCCTACGGCACTGAGTAGGATCCTACGGTCTTGGCGTGCATCCGTGCGTCGCTGCGGTCCGGTCCCAGGTCGACGGGCACGTGCACCTTCCGCCGACCACTGGCGACAACATCGATGTACTGTGGAGACCTCACGCCCCACGTGTTGAGCAATTCGGCGGTACGTCCACCCGGCCTCCCGCATGCCCACTATACGCCCTCGCTCAAAGTCCGTCAACTGCACATACGGTTCACGTCCACGCTGTCGCGGCATGCTACCAGTGTTAAAGACTGCGATGGAGCTCCGTATGCCACGGCAAACTGGCTGACACTGACGGCGGCGGTGCACAAATGCTGCGCAGCTAGCGCCATTCGACGGCCAACACCGCGGTTCCTGGTGTGTCCGCTGTGCCGTGCGTGTGATCATTGCTTGTACAGCCCTCTCGCAGTGTCCGGAGCAAGTATGGTGGGTCTGACACACCGGTGTCAATGTGTTCTTTTTTCCATTTCCAGGAGTGTACAATATGTACAACAACCAAGAAGGAATAATAAGAGTGGACGATCAAGAACGAAGTGCTCGTATTAAGAAGGGTGTAAGACAAGGCTGTAGCCTTTTGCCCCTACTCTTCAATCTGTACATCGAGGAAACAATGATGGAAATAAAAGAAATGTTCAGGAGTGGAATTAAAATACAAGGTGAAAGGATATCAATGATACGATTCGCTGATGACATTGCTATCCTGAGTGAAAGTGAAGAAGAATTAAATGATCTGCTGAACGGAATGAACAGTCTAATGAGTACACAGTATGGTTTGAGAGTAAAGCGGAGAAAGACGAAGGTAATGAGAAGTAGTAGAAATGAGAACAGCGAGAAACTTAACATCAGGATTGATGGTCACGAAGTCAATGAAGTTAAGGAATTCTGCTACCGAGGCAGTAAAATAACCAATGACGGACGGAGCAAGGAGGACATCAAAAGCAGACTCGCTATGGCAAAAAAGGCATTTCTGGCCAAGAGAAGTCTACTAATATCAAATACCGGCCTTAATTTGAGGAAGAAATTTCTGAGGATGTACGTCTGGAGTACAGCAGTGTATGGTAGTGAAACATGGACTGTGGGAAAACCGGAACAGAAGAGAATCGAAGCATTTGAGATGTGGTGTTATAGACGAATGTTGAAGATTAGGTGGACTGATAAGGTAAGGAATGAGGAGGTTCTACGCAGAATCGGAGAGGAAAGGAATATGTGGAAAACACTGATAAGGAGAAGGGACAGGATGATAGGACATCTGCTAAGACATGAAGGAATGACTTCTATAGTACTAGAGGGAGATGTAGAGGTCAAAATCTGTAGAGGAAGACATAAATTGGAATACGTCAAGCAAGTAATTGAGGACGTAGGTTGCAAGTGCTACTCTGAGATGAAGAGGTTAGCACAGGTAAGGAATTCGTGGTGGACCGCATCAAACCAGTCAGTAGACTGATGGCAAAAAAAAAAAAAAAAAAAAAGTCAGTTTGATCGTGGTGTTGTAATCGGCGCCCGAGCCATGGTATACAGCATCTCCTAGATAGCGATGAAGTTGAGATTTTCCCGTACGACCATTTGACGCGTGTACCATGAATATCAGGAAACCGGTAAAACATCAAATCACAGCCATCGCTGCGGCCGGAAAAAGATCCTGAAAGAAGGGAACCAACGTCGACTGAAGAGAATCGTTCAACGTAATAGAAGTGCAACCCTTTCGCAAAATGCCGCAGATTTCAGTGCTGGACCATCAACAATTGTCAGCGTGAGAACCTTTCAACGAAACATCATCGCTAAGGGGTTTCTGAGCCGAAGGTTTACTCGTATACCCTTGGTGACTGCACGACACAAAGCTTTACGCCTCGCCTGGGCCCCAGCAACACCGACATTGGACTCTTGTTGACTGTAAAAATATTGCCTAGATGGACAAGTCTCGTTTCAAATTGTATCGCGTGGATGGACATGTACGGGTATAGAGACAGCCTCATGAATCCATAGACTCTGCATGTCAGCAGGGGACTGTTGTAGCTGGTGAAGTCTCTATAATGGTGTGGGGCGTGTGCAGATGGAGTGATATGGGACATCTGATGTGTCTAGATACGACTCTGCCAGGTGATACGTACATAAGCATCCTGTCCGATCACCTGCATCCATTCGTGTCCATTGTGCATTCTGACGGATTTGGGCAATTCCAGCAAGGACAATGCGACACCCCACACGTTCTTATTTGCTACAGAGTGACTCTAAGAACACTCTTCTGAGTTTCAACACATCCGCTGGCCACCAAACTCACAAGACATGAACATTATTGAGCATATCTGGGATGCCTTGAAACGTGCTGTTCAGGAGAGGTCTCCACCCCCTCGTACTCTTACGGTTTTATGGACAGCCCTGCAAGATTCATGGTGTTCATTCCCTCCAGCACTACGTCAGACATTAGTCGATTCCATGCCAAGTCGTGTTGCGGCACTTCCGCGTGCCTGCGGGAACCCGACACGATGTTAGGCAGGTGTACCAGATTTTTTGGCTCTTCAATGTCGTAGGAGTTACCCTAGCATGAAATTTTTCCTATACAAAGTTAAAAATTACTTTTAAAATAAGGCACATTTTAAAATTGTAGCATGTTCTAAGACGAAGTTTACTCCAAGATAGAAGTGTACCGCGAAAGCATGGTAGTTGTAAAGAATTGTACTTGGTTTAAAGGGACTTCCAGCACAAATTATGTCACTGATAGGGAGTACTTCATGATTTATAACCTACAGACCCGGAGGTCAGCTCCTATATCATATACTGAAGTCAAGTCTCAACTGATATCGATGATTGTATTATCGAACAATAAACCTCAAACCACACACACACACACACACATAATTTATTGAGAATATTCATCTTGTCATTGAAGCTCTCGTTTTTCTGTATTTGCTTCGTAATCTGTAAGTGTGGAAATCGGTCCCGCCTCGAACAAGAAGAATTTGCGTTTGCTCGAGGAGGAGGAGGAAGGGGAGGAGGACAAGATTAGTGTTTAACGTCCGTCGACACGAAGTCATTAGAGACGGAGCAGAAGCTTGAATTTGGGAGGGATGGGGAAGGAATACGACCGTGCCTTTTCAAAATAACCATCCCAGCATTTGCCTGAAGTGATTTAGGGAAAACACGGAAAACCTAAATGAGAATGGCCGGACACGGGTTTGAAACGTCATCCTCCCGAATGCAAGTCCACTGCTAACCACTGCGCCACCTTGCTTGGTTTTTCTCAAGGCAGAACATATTCCCATACATGTATACTTATTGAGATACATAGTTAAGGAAGAATACCCCGTATACGAAGCAATATTTGTACGATGACCGTTACGACGTGCATACCGATATAGTTGCATATTAGCGCCCTTCGTACTTCTGCCTTTTCTGATTAGATCTGTAGGTAGGGAGAAATCCTACTGACTGCTTTTGGTACAGTATTTGAGGACACGGATGGGAAAACCTTTTTCAGGTTGGACGTGGGTACCTGACCCTTGAGTAATAAGCCATTCAGGAAGTTTTAAACAATTTATTTAGCAATGTGTTAAACAACAACAAATACAATTTCAAAATAGGTATTTGTACAATATTGTAGCAAAAGGTGACACATGATACACAAGAGAGGTAAATCGCAGAATAAAAAATAGTAGACCATAAACAATTCAGCCCACATCTCGTGGCCGTGCGGTAGCGTTCTCGCTTCCCACGCCCGGGTTCCCGGGTTCGATTCCCGGCGGGGTCAGGGATTTTCTCTGCCTCGTGATGGCTGGGTGTTGTGTGCTGTCCTTAGGTTAGTTAGGTTTAAGTAGTTCTAAGTTCTAGGGGACTGATGACCATAGATGTTAAGTCCCATAGTGCTCAGAGCCATAGCCATAAACAATTCATGGGCGCAGCCCAGTATACAGAATTACTCCCGACTGGCGCCCACTGACAGACCTAACCATTCTTAGTACGACTTCAGTGAATATCCTTCAATTATTAGTAACTGACTCTCCTCACACGAGCTGCTAAATAATACTAAGAAAAATTACTGCTATTAAATAGCGAGAAAGCATGGGTTGTTTATATTCATAACAACACTAGAATTTTTTAGGAAAAAAATTCTAAGAAGGAATATATTGCCCTTGATTAAACAGAAAATATATTGAAAGACAAACACACAATTTAAGTTCCATTGAGCTAGAATTAAAAAAGGGCAATTTACGCAAATGTCTGCTGCCTACACAGAGACAAAGGCAACAAATCGAATCAAATATTCAAAATTTGTTCTTAAATGTCACCTAGCAGCACTTGACTAGCGAACCAACCATTTTTAACGTTGAGGCCTTCAAGACAGAGCAGTCATATCCAGTTGAGATTAAAGGAAAGTGCACAAAATTTTAAACTTTAAACGTCAGATAAACAACAAGCAGGCAAGGAAGGAAAGACAGTTAATTTGCGTTACTCACAACGCTGTATAAATGACCACTACACACATTCAGAGCAACCGAAACCTTACGATTTACACTGCTGAGCACAACAGTAAGTAGAATTAAACAGTAAAACACAATTATTAGAATAATAACTTATGTATCCGACCGAGGTGCCAGTTTTTATCAGTCGGAGCAGATCGTACTCACTGCAACGCACCGCAAAGTGGCATCTCCTTAGGCATATCCGGACAAACCAGATGTCAATGACAGATGACAAGGTTCCACAACAGGAGAAAAACCACATAGGTTTAACCCAAGCAATATAATTAAACTGATCGCTAAGCAGCACGTACCCTGTCACTGTGGTGTCATATTCCCTCAAATGAAGAAGTTTTACAAAGCTTCAAACTGGCGGACGTGCCTCAACAGTTCTGTAATTCACAACCGTACGTCAGTAAACACCACTCTACTCCCGATTATGACATTCAAACTACTAGACGCTCCTCACTGTTAACATTAAATTGCATGGAGCGAGCTCACCAAAAGACCGTCAGTAAAAGTCTGTCCAAATGTAGCGTACGATAAGGCTCTGCAGTTCCACTGCAGCGGGTAGGCAAAATCCCAGTTCGCACACCGCAGTATCCGTATTTGTCGTACTGTGGAGTCTTCCACACGCCAAGCCTCCAGTACCGGCGCACAGCCACGCTAGAAGCCGCCACTCGTATCACACTCTATCGGCCCTTCCCCA
Organism: Schistocerca cancellata; assembly: GCF_023864275.1. Classification (NCBI taxonomy): domain Eukaryota; kingdom Metazoa; phylum Arthropoda; class Insecta; order Orthoptera; family Acrididae; genus Schistocerca; species Schistocerca cancellata. Next base: position 441,913,029 of record NC_064628.1, on the reverse strand, counting down.
CAACAGGTCAGAAACGGCTGTCGCATTCCCACCTCGCGCGCTGCTATTTCAACAAACCGCGCGAGCTCAGGGTGCCACACGAAACTTCTCTGAATCAGCGATATGGATGTATCAGGTTTTACGCATCTCTCCTGGAGCAACGTTTTTGTCTCACAATAGCACTTCCACTCAACATTCGCATATACAGGGTGTTACAAAAAGGTACTGCCAAACTTTCAGGAAACATTATTCACACACAAAGAAAGAAAATATGCTATGAGGACGTGTGTTCGGAAACGCTTACTTTCCATGTTAGAGCTCATTTTATTACTTCTCTTCAAATCACATTAATCATGGAATGGAAACACACAGCAACAGAACGTACCAGCGTGACTTCACACACTTTGTTACAGGAAATGTTCAAAATGTCCTCCGTTAGCGAGGATACATGCATCCACCGTACGTCGCATGGAATCCCTGATGCGCTGATGCAGCCCTGGAGAATGGCGTATTGTATCACAGCCGTCCACAATACGAGCACGAAGAGTCTCTACATTTGGTACCTGGGTTGCGTAGACAAGAGCTTTCAAATGCCCCCCATAAATGAAAGTCAAGAGGGTTGAGGTCAGGAGAGTGAGGAGGCCACGGAATTGGTCCGCCTCTACCAATCCATCGGTCACCGAATCTGTTGTTGAGAAGCGTACGAACACTTCGACTGAAATGTGCAGGAGCTCCATCGTGCATGAACCACATGTTGTGTCATACTTGTAAAGGCACATGTTCTAGCAGCACAGCTAGAGTATCCCGTATGAAATCATGATAACGTGCTCCACTGAGCGTAGGTGGAAGAACATTGGGCCCAATCAAGACATCACCAACAATGCCTGCCCAAACGTTCACATAAAATCTGTGTTGATGACGTGATCGCACTATTGCGTGCGGATTCTCGTCAGCCCACACATGTTGATTGTGAAAATTTACAATTTGATCACGTTGGAATGAAGCCTCATCCGTAAAGAGAACATTTGCACTGAAATGAGGATTGACACATTGTTGGATGAACCATTCGCAGAAGTGTACCCCTGGAGGCCAATCAGCTGGTGATAGTGCCTGCACACGCTGTACATGGTACGGAAACAACTGGTTCTCCCGTAGCACTCTCCATACAGTGACGTGGTCAACGTTACCTTGTACAGCAGCAACTTCTCTGAGACTGACATTATGGCTATCATCAACTGCACGAAGAATTGCCTCGTCCATTGCAGGTGTCCTCGTCGTTCTAGGTCTTCCCCAGTCGCGAATCATAGGCTGGAATGTTCCGTGCTGCCTAAGACGCCGATCAATTGCTTCGAACGTCTTCCTGTCGGGACACCTTCGTTCTGGAAATCTGTCTCGATACAAACGTACCGCGCCACGGCTATTGCCCCGTGCTAATCCATGCATCAAATGGGTATCTGACAACTCCGCATTTATAAACGTTGCACTGACTACAAAACCACGTTCGTTATGAACACTAACCTGTTGATGCTACGTACTGATGTGCTTGATGCTAGTACTGTAGAGCAATGAGTCGCATGTCAACACAAGCACCGAAGTCAACATTACCTTCTTACAATTGGGCCAACTGGCGGTGAATTGAGGAAGTACAGTACATACTGACGAAACTAAAATGAGCTCTAACACGGAAATTAAGCGTTTCCGGAGACATGTCCACGTAACATATTTTCTTTATTTGTGTGTGAGGAATGTTTCCTGAAAGTTTGGCCGTACCTTTTTGTAACACCCTGTATGTGCTGGATATATTCCAGTATCTATCTTCCCCTACGGCAGTACCTAATTTATTCACTGGTGTACTATCAGCCAGTATGTGTTCAGTATATGCCACATACGTGTAACCTCACAGATTACGTGGAGAAGGTCTCCATTTCTCTTCTTATCAGTTTAGTAAATTTTCAGCGTCCCTTTGTAACATAATACCTAAACAAATTCGTTTCAAAAGATGTGTAAGTTGAACAGGTTAACAATCTTCTTTTGTAATGTAATGAAAGTCTCACATTTCGCTCTGTTCTAAAGCATCTTCAGTGGTCGCTGTAACAATGTGGTTTTTTCATCATGTAATTTTGTTTGCTAGTCCTCTCTCTTCTGTTTCTCCACAGTCCATTATTCTCTTCTATGCATTGCTTTACTTGAAAGAAACGTTTTCACAAATTTCTTCTTAAAATGAAATGTGTGACTGACAGTTGCAAGATTTCCTTTAGAGTAATGTAGTCTTGTCGGCCGTGGTGGCCGAGCGGTTCTAGGCACTACAGTCTGGAACCGCGCGATCGCTACGGTCGCAGGTTCGAATCCTGCCTTGGGCATGGATGTGTGTGATGTCCTTAGGTTAGTTAGGTTTAAGTAGTTCTAAGTTCTAGGGGACTGATGACCTCAGAAGTTAAGTCCCATAGTGCTCGGAGCCATTTAAATCATATTTATTGTGGTCTTTGCGTGGGATAGTGGGCATGTTATATACTTCTTGCCTCGTCCATCACGCTTAATTTTTCTTCCAAGATAGCAAAATTGCCTAACTATGTATACTACGTTGTCTCAATGGTGCAATTAGATTTGGGTCTTGTGTCCCTAATGTTTTATCGCTGTGGTATATGCTTTTATGAGCGTGCACTGTGATGCAGACCTTGCTTCTCCGTCTCATTGTATGGGCAGGCACTTTTTTAAAAAATATATATCTAAAGATGATTGTTGTCTTATCAGATGTAACTTACCGTCACTTAATGTTATCTAATTGCGAACTTAACTATTAAATGATTTTATTTCTCCATTGTGATACTGGAACACAGTGCCCCATATCACACACGCAAATGTCCAATCTCTTCCTGCTCATATTCACGTGATCGGTCATTTATTTTACGACATAAAAGTTCCATGCTGTACTTTAACAGGTGACCTGGCTCACACCAACGTCTTCCACCAGTCCCTAAATGTAGACATCTATGTTTTTCTGAGACATTATTGATTTAACAGACGAGAGAGTTGATGAGGCGCATATATTCGCTCTGATTTATTACACATCGCACTACAAACGTCCAGAAACAATGAAGATAAATAAGTGGAAAAGATGTTGATAGCGAACAAATTCCTTAACAGGAAGTGTTTAAACTCTGTCCTCCGTAAATCTCCTAACGCAGTTTTTCGGGAATGTTTAGAAACTGCTTTTTCAAGCCTTGAATTAACCCATGAGCACATAATTATATCCGGTTATAGTAACACAGATTTCCTGTACACCACTGCGAAATTCAAGCATATCCCTTTGTTCTTATGCGACACTACTTCAGCATGCACCCACATATTGTAAAGCGAGTGGTCACGCTCTCATAGCTATATTTGCAGCGCAACATCGCAATAACGTAATTCGTACCCGTCAAGCAATTGTGTGGGCTATGTTTGCTCACGAGAAAAATTTTATAATGTACTCACTAGTAAGTTAAAAAATGAAACCACAACTGTCTAAATGCAGAGAATTTAAAATGTGTCTGAACTTGCAGCAGAGCGGCAAGAAATAGTTTGGGAGACAACATGTGTTCCTTTCCCGAACATAAAACACAGACATAACAGATTTTCTAAATTCCTTAAGTATATGATAAATATTTTATCTAATTAAAAGTGTACGGATACCTATCAGTGGACTTTAATATGGGTCGAGTCCACCATTCGTCTTTAAGACGGTCTGAGCACTATATGAGATACATTCAATGTGATGCTGAATTTCTGTGGAGGAATCCTTCCTCAAGCGTCGAAACAAGAGAACGTTTTGATGTTGGACGCTGGTGTCTGGTGCGAAGTGGACGTTCTAACTCATTCAAAAGGAGTTCCATTGAGTTCAGGTCGGGAATCTGGGCAGACCAATCCATTTCAGGAACGTTATTGGATACAAACTATTTCCTCACATGTGCTACTTTACTGTATGATAGATTTTATTGTTACGAAGAAGAATCAGTCAGCGATTCCGAACTGTTCCTCTGCTGTAAGCAGCACCCAGTGCTGTAAAGCATGTCATGAACATCCGCATTTAGCGTTTTTAAGCGCAATAAGGGAATCACAAACTAACCATGAAAACTACCTTTATACCACAACACAATCTTCTCCGTTCTTCACTGTTTCCCCTAAAAATAATGGCAAGTAATTTCCAGGTATTTCGCAAATCCTAATTCTTCCATCCGATTGTCGCAGAGTGTAGATTTACACTACTGGCCAAAAACATTGCTACACCAAGAAGCAATGCAGATGATAAACGGGTATTCATTGGACAAATATATTGTACTAGAACTGACATGTGATTACATTTTATCGCAGTTTGGTTGCATAGATCCTGATAAATCAGTACCCAGAACAACCAACTCTGGCCGTAATAACGGCCTTGATAACCCTGGGCATTGAGTCAAACAGGGGTTGGATGGCGTGTACAGGTACAGCTGTCCATGCAGCTTCAACACGATACCACAGTTTATCAAGAGTAAGTACTGTGACGAGCCAGTTGCTCGGCCACCATTGACCAGACGTTTGCAATTGATGAGAGATCTGGAGAATGTGCTGGCCAGGGCAGCAACCGTACATTTTCTGAATCCAGAAAAGCCCGTACAGGACCTGCAACATACAGTCGTGCATTATCCTGCTGAAATGTAGGGTTTCGCAGGAATCGAATGAAGGGTAGATTGGTTCAAATGGCTCTGAGCACTATGGGACTTACCTAACTAACCTAAGGACATCACACACATCCATGCCCGAGGCAGGATTCGAACCTGCGACCGTAGCGAATGAAGGGTACTGCCACTGGTCATAACACATCTGAAATGTAACGTCCACTGTTCAAAGTGCCTCAATGCGAACAAGAGGTGACCGAGACGTGTAACCAAAGGCACCCCATACCATCACGCCGGGTGATACGCCAAAATGGCGATGACGAATACACGCCTCCAATGTGCGCTCACCGCCATGTCGCCAGACACAGATGCGACCATCGTGATGCTGTAAACAGAACCTGGATTCACCTGAAAAAATGACGTTTTGCCATTCGTGCACCCAGGTTCGACGTTGAGTACACCATCGCAGGCACTCCTGTCTGTGATACAGCATCAAGGGTAACCGCAGCCATGGTCTCCGAGCTGATAGTCCATACTGCTGCAAACGTCGTCGAACTGTTCGTGCAGATGGTTGTTGTCTTGCAAACGTCCACATCTGTTGACTCAGGGATCGAGACGTGGCTGCACGAACCATTACAGCCATGCGGATAAGATTCCTGTCATCTCAACTGCTAGTGATACGAGGCGCTGGGATCCCGTACGGCGTTCCGTATTACCCTCCTGACCCCACCGATTCCATATTCTGCTAACAGTCAGGATCTCGACCAACGCGAGCAGCAATGTCGCAATACGATAAACCGCAATCGCGATAGGCTACAATTCGACCTTTATCAAAGTCGGAAACGTGATGGTACGCATTTCTCCTCCTTACACGAGGCATCACATTAACGTTTCACCAGGTAACGCAGGTCAACTGCTGTTTGTGTATGAGAAAACGGTTGGAAAGTTTTCTCGTGTCAGCATGTTGAAGGTGTCGCCACCGTAGCTAACCTTGTGTGAATGCTCTGAATAGCTAATCATCTGCATATCACAGCATCTTCTTCCTGTCGGTTAAATTTCGCGTCTGTAGCACGTCACCTTCGTGGTGTAGCAACTTTAATGGCCAGTAGTGTATTCACTACTATAAATCGTTACACTCAGCCACTGTTCGGTGACGTCGCTTCGTCCAACATCGCTTACCATTGACTACAGAAACGTACGGCTTATGAGGAGCTGCACGATCACTGCCCTGTTGTTTTTAAGTCCCTACACCCAGTCACTGTTCTAGTTGGACTGCTGGTAGTACTTAGGTATTCTCGAGCGGTTCCTTCCGTGCAAGTTATATTTTACAGCCACCTTCATAATGACGTCGGTCCCTTTCCAGCAGTACATGAGCTCTGCCTGGAATTGGTTTACCTGTAGCTGCTCCTTCACGTTTACAATTCACAATGATATCAACAAAAGTCGACTGGGGTATTTTAAAAGGGTTGAAGTGCCATTAACAGATTTTTTACTCGGGTGACACCCAATGACTAGTCCACATTCGAAGTCACTTAGCTCTCCCGATAGACACATTCTGCTGTTACTGCTTCTTTACAGGCAACGCGATACTCCCAGCCTTCTTTTATACTAGCGGGTCCAGCTCTTGATACCTCTTGTGGTCAGTACCGCATTATAGGGCTTCTGGATATTTTGATTGTATATTACATGCTCTCTTAAGTACCACAAAGAGATGGAAAGAACCTGTGCCTTGGCTAACTGAAAAGCTAAAATTGCTCTTTAAAGTTAGAGATACTGTTTCAGGAACTTTGGGTGTGAGCGAAACATTGAGTACATTCCGATAGATGTTGTTACGGGAAAATCTGTCTAGTCGGTGTCGCAGTGACCGAGTAAGTCAATATAATTATCGGGTTAGCTGCTGGCAGTAATGTGTAACAGGCAAATTGGTAATGGTACAATGAAGTCTCTCGTATTTTTAAGCTATCTAGTGTACAGAAATAGAGTATCGTGTGTCACACTGTGAATGGGAGTCCACTACCGGTGGTATGCAAGGCGCAACTGCTGCTTAACATTCATGGGCTCTCTTGCTATATTGAATTAACAATTACTGAAGGACTCAGGAATCACGTTCGATTTTTTTGAATACACCATGTGCATGGATTACACTTCTCACTAGTCAGTCCCATAACGCCACGTAGGGTAAGTGATATACACGATACCTTACATATGTTACCGAACACAGAAGGAATAGTCTCGTATAACGCAGACGTTGTGTTACTACACTAGCTCGCTGCAATAATGGACGATATCAAGAATACAAATTTTTAAGTAAACAATACCTGTATAAAAATATCAGAATGAAATGTTCACTTAAACCCTAAGACATAAGCTACATAAAGAAAAACAGTCCAACATTATTACAACGAAGAGCCAAAGAAACTGGTACACCTGCCTCACACCGTGTGGGGCTCCCCGCGAGCACGCACGTGCCGCAACACGACATGGCATGGACTCGACTAATGTCTGAAGTAGTGCTGGAAGGAATGAACACTATGAATCCTGCAGGGCTGTCCCTAAATCCGTAAGAGTACGAGAGGTGGAGATGTCATCTGAACACCACGTTGTCAGGCATCCCAGATATGCTCAATAATGTTCATGTCTGGCGAGTTGGTGGGCAGTGGAAGTGTTTAAACTCAGAAGACTGTTCCTGGAGCCACTCTGTAGCAATTCTGGACGTGTGGTGTGTCGCATTCAAAAGTGGCTCCGAGCACTATGGGACTTAACATCTGAGGTCATCAGTCCCCTAGAACTTAGAACTACTTAAACCTAACTAACCTAAGGACATCACACACATCCATGCCCGAGGCAGGATACGAACCTGCGACCACAGCAGTCGTGCGGTTCCGGACTGAAGCGCCTAGAACCGCTCGGCCACCGCAGTGTCGCATTGTCCTGCTGTAATTGCCCTAGTCCGTCGGAATTCACTGTGAACATGAATGGATAGAATTCATGAGATATGACGCTTACGTACGCCTCACCCGTCAGAGTCGTATCAGGAGTCCCATATCACTCCAACTGCACACGCCCCACGCCATTACAGCGCCTTCGCCAGCTCCGACAGTCCATATCGATAATGTTTCGTTGAATGGTTTGCACCCTGATAAATGTTAATGGCCCAGCACTGAAATCTCCAGCAATTTTAAAAGCGTTGCACTTCCGTCATGTTGAACGATTCTCTTCAATCGTCGCTGGTCCCGGTCTTGCTGGATCTGCTTCCGGTCGCAGCGATGTCGCAGATTTGATGTTTTTCCGGAATCCTAATATTCACGGTACACTCGTGAAATAATTGTACGAGAAAATTCTGGCTCCGTCGCTACCTCGGAGATACTGTGTCCTATCGTTCGTGCACTAACTATAACACCACGTTCAAACTCAATTAAATCTTGTTAACATGTTATTGTAGCAGCAGTAACCGATGTAACAGGTGCGCCAGACACTTGTTCTCTTATGTAGGCGTTGCCGACCGCAGCGCCGTATTCTGCCTGTTTACATATCTCTTTATTTGAATAAGCGTGCCTATATCAGTTTGTTTGGCGCTTCAGTGTACTATGAAACGAAATTACAGGGGGGAACCATTTAGAATGGGACCCTGTGTCACTTAAACTTTGGGTATCAGTGGCAAAAATCCTCGTACACCATTCATCTAGAGGTCGAACATTAGTTTCTCTGAAGTATAAAGAACAGATAAGCAAGTGTAAGGTTCAACAGTAATATAAATACCTGTGTCTTACTCAATTAATGACAGTAGAACTAATGGAAGCAGGTCAGAAACCCATTCAGTTACGTGTAGAACTATAGTGAAGTTTTCTGTAGGTTTTAAATTAAAAACTTTTATCCATTTACATAATTGCCAGGGTATTATTGAACAATGCATGAGTACCCGTATGTGTGGTAGTCTCTAGCGCCACACAGTATTGACCATAAATAACAATTTGAAATCGTATTATCATACGACATAAAACATATGCACTCTGTCTGTTATACAAAGACCTCATGTATTAGTCAGTGGCGCGACCGCTATGGGCGCAGGTTCCAATCCTGCCTCGGGCATGGATGTGTGTGATGTCCTTAGGTTAGTTAGGTTTAAGTAGTTCTAAGTTCTAGGGGACTGATGACCTCAGATATTAAGTCCCATAGTGTTCAGAGCCATTTGAACCATATTTGGCAGTGAATTTATAAACATCCATAGTCAAAATCTCGGTAGAAGTATAAATGACACACCAGGTACTTAAAATAAACTAAAGTCTGTCTGACTGGCCTTGGTGGACACAACGGTACCGACCGACCGCCTTGTCATCCTCAGACAATGGGTGTCACTAGATGTGGATATGGAGGGGCATGTGATCAGCACACTGCTCTACGAGCCACTGTCAGTTTTCATGATCAGTGCCCCTACTTCTCAGTCAATTAGCTTCTCAATTGACCTCACAACGGCTGAGTGCACCCACTTGCGTGTAGCACTCGTCAGATCTGGACAATCACTGTTCCAAGTGCTAGCCAAGCCTGACGGAGTTTAACTTTGGTGAAATTACGGGATCTGGAGCCACCACTGTGGCAAGGCCGTTGGCGCATCAGACACACACAACGTCAAAAATAATATTTTTGGTACATATCTACGATGATATATCAGTGTAGGACTACAAAACCAATATGTACCATCAAGATGGAAAGGCATAAGCAATGAAAGTAGTAAATAAATTTAGACCAATCTTATAATACAAACCTAGATCTCATATAACGACTACAAATTATATTGTTATATGACTTAGACCTGAAGTGACAATCACGTCTATAAAGTCATTATGTGAAATTTAGGCCAGGGGTTAGATATTTTGTTCAGGCACTGGAACTATCCTGGGGACGTGTTCCGCAGAGGCAGAGCTGTCACTATTTGGTAAGTCCTATGTTAGTAAAGAGCAGGGACGTGCCTTGTTGGAAGTCTTGGTACAGTATCCAGACATACTCACTTGTAGGCTACGCGCATTGCCGATATTTTCTGTTCCCAGACCCAGTGTTGAGGTGTACTGGCTGGTTGTGGATTGCAGACCACTGAATCGTAAGGTGTTTCAGGAATATGTATCATGGACAGACCATCACAGTTTATACTTTGTTCTCCAACGTACAATTTTTTAACTTTTTTGACCTGAAAGGCCCTACCATGAGGTGCTGAGGAGTAGTCTGAGCTTGTTACAGTTTTTTTAATGCACTGAAATATCTTTGAATGTATCTAAGTTTCTAAGTTTTGTTAGGGTTGGCTTCTGGTGTAACAATACAATTGTACCTACTAGATTCTGTGCTGGATGACTTGAAATTTAAGTATGCCTGTAAGTAAATGGTCGAGGTGGTTATTTACGGCATAACCTTCAGACAGAATTTGTATCATATGGGCCGAGTCATTCACTATTTCTAGAAAGCCTTGCTGACAATAAAAATTGCTAAGGTTTACATAGCCTAAGAATAGATCGCATTCCCCGGTTAGATTGCGTTCCATGAAGATGTGAGGATGAACCACGATTTAATTAAGATTATTTGTCTTTTGACTAGTCCTAAGGACAAAACGGATTATTACTAGAAACATAGGGATGGTGAATTTTCTTCGCAAATGCATTCCCAGCTGGCTGCCCCGTTTAACCAACTGCAGAGGAAGTATGAGCATTTCCAGTGGGTTGATGCTAAATAGACGTCCTCCATTGTACTGAAGGCATCACTGGATAGTAAGTCGGTCATAGCTGTACCAGACTTAGACAACCATTTTGCCTTGCAGATAGATGCATCCAGCTCTGTTGTCTCGGCTGTCCTCCTCCAAGAAGAGGGAGAGAGTGGGGCTATCGGTTATGCCCCAGGCCCTTATCAGTGGCAGCGAGCAAGTCCTCTAAATACGAACTGCAAGCACTATCCGTATTGTTTTGGATTAGAACGATTTAAGTTTGAGCATAAGCTGTTCCCCTTAGAGGCCAACAATGTCCGTCTTAATGTGGGTGTTAGCTGGGCTACAGATGAAGGGGAGATTAGCCAGGTGGGCTGTGCCGACGTCAGCCTTCCGTTTTAAAATTCTTCATATGAAGGGTATGGATAACCGCATGACTGGGGACCCTATCCAATGTTCCAACAAGAATCTGAGGCAGTGGATCTCCCACAAGGCGAGGAAGAAGCGCCTTATGTGGAGACAGACCTTGGTGAGATTCTGGGGCTTTTCGGAGGGTTAGCCAAGAAACAAGATGCTCATCCTTTGTAATGGAAAACAAAACAACAGCTTAAAGTAGAGGAAGAGGTGCCAGGGTATTCTCTTAGCAACGGATTGCTTTGCTTTTGTGCTCGTTATAATAGGAAGGGGAAGGTCTGCGTGCTTCAGGAGTCTATCCCTCCAGTGTTTAAGTAATTTCATCATTCCTTTTATGGATGGCACCTGGATGTATACAAGACCATTACGATGATTAAAGAGCACCTCACTTGGCCTACGTTAAATGGCGACGTCCGTGGGAGCAGCGCTTGTGAGCAAAATTCAAACCCAACACCCATGTAGAGAAGCTTAGCTCTGATAGTGCGGATCACCCTATGGCCAAGGTGTTCATCGATTATCACGGTCAACTACCCCATACTGAATCAGATGACTGATGTTTTTGATGACGGTGGAAGTCTTTTCTCGTTCTATTACCGAGTAGGGCACCAGTACAAGTACAAGCCTCTTAGTCATATTATCTGTATATTTTTGATCTCGAAAGTTTTGGTTAACGACAGTGCGCTAGCTATTGTGTCCTGCAAACTTAAAGGATTTTTCTTTACCTGCGCTATCGTTCTGGTAATCATCACCCCTACTATCCACAACCCTCCTTTGTTGATCATGTGAACCTAATCTTAAGTCGGCCTTGATCATCTAATATGGGAGGTCGCAGACGAAGTGGGATGAATTCATTGGGCGGCTTAATTGACCTTCAACAAGGCCGTGCACGACACGCATTCGCTGTTAACTCACCACTTTCCAGCCAGTTATTCCTTAACGACCTGCTTCCTGGAGATGACGAGCCTAAGGTCATTACGAAGAATTGGAAATCAGCACACTCTATCAAGGGTAGGCATTTGACCTTCCTATGGCTGTGAGACATAGTCTACTTGAAGTACTTTTGAGTGAAAAGCAAGGTTGGAGAGAAGGTGACTTACAAGATGTTGCACCGTTTGTGGGACAGTACAATGCGACGCAAATAACTTTCTCATGAGATTTTTGATCCAGGACCTCACCGCTGGTAAATTAAACATGGCTCATATCAGCCACTAAGGGTCGCCATCACAGGGAAGCAGGATGCTGTGCAATCCTCTCATACCTTGCCGCTCCTGCCACCGCCGGTTACAGGTTGGGGGGCGAGAAGAATGGAAGATGGCGGCGTGCATCCGCGACAGCTTTCGCACTCAGTATCACTAGTACGCTGTTTCATGTATCCGCCCGGTCGCTAGGAAACTTGGGGACCACAGCCCGCAAGAGGATGCACGAGAGTGGTGGGTGGGGATAGAGGAGCGTTGTGCGGTACCGGACGCGAGGGACTAGCTAGCAGCAATGTCGAGAGCTGGAGGTCAGGATTTACCGAGGATGTGTGAATGCTCTACTGGACTGAACATAGCTGAATGTGGCTGCCTAGCCTGTAAAGTGCCAGTGGCGCCATCATGGCAGTAGGATTTTAATGGTCAGCTACTCGATCGTTGGAGGAAGCGACCCTACTCTTAAATGACACCTTTCTCTACCTTAAACCGAAATTCTTATAATTTTTCCACTATTTCCTGCACCGATTACAAACTGCATAAAGGATCAAGAGCAGAAAAAAAAATAATAATAGCAAATCGAAGACGAGATGCTTGGTCATTTTAGAAATATCCGCGACAATGGATGAGTGAAATTCAGGTTCCGTTGCATTTGTTACTAAACACAGAAGGAATATTCTCGTATAACATTGACGTTATGTTACTACACTGGCTCACTACAGCTATGGACAACGTCAAGAACGCAAATTTTTAAGTAAACATCCGTACATTTGTCTGACCATTGCCTATATCAAAATTTCTGAACGAAATGTTCACTTAAAAACTAAGACATGTACTACACACAAAGGAAAACAATCCAACATTCAGTCATAGTATGAAACGAAATCACTGGTTGCTGTTGTTATGGTCTTCAGTCCTGAGACTGGTTTGATGCAGCTCTCCATGCTACTCTATCCTGTGCAAGCTTCTTCATCTCCCAGTACCTACTGCAACCTACATCCTTCTGAATCTGCTCAGTGTATTCATCTCTTGGTCTCCCTCTACGATTTTTACCCTCCACGCTGCCCTCCAATGCTAAATTTATGATCCCCTGATGCCTCTGAACATGTAGTAACTACCGGTCCCTTCTTCTTGTCAATTTGTGCCACAAACTCCTCCCCAATTCTATTCAATACCTCCTCATTAGTTATGTGATCTACCCATCTAATCTTCAGCATTCTTCTGTAGCACCACATTTCGAAAGCTTCTGTTCTCTTCTTGTCTAAACTATTTATCGTCCATGTTTCACTTCCATACATGGCTACACTCCATACAAATATTTTCAGAAACGACTTCCTGACACTTAAATCTATACTCGACGTTAACAAATTTTTCTTCTTCAGAAACGCTTTCCTTGCGATTGCCAGTCTACATTTTATATCCTCTCTACTTCGACCATCATCAGTTATTTTGCTCCCCAAATAGCAAAACTCCTTTACTACTTTAAATGTCTTATTTCCTAATCTAATTCCCTCAGCAACACCCGACTTAATTCGACTACATTCCATTAGTATAGTTTTGCTTTTGTTGATGTTTATCTTATATCGTCCTTTCAAGACACTGTCCATTCCGTTCAAATGCTCTTCCAAGTCCTTTGCCGTCTCTGACAGAATGACAATGTTATCGGCGAGCCTCAAAGTTTTTATTTCTTCTCCATGGATTTTAATACCTACTCCGAATTTTTCTTTTGTTTCCTTTGCTCCTTGCTCAATATACAGATTGAATAACATCGGTGAGAGGCCTCAAACCTGCCTCACTCCCTTCCCAACCACTGCTTCCCTTTCATGTGCCTCGACTCTTATAACTGCCATCTGGTTTTTGTACAAATTGTAATTAGCCTTTCGCTCCCTGTATTTTACTCCTGCCACCTTTAAAAAAATGGTTCAAATGGCCCTGAGCACTATGCAACTTAACTTCTAAGGTTATCAGTCCCCTAGAACTTAGAACTAATTAAACCTAACTAACCTAAGGACATCACACACATCCATGCCCGAGGCAGGATTCGAACCTGTGACCGTACCGGTCACGCGGTTCCAGACTGTAGCGCCTAGAACCGCACGGCCACGCCAGCTGGCTGCCACCTTCAGAATTTGAAAGAGAGTATTCCAGTCAACATTGTCAAAAGCTTTCTCTAAGTCTACAAATGCTAAAAACGTAGATTTGCCTTTCCTTAATCTTTCTTCTAAGATAAGTCGTAGGGTCAGTATCGCCTCACGTGTTCCAACATTTCTACGGAATCCAAACTGATCTTCCCCGAGGTCGGCTTCTACCAGTTTTTCCATTCGTCTGTAATGAATTCGCGTTAGTATTTTACAGCTGTGGCTTATTAAACTGATAGTTCGGTAATTTTCACATCTGTCAACACCTGCTTTCTGTGGGACTGGAATTATTATATTCTTCATGAAGTCTGAGGGTATTTCGCCTGTCTCATACATCTTGCTCACTAGGTGGTAGATTTTTGTCACGACTGGCTCTCCCAAGGCCGTCAGTAGTTGTAATGGAATGTTGTCTACTTCCGAGGCCTTGTTTCGACTCGGGTCTTTCAGTGCTCTGTCAAACTCTTCACGCAGTATCGTATCTCCCATTTCATCTTCATCTACCTCCTCTTCCATTTCCATAATATTGTCCTCAAGAATATCGCCCCTGTATAGACCCTCCATATACTCCTTCCACCTTTCTGATTTCCCTTCTTTCCTTGGAACAGGGTTTCCATCTGAGCTCTTGATACTCATACAAGTGGTCCTCTCTTCTCCAAAGGTCTCTTTAATTTTCCTGTAGGCAGTATCTATCTTGCCCCTAGTGGGATAAGCCTCTACATCCTTACATTTGTCCTGTAGTCATCCCTGCTTAGCCATTTTGCACTTCCTGACGATCTCATTTTTGAGACGTTTGTATTCCTTTTTGCCTGCTTCATTTACTGCATTTTTATATTTTCTGCTTTCATCATTTAAATTCAATATTTCTTCTGTTACCCAATGATTTCTACTAGCCCTCGTCTCTTTATCTACTTGATCCTCTGCTGCCATCACTACTTCATCCCTCAGAGCTACCCATTCTGCTTCTACTGTATTTCTTTCCCCCAATCCTGCCAATTGTTCCCTCATGCTCTCCCTGAAACTCTGTACAACCTCTAGTTTAGTCAGTTTATTCAGGTCCCATCTCCTTAAATTCCCACCTTTTTGCAGTTTCGTCAGTTTTAATCGACAGTTCATAACCAATAGATTGTGGTCAGGGTCCACAGTTGCCGCTGGAAATGTCTTACAATTTAAAACCTGGTTCCAAATTACCATTATATAATCTATCTGATACCTTCTAGTATCTCCAGGATTCTTCCATGTATACAACCTCCTTTTATGATTCTTGAACCAAGTGTTAGCTATGATTAAGTTATGCTCTGTGCAGAATTCTACCAGACGGCTTCTTCTTTCATTTCTTACCCCCATTCCATATTCACCTACTATGTTTCCTTCTCTCCCTTTTACTACTCTCGAATTCCAGTCACCCATCACTATTAAATTTTCGTCTCCCTTCACTACCTGAATAATTTCTTTTATCTCATCATATATTTGATCTATTTCTTAATCCTCTGCAGAGGTAGTTGGCATATAAACCTCTACTACCGTAGTAGGCATGGGCTTCGTGTCTATCTTGGCCACAATAATGCGTTCACTATGCTGTTTGTAGTAACTTAACCGCACTCCTATTTTCTTATGCATTATAAAACCTAATCCTGCATTACCCCTATTAGATTTTGTGTTTATAACCCTGTATTCATCTGACAAAAAGTCTTATTCCTCCTGCCACCGAACTTCACTAATTCCCACAATATCTAACTTTAACCTATCCATTTACCTTTTTAAATTTTCTAACCTACCTGCCTTATTAAGGGATCTGACATTCCACGCACCGATCCATAGAATGCCAGTTTTCTTACTCCTGATAACGACGTCTTCCTGGGTAGTCCCCGCCCGTAGATCCGAATGGGGGACTATTTTACCTCCGGAATATTTTACCCAAGAGGACGCCATCATCGTTTAACCATACAGTAAAGCTGAATGCCCTCGGGAAAAATTACGGCTGTAGTTTCCCCTTGCTTTCAGCCGTTCGCAGTACCAACACAGCAAGGCCGTTTTGGTTAGTGTTACAAGGCCAGATCAGTCAATCATCCAGACTGTTGCCCCTGCAACTACTGAAAAGGCTGCTGCCCCTCTTCAGGAACCACACATTTGTCTGGCCTTTCAACAGATACCACTCCGTTGTGGTTGCACCTACGGTACGGCCATCTGTATCGCTGAGGCACGCAAGCCTTCCCACCAAGGGCAAGGTCCATGGATCATGGAGGGGGGGGGGGCGGGGGAATAACTGGTAGGAACCATTTAAGTGGTGACGCTATACCACTTAAGCTATGGGTTACGATTGATAGAAACCTGATGCATCATTGATCAAGAGGTCAAACACTAATTTCTCTAAGGAAGGCATAAAGAACAGGTAAGCAAGTGTAAGGTTTAACAGTAATATAAATACCTGTGTCTTACTTATTTAATGACCACAGAAGTAATGGAAGTAGGCCATAAAACTATTCAGTGACCTGTAGAACTGTAGTTAAGTTCCCTATAAGCTTTAAATTAAAAACTTTTATCCATTTACTGTATTGCCAGGGTAATACTGGACAATGCATGAGTACTCCTATGTGTGGTAGTCTCTGACAGCACACAGTATTGGGCATCAAGAACAATTATCATACGACATTAAACATTGGCACTCTGTTATACAGAGATCTCAGGTACTTGTGAGTGAAATTACTAACATCACCAGTCGAAACCCCGGTATAAGTATGAATGATACTCCAGGCACGTAAATTTAATTAAACTCTGTCCGAACAGGCCTCGGTAGACACAAAGGCACAATGTACCGACCGACCGCCTTGTCATCCTCAAACAACAGGTGTCACTGGATGTGGATATGAGGGGCGTGTGATTAGTACACCTCTATACCAGCCACTGTCAGTTTTCGTGACCAGAGTCACTACTTCTCAGTCAAGTAGCACCTCAATTGATCTGACAAGGGCTGAGTGCACCCACTTGTCCACAGCGTTCGTCATACCTGGACAGCCACTCAGTCAAGAGCTAGCTAAGCCAGGCAGAGCTTAACTTCCGTAATCTTACGGGAACTGGTGATACCACTGTGGCAAGGCCGTTGGCACAGGAACATAGGACGTCAAAAATAATATTTTTGGTACATATCTACGATGATGCATAGTATAAAACTACAAGACCCATATGTGCTATCAACATGAAAAAGCATAAACCACATTGAGACCGGTGTTGTAATACAAATATAGGTCTCATATAACGAATACAAATTTTATTGTTACAGGATTTGCACCTCAAGTGAAGATCTTATAACCTCAGCCTCAGGCACTCATCTCAATACTGGCCTCTGTGTACATAGATGCCTTAAACATTGGATACTACACAAACTAATATAAGTATGAGTAGTATTCAGGAGCAGCTCTATATGTTGTTACTGAATACAGAACTAATAGCCTCGGTTGACATTGGTATTGTATTACTAGACATGTCATTATAAATGTGGACAATGTTAAGAATATACTTTTTTCCCTAATCGATAAAAATTTCATCCATGTATAATACTATCAAGGAGTCAGTAGACAATACTTGAGCAGATACAGTCTGTTACTGAGGGAGCACGTTGTTTCTTCATATACTGGGTACCGGCCGTGGGACGGATTTGACCTCTGAGCTAGTCCCACAAATGTTCTATCAGGAACAGATGTGGTGATTTGGCTTGCCAAGGCAATACCTCATCATCACATAGACAGTTTTTAGAGACATTTGTCGTATGTGGGCGAGCATTGTTCTGTTGAGAGGTGGAACAATGACACTGATGGAGGGTAACTCATGAGGACTCAGAATGTCTGTGGCGTGCCGTTGTGCCTTCAGACGTTCCTTAGTCACTACCAGCAGTGACTTGAAGTCATATCCAAAGCTCCTCATCCCATGACACCAGGTGTAAAACTTCCATGCCTCTCCAACATTTACTTTATAGAGAAATGCTGCCGTCTACGACGCAGCCGGTGATTCAGAACGGCGCACAGTGAACTGTGAAAGATCTTGGACCGAAATCGTTTTTCTTAATTTAAGACCAAAATGTTTGTTGTGTTTCACCTCTCCAAAAGTGGAAGAAAGGAACGCCCCTACATCGCCATCACACTCGCTGACGATGCTCATCCAGGATAATGCAACAACACGATTAACCACTGAACAAATTGCGACCCCATTCGTCAGTACTCAACGCTTCTTGGGCACGGCCCCACTCCAAACGAACACGTTTGTGTTGTTTTAATGGTAGCCTAAGCATGGGACGGTATTTCCCTAGTTCGGATGCTGCTGTTCTCCGATCAGTGGTATCTGATGACACAGAGTAATCTACGGAGTCCATTACTTGCTCACAGATGGGATGCGAGATGTGAAGGTGCACAAAATGGCGATCCACCTTTATGATCTTCAGAGTGGTCGACGAGAGCCTTACGTTGAGTATGCGTGCCCTCACGTTCCCATGGAGCCCAACATCGGACCACAGTCACAACTAAATGCCCCAAAAACCTGAATGTTACTCGATTCGAATAGTCGACCAAATGGAGACTCACAACTGGATCCCTTGCAAACTCTATCAGATGCTGATAACGCCGTCTTTCACGAATACTGACATCTCCATATTCTTCATAATACTCACTCAATATCTGGTGCGATTCACACCTCTTATACGCTGCAGTGCCAAAGAAACTTGTATAGGCATGCGTGAGATACGTAAACAGGAAGAATACGGCGCTACGATCGGCAACGCCTATATAGACAATAAGTGTCTGCGCAGTTCTTAGATCGGTTACTGCTGCTACAGTGGCATGTTACCAAGATTGAAATGAATTAGAACGTAGTGTTATATTCTGCGCAACAGCGATGGGACAAAGAATCTCCGAGGTAGCGATAAGGTGGGAATTTTCCCATACGACCATTTCACAATGTAACATATCAGCAATACTGTAAAACATCAAATCTCCGACATCGCTGCAGCCGGAAAAAGGTCCTGCAAGAAAGGGACCAACGACGACTGAAGAGAATCGATCACTGTGACAGAAGTGCAACCCTTCCGCAAATTGCTGCAGATTTCAATGCTGGCCGATCCACAAGTTTTAGAGTGCAAACCATCTAACGTAACATGATCGATATGGGCTTTCGGAGCCGAAGGCCGACTCGTCTACCCTTCATGACTGCATGACACAAAGCTTTGCACCTCACCTGGTCCCTTCAACACCAAAATTGAACTGTTGGTAACTGGAAAAATGTTGCCTGGTCGGACGAGCCTCGTTTCAAATTATATCAAGTAGATGGACATGTACGGATATGGAGACAACCTCAATAATCCATGGACCCTGCATGTCAGCAGAGGCTGTTCAAGTTGGTGGAGGCTTTGTAATGGTGTGGGGCGTTTGCAGTTGGGGTGATATGAGACCCTTGATACGTGTAGATACGACTCTGACGGGTGACAAGTACGTAAGCATCTTGTCTCATCGCCTGCATCCATTCATGTCCATTGTGGATTCCGATGGACTTGGACAATTTCAGCAGGACAACGCGACGCGTTATACGTCCAGAATTGCACAGAGTGGCTCCAGGAACACTCTTCTCAGCTTAAACACTTCCGCTGCCCAGTAAACTCCCCAGACATGAACATTATTGAGCAGATATGGAATGCCTTGCAACGTGCTGTTCAAAAGAGATCGTCACCCCATCGTACTCTTACGGGTTTGTGGACTGCTCTGCAGGATTCATCGTGTCATTTCCCTCCGGCACTATTTCAGACATTAGTCGAGTCCATGCCACGTGGTGTTGCGCCAGTTCTGTGTGCTCGCGGGGACTCTACACATTTGTCAGGTGTAGGAGTTTCTTTGGCTCTTCAGTGTATTTGATGCCCCTCCTAAGAGTCCTCGGTCGCATTTGCTCCGATATTTTGGCAGATATTTGTAATTTCGTTTCTACAATGTGTAACTGGTGCCAGCCCAAACAAAACACAGCTCATCAAGTCCTTCATGCGACGCATAGTATCGACGGAAAGCGTTGGTTTGTTTCACGTTACAAAGAATATGGTATTTTAAGCAGAATTTGTGTGCCCATTTGAGAGAGTTGTTCCAAACTAATCTAGAGCGATATTCGTTTATCGATATAAACAAATACGGACAGAAAAACAAGAAGAGTCACCAGTAGTCCAAAAGCGGCTGAGCGGCGTTAATACATGGCGGCAGCAGTCAGTGTGGGCCTTGGCGCTACTGGAGTATTGATTATTCATATTTTACTGTCTCTGTTACCATACATTGCTAAGACTAATATCGCTATAGACTACTTTGGAACCATTCTATTGAATGTGCTTGTGACACTATAATTTAAAAGATGGTTTGAGTGTAACGGAAAAAGTATCAAATAACTGCCTAATTGCTAGAATTAAAATTGGACATTGGCGTGAATGCTTTAAAAAATAATATAAAAGTTGGTCTGAGTGTAACGGAAAAAGTTTCAAATAACTGCCTAATTGCTAGAATTAAAATTGGACACTGGCGTAAATGCTTTAGAAAATGAGGCTGTTCTCTACGCAGGTGAAGGTGTGGCGGTGGGACTTGTAGTCCCGTACCGTCTTTTTTTTTTTTTTTTGGTGAGCATTCCACCTGCGAGCAATAAATGCTACTCTGTTATCTTCATACACGCAGAAGAGGTGTACGTGTACGAAGTTTGTCATTTCAACACATCTTCCCGGTGATTCAGCTCTTACATCAGGCGGTGCTCTCCTAGACTCTTTACTGAGGCAGTAAACTGATATTTGTCACATTTAAGACTAAAAACTGGCCGGGACATGCGCACTGAGAGTTCTGTATTTTTGTCATACGGTGAATGTGAAAATCCAAACTGGGTTATTCACATAGCTGCATCATGCAAGAAGGCATCATCAGCATCTCTCCGTGTCCTACAAAAACATCAAAAATGTCTTTCCTTTTGGTCTAATGGAGAAACTTGTGAAATCGCCTGTACTTCCAACTGTTGATCACAGCGATGTTATTGTGAGGTCTTTCTCAGGAAGGCTCAAGGCGCCTGGAACTGGCGACGTTCGACTTAGGGCCAGCTACCCTGACTACGTGCAGGCAACTGCAGAGATCTCCATACACTCTCTCTCCTAAACGTCTTATTAACGTATATCTTTTCCAACTTAATGGTCTTGTCTGAACGAATTAGCTGAAAAACGCGTTCCCATTAGCTCTAAACCCTTTCTGTCCCACACCATCACCATTTTCTAGAAGTCCTTTTCAGCAGCAGTAACCCGCCTCTCGAATGACCTCTCTCATTATAACAGAGAACTGAATACCAGCTGCAGCTTCCAAAGACAACAACGACATATCTGCTTAGCAAAGAATAATCACTCCTTTTCTTCCTCGAGGTACTTGTTACATCATTACATAGTTCTTTCCAACCAGCTAATCGTATTTTTCAATAACCTTAAGTGGTGCGGTCTACATATTTCTCTCCCTCAGAACTCGCTTTGTTATGAAACAGCATTTTTTACCAATACATACGCGTTTTCTATATGCAACTATCCCTATGTATTATTATTATTAGTATTACTAACGTCAGGAACATTGTAAGTACACTAATATTATCGTTATTACTTCTTTGTCAACACTATTTATTCACGTTGTCTTTACATATGTCTAAATCAGTTGCAGTTGTATTTCTAGTATTTTATAACTGTTGGTCACAGTAAAATTATTTTTATTTCCTAAGAAATACGATGTAAAAAAAAAATTCTGTGGTAGTTAACCCTTCTCCGATGTAAGCAAGCTCATGAATGCCCTAATCTGGTCAAGCTAAATAAATAACAACTAATTGGGACTCATTCAATCGTTAACATACAAATCTAATGAAAGGTACTTACAGTAGTAATCGAAACATTGATTTACGTTGTATCGATCATGTTCCTAGAGCAGTGGTTCCCAGCCTCTGGCTGTGTATCCACGAGGAGTAAACTGAAATTTTCTTTGGGGTAAATTTGAAAGTGTTCGATTGTGTTTCGGTCACGAAAATGAATCATTTTTAAAACAATATTACTATATCACTCTTCGGTAAGACTAATACTGAGTACACAACTTACCAATAATTGATGTATATATCATCGTAGTTTGAATCTTGAAAAGGCCTCTGGTACCGTATAGTTTCATTTATCAGTAATTACCTCTAGTTTTCAAATACTAGCATTAACCCGACAGACAACGTGGTGGAGGTTACAGCTAATGAAATTAATGTATGACCTTTCCACGTAGTCCATCCACCATACACATAATTTTTACGTTGTATAATGTATCTCTGACAGTATGACTGAGACATATACGCCACACATGCTTACATATCTCATGAAAATGACTTCTTCCAGTAGTTGGTCGTTCCTGAAGTGGACAAGAAGTTGCTTCATCTTTCACTACGCAACAGACAAACGAACTGCTTGACAGTGTAGCACAACATAAACTGTGTAATTGCTACTTCATTGCTATGGGTCCTATACAATGTTATTATTATTATTATTATTAATGGAAGTGATCAGACAAGGAATATTGGTAGCCTGCAATCTTCCAAATTCTGTCATTTCAGAAGTAAGAAGTCCAACAATGAAGTGTTGCTTGGTTATTTTAAATGGGTGTGCAGGTCATGCTTGAAAAAGTGTCGCTAGGGGGAGAAGTGGTGTTCAGGAACAAGTGTCTGTTCTCAATGTGGAGAGTTAACCTTCTTTTCTGAGAAGGAAAAGTGTGTGACACTCGCGATACACTTAGAGCTACTTCAACAGTCTATAAGAAAAGGTTTTTAAATTAAGCAGTACCTTCTCATTGACGTATCAGTTCGTGATTCCATAAAACTCTTACACAAACTAAATATAATTTATCTTTCGTCATTTCAAAAAATGTTCAAAGAAAATTATTTTTCCATTCTAAAGTTAGTTAGGCGCTAAAGTTGATGATGATGAGGAGAGGGAGTTACTAGTTAATACGTGATGGCACTCAGAGTAATGGTCTCGGACGGGTTGGGGACCACTGTCCTAGAAAGACTTCAACGAAATAACACAACATCAGTGACGTGTACATCTACATTTATATTCAGTGGGACAGTTTGACCTACATGAAAGCAAAACTTAAATCAGTTACAAACTACGGTGTGTACACACTTTATTCAACATGTAAACGTCACTACAGATGTTCAGATTTAGGTTATGACATGTTCGATATGCCTATCATCATTGTCGATGATATGGCACTGGCGAATAGCGATGTTCTACATGACCTGCTGAAGTGTCGAAACATCGATGTTCTTGATGACCTCCTGAATGGCTGTTTTCAGCTCACAGACTGTTACACATAATTTTTACGTTTAACACAGTCATTCGTTGAAGGCGAAGAGACTTCTCGATCGCGAAATTCAGATTCTGTTCTCCGAATACGCCAATTTAGCTTACTGACGAACCCATCCAAATGAAAGTGGGCTTCGTCGCTAAACCAAACCACACAGCACATACTAATTCCCGCCATGCCCCGCGGCCAACCGTGAAGTTTTAACGACCTAACGCAAACCGTTCAAAAGTTATGACGATTTTATTTCATATAGGTCAATAATTGTCACGCTGTATGTACACCACAATCTGCTGCAGAGTACATGACGGAGTGGACACAGTCCAAATATTGAATATTTTCCTTTCTGTTCCACTCAGTTAGTGTGATGGGTAAAAATACTGTCCATATGGCTCTGAACTTACCTGAATCTCCGTTACTTTATTCTCACTATCCCTACGCGTGGTGTCAGCATATTGTTCTACTGTGTTCTTCGTTTGCTGCTTCTCCAACAGCGTTCTGTGAAATCTACATCATCTTGCTTCTAAGAGGACTCATTTAATAGAGGTTAATTTTGAGAATAAAAAACAGCAACCAAGTGCTATAAATAATATTTATTAAGGATAAATAGAATGCCTATCGCAAGAGATACGCGGGTACTTGGCAGCCTACAGTAAAAAATGGTGTAAAAATGAGCTGTTCTGTTGTGAATGGACGTAACAATTAATTATAATAATATAAACAACTTCCTAAGATACGAACTGAAGTAGTTTTGTGGTACTAACGACGAAAATACAGCGTCTTCTCACTGCTGGTTTCGAGGAACTGCGCATTTCACAAAATTCTAGGCCAGATTTAACGATTTCCGAATTATGAAAACGTAGATAGTGTAGAGATCCATTCAGACAGCTAAATATTTCGTCCACAGTGGGGTTTCTAGGCAAACATGCCGATTTACAAAGACAAGATTTTACCATGGACTGTTGTTGCTGTTGTTTTTGGGGAAGGAGACCAGACAGCGTGGTCATCGGTCTCATCGGATTAGGGAAGGACGGGGAAGGAAGTCGACCGTGCCTTTTGGAAGGAACCATCCCGGCATTTGCCTGGAGCGATTTAGGAAAATCGAGGAAAACCTAAATCATGATGGCCGGACGCGGGATTGAACCGTCGTCCTCCCGAATGCGAGTCCAGTGTCTATCCACTGCGCCACCTCGCTCGGTACCATGGACTGTGACAGAAGCTACAAAATGTACATTCAATATCTGATCAAAAGTTTCCGGACACCTACTAGCGGGCAACAATAAGGCAAGTGAACACTCTTAATCTTCATGACCGCTTGAACTGCCGGCCGGAGTGGCCGTGCGGTTCTAGGCGCTACAGTCTAGAACCGCTCCACCGCTACGGTCGCAGGTTCGAATCCTGCCTCGGGCATGGATGTGTGTGATGTCCTTAGGCTAGTTAGGTTTAAGTAGTTCCAAGTTCTAGGGGACTGATGACCTCAGAAGTTAAATCCCATAGTGCTCAGAGCCAGTTTTTGAACCGCTTTTACTAATTTGGAAACACTTTCAGTGAGGAACCTGAAAATCTGTGGAAATACGGCAGATCATTCTTCCTAAACAGCCGAAATCAGAGAAGAGAGCGATGCTGGACATTGTGTTCTGGAACGAAGTCGGCGTTCTAATTCATTCAAAAGTTGTTAGACTGGGTTAAAGTCGGGGCTCTGGCCAGGTCAGTCTATTGCAGGAATGTTAGCGTCAACAAACCTTTGCGTGACAGATGCTGCTTTATCATAGTTTGATTCGTCATGTGTATACGAACAGTCATCGTTTCTCAATTGTTCCTCTACTGCATACAGCTGGCAGTGTTATAAAATGTCTTCATATCCTTCGTCATTTAGCGTTTTTCTTAGCGCCATCAAGAGACAACATTCTAAACACGAAATACGCTGTATCATCTCCGAGGCGTACTGTGGCAGGTATAGTTCACGAGGAAGTGAGCAATTACTAAAACACACACGCCCACATTATTAGTAATTTATTAAAACCTGAACGTGGTAAATACTTAACTTTAAGAAAGAGTAGATCCCACGCAGATGAATCGGATTTGATGCTATCTCTGACACTTATAACACTTAGCGCTTCATTATAGAACAATGGTTTCACGTGGAAGTTCAGTCCTTTAACTGATAATAAGTCCTCTAAGCTACGACGATACTGTCGTCGTAAGCGACGATTACTCTTGATCTTTGATTACACAGCGAGTGGGATGAGCGGGGCAGCTCTCGGACATAAATAATTTTCTGGCTGCGGCGACGTAAGGAAACCCTTTGGGCAGTGTCTACGCCGACGTCTCCGATTCGTTACTGCAGTTGCAGAGGCCGTCTTTATTTGGAGTTTCGTCCTAAGGTACCAAATTTTGCACGAGACCTCGTTCTTCGTACGACACTACAACACCTCTTCCGTGCTTTAAGTGTTGGCGCTACTCATGATGTCAGGTTGCGTTCCCCAGGTATTCGCCAATTCTAAAGCCTTCCATTGGATCGGTGCAGGGTATAGCGAGTCCATCTCTCCAAACCACTCGCTTCTAGTCATGCACTGACCAACGGAGTCGCCACTTAGAGCACTTCAAGCGTCGCTTAAGACTCAATATAGAAATGTGTGGCTTATGGGGTACTGCTCGACTGTTATACCTCATCCTTTTTAACTCCCTACCCACAATCATTGTGCTAACTGGACTGCTGGCAGTACTTCAGAACGTACTTGTGATTTCCCCCAGTGAATGGATGCGATTGTTTACAACAACATGCCACAATGCTCGACGGTCGCCGTCTGTCGTTACGTAAAGTCCGCCAGGTCTTGGTTTAGCTGTGGTTGTTTGCGTTTACACTTGACAGACACATCGCCAATAGTCGACTTGGGCAGTTTTAGAAGGGTTTTAATGTTCTTGATGCATTTGTCACTCAGGTGACATCCAATGGGTAGCCCACGTTCGAAGTCACTCAGTTCTCCTTATGGACCTATTTGGCTGTTGCTGCTTCTCTGACGACGAAACAATACTCCCATCTCGTTTTATCCGAACGTATCCACCTCTCGTTACCTCTATGGCTTCAGTCCTGCCGGATACTTTTGATCAGATAATGTACATGTTGTAACATGAAAATCGAAGGGCATAGATGTTACAGTACATTTGACATATATTGAAGTGCCGGTCGCTGTGGCCGAGCGGTTCTAGGCGCTTCAGTCTGGAACCGTGCGACCGCTACGGTCACAGGTTCGAATCCTGCCTCGGGCATGGATGTGTGTGATGCCCTTAGGCTAGTTAGGTTTAAATACTTCTAAGTGCTAGGGGACTGGTGACCTCAGATGTGAAGTCCCATAGTGCTCAGAGTTATTTGATCCATTTTTATATTGAAGTAATGTTAATTGTACCAAATATAAAGCCGAAACAAGAATGATGGAATGTAGTCGAATTAAGTCAGGTGACGCTAAGGGTATTGGATTAGGAAACGACACACTTAAAATAGGAGATGTGCATTGCTATCTGTACAGCAAAACAACTGATGAGAAGAAGTAGGGCGGATGTAAAATGTAGACTACCAGTGACAAGAAAAGCGTATCTGAAGAAGAGAAGATTTTTAACATGGAATATATATTTAAGTCTCAGGAAGCCTTATCTGAAAGTGTTTGTATGGAGTGCAGCCGCGTATGAAAGTCAAACATTGGCAATCAACAGTTTAGACTAGAAGGGAATAAAATCTTTGGAAATGTGGTTCAAAATAGAACTGGCGTGAAAAGATATTTGTGACAAAATGTATCAGCTGATAGAACACATTATGAGACATAAAGGGATCAGCAGTTTAGCAGTGGAGGGAGGTCTGGAAGACCAAAATTCGCAGAGGGACACCAATAAATGAATTCAGTAAGCAGATACAGAGGGATGTAGGTAACAGTAGTTATTCTGAGATGGAGAGGCTTCCACAGGACAGAGTAACATGGAAAGCTGCTTCAGTCTTCGGACTGAAGACCACAACAACAATAGTGACATCGTAAACATACACTCCGGGAAATGGAAAAAAGAACACATTGACACCGGTGTGTCAGACCCACCATACTTGCTCCGGACACTGCGAGAGGGCTCTACAAGCAATGATCACACGCACGGCACAGCGGACACACCAGGAACCGCGGTGTTGGCCGTCGAATGGCGCTAGCTGCGCAGCATTTGTGCACCGCCGCCGTCAGTGTCAGCCAGTTTGCCGTGGCATACGGAGCTCCATCGCAGTCTTTAACACTGGTAGCATGCCGCGACAGCGTGGACGTGACCCGTATGTGCAGTTGACGGACTTTGAGCGAGGGCGTATAGTGGGCATGCGGGAGGCCGGGTGGACGTACCGCCGAATTGCTCAACACGTGGGGCGTGAGGTCTCCACAGTACATCGATGTTGTCGCCAGTGGTCGGCGGAAGGTGCACGTGCCCGTCGACCTGGGACCGGACCGCAGCGACGCACGGATGCACGCCAAGACCGTAGGATCCTACGCAGTGCCGTAGGGGACCGCACCGCCACTTCCCAGCAAATTAGGGACACTGTTGCTCCTGGGGTATCGGCGAGGACCATTCGCAACCGTCTCCATGAAGCTGGGCTACGGTCCCGCACACCGTTAGGCCGTCTTCCGCTCACGCCCCAACATCGTGCAGCCCGCCTCCAGTGGTGTCGCGACAGGCGTGAATGGAGGGACGAATGGAGACGTGTCGTCTTCAGCGATGAGAGTCGCTTCTGCCTTGGTGCCAATGATGGTCGTATGCGTGTTTGGCGCCGTGCAGGTGAGCGCCACAATCAGGACTGCATACGACCGAGGCACACAGGGCCAACACCCGGCATCATGGTGTGGGGAGCGATCTCCTACACTGGCCGTACACCACTGGTGATCGTCGAGGGGACACTGAATAGTGCACGGTACATCCAAACCGTCATCGAACCCATCGTTCTACCATTCCTAGACCGGCAAGGGAACTTGCTGTTCCAACAGGACAATGCACGTCCGCATGTATCCCGTGCCACCCAACGTGCTCTAGAAGGTGTAAGTCAACTACCCTGGCCAGCAAGATCTCCGGATCTGTCCTCCATTGAGCATGTTTGGGACTGGATGAAGCGTCGTCTCACGCGGTCTGCACGTCCAGCACGAACGCTGGTCCAACTGAGGCGCCAGGTGGAAATGACATGGCAAGCCGTTCCACAGGACTACATCCAGCTTCTCTACGATCGTCTCCATGGAAGAATAGCAGCCTGCATTGCTGCGAAAGGTGGATATACACTGTACTAGTGCCGACATTGTGCATGCTCTGTTGCCTGTGTCTATGTGCCTGTGGTTCTGTCAGTGTGATCATGTGATGTATCTGACCCCCAGGAATGTGTCAATAAAGTTTCCCCTTCCTGGGACAATGAATTCACGGTGTTCTTATTTCAATTTCCAGGAGTGTATAAAGAAAGCCAGTTCATCGTAGCGATACTATTAACACGATTGTCTTGTTAAATTTTGTGAAGGCAGATAATGTGAGAAACCTGTACGCACAAATATTAAGTGGATACTATGCCAGTTTAGTAGGAATCTGCATTATGGTAATAGTATGCCAGTTTTGGGCAATACTGTAATACCATTTAAGTTCTTCGAAATAACTGTCACACTGAGGTGCTTCGGCTATAACAACCCGTTACGAACGTAGCACTCATCACTTAAGTCGTTCGATGTCTGTTGCCTACTTCATAAGGTCTCTATAATCAGGAACAGTACCCTGTAACTGCTTACATTAGCATCTTGTAAGTCACTTTCTTCACAGATGAGATGTATAGCATTTTCCCAGACCGTTCCAATAAATCAGTCCCTCGTTCGGTTCCACTAAAACTGATTTTAACTTACCGTCCCATTTTATGTCGCCTCTTGGTATTGTGCCTAAACATTTAGTACGATTTGACGTGCTCAAGATGTTCTCCTTGTGAGAACCATCATCTTACATTCATCTATATTTAATGAAAGTCTGTTTTAGAAACTAATGTAACACAATAGTTCATTGGGAAATACTTTATTTCAAACCTTGTGTTATGCTGTCTTGATAGACAAGTAGCAGAAGTCGCAAAAAGTCAATGCTCGTATAACGACTAAGACGTTTTGGCTCCCGTGCAAGGTAACCGACGACTTCATCAGCTGAAAGGACCCTGCAGCTGTCGATCAGCAACTTTGCCGAAAAGTCTTACCCTCCCGCGGGGCAGGGAGCCGTATCTCTTCCGGAGGAACGCCGCCTCCCCCTCCCGGTAAACGGGGGCACGCCGAGGAGATAGCGCGGGGGCGGTCCGCGGTGACGCGCCCGGTTTTTGGGTCAAGACGCGCATTAACATAACGCGGGGGGCAGCCGGGGGCGTGGTGGGCGGCGGCGCGCCGCCCCCGGTGCGCGCGCAGCCGCGGGCAGTGCCGCGCCGCCCGCCCCCGCGCGCGCAGCCACGCCCCCGGGGTACGGCGCCGCCGCCGCCGCCGCCGCCGCCGCCTCCGCCGCCCCGCGCAGTCGGCGCCCGGTAGCGCTAGCGTGCCCGCCGCCAGCACAGCCTCCGCGAGTCCGAGCCGCCGCGACCACGTGGCCCGCCGCGCCGCCCACGTGCTCCTGCTGTCGCCGTCGCACCTCCGTGTCAGGCGCTGCGCACCGAGGTGAGTGCCTCACATATATCTTGTTTTCTTCTTTACTCTTAAATGACACCATTTTCTACCTTGCACCGAAATTCTTACAATTTTTCCACTATTTCGAATACCGATTCAAAATCGCATAAATGGTCAATAGCAGAAAAAAATAATAATAGAAATCGAAGACGAGATGTTCGGTTATTTCAGAAATATTGTATGACTGTAGCCTCGTCTGAAGGAAAGGGCTCCTAACATTTTTTGGCACAGTATCAGAATACATTGAACACAATATTTAACAAAGTGTCAGTTACTATTTATGATTCGCGCTACAATCTTCGTTCACAGCCGAATAATGGAACTGCATTTTCGTTTTATGAAAGAGATACCTCTGAGGTGACACGTCGGGACGATTTCATTTCCTAAAATGAATTATAAATCTCTCAATGAAAGTCCAGGTATTACATCTTATTTCCATTTTATAACATCGTCCTTATTCTGAGTCTTATGACACACTAACGAAGCGGGCTACAAAACTGAGTATAACCGATTTGTTCTGTTCTTAAAAGTTCATGTATTCCATAACTTATAATTTTAGTACCAAGTTCAGAGTAAGTTTCACATAGTCGTTTACAATGTGTTAGTTACTACGGATCACGTACACTAATCCAGCTAAAATCTATGTTCACAACAGAAACGCTGGAACGACACATTGTGTCATCGATCACTTATTTATGTAGAATTATGTAACCATCAACTCGGTAGGACACCCTAACATACAGGCTATTTAAAAAAGAAAGTGGCACTTATTCCTACAAAAGGAGGTTGTTCAACACTAGAAGAATAGCTCCTATAGTGACACATCTGGAAGCCAATACCTGTTGAAAGCTAGGCCGCTCTGTCCATTCATCCGCGTCTGTCTGTTACGTAGAAATAGAACTGTAGTCAGTGCTGCAGGGTGTTACCATAGACCCTGGTCTTTCAAATACACCTGGCTCCATTCATATTGCGTGAAATGCTTTAGTCACACGCTCTCGTAACGTCTGAACATTATCGATGGTTGAGCGTACACCAGTGCCTTTAAGTGGCATCGTACCCGAAATACAACGGATTCAGGTTCAATTAACAGAGAAGTCCTGCTGCTGGACCTTCTCGATGGATCCAACTAACATGAAACGTTGCGATGAGGCACCGTCACACGAGCCATAGGAAACAGGATGGTGTCCCGTCATGCATGAACAACAGCTGTTCTCTTTTTTATAAAGGTAACCTCCTTCAGCAGCACTGGTAATTTACCACGCAGAAATCACTTATACTGACCACCTGTTAATCTGTTTGGTACATTGTATGGTCCTACCAGCCCGTGACCCACAATTTTTTCCCATACGCTGACACAGTAGCTATCCCAATGCCTCATCTCCTTGATTGCTAGAGCATTTGCAGTTGTGCAGACTTGCATATTAAAGTAATTTACTGTGCCATCCCGTTTGAATTCTGCCTCGTCTATAAACAAAATGCAAGACGTTAAACCGCGGATTTTCAACGGTCAGTATCTTCTAGTTTTGACCAATCTTCCTCTGGTAGGGACATATGACACCTCCTTCAACCGCCCTGTGTACCACAAACCACACGACGAAAAGTTCGGACACACGTCAATAGTTTTGATTGTATAACATGATACTGACTCCAAATTTAACATACCTAATCGAGGTACAAAATTGTAGAAAACTACTTTATTCTTTTCCTAAACTTATGTACATTCCAGGAACTATTCTTTTCAGGGAACAAATTGTATGCAGCTATATTTCGTATCTTATAACAAAATACATCGTAAAATTTACAAAGAAAAAGTTTCCTCAATTCATTGACGGAACACACTATAGAATTACAAGTAAAATAGATTCTACAATTTAATATTCGAGAATATTAGCGTTATATGGACGTAAAGTATAAACTGACCCAGTACCTTTTAGTGGAGCACCATCTCTAATGACTTCGACGCCCCGAGAAAAATATTTGTTCGATGATTTGCCGTACTATTAAAGTTAACGGAATTATTTTATTACTGTAGAATGAATAGTTGGGCTGTAAAGAAGCTCGTTTAGCAGTAGTTACACGAAACTTAAGCTGTTCCCTTGGTATTGTATATTATTCATCTGGCGCCCGAATAGAGGTATCGACGCGATCTGATTCTTATTGACACTAAAACATACACACACTACGTGTAAAAGAATCAAAGACTTTTCAACTATATGGTACCAACAAATTGCTTGTCCTCAAGCTAAAATGAGCGAATCACCCTGTGCAAGAACCAAAATTTAAATTTAGTAACACTTATCAGTCACTGTTGTTAAAATTTATCGATGGCAGTGTACAATAGTATTCAGTATTTTATGTGAATGAAAAGAACCAAATTACTGGGATAACTCCACAATTTTCCTGAGATACAGTCACTCAGCTGGCTTAGTTTTGTTGCAAGTCGAATGTCATATTCAGAAGATTCTATCAGTCGTGAAGATCCAGTTGACCCAATGGTGGGTAAATTCACGAACATTCTGAGCGACCTTGGTTATAAAACCCGACATTCAACATGACTGATAAAGACTCCAATAAACAATACGAAGAGATAGTATACTACCAACACTGTCGAATATTTGACGTGTGTTGATACAACAAGGTGCAAAGAGTAGCATGTAAATAGACCAATTTACGTTTAACATCCCGTGGAGACATAGAGATAATTTCGAATAAAATTAGTTTCGCTTGTCCATGCGCTGCACGAAGACTTCGAAGAGTTACCTATTAAGGGAATAATAAGGACAGACTATAAGGTGTACGTCGTGAGTTTTTTACGCTAACAGGGTTAAGACAAGAACGGCCGCGAAGCTCTAAGACGTGGAAGTGACTTTTCCAGAAGGAAAACTGTCTTTATTTATGAATTTTCCAGTATGCATATTTTCGAACTATTTACTGAGAAATTTTGAAACGTTGGTGACGTACTTTTCTCTCGGCCTGTGTAAGATTTCGCATAGTAAATTAAGTGAAACTTAGACAGCAAAACTATGGACCATGACTGACTCTTGAATAAGTATAATTTCGGTGCCCTTGTTGTGCTGCACGTAGAACAGCGTGTAGTCTATTACAGGGACATGAGGTGTCTATGAATGAAAACCCAGTAGCTGCCAGTAATTTTTAATCATATGTTAATCAAAACTGACGGCTGCTTACACTTTTACTAAATGTTAATTCAGCCAGCTTCATTACGTTCCGATGCCCCGACCCACGTGGCTCTACCGTGCGAAAGAAGACGTCGTATTCTGCTCACCAAACACTGTTGCACAACGTCTCGCCATTTTCGTCATTTTACCAGAAATTAGTATTTTTTCAGATGCTTCCTTTTTCTCTCCTGACCTGTTCATTTTACATACAATATAAAACATGATGAACGTCGTGATTACTGATGTGAGAAAAGTTTACTGTTCGCTGTTTACATAATATTTATGTGTCTTTACAGCAATATAATCTTAATAATTATGTGGCATCTTCTTAATATTTATGTGTCGTCCCAAGAAATTGTAGGTGAGGGTGTGGAATTATACATATGTTTCTTCCAACATGAATCAGCAAAATTTACATATCTCTAAACATTTTCTGAACAGCATATAATAGCAGATTTCATTGTGCTTTTACTTACATAATATTTTACAAACTTGCAACTTTTCCTCCTGGAAACTACCACAAAACAATTTCCTAATACAATGGCGGAAAGGTTTCTGCAGTTGACTTCACCATGTCATTTACTTTTCGTGGCTCTTTATAAGGTAACATTATTATTACATATTTTTATGATTTTATGTGGATATCAACCTAACGGCAGCAAAGTACTGTATATAATTTCTTTCTATAGATTAAGTTGTAGTAGTTTCCCATTTTGAATAGTGCCTGTCTCTTCTAAAGTTTCTCAGGTTACAACTGTTGACGAGGAAAGCGAGATTTTTGTCATTAAACGTGGGACATTATCTACATTTGATGTCTCTTGTAAGTGTGAGCTATTAACAAGTAAACTAATTTTTACAGCACCCTACAAGCAAAGAACCAATTGGAGTATACATCCATTAACAACATCGTAACGATTCCTTCTGTAAACAAACCCTAGGATGTGGTTAAGCCCTTCTTCCTTGATATTCTTTCATGCAGGATAATTAGTCCGTCAAGGTGTGCAATAGAGCTTTTATCAAATTCAAAATGTAGGTGAGAGGCATATACTGGTACATGGTCATGTAAAGGTCTTAAGGATAGTTCTGTAACATATCTGGATAGCTGAGTCGCTGAGTCGCTGACAGCATTGTCAATAAAATGCCGCATTTTTAGTTCGAGTTACGCCCCAACAGATATTTGTCATCTTGATGCTTCTTTATTCCAAGCATTCCTATTGAGTACCTCCCTCTAAATCCTTTAGATGAACGTTTGTGTACGGCACAAACAAGATACGCATTTACAATATCTGAAACATATTCCAGTCACGACAAGCCTCTATATTCTCCACTTTTATTCAAAATGGTTCAAATGGCTCTGAGCACTATGCGACTTAACTTCTGAGGTCATCAGTCGCCTAGAACTTAGAACTAATTAAACGTAACTAACCTAAGGACACCACACACATCCATGCCCGAGGCAGGGTTCGAACCTGCGACCGTAGTGGTCGCTCGGTTCCAGACTGTAGCGCCTAGAACCGCACAGCGACTCCGGCCGGCTCTCCACTTTTATTATTACCGCTGGTAATGGAAGACATTGAGTTGTTCCTTAATACTACAATTACCACCAGCTAGAGAAGGACGACTGTACTTCATCTTCTTATACGTGATGGACCGTAACTCATACATCACATGCATCTCCCTACCAGGACATAGCTTTGGTAGAATCCTTGCTTATCGAGTGTCACTCACTATCCTTTCCTTTTTCTTTCTTTGGCAAAGCTCTTAAACACCAGTGTCATTGTTGGAACTGAGAACGATTATACCTTTGCATTGAAACTCACAGAAATCACAAGTAACTGTCTGTAGGCTGTTAAGATCCCTTATCAGTTACAATAGAAATTTCCAACTTTTTATCATTCTAAAACTCAATCATTTATAACTGAAAATGGCATTAATATGAAAATTGCAATAGCACTTAATAAAGGAGGAAGGGAGTCGGCAGAACTTGAAGTCATTCAAATAATAAGTAAGACCTGTGGAACCATCCCTCAAAGCTGAGGATACTTTGTACCACTAGAAATCGTTTCTTTAGCTGTTCCAGTCGCAAATGGAACGAGGGAAACACGTCTGTCTCTATGCCTCCGTACGAGCCGTAATTTCTTTTATGTTGTCTTCATGATCTGTAAAGAAACGTATGTTGGCGGCAATAGAATCATTCCGCAGTCTCCTGTAAATATCGGTTGCCGCGCGGAGTGGCCGCGCTGTTGGAGGCGTCATGCACGGATTGCGCGGCCCCTCCCGCCGGAGGTTCGAGTCCTCTCTCGGGCATGTGTGTGTGTGTGTGTGTGTGTGTGTGTGTGTGTGTGTGTGTGTGTGGTTCTTAGCATGAGTTAGTTTAAATAGTGTGTAAGTCTAGAGACCGATGACTTCAGCAGTTTGGTCCCTTAGGAATTCACACAGACACAAAAGTCGGTTCTCCAATTTTTTTCAGCTCTATTTCTCAATTTTAAAAAAGCTGTCTTCCCCCGAGGGGGCCCCATTTGAGTCCCTGGATCATCTCCGTAGCACTAGCGTGTTGATCGAACCTACTGGTGACGTATCTAGCAGCACGCCCCTGAATTGCTTGTATGTGTTCCGTCAGTCAGACCTAGTGAGGATCCCAAATACTCGAGCATTGCTAAGGAATGGGTCGCACTAGCACGCACGTGTTTTCCTTTGCAGATGAACTGGACTTTCTTAAAATTCTTTCATTGAACCGAAGTGGACTATTCGCCTCCCCTACTGCCGAAATGAGGTGCTCATTCCGTTTCATATCACTTTGCAACGTTACACCTAGATATTTAATTGCCGTGACTGTGTCGAGCAGCACAACACTGAAACAGCATGAGAGCATTACAGGGCTGCATTTCCTTTTCATCTGCATAAAATTATATTTCCCCTCGTTTAAAGGAAGCTGTTAATTATCATACCAAATAGAAATTCTGTCTAATTCATCCCGTATCCCTCTTCTTTCGCTCAAAGACAACAGTTTTCCTTATACTACAGAGTCATCAGCAAATAGTAAGAGTTTGGTGCTCAGTCTATTCCTAAGATCATTTATGTATAAAGATAAGAAGAGTGATCCTGTCACAATTCCCTGGGGCGCTCAATACGATGCTCTAGTCTCTGATGAACACTCGTCGTCGAAGACAACTTACTGTGCTCTGTTACTTAACGTCTTCGAGCCATTCTCGTATCGGGGATCCCATACTGTATGCTCGGACCTAAGTGAAAAGTCGGCAATGGCGCAACGTGTTAAACGATTTGCGGAAATCGAGAAATATGGAATTTGGATGATAACTTTCATCCGTGGTTCGCATGATATCATGCGAGTTGTCATCTTGGACAACACCGCCTACCTGTTGTCTTATACTGATGTCTCGTTATTTTATATCGTTATCAACTTCTCATTGATTGTTCTCCGTCGGGAATATCGCCATTTTATGTGTAATGTAATGAAACTTCCTGAGACCACGGCAATAAAGCACTGTTGTAAGTACATTGCACGGTAGTTGAGCATATTTTGAATGCTTACGTAAGATGCTGTTCTTGAAGATAGTACAACATCTTTCAACAATATAGATCAACCCACCTCGTTCTGTCGGTTTACGAAATCCAGAAGACTTTAAATATATTTTTTTTTATTTTTTTTTTGCTTTTCGCGCCAACTGTTAGACATCGGACCAGTTACAGTGCCTTGGTTCCTGGGAGCCAGGTAGCAGGTAGGCTGATAGTGTGGCAGAGGGTTTCTAAATTGGGGATGAATGGAAGGTAATTACAGATTCCAGCATTTGCCTTAAAACCAACGTATACTGCCAGAAAACTTTGAACAGACCACTTGAAATTGTATTTTTTTTTTTTTTTGGTATTTTGTAAGGATGAAGTTATCCACTGTCCCAGTTAAAAATCTATGTATTTATTTATTTACTTACTTATTCATTTTCTACTCATGAGTCCTAGCGGTCTTCGGTAGGATTTTGTTCTTTTGAGCCGAGTGTCCCATTAGGCCAAGAGTGAAGCAGAATGTTACTCGTGAGTATATTGGAGGGATTTCCAGTTCTGCCATTAGCCCGAGAAGCAAGTGGAAACTTTCAAAACTTTACGTCGCTACCAGAAGATAGGGACTGTTGTATTTAAATTCATTCTTGGTATATTGTCGCACATTGTTCCGGTCAAAAATGAATATTTTGTGTACGTGTATGTATGTGTTATGAATAGTGTATTAATTGTATGCGTGTGTGCCAGTGTTGGTGGGAAATTAAGGTAGCACAGATCACGTTGATAAGGTTCCTTGACTTATGAAGAGCCTGCGAGGGAGTTCAACTTTGTGACGTAATAAATAAAAACATAGGTTATAATTTAAAGACAATTAATCTATAACAATAAAGACTTTCTAGCAAACAAAACCCTGTAGGACATTTTCAGAAGTAGCTAAAAGAATCACTCTCGTGTCCGCACTTCTTCCTGGTCCTCTTCTGTTACGGCCCACCTTCTCAAACTTCTTGTTCCTCGATGTCATTATTCCGAACGTAAGAACGTAATGGGTCATGGCTGGATAGAGTTGGTTTAAATACATTAGCTGCATTATGGAAAAAGTAGTGTTCTATTTAAAAAGTTATGACTCATTGCGGTAACTCTCTGGAAATGAGGTAAAATACGTTCGCAGCTTAGCAGAAGAGTGAGGTTTCCTACGTGTAACTATCTGAATAATTATTCCTTTCACTTACTGCTCAGTATTAAAGAGAAAAACAACTAACTTCAAACACTATAAATATACGACCTGGAAGCCAAGTTATGTAGCGCTCAAAGGCCGGCAGCAATCATTGCATTTGTGAACGATGAATTCACGTTATCAGAAAATTTGTTAAGAAAGATAGAAAACTTGAAGACACCAGCAACTGGCGGAAAACTGACAGCTGATCCTTAACGTAGTTAAGCGTAATTTAATGCTCGGAAGTGGACAAAAATAAACTCGCTAATTTGCACAAGTTAAATTAAGAAGAATTTGAGCTAAGTCAAGGGGATGTCTACAATCTTCGTTCGGCAGACCATGTTACAAGCAGATCAAGAGGATTTGGAAAGTTGGAGGGGGATGATCATTTTAGATGTCGGTGTACACTCTGTCACACATTACACATTCGGTTTCAGTTTACTTATCTACTAGTAATAATATGAAGATCGAGACACAATTTCCGTCACCCTCAACGTAGATAAACGTATTTTACCTTGCGTAAATAGAAAAAGAGATTCGTTAATTCTGACAATGGACAGCAGAGGTAAATTAATTGAAATTTGGCTAATTCAAATGTATAACTGTAGTTTCACACACTGTATGTGAGCGTTTCCAAACCAAGTGAGAGATTCACGTTGTTGTTTCAAAGAACGTTAAAGATGTTTCATGTTGCCTTCGTCCGAACTTTGTGTAAGGTATCTAATGGATGCAGTGAAATAATTTCAAAATTGCGCTCCCCTAAACGTCAGGAATACGGAAAAGATATGCACTGGGCGAACAGGCGCTGCAATTAAGGCACAAGACTAGTGCTGGGAATGTTGCGATTTTGTCAGAAAATACTACATTATCGTTTTTTGTGGTTTGCGCTAGTCACTTCTAGAGAATATCCGAGGGTTTTATTTATACAGACTGTCACTCGTTTAACGTCCCTTTCTTATCTAATGCGTTAGAGACGTCTCCACCCCGACGTCTTCGGAGGATTAAAGACAATATTTACATATTAATTACTTCCATGAAACTACAAATTGCTAAAATTAAGATGAATTTGCAATAATGACTGAAAGTAGACTATCACAGCAAGTCAAATCACAATGTATTCCCTAAAGTATTTTATATAGATAGTGTCAAACTGATCGTTAATGCTCAAAAAACATCACATTTGCTAACACAAGCAAAGAAATTTCTTTAATACTAGTTTCGATACTATAATTCAATAAATATTATAAAAAGTCGATATAGAATACTTAACTTATCCATACTGTTATTGATGGTGTTGTATAAACAGAGAAGGACGGATTGACAGTTTTGTTACCTATCACCTGTATTACCAGAGCCACATCATACTGTAAAATATCTAACCGAAAGAACAAAACCAATGTTTCGGTCACTAATGCTGTGCACTTACGAAGGATCCAGCAGTAAACCCAACAGTAGACCCATGTGAAGACCACTCGAAACGTGACCTCTACATGCAGAAATCTTTTGTGGTCACTGACACTGAGGACGGAAGTCTACGCACGTAGGCACGTTTTTTTTTTTTTTTTTTTTTTTTTTTTTACCAACTCCGGCTGGAGAATATAATGTGCATCAAACATTAAGTAAGGACTTCACGATGCGAAAAGTTTCTCTTGCGTCTGTTTAACGTGTAACTACATTACGTTGACAAATATTGTTACTGTGAGACAACAGTAGCGGAATAATCTTCACACTGTCACATAGCCTGATACTGGCGAAATCTACCAACAACAGGGCACAGTCAGTCTACCAAGAATAATATTCCGAAAAATGGACAATAAAATTGAGGACTTCTTATATGACAACTAGTTTGATTTTCGGAACGGCACGGGCATCAATTCTTACGTTGCGATAGAAAATGGACGCAAGACTTAAGAAAAATCAAGTTGATTTCATAGGATTTGTTGCCATGGAAAAAGCGTTCGAAGCGTAAAATTGTCTAAGATGATCGAAATTCTGATAAAAACGGGAGTCAGCTGTATAGAAAGACAGAGAATATATCGTATGTAAAAGAACCAAAAGAGAACAGTAAGATTGGGAGACCATGAACGGAGTGTTGGGGTTAAAGGGGGATGTAATTTTTCTCCCATACTGTACGATCTGTACATCGAAGAATCAATGACGAATATGAAAGAGAGGTTCTAGAGCGGGATTAAAATTCGGGGTGTGTGATATTAATGATAAGATTCGTCGATGACATTGCTATGCACAGTGAAAGTGAAGAAGAATTACAGGACCTGCTGAATCGGCTTAATAGGATAAAGAGTGCAGAATATGGACTGAGAATAGACCTAAGAAAGACGAAAGCAGTAGGAAGCAGCAGAAATTAGATCAGCGACAAACATTTTTTTGTGACAACAAAACAGACGAAGTTAAGTAATTCCTCTACCTCGGAAATAAATAAACCCGTGAACGACGCAGCAAGAGGAGCATGTGCAGACCAGCATATGCAGAGATGGCGCTCCTGGTGAAAATAAGTCTTACTTGTATCAAAACATCGACCATAATACCTTAACCTCAGTAAGAAATTTCTAAGGAAAAAGCACAGTTTGGTGAGGTGGAAGGGAGGGGGGGGGGGGTTATTGTGGAGCACTGATGTCTACAACGTGGCTGAATGGCTGAATCGAGACCTGCCCGACAATCGCGTCCATCCACCTTTCAGGAATGTGTGAATCTGAACTCCCGAAGTACAGTACACGAAGAGTATATGTCAACTATGAGACAGCCCTTACTTTACTTCTTAAGATAAATAATAAGATGAAAAGATTTAGTGGTGTTCCGATTGTGATGGGGAATCCATAGCATCTAACAAGTTTTGGAAAAAATTAATAACTGTAAAAATCAACTGATTTCGAAAAGACAAACATAATTATGTTTCATTCGCCACCGCTTTCCAAAATTTACTAATCAGTACAGCGCTCCCATGGAATAAGTCTCTTGTAGCACCTCGGATTACTCTTGAGTTTGATAATATTTCGTCCACAATTATCTCAGGCAGTAATCATTTTGCAGATGACTTTATTTCCGCTTTTAATGTTTTACAATTTACTGTTGTCCTGGCATTCAGGCGAACAGCATAGCTGCTACAGCAAAATTTTGTCTTCAAAAACCACTGTTTGAAACTGTTAGATGAGCTTACATGAAAAATTTTTCACCTCTTCTCCAAAAGATGTAATTTTTATACGTTTTTGCCTCATTTTATTTATTTATTTCTTTGAGATAACTATTTAGTTGCGAAATGTTTATTCCTGTTAGATTGTATTCATTATCAACTATTAATGAAAGACGCTGCAATTGTAGCTTTACTGAATAGGAATTAGTGCAAATCAATAAGGATTCCACTGTCTGCCACATGCCCCAAAACTGTTGACAATCCCTTATATTATTGATAAGAACGTACGCTGATAAACATTCTCACAAATGTACTCGTTGTATGGAGATTTTCATATCAAAACTTACGTTACGACTTGGACTAAATGTTAATATAAATGACTGCTCAAAAATTAATCTGTAGAACGTTTCTCGCAATTTGTTTCCAGTGCCATTATCATTATTATTACTGTTATTATCATTATTATTATTAATGACTTCAAACTTTTCGAAAGTGCCATAGCAACTTTAATTTTTGCTATCGTGTAACATTTTCCTCATCTATAGACATTTCCACTTCTTCAGTTTCGTATTAGCATTCCTTTTTCTGGAATTCATTCTCTACAACTCTGCACTTTATCGCTTAATTAATTGTATCTTCTACCGTACAAATTTTCCGTGGATTTCTTGCTCGGCTATTTTATTGAGTATCCATTCACTTCCCGTTGTCTTTTGTTCTTTCATTTGTAACATGTATTTCAAGAACCACATTTCAATTCATTCAAATTTCCTCGTTTCAGGTATGTGCAGTCTCAGCGTACGTACACTTGATCTATCGACGTCTCCATCTGCATTTGACTTCCAGAAGCCACCTTCCGATGTGTTGCAGAGGGTACGTTGTGTACCGTGGTCATTTCCAACTCTCAATTTCCCATTCGTGTAGGATGTCTGAGGA
This sequence comes from Schistocerca cancellata, assembly GCF_023864275.1. Classification (NCBI taxonomy): domain Eukaryota; kingdom Metazoa; phylum Arthropoda; class Insecta; order Orthoptera; family Acrididae; genus Schistocerca; species Schistocerca cancellata. The sequence continues at coordinate 441,870,954 of NC_064628.1, read as the reverse complement.
GAAAGAAAGTAAGCATCCTGAATTCAGGTACCTATAATGTCTCTAATATTACCGAAAATCCGCGTAAAAACATTGTTGTGCAATATTCTCTACTTCTTCCCTTAACGAAAGGTGACTGGGTTCTAGTCTTGCACTAGAAAACTGGTATAACGAAGGTTTCATAAACTTCTGCCATCGCTTGTGAATTACACTGCATGGGGGTGCTTTTGTTTATTGATGGTCTGACGTCTGATAACAGTTTCAATGCAATGTGAAGAATGTTTGAGTTTCGCATTGAAAATTCCCATACCATCCTGTCAAAGCCCCAGTTTGAAATCACTTCACATTTTATGTTATGATTGTCTAATTTACTAGTGATATTATTAATATTCTCCCCAAAATCATTTTTGTTCACCACACGGTTTGAGGCGTCTTGTCACAGTTCGCGCGGCTCCCCCCATCGAAGGTTCGACTCCTCCCTCGAACATGGGTGTGTGTGTTGTCCTTAGCGTAAGTTAGTTTAAGTTAGATTCAGTAGTGTGTAAGCTTAGGGACCGATGACCTCAGCAGTTTGGTGCCATAGGATGGTACCACAAATTTCCAAATTTTGCTCACCTTTCTAGAAATGCCACCAATTACCTTACAATATCTAGTATAATGAGTCTGTATTTATGTCATTATTAATTACTGAGAACTGAAAGCAAACATTTCTTCAAGAACACTACTTTGCCCAAAATATTTGTCTCCATAAGCTCTGTCACTATTCAGAGTTTCCCAAATAATTTTCGTCTTTGGACTGGCGCATGTTGGGGGCATGTTTTATGTACAGCCTACGGATGCATGTGGTTGAACTAGCCGTGATGGAGTTAGTAGGCTTTTTCCAACAAATATGCCAAAACCTGCTGAATTTCACATCGAAGCAACCAGAACCCAACACCCTCTCCAGATACATGCGAAAAGATGAAATATCCATCGCAGTGTATATCCTGCTGAGGAAAGAAACAATGTTACGCACCAACATTTCTGTGTAAGTGCTTAAGCCGAAATGTCAGCAGTGTCCTTTTCCCCCACGGATGCTAGACCTGCCCGAGGCTTGGTAGAGGCTCTCTGGTCATCACCAGTTTCCTTTGCCGCACTCAGTGAGGTGTTCACGGAAATCTCAATTTGTAGCTTACTGTCCGCGAAATCCAACAATCAGTGATCGAGTCCCAGTTCGGTACACAGTTATAAATGCTTGCACACACTCAACGCACCATGCGCTCCAACAAAGAGCAAAAACACGGAAACCCATGAGGACATACAGTGGGTGGGCAAAAGTAACGAAACACTGCGAGAAATGCATTCAAGAACGTAAATGCAGTACTAGCCAAGCTTGAAATGACAAGGAGTGATCTGTTTTACTTGTTAAAAAAAGATTGCTATAGCCAAGACCGCATAAAAATGCACGAGGGCTATTCGGAAAGTTAGATCCGATAGGTGGCGAAATGCAAACGACATTTGATGAAGAATTTGGACAGATGTGTTGGGCAGCGTCTGTAGTATGCCTCGCGATCCCTTCACGTCGCCATTTTCTGCTGTGAGCACAAAGTGAGCACATAGACATGCCTAGAACAATAGTGTACCCTGCCAACTAATCGTGCCCGCTGTGAGGTTCTGTCTGATTTTGTGCAACTCCAACAGACTTTTGTGCCACATATATTCTTCATTATGACAATAGTCGGCCGCACACTGCAGCATTTTCCGTGGGAAATGTTAGAGTATCCACCACACAGGCCGGACTTAGCTCATCCTGATGCTCATGTCTGTTCACATGAACTGCTGACTATGAAGACAACATTTTGGTGCAGACAACGAACTGCAGACCAGCGTAGAGAAGTGGCGTAAAGCACAGGTACTGTAAATTTGATACAGCCCTACGACAGATGTCTAAGTCTGAGCGGTGACTATGTAGAGAAGAGAATGAAATGCATTCATGGATGCGAGTATCAACCACCATCTGCTGTATGATAGAATGACGACAGTGAAAATTTGTTCCGGACCAGGACTCGAACCCGAATTTCCTTCTTATCGCGGGCAGTCATCTTAACATTTCGCTATCCGAGTACAAGTCACGGGCAGACCCAAACTGCCATATGTCGTCAACCATGTGTGTACGACCTGCGTATATCCATTACGTACAGGGGAGACATTTTACTTCATAATCGCTTGCCCGGCGGATAAATACGACATTGTAGTGACTCGGTTCTTCCGAATTACGAAACAATGTTCTTTCGGACTTGAGCGCATGACCCAAGAGACATTGCATCGTAATTCGGAATAACACAGACACTGCAATATCGTATGTAGAGAAGTTGCTGGAATCTGAAATTGTTGCAAATAAAACATCTTTGATTTTCACTGTGGTTTCCATTTCACGATCGATCGAGATTTACTTTCCCAACAGCGCTCATATATATGCGATTTTCGAAACAGAAAGTTTTGTTCGAGTCCTCCTTCGGGCATGGGTGTGTGTGTATTGTCCTTAGGGTAAGTTATTTTAAGTATTGCGTAAGCCTAGGGACCGATGATCTTAGCAGTTTGGTCCCATAGTCCTTAGCACAAGTTTCCAATTTACCAAATATTATTGAGCCCTCCTGGTCTACTTTAGAGAGGAAGTTGCGTGATCGCTGTCCTCTGTGTCATAATTCCTTGAACTTGCCTCTGTCTTGTGGGAAGAATGAGTTAAGATACCCTTGAAAACGATACAGGACCTATATTTATCCATTTCCAGACGATTGGAAGCTCATTTGGATTCCAGTGGTTTTCCTACACGGATAAATTAGCCACGGCAATGTGCTGCGTTTTTGCTGTTTCCACATTTTTGTCCATTCCCTGTATTATGCAGCCAACCGATTTCGTGTGAAGAAAAATTATGTGTGGTTGGCACGATCTTGTCATCGAAATTAATAAAGACCTTTTTCTAAATCAGGGCTGATCTTCAGCCATAGCGACGACCGCATTCTAAAATAACGTCATCTTACTCAGAGCTCCGATAACCACGTACATGAGGCATTTAACTGTCCTAGAGGACAAAAAATGATGCATTCCAAACTACTTGTACCAGCAGAATTGGTTCCAATTAATGACTTTTGGTGACAGTTATTTCTGTATCAATGACGCTACTGCAATACGTCACCTCGGTTACCTGAAGTGACACAGTGAGCAGCGGAGTGCCGACACAGCACTACCGACAAGAAAAGTAGACAGGATGCGTGTATCGCTAAGATGGGCTTAAAGGAAAGAGAAATTGTGAGAAAGTGAATTATAAAATCATCGTACTGTTGACATCTTTAATATCGCTCCACTGCGCGGGTCTTCTGAAATATCGGAAACTGCAATATTGTTTGTAAGCTATTTCTAGAGTAATCCATTAACTGTAGTCTGTCTCATGGAGATATAATTATGTTGTTAAATTGAGTTTCAGTGAGACACATACAATATAAAGGGACAAAAAATATCACATTATACATTAATATGTTGCCTCTTGAGAATTATTTTCATACGTGATTTGAGTGCGCACTGGAATTAAAGTTAAGTAACTCGTATGAATTAATTGTTTTTTCTTAAACCCTTACTTCGATTCAAGAAACAATTGTGAATAAGACATATTCTTTGTCTAATGTACAGCATAATGATTCTTACTGTAGGAATGTGTACAACGCGCATGGGTTTTGATGATTGAGGTAATACCCCATTCGACACTTTCGTATACCAATACCGTACGACTCACCTGTGTTTTGCTGTTTGAACTACGCTCTGATCGTGATGACTATAAAACCTTAAGGCATGTTACAGTTTCTGTGCGGCAGTACTCTCCTTTTGGAATTACAGATCAGCTGCGAGAAAGCTTATGAACTTTTATTACAGATGAGCAGGGCAGCAACAGGACGGAGGTTTAATATTGTCTATAGGTAAATACTGACTGCGATAATACTCTTCACTAATGACTGTCACTCCACATTGTACACATTGTATGTTACGTAACTCTGTTTTAAATTCATTTACATGGAGAATGTGTAACCATTTGTTTTGTACACTTTCCCCGAAACAGCTGAAAGACAGTATTATTAATATAGAGTACAACGTATTCATTAACTCTCTTCCTTTGGCTTTCATTTATCTGTTTCATACAGAAATTAATCGCAGTCATCTCCTGCACATGATATTCATGCTTTTCATGTGTTGTTGATTGTTTCATATCATCACTTGACGTACAACCAACAACAAAAGACGGAGACGTTAGCAAATATTGTTTTCGGCGTAGGAACATTGAAAGTTCTATTAATATCACTTTAATGCAAGCTTGAGATTTTTCCGCGAAGCGTTTCAATCAGAAACTAAAAATTTTTGAAGCTGTGGTGATACAGACAACAATGATCCATTAATTCTGTAAAGCTTGCAGAAGGTCTGCTAAGTGCCCATGCTATTATTTAAAGACCTCCTCTCCTCCTCAGTAGCGTGTGATAGAATGAAACTATGTAGAATTTTCCTGTTAACGGAAAGGTTAATTAGGTTAACAATTTGATTTTAAAAGTTGCAGGTGTGGCATCTTCAGTTATCAGTGCCAGACGAATATAAAACATATTTTCTTCCGACTTTGATATAAAATGATATTAATTTTAATGATTCTCTCCGTGATCGAAGAAGGAGCCAGTTCGGAACTGAAGAAGGATAGTAATGATGAAAGACAGAGATGAATTTGCTACAACGGTTTATTTCGCGTGACTCGCTTGGGTCCTGAAAGGAGTCATTATCACGAGGGAAAGGAAGACGGCCGGAAGTATGAGGTGATCAGACAGACTACGATGATTCGTGCTAACGCCTCAGCACCTTCTAAACAAAAAATATTTCATTAAAAGGAAATGAATGAAGCAGGTTATGTATAATTATGATACTATAAGAACTTCGTCTTCAGTCTGTAACGTGGTCAATTGCCTAAAAATTTTGCGTGCCCTTTGTGCTCCGCCTTAATACACAATAGGAAATACCACTATGGCATGAAACGTAAGTATTCCAATTGGTTCTGATCAACCCATTTAGATAAACATTGCTGAGCGGCGTTAGCTTCTAATTTATATAAAATTGTAAGTAAAGAAGTAAAAGGGCGGTACTGAATTCTCGTTTTCATTCGCACTGCCTGTGTGTTAACACCTTTCTCACGTTACAATACAATTCCCTCAAACCCTGAGAAAGAATGGACGCTCGAAATGGTTACTTGTTGCTGCCGTGGAGAGTCCAATAATTGTTTCAGAATTACTGTTCTTGTCTCTCACTGCAGATATGTTAGAAATCTTATGTAGTTCTATTAGAATTGAGGGATGGATTCTTATTGAATGTATCCTCTTCTTCAAGAATACCTGTAGTAGATAGATTTTCTGAAACTGATTTCTATATTCAAAATATTGTGGGCTTTGCAGTAAAATTTGACTATGCTGCTTTCCTTTGAAGGTGTTGTCACATCAGATGGTTTGGGAAACCGCCGGCCACGGTGGCCGGGCGGTTCTAGGCGCTTCAGTCCTGAACCGCGCGCCTGCGAAGGTCGCAGGTTCGAATCCTGCCTCCGGCATGGATGTGTGTGATGTCCTTAGATTAGTAAGGTTTTAGTAGTTCTAAGTTCTATGAGACTGATGACCTCAGAAGTTAAGTCCCGTATAGCTCAGAGCCATTTGAACCATTTTTCTTAGGAAGCCTACGGAAAACCAAAATCAGACTGGCCGGTCTAATATTGAACACGGATATCACAATTTAGAAGTCCAATGTCTTAAAAATTGCACTACTTCAGTCGGTGTTTCTCACTATATACTTACACAGGTTACCATGTCTATACATACTTTCTCAAGCGTACTTTGAGAAAACAAAATAATTAAAGTACCTTCTGTGGGACGTGACATCATTTAAGGGTATTTCATAGAATACAGCTACAAAAAATGTTTCGTTTAACATGCCAAATTTAAACAGACTCAATATCCCCAAGATTGGTGATCTTTTAGAGAAGCTCGAAATTTAGCCTGGACTTCAATGCGAGATGCTTATAACAGTTTTGACAACTAAACTTTGTCTCGAAACCTGGCGGAAAATCCAAAGAGATTCTGGTCGTATGTGAAATATGTTAGCGGCAAGAAACAATCAATGCCCTCTCTGCGCAATAGCAATGGAGATACTAACGAAGACAGTGCTGCCAAAGCAGAGTTAAGAAACACAGCCCTTCGAAACGCCTTCACAAAAGAAGACGAAGTAAATACTCCAGAATTCGAAACAAGAACAGCTGCCAACATGAGTAACGTAGAAGTAAATATCCTCGCAGTAGTGAAGCAACTTAAATTACTTAATAAAAGCAAGTCTTCTGGTTCAGAATGTATACCAGTTACGTTCCTTTCGGAGTATGCTGATACATTAGCTCCATACTTAACAATCATATATAACTGTTCGCTCGACAAAAGATCCGTACCCAAGGAAGGGAAAGTTGCACAGGTCACACCAATATTCAAGAAGAGTAGTAGGAATAATCCACTTAATTACAGGCCCGTATCGTTAACGTCGATATGCAGCAGGTTTTTGGAACATATGTTTTGTTCGAACATTATGCATTACCTCGAAGAAAACTGTCTATTGACACACAGTCCGATGTGGCAAGCGGTTCTAGGCGCTTCAGCCTGCTACTGCGCGACCGCTACGATCGCATGTTCGAATCCTCCCTCGGGCATGGATGGGTGTGATGTCCTTAGGTTAGTTAGGTATAAGTAGTTCTAAGTTCTAGGGGACTGATGTCCTCAGATGTTAAGTCCCATAGTGCTCAGACCCATCTGAACAATTTTGAACACACAGTCAACGTGGGTTTAGGAAACATCGTTCTTGTGAAACACAACTAGCTCTTTACTCACATGAAGTATTGAGTGCTATTGACAAGGAATTTCAGATCGATTCCGTATTTCTGGTTTTCGGGAAAGCTTTTGACAGTGTACCACACAAGCCGCTCGTTGTGAAATTGCGTGCTTATGGAATATCGTCTTTGTTATGTGACTCGATTTGTGATTTCCTCTCAGAGAAGTCACAGTTCGTAGTGACTGACGGAAAGTCATGGAGTAAAACAGGAGTGATTTCTGACGTTCCCCAAGGTAGTGTTATAGGCCCTTCGCTGTTCCTTATCTATATAAACGATTTGGGAGACAATCTGAGCAGCCGTCTTAGAATGTTTGCAGATGACGCTGTCGTTTATCGACTAATAAAGTCACCAGAAGATCAAAACAAACTGCAAAACGATTTAGAAAAGATCTCTGAATGGTGCGTAAGTTAGCAGTTGACCCTAAATAAAGAAAAGTGTGAGGTCATCCATATGAGTGCTTCGTTAAACTTTGGTTACACGATAAATCAATCTAATCTAAAGGCCGTAAATTCAACTAAATACCTAGGTATTACAATTACCAACAACTTGAATTCGAGAGAACACATAGAAAATGTTATCGGGAAGGCTAACCAAAAACTGCGTTTTATTGGCAGGACACTTAGAAAATGTAACAGATCTGCTGAGGAGACTGCCTACACTGCGCTTGCCCGTCCTCTTTTAGAATACTGCTGCGCAGTGTGGGGTCCTTACCAGATAGGACTGACGGAGGACATCGAAAAGTTCAAAGAAAAGCAGCATGTTTTGTATTGTCCTGAAATATGGTAGATAGTGTCACAGAAATGATACAACATTTGGGCTGGACATCATTAAAAGAAAGGCGTTTTAAGTTGCGACTGAATCTTCTCACGAAATTCCAATCACCAACTTTCTCCTCCGAATGCGAAAATATTTTGTTGACACTGACTTACATAGGGAAAAACGATCATCACTATAAAATGTGGGAAATCAGAGCTTGTACGGAGAGATACAAGTGTTCGTTCCTTCCGCGCGCTATACGAGATTGGAAAAATAGAGAATTGTGACGGTGGTTCGATGAACCCTCTGCCAGGCAGTAAAATGTGATTTGAAGAGTATTCATGTAGATGTAATTAACTTTACAAAGTTCTTTTAGCAGTTTTAAGTCAAAATTCATTTTTGCTATCGTAATGGATGGAGGAGTGAAGCCAAAATCTTGTACAGCAGCGAGAAACGAGTGATCACAAAGTGACTGACATTTTACGAAAATTTTGATCTTTAGATACAATTAAGGACAGAAACGCAACACTATGATTTTTTTGACTGGAGTAAGATTTGTCTCAAAAATTAAAGTACAGCAAAAATTAACATATTTAAGTTTCTATTTGTGTATAGGTACACGGCAAACAATGAATAACTGATCTACCTTCAAACGGGAAAGAGAACTCTGCGTAATCTGCGTTAGAAATAAATATAAAACTCAAAATTTTCAGCATAATACTTTAAGACGCATTCGTTTCAGGTTAAAAATTAATGATTCTCACAACAGAGTTACATTTATCATGTCGTGAATATATGTAACAATATAGCTTCAAAAGAGACATTTGAACGCTGAAAGTGCCTAATGTGATTACTAGCAGCCAACTGTTGAGACGCTCATCAAACAACACTGAGATACGTTACTGAACAGTGGAACATTGTAATATTGTGGATACGAATGAGGGAGTATAATATACGATTGACGGAGTATAATATTGGTAACAGAGTGAACTTCCCGCAGTATTAGTTGACGTACGACATCAATGCAATTCTTATTGCGCAGTGGTGGACAGAATGAGACATGATGGATGGGACAGATGAGGGAGTGTTGGTGACTTTCAGTCTCCTCTTTGTGGTAAAAATAGTGAGGAGGTAACTGGAAGCCTCTAATGTGTCCGACAGTCCAATGCTAGAATATGATTAGCACATTCTGATTATATGAATTCCTCCATTTGACATCAGTCTGGAAAAAAATGTCTAGTCTATTTGAACGGAAAGTGGACCACACAGTAAATAATTTCATTAAAATAAGAAAACATAGAAGCTACAGTGTTTCTTCGAAGGACCCTCGCATGAAAAAAATGGTTCAAATGGCTCTGAGCACTATGCGACTTAACGTCTGAGGTCATCAGTCGCCTAGAACTAAGAAATAATTAAACCTAACTAACCTAAGGTTATCACACACACCAATGCCCGAGGCACGATTCGAACCTGCGACCGTAGCGGTCGCTCGCTTCCAGACTGTAGCGCCTAGAACCGCACGGCCCCCTCGCATGAGTCTGACTCAATATCTATGGCGTGTTGTGGCCAGTACGTCTCTCTTTACTCTGAAATATTTGTTCCCAAGGCTGCCTGTATATTGTATTGATTGTTATTCTCTAATAGCTTCACAAACGTACTCTCATAGCTTTTTACAACTAGCCTTTTCTACTTTGTCTTCCCTTTCTTTCCTCTTTACTAATTTCCACGAGTCATTTCCCTGCAGTACTGGGCTCCAGACGTATATTCTGAAAATCATGGGTAATATTTGATATCACTAGTTTTCATTTTTGCCTTGATTTCTTAATTCTAAATTCTTGACTATTTTGCCTGTTACGCGAAACATTGACTCTTTGCTTCTAAGATAGCTAAATTCCTTCAGTTTGTATAGTATTTGGTCCTGAATGTCTATTCTAAGTTTGTAACTAATTTTATTTCAGCCACCCATTTTACCTTTAATGAAGATTTCTTTGAACAAACCAATGGGGTAGCAATGGGCAGCGCCAATCCCCTGTCGTCCCGAACCTGTGTGTGTAATACTTCAAAGAAAAGTCTTGGCATTAACCACGTGGAAGCCAACTTGCCTGTTCCGTTACGTAGAGGATATTTTTGAATTTTTCCAACATGGGAGCGCCAAACTAAAAGATTTCCTCCTCGAGTATGGGCGGAAGTTGAGGAAGCCCGGAACTGCGCCTTGCTGCCCCTCCAGGAAAGCCGACGGGTGACTCCGACACCCAGTAGGCAGAACTCAGGTCGACGTCGGACTCGGCTCCAGGTGCCGTGAGGTAGCGATCCGCACTGTACTCTCATTTCATTGTACTCTCATTGCGGAATACCAGTAATCCATGTAAAAGTTGTAATGTATGTCCGATGTTCTTACTAGTAACTAATGTACAAATTGTGAGTACTGCAGGTGGTCACGCAGAACTACGAACGAGAAACTTGTATCTACATTCAGTACACCCTAACATAGCTTTCATGCTGGAAATGGAAAGAAAACTGCCGTTTCTAGGTATGTTGATTAGGGGGATATCAAACGGCACAGTGGGTAACGGTGACTACAGAAAATCTGATTTTACGGACCTCTATCTATATTATGACGTCCACCACCACCCACACACATAGTAATTACGTTGGTAAATAGAGCTCGTACCATGTCAGAGCCTGGAAACCAAGTAGCCGAACTGGAACATCTGAAAATCGTGTTCTGCATTAATGGTTACTCGGAAAAACAAATTCGTCGCGCTCTCCAACGTACAACTGCGTATCGCGTGGACACGTAACCGTAGAAGGCAGAGCCTTATATCCTTACGCTGGCGTTCTGTCCAGGAGAATCATCCGTATTATGGAAAAGCATAACATGTGACGCATATTTTGTCCACCAGACCAGATTAAACGGCTCCTGGGTAGCAATCTGAATCTCAGATGATGTGTTCTAGATCCACCGTGGTTGAACAGCAACACTCGGTAAATGCGGAGGAAACAAAGCCTGTTGCACTCTCGGTTCAGAAGAGAACGCACAAATGACAACTGTTCAAAGTTAGTAATAATTCATGAATAAAAAGATCAACGCGTGAAGTATACAACCACCACTGCCATAGCTTAGCAAAAGATCTCGCCAAGAACCCGAGGAAACTTTGGTCATATACAAAATCGTTAAGAGGGTCGAAGGCTTTCATCCAATCTGTTTTTGACCAGTCCACTGTAGCAGCAAAAGAAAATCCAAAGTAATAGTAACTGAAAAGTACCAGTTTGCTTTTGTTCTACAATGTTATTTTTAACATAACTGTTATGTAGGCATGCTATTCCTATTTTGTGCTATAGGTTTTCCTGTCAACTCCATCGTTATTAATGTATTGTTCAGTTTTTACTATTTCATTGCAAAGATGGTTCTCACTGTATGTTTCTACTTCACTCTAGATGTGTTACTTCTCTTCCAATCTTGTCTGCTAACATTTAACTTCTTTGGTGATAATACTCAGTAAATGTCTGAAGATGGCCTTGTAAGCCGAAAACCGGTTAGCAATAAAAATAATATTGTAGAACAAAAGCAAACTGGTGCTTTTCATTTATTATTATAATGTTGTTCTACCAAGAACCGACGGAAGATTCTGTTAATATGAAAATCCATAGTTTTAAATTTCGCTTTTAAGAAATCGTTCACACGGGAGAATCATATAAACATGTTGTTAGACCATCGCACAGACACCGGTACGGATGACGTAGTAAGAGGCATCTCTGACGTAGAGAAACAGCTGAAAACTTTGAAGACAGATAAGTCACCAGGTCCGGATGGATTCTCAGTTGGCTTTACAAAGAGTACTCTACGACATTTAGCAAAGTCCAAAGCGACGGGAAATAAGCGTAGGTGACTCCTGTATACCAGAAGAACCAAAGAACGAACCCGTAAAATTGCAGACCAATATCCTTAACATAGGTTTTCTGCATGATTCTCGAACATATTTTCAGTCCCAACATAATAACATTATTTGAGGCGGAAGTACTTTTGCCCACAGATTACGCAGGTTTTAGGAAGCACCCCCGTGCGGAACTTAGCAGGCTCTCTTCTCACATGTTAGCCTGCGAAGTAAAGATGAAGAACAACACTTAGATTCTACATTCCTGGATTCCGAAAAAGCGTTTGACACGGTGCCCCACTACAGACAGTTAACAAAGGTGTGAGTAAACGGAGTACGTTCACAGATATGTGAGTGGCTCGAAGACCTTTTAAGTAAAAAAAACCTACATTGTCCTCAACGGCGAGTGTCCACCAGAGACATGGGTATCGTCAGGAGTGCTCCAGAGAAGCATATATGATTGACAGAAAGGATGAACAATAATCTGCGGCTGTTTTTTGATGAAGCTGGAGTGTACGGGAAGGAGTCGTCGTTGAGTGACTGTAAGAGGGTACAAGATGACTTAGACAAAATTTCTATTTCATGTGAGGAATGGCAGCTTGCTCTAAATGTAGAAAAAAATATGTTTATGCAGATGAGTAGGAAAAAGTCCCATAATGTTCGAACGCAGCATTAGTAGCGTATTGCTTGACACAGTGATGTCGCTAACGTAACGTTGCAAAGCGATATATGAGATGGAACGAGCATGTGTGGATCGTGTTAAGGAAGGTGAATGGTCCACTTCAGTTTACTGGAATAATTTGAGGAAAGTGTAGTTCATCTGTCCTCCTCTACATCTTCATATCTACATATGTACTCCGCTAGCCACCAAGCGGTATGTGGCGGAGGGCACAACTCGCTCCAAACTCACCATCTCCCCCCTGTTACACTCGCGGATCGCGCCAGGGAAAACGGCTGTCTGAACGCCTCAGTACGAGGTCCAATTTCCCTTCTTTGAATTGTCATCATTGCGCGATTGGAAAGGTGGTGGCAATAATAAGTTTTCTACATCCTCTGCGAAGATCGGATTTCGGAATTTAGTGAGCAACCCCTTCCGTTTAGCGTGTCGTCTATCTGGAAGTGTGTCGCACTTCAAACATTCTATGAGATTTGTAACCCTCTCGCGGTGGCTAAATGTACCTGTCACGAATCTTGCCGCTCTTCTTTCGACCTTCTCAATCTCTTGAATCAGACCCAACTGTTAAGGATCCCATACAGACGAACAATACTCGAAGACTGGACGTTCCTTTGTTGAAGGACTGTATCGCTTCAAAATTCTAACAATAAACTTCAATCTAGAGTTCACCTTGCCCGTTACTTGTGTAATCTGATCATTCCATTTGAGATCATTTCGAATAGTCACACCCAGGTACTTGATGGATCTTACCGCTTCCAAAGGCTGGGCATTTATTTTGCACTCTTACATTAATGGGGATTTTCGCCTTGTTATATGCAGTAAGTTACACCTACTAATATTGAGAGATAACTGCCAGTCATTACACCACGCATTTATTTTCTGCAAATCCTCATTGATTTGTTCACAACTTTCGTGTGATAGTACTTTCCTGTAGACTACAGCATCATCGGAAAACAGTCTAATACCGCTGTCAATACCATCAACCAGATCGTTTATGTAAATCGTAAAAAGCAGCGGACCTATTACGCTGCCGTGGGGCACACCTGAAGTTATGCTCAACGGCTACATCTTTATCACACTCCACGATCAGCGTAACGGTGGGTGGTAGAGGATCCTTGTGTCACCACTCTCATTGTCTCCCTCTCCTGTTCCCTTCGCACAGGACTCGTATGAATTTCTCTTATCTTCTCGTATTGGTCACATTATTATACGTGGCGGCAGTACAGTATGTCGTAATTTTCTCGTTGGAAACTGGTCTTTTAGGATTCTCATTCAGTGTCATAGAAGAGCTTCCTTGTAGCGGCTGACACGTGGATTTAGTTAGCACCTCTGTGGTGCTTATCAAGCGATCCCCTGTCCAGAGAGGCCACAAATGCAACAGATTAATTTTTAATGGAAAGACTTCCGTCCATATCAACATAAGAAGAGTTAAGATACATTGTTCGGAATACCAGTACAGGATACGCAACATACTGCCAATGTTGGTCTGGCTGTGATTTTTACTCGAGAAAAATGCTATTACATATCCTAATAGTTTTGTGGAACAGGGCGAAGGCTACATTGGTGTAGTGTAACGGCGTGCTAGATATTTTAAGGGCTACTGTGCTGCTTCTGACGCAGTATAGCCTACGAAATTTCTACAACGACGAGAACTGTCGTATTCTAAGTTTATATTTATTTATCACAAGACCACCTATCACAACTAGAGCAAAGTGAAAATGCCATTGTATGGCAGTGAAAGAATGGCACCTTTTCTCTCGCATTTCTTCCTGTTAGATGAATACACTGACTGTGGAAGATTAACAAAATACCCATTCACGATTGGTATTAAGTCTGTAGTGGACACAGAACCTTTTACGATCATGAATTTCTACAGATGCAGGAACAGATGGAAGTCACAATATGTCACATTTGGTAAATTTGGTAAATATTGCAATTACAACAATGTGAACTTAAAAATCATTCACTTTTTTCCATTCTCTAACCACTTTTCATCGTACTAACTATCATGCAGCCCTACTGATGACTGATGCAGTTCTTTCCGAATATTTCTGCGCCCGCATCTCGTGGTCGTGCGGTAGCGTTCTCGCTTCCCACGCCCGGGTTCCCGGGTTCGATTCCCGGCGGGGTCAGGGATTTTCTCTGCCTCGTGATGGCTGAGTGTTGTGTGCTGTCCTTAGGTTAGTTAGGTTTAAGTAGTTCTAAGTTCTAGGGGACTTGTGACCACAGCAGTTGAGTCCCATAGTGCTCAGAGCCATTTGAATATTTCTGCGTCCATTTTTAGTTCATTAGAATTCGGTAGTATATGCCACTAAAATCATCTTACCAGTTAGGCGGTACGAAATAATAAAATTCCCTTTCGTATCGGGAAATAGCACTGCGTTAAAGACAAATGTTACCGGCTTCATATTCTCTGGAGCGTTTGAATTATCTTTGTATCGAATTCTCCCATCAGCAATTCGCCCAGTACATCATGTATCTGGTACACACTTGACTTTCTTCGAAGAAATGATATCTGAGAAAGATGGCTCGCAACCCCGACTTTCAAAGTGCTATATACAGTGACGAACAATAGACATTCAAAACGGCTAGTAATTTATCAGAGCAAGTGAGTTTTAAGTTAAGCGAAAAGGAATTATTGATCCCTGAGACACGTTTTTAATAGAACAGACAAGACGAAAGCTTTTCATCACACAATTTTCTACAGAGTTTAACCTATATTAATGTAGCAGCATCCCTCCTATTGTTATAGAAATTTTATGTGCAGTAAGGCGGGCACGAGAAAAGGTGTATCAAAGACTCGTCAAAAGGAAGTATCCTAGAATAGTTTCCCCTTAACAGCAACTGGTATACATCGAGAACTGAAAGGCACTTTATGTATCTGAAATAAAGCTATGAATACAGCATTTTTTCTTACAAAACCTGATTTGTTTATGGATGAATCATATGTGAGTATTTCAAAGTTTTTGACATACGTCTTAGGCAACGAGTAGATGACATAAGGTATCCCTGATCTTATGTGAATGATATACAGGGTGAGTCAAGAGGAATGGAACATGCTTTAAGAGGTGACATTAGTTACTATTAGTGATTATGAACAATAAATTCCATATGGACATATACGCTATTTGGAATCGTTTCCGAGATAGAGCACATTTAACATTACTTTCGTACATTTTTCTTGAATAACTAGAAAACTGCGCCTTCCGGGGAAACCATGTCACAGTATAAAATTGAACTACACTAAATTTAGTACAAAATAGATTCTATTCAGCTTTTCTCCAGGACTAATAGTGTGCGCTGTAGCTTACGTAGTTTTTGTGGCCCAGTTTGAGGTTGTTTCCCGACATGATGGACCACACAGTGCAGTATAAAATTGTTCTTCTCAACCTTATTGTGGTACGCTGTAAACAGAAAATACATACCAATGCACATTAAATATTTTCTCTCTCGGAAACCATTCGCAATAGAGGCTTTGTCCACTTTACGTTTTTCTCAGATTCACTAATACTACCAGTACTCAAAGCATGTATCTTTTCGCCTGAGTCACCCTGCAGACATAATAATCAACAGGGGATAACCTTCAAGAACGAAGCTGGAATTTGGAGTGAAAGATATATGTCACCATGATTTGTTTCCACTTTACTTTCATCTACGGTTACCGGAAAAATCTACCAAATCTTTGTCTCTTTGTCTACAAATACTGAATACTTTTAAGACATAAATCTTTTCTGAGTATGGTGCCGCGTCATAATTAAAGAACTGTACTGGAGAAACCAACGTTTCGCCATCGGTTAAAGTGGCCTTCTTCTGGGTCTGTTGATGACCACTAGAAACGTTGGTTTCTCCAGAACAGTTTTTTACAGTATGACGCCTTAGCATGCTCAGAAAACTTTGGTGCTAACTGGATGGTCACGTAACACATTTCCTGCGTTGTGGGTATCAAAACCAAAGGTTGGTGTTTTCAAAAAAGGAAATAAAAGTAAATGTTGGAAATAATGCTGAAGGAGATGTGAACAAAATTCAAGGAAGTTGTGTAGAAATGTCTGTTCTGAGTACGTATTGGAAAATATGTTGATTAATTTATATAGCATTTTTTAACATTTACAAACGACTATCTACCTCAGCGATAGCAGTGAGGAAGAGCAAAAGAAGTTTCATCAGGATGTTTGGAAGATGGAATGTAGATACCAAAGGAAGTGGGACAGCAAAATCCATGCTAACTATTGTTGGATGTTGCACAGATATCAGCCCCAGATTATTCACAGGAGAAAGAGAAGGTATTCACTAGAAGCTTTGTGAGAGATGTAAAAAGAAATTAAATAACTTTGGAAAGATAAACCTAAATTTTGATATATGTTTTCGGTTTAAAACGCCCTATATGTGTATTTTAATTTGCCTTTCCGAACACTTACGTACTAGTAACAACATTAACAAAGAAAACAGAGTTTCTGAATGTTTCATGGCTGATGTAGGAATAAAATTTATTCGCCAGAGATAGAAACTATAGTAATAATTGTAACTAGCAAATCAAACTGTTTTAGTAAAGTGACATTTAAAAGCTATGTTCGATAACCAGAATTTCGCAAATCTGTTACGTAACTGACGTATTTTTTTTAAAAACAGTTATAGTATTAGACTCTTTTTAGTAATGGGAACATGAGTGGCACTTCATTGCATTTACTCTATTATCTGTCTCATAAATCACAGCCTATTTACCTTCCAATCAAATGTCATTACTTTTTCTACAATATTTATGACTTTAAAGGCAAGAGATGTGCACTAGAAATGGTATGCCTCCTTCGAGTGGAGACTGATAACTACCCTGTCTAACATAATAAGTATTGCTTCTAACTACATAAACCAGAAGTGGCAGCATCATCGTACCAACATCTAGGATTTGTCTTTTTGAGACAATTCCGCCTACAGGGATCTAAAAACTTGACTCTCCGTCTTCTTTATGGTCTTAATGACTTTGTTGTTAAATATTACTTTTTGCTATATCTTGTCGCCCTGTTCTTTCAAACTGCTTTAGAAAATATTTATATGCTTCCGTTACTTGCAGTATATTCTTCTAACCTAATCTATGTCACATATTTCATTTCATATGAGATAAACTGTTACATATCCTAACATAAAATGTATGAGGCCAGCTGTTGTATGTCCTAACATCGAATGTAGAAATATATCTATTATTTGGACTCTTCATTTGTGGTTTTCTGTAGGTGCCTAAGAACATGTTCCATAGAAATTTTCACGGATTTCCATGTTTTCTCTGTGACACAGACAGCCGTAGGTGGACCCCAAGAATGAAGGATATCTATAGAGAGGCAACATATGATTCCTGGAGTGGAGTAGCAATCTCTTCTGTAGTTGTAGAGGCAATAATGTGGATGGCTGATTGATCCGGCATTGTCACATTACCCATCATGGTCTTGCTATGTTGATACTTCGAACACTCGAGAGCAGCGGGAACCTAGAGCAGTCATATTACCTGAGGACATTCAGCTTCACTTCACGAGCACAAAGAGCGGCTTCAAATACGTCTTCGCACTGATAACGACAGTTAACGCAGATCCATGGTATCTGAGAACATTATCTCACTCAGTACGTTTGTCTCGGAACAGGATTTTTGCTTTTGGTACGTGCTTGAATTGCGTCTAAAAATAATATGTTAGATATCACTGGAATTAAGAAACTGAAAACGTTTGCGAACCTTACGAAAGTCAACATCTACATGAAATTTTCGACGTACTTTAATTCAGCGTGAGGAACTGTATTATACGCTAGAGTGCATAATCTACTGTGATGTCGGCGTTTTATTTCAGTAAAAGAAGAAGGTATCTCTCTAATAAATAACTCTTAAAACTCTGCAGCATACTCACCAACTAGATAAGAAATAAATTACTGCAAATTCATGCCAAGTATGTATTGAGATAATGGAAGAACTTGTAAATTTTTGTTAATACAAGTAAGACTTGGGAAATACCTCCCCAAATAACGCAGTTATCCTAGTTGTATTTGAATTTTTAAACTACCCTTACACTGAACATTGCAAAATATTCTGTAGTTTATAAGACGGATAGAAGTTATTGAAAGTTACCATCGAAAATCAATTCCACCTCCTTCATTACTGGAGGTCGTATGCCCAGTTCATGCGTTTTACTGATGTACGGCTCTTAAACATACAAAAATACGACAAGTCAACATGAAAGAATGGGTTTATCACAGCTGTGCTTAGCGCATTGACGAACTCATAGGACTGATTTGGTTCAAAAATGGTTCAAATGGCTCTGAGCACTATGGGACTTAACATCTGTGGTCATCAGTCTCCTAGAACTTAGAACTACTTAAACCTAACTAACCTAAGGACATCCCACAACACCCAGTCATCACGAGGCAGAGAAAATCCATGACCCCGCCGGGAATCGAACCCGGGAACCCGGACGCGGGAAGCGAGAACGCTACTGCACGACCACGAGCTGCGGACGACTAATTTGGGAAAAGTAACATTAATCGAAACACGAAGACGAGACGATGCATCCTAAGATTAGAAAATTTTTGAATTATAGGCTTTAAAACAGTAACAGTATCAGAAGCAGCAGTCTAAAGTTTAAAATAAAGTATCTAATCCTATCTCACAGGAATGCACTTGGCTCATTAGCAATATACGTAATGAGAACGTTAGGTGTCATTCGGGGGTAAGCTTAAGGGTTCATTTTACTGCTATTTAAACACGAAAATACTTCACAGCAACAACTTCAAGTAGTGATTATATATTAAATATTGAAAAGAAAAAGAGCAAGAAAATCAGAATTGTTCCTGTAAAAATCAACGGATGATTCCACATAAAAGCAAAAATACTGGTACGTAGAACTGAATTTAAGAACATTCAACTTCTACGGTAATGCTTAGTTGAAAGTAACAGGATATAGAAGCAGAGTCATGTTTAACAGACAGTTCGATTAACCGAAAATCAACGATTAAATACTGCAGCTGATAATTATATGATCTTTACTACCACACCGTGACTCTTTCGAGCAAAGTATAACACATGTCGCAGTTAACATGTAACTCGACCAATGTTTCAGTACACAGTTAAAAGTCTGAGCTCTTGCTTAGAGACCAGTAGCAAGACCAATTTTATTCCTATTTTGTCACTAGCATAGTTAAATGAACCAAGCGAATATTTCTCTTACTTTCCTGATTCCATAATAAGCGTCCGGTCTCTAACGGAAATTTTTCAGGCAAAATCATAAAGAAAAACAATGTTAACAGCTTACAAAACTGAAGAAAAAGTACTCATTCGATGCCACTCAATATATTTGCTTTCTATAATGAATTTATAAAATTTTGTGGCTAGTCCATATCATGTCCTAGTAGCTGATAATCACTAATCAGTGAAGCGCTTCATATCTGATGAACACATGGTGTAAAATTACCTTTTAGTTTAAAGCCACATACAGACTAACTAAGTAGAAGTCGTTATTACAATGCCGGAGCTCTCTCCAGATCATTAGTACCTCTCAGCTGAATGATGGTTCATTATATTTGAACAGTTATCAGAGCTCTTACACAATACAGAACGCAGATTTTTTGTGGCCAAGAAGCGATTTTGGACATCAATTTTCGTGCAAAGTGTGCATAAATACACTCTTTTCTCTAAGTCTTTATGTTTCTTTATAATCCATCGACTAAACAGCGACAAAAGATGAAACAAAAATTATCACGAAGATTATGATGATTAAAATCTGTAGTTGGTCATGCAAATAAATATTTTGTGAAAAGTATCGAATTCATCATCCAAAAAATTATAGGAATTTACACTCAGTTTTAAATTAATTTTTCCATTGTGCACCGGTATAATCATTTATTGAGAGGATCCAGTTATTTAGAGAAGATGCCGCTGTAAGTAGTGTACAAACGGACTGTAATCACTATGTGTTCTTGGAAATGTTTCATGTAGAGTATCAGTCATTAATATCGCTCAGTTTACTACACTGTCATGCATTTCACGATGATGTACAGAAGAAATGATGAAAAAAGTATAAAGTTTTAAATCCCATGTAAGAGTATAACACGAACACCCTGTGTATGGGAAACTTTACTGATGGGACAATATTTTATCTTCATTTTCCAATATCATAATGAATGGAACCACTTACAACTATTGATAATTCTTTAACATTACGTTATTGTGTAATTACTGTCTTTACTAATGTAAAATGAAGCAAAACACCCTAAAAGAATAAATCCGCAAGAGTAAAGTTTTATTCTGATGCTATATAGATTGCAGACTGCGTATAAATAATAATGGGCTTATGCCACTGCACAACCTTTTTTAGGGTTTCAGTGTCTTCCGTAACCTCTTGTAGGAACGTTGTAATGACTAGCTGCGTACAGAGGCAGTCCTAACTAAGTAGACGTGGCTGGTATTACAGACTGTTTTGGATGTTGGCAGCACTTCAGATTGTTCACACCGTCAACTCGAGACTAGCACGATTGGTCACTGATCTCGACAGCATGATGCTCAGCCATGCCCCCTTACGTACGAGTACCAACTCGAACTGTATTTTATTGTCAGAACTGTAGATATCGTAAACTGCGTTCTCTTGCATTAATTTAATTGTTTGGTGCAATGCTTTCCCCTAATGATGTACAAGTTAATAATAATTTTCCAGATTCCCGTCTAGACAACCTGCACTGTTCCTACAATGTGTTTTTACATTTACCTCGTTTCTGTTTCAAAATACGTCAGCTTTTTCACAGTGTTGCCAGTTTTATTAGTATTTCACCGAGAGAACAAAACATAAAGTAAGCGAAGAAAGGAGGAAAACAAGGGATTATGCACTGCGAGTGGTTATCTTGAAAGTAACCAATGCGTGATGGATATTCCACAAGATGTTTGAAAATATAGTATCTACATAAAAGAAACTTACGTTCAAATAATGAAATAAATTAATGTTAGCGTCTTTCACTTTTTGACTCACAACCTACCCAATATATTCAATGGTACATCGGAATGACAAAGGACTAATTTTCTAGGTACACATACAAACAGCAAGAAAACTTTACCGAAAATGTTTGTCTAGTTAACAACATTCATAATGAAAGTTGCTGTGTGTCAATAAACCTCGACTGCAAGGCTAAAATCAATAATTTTATCGAATTGTATAATCTCTCATTTATTTAATTTTCACTCTGCTGTTTATTATTTACAAAGTATTGATTACAACAACTTGCATTGAAGAATTCCGTATTTTTAGTTCAACTATTTTATTGATAATATCTAAAAATGATCTCTCTAGAACACTGCTCCCCAGGAGTTCTGTCTTAGAACTACTTACTGATACGCGTCTGACGATTTTAGCTCTAAAAGGAAGAAGCTGGATGCAAATGAGTGGTTTAGTCACTGACGTAATTCCGTAATTTACACGTTTCTTGGTATTTATAATGTTCTTACACAGTTATTGTGTGATTTTTCTTTGACTCCAATTTTCATAACAGAGGGTTTGTCAGCTTACGTATTTTAGAAAAGACGTATATAATGATTTCCCTTTTATAGAGTAGTCATCAACGTCATCTTAAAATGACGCACACATCTTAGAAACAGTAAACACAGAAACGTTTTCTACAAATGTGCACTTGTTACACGTTTAGTACTACTGTCACAAAACTCCACCGTCACAAAGCTCTATTAAGTTAATAGACTTACACTCTTTTAGTGACTTATAGGATATCTCTCATCTCGACAAACTTTTGTGCACTGTTTCATATCCTTGATTATATTACAAACAGAAGACTACCACTAAGCAGGAATAAAAGCTTTGAGGTATAGCGTAGTAAAATCGTCTGCAGTCATAAGCTCCGCATGTAATGGGCAGGGTAGAGGAAGATCCCATCCCTTTGACATTTAACGTTCATGTAATGGATTACTTTTGCAGTGAACACGAAAATACTTGGAAGTACTAATTCTGCTGCAAGTAGCCTATAATTTTTTGTAATATGTTAATTAATGTTCCCTTTAGAGCCACAAATAATGTTTCTATTTATGATTAGTTTTGAACTGTTGGTTCGTTTCCAAACCTGTAGTAGAAGATACTATGTTACCGACAGAAAATGAAATGCAATTATTTTGTGTGCACAGATTACAGCAGCGCAATAAATCTAATATGACATACTTGCATTTGTAATGTTGCACTGTACATAATAAATTTGTTTTACATAAAAAAATTATAACGAATGATGCTTGACTGTATTACAGTTGTCTTGATACAGTCAACATTCGATAGGCGTCCTTGGTTGTTTGGACATAAAAATAATTTCTTATTGAGGAGCGTAAAGGATTTGCAGTTCTGTGAAGCATAAAAAAGTGTACTACACTATAGCGTATTTCTTCATCTAGATAGTTTGGATATTACCTAGACCGTTTAAGTCATATTAGCAAGTAAAGAGACTTTGTATACGATTTTAAATGCTATTAAACTTGAATATTAGGTTTTCTAATTACAAATGCCACACTCTCACCAAACGTTCGTGAGGCAGTTATCGCCATCACAAACGCCACTGCCACTAAATTCCACTTGAACAAACGAACGTTAAGTACCAATAGCTTACCAGCCCGTAAGCTAACAGTAGCTGTAGTAGGTGGCTAGTGCATTGCTCTTAGTTTTTCACAGTAGCAGTGTTCAGTAGCACTATGTTTCATTATCTGTTTTGTTTGGAATAGGAAACCTAACGTTTAAGTTTCCCAGGAGATGCAGCGGCAGTTACGGGAACCTGATAGTCGACTTGACTTCTTTCTGTAATCAACTGGAAACCGTGTTGCCCTTTAATTAGCTTTATGTGATCGCTTCACGTGCATTGACGGTGTAGTGCCAAGGCAATCATCTGTTGTCTCATATGCACAGCCGTATACATCTATTTGTGTTGCAGCCGACTTAACTCATAAGTTACAGAGCTCGGATATGGCATTAAATGGTCAAATAATGCCGTGTGGCCAGTCGTGCCCTTATCCAGAGTTGTTTCGCGGAAAAGTCTTACGTCGTAAGCCGCTGAAGTATGCGTCTAATGAAAGATTTGGAACATTCTCCAACGTTTTTAATGAGAAGTAGACGTCCAGTTAAATCTATCTACGAACCACTTCTCCTTCGTCTAAAACAAACACAGATGTGACACAATACTATTAGAGATACAGCAACGGAAGAAATGGTTAACATTGTGTTTCAAATACCCCGTACATGGTTGTATGAAAATTGACTCTCCTTTCATTTAGAAAGAAAAGGATCACAGTTTATAGAATTCCATGCAACAAGTCAATAAATACCAACAATTAGAGAAGCACAAGAAAAGGTAGATAGAATGTAAGATTTTTCGATGTAAATAACGATGAAAAGTTGAAATAATATTCACTCCTGGAAATGGAAAAAAGAACACATTGACACCGGTGTGTCAGACCCACCATACTTGCTCCGGACACTGCGAGAGGGCTGTACAAGCAATGATCACACGCACGGCACAGCGGACACACCAGGAACCGCGGTGTTGGCCGTCGAATGGCGCTAGCTGCGCAGCATTTGTGCACCGCCGCCGTCAGTGTCAGCCAGTTTGCCGTGGCATACGGAGCTCCATCGCAGTCTTTAACACTGGTAGCATGCCGCGACAGCGTGGACGTGAACCGTATGTGCAGTTGACGGACTTTGATCGAGGGCGTATAGTGGGCATGCGGGAGGCCGGGTGGACGTACCGCCGAATTGCTCAACACGTGGGGCGTGAGGTCTCAACAGTACATCGATGTTGTCGCCAGTGGTCGGCGGAAGGTGCACGTGCCCGTCGACCTGGGACCGGACCGCAGCGACGCACGGATGCACGCCAAGACCGTAGGATCCTACGCAGTGCCGTAGGGGACCGCACCGCCACTTCCCAGCAAATTAGGGACACTGTTGCTCCTGGGGTATCGGCGAGGACCATTCGCAACCGTCTCCATGAAACTGGGCTACGGTCCCGCACACCGTTAGGCCGTCTTCCGCTCACGCCCCAACATCGTGCAGCCCGCCTCCAGTGGTGTCGCGACAGGCGTGAATGGAGGGACGAATGGAGACGTGTCGTCTTCAGCGATGAGAGTCGCTTCTGCCTTGGTGCCAATGATGGTCGTATGCGTGTTTGGCGCCGTGCAGGTGAGCGCCACAATCAGGACTGCATACGACCGAGGCACACAGGGCCAACACCCGGCATCATGGTGTGGGGAGCGATCTCCTACACTGGCCGTACACCACTGGTGATCGTCGAGGGGACACTGAATAGTGCACGGTACATCCAAACCGTCATCGAATCCATCGTTCTACCATTCCTAGACCGGCAAGGGAACTTGCTGTTCCAACAGGACAATGCACGTCCGCATGTATCCCGTGCCACCCAACGTGCTCTAGAAGGTGTAAGTCAACTACCCTGGCCAGCAAGATCTCCGGATCTGTCCCCCATTGAGCATGTTTGGGACTGGATGAAGCGTCGTCTCACGCGGTCTGCACGTCCAGCACGAACGCTGGTCCAACTGAGGCGCCAGGTGGGAATGGCATGGCAAGCTGTTCCACAGGACTACATCCAGCATCTCTACGATCGTCTCCATGGGAGAATAGCAGCCTGCATTGCTGCGAAAGGTTGATATACACTGTACTAGTGCCGACATTGTGCATGCTCTGTTGCCTGTGTCTATGTGCCTGTGGTTCTGTCAGTGTGATCATGTGATGTATCTGACCCCAGGAATGTGTCAATAAAGTTTCCCCTTCCTGGGACAATGAATTCACGGTGTTCTTATTTCAATTTCCAGGAGTGTATTACTGGGCACCTCAAATAGCTGAACTCATTGCCCTCTGCCATTCGTATAATGTCTATATTTGAGACAAATTAATCAACATCGTAATATACTCTTCATATTAATGTACAATGAGATGAAAAAAGTGATGGGATATTTCCTAATAACGTGCCGCACCTCCTTATTTTTGTCCGGCGTAGTGCAGCAACTCGACGTGGCAGGGACTCAGCAAGTCGCTGGCAGTCCCCTGCAGAGATACAGAACATTGCTGCCTCTAAGCCGTCTATAATCGCCAAACTACTGCCTTTTATACATTTTGTACGCGACACTACCGCCATCTGTATTTGTGCATATCGCTCTCCCACGACTATCGTCGCCTCAGTGCTTCTTAATGTGTTTTGGCATCATTTTCTGAGGATAACCCTGCAAGTAGAATCTCTTGATTGCACAAGCTCCAGCAGCGAGAACAGTATGTGGTGTTCACCCAAATTCATCGTATAGGTGACTCTTCAACGACTCAGGCAATTTAAGCTTTTATATTTAACTAAAATTCGCAGTAATAATCCATCGAAATTTGAGAAGAATATTGATGTCCAAAAATACCATCAGTACTCATTAGTAAATGTGTCTTTCACTCAGAAAGGTGTTTAATTTGCAGCCGTACAAATATATTTTCATTGGTACAATATCATAAAAGTGTTCCTTCTAGCAAAGCAAATTCCAAGTCTAGTTTGAAACCACTTTTCTTCAACAATTCTTCCTATTTCTTACACAAATATTTACTAAAATCTGGTATCATGTTTAGCTAACATAAGTAAACGGCGGGGTATGATGGTAGTAGGTAGCAGATAGTATTATGAGAGTTGTCCTCTTCGAACGCACGATAAATAAATTATTTTCGTGATTTTCTTTATGTAAAGTAAAAATTAATGCTCAGTCCGCTATAGTTTTATTCCTTACACTTTTGTCTTTGAAAAATCACCTTTTTGTCCACTTCGGACGTTCCCTGTAATCGCTGCACCAGATAGAAGCAAACGTAGAATCTGGAACATTGTTCATCGACGGGAATTGCCGAAGCCCTCTTATTGGGTCTGTAATAAAATAATTTTGTGTAAGTCATTTTGAATATATTTTCTATCAGAATATATAATATTTTTTAACTATTAATTTGAACAAAATATGATGTGTTGAAGGATATATTTCCTATGCCCAGAAAAATCGAGACAAAAACGTGTATCGAAAGTAGACTTTTCAACTTATGGCAAAACGGCTGTGTGTGCTGTCCGAAACTTCAGTTTAGATGACAGCATCAGATTCCAATCAAAATTTTATGCACGTTCTCAAGGTACGTTTACAGTAATTTGAAAAATACTGTTTCGAGAAAAAAAAACGTGTTTAAAATTGCGGGTTACATTTATTGCAGTTAAGTTAAACACACAGGGTGACAAAATGAGAAAAAAAAGCGTAAATTAGTTATTAACTACTGCGTGAAGACACTTTATTCACCACGTAAACGTCAGAACACACATTCGGATATACTTTATGACATGTTCGATATGCCTGCGATGATGTGGCACAGACAGATAGCGGAATTCTGCATGACCCTCTGAAGTCTCGGAACATCGATGGCCGCGCGGGATTAGCCGAGCGGTCTGGGGCGCTGCAGTCATGGACTGTGCGGCTGGTCCCGGCGGAGGTTCGAGTCCTCACTCGGGCATGGGTGTGTGTGTTTGTCCTTAGGATAATCTAGGTTAAGTAGTGTGTAAGCATAGGGACTGATGACCTTAGCAGTTAAGTCCCAAAAGATGTCACACACATCTGAACATCGATGCTGTCGATGAACTGAACGGCTGGAGTCAGCTCAGCAATGGTTTTGGGGTTATTGCTCTACAGTTTGTCTTTAACATAGCTCTGCAAAAAGGAGTCGCATGTGTTCAGATCCGGAGAATACGGCGGCCTATCAAGGCCCATGCCAGTGGCTTCAGGTACGCCAGAGCCAGAATGCGGTCCCCAGGGTGCTCCTCCAGGACATCAAACACTCTCGTGCTTCGACGGATTCGAGCCCTGTCTTGCATGAACCACATATTGTCCAAATCAGGATCGCTCTGGATAATGGAGATGAAACCATCTTCCAAAACTTTCATGTACCGTTTGGTAGTCACCGTGCCATCAAGGAATATCGCACCGATTATTCCGTGACTGGACGTTGCACACCACACAGTCACCCGTTCAGGGTGAGAGACTTCTCGATCGTGAAATGCGGGTTCTCAGTCCCGCAAATGAGGCAGTTTTGCTTATTGACGAACTCACCCAGATGAAAGTGGTCTTCGTCGCTAAACCAAACCATATTCATATCGAAATTCCCATCAAGCCCCGCTATCAACCGTGCAGTCTGAACGTACTAACGCATCCATTCAGGAGTTATGACGAATTTATTTCATACGGTTCAATAACTGTCACCCTTTACCTCTCGCCAGCGATTGCTGGGCCATACGGCAGTACTTCCAGATCGAGAAGGAGGCCCTCCTCCCCCTTGTTCGTGGCCATGTTAGTCCTGTGGACCTCTTTAGCAGCTTCTGTCATCCGTTGCTCTGTTCACTCGATACACTTTCGTATGCCTTTGTGCAGAAGTTGTAACCGGCTGATTCGATCTCAGGTTTGATCACTTTCATTACTTCCATAAAACTGTCCTCTGGCAGCGATATTGACCTTTTTCCTACTATGAATGGTTTTAGGAGATACTTTTTCTGTCGAACTTGGGATGAATACTATAATAAAGCAGACATCTCAGAGAACATAGTTTTGAGCAAAAACAGGTTAAATTTCAAAGAGAACTGTCCCCTTAAAAACTGACATTTAATTCTAATTAAATTTAGTCTCGTTGGTTATTTTCTCAAGTAAACGGTAAAAGGTCAGGTTGCGGCATAGAAACATACCATCTACATGTATCCTGTAAACAGGATCGCTTCTTATTATTTTGCTGACAATCATGCAAATGACCTGCAGAGCACACAAATAACCGGCCTATCTCCAACATTAAGCACATGACGGCCCCTTTCAGGGAAACAGCACAACATGGGCCAAAAGAAATACAGTATTTACTCGGTGCTTGTCCCCCAAAGAATCGCCCGCAGGGTAGAAGAACCAATTTTGGAAGCAATTAACCACGGGATAGCTGCAGATCATCAGTCATATGGCGCCATGGACGTGTGCCACTTATTATCTGTGTGGTGAAGGAATCTCATCTGTCAGATTACGGACCACATGACAGTCGGTGGGTGTATGTGTCGTCCAAACCACATTGAACACATAGAGGTGTGTCGGCGAGGTGGATGCGGTGGAGTGGAACTGGTTGATCTATTTTCCATTGACGCTGATATACCAGGCGGATTGGACGCTAATGTCGTGGAAACGGCATGCACCGCTTTCCATACACGACGCCATATGATCTGGGAAACTGCCGATGCATTTGCAATGCGTCTCCTGCAGTCTGTTGTCGGAATATTCGTGGGAGTGGTAAGGGCTCGAGGACGTGACTTTATTCCAGAGAGAAATGCCGAAAGAGATAAAACAGGGTTGGATGCCTGATAAGATGACAGGGGCCGACATGGAAACTGGCTCATTTTCATGTAAAAGGAGTCCATTGAAGCTCGCTGGACATCAGCACCGGGCTTTCAATCGAGAGACAACAAAAAGTGTCGGAGCTCTGTCTAGCACGTGGAATAAGCCAACTCCACCTCGATTTCAAAGGAGGGTGACGGGGGCATATTGAACTTCAATTACACCCCAGTACAAAGGATCCTATCACCATCTACATACGACACGAGAGGATAATTGGAGCGGGAAACACTTGTGCCACATGAGGGATACGAGAGGCATTGTAGACAAACATGCATTGCGTACGATCTACAATGTCGAGGGACGTAAGCTGATGATCAAAGAGACCAGGCCTGATCGTTTTGAGGAGGCTTCTGCTTTTTGTTGCCACCAGACGATGAAGACCATTCGTAAAATCAATGCCCAATCAGTGGACAGTGGTGGCTACACTTAGAGGAGCGACACATCTCGCAGGTACGCTCTCTCCAGTGAGCAGCACCTGCAATTTGGAAATCTTAAGAGAACTTCCCGATTCCTCTCCATATCCCACCACCCATGTAGAACCATGCGGACGTCATGTTCAGTGCATAGCTAGAGATGAGATAGTCAGCATATGCCATAAAACAAAAGCGGTGTACATGCAATGACAGGCCCACCAGGAGCTGGTATATTCCCTGGAGTAGGGATCCTAATGCCAAAGCATGGAATATTGTGGAAAGTGGTGAACCCTGTCGGACAGAGCTCTCGATAGCAAGAGGCGCGGTGAGGCGTCCATTATACAGTATTCTTTTAGTCTCGCCGCTGAGGGGGCGCATTACCACCGTTACTACATAAGACGGAAAACCCATGCACCGGGCCACTATCATCAAAAAGGTGTGGTCGACACAGTCGAATGTCTAGCATATGTCGCGACCTGGCAAAGGATGGTGTGAACACTGTTATCACCACCCAGTAAAGTCTGATGGAGGGACCTGATATATAATGCTGCCCTCTCCAGTCGTGATGCCAGCAAACGGCTGAAAATTTTCATGTTCCGGTTGAGTAGAGTGATCACAGATCTGCGGATTCCCACATGGTTTTTGTGACCTGGATAATGACCCCATCAAGGAAGGTGGCTGCGATCGTTGTTATTGGGGACATCAGTTCACAACACATGCTTGTTCAGGTAGGTACCAATGGATTGCTAAAACACTTGTAACATTCGACAGGGAGGCTGTCAGGGCCTGTAGACGTATTGGCTGTTTCTGCCTTGATACCGTCTATGTCTTCATCTGTGGTCACCTCTCCCTGAAGGTCTAAAGCCATGTCTTCAGGTTCAGTTTTTACGTTGAGTGCTGCTACCTCCTGAATTAACGTTGGGCTATGTGGGGCGGTACCACGCATCTGGTTGAAATAGGAACAGAAAGCATGAAAAATGGCGCATTGCTTAGAATATCGGCGACTCTTCGCATCAATGAGGATTTGTATGAGAGCTCGATTATGACGAAGCAGATATTCTGTGAGGAGGTGGTACATCGACAGCGTTTCGTGAGACATAAAGTCATGGTTGCAGGACCTAACAAGCATAATTGTGTGAGTGAAGTGACATGCTTTATCACGATACACAATCACTTGATGGACGGGAAAGAATGCCATCGAACTGTAGTCCTGTAGAACCGCGTACTAAAAGTTCATGGTGCTTATATGCCAAGCCTTGACATCTTTGCAACATTCCATCAGTGCCCTATGTAGAGACGGTTTCGTGGAGGATACATGGACTGTGCGGCTGGTCCCAGTCCCAGATGTAGGCCTCACGGTCAGAGGAAGCCAGAGGCAAAACCGGTATCTCGAATGCCACCAGGGAGGGAGTGTGGAGGCAGATACAGTCAAGGTGACTGAATGAGTGCGCCGTATAGTATATGAAACTCACACAGGTGCCATGGCCTTGATGTGCGCCGTATAGTATATGAAACTCACATAGGTGCCATGGCCTTTTTAAGCTCACGTCGGTTGATGATAACAGAGGGCCGCATATGGGGACTGTCCTGAGAGTTGATCAGTGAGACCAGATCATCCAGAGTACCCTCAGAAAGTGGCGTTACCTCGTCAGTACAGAAAATGTGTCGTTCGCGATGCCGACTGGATCCGCAGTATGCATATACGAGCATTTAGGATCAGACGCCAAACAACGTGATGGCAATATACCTAGCCTTAGGAAGGTATACTACATCTTCGTTGGAAGGCCTTACATGGAGGAGGATGGCCACTCCACTACCATTGTTGGAGGCATGGGAGACGTGAGCCATATAGCCGGTGGGAGTGCAAAAACCAGCAACGATCACTTCTTGGAGGAGGGCAATGTCGATATGGCAATTTCGACATCAGCGGCAGAAATAGTGTCTTTTTCCATCACAAAGAGATAGTGTTGTGGACATGCTCCCCGTATTGGCATGGAATGTCCCTAAGAGATGTCTGGCTGGCGATACATCCAGCACAGCATCTGTGACCACAGTCACTGTGTGAGAGCCACCATAGGGCACTCCCTGGAACGTGTGCCAGCATCCTGATCTTCTCTGTTAACAACATTGACAGCCAGGGAGATCGACACCAATAGCAGGTGACTGTAGCTCCCATTGAGAGCTATGAGTGGCGACACTGCCTCAGTGGCATCCAGGATCCACCATTGTCGGGCAGGATCACAGGCAGTGGAAATGACACTCCTCCAGTGGGACATCGGAGGCAGCCACTTCTGTCGTCGAGGCGCTTGAAGGGAGATCACTGTCTGGTATCTGGTCCACTAACCGTGATGCCATAAGATGGAGTGTGTTGTCGGAGGGTGTTCGACTTCGCTTCATCCAGGGTCACCACTGCTCTCAGAGGTGCTGTTCGATGTCGGAATGCAGCCGTCCGTCGTCCGACGTTCTAACCATCAGAAGGGAAGCAGAGGTAGGCACCACACTCGGTTCGATGTCTATCGCATCGGGCGGGCCATCCATTAATCTCTGGGGAGTTGTTCTCGTCGCCACCATAGGAAATGGTGCTGTGGAGGTCTAATCCACACCGTCGATCCCGAGAGGCTACTGGTGGGAGAAGAGGTGCATGCGGAAATGGCGCATCCTGGTTGTGCATGGCTATGGCTTAAGTTTGAAGTAAAGAAGTGACTGTCGCTTTGGGAGCTGCATCACCAGTCTGGATTTGGAGCAAACGACGACGGACACAATCGGACCTAACATGGCACTCTAGTTCACATCCTACACATGTCATACATGATGGTGGCTCACACACCAACCATCAGCAGACAGGATAGTATGTGGACGGATCGATATTGACCTATTGGGCATAATTTAACACGTGGTACGTCGTGAAGGTCTGTCATTTTTACATGATGTGGCCCATAACGTTTCTATAGATTCGGTAAGCTTCAACAACCTCATCTTCGTGCACCTCGAAAGGAAGCTGAAAAAGCGGACTGTTCTGAGGCCGAAACCAGCGTGGTGTACCGTCACCTCATCGGTATTCTCATCAGGATGTGGCGTGTTGTCGAACTACGTGAACTCATGCTGCCTCCGTCGTCATTTTAATGTAGACGATGTTGCTGGTGTTAGAGAATACGGGTCAAGGCATAGATTTTCCAGAATAAATTATTCAATTTCATAAGTGTCTGGTGGTGCACACTCGGCTTGGAATGTAACTGTAAGTTTCGTTCGGCGGTAAGAGTGCGTCATGGGGTACACTATTGGTGGCCGCCATAAAACATAAACACCGCGACGTGGAAGTTAAGAACTCGGTTAACGGAGCGCTCTCCGGCTCGCGGATGTGGCCTACACACGACCACGGCCGAAAGCCGACTGCCACGCAGCTAAGCAAGCGGACTTTTGGAAAAAAATGTTGTGATAACAGTTTCACGGAATTACTGAACGGGATTCACAACGTCCGGCAGTTGCACTCTTCCTTGGGGAAAAACATTACTCCGAAACAGTTTGTAGGTGTGACATATCTTTAAAACACCGTGTTAATGAACAATCCTCCTGGATTTAAAAAACAAAGGTGTGATTCTGAAAACACGACTTTACGGTGAATCTTCAGAAATATGTGATTGGGTCTAAGAGTTTTTGTGTGATAAAATCAGTGCTCTACGTTCGTTGATTAACGGTCTAGGAAAGTTA
The DNA here is from genome assembly GCF_023864275.1 of Schistocerca cancellata. Classification (NCBI taxonomy): domain Eukaryota; kingdom Metazoa; phylum Arthropoda; class Insecta; order Orthoptera; family Acrididae; genus Schistocerca; species Schistocerca cancellata. The sequence continues at coordinate 441,838,193 of NC_064628.1, read as the reverse complement.
TTTGTCAAGGAAACGTAATGGGACTGCTAATGTACTCAGAATTTATACCGCGTATCCCTCCTAAGAGTAGTCAGGCGCATTTTTCCTGGCGTTTTGACAGATACTTGAAATTTTATAAATTTTTTTGAGTACATTGCGGCTTGTAGCTCTAAAATATTGACGAAAAGACATGTTTACATCTTGACCATTTTCAAAAGCCACCTATGACAGAGGACAAAATTTCTTATAAGTGGATGCGTCGAATTTAGATACTAAAGATATCACTTACAATATGATTAATACGATAACTACTTACGTATTTTGTATGTAGAATATATTTGGTGTGGACAGTATTGTTGGGGGTCATCACACTTAAACGTGTGATACGTGCCTTAAAGCAAATAACAATTATTGTAGTTACATTATGTTAATGTATGTGCATAATATATATATTTATTAATTGTGGTACCTTAATTATACATAATAAAAGTACCATTATTGAGAAAAAATTCTGATGTGAACATACAATAACATAGTACAGTAGAGTGTAGCTACAATTCTATTTCTTATTTGAGTTCAGTAACAAAGTGCTGTCTTTGAGAGTCTTCACTATACAAGTGCCTCATCTTGAAAATACTGTCTTTTAAGTCACAACTAATTTTATGTGTAGGCAAAATTTTAGGGTTCCGTTCAAAATGGCTCTGAGCACTATGGGACTTAACTTCTATGGTCATCAGTCCCCTAGAACTTAAAACTACTTAAACCTAACTAACCTAAGGACATCACACACATCCATGCCCGAGGCAGGATTCGAACCTGCGACCGCAGCGGTCGTGCGGTTCCAGACTTAGGGTTCCGTACCGCAATCGATAAATACGGAACGCTTATAGGAGCACTTTGTTGTCTATCTGGCTGTCCGACTTTTCAAACCCCTTTTTTTCTCAGAATCGATTAGACGTATCAAGTTGAAACTTCTGCCGCATGTGAAGGCCTGCGATCGCTTGGCGGTATCAAAAAGTGAAGCTTCTAAACCAATGCAGTCAAAAGACACGGCCATTTATATAACATATTTTGAGACTCACAAACTCACGTATCAAAACTTACACGATACTTCTCTTTAGTTTAGGATCATGAAATTTTGCCGCGAAGGAAGGCTTCACACTACAACCAAAGGAAAAACTGCAAAAATTCTTAATTTGTTTTTATATTAAATGAAAAACTTTTTGTCATTTGTTATCAGACTGTTTGTCTGTTCGTCCGTCTGTTGAAACGCCTTCTTATCAGGATGGGGTAGATGTATCAAGTTGAAATTTTTGTCTCATATTAAGGTGTACGGAACCTTCACGATGTAAAGGAGTGGAGCTACTAATTCAATGTTATCAAATTATACGGCTATTTATGTCACATATTTTGTACTTGCAAACTCATTCAATAAAAACTTAGGCTACTTCACCTTGACATACAATCATGCAATTTGCCGAGACGAATGGTTTCATAGTACAAATAAAGGAAAACGTCCAGAAAACTGTTAATTTGCGATTATATGACACGAGCAATAAATAGTTTTGTCACTTGTTATCAGACTTCAAACTTCAAATTAGAATATTCTCGAAAGTCTAGGAATCCCTGGTACCGATCTCTTCTCAGTACCAATGTTGGTAACAGGCAAAAATCGTCGAGATTCTCGATTTCCAGGAATGAATCGAGTGTCTGTGTAAATAATTAAGTTTTTAGGGACCCCTCAGCGTTCGAGTCCTAGCCACAAATAGCCATTTTGCTACTATTATTACTATTATTGTTATTATTATTATCCCAGAATAGAATTAATTTTCATTCTGCTGCGAACTGTGCGCTGATTTTAAACTTCCTAGCTGGTTAAAACTGTTAGCTGGACCCGGACGCAAGCCTGGAATCTTTGCCTTTGGCAGGGAATTGCTCTACCGACAGAGCTAGGTTCAGGGATCGAGTCTCGCTCAAGCACACACTTTTCTTCCTCTTGTATGTTTTAAAGCTACTCAGCTACGAGCATACGAGACGTAAGTTCAGCAGGGCTGGTTGCGCCGCAGCGTCTCACCGTCAGAGCAGCGGCGCCTGCCGGCCTGCGTGCAGACACACACAGGTAGCGGCAGCAGCAGCAGCAGCAGAGGCACCGAGGGCGCCGACGGCGGCGGCGCACAAAGCGCCATTGTGGCGGTGCGGCGGCCGTGCCGCGGCGACTGGCGCGTGCAAAACTACGCCGCCGGCCTTATTTACTGATATAATGCCGCCCATTGTGCGCGCTGTCCCCGCCAGGAATCGATGGCGACCCCCTGCGTGTGCGGCCGCTACTCCCCTGGCAGGCTGCGGGGCGGGTCACCACTCGAGGTGAGCGGAGTTCGACTCCTGGCTGATAACCGGGACTAATCCGCATCTCATCAGAGTAGGGACGTAATACGGATCCAAACAATACTTAATTATTACATTCTTCATATTTAACATATATCGACTTTGTTAGTCACGTAGAAGCAGCTGGTTTCATTTAACGTCTTGCTTGCTACTCCTGTTGTTATGAGTTTAATTATCTTACAGACGTGTTCGAAATATATATATATATATATGTGTGTGTGTGTGTGTGTGTGTGTGTGTGTGTGTGTGCCTCTGCACCAAAGAAACTGCTATATACATGCGTATTCAAATACAAAAAAATGGGAAAAAATGGAAATTTGTGGTAAGGACTTACGGGACCTTACTGTTGAGGTCATCCGGTCCCTAAGCTTATGCCCTACTTAATCTAACTTGCACTAACTTAACGCTAAGGACAACACACACCTATGCCCGAGAGAGGGCTCGAACCTTCGACGGGGGCAGCCGCGCGGACCGTGACAAGGGCCGCTTAGACTGCGCGGCTATCCCGCGGCACTGTTCAAATATAGAGATATGTAGGCAGGCAGAATAAGGCGCTGCCGTCGGAAACGCCTACATAAGACAACAAGTGTGTGGCACATTTGTTAGAGCGGTTACTGCTGCTACAGTGGCAGGTTATCAGGGTTTAAGTGAGTTTGAACGTGGTGTTCTAGTCGGCGCATGAGCGATCAGAGACAGCATCTCCTACGTAGCTATGGAGTGGGGATTCTCACGAACGACCATTTCACGACTGTACCGTGAATCTCAGGACCCCCGTAAAACGTCAAATCTCCGACATCGTTGCTGTCGGAAAAAGATCCTGCAAGAACGGGAAAGACGACAACTGAAGAAAATCGTTCAACGTGCCGGAAGTGCAACCCTTCCGAAGAATTGCTGAAAATTTCAATGTTAGGTCATCAGCAAGTGTCAGTGTGCGAACCATTCAACGAAACATCACCGATCCGGAGGCCTACTTGTGTACCATTGATGACTGCACGACATTGGACTGTTGATGACTGGAAACGTGTTGCGTGGTCGGACGAGCCTCGTTCCAAATTCTATCGAGCGGATGGACGTGTTCGGGTATGGAAACAACCTCATCAATCCATGGACCCTGTATGTCAACAGAGGACTGTTCATGCTGATGGAAGCTCTGTAACGGTGCAAGGCGTTTGCAGTTACAGTTATGTGTGACCTCTGGTACGTGTACATATGACTCTGACGGGTGAGGTGTACGTAAGCATCCTGTCTGATCATCTGCATCCATTCATGTCCAATGTGCATTTCGACTTGGGCAATTCCAGCAGTACAATGCGACACCCCACACGTCCAGAATTGCTACAGAGTGGGTCTAGAAACATTCTTCTGAGTTTAAATACTTCCGCTGGCCACCAAACTCCCAAGACATGAACATTATTGAGCATATCTGGGCTGCCTTGCAACGTGCTGTTCAGAAGAGATCTCCACCTCTCGTACTCTTACGGATTTTTGTGCAGCCCTGCAGGCTTCATGGTGTCAGTTCCCTCCAGCACTGCCTCTTACGTTAGTCGAGTCCATGCAACGTCGTGTTGTGACACTTCTGCGTGCTCGATGGGGTCCTACACGATATTAGGCAGGTGTACCAGTTTCTTCGATACACTGAGGACACACATGTGCGTAAGGTGGTCTTAAACTAGATGTCAGAAATGTAACGGCAGGTAGAGGGGACCAAATGAATACATGTCGTATAGGAATGTGTGTGCTGTAATGTCACCTTGAGCTGGTAGAGAGCGCTGATCACTGCAGCGTACAAAGCGCATCGCCAGCTGGATTCATAGTTTACCACACATATCTCGAGCAGTATGCATCGTTACACCAATGCGGAGCTGGCCAACATGCGTTTCTTGTGTGGGGCTGCAAAAGAAATGGGTTACCTGTTCAAAGGATGTACCTGGGAGGGATCCCCGAACAGGAATCAGTCGCATCGCCGAACATTCGAGCGAGGAGTGGAACTGTCACTGGAAGGTATAGCAGAACTCCTGCAATGGAAGAAAGAATACTAAACGCAGTAAAGGATAATTCTTCGACAAGGTGGAGAGCTGTAGGAGGTGCGTTGAGTGTGAGTCATCAAAGTGTTCTGAGGACTTTACATGAAGACGGAATGCATCCGTGTCACGTACAAAGAGTGCAAGCAATGACCACTGACGATTATGTCCCACGTCTCAGCTTTGCTCGTTGGTACCTACAGTACGCTGCAGCCAATGAAACCTTCCCTGCAGATCGTTCGTTTACTACCTTTAGGCGGTCGGGTATATTGAACATCCGTAATTCTCACCTGTAGGCTCACATGTCACAGTAGCACACGCATATCAGGAAAGGTTTTCCATTAATGTCTGGCAGCCATTGTGCATAATAGCTTAGTAGGACCGTACATTCTACCTAGTCGTTTAAGTGATCATACATACAACATCTTCCTACTGCAGGTCTTACCTGAAATGGGCTATGTTTCTCTAGCTGTCCGCAGACGATCGTCGTTCCAGCACGATGGAGCCCCAGCTCACTTTAGTGGAAACGTCAGGAACCACCTAGACGATGTCTACGGGCAGCAGTGGATAGGATTGGGCGGTCCCGTTCCCTGGCCACTGCGTTCTCCCGATTTAGCCTGCGTGGCCTTTTTTTCATACGACAAGCCTTGTGTACTAGAGCCCCTTCTGATCTGAACTGAAGAACATCTAGTTGCCCACGTGTGTGCTGCTGCTGGAAGTGCGCTCGACATGCCTGACGTTCTCTCTAATGTATGCCGATCCATGCACTGTCGGTCTGAATTGTGAATCGTTATTGGTGACCGCTGTTTTAAGCACCTCTTGCAACCTATTAACAAATTTTTCGTGTCATTTATCTTTACGTGCTTTTTCAGTTTCCTGTGATTCATACTGATTTACAAGCTACCGCTGAAAGGTGTCATTACCACACAAACATTTCCATAAGATATCTCCCTATTTAGGTTGTCTCTAACTGTCTTTACATTTTTGACATATAGTTTAGGACCACACTATATACACCATGTTATCAAAAGTATCCGGACACCCACAAAAACATACGTTTTTCATATTAGGTGTATTGTGCTGCCACCTACTGCCAGGTAATCCATATCAGCGACCTCAGTAGTCATTAGACATCGTGAGAGAGCAGAATGGGTATCTCCAAGGAATTCACGGACTTCGAACGTGGTCAGGTGATTGGATGCAACTTGTGTCATACGTCTGTACATGAGATTTCGACACACCTAAACATCCCTAGGTCCACTGTTTCTATATGATTGTGGAAACGTGAAGGGAAACGTACAGCACAATGGCGTACACGCCGACCTCGTCTGTTGACTGACAGAGACCGCCGACAGTTTATGAGGGTTGTAATGCGTAATAGGCAGACATCTATCCAGGCCATCACACAGGAATCACGAACTGCATCAGTATCCGAAAAACTGACCCTGAACACTATGGGACTTAACACCTGAGGTCATCAGCCTCTTAGAACTTAGAACTACTTAAACCTAACGAACCTAAGGAAATCACACACATCCATGCCCGAGGCAGGATTCAAACCTGCGATCGTAGCAGTCGCGCGGTTCCGGACTGAAGCGCCTAGAACCGCTCGGCCATGCGGCCGGCTGCATCAGGATCCACTGCAGGTGGACAGTTAGGCGGGAAGTGAGGTTCAAAAAAATGGTTCAAATGGCTCTGAGCACTATGGGACTCAACATCTTAGGTCATAAGTCCCCTAGAACTTAGAACTATTTAAACCTAACTAACCTGAGGACATCACACACAGCCATGCCCGAGGCAGGATTCGAACCTGCGGCCGTAGCAGTCCCGCGGTTCCGGACTGCAGCGCCAGAACCGCTAGACCACCGCGGCCGGCAGGGAAGTGAGAAAACTTGAATTTCATGATGGAGCGGCTGCTCATAAGCCACACATCACGCCTCGCTTGGTGTAAAGAGCGTAAACACTGGACGACTGAACAGTGGAAAAATGTTGTGTGGAGTAACTAATCACGGTACACAATATGGCGATCCAATGGCAGGGTGTCGGTATGGCGAATGCCTGGAGAACGTCATCTGCCAGCGTGTGTAGTGCCAAGAGTAAAATTCGGATACGGTGGTGTTATGGTGTGGTCGTGTTTTTCGTGGAGGGAGCTTGCACTTCTTGTTTTACGTGACACTATAACAGAGCAGGCCTACATTGATGTTTTAAGTACCTTCTTGCTTCCCACTGTTGAAGTGCAATTCGGGGACGGCGATTGCATCTTTCAACACGAAAGAGCAACTGTTCATAATGCACGGCCTGTGGCGGAGTGGTTACACGACAATAACATCCCTGTAATATACTGGCCTACAGAGTCCTAACCGGAATAGTATGGAACACCTTTGGGATGTTTTGGAAGGCCGACTTCGTGCCAGGCCTCACCGACCGACATCAGTGCAGCACTCATTGAAGAATTGGCTAGCATTCCCCAAGAAATCTTCCAGCGTCTGATTGAACGTATGCCTGCGAGAGTGGAAGCTGTCATCAAGGCTAAGGGTGGGCCAATACTATACAGAATTCCAGCATTACCGATGGAGGGTGCCACAAACTTGTAAGTCATTTTCAGCCAGGTGTCCGGATACTTTTGATCACATAGTGTATTGAGAGCGGATTCAACAATTTCCAGAGGGAAATGAAAGTAGATGATGGGAATGTTATAGTTGGCTAATTATGAATCGCCGAACAGCCCTACAATACAATTCATTTGTGAATTCTCTTGTAACTCAAATCGGCGGGCCGATGAAAATACATGTGCCATTGTGGCGACATTTTCAAGTACGCTTCTCTGTATGTGGCCTTGTACCAGAGGAAGTCCACTGACTAGGCATGTTACGCCTCAGGATCGTCGTGTAATGCCAAGTAATACACCCTTTCTTGAAAACGAGCTTGGAGCACTCTTGGTATAGGTTCCTTTTTCTAGAAGGGTGGGTATGTCCTTCCAGCTTGACAGGATCATCCACGTTCTCCGGAAGATGGATCAGCAGGTATAGTAATGTTTTTTGGCCACAAGGGGCACCTGACCTCACTCACTTAGATTTTTGCTGTGGATATAACCACAAGAGGCGAATTGATCGTTTACATTACGAATAGTGGAACCCTCATTAAAGAACGTTAATACGACCTAAGAAGAGCTAAACGTGATGTTATCGAAAGTCTATTGAAGTCCGAGATGGAATACTCAAAAATCAACTTTGAACTTAATCATTTGACATTGCTTTAATCTTTTGTGAGTAAATGTCTTGGCAACGTTCCTAGAGCTGTAGGTTTCTAACCAATAATCACTGGTCACGTGTTATGCGATGCTTTATTTGAATTAATCTGCACTACAACCTTCTAAAATATTCACTATTCATTCCGATATGGTCTGCATATACCTCAGCAAAGTTTTACGACATTTCCATACACCTAAATTACCTTTACGGTATACATCGTTGACCACACAGACGGCGATCTTGTGAAACTCTGTACATAATGGTCAAGCGTGAGACGCTTATGGCAGTTGTCGGCAGTGTCCAGATTTAGTTAGTTGTTCCACAGATCAAATGAACGATTCTTTTATCTAAATTATGTGAAACGAATCAGTTTACAGAATATGTACACATGATAAGCATTAACAGTAATGGAAGAAATGTTTATTTAATCCTACCAATGCAATTGCCCTTACAAGCTAGTGTATTCTTCTTTTTTCTTCAGGCAACCAGTTCCTTGACTTTTGGGAGACCCTGGTTACTATGTAACATTATAGCAAAATGAGCAAAATTTGAGTTTACAAGATAGTGAACTGCTTTGAGATTCGTATTACAGGTTGCATTGTCAGATGTGAAAGCAACTTCGGACGAACGCGGGGGAAGGTGGTGCGATATTTACAAGGGGTGTTCAAAAGCAGGGAAAAGGTAAAAACACCAACTGTTACCGTGCCTCATATAATGAAAGAAATCGTTGACGCTCAAAACAGCAGCCAACCATCTCGGAATGCAAACATACATACAGGTCCTGTATGGTTTTCAAGGGAATCTTACATCACTCTTCCAGAAAAATAGTGGCAAATTCAGGTAACGATGATAAAGGTGGATTGCGATCACACACCGCTGACTTCAAATACAGGCTGTCGTCTTGGAATACAGCATCATTATTGGACGACAAACATTATACCATGAGACGGACATTTTCAGCCAGAGCAGTCACATAATCCTTGGCAGTCATCGGACCTTGCAGAATGATCATGGGACACATGATCACATGGACTGCCATGATATGGCTGCCAAAATCGTCAGCAAACCCCCACCATGTTTCACTATTGGGACGGAAACTCGAACAGAAGTTGGAAACAGTGTGAAACAATACTGATCCTAGTAAATGGGTTTCTTTCACTGCTCCACCAAGTTTTGCTGTTACGGGCATTTGTATCACTTACGAATGGTTTTGAAATTCGATATAACCCTGCGGTTCCCTGCTTGTGGAACTCCCTTCGTAACATGTTGGTGTTGACAGCGTTTGCTAGGGCGAATCCAGTCATGCAGTGATTTAATTTTCGTCGGGATCCTCTTCAATTAACGTCTCTCATATCACTCAACAAACGCTCACATCCGCTTAGTGGATGATGTTTCTTCAGATTTACTGCAAGTGATATAAAACTTCGGTACGGCTCCTTAAACACCAAACACTTCTGATAATTTCTTTACGCGCACCATTAGTTTCGCCGTTTTCGAATTCACTTTGCTCCGACACGAAGCACCCACGGCTACACGGAAAACTGTTGTGATGACGACTGAAAAAATGGTTCAAATGGCTCGAAGCACTATGGGACTTAACATCTGAGGTCATCAGTCCCCTAGACTCAGAACTACTTAAACCTAACTAACCTAAGGACATCACACACATCCATGCCCCAGGCAGGATTCGAACCTGTTACCGTAGCAGCAGCGCGGTTCCGGACTGAAGCGCCTAGAACCGCTCGGCCACAGCAGATGACGACTGACACTTGTAATATATTGTGAGCAACGCTCACTTGCTATTCGCTGTCATAGACAACAACACAGCCTGCAGGCCTGGCTAGCACCTAAATCTATGTTGAAGCAAACATTCATCGCAGTGTTCAAACATTTTTGCCCGATCTGCGTGTGTGTACTAATGTAGAACTTCGGAGGCTCTGATGGACTCTTTTAGGATGATTCTTCTCCAAAAAAAAAAGTGAAAAAAACTTATTGTCTTTGCTTATACGCAAAAAATCAGAGAGTGTCTCTTCACGCGGAATATTGCGGATAGTGGAGCTTCCGACACAGCTGTTGGAAATGGTGCAGCAAAACGGGGAAATTACAGTACTAAGTACAAAACACAGCGAGAAGTGGCTGTGAGGTTTACATGTAGATGTTGATGTAGGTGAAATACAACAGGTCTGTCATTAGCAAAGCACTACATGATGTGTTGGGACCTACGAATTCATATCACGGAGTCGAGTAAGGTTTCACTGTGTGCAGAACAATTCACGCGGATAATTTAAAGCCGTGTGTTAAGGTCAAATCGATTAGCAACAGGAAAAGTGCCACGTCCAACGGGTGACACGCTTTCAAAACAGGGTAGTGAACGAAGAAAACTCGTTATAAGCGTTTTTTAAGACATGCTCTTGAGCAAATTTCTCTTCGTATACAACCACAGAAATGTATTCAATACAAGTTGCTCCTTCTCGTAGTGTTGCCATCATTACAATCACTACATTTAACACTTACTCTGTGTTGTCTCAGGCGTCTCTAGGAGAGATTTTGCAGGCCCTAAAGCAGGCCTGGACGTGTCTGTCCTGCCTGTGTCGCTTGAACTCATTGCAGCCATACATTTAGCACTGCAGACTGTTACTTCTGCCGTAGAATAAATAATAAATTACATGGAATGTCAAAACTTTCTGATCTCTGACAGACTGTTAGTGCATTTTTTGGTATAACTCTCGTTTCATCATCTCGCAACCCGCTGCCTCCACACTTTACCTAGTATCAAATTAAGTCATTTCCAAGGCGTTCTCTATCAACGATTGTTGATGAGCAGCCTATTAAACACGGATGCAGCTGAATTCTTCGACAATTTTCGATGGACGATAGTTTGGCCTCATATTATGTGGCTATCAACGAAACGCTAAACACCAGCAAGAAACGTTTCGACGGTATGTTGTAAGGGAGAACGATGCGACTGAGATGGCAACTACCAACAACTTATCAACGAAGCAGTTACTTCCGATAAACTCCACACATTTTACGGAAATGCTCTGTAGCAATATAGCCGACATTTTTTTCGTAACTAAAGCTCTTCCTTGCAAAGTAATACCATAAAATGGGATCAATGGGAACACTGGGGTTTACAGAAACGAAACTTCCAAACAAATTTCTAAGCTATCGTGTTGAGACACAAATAGGGATATCATCCAAAGATTTGTTCGTCTGGGTTGTTAATGAACCAGTCTAACAGGGAAATTATGAATTTTTAGTTTGATGACACTGTCAGTTGATGTTTTGCTCATTCTACGACTAACATCGAATATGGTGAATTTGTTTGGATCGATCTTTATCTGTAAGTGTCAGTCTAAACTGTGTAGATTTAATATACGTGCATGGAAAGCCAATTTGCAATTCGTTTCGTTACCCAAAAGTTCAGATTTAATATACACTATAATCTGACTTTAATCTGACAGAAACGATAATCGTTAGAGCAAGAATTTGACGCAAATGAAGAACCACATGGCATTGTTCGCATCGTAGGAGATTATGCTGTGATTAAAAGTATATCGAAAAAGTAAGCAGTCATTTAAATTTTCTTGTTGTTGTGGTCTTCAGTCCTGAGACTGGTTTGATGCAGCTCTCCATGCTACTCTATCCTGTGCAAGCTTCTTCATCTCCCAGTACCTACTGCAACCTACATCCTTCTGAATCTGCTTAGTGTATTCATCTCTTGGTCTCCCCCTACGATTTTTACCCTCCACGCTGCCCTCCAATACTAAATTGGTGATCCCTTGATGCCTCATAATATGTCCTACCAACTGATCCCTTCTTCTGGTCAAGTTGTGCCACAAACTTCTCTTCTCCCCAATCCTATTCAATACTTCCTCATTAGTTATGTGATCTACCCATCTAATCTTCAGCATTCTTCTGTAGCACCACATTTCGAAAGCTTCTATTCTCTTCTTGTCCAAACTATTTACCGTCCATGTTTCACTTCCATACATGGCTACACTCCATACATTTACTTTCAGAAATGACTTCCTGACACTTAAATCTATACTCGATGTTAACAAATTTCTCTTCTTCAGAAATGCTTTCCTTGCCAGTGCCAATACACATTTTATATCCTCTCTACTTCGACCATCATCAGTTATTTTGCTCCCCAAATAGCAAAACTCCTTTACTACTTTAAGTGTCTCATTTCCTAATCTAATTCCCTCAGCATCACCCGACTTAATTCGACTACATTCCATTATCCTCGTTTTGCTTTTGTTGATGTTCATCTTATATCCTCCTTTCAAGACGCTATCCATTCCATTCAACTGCTCTTCCAAGTCCTTTGCTGTCTCTGACAGAATTACAATGTCATCGGCGAACCTCAAGGTTTTTATTTCTTCTCCATGGATTTTAATACCTACTCCGAATTTTTCTTTTGTTTCCTTTACTGCTTGCTCAATATACAGATTGAATAACATCGGGGAGAGGCTACAACCCTGTCTTACTTCCTTCCCAACCACTGCTTCCCTTTCATGTCCCTCGACGCTTATAACTGCCATCTGGTTTCTGTACAAATTGTAAATAGCCTTTCGCTCCCTGTATTTTACCCCTGCCACCTTTAGCATTTGAAAGAGAGTATTCCAGTCAACATTGTCAAAAGCTTTCTCTAAGTCTACAAATGCTAGAAACGTAGGTTTGCCTTTACTTAATCTTTCTTCTAAGATAAGTCGTAAGGTCAGTGTTGCCTCACGTGTTCCAGTATTTCTACGGAATCCAAACTGATCTTCCCCGAGGTCGGCTTCTACTAGTTTTTCCATTCGTCTGTGAAGAATTCGTGTTAGTATTTTGCAGCTGTGGTTTATTAAACTGATTGTTCGGTAATTTTCACATCTGTCAACACCTGCTTTCTTTGGGATTGGAATTATTATATTCTTCTTGAAGTCTGAGGGTATTTCGCCTGTTTCATACATCTTGCTCACCAGATAGTAGAGTTTTGTCAGGACTGGCTCTCCCAAGGCCGTCAGTAGTTCTAATTGAATGTTGTCTACTCCGGAGGCCTTGTTTCGACTCAGGTCTTTCAATGCTCTGTCAAACTCTGCGCGCAGTATCGTATCTCCCATTTCATCTTCTTCTACATCCTCTTCCATTTCCATAATATTGTCCTCAAGTACATCGCCCTTGTACAGACCCTCTATATACTCCTTCCACCTTTCTGCTTTCCCTTCTTTGCTCAGAACTGGGTTTCCATCTGAGCTCTTGATGTTCATACAAGTGGTTCTCTTATCTCCAAAGGTCTCTTTAATTTTCCTGTAGGCAGTATCTATCTTACCCCTAGTGAGATAAGCCTCTACATCCTTACATTTGTCCTCTAGCCATCCCTGCTTAGCCATTTTGCACTTCCTGTCGATCTCATTTATGAGACGTTTGTATTCCTTTTTGCCTGCTTCATTAACGGCATTTTTATATTTCCTCCTTTCATCAAGTAAATTCAATATTTCTTCTGTTACCCAAGGATTTCTAAGAGCCCTGGTCTTTTTACCTACTTGATCCTCTGCTGCCTTCACTACTTCATCCCTCAAAGCTACCCATTCTTCTTCTACTGTATTTCTTTCCCCCATTCCTGTCAATTGTTCCCTTATGCGCTCCCTAAAACTCTGTACAACCTCTGGTTCTTTCAGTTTATCCAGGTCCCATCTCCTTAAATTCCCACCTTTTTGCAGTTTCTTCAGTTTTAATCTACAGGTCATAACCAATAGATTGTGGTCAGAGTCCACATCTGCCCCTGGAAATGTCTTACAATTTAAAACCTGGTTCCTAAATCTCTGTCTTACCATTATATAATCTATCTGATACCTTTTAGTATCTCCAGGGTTCTTCCATGTATACAACCTTCTATCATGATTCTTAAACCAAGTGTTAGCTATAATTAAGTTGTGCTCTGTGCAAAATTCTACCAGGCGGCTTCCTCTTTCATTTCATAGCCCCAATCCATATTCAGCTACTACGTTTCCTTCTCTCCCTTTTCCTACACTCGAATTCCAGTCACCCATGACTATTAAATTTTCGTCTCCCTTCACTATCTGAATAATTTCTTTTATATCATCATACATTTCTTCAATTTCTTCGTCATCTGCAGAGCTAGTAGGCATATAAACTTGTACTACTGTAGTAGGTGTGGGCTTCGTATCTATCTTGGCCACAATAATGCGTTCACTATGCTGTTTGTAGTAGCTTACCCGCATTCCTATTTTCCTATTCATTATTAAACCTACTCCTGCATAACCCCTATTTGACTTTGTGTTTATAACCCTGTAATCACCTGACCAGAAGTCTTGTTCCTCCTGCCACCGAACTTCACTAATTCCCACTATATCTAACTTTAACCTATCCATTTCCCTTTTTAAATTTTCTAACCTACCTGCCTGATTAAGGGATCTGACATTCCACGCTCCGATCCGTACGACGCCAGTTTTCTTTCTCCTGATAACGACATCCTCTTGAGTAGTCCCCGCCCGGAGATCCGAATGGGGGACTATTTTACCTCCGGAATATTTTACCCAAGAGGACGCCATCATTATTTAATCATACAGTAAAGCTGCATGCCCTAGGGTAAAATTACGGCCGTAGTTTCCCCTTGCTTTCAGCCGTTCGCAGTACCAGCACACCAATGCCGTTTTGGTTATTGTTACAAGGCCAGATCAGTCAATCATCCCTGACTGTTGCCCTTGCAACTACTGAAAAGGCTGCTGCCCCTCTTCAGGAACCACACGTTTGTCTGGCCTCTCAACAGATACCCCTCCGTTGTAGTTGTACCTACGGTACGGCCATATGTATCACTGAGGCACGCAAGCCTCCCCACCAACGGCAAGGTCCATGGTTCATGGGGGGGGGATTTAAATTTTATGCACCTAAAATCTGTTATATATAAGGCGAAGTTTACGTTGACGTTGTTTTGGAAATGTCAAGGCCGATCAAACGCGTTGATTTCAATAGAACATTAGCCACATCTTAAGCTAAAGAGCACTTCTTTACTTCTTGGCGTAGCTATGGCTTCTAGACTCAAAGAATGATCGTTTTTAGAGATGATGGCAGTGACTTAATGTGTTGAAAGAAACCAAATTCATCAATTTAAAGATACAAAATTAGAGTTATAACACTGATTATTTCGAAAACAGATTAAAAAATCACAGTTCATGCCATATTTTTACCTTGAACTGAATAAAATTCTTTTTGAACAAGATAAATTTTGTTTCTTATTCTCCTAGTACCAAAACAGACTTAAACATGTCCCTGACCACCCAAAGGGCCAATAAATAGAAACAGTACAAATATTAGCTTTTTATTTTTTCGTGTTATAAAATCATAAGCTTTGTCGAAAAACGAATTATAAGTTTAAAATTATGCACAACAGTCATCATTCCACATAATTTTGGTTCATTTTTCTTTTCAAAATTATCAATTATTTCTTCTAAAGCTGAAAATTGTTTCCTTTCACCCCTTTCTACCGTACGTCTTCCAATAAACTTCGTTGTGGATGTTTGCTCTAGAATTTGCTGAATAGATTTCTTAGGACTGCTTTCAGTTGGTGACGTTACTTCACAAGTAGTTGCCAGAATGGAAGGTTCAGAAATAATTTTTTTAATTGTACAGGAATGTATTATTCTGATTATTAGCGTTACCTGCGTAAGCATACAACAGAAATTGCCTGGTACTGATATCTTCATGCAATAAATGATGATAACTCTGTCAATAAGACGCTTGACCTTTTGGTGGTCTAAAATATGTAGTTGTGAGTTATCAGTTGTGAGGTATCATTGCTCAAGACACGCAACCAGAACTGTAGTGAATTCTGCAGTGGGTATCCTTGGTCTGACAGAAACGAATTCAACGGTATTCGAATCTCCTAAATACAATAAATATGCTGAAGAAAAAAATCACAACTCCAAAAAAATAATTAATGTAGAGTAATGACATTTCGGTACTACACTTTCCTGGGTAAGTGATTAAATTGCAAGATCACAGGTTAATGTAAGTGTGAGACAAACCACTGAAAATGTGTAATGCTGATACATTAAAAATCGAAGTAACAACCAGAATGGTGAATGCAAGCATCCAAATGTGCATGTATTGTACAAGTGCCGGATGTCCATTTGTGCCATAGAGTTCCGTGTCTGATGGACTAGCTCGGTCAATATAGGTTTTCTTAAAGCTGGTTGTGGATGACAATGGAGTTGTCGTCCGATGATGTCCAATATGTGCTCGATTGGAGACTGGTGATCGAGCCGGCCAAGACAATATGCCGACACACTGTAGTTGGTTGCAACAGTGGTATGTGCGCGAGCGTTATCCCGTTGGAGAACCACAGCTGGATACTGTTCATGAATGGCAGAACAACAGGCCGAATCACCAGATTGACGTTTATATTTGCATTCGGGGTACTCGCACCCCAAACCTTAACTCCTGGTGGTCTAGTGTGTCTAGCATGCAGACGGGTAGTCTACTGGCTGTCACCTGGCCTC
Organism: Schistocerca cancellata; assembly: GCF_023864275.1. Lineage (NCBI taxonomy): Eukaryota > Metazoa > Arthropoda > Insecta > Orthoptera > Acrididae > Schistocerca > Schistocerca cancellata. The sequence goes on along the minus strand of NC_064628.1, from coordinate 441,822,050 downwards.
CTTCTAACCAGCACACTGCCTCCACTGCCACTGAAACAGAACTAGCTTTCATTAGAAAACACGACAGACCTCCACCAAGCCCTCTAATGAGCTCTTCTTTGACATCAAAGTAGCTGTAAATGGCATTCGTTTGGGGTCAGTGGAATGAACGCTACAGGGCGTCTGGCTCGGAGCTATCCTTGAAGTAACTGACTTGTAACAGTTCGTTGTTAATTTTGGTGCCGACTGCTGCTCAGATTGGTGCTGCAGATGCAGTTCGATACGGAAAGCCATGCGGCGAAAACAAGGGTCCTCCCTCTTGGTAGTGCCATGTGACTGTCCGGGGCACGGTCTGCCTGTGGTAGTGCATTCAAGCGACCACCACTGCCAGCAGTCATGTAGAGTGGCCACATTCCTGCCAAGCCTTTCTGAAATATCACAGAAGGAACATCAAGATGCTCTTGGGTTTCTTACCATACCACGTTCAAACTCAGTGAGGCTATAATGGCGTCTTTGTCGCCTTAAAGGCATTCTTGACTAACGTCACCGCGCCAGATCGAGACTCAGAGGTTAACTCTCACGACATTTACAGCGCGTACATAAAGCAAACATGATTTGAATCCTTTTATGCGACTGAAGTAAAATCTGAATAGACATCTTCTTTCAGATGTAGGAAAACGCCTACGAACTTCCGTTTATGCGCACAACTCCTTCTTTGTGTTGCATTTTTTTTCGTCGTTGTAGACTGATGGAAATTACAGTACACAGGGTGTCCTGGAGGAATGGTCAGTATTCAGGGATATAATAGGACCAATCAATAGAAACATAAATGCTTACCTTAACAGGTGCGAGCGCGGTGGTCGAGCGGTTCTAGGCACTTTAGCCCGGAACCGCGCGACTGCTACGGTCGCAGGTTCGAATCTGCCTTGGGCATGGATCTGTGTGTTGTCCATAGATTACTTAGGTTTAAGTAGTTCTAAGTTCTAGGGACTGATGACCTCAGATGTTAAGTCCCATAGTGCTCAGGACCATTTTGAACCTTAACAGGTACGAGCACATCTTCATCTTCGCTTCTGTGAAGACATCTGTTCCACTGAACACGTACTCACAGCTCTTAATGTATACATTTTGGAATCCATATTTACTGAACATTTTTTCTTGTTTCGGCTCATAAAACCACATTTAATAATATGGAAAGCAGTAGGAGAGATTCGACAACCGCCGTCATACTGTTAGCTGCAGAGTTAATGCTAAGTCCATCAAACTATACAGTATTAAGTGTAGCTTATCGTATTTCAATCCAAAGACACTTTTAATGAAGTGTAAATGCATGTAGTCTTATCCAAAAGACGGGTGCAATGCAAATGTGTCTGCCTGTTGTACGCAGTTTAGAGCTGATCACTGTTAATGAGGTGTAAATACGTTCATTCCTACAGAATACACTTGACCAGTGCAAATGTAACTGCATGTTGCATGGTGTAGAAATCATTCATCGTAAAAAATTATTTAACGAGTGGTTGAGGTAGAAAGAAAGAAAACGAGTGACTAGTGTTCAAAAAAGTAGATTTTTATGTAATACGTTTCTTCCTTCAAATAGATTTTTACTGATAGTCTAATATATTTTTCCAAAATATGTATCCCATAAGTTGAATCAATTTACACATTTTACATTTTATACCATACGCTTTTAAAAAAACATGTACCCCACAAATTGAAACTGTTCATATAGTTTACACAGAAAAACAAGATACAAGAACTGTACATATTATCTACAAAGATAACAGTTTACAATAAATATATGTACAAGATAAGTCTAACAACTAAAATATTTTTGACAATTTGAAGCTATTACACGTTCTCAACAGCTGAAATAGACTTTAACCACAGTTGACATTAACGCAATTTTGTGTTTTCAGCACTTTAGCGACAGTTTATATGTAATGTTGTAACACTCATGATAAGGAGTATTTAAAGTTTGCCAGTTAGGCACATTGTAAATAAACTGACTTTGTAAGACCTGCAGCAGGAAAAGAATCTCACTATGCAAACAATCTATATAATCTAGCACACATACACAGTATGCACTAGCACACATAGTGTCGAAAACAGACTGGTGCAGACATATACTGTTCCTTCTGTCTTACACAATATGCACTCACACTTATAGTGTGAAAAGGATGCACTTGCGTATACCGTATGCACTGTCACACACACACATATATACGCACACAACATGTACAACATACACATATATACACCTATATAGACACTACAATAAGTGATTTGTGCCGTACCATGTCCACATATTTTCGCTGTATATATGTCATATATATCCACTTTATCACTCAAGTGAATATTAAGAGTACAGAGGAAATTCGATCCCGTCCACACAAATGACGATCTGACCTCCATGATGTGATAGGCCAAATTTCAGCCGCAGTACAATATGCGCCACTTAGCATTGTGATTGAATAGTGAATTAGTGCACCATAGACGACGGAAGGGATGAAGCACTGACAAGATACAAGAAGTTAGGGCTCATACAGTGGCATGCAGACAGTCATTCTGCCTTTGCCCTATTTGTACGTCGAATAGGAAAGGAAATGACTAGTAGTAGCACAGGATACCATCCACCACGAGCAGTAAGGTAGCTTACGGAGTACATGTAGAAATAGATGTAGATGTTGAACACCATGGGACATGTACTTCAAGTAATCTTCAACTGCGAGAGCCATTGAGGCCACATTTCATGCTCACACAGTCCATCTCTGGGTAGCATCTATATCAAGCCAATAATTTTATTGTTAGGATTATCAGCTGCACATCCATGTGCACCAAATGCATTGGGGTGGTATATTATTATTTCATAGGAACTGCAACCCTTAACCCAACAGATGAAGCTTTCTCTGTCCATATAAATTAACTTTCGTTCAGTAAAATGAGTTTCTGCAAGCTCATAATGGAACTGACGTATGAATAGTTTAGGTTGGTCTAATATACACATACCGACAAAAATACATTTCATGAACTCTATCAAAAGCTTCACCATCTTCCGAGCAATAAACACTTTACCAAAGATGTTGGCTCATCTAAAAGCTGACTTAGCAATACATTCCCTTGTGCCATAAGGTCAATCCCAATAGCTGACTATATGAATTGCACAGTGGTCTATGACATTTTTCGTAGTTTGCCGAAAATTTTCATACTCAAAATCACATATAACAGATGCCCTCTTATTGTCTTCAACATAATCCTTCGATCATGGATGCGTCTTGAAGAACATTGTATGGGTGACTCAGTCTAATTTCTGTCACAACTTGAGTTATTGCAGGAGGCTCTGATACTGTGTAACGTACCTTGTTTTTCCTCCATTGTTATCATCAGCATGGGAAGGGAAGCCATTTGGATTTCTGAGTGCTGGACATAGTGGCAAATTGCCGTGTGCATCATGGAAACACTTAGGTTACGTTAAGTCAACTTCTGAATCAAAACCTACATCAGATTCGGCAACTAAAATTGAGAAATGACCCAATCTAGCGATTTCACCAATAGGTTGTGGTTGTTGCATGGCATTCTCGTATAAGTTGATTACGTCCAAGTATAACTTGTCTACTTATGGGGAGGCTATACGTAAGTGAGAGAAATATTTTTGTACTTTGTTTGCCATTTATAGCATCGCCTGGGAGGTCTGAGTTACCTGAACTGGGTGAGAGACCTCCAATGTGTACTTCTAGTAACGCTGAAGTTATCAACTGATAATGTGAGGGACTATACTGTCTGCAGAAGGTAAACAGCTAGTTCAAATTTTCACTATTTTTTTGCTCCTAAGAGTTGATCGTTCGAACTATACAAGATCACACAGGGTTGGTACATGAATGAGAAGATATACAATTATTAATCTCTTCACTTAAAACTTCCGGGCTGATAGGCCGAGGTCAATCTATAAAACTCTCCCCTGACATTTGTCTCTGACTGCGGGAGAAATCCTCCCAGGTAAAGAGGCAGTTTATACATCGACCACGGCCTGTCAGCCCGGAAATTTTGAGTGGAGACATTACCGACCCTGAAAGGCTATATTGTATGATCAATTATTAATCTTCTATCCATATGGAATTACTGTTGCGACACATCACCAATCTCGCATTTAGATGCTGTACAATGGAACAAGTAAAGGAAAAGGATTTAAAAGTACCACCTCTGATAAGCGGAGTCACGAGACTTGTACCTTCTGGGATTTCCAAAAGACTTTACAAAATGGATTACCTCAAACATGCCAAAAGAAAACCAACATCATCCTGTCAGCATTTCGTGAGCTGTCCTTTTAAAGTAAGTATATGGGCGCGAACAACTAAGCCGTGAATAACGAATTTCTTTGCTTAGCCATCTTCTGCAGCAAACACATAAATATTAGTTCTATAAATAAGAACGCCTTGTCTTGCTACTGTGTTTTATTTTCCCACAAGCGTTTTGCCTTTTTTCACTTTAAGGCATCATCAGTGGGATGGTTCCATTGGCATCGGTGTTTCCTCTCATCTGGTCACTTGGAGGTAGTACTACCGCTCTATTTACGAAATTTTCGATGACTGGGATCTCAATGGCTGATGCATGTGGATGCCTGTGCAGCCATTTGGCATGATATTGATGCCTGTACTACACAGTGGGCCGCGTGGAGTGGTCGCGTAGTTTGAGGCGCCATGTCACGAATTTTCCGGTCCCTCCCGCCGGAGGTTCGACTCCTTCCTCGGCATGTGTGTGTGTGTTGTTTATAGCATAAGTTAGTGTAAGTTAGTTTAAGTAGTGTGTAAGTCTAGGGACTGATGACCTCAGGAGTTTCGTCCCTTCGGAATTCACACACATTTGAACTAGATACTGGGACAGGCATCTGTAGTGCATTCTTCGCAGCCATCACAATGCCAGGCAATCGCCAGCTGCGTGCGGCGGGGAATGGGAAGCATCATGGGCACTGTAATGGCCTGCTCACGTACTGCTCAGTCAGTCTTCCAGTGCCGAAGAGGGCTGAATGGGCTTTGAGGGCCCACCTTGTACAGAATGCTCATGGTACGGCTTGGCACAACATCCATAACTCAGCTTTCTGACTGTCGGCGGCTGGAGGTTGGTTGTGAGGCAAAGCAGCATGGGCAGTCAGGACCAGTATAAGCATGGCCCAGCATGTAAAATGTTTAAATAAAGAAGCAAATGCCTTCCGATGGAGGCCTACGATTTACAAGTCTATTCTGGATGTGGAGACCGAGTATATCATGAACGTCAATTCGTCCGTTTTGGTTGATATGTTGAAAGGACAGACTGTTTTTCGAGGAGGTAGTTTTGATTTTACTTTTTCTGTTACTGATAATCCAATCTGTCAATGTTGGTTGGCACTTGCAATAATTCGTATTGGCACTACTACTAAGTCTACTGCGAGGTCTCTGGAGCAGATTCCTCCTCGTGATGTTGGTTATCAGACGTTCATGGTCACTATGTCTCAAGTTCGTGGCGTTGGAGAAACATCGACGAATTTCTTTATTGATAAACCATTGTTTGTTAGAACTCGTAGGTCTTGTAAACTGTGAGGGGGATATTGATTAAACACAAAATATGAGCAGAGCACAATGAACTTCCGATAAGTCAGGTCTTGATTTCCAAACTTAGAGTGGCAATTATTTTAACGTATATCTCTGTGTCGTCAGAGGTGTGGGGAACATAGTTTAAACATGTAGGCACCACTGTTTTAAATTTAGGGCAATTAGACACAAAGCACATTTGAACTACAATTGGTAAAACTAATAATTTTGAATTTCCTACGATTTTTAATTTACGACCAGATTCTAAACTTAGCACGAGTGTCCTGAAGACCATGCAGGCTGTGTCAGTATGCACCATCTTAGCCTGTGTTGTCAGAGGGCTGGGGGAAAATCAAGGAAATATCACGAAAATGCATGATGCGTCAGTAGTGTCAGGACAATCATCTTGGGTTCTGTACTTAGCACAAGTAACCTACTTGGATTTGCCGCTAACAGGAAAACTGCCCATCTTGGATTTTTTGAATTTCCCACCAACTGACACTTACCGGAAGTGGCGTACTCCCACCATGATGCCAAATGTGTGGGGGAAGGCCCTGTAGCACAATTAGGCTATTTTTAATTTCCTGCCAAATATTTGAATTTAGAACATAGGTCAATAAGCCTATGATGTCAAAGGTGAGTGCCAGGGGGTGGTGGTGAGAAAGTTGGCAACAGTGCATGATCATGTCATTGATGAGATCATGAGAAAAGTGGCAAAAAGGCGCTCAACTACACCACCAATACAAACGATGTCTGCATATCACTAAGTCCTTTCCTCCGCAAGGTGATGAATTCTTTCTTTGCAGCACGTTTAATTCAGAATCTTTAGAGTGAATTTTTCCCTCTGCAGTAACATGAAAGTTTTTGGTAGATTAAATCTGTGTTCCGGACCAAGACTCGAACTCCGGACATTTGCCTTTCGCAGGCAAGTGCACCACGGACTGGGCTACCCAAGCACGACCAATATTCTCGATCCGCTCTCACAGTTTTACTTCCGTCAGTATTTCATCTCTTGCCTTCCAAACTTCACAGAAGTTCCGTTGCGAAACTTGTGTGCGGTGATATGAAACTACCTGGCAGATCACAGTGCACACCCCACTGCAGAGTGAAAAATTCATTCTGGAAATATCCCTCAGGCTGTGGGTAAACCATGTCTACGCAATATCTTTTCTTCCATGAGTGCTGGTCCTGCATGTTTCGCAGCAGAACTTCAGTTTTGAAGGTTTTCATATTTTTTTGGTTTAGAGACCACTTCAAGTAACCATAAGCTATTCTGAAAGCAGTTTTGCCTGTCCAAAAGCATTTTACAGTTCCTCTAGCTGCTTGCCTTGTTTCCTCTCTCCAACTACTGTTTTGCTTCTCATCGCGGAAGCCACTAAAATTTTTGATCAGTAATCAGCACTTCGATCAATTAGAGATGTCTCCCTGATTCAGTCCAATACTCTTTACGTTCTTCATTACTCACTCGGAACATTTATCGGGGACTTTAGGTCTATTTTCGGTATCTGTTTTGTTAGTCGGTTTGCATCCATCCTGAACACATGTTCCTTGAACTTTCTCAATGCATTGGTCATTCATTATGTAAGTACAACTCACATGTTTCTCACATTCCATACTGTCCGTCTATTATCTTAGTACGCACTATCTTCCAAGGGATCTTGCGCTCAAACTTATCGGCTTCTCTCAGTTGAAGTTTTTCTGATTTCTGAGGTATTGACTTGCTTACACAATTTGATTTTGATCACTGTGTTGTTGATATTGCCTTTGTCTTGCATTGAACGTGTGTCCTTCGAAAAGCAGCGGTCGTCTTCTCTCTCCTGCTGCCACTGCCTTATTTTTCACTAGTTTTCATCTGTGCTATGTCATCATGATATTTGAAAATGCTCACCTTTTCTATTTTTTCTATATGTGAAGCTGTTCACATTTTCTGTTTCACAGTACTCTGTTGTTAGATGATGGGACGCTAATCGGATGTTAGTTATTTACTTCATTTCCTCAAAATAATTTAGAGGCCATGTTTTTCTGCATGCTACTTCAACGTCTTGATCTCTTCAGTTGTTGTCTCTGATTTTCTTAACGCATTTATCAGGTCATCGGTGAATTCAAGGCAGTTGACTAATATCTTTCACTGAAACCAAATGCAGAGTGATCCCTTCCCAGTTAATTCCTTTTCCGATGCTCGGAAAACCTGTAACAAACAACTGAACAGGACGGGGGTACCCCACCACCCTGGTCACCCACAGTTTTAAATTAAAAGTCTTGGAGCTCTCTCCTGAATTTTAGTTCTGAACGTGCCTGTGATACCGTTTGTTTGATAATCCTTACATATTACTAAACCAAAACCTCCCTAAATTTTTTCAGCCTGAATGTGATCAAAATACTTAGGTATTTTGACATGGTTTTCACTGATAGATTGATTGGTTCTCGAAGAATTTTTATGTGTAAGTAACTGCATGTACCGCTACTCCAGACGCCACAGACGTCTGTCCGAATATAGTGTTAACTGTGAAAATCTTGGGTAGGTCAGCAACTTCTACTGTTCTTGGTTCCAGTCAAAATTCTATTAGAATTCTCCCTGGTCGACCAAATGCAGAAGATTCTTGACAGTTCAGCGAATAATTTGTCTACTCAGATCAGCCGACGTGAATCCCATCGAACATTTATGAGACATAATCTAGAGATTAGTTCGACCACAAAATCATGCACCGGCTACAATTCCACATTTATGGACGGCTATAGAGGCAGCGTAGCTCAACTTTTCTGCAGGGGACTTCCAACGACCTGTTGAGTCCATGCACGCCGAGCTGCTGCACTACGCAAGCAAAACGAGGTCTGGCGCGATACTGTGAGATATCCCATGACTCCTGTAACCTCAGCATGTCACACTGATATTCCACTTCACACCCATATCGTTGCTAAACGCTTCTCCATACGTTTCTGCTCAGTGTACCGATTTTTCTTACCACATTATGTGTCAGAAACGCCACAGGCAGCATCAGTGTTGCTATGGCAGTGATCACGATGTTTTTACTAATCAATATAGGTGTAGCATGAATGATATGGACAGAATATTAGCCTTTCTGATTCTGCTTGTCATGCGTTCCAGTATAACAAAGATCGTCTACTTGTACAGAAACTATGGACAGTGGGTATAAAATTCTATAAAGTGAATGTATTAATGTCTCTCAAGACTCGCGACATTAGTTATTGCGAGAGCCTTCTACTTCAACTGTTAAGTGAATACAGATGCTGGCGAAAGGCGGAACCTCTTGTAAAGCCTCGTAAATAAGTGATGTAAGGCGGTAATCACTTCCATTGTTGTCATTTCAGTGCCACATGAAGTACAGTTAGAGGACTGAAGGCCGCACGGGCTTTTACAGTTTGTTGTAATACTTTCGCGATATGCATGTACGGGTTGTCGCACTAAACGCTCTAATATTAAAAATCTGTCGAATTTAATTCAAAATATACAGATCAGGATTAATAACTTAAAAGCCCGCAATAGTGGGCAATACGGAGCACTTTCCCCCCATCACCGGCCTCTTACCTGCACCAAACCCACTTGAATCTGGAGCATACACTTTATTTATGTATTTTATTCTCATCCCCATCTTCATAAAGTTCTATAAATATCTAACACACCGGTCAGCCTCTTATTTTGGATTTTTTAGAATACGTGTGCAGTCTACAATAATAAATACCAAGGCTTTAGCAATTACTGCGTAATTTTATATTAGTTTGGTTGTAACACTGTTTAAGGCAAACTACGCCCAGTCTTTCGGCGCAGCTGCGTGTTTGCGGTGACATAAACTCAAAGGAGATGTTGATGTACTGTGTCCGCTATTACGTGTAAAGACATTGTAGTTCTTTTACATGTCTGATCGCTGGGGTGGCCCCCGAAGAACGTGGTCGTGTTACGCAGTGGGTGTGGCTGCTTCGCTCGAAATTGTACTGTCTGACAAGAGAACAGAAAAAAATCTACATTAATCTTTTTTGAAGGCCAGTAAGTCAGCTTCAAATAATAATTTAGGCAAAAAAGCTCTTTTATTGTGTATTACATTATTTGAGTGTGACCATTGTATCTACGCGATGTACGTCGATTGATTGTCGGTAATGGCAGCCGATTTTTGATTTCTATTGGATCAAGTAATGCCATCAGAAACCTCAACGAGTGTCTTCTAAGAGTATGCCTTCCGTTCGTGATAATCAGACAACTCACACTTTACTAAAACATGTCGGATGCAGGGCCTACACTTTAGTCTAAAGTATAATTTAGTGTTATACAGTAGGGGAAAGTCGACTACACGATAGTGGTGGCTACGCCTCGTACTTAGCTTGACAATAGTACGTCGAAGATAACAGTTGTGAAAGAAAACACGGAGTAAAAGAGCAGTTTTTATCGCGTATCTCTTTGTTTTGTGATACAATAGAGAGCTGAAAACATGACTCAGGCGTGTGAAGTCTTGTCTCACTTTCTCCCGTCTCCAGGAAAACAACCAAGCAAGGTTGGACACCCATTCTGGCGGACGACGGTTCAAACCCGCGTCCGGCCATCCTGATATATGTTTACCGTGATTTTCCTAAATAGCTTCAGATAAATGCCGGGATGGTTCCTTTGACGGGGCACGGCCGATTTCCTTCCCCATTCATCGATAATCCGAGCTCGTGCTCCCTCTCTAATGACCTCGTTGTCGACGGGACATTAAACATCAGTGTCATCCCCCCTCCTCTCTCCTCCAGCAAAATATAGTTCTTTGAACGTGACACGTATCCAAACTCACCAACCATTAAAAACTCGCTCATTTTAGGACCTGTCCTAACACCCCAACCCCTCCATCCACTCCTCTGGGTACACTTCTGTGGACGTACGTGAACAATAAGTAGAGAGACGTGCAGCATGGGACGGCGCGGCGCCAACTCCAGAGATACCATTTGTGTAAGCATCTAAAAAACAAACACATATACCAAAACGCCTGCAGAGCGCCCGTCTGCGAAACAAAAGACTGTCGCTCAGCGCCGAGGAGCGACAAGCCACCGGCGACAGTGGCGCCCAGTGAACTGGCCGCCCACGTCACACCACCTGCTTCCGACAGCCTGGGGAACCCCCGCCGCGCTGCTAAACAAGTCGAGTCGAGCCGGCGCTATCTGGCCGTACTGCATTCCGAGAATGTCAGCCGTAGAGAACGAGGACCGCCTAGTTTGTAAACGAGCTAATATTTGAAGTACTCAGAATGATCTAATAGTGTGAAGTCGATGCACGATAAAAGTCGTCTACATATTATGCTTCATTTATTCCCGGGCAATATGTATTAGTTGCCCCTACATCAGGATTTTCTCTCCCTTCTCACATTTTTCGCTACTGAATTGTGATATTTGTCGGATCTCTTTTCAGATATTATCATCTGGACTCGGAATAATTTTAAGCAAGAGTCAGTCACAGAACAAATTTTCTTTCCTCTTCCATCAAGGGATACACTAGATGGTTATTTGGGGTCGTTTTTCTGTCATAATAATGTGTGGTGCATTTACTTTGTATATCACAAACATATGCTACCCTTCCTGTTCCATTCACAAATGCTGTGTGGTGAGAAAGCTGTTTAGCATAAATTTTCCGATTTCGTAGGCTGACAAGGAGTCCCTGATGCAGCGGCCACTGTTTCTCATCAGAGAACGATTCAAGGCCCCTGAGTTGAATCACGAATGCTACTGCACAATAAAATTGCAGTACTCTAAAGATGGCATGCAAAAAACTGTCTAATGGGTACTTGGCGTACTACACACTTGGACATGAGAACGATCGGTGCTTCAGGACGACTTCACAAAGTAGGCCAACTATGTTCACTCTATAAGCAGTGATCAAAAAGTTTCTGTTCGAAGGCTGTACATTCCAGAATTGGTATGTCAATGAATGAAAATCACCTTGACCATTGAAGAAATCATCCTACCAACGCAGCAGGTTGAAGATACCCGTTTGGTGTCCGTGTCCTGTGACATAATGTATTCCGTAACTGCCTGGTGCTCATCCTCGTCCGACAGGAATCGTAAACTCTTGAAAGTACTTTTTTAACTGACTGAAGCCATGATAATTGGATGAGGAGAGATCAGTCTAGTGTCCATCTTCACAGATCGACTGGCATCTTGTAGCGAATAGCTATCAGCACGGAACTTGGCCCACCATTCCACAGTGGTAGTTTTAGATATACATGCTAACACCTATACTTTCTTCATTCTTCAACACGTGTCTACTGGTGTTTGTTCCTTGGCAGACAAGAAAAGAATAACAGCATGTTTATGCTGTTTGGACGCATATGGTAATAACGTCGTTATGATTCACGTTCCTGCATTTACTGTGCGCACATCAGAAAGAAAAACATTCCACACTAATCCATTACCTACACTTTAGTGCTCAGAGACATAGAGAATCTCAACGGCCTCACACGACTAAAGAGCGAGGGAACAAGCAGCATGGTGAATACAGCCACGTTAAAACCACTGATTCTGTATTTGCACGACTGTGGTAGGATCCTTACCAATGAAACAGCAACATTGTAAAAATATATTTTGTAGGCATGGTAGGCTACTATCCTCCTCCTGTGGAATCACTTCACGTGCTCATAGATGTACTCCGCATAACACGAGTTTCTCAATTACAATCAGCATTAAAATATGATTTCTGACTGAGGAAGCCAGTCTGTAATCGTTCCTTTATATAAGGGACGGTCAAAAAGTTTCCATTTGAGGGTGTTGCTGCAGTATCTCAGCGGCCACATACGGCTAATGTGCAAGACAACACGCATATTGTGCAGCCACATCGCGTACCTTCAGTCAGGAAGTGGTCATGTTTGCAGCAAGACCGACACAACAGATCGGCACGACCACTGACAAGGCAGCAGAGAGAGGTTCGCTCACGGTGGTGCACCCAACAACAACAATGGACACAGCACTTGCTCCTCCATAAAGCATCGTGACTGGCAAATCCATGTGCTGAGGCTTCTCTCACAGAAAAGTGAACCATCTCAGGATGCATTCACCATAGTCACATGGGCCTAGCACGTCGTGTGGTATGTGTGGGGCACTATTCCATATGTGAGATGATCATCTCTGATTCACATAGATGGTAACCTGGATGGCACCCATGATATTTTTGATGTACTGTATTAAGGCTGGTAGCTGTGTCACATCTTTGAGGTTTCCATGACTTTGTGTTTCAACAGAATAACGCAAGACCACATGTTTCTGGATTTCAATTGACTTACCAGGATACAGAGGGTGTTCGACTGTTGCCCTGGTCAGAACATTCTCCAGATCTCTGATGTGGGTGTGTGTTACAGACAGTGAGGATGGAGGTGCTGATGCAAGATAGGAACCAGGGGCCTAGAGTGACTGCAGTAGTAGGATCACTGACATATGGAGCTTGCGGCAATGCCCATGTACTATTTGGGCACATCTCTGCAACTGAGAGTAGGGCATATTACGTGAGGCAGAAACCCATGTTAGTTCTTGTAAAGTGAGGCAATCCTGGTGACGGCCCTTGCGATCGGAAGCCTACCGCAACAGTTTTCCCACACAGGAGTGTCTACAATACCATGGTCTCAAACGGCTGCCTTCTAGGGTGGAAGGCTGGCTACAGCTGAAGTGAGACTGATGGTGGCACACTGATTGGAAAGTGTTAATACAATATCACACTGCCGAGGGCATGCAGCTTTACTGTATGATTAAATGATGATGGCGTCCTCTTGGGTAAAATATTCCGGAGGTAAAATAGTCCCCCATTCGGATCTCCGGGCGGGGACTACTCAAGAGGATGTCGTTATCAGGAGAAAGAAAACTGGCGTTCTACGGATCGGAGCATGGAATGTCAGATCCCTTAATCGGGCAGGTAGGTTAGAAAATTTAAAAAGGGAAATGGATAGGTTAAAGTTAGATATAGTGGGAATTAGTGAAGTTCGGTGGCAGGAGGAACAAGACTTCTGGTAAGGTGACTACAGGGTTATAAACACGAAGTCAAATAGGGGTAATGCAGGAGTAGGTTTAATAATGAATAGGAAAATAGGAATGCGGGTAAGTTACTACAAACAGCATAGTGAACGCATTATTGTGGCCAAGATAGATACGAAGCCCACACCTACTACAGGAGTACAAGTTTATATGCCAACTAGCTCTGCAGATGACGAAGAAATTGAAGAAATGTATGATCAAATAAAAGAAATTATTCAGATAGTGAAGGGAGACGAAAATGGGTGACTGGAATTCGAGTGTAGGAAAAGGGAGAGAAGGAAACGTAGTAGGTGAATATGGATTGGGGCTAAGAAATGAAAGAGGAAGCCGCCTGGTAGAATTTTGCACAGAGCACAACTTAATCATAGCTAAGACTTGGTTTAAGAATCATGAAAGAAGGTTGTATACATGGAAGAACCCTGGAGATACTAAAAGGTATCAGATAGATTATACACTCCTGGAAATTGAAATAAGAACACCGTGAATTCATTTTCCCAGGAAGGGGAAACTTTATTGACACATTCCTGGGGTTAGATACATCACATGATCACACTGACAGAACCACAGGCACATAGACACAGGCAACAGAGCATGTACAATGTCGGCACTAGTACAGTGTATATCCACTTTTCGCAGCAATGCAGGCTGCTATTCTCCCATGGAGACGATCGTAGAGATGCTGGATGTAGTCCTGTGGAACGGCTTGCCATGCCATTTCCACCTGGCGCCTCAGTTGGACCAGCGTTCGTGCTGGACGTGCAGACCGCGTGAGACGACGCTTCATCCAGTCCCAAACATGCTCAATGGGGGACAGATCCGGAGGTCTTGCTGGCCAGTGTAGTTGACTTACACCTTCTAGAGCACGTTGGGTGGCACGGGATACATGCGGACGTGCATTGTCCTGTTGGAACAGCAAGTTCCCTTGCCGGTCTAGGAATGGTAGAACGATGGGTTCGATGACGGTTTGGATGTACCGTGCACTATTCAGGGTCCCCTCGACGATCACCAGTGGTGTACGGCCAGTGTAGGAGATCGCTCCCCACACCATGATGCCGGGTGTTGGCCCTGTGTGCCTCGGTCGTATGCAGTCCTGATTGTGGCGCTCACCTGCACGGCGCCAAACACGCATACGACCATCATTGGCACCAAGGCAGAAGCGACTCTCATCGCTGAAGACGACACGTCTCCATTCGTCCCTCCATTCACGCCTGTCGCGACACCACTGGAGGCGGTCTGCACGATGTTGGGGCGTGAGCGGAAGACGGCCTAACGGTGTGCGGGACCGTAGCCCAGCTTCATGGAGACGGTTGCGAATGGTCCTCGCCGATACCCCAGGAGCAACAGTGTCCCTAATTTGCTGGGAAGTGGCGGTGCGGTCCCCTACGGCACTGCGTAGGATCCTACGGTCTTGGCGTGCATCCGTGCGTCGCTGCGGTCCGGTCCCAGGTCGACGGGCACGTGCACCTTACGCCGACCACTGGCGACAACATCGATGTACTGTGGAGACCTCACGCCCCACGTGTTGAGCAATTCGGCGGTACGTCCACCCGGCCTCCCGCATGCCCACTATACGCCCTCGCTCCAAGTCCGTCAACTGCACATACGGTTCACGTCCACGCTGTCGCGGCATGCTACCAGTGTTAAAGACTGCGATGGAGCTCCGTATGCCACGGCAAACTGGCTGACACTGACGGCGGCGGTGCACAAATGCTGCGCAGCTAGCGCCATTCGACGGCCAACACCGCGGTTCCTGGTGTGTCCGCTGTACCGTGCGTGTGATCATTGCTTGTACAGCCCTCTCGCAGTGTCCGGAGCAAGTATGGTGGGTCTGACACACCGGTGTCAATGTGTTCTTTTTTCCATTTCCAGGAGTGTATAATGGTAAGACAGAGATTTAGGAACCAGGTTTTAAATTGTAAGACATTTCCAGGGGCAGATGTGGACTCTGACCACAATCTATTGGTTATGACCTGTAGATTAAAACTGAAGAAACTGCAAAAAGGTGGCAATTTAAGGAGATGGGACCTGGATAAACTGAAAGAACCAGAGGTTGTACAGAGTTTCAGGGAGAGCATAAGGGAACAATTGACAGGAATGGGGGAAAGAAATACAGTAGAAGAGGAATGGGTAGCTTTGAGGGATGAAGTAGTGAAGGCAGCAGAGGATCAAGTAGGTAAAAAGACGAGGGCTACAAACGTCTCAAAAATGAGATGGACAGGAAGTGCAAAATGGCTAAGCAGGGATGGCTAGAGGACAAATGTAAGGATGTAGAGGCTTATCTCACTAGGGGTAAGATAGATACAGCCTACAGGAAAATTAAAGAGACCTTTGGAGATAAGAGAACCACTTGTATGAACATCAAGAGCTCAGAAGGAAACCCAGTTCTAAGCAAAGAAGGGAAAGCAGAAAGGTGGAAGGAGTATATAGAGGGTCTATACAAGGGTGATGTACTTGAGGACAATATTATGGAAATGGAAGAGGATGTAGATGAAGATGAAATGGGAGATACGATACTGCGTGAAGAGTTTGACAGAGCACTGAAAGACCTGAGTCGAAACAAGGCCCCCGGAGTAGACAAGATTTCATTGGAACTACTGACGGCCTTGGGAGAGCCAGTCCTGACAAAACTCTACCATCTGGTGAGCAAGATGTATGAAACAGGTGAAATACCCTCAGACGTCAAGAAGAATATAATAATTCCAATCCCAAAGAAAGCAGGTGTTGACATATGTGAAAATTACCGAACAATCAGTTTAATAAGCCACAGCTGCAAAATACTAACACGAATTCTTTACAGACGAATGGAAAAACTAGTAGAAGCCGACCTCGGGGAAGATCAGTTTGGGTTCCGTAGAAATACTGGAACACGTGAGGCAATACTGACCTTACGACTTATCGTAGAAGAAAGATTAAGGAAAGGCAAACCTACGTTTCTAGCATTTGTAGACTTAGAGAAAGCTTTTGACAATGTTGACTGGAATACTCTCTTTCAGATTCTAAAGGTAGCAGCGGTAAAATACAGGGAGTGAAAGGCTATTTACAATTTGTACAGAAACCAGATGGCAGTTATAGGAGTCGAGGGGCATGAAAGGGAAGCAGCGGTTGGGAAGGGAGTAAGACAGGGTTGTAGCCTCTCCCCGACGTTATTCAATCTGTATATTGAGCAAGCAGTAAAGGAAACAAAAGAAAAATTCGGAGTAGGTATTAAAATCCATTGAGAAGAAATAAAAACTTTGAGGTTCGCCGATGACATTGTAATTCTGTCAGGGACAGCAAAGGACTTAGAAGAGCAGTTGAACGGAATGGATGGTGTCTTGAAGGGAGGATATAAGATGAACATCAACAAAAGCAAAACGAGGATAATGGAACGTAGTCGAATTAAGTCGGGTGATGTTGAGGGTATTAGATTAGGAAATGGGACACTTAAAGTAGTAAAGGAGTTTTGCTATTTGGGGAGCAAAATAACTGATGATGGTCGAAGTAGAGAGGATATAAAATGTAGACTGGCAATGGCAAGGAAAGTGTTTCTGAAGAAGAGAGATTTGTTAACATCGAGTATAGATTTAAGTGTCAGGAAGTCATTTCTGAAAGTATTTGTATGGAGTGTAGCCATGTATGGGAGTGAAACATGGACGGTAAATAGTTTGGACAAGAAGAGAATAGAAACTTTCGAAATGTGGTGCTACAGAAGAATGCTGAAGATTAAATGGGGAGATCACATAACTAATGAGGAAGTATTGAATAGAATTGGGAAGAAGAGAAGTTTGTGGCACAACTTGACCAGAAGAAGGGATCGGTTGGTAGGACATGTTCTGAGGCATCAAGGGATCACCAATTTAGTATTGGAGGGCAGCGTGGAGGGTAAAAATCGTAGGGGGAGACCAAGAGATGAATACACTAAGCAGATTCAGAAGGATGTAGGTTGCAGTAGGTACTGGGAGATGAAGAAGCTTGCTCAGGATAGAGTAGCATGGAGAGCTGCATCAAACCAGTCTCAGGACTGAAGACCACAACAACAACAACATGTGTTATTGTGATTACGATACAAAGACACTGCAGCGACCACAGCCAGTAAAACACCAAGTGAACTCGCAATTGCGAATAAGGACTACCATGAGCTGTAGAATGGAATGATGACAATGAAAATTTGTATCAGATCTGGACCCGAACCTGGATTTCCCGCTAATCGCGAGCTGTCACCTTACCATTTGGCTACCTGTGCATGACTCATGGCTAGACCCAAAGCTCCGTATGTCGTCAGCCATGCATCTACGACCTATACTCGTACCTCCATTATGTATATTCTTGAACAGACGTTGTATTTTAAAGTCACTTGCCCAGCATTGGCACAGAAATACGATACTGCAGTGTCTGTGTTATTCTGAGTACAGTTCAAGGTTCCTTTGGACATGGATGTATGTTGTAACATTTGAAACAACTCTGCCTTCCCCATGAACCCTCCACGACACACCGACATACAGAAAAAAAGAAAATGCATTGCAACTGCAGAATACGTGGTTTGAGGCGTTCAAGTACAGTGCCATACTATGCCACCCGACAAGAAAAAAAAAGTGCATTTGCGTTAGGTGTTGACAATTGTACTACTACATGTACAGACAGTTTTAGAATAGATGGTTGGAAGTGATGTCATGATAGCGTGTGTAGAGGTGACATAAAATTATGTATAAATTGAGGAAATAATTACGCCAAAATGTGGGAATACTCACATATCTTCTGCTTGGTGCAGGTGCTTGTCTGTAGCTTCCAGAGGAATATGAGAAACAGTTGACATGGATGCTCCGGGATCTTCAGGGACAGTGAGAAGGAGGCTGGAACAGAATGTTTAATGTGGTATGTGTCCTTAGCTAAAGAGCGTTGTGGGGCTGCAATATACAACTACAGAATGGATCCCATGTTTGGCTTCTGCAGTACTGACTAGGTGTTCCAAACACTAACACACAGTATTTACAATGTGCTTCTCTGTACTCTCTGTCAGTCACAACCTTGTGGTGTCAGCTAACCAACAGCTGCTTTATGGCGACATTCTATTGCATCCCTATTCAGGTAATAGTGATACATGCGAGCTAACTGCTGTCTTTGACGCTTTTCCTGGACAAAAGAGAGCTATCTGCCTCTAAACTTACTTGCATCCACATTAAAGGATGACGTAACGTGGATGGAGTGATCGCTTGCCATGAAATCGTAACGCGTATGATTTAATGGTAGACGTGATGCATTCTAGAGGGAGAGGGAGATGATGCTGTACATCATTTAACCATCTTTTTCTGTTGTTCTGTCAAGGTGCATCAGCTGTTTAGCATAACCTGCATTCGACTCGTAGACAGCTGCGTGTTCTGTGTGTGACTTAGAGCACTATCTAATCGCGATCGTTAACATCAAACATCTCAGTAATCAGTGGACTTCCATATCGTGTCTGATGACGAAGAAATATGTCCATCCGGTTTTTGCACTTTCCTCGCGACGAACGAAGATTTATGCGACGTACTCCATTCGCCTGCCACATCTTGGGCACAAAGTCGAGTCTTAAGTTTCATAACTGCGGTGATTCTATGTTAGTGACAGATGTACATCTGCGTCACAGATGTCCTGTTTACGGAGTTAGCGGCAGCATGACATGTAATTTCACATGCCAAACACAGCTGATATGCATTTGTCTCCTTCCTTGTAAGAGGCATTCCCTGTTAATAACGATCATTTTACAGGAGTGAGGCGAGCATAGTATAATTTCTGGACCCTGACTGGATGTGAACTGAGGGCGCTATACACGTCTGAAACCTATATTGTACGTGTAGCACTAAGAATCGACGTTTTAAGGAAGTAGTTTTTTCGTTTTGCAGTTTATCACCGTAGTTTATCGTAGAGAAACCTGCAAGTAAAATGCATGTCATGCACTGGAAATTATTTCTTATATTGGAATACATTAAGCGGATTCAGAAGGATGTAGGTTGCAGTAAGTACTGGGAGATGAAGAAACTTGCACAGGATAGAGTAGCATGGAGAGCTGCATCAAACCAGTCTCAAGACTGAAGACAACGACAACATTGGAATATTAACAGCGTTGTATTCCACATGACTAATACGTCGGAAAACGCACCGCTCTACAATTACAGTGTGTTTTAAGTCCAGGCTCTTGTAGCCTTAAGATTGCATGTGTTTATGTTTTGTCTTACCAAAACCTTCGCATAAAATGCTTCAAACTCCGTCCGTCTGGAGCTCCATCATGCATAAAAGTAACCTGTCTCTCCTTCTTCTTAACCGTCTGTTATTACATCACAACACTTTCATATCTACTACTATACACCAAATTGGGGTGCTAACCTCCTCGACATGTGCGCATCTGGAGAATTATTGTGCACTTGGATGGGTAGCACGAGCATGATTGGTGCAGAACAGCAGATACGGACTTGGCTCACTCAGTTCCTTCATGAGCCGTAGAATGTAGCAGTCTACTTCTGGTCAGCTGCAGATTAAATTGGTAACAGGGCTGCAGGGAGCTTTGGTCAAAGACAATGCGAGGATATCTTTCAGTCTCAAACTTTATCCTAAGAATCCGACAATGGTCTGTGACATCTACCCACATAGGGAGAGATCATATATTATGCACTATAATCAAAGTGCTAGAAATAAGTAGATCTCTGTATACGATATCTCTCTGATGTATATGTGTACTCTGATGTATATGTTCGAGAATTAACACTGAATGGACATTTGCACAGTCATCTATTTACATTCGCAATCAAGTTTATGGTTCTGATGAAGTAGTGGAACGGCAATTTAATGGTGGCACAGAAATTGGAGAGCATGAGGCTGCATCATTGGTCGGTGTTGAAAATAACAGTAAAATTGCTAAAATTGATCACGCAGTCAAATGTGATGCTTATTATTACAGCAAATTGACGGTGTCTTTTTTCGATCCAATCCATCCACAGGTAGGCTGTTGATTACCACATAACAATTGACTTGTTTGAGATGGAGAAAGAGCCTCGGTGGAGGGACAAAACCTTCCAGGGATGGCTAGCACCAAAAGAGTGATTGCACACATGACTGCAATATGGGGAATAAATCTAAATGGAACACTGAGCCATCAGCTATCCCATTACTGTGAAAGATGAGTTCACATGTAGAGGACGTCAGTCACCTTCGGACTGCCATTTGGAAACATTCGCCGGCCGGAGTGGCCGAGCGGTACAGGCGCTTCAGTCTGGAACCGCACGACCGCTACCGTCGCAGGTTCGAATCTTGCCTCGGGCATGGGTGTCTGTTATGTCCTTAGGTTAGTTAGGTTTAAGTAGTTCTAAGTTCTAGGAGACTGATGACCTCAGATGTTAAGTCCCATAGTGCTCAGAGCCATTTGAACCATTTTTGGAAACATTCCACAACATTGCAAAACTCTTCCAGTAATTGTTTGTACTGTCTTTTATACTGCAGGCTACATTTGGCGCTGACCTTACACATCGTACACATTTGGCAGAGCTACGACAACATGTTCCCATTTCCACTGAGTGGTCAGAGGCGGTTCTGTCGCATGAACTCATCTCACCCAGTTTCTGTATGCGTTGCAGACGGTAGTAGCTATAGCACTCTCCAATTTCTGGTCAGTTTCAATTTAAATTGCATCGATCACATGCACAAAGCTGCAGCAATGGCGGGGCAGAGTCTGAGGAACAGTTACAAGATGCGTAGGGACTGTCTAAAACCACATTGTAATTTTACTGTAGCAGTTAGGCTCGAAAAAGGTTAATCATTTCGAGATATGAGAGAGCCATGAATATGATCCACTAGTGGCTGTAATCACTGAAATACATCTCCATAGGTTCCAACGCACGTATGTGGTTGAATGGAAAAACTCGATTCCAAATCGCGTACAGCGTTTCTACAGGAAAGTGTAGCACTATAGATCTGAAAAGCCTGTGTATATTGTATATTTCCTACAACTCAATCTAGCTTTGCATTTTTTACAGTAACTCTTCGCATATTGTATGTGATCATTCTCAATCAACAATCGCCTATAACCCAGTGTATATATTGCAGAACCTTTGACATGGCATCGAGATAGAATGTGTTACAAATACTGGAGGAATATCTAGTGGCGGGGTAGGGAGTTGCAAATACTGGCTTCATACCACGCTCATTAGCCAAATCACTTTCTAAATTCGGTGATTTCATTACGAGCTTACACTGCTGGCAACATATACCCATACTGTCGGTCTGTTAATAAACTCCCCGGCGGTCACCGTCTATATTTAGTGTCGCAATATTTGTGTGGAAAAACCACTTCATTCGGAGGTAATGTCATACCACGACTTATAAGGCTTATGTAATTTTTAACATGGATCTCGTTACCAATGCTTATGAGCATCTGTAGACCCAAAACCGCTTGTGACAGTAACACAGTTGTTGCGATCGTGTTTTTAACGTCTGCTGGCTTGTAAGAGGATTACGTCTCTCTTGCTAAGACACAGTGCTACCACTCGCAAGAAAAACGCATGAGATATATCCACCCATTGCTGATTTTTCCTCAGTATTGTTTGGTATCGCCAGCATTCGTTATTGGCGAAGTATTATACTAAGTCGTGGGGTATGTGTGATAGATTCGCTGCGATCAACAGGCTTATAAAGTATGTGTGTGCTCTGACATGGCTAAGAAAATGGCTTTGGCCTGTCATAAGGGATGGTGCATTTGATGTGGAAAACTGCAATAGCCGTAAGGGCAATGAAAAATTTTTTACGTGGAAAGTTATGTTCAGTCATGAGAATGGTAGAGATATTTATTTTTCCAGAACAACAGGTGTCAAGAGGGGGTATTTCTGGTAATTCGATCTCTGTCAAATGTCATCAGATTGAGGATGCAATAGTAATATTTAATCGTAAGTACAGTGATAAAATGTATGTGACTGGTTCCCAAGGACGATTCTGTCTGGGGTGTAGAGCCCATGGCTGCAGTGGCTGTCACCAGAACGGCTGACGTTTCCAGGTTACGGCGCGGGCCATCACGATGGAGAGGCCGGCTGGCGTACACGAAAGTAGCTGACCTATCAGCGTCGCCCTCAAAGACGGCTGAATAGCAAACTGACACTCAGTATATGTTGGGCAGCCTTCGTGATCACATATGGTTTCCTTGTAAATTTGAGAAGATTCTATACGGACGTGTGTTTGTGTTGGACCATTATATCCTCCCATATAAATTGTCTAGTGGACTGCTTCCGCATGTTTCCCGTCTTCATTTAGTTGAGAGAATATCGTTTGTGATGTGTGTTGTGTGCATCTAGCAGGTGAATGTTGGATGGAAGATACGTTTGCTGGTTCTCTATACATGAGAAACACCTTAACTGACTTGGTAAAGTAGAAGGATGATTTGGAATCTGTTTAGTAATTGACATCGTTATTTGCGAATGGAACTATCAATTTCCTCTATTTTTCCGAGTTTTGCAGTTATAGAACTTTGTAGACGAGGTAAGTTTCTAGTTACTCGCTAAAGTTTCCGGTTTCTAGAGATATAATTTCCAGTCTTTACCTTCGGAATTATTCTGTGCAAGCGACCCTAGTACACTGGTATGTGCTTGGTATAGAAAACTAACGCATAAATCAAGTTACCCTCCATTCAGAGGCTGTTGCAAGCAGTGACCGTTATTGTGATTTGTAAATAACAGATTTCAGCTATAGTCGTCTTTTGGAATTTTTACTGGCAGATCTAGATTTCAGCTAGAAAGGAGCCTTTCTCAATGCACTATCCTTTTTTTGGTCAATGCTTTGGTCTGGCTTTGTACACAGTTCATTCAATGAACTGGAGTAATGGAGGATACATGATAGGTTTCATAAGTGTGCCACAATGTGTTTTTTAGAGTCCCTGTTGCAGTGGGGCGGTATACATCGTAAAATTGAGGTAAACTACTGTGCAGAAATCTTTCTGACATATTCAACTGAATTTAGTAACTCCTGAAGCAGCTCGTGCTCGATTATAAAGGCACTTCCCATAAAAGCGCGCTAAGGGCCTCTGGACAGTTTCACAACTGTATGGTGATCTTCTTTTAGAGTCCGTTTTCAAGTGTGGCAGTGGCGGTGTTCCTTAGAATAAAACGTGTAATTGTTTAAATATTCTCGTGTCATCTGCAATGCTCTCTCTCTCTCTCTCTCTCTCTCTCTCTCTCTCTCTCTCTCTCTTTGTGCAGTAGTACATTTGGATACTGTGTTATCTTCAAGTTACGTATGTGACAATATTCCGCAACACCAGATGTAGTAACTCCTCAAGCAGTTCGTGTTCAGCAACAAAGGATATCTGTGTACCATGGATTCGTCTTCACCAAATATCAACGCTATCAACACAATCGTCAGATGCTAATGTACTCCTTCTACAGCACAGACATCTTATCCATTGAACACGGTAAACGATTGCATCCGTCCTCACAGTCCAGCAGCTACACACAGACTGAGTTATTTTTCTACCAATTTCCCCCCAGATTTTCATCTAGTATAATGTCATAGATGGGGAGAGAGGAATTGACGACACACCTCCTGGTGGCGGCACTGTGAACTAGGTCAGTTGGACCGCAGATCTCATGGGGAACACACTGGATGGAGCTACTGCCTATGACAGCTCAAATAACTTAAATAAACAATGCATGCAAAATAAAGACTTACATTCGTCCTATACAGCAGCCCAGCAGAAACGTTGTCCTTTCCCGCCAATTACCTGACAGGAGAGGGGAGGAGAGCAACATATACAAGATAATGACTTACATCCATCCTATCCGGCAACTCAGCACAGAGTCCTTTTCATGCCGGTTTCTACTTGGGGTAAGGAAGGAGGAGGGGAATGTTGGGGGGAGGGGAAGAGGTTGTAAGACCTTCGTTGCTTACATATTCCGCCCTCACAATCATATACCGCAAATCAAGACGCTTCATTCGAACCCAAACTCGATAAGATAAAGTCAATGTTGTATGAATTCATGTAAACGATATGCAAATAACTAATAAATCGCAAGTTCGCGCCGTGGTTGAAATACTCGAGGCTGGCGTACACACGTACATTCCAGACAGGATGGTCACAGGAGCTTTTAGTTCGAGAGAGGCAATCGCACGCCAGGAGGCCATTCCCAACCCATCTACGTCGGTTGGTGGCCGCCCGTGCAGCGGACAGCGTTCACCCGAGGGAAAGGAGGAACGACCCTGTGTTCGGCTTAAAAGCAAATTCCGCTACATTGTGTGGGAGCGGCCAGCCTACGAATTCTTTACACACAGCACGCAGTTTCAGAGATTCTCACAGGGAGACAGCAAACGCCAAACGCCGATAGTACAGATTTCCGGATTGGTCGCCTTATACGAAACGTCATTCTCCCATTTTAGAAGAGCAATGCTGATTGGCAGATGATATTTCTGACGCCTTGAACTGAAGGAGTAATGGAAAAGACCGAAAGATATACCTCTTCACGTCTGGCGTGGAGAGACGCCGTTCCGTTGTCGCTCTTGGAGGGAGGAACGAATCTCTCCTCAGTACTTCACTGGGAGAGCACCTCTGTCGAGAGCGAATCGAAGTGCGACTCTCTATATTGAGTCCTTGCGATTAAGCGTTGTTCACTGTGTTGGCCAAAACACTTATTGTGCGGTGTGAACGGACAGAGTTAAATTTTTGAGTGGCATCGCGGTGGACTGGTTATCTGACCGATGTACCACGCCAATAGTTAGACTAGGGGCGAATAGGAATCCTTGACTTCATCAAGGCGTAGGGAGAGTTTGATTGGCGAAGGTCAATCCAGATAGAACGCGAGTTATCTTATTTGTCAGCAGCGAGCGACGCAGACAGCAGTCATCGCAGCTTATGATATTGTGCACTACAGCTATTGCGAGCCCCATATTTCCTCCACAACAGTACAATTCACTGCATTTCACACACGACAGCCTCGACCATCCCTAGCAACATTCTAAAGGATAATTATTTCTCTTTAGAACGTTAGGAGCGTCTGTCTGACTTCTGTAGTAGTGTGGGGGTGGAAATTGCATCTTGCAGGAGCCACAGGGTAAAGGGTACATCTCAGATTAATCCGTTGCGCAGAATAACAGAATCTCAGATCAACCCCACGCTCGCAAGGTTAGGTTAGTGAGGTAGCCCAATTGGCCTATTTTCCTGCCAAAATTTGAACTTCATGCCATGACGTCATTGCGACATATTGACATCTATGGCCGCCATCTTAGATCTGGCACTTTGAATAACTTTGGCGACAATGCAATGTGGGGCGATGCACTCTTTGTCCCACTACTAACAGTCATGTGAATTTCATTAGGAGTGCGTAACAAGTGGTTACTCTTTAACAGTAGATCCATGTCACTAACTTGACCAGACCTTATATTTAGTTGTTCTGGTAATTATCAAAATATATCGGTACGCATTAAGAGAAACAGTGGTATGATAAACTAAGTAAACTCTTCGTCATATACCACGCTTTCGCCGACACGTTGCGTGAAGAGAAAATTAGTGACTGCGCGACAATATCAAAAGCAATTTCGATATCTATACTGTCGTCCACTCAAATGAGACATAGCCTGAAGACTGTTCAACGACTCGCGTGACGACACAGCGTTTTACCAGATTCCAGGCTGCGTGTTAAGGCAGCAGCTCGTAATCCCACACAAGCAACGAGGCAAGCAGACCTCCTTCTACCGAGGAGCAGATGCAACTGCGTCCTACGCAAAACCATATTTTTACATTGCTCTGACCAGCAGCTGTACTAGAATCAAGAGACCACTTTAACAAAGACAAAACTGATCGCGCGCACAGGACATAGGAACCCTGTCTTGTCCCAGTGATAGAGACATTGTTCTTGTTTAGTGTTAAAGATCTTGCAGTTTTTAAATCAGGAGTCGAAATTAGTCTTTATTGCAGATGATACAAGCGTCATTGTCAAGCCGATCAGAGAAGCACCCACAGGGAAAATACTACTACATGATGTTTTTGCTAACAAGGGGAAGCCACGACACTGGGATCACAGATTTACTTCAAACTTTGGACACCTTTAGTAGGCCATTAAAACAACATAGGTGCCAACAGTAAGGTACCCTACTTCGTCTATTTAAAGAAAATCGCAAGAATAATTTCACGCGTCTCTTACGAAGCTGATGTATCTGTGCATAGTTTCTGTACGTTACAGTTCATGGTGGTCAAGTGCACGCCGGAACGGTAGTTCAGCGTGTTCGGTCAGAGAGTTAGTTGCCCTCTGCAATTAAAAAAAAAGAAAAAAAAAGAGTGCTTGGATCATCGATGAACTTGAACGGGTGTCACTGGATGTCCGCCCCGTATTACTGCAACGAGCAGTATAAGGCAAAATGAGCTATTTCTTTAAAAAAAAAATTGGTTAGCGTTCGAGATTTGTGAGACAAATCAGTGTGAGGGCGATGATTCGACTCACATTCAAACTTTACTTTTAACCTATATTTTTTTCGTCACTGATCGTATTACTTTATTTATGTGACACTTGAGGGGTAAATTTATTTAAAAGAACCGGGTGTGCTTGCATGGTATTTTAGTGAATTTGATGTTATTTGAGTACTTACTATTTTTAATTAAATTTAATTATTAGAACAAACTTATTTATAACTATCGACAAGTAAATGAAGAAACGTATAGAGTTTTCCTGAAAAGTTGTTTGCGAAATCCCTTATACATGCAATCTGGTTCGGTATCCGGAACTACTTTGCACCTCGACGCTTCGATCTGCAGACGTAGAGGCGGGTCCCATTTGGCAGTCAACCAGCGTAGCGTTGACACGTTGCCAATGTAACATGAACGCAATTTTTTTGACTATCTCACAATTTATACTTATGTAGGAGGGGCCTCATACACGCTCGTCTCACGAATCTCGAACGCTAGCCACTTGACCACCATGAACTCTTAACGTCCAGGCCATAAGCACAGATACGAAGTTACATAATAGACGCGTAAAACTTCACTTGCCATTTTCACGGAATTGTCACAGTAGCGCACCTTACTACTTGCACATTATGTTGTTTTAATGGCCTTCTAAAGGTGTACAAAGTCTGTAGTAAATCCGAGATCCCAACGTCGTCGCCTCCCCTTGTAAGATTGACAGTTTTTCGAGACGTGTCGAAGCATCGACCAAGCTAGATCGCCCGCACCATATGGCAGTAGACCTTTTTTGTTGGCCATCATGCCGGTGCGTGGAGGGGCTCCATTAGATGTAAAAAAAAAGGGAAAAAATCTAGATCGGGGCCAAGCCGTAGTTTTTCGGCTGTTTTTCAGAGAGATAAGCTAAGAAGCTGCCCTGTATACTCGAGACCTCAGTGATCTAGAGAGGGAGCAGAGGGCGTTGAGTAGAGAGTGGAGTTGCGGAAAGAGCGGCGAGCACAGGAGTGGGGAGACTGCAAGTAGCTGCGGACACCAGGAGAGGGCGCACCGAGCCGAGGAGTAGCGTAGAGCTGGGCGGACAGAGGGCGACGGAATTTGTTCACGTCAGTTGTTGCTCGGCTACCTTATACCATGGTGCGTGGATTGGCAAGGCAACAGCGACGACAGGGGAACCTGCAGCTGACGTTTGACTGCGTGCTAAGACAGACGATACGTAAATCTGCGGAATCGGCATATTCAGTAACCAATGAAGCGAAATTTTTGCCATTTGATTGTGCTCGCGAACTTACTTTAAGTGTGTTACAGTTCTATTCAAATCAGGTAGAATCTGACAGTCAAGGAAACAGGACTCTTGCCCAACTGTAGCTGGCGTACCATAATTTGATAAACTGTTCAATTTTGCTGTCTTGTTCATGTAAAGTCAAAGCGAAAGAGTAACGTTTCTGAAGTGTTGAGAAACAGACTGGTCAAAGTAGTACATAAGAACCAAATGACTTTAATTATTAGGTCTAAGTTAAATGCTGAATGCATATTTTACATGTTTTTGAATTTTTGCCAATCACAAGCAAAGCTTTATAAATTATCTGCTTTATATGAAACTAGTGTCTTTAGAGCGTAGTTGTTCAGAGCTCAGTGCTATCGGTAAATACCTAGTAAGACAGTTAACAGCATTGACGTTTTCGTTTCATCAAATTGTATTTTTTACTTTACTGGTGTCCTACATAAATTTGAAAAGAGAATTTATTGTGGAGACAATAGTTCGAGGATCAATCTTTTGCTAAGAACACGGTACAAATGTGAAGCAATATTTGATTCTTGTTTAGACTACTGATGTCAAATAAATTTTTGTTAAAAAATTTTCTCTTGACATTCAGTAAACCTCTAGTACGTTCCACTTCCCTTAATCGTTGTCGGTGACTTTGTGCAGTTTTTCACAAACGGACAACCTTTAGACTTTGACACCCATATCTCATCCAATACTTCACTATCAAAAGCACGCCACGGACCACGAATGTAATTTACCAATAAAAATACAATGTTCTACGTTGTTGGGTGTGCGTACTGTTCTCCATTATTTTTCGAGGAGATTTTCTAAGTCAACATTAAGACTTAACCTAAGCTCTGGCTAGCGCCTTGTCTCCATGGACGTCGTGAAGTCGACCTCACCGCCCGGCGTCCATGGAGACGAGGCGCACGCCAGAAATTAGGTTAAGCCTTGGTGTTGACTTAGTACATATGTAACGCATGTTTAAAATGTAACTACGCCTATTCAGGCTGTTTTAGTTTTATTTCTTGACGATGCCCTCTTAGACAAATTAGAGATTCAGGAATATCTTCTGCAGAAGGCTCAATTATTTGGTGGTGGTGGTTAGTGTTTAACGTCCCGTCGACAACGAGGTCATTAGAGACGGAGCGCAAGCTCGGGTTAGGGAAGGATTGGGAAGGAAATCGGCCGTGCCCTTTCAAAGGAACCATCCCGGCATTTGCCTGAAACGATTTAGGGAAATCACGGAAAACCTAAATCAGGATGGCTGGAGACGGGATTGAACCGTCGTCCTCCCGAATGCGAGTCCAGTGTGCTAACCACTGCGCCACCTCGCTCGGTCAATTATTTGGGCTGAAACCTACGTAAAGGTTGGTTTCGTTACCGCAGTCGAGGCTGATAGATTCTTATGTACTGGCATAAGTGTATAGTATGTAATGGGAAATATTTTTAAGAGGATAACATTGCTTTAGATTAATAAATAAAGTTATTACCAAAAAATAAAAACTAATGTGTGAACGCGCCTCGTATATCAAGATTTTTATTTGGAAGTCCACAAAGGGTGTACATGTTTCGAAGGAAATTTCTGCAGTGTTTAGAATAGCTATTTCGTACGTGTTTTAAACAATATGTCTTAGAATGAGGTGAATAGTAACCGAGTTAGAGATTTAGTGACAAATACATTCAAATGTTGCTGTTCAAACGTTTTACGTGATTCTGAAACTGTCTATAACGATGGGTTTCCGCTCAAAATTATCAGTTTTCTTTCTTGGCGATTCCACTAACTAAACCGTGCAGCTTATTTTCGCGTTCCTTCCTTATGCGTCCTCTTGTGGCGTGGGTGACGTTTACGTAAATTGCAGCCCTTTGATTGGGACTGGTAATATTAGCCAACAGTTCTTTTTGTGTCGCCTCTTTAACACACGCTGCAATAACGTTAGAGACGATCGAACGCTCGTTACCCGGCAAATACTCCTCTTCTTCGTATTCTGCAAGTTTCCTTCCAATGCAGGGCGATTATCCATCAGTTACGGATACTGAAGTATATCATTGAGTATACAAAGTTAAATGGCTCTGAGCACTATGGGACTTAACTTCTGAGGTCATCAGTCCCCTAGAACTTAAAACTACTTAAACCTAACTAACCTAAGAACATCACACACATCCATGCCCGAGGCAGGATTCGTACCTGAGACCGTGGCGGTCGCGCGGTTCCAGACTGTAGCTCCTAGAACCGATACAAAGTTAACTGACTGACACTGGCAACTAAGATACCACGAACAGAAGCGACGTATATCACAGCTCTCCGATCTACACCTCTAGACAGGTAACGAGCGACTGATTTTGGTTGCCCCTGTAGGCCGGTGGCAGGGTTCTTCCGGGAAATGCCACTTCCCCCACCAAAAGCGCTGCTCGCTCTTGAGTTTACAGACAGACTATGCAATAGAGTACGTTTACTTACCATAGGCTACCACAGACTACGGCAATTTTACGTCTCTATCCACATCATAACGTTCATCGTCATAATGATCAACGGATAATGCTAGTAACTAGCTAATCTGCTTCAGAAAGATCGATAATACGAAATATGATGATCAGCCTCTAAGTACATATCGACGTACTTCAGTCGAAAGAGGTCCGCCCCGAGAGCTGTGTGATGCCGGCACGGCAGCTCAGCGTGTTCGGTCAGAGGGTTACGTGCCCTCTGTAATAAAAAAAAACTGAGTTACTCGATCATCAACGAACTTACACGGATGTCTTACGACGTCCGCCCCGAGCAGATGCAACGAACAAAAGCAACAAAATGAGATAAAAAAAAGTGGTTAGCGCAACAGAATGTCAATCGTAAGGGCCCGGGTTCGATTCCCGGCTGGGTAGGAGATTTTCCTCCGCTCAGAGACTGGTTGTTTTGTGGTCCTAATCATCATCATTTCATCCCCATCGACGCGCAAGTCGCCGAAGTGGCGTCAAATCGAAAGACTCGCACCTGGCGAAAGCTGTACCCGATGGGAGGCCCTAGTCACACGACATCTGCATTTTAGTCAGAAAAAGGATTGATATGCTTCCAATATTTTACTGCAGGACTGAATTAGAACGGTGAGAAGTTGTGGACGTGGAGAAACCTTCGACTTTAAAGAAATGTGTGGTATGAAGCTAGGAAACCAGCGTTGCAACTGCTTCGAAGTCTTGGGTGGTGACAGTAGGACGTCGCACACAGACCGTTATCGGCAGGTGATAAATAATTCCGATGCCCGGCGGGGGAACGACAACCGAACGTCGGGAGGCTCTGGAGGCTCGGGGTGCGGTGCAAACAAAAACGACTTGCGGCCGGGACGTGCGCGCGCCGCCGCTCCGCAGACAAACATCAATCACAAGGCACAAACAGCAGACGCCAGGCCGCGGACCGCCCGGTAAATTGTCCGCAAACAGCGCAGAAACAATAGCCGCCGATCGCCGGCCGCCCCACAAAACACACACGCACAATGCGCGGCGCCGGCGGTGCGCGTCACGGGCCAGCAGCCGCGCCGCGCCGCGCCGGCTCCCGCGCTGCCGCCTGCCGCCGCTGCACAGCTCGCCGACTCGCAAAAACCGCGCGGATAAACAGCCGTCCTGACGCGATCCGCAAACACGCCGCTGCTGCGCATTTTGTCGCGCCGCCTAAACTGTAAATAATACTCGCGCGGGCTTCGCTTGCGCTCGCCCCGGCAACGGGTCGCTGCACCTGCGTGCCCCGGCTGTCGTGCCACCGGATCAGCTGGTGCGTTAAGCGGGTTGCAGAACACGACAGGCTGACGGCGGAAGAACACTGCCAGTTGAAGGGGACATGGCACGGCTGTTTTGCGTGTCTATCACAAGCGATCACGTTGTACCACTTCGTACACGTCTCTATCTCAACTCCCCAGCTGCCACTTTGCGCCGCCTGTCGTAGTGTCAGCGATGATCATCACCGATTCGACTGTCTAGCCATTGCGAATGTCTAGTTGATCGAGCGACAAATGACCGCGTGTTTTCTGCGAGTGCCGCCACATGCTATTCATCCATTCCTTTCTTTACTCAGCGGTAGAATTTTTTCTACCACAATGTCTCGGACGGTTCTTGGATAAAGGGCCCGACTTTGGCATACCTATGTAGAGATGCTAATCACTCTACGTCAGCCGGCTGGAGTGGCCGAGTGGTTCTAGGCGCTACAGTCTGGAACCGCGCGACCGCTACGGTCATAGGTTCGAATCCTGCCTCGGGCATGGATGTGTGTGATGTCCTTAGGTTAGTTAGGTTTAGGTAGTTCTAAGTTCTAGGCGACTGATGACCTCAACAATTAAGTCCCGTAATGCTCAGAGCCATCTGAACCAACTCTACGTCATTGCCACCTTACTTAGTTTGCATTTATCGCGAATCTCTTCACCAGCGCAAAGTGCCAAGCAAGAAAACCACAAAGACCCCTGTATATTAGAAGGATGAAAGAACGAACCCGCAAATTACAGACCAATATCCTTAATCTTCATTGATCCATTATGGATCGTGGGACGACGGCTGGCATGAACTTCTTGATGCAATAATTTACCAACAGCCGTATGTATTGTAGAAATTTATTTTATTTTATGAACGTCTATGTGCTACCAGTTTCGGTATTACATTGATGCCATCTTCAGGCCCCACTCGTCACAGTCGTAAAATCGCTATACACGGAAGGAGCCATATAACTGGCTCCGTGAATCAAATCGCCCTGCAACAGCTCTTGGTGGCCAGGCGACGCCTGCAACAGTCGCCTATGACGAGTGGGGCCTGAAGATGGCATCAATGTAATACCGAAACTGGTAGCACATAGAAGTTCATAAAATAAAATAAATTTCTACAATACATACGGCTGCTGATAAATTATTGCATCAACAATATCCTCAATGTCGGTTTTCTGTAGAATTCTAGAGCATACTCCGAATTCAAATATAATAAATTTCTTATAGACCGAGAAACTCATTTCAACTAATCAGCACGGCTTTAGCTAGCATCGCTCGTGTGAAACCCAGCTCGTTCTTTTCTCATATGATATACTGCGAACTATGGATGAAGGGCAAAAGGCAGATTCCATGGTTCTAGATTTCCGAAAAGCTTTCGACACGGTGCCCCACTGCAGACTGTTAACCAAGGTGTGAGTATAAGGAATAGGTTCCCAGATACGTGACTCGATCGAAGACTTCTTAAGCAATAGAACCCAGTATGTTGTCCTCGACGGCGGGTGTTCATCGGAGACATGGGTAAGAACAAGAGTGCCCTAGGAAAGTGTGATACGACCGTTGCTATTCTCTATACATATAAATGATCTGGTGGACAGGGTGGGCAGCAATCTGTGATTGGCCCGTGATGATGCTGTGGTGCTCAGGAAGGTGTCGAAGATCAGTAACTGTAGGATGGTACAAGATGAGATAGACAAAATTTCTAGTAGGTGTTATGAATGGGGCATGGCTCCAAATGTAGAAAAATGTGAAATAATGCTGATGAGTAGGAAAAAAAAACAGTAATGTTCGGATCCATCATTAACAGTGCCCTGCCTGACACAGACACGTCGTTTAAATATCTGGGCGTAACCTTTCGAAGTGATATGAAATGGAACGAGCCTGTAAGGATTGAGGTAGGGATGATGAATGGTCAACTTTGGTGTATTGAGAGAATTTGAGGAAATTTTCGTTCGTGTGTAATGG
The DNA here is from genome assembly GCF_023864275.1 of Schistocerca cancellata. Classification (NCBI taxonomy): domain Eukaryota; kingdom Metazoa; phylum Arthropoda; class Insecta; order Orthoptera; family Acrididae; genus Schistocerca; species Schistocerca cancellata. The sequence continues at coordinate 441,788,174 of NC_064628.1, read as the reverse complement.
AGACGGCATATAGTACACTCGTGCGACATATTGTTGAGTACTGCTAGAGTGTGTGGGATCCCCACTAGGTTGGATTGAAAGAAGACATCTAAGAAGTTCAGAGGCGAGCTGCTAGATTTACCGGTAGTTCGATCAGCATGCAAGTGTTACGGATATGCTTCGGGAACTCAAGTGGGGGTCCCTGGAGGGAAAAAGACATTCATTTCTAAGAAGACTACTACTGAGAAAGTTTAGAGAACCGGTCTCTGAAGCTGACTGCAGAATGTTCCTACTGCTGGCAACATACATTTCGCGTAGGGATCACGAAGATGAGATACGATAAATTAGGGAAAATCATCTGAAAAAGAAGAATAGGTCAATATCTCACTTAAGTTTCGGTGTTAGAAAGAACGTCTTTTATGAAAGTATTTGTTTAGAGCGTAGCCTTATATGGAAAAGAAATGTGAAAGATAAACATTTTGGACAAGAAGTTTGTAAAAAAAATAGAGGCAGTGGAACTGTGCTGCTGCAGCAGAACTCTATAAAATAGAAAGGTAGTTCGGTTAACCTATACTCCAAAAGTCACATTATGGTATGTAACGAATGCTAATTTTGGTACCACTATCTCATCGCCCCTTTCTTGTTCCGTTCGCGAATAGTGCTTGGAAAGAACGTTTGTCAAGACACTTCCGTATTACTTGTGATTTCTCTGATATTCTAGCTGCTATCATTTCCTGAGGTATAGATAGGAGGTATAATATGAACGTACTCCCACGGAATTTCTATCGTTAGCCACTTCGCGATGCACGACGCATCTCTGGTAACGTCGACCACTGTTGTTCGTTGGGAATGTCCATAGCGCTCTCGCACCGACTAAACTATCCAGTGACGAAACATACTGCTGTTCGTAGAATGTTCTCTGTCGCTTCTGTTTATCCACTTTGATCCCAGAGCGCTGCTCATGAATCGGTCGAACAAGTATCTCTCAAGCCATTTTTTTCCTAGATGAATTGCATTTACATAATAACTTCCCTATAATCTCTGCCTGACATATGCTTTTCATACAGTTTGTTTTATGTAGTCATTCAACTTTACCCATTCCGGATGGTTATTCCCAAGTATTTTTCAGTAATTACGGTTTCTAGTAATTTGTTGTTAATAGTGTAATCTAACAGTTACTTTGCTTCTTCGCCTCTTTATGCACAACACTTTACATTTACTTACGTTCAGTCTCAACTGCCCTTTCCTGCATCAGTCGTCGATTCTCTTCAGGTCTTCCAGTTATTCGCTTCCGTCTTCTGTCATTGCTACATTGCCATATGCAGATGATTCGTTTGCGAACAGTCTCAGGGTGTCTCCAACATTATCCACAATATCATTTATAATTATTACAAGCAGAAGGGGATGTTTACACTTTCTTCGGGTGCTTCTGAAAGTATCCTTACATCTATTCATTCTGACCCGTGAACAGTGGCATGTTGAGGTAGGCCCGTATTCAGTCACATATCAGGTACGATATGTGGTAGGCCCGTATTACATTGAGGTTCGAAAGAGCCTTCCCTCTCATCTTCGCTAGACTCCGACAGAGCCTTATTACCGTTTGTCTACCTAGACCTGAGTTTGATTCGTGAATAGAATCAATGTTAGGCATGTAAAACATCCGTGTAACCTGGTATCATGTTAGAAGGGCGCCGTCGAGTATGAACAGTAGGCTGTAAAGAAACCATCATAAAGGATCGTTGTCACGTAGCCAGTGTCTGAGACCACTCTGCCGGCCGCAGTGGCCGTGCGGTTAAAGGCGCTGCAGTCTGGAACCGCAAGACCGCTACGGTCGCAGGTTCGAATCCTGCCTCGGGCATGGATGTTTGTGATGTCCTTAGGTTAGTTAGGTTTAACTAGTTCTAAGTTCTAGGGGACTAATGACCTCAGCAGTTGAGTCCCATAGTGCTCAGAGCCATCTTTGAGACCACTCTGTCTAGTGGTCCACGTGTTCTTCAGTTGGAACCGTCTATATTTCGTATGCCGAAAGATGGCAGCACTGTCGCAGGCTTTCTACTACAGAGTGGAAATGTCTGCTGGCAAATACTTCAGTCACCTGTAGACCTGCGACAAATGGGGCAAGTCTTTCTTGATGGTTACAATGTCTATGTTTATACAGTGTATGTACCATCACAGTACAAAATCCTTTAGGAATGCAATCACGTCTAAAGGAAATCTGGATTGATGTCACCTGTTACGACACATGAAAATGTGTTCTGGACAGGGACTGGACGGAGTAAAACCACGATAAAGTATTTGCCTTTCCCTGCATAGGGACCACGAAATCTGTGAGCGTGACATGTGGAAGTCTGAATCGGCCCCGGAGATGTACTCGGGTTGCCGAAGTAGTTAAGGCGACCACTCGTGATAAGCGGGAAATCCAGGTTCGAGTCCCGGACCAGCATAAATTTTCATGCTTTGCTAACAGCTGACGTAAATCCATGTTCTCAAAATGCGAATTCGTTTCGTAATGTAGAAAGTCTTTCTAACTGACGCTACTTCGACGGCTTCCGCTTCGATGAAGATGAGTTGCAATGATTAGGGCAACACAGACACCCTGTCCACGAGTGAGGAATATCTACAACACGGACGGGGAAACCCGCGATCTAGATATCCACTTTTTCTTTTCCTTTTTTTAAACAAAACATCTGTCTTTTTAATTATTTTTCTTATCTCGGAGGTTTCTTCAAGTGACAAACTAATTGCAGTTTCATAGTACTTTGAAACAAGTAAAACAAATGTCTTTTTAATTTAATTTTTTTATAAGGTCCCAGCTACAGGGCCGGCCGCGGTGGCCAAGCGGTTCTAGGCGCTTCAGTCCGGAACCGCGCGACTGCTACGGTCGCAGGTTCGAATCCTGCCTCGGGCGTGGATGTGTGTGATGTCCTTAGGTTAGTTAGGTTTAAGTAGTTCTAAGTTCTAGGGGACTGATGACCACAGATGTTAAGTCCCATAGTGCTCAGAGCCATTTGAACCATTTGAACTAGCTACAGGGTCCAGGAGGCAATGTAGATAGGGGTTGATTACCGAGGCCTGACTACAACGCCTCCTCCCTCCCATCGCTGTGCGGCACCCTCACACTGTTCATTTTTATTTTATTTATTTATATTTTTGCACATATATACACTGGAAAAAGAAACTAAAACCAACCCACGCATACGGATCCCTGGAAACCTCCAAAGCGATAAAGGATGGCAAGTGCGCCGAGTCCTAGGTGTAGGCACGTTACTTTTCGTTCTGAATCCCGCGGGAGCCTGCCACGCGGGGAACACGCCAACTTAATGTAGGCATGGTAAAAAAGCTGTTAACGCCATTGGCAAAATACAGTCGATAGCGGCAACAGCGAGCAAACTCCGCTTGTGCAGTCTGCAAGTACTGTCAACAATCAAGGCGAGACTGATCTACTTCTACACGTATACTCCGCAAGCCACCACCTAGCGGAGGGTGCGCTGTATAGCTACTAGACATTTCCTTTCTAGTCCATTCGCAGATAGAGCGAGGGAAAAACGACTATCTATGTGCCTACGTTTTATTGTCCTCCTTGCTTCTACCATCTCACGTTTTTCACTGCCAAAATAACAAAATTCGTATGGTGATATAACTGTCTCATTTCTTTATCTTAATTTCCGCAGTAGGTCTCGATTTGTTCGACTATATTATCGTTGCTTTAAACTTGTCGATGACTATCTTATAACTATATTTTCCCTGAACTTTGTTTCCCCATTCCTAATCTCAACTTTTTTTCTATACTGAGTATTCTATACACAAATTTACTAACATGCGAAATAGGTTGCAGCCGCATCTTACTTCCCTCAAAAGTACTTCTACTCTGATATTTGCAGTCTAACTTCCGCACAAGATGTAGGTAGCCTTTGTTCCCTATGTTTTATCTCCGATTGCTTCAGAATTTCAAAGTGTGTGTTGCAGCCAATGTGATCGAATTCTTTTCTGTATCTACAGATGCTACGAGGATGAGTCAAATGAAAACCTTAAATTTGTAATAACAAATCGAAATTTCGCGCCGTTATCCTGTACAAACAGCGTGCAGAATGGCCTGTAGATGGCAGCATAGTGCAGATGTACACATACCGTCGCAGTAGCAGTATAAAGATGGCTGCCCCACTTGCGACTTGCCCAGGGAAGAACAGCGTTCTGTTATTCGGTTTTTGCGTAGTGAAGGTGTGAAACCTATTGAAATTCATCGACGAATGAGGGTTCAGTACGATGATGCATGTTTGTCACAGCAGCAAGTCCACGAATGGAGTAGGAAGTTCGCAAATGTTGTGACTTCAGTAGAAGATGCTCCTCGTCCAGGTCAGGTACAACAAGTTGTGACTCCACAGAACATTGCAGCAGTTGAAGCCATAGTGAATCAAAACCGCTGAGTGACAGTGAATGACAATGAAGCATGTTTACAGATTAGTTATGGGTCAGCACACCACACTGTGCATGACGTGCTCCAGTTTCGCAAAGTGTCTGCAAGATGGGTGCCACGGAAGCTGACTCCTGAAGTGAGAGAACGACGTGTTGATGCTTGTGAAGAACTTGTTCGGCACTTTGAACGAGAAGGTGATGGTTTGCAAGAATAGTTACTGGGGACGAAACCTGGGTTCACTTCTAAGAACCGGAAACGAAGAGAGCGAGCAAGGAATGGCGCGATTCCTCATCACCAAGTGATTTCCGTATGTTTGGACCACTCAAAGACGCAATGGGAGGAAAGAAGTTCCGTTCTGATGAAGAGGTACACCACGCGGTGCATCAGTGGTTGCGCGGACTACCTAAAGAATTTTTTTTCTAAAGGGATTTATGCACTTTGTAAGCGCTGGAGGAGGGGAAATTATGTTGAAAAGTGATACAGCTTTGTACCACTTCTGCACAATATATAATATTTTAAAAAATATTTAAGGTTTTCATTTGACTCACCCTCGTGTAAATGGCATTTTGTCTTTCTGTATATGGAACATTAGCAATAAATTGATCAAAAAGACGAAAAGTGAAAGAACGTCCATATGTATTGCAATTATCACCTGATGAGCCAAAATATTATTACCACTGTTCTCCGTGGCATTGGATGCCGCCTGGTCGTGTTGAGGACACGTGTCGCGGTAGCAGAAGTATGTAAGAGGTGCAGATACGGACGGGTGATCATCCTAGAGAAAATATGGGCTGCAAATGCGGAAATCCATTGAGATAAACGACTTTGTCAAAGGGCACGTTATTATTTCGCAGAGACTGAACGATTATCTCGAAAACGGTGAAGATGGTCGAAGGTTCACGTGCTACCGTCGTGCTCGAGCATCTATGAAAAAGGTAGAAGGACAGCGAAACTACCACTAGGCTCTAAATGGTAGGATATCCACGAAGCTTCACAGAACGTGGAGTTCGGTGGCTTGTTTTCGCTGTAAACGAGAATATTTGGCGATCCATGGCATCTCTGCCGAAAATACAAAGTGTTTCGGTGCACATCATTCAACGTACATTGTTGAAAATTCAGCCTCGCAGCAGATCACTTGTTGACCAACGACATCGTCAATTACAATTGCAATTGGCACGGCATCATCGGAATTCAGTTTTCGATCAGTAGAAACGTGTCGGCTTTTCGGGAATATCACTTTTTTTTTTCTACACTAAGTCGATGCTCGTCTCCACAAACGCCGTTTTCGAGGTGAACGGTGGCTCGAAACGCTCAGCATGCCAGGGACGCAGGCTGGTGGGAGCAGTATTATGCTACGGGAGACATTCACCTGCGCGTGCATGGGACCTGTAGTGTAATCCAAGACAGGCTGACAGCTAAGATCCACCTGCATCCCTTCATTCTTGACCTCTTCCCCGACGGCGTTGTCATCTTTCAGTAGTGTCATTGTCAGCGTCTCGGAGCCAGAACCGTGCTACAGTGGCTGGAGGAGCATTGCACTGAACTCATACTGACGTCTCGGCAACCTAATTAAAAATCTAATGGAACCCATCTGCGTCGCTCTCGGGTGCCATCACCGCGTACGCAAATCAGAGGCCTGTTATTTACTCGAATTACATGGCCTGTCCGTACACATCCAATGCCATATACCTCCACCAACCTACCAATAAACTGTCGGATCCCTGATACACAGAATCAGTAATGTATTTCTTTCCAATGACAGACAAAAAGGCTATCAAGCAGGATATCATAATGTTTTGGTTCATCAGTGTACGTTTATTTGATGCAAACCAGCTTCGCGTTATATTATCCTCTGAATCGAGCAATGTTAAACCGGAAGAATGTTCATCATCTCTCGAACAAAACAAAGGAAGCAAGAAGTTACATGGCAGCCAGAGCTCACAAGAACTTGGTGGCCAGGAACGTTTACTGCCGCCCCCGGCATCTTACTTACCTGATTCGGACATCGCTCTCACAAAAAAATTGTTCAAATGGCTCTGAGCACTATGGGACTTAACATCTATGGTCATCAGTCCCCTAGAACTTGGAACTACTTAAACATAACTAACCTAAGGACAGCACACAACACCCAGTCATCACGAGGCAGAGAAAATCCCTGACCCCGCCGGGAATCGAACCCGGGAACCCGGGCGCGGGAAGCGAGAATGCTACCGCACGACCATGAGCTGCGGACATCGCTCTCACACGTGACCATTACGTACACTGTGGGTACCACAGAGTTTCATTTTGATTCTGCTCGCCTGTAGTGAACCAACTTGATATGTAGGTTTGGCTGACTTCTGCTCTGAAATTAGTTGAATTTTTACGAAGGCCTAGTTCTACCGAAACTCTGCTATATTTCTGAACAGTCTTAGCGAATTAGTCTACCCTTTAAAGAAATATTGACTTGGAATCCAGCAGCAATCATGCAACAATCTAAGTTATGATTCCCGATTAGAGTGAGAGCACATTATTGTCTGCATGATATCTGTGATTTTACGATGTTATTCATAGATTTATTTTATTTCTGGGCTTCTATAACCTACAAACTGGTCGTTTTCCCCTTCATCGAATCGCACATTCATCTTGAATTATATTAAAAAGGCTACAAAACATAAAATAACAGCTAAGCAACATTCTTCCGTAAGGTTACTAATAGCTATGCTGCCTCACAGAACAACAACAGATAATCACAAGAAGCACTTAAAATGTAAATAAACGTCAAGGAAAGGCAGTTGACGTTTCTATTCCAGAATATTCTCACGAAATTATGACTAAAGGAATAGCATTGCTAAGATACGTTGTACCTCAGTTTGTATTTATGACAAGGAGTTCAACTCGATTTGTATGTGACGTTCCTGTCCTATATTATTTTGATACTTGAGTGCCTAGTGTTAGCTTCATGATAACGCAATCATGGAAAACCAGCAAAGTTTATAATCATATCAAGAATTTTTAGTGTATTTTCTTTCAATGCACTTCAGGATTGAGGCATGAAACACCCTCTCCCCTCTATTCTCCCAAGGAAAATACGTGTCATCACATCAGAAGCAGAATCTAAAAACATTCTTTCAGAACCTGCTGTCTTCGCTGCAGCTTGAAAACGGATTTGTTTTGAATGCAATGGGCATTGCTTCAGATTGTATCTCGCCGTAGTTTAATAGCTCACATATTCACAACTTCTAAGGCGAACCATTGGTGTAGTATCATGTGGGCATGAATAATGTTTAATGAATACACAGTAAAGTGATTCACCGCTTTTAGATGATCAGCATAACCCCTTTTTCCCTTGAAACTTCCTGGCAGATTAAAACTGTGTGTCCGACCGAGACTCGAGTTCGAGTCTCGGTCGGGCACACAGTTTTAATCTGCCAGGAAGTTTCATATCAGCGCACACTCCGCTGCAGAGTGAAAATTTCATTCCCCCTTTCTCCCTTCATTACACATTCGACTAGTACTATATACTTTTACCGAAACTTATTTTATTTCTGACTCAGAGACTTCTTATTACGTTACATCTAACGCTGGGATCTAAACGATCTGTTCTGAAGCAATTAGGCAAATTCTTCAGATCTGTCAAACAACTACTGTCGAAATGCTTTCCCTAAAGAAACGAAAGAACTCGTAATTTAAATTGACTGGATTAGATCATGGGGTACTCACTCGAAACGAGACTGTAGTGGGTGTCTATTGTTTGTGTTATTCGATAAACGTCCATTGATAACATTGTGTCATATTAAAAAAAATATGTCGGTACGAGACAATGTTTCAATGTATTTTTTTGTGTAATAATTTCCAAGAATAGTGCGGATCATGTAAGGATAACAGACTTTACCTTGCCGAAGGTAAAAATTTAAAATAAAGGAAAACTTAGACTATCCAATGTGACAGTGGAAACTAAACTCTAAATCCGTGTGTTACCAAACGTGGATTCCACCTTCTTATGTCTCCGAAGCAGTATGACGGAGTGTCGTACTGCTGCCTGGCACTCAAGATACCAGTACGTATATACGGAGCATCTTTACAAATGTCTGTTTTCATTGAAGATTTCGTGTTCGAAAGAACTCACTACATTCCACTGAGTGGAAAATGTCCAAAGAAAGCTCAGGTAACATCAGATGTATCAAGAAGAGCAAAGGATGATAATTTTCTCATCACATATAAACGATTAATCCGACAGGTTCAATGGTACTAGTCTAGAGGACTGCAAAGACTTACAGAAGGCAGACTTTCGAGCAAGTGCAGTGAAGGGCAGTACTCGTTGTATGTGAACAAAATAAAATAATTTACAGAACGCAAAGAAGGAATACACCAAAGAATTCGATTAGAAGACCGATGTTAAAGTCCTGAAGCCTGTGACATCCCTTAAACATTAATTCATAAAACGGCAAAATAGTATTTCTGCTGTTAGCTATGTGCGTCTCTCGTGGAACTATGACGGTGATAAGAGAGGCTAGGTTCCGTATGGAGGTATAATTAATTCTCTCACTTCGTTCTTTAACGTTACACAAGGTAAAGCGGTTAGTACTGACACGCTCTACTCTCCGACATAAACTGTACATTGTTTGCAAGTGGGAATTGGTGTTTTTTTACTTTTAATATACAAGAAGTGTAATTTCAGCAAGATTCATAACACAACATAATTAAATTTGATACACTTAGTATAGTACGAGGTGTGCCATCAATCTACCAGGTCTTCAATCTGTTTGTGGAAGCCGGCCGGAGTGGCCGTGCGGTTCTAGGCGCTACAGTCTGGAACCGTGCGACCGCTACGGTCGCAGGTTCGAATCCTGCCTCGGGCATGGGTGTGTGTGATGTCCTTAGGTTAGTTAGGTTTAAGTAGTTCTAAGTTCTATGGGACTGATGACCACAGCAGTTAAGTTCCATAGTGCTCAGAGCCATTTCAACCATTTTTTTGTTTGTGGTAGTTAACAATCAAATATCTGTAAAGGCCTCTTCCCTCTAAATGCCCTTCGAGAAATACGTCTATCATTGCTTCACTATACTACGAAATAATTAGACGTCTTATTTACGTAAGAGGATTTTTTTGATTTAGTTCTGTACGAAAGATGTTCTACAGGAAAGAACCAATTTTCACGCAAAAATGAAAATAGAGTGCTGATTTGTTATGCTTTACACAAAAAATAATTACTAAGGATGCGAAGGAAAATAAGTGAAAATAGAATATTTTGTATACGTGTGGCGTTATTCTCTCTCTCTCTCTCTCTCTCTCTCTCTCTCTGGCTCTCGATCCAGTTACCATGTCTGAATGATTACATTTACTTAGTTTCAAAAATTCGCCATTGAGTTTTCAAAGATATTTTCACTGTCACTTCGAATCCCTCTTCGCATTTATCGACAACACAGTTGATGAACGGCACGTCATTCTCTACGGGCTTCCAGCACGAATCCAGACTAATGTTGCCCATTATCATACTATCTGCCGCCAGAGAGAGGTAGCAGGCGACGGGGCCACACTGCTAAGTAAGGAAAGAGAGGAAGGGGAAAATCTAAGTTTTATCGACTTGAGACGGATGGAGAAGGTTAAACGATATCTGGAGAAATTTCTGATTTTATTTCATGCAATCGGGAGACAAACTATTGCATCAGTACCTTAACTACATACACTGTTCTACACGAACGTAGGTACGGCATCGTTCGTACGTTATTAAGCCTTATTAAAATAACAGTTTGAAGAACGTCTGTCAAATGCATGATATCGTAATACTGCTTTCCTTCACGAATTTACTGATGATACTCTTGCAATGTGTTTGGACCCCGGAACAATCTACATTGCTGTTGGAAATCCTTTCTTGTGACAGAAAAAATTTTATCACCTCTGTAACCATCTATTACTCCATCGTCACCGAGCGAGGTAGCGCAGTGGTAGCACACTGGACTCGCATTCGGGAGGACAACGGTTCAATCCCGCGTCCGGCCATCCTGATTTAGGTTTTCCGTGATTTCCCTAAATAGCTCCAGGCAAATGCTGGGATGGTTCCTTTGAAAGGGCACGGCCGCCTTCCTTCCCTTATCCGATGAGACCGATGACCTCACTGTTTGGTCTCTTCCACCAAACAACCCAACCCCCTCCATAATCATTAAAAAAGAAATATAAATTATTCCAACGCTCTTGGTATATACCTGAAAGCATGTTCACAGTCAGCCCACTGGGAAAACAGACTGGTATGTCGATGAACGTTGAGCTGTAGGCTCTCAGTTACCAGACGTCTCCTTCCATTTCACATGTTCTCCATGGAAGCATACTACTACTAGCAACAGTTGTACTCTCTCAGCATTACGGTTATTGTAATTTACACATTTTGATGCAAGTTATAAGAAGATGCACCGAAATGTCAGTTTGGTGGACCTTTTCTAAACCTTTGTTTTCTTTCAAAATGCTGCTGTGTTCATTCGAATCTCCAAATTCTCTTATTAATATATTCTTGTTCCTTCATCGACATGATCTGCACTATTCGCTTAGCTTTTTGTGAGACGCTTGTTATTTATTGCATGATTAACTGCGTTAGCTGACGATGAACATGGTGTAGCATCTTCTCTTAATCTGTTGTTACAACCAGTCGTAGCTGTTGAGCGTAAATAAGTTAAGAGAAATGCGTCTGGGTGACTTAATGGTCTCCAATAGTTAGCTTTCCATTATCTTACCTAACTGCTAAATTGACGTTAAACGGGTGGGAAGTGACGTTTCTTGGTTCCCTGGTGAAGATTAAAATGTCCAGTGATGAAGGAAAAGGGCAAATCAATCGTTTTGAGATGGATAACACGGTATGATAGGACAATCATACATGAGAAAACTTCAAATTTACGTTGATAATTTTAATTATCCGCAGACACCATGCAAGGTGCTACATTCGCAACATTGCTCAACGTGGTCGTGCTCATCTTGCGCACAGGTATGAGGTAGTTGCACTACATTCTGAGGGACCCGTTTAACATCACTTATATTTTTTGAACAATGTCACAGGCAACGAAAATATGGGCAGCATATCCTCTTCAGTTTAACAGATGTCTCATGTGCAAAAACTCAACTACTATCTCACAAGAACGAATGAAGTGAGGTCACACTAAATGATCAACCTGCTCTCCCTGAAGGACCACGTCTTCCTGTCTCCTAGCGAATGTCTCGTGCGTCTATTTACGAGCAATATATACCATTTGCGCAAATAATTCTCCCACTAGACAATTAAAATAGGTGCGAAGTTTCAGTGGGATGAGAATGAGGAACATTTTTTCCGAGATACACATTGAGGACTGGTAGAGTTAATCTTCGACTATACCAGTCTACAAGATCACTAAAAATGTATTCAGTCAATGGTGAAACACGATGAGTAACGTACGCAAGCACCAAAGTGATTATCGACCACGCAACGCTGCAACACAAGCCTACAGGACTGGCCTTGAATGTCGGTTTGTTCCTTGCTTAGATAAATTTGTAGGCCACTAAATGTTATGCTGGTAATATGTTATCGCAGCTATTTTTGTGTTTATAGCTGTGCAGTGTACCAGCTCTCGTGGTAGAGCATTTTCCAGCAAGAAAGGTCCACGGTATTTATCAGCCACATACCTTACGGTTTTTATCCTTGTCCTATACCTTTCATTCCCGTATCTTGAAACCTTCACCCTTGAGCAAGATGTTCTGGTCACGGTATTATTTCTGTCCTAGGAACCTACGATAGGCAGAAGATTATATTTAAAATTTCCCATTTGTAAATCTGTTTTCCTTACTCTCAAATCTTCCAGCTTTCTTTCTACTTTTTCCTTCCAGCGTGATTCTCTTGTTCACAAGAAACGCATTATCGGATGTGTCAACTTTCCATAGACCGTTCTGAAGATCTGTCGGAAGAACGTAAAATTTTGCCTCACAGTGTCCAAGATACTCCCTGTTTGTGTATATAAGTCTTGGTTCATTCGTTATCATATTAACTATCTCCTGTAGTCGAGGTGCTACTACCGTCCCGATAATCTTTGGTTGCATAGGTTCTAGTCTCTCATGTAATATATTCAGACTTTCTGCCGAGTATTAGGCTTCAGGGTGTCTCACTGCTCGGTAATTTTCTTAATTTTGTATTGACCAAAAGATTTTACTTGTCGTGTATGTCGGTAGTAGCCGGCCGAAGTGGCCGAGCGGTTCTAGGCGCTACAGTCTGGAACCGCGCGACGGCTACGGTCGCAGGTTCGAATCCTGCCTCGGGCATGGATGTGTGTGATGTCTTTAGGTTAGTTAGGTTTAAGTAGTTCTAAGTTCTAGACTGATGACCTCAGATGTTAAGTCCCATAGTGCTCAGAACAATTTGAATCATTTGATGTCGGTAGTTGTTTTGTACGCTAAATTTCCCTGTTTATTTACGCTGTCATACCTTATTTTTCAGTCCGATAAGTTTCTATTCATTCTTCTAGGAAGGCCTTACGAAATTTTCTTTTTTCTAATGTCATCCATATAGATGCTGTCATTGTGTGAACCTGCTCTCATCTCCTGTCTCTGGATATAGATGGTTTCAGAAACCACCGTTTCTAATGATTCCGACAATAGTACAATATATTTTCCCTTTATACGCGGCCTATATATTTTACTCAGCATACTCAAAATATATTTCTCAGCAATTTAGAGACGCTGAGGTTCACTCCATGTAGTGTATAAAAAGTTCTACGTTAACTTGACTCGAAAATTCGGACAAAATTGCAAGTTTTCGATGATACCTCAATCATCGTCGTCAGGGGAAAAGTCTGACGACAATGAAAGAGCCAAGTTAACCGAGAACTTTTTATCGAAGGCCGCCAACGCGAAATGCTTCGTAGCCATACAGTGTGTTACCTAACTTACTCAACTGTACACATAAAATTGCCTACATCGCGATAAACATACAGGCAAATACTTGTAATGACCATCTCTTTTAGTGAGGAAGTGAAGCTCCTCCACGTTCGCCCGTGGCATCCCTCGCTATAATGGTGTGTAGATACGAGAAAGTCATGGGATAGCGATATGCACACAAACAGATGGCGATAGTATCGTGTACACAAGGTATAAGACGTGAGTGCGTTGGGGAAGCTGTCATTTGTACGCAGGTGATTCATGTGAAAAGGTTTCCGACGCGATTATCGACGCACGACGGGAACTAACGGACTATGGAGCTATACGCACGGGACATTCCATTTCGGAAATAGTTAGGGAATCCCCAGTGTCGATAGTGTGCCGAGAATACCACATTTCAGGCATTACTTCTCACCGTGAAGAACGCAGCAAAAGACGGCCTTCATTTAACGACCGAGAGCAGTGGCGTGTGCGTAGAGTTGTCAGTGATAACAGACAAGCAACACTGCATGAAATAACCGCAGTAATCAACGTGAGACGAATGACGAACGTGTCCGTTAGGAGAATGGGGCGAAATTTGGAAACAGTGGGCTGTGGCAGCAGACGACCGACGCGAGTGCCTTTGCTAGCAGCACGACATCGCCTGAAGTGCCTCTCCTGGGATCGTGACCACATCAGTTGGAACCTGGGCAATTGGCTGGCCGTGGCATGGTCAAATCAGTCCCGATTTCATTTCGTAGCGGGCTGATGATAGGGTTCGAAGGTGGCATAGACCGCAAGAAGCCAGGTCATCAACAAGGTACTGTACAAGCTGGTGGCGGCTGCAGGACAGTGTGAGCTGTGTTTACATGTAATGGACTGGGTCGTCTGGTCTAACTGTACCGATAATTGAATGGAAATGGTTATGTAGGGCTACTTGGAGTCCATTTGCAGCTACGCATGGGCTTCATGTCCACAATCAACAATCGAATTTTTATGGATAACAACGCTCCATGTCACCGGGCCAAAAGAGTTCGCGATTGGTTTGAAGAACATTCTGGACCATTCGAAATGATTTGGCCACGCAGACCGCCCCACATGAATTCCATCGAACATTTGTAGGGCATAGCCGAGAGTTATCCAGTGACTTTTTTCATCTCAGTGTATGGAGCACTCAACTGGACAGAACGTAGTTGTTATCTCGTACATACATTGCCTCCGAAGTCGCTCCTTAAGAGTTCTGTAGCTTTTGAACGTCATCGGTCCAGTATACGCAGATCCTTCTCAAAAGTAAAGTGGATTTTGTATACGCGTTTCGTAGGTGTGTTATTAATTTGCAGTCGATATCGGGAAAGTTCACAGCTCAGTTGTCATTCTTTTGTTTTGGGCTGCCGTTGGTCATATTACTAAATCTGTGTTCTTATTAACTACACAGCGGCGACATTTTAAATGGTTTCCTAGTAAACTGATGTTGTACCGAGTATCAATAAATTTGGAGCCACGACAACAAATAAGTTAGCGATTCATCACTAATAGTAATATTTTGAACGACACAACTTTTTCATTCTACTGATACTTTCCGTGCCACACACGGTATGTTCAATTTTCGCTCATCCTTAGAACTAAAATATTAATCACATACACACACGTTCTCCGTGAAGTAGGGGCTAGCAGCAGTTTCCACAGTTTTTTATTGTGAAAATCAGAAAATAATCACTATGTCTTACAACCTGTGTAATCCGGAGGTAATGATTCAGTCATGAATAAATGTTATCTGAAGGCAATACTTACTCGAAAAGTGTGTACATTCAGAGGATGACTGGCAGCTCACGGCCCTAAACTGTCGAATTTTTCTATCGCCCATCTCTTCCCATACATAAACCGCTAATACAAATTATCACTACAATATAACATATAATATTAAATCTTTATCACGCCGTGTCTTTTTGTAACGCATAATCGACCCTTAATAGAGTAATAACTAAAAAAATAGTTCAGATGGCTCTGAGCACTATCGGACTTAACAGCTAAGGTCATAAGTCCCCTAGAACTTAGAACTACTTAAACCTAACTAACCTAAAGACATCACACACATACATGCTCGAAGCAGTATTCGAACCTGCGACCGTAGCGGTCGCGCGGTTCCAGACTGAAGCGCCTAGAATCGCTCGACCACTCCGGCCGGCTAATAACTATATTTAAACCTTCTGGTAGTCACCAATAAAAAGCAGCGTCGATGACTTTTGACGCTGATCATCTCTGGTTGCGTGGCGAGACTAGGTTTTTACGGTATTCTAACGCATCCCCCGGAATGAATAATTATTTGGAAAGAAAATTGTTGAAATCCAGTTCTTCGAAAGCTAATTGTTTGGAGTCGATATACATCGCAGGAACCACAGGAGGAGTACATAAAGAAATATGTATCTTTACATTATCAGTGTTCATTAATATCAACAATCCTATTTGGTCAAAACGCCTCTATTACCTGCTGCTATAATTCCTTGTGTTGGAGTCAGGTGCAGACTCGTCAATGGGCGGCGTAAAAGTTGGTGACAGCTGATCGTGATAAAACGAGGGATATTAGAAAAGTAAGGTGCGACCGCTGGCGATATGGAAACCACAGTTAAGATCCGATGAACCTTTACATACATGTGCTGGACAGTGTCTCTAATATACCTATTGATGGTCAAAGGTTCCTGGAAAATAGTGTCTCCCGCATAGTATGAGTGCCTGTGAGAGATTTCGCGTGATTTGTTGCAGCCCACACAGCGTAACTGTGAAGCATTTCCTTCTTCATGACAATAAAGTGATTGAAATAGCTCTGAGCACTATGGGACTTAACATCTGAGGTCATCAGTCCCCCAGAACTCAGAACTAATTAAACCTAACTAACCTAAGGACATCACACACATTCATGCCCGAGGCAGGATTCGAACCCGCGACCGTAGTGGTCGCGCGGTTCTAGACTGAAGCGGCCACAGCGGCAACGAGGAGGATCCTGTAGCGTTTTCGATCACTGCAGCGTTTTGAACATCCACCATACACCCTTGACTTGACTCCCTCTTATTTTCATTTCTGCTCACATGAACCGCTATCCATGAAGACAACACTTTGACACAGACAACAGGCTGCAGGTGAGCGTAGAGAATTGGCAGAAGCAGGAAGTGGCCGCGCAGTTTGCGGAGCCATGTCATGGATTGCGCAGTGCCTCCCGCTGGAGGTTCGAGTCCTCCCTCGGTCATGGACATGTGTGTACTTCTTAGCATAAGTTAGTTTAAGTAGTGTGTAAGTCTAGGGACCGATGACTACAGCAGTTTAGTCGCTTAGGAATTCACACACACACACACACACACACACACACACACACACACAATCGGCAGAAAGCAAGGCGGCTGCCTTCTATGACGAGGGTATGGAAAAGTTGGTACAATTCTACGACAAATGCCTCAGTCAGAGCGGCGACTATGTAAAGAAGCAGCTTGAAGGTGTAGCTAATTTTTACAAATAAAGCATTTTTTGGTTTTCATTGTGGTTCCCCTTTCGCAACAGATCGTACCTTACTTTTCGAATAGCACTCGTATGATATATAACGTAGTAGAATGGTTACACTGCACAAAAGCAGTAATCGGACTTCCTGACAAGAAATTCAGATTGCAATGATCGACTTATAAGGGATGCAAATTTGCATATAATGGCGCGCGGTATGGTGCGTAATCGACACGTCTCCAAACCAATCGCTTCGTAAAGTTGCTGAAATGCTGCCACATAGACCAAGGCTTCCCATATTATTAGTGGAGGACTTTGATATCTTTTCTAAGAAATAAAATGTATCTCAGCTCAATTAATCTTATTGTTATACAAAACTACACAGAAGAAGGAAAATGGCGTGCTTACATGATGTAAGACGTAGGGAAATCGGGGAAGAGCACATTTCACGCCTGAGTTAATTAGTGAGTATAGAAATTACTTACATGACGATACTCAATAGTGGTAGTGGTATAGGGTACAGTTTGATCTCCGATTTTGAACAGAGAGGTTAACTTGTTTCAGCACTTGAGCGCGAGCGCGCGCACCGTGCTCTCGTGTGAATCGAAGACATCACGTGGCTGTATCCCCGTAAGTTGCTTGAACATTTTATACACTGGTATGATCTCAAGTTTCACAAATTTTCTTGGTTTGAATTAATTCGGTTTTCCATCCGTAGGAGCAACAATTATTGCTGTTACTGTTACTAATTAATAAATGCGTAAAAGCCATAACAGGTAAGTGAGTATTAACGTTGGTACAGTTCATGCATACAGGCGGGAACACCATAAACCAGATGCTCAGTAGACCCCGCACAGTCCTTCGCCAGCGGCGGACGTTTTCCCTTCGAGTCAGCTAATAAATACTCTGCAAGATTACATTCAAAGTTGAAGAAGCCATCAGTGCAAAGCAAATTAAAGGACAAAGTCCTTCATAATCATACAAGCAGGGTAGTTGCAAATGTCTACCATTTCATAAAGAAAGATGTGGTGCTAGGTGCTCCATCGAAGCAAAATACAAAATTGAAAATGGTGAACGAAGAAACTGATGTATCGTATACTTCCGTTTCGCGAATCAAGAGAGAACTGGAAAGAGTGAATTCCTGGCTTTTCAACACATCACCCAGAAGATCTTGAAAGGTCAGTTTAGACAATTTTGATAAGCAAGTCGTTCGTCGTGTGATGAATATTTTCTGCACAGTAGATCAAGAAGGTCCACTCTACACGAAATTCATAAAATGTTACAGAGCTTAACAAATTTTGAAGAATGTGTAAACACACTTTGTGAAACCTTCGCACTCTGGGATTTAGGTGGAAGAAGACGGCGAATAACCGAAGAGGTCTCCAGGATCGAAGTAGTATCAGGGCTGAATGAACTGCTTACTGAAAAATTATCCGAGTATACAGACGTGAGTGTCGTCGAGTTGTTTGTGCTGGCGAAGCATCACACTTGTGACACTGCATTGTACAGATGAAGTGATAATTACTACAGGGTCTGTTGAAACTTGTCTCAGAAGGAAGACGATTTATCATCATCCATGCTGGCGGTTTTGTTCCGAATGCCTACGTAAGATTTATTCCTGGCAAGAAAACAGGGGATTATCACAACGACGTGGACCTCTCAAATTGCGAAAACTGTCTCGGGGAGAGGTTAATTCCTAATCTGCTACGGTCGCAGGTTCGAATCCTGCCTCGGGCATGGATGTGTGTGATGTCCTTAGGTTAGTTAGGTTTAAGTAGTTCTAAGTTCTAGGGGACTGATGACCTAAGCTCTTAAGTCCCATAGTGCTCAGAGCCATTTGAACCATTTTTTTGAATTCCTAATCTAATACCGCATACTTTCATCATCACAGATAAAGCCACTTACCGCAATGAGCAATTGACTTGCGCTTCAACATCAAACTCCTCGAGGACAGAAATGATGGTCTAGGTTAACAGAAAAGGGAATTCCTTTCCACAAGACGTGCTGAGACACCGGTTGAATTGGTTGAATTCACTGATCAAAATCAACAATGCCGGCCACGTCACTTTTAAAAAAGGAAGTATTTTAACCGAACATAGTCATACAGTGTTACGACTACCTCCATACCACTCAGTGTTGAATCCTATAGCGCTGACAGGCCAATAGTCAAGAACAGTGTTTTCGAATATAATGTGACATTTAGAATGAACAAGTTATTAACACCTGTTTGTGAAAAAAATTGCTTCCATAGAAATAGAAGACTCGAAGAAATGCCATGAGAACTTGAATAAGATTGAAGAGCACTATACTTCAGGTAAAGGTTTACTGATCATGAATGTAGGAAGTGGTTCAGACTCGAATAGTGATAGATGTAGTGATGGAAGCGGTACTCATTCTGCAGGTGGAGATGAAAGTTGACCAGCTTACATTGCCAGAGAAGGTGAAATGAACACGGCAACTTGAAATGAAGAAGTGTAGGGTGGAGCATTTTCTAAATGTTGAGAACGGAAATATTGACAGTAATATTCAAGTATTAAGTCAAACAATGAAGCGTTTTATTTGTAATACGCAGTTGTGTCTACAATTACTCTAAAAGATTTGTGAACGTCTTTTTAACAGTGAAGCTACTGTATACGATCAAATTGTTGGTTTCAGATGGCTATGTTCGCAAAATAAACCCGCTTAATTTTTCTTATTTATGCCCGTGCCACCACTAACCATTCCGATCGTCCGCTACACTATAATACCTCTTCCCCACTCTTGCATTTCCCCTTCTGCAAATATGAAAGTCTTCTGTTTGTGTGAAGTTTACTTAGCAGAAAATTTAAAGAAATATTGTTATATTATAGCAAACTTTGTTACATTGTAAGGTGGCAACGGCCTTGCACCTTACATGAGACCATTTAACGTGACACTTTAGGTTTTGTTGGAGTAATACTCTAAATTACGGTGTAGGAAATCTATGTGGAAACGCATCGGCACGCGAGAATTCCGCGA
The DNA here is from genome assembly GCF_023864275.1 of Schistocerca cancellata. NCBI lineage: Eukaryota > Metazoa > Arthropoda > Insecta > Orthoptera > Acrididae > Schistocerca > Schistocerca cancellata. Next base: position 441,768,450 of record NC_064628.1, on the reverse strand, counting down.
TTTTGTAATTATAAGATTTTGCGGAAAGGCAGTACGCGAGACAGAGCTCGGCTACGTCCCTGCCTAGCCGCCGAAGGCCACAGCCTAACGGTATGAATGGTGAACTGGGGGATTTCTGTAATTGTTTAGAGAGGCCACAGCGGTCGCCAACCTCTGAAGGACGTGCGGCTGCAGGTGTTCAAGTGTTTACCAAAACAGAGCAGTGGATAGCTGGACGGGCTTCCCTGTGGATGCTCTATCCTGTGTCCCACTAATTTTACGCCTTCGAGTAACTCAAGTGTGGCAGGCCAGGAGTTATCAATAACAAACTTTCAATTCAAGAATCTGTGTTCGTTACGACGGGGAATCTTGCCAGGAAAATCTCGAGTGGTCTCTTGGGAGAAAACTTCCAGTAAACGTGTTATTGCCCACAGCTGTGGTTCTTCCCAGCCGGCGAGGGCGGAGTTTGCTTGTGAAATTTTGTAAAAATAAAGGAATTGTGGGAAAGAGTTCTATTCCCAGGCCGTACATTGATCGGCACTGGCAAACTGGGTATTTTGAGAGCTTCTAGTGATGTGATTCGCTCGGTAAAAGTTGAGGGGAGAAAACAAAGGTGAAGAGCGATCTTGCTGGACTCTCGGTCTAAGTTCTGGGCTCTCGTACTGAGAGGATGTTAGCCAAGTCGTCCCCCGTCTTGGTCTTTCGTTCTGAGTGGACGTTAGCCGCGCCAGATCTTTGCTGCCGGGAAGATCGTTGCAAATAGAGAAGTTTATGGACAGCGGTCTGTTGTTCGAGTAGTGTAGGAGTGTACTTTCCGAGACGCCACACGCCAACTGCACAGCCGCGCCGGCGCCGTCGGAGACCGCCGCTGCAACAGGATTACGGTGAGATCCCTCCCACTTCTTCCTGTGTTGGGAGTAACGTTAAATAGTTGGATCACGTGTAATTGCTGTTTCCACAGAGGTTCCTCGGTACTTTGGGGTGTAGTGGTTCTCCGTATTTTACGTTGTGTGTCGATGTCAGTCGGTCAGCCAAGTTATAAGAGATCGCGTTTTGGACCAATTTCAACACAATTCACTGCCAATTCCAGTCAGGAGCATAATTTGTAAATTGTTCATTGTGTTTTATTCAGCATTGATCTGAAGGTTATAATAAATTTATTGTGATGCAGTAGAGCCTTTACTTTCAGTAGTTGATCCTGAATTCACCCTTTTGCTTTATTTTATTTTTGTGTATGTGTGTGGTGTGGGTGAAATCTTATGGGACTTAACTGCTAAGGTCATCAGTCCCTAAGCTTACACACTACTTAACCTAAATTATCCTAAGGACGAACACACACACACAGATGTCCGAGGTAGGACTCGAACCCCCACCGGGACCAGCCGCACAGTTCATGACGGCAGCCCCTCAGACCGCTCGGCTAATCCCGCGTGGCTTTGTGTATGTGTTTGATGTCATTGAACACCCTAAGTGTTCGTGATCGTTCATGTTTGGAACAGACGTGATTTATCGTCAACGCTACCACCGCAGATTAATTAGGGGTGACAGGGCCACATTTGCATCTAGCGTTATCCATTTTTGCGTACAGTTCCACTCCCAATTTCTCTGTAAGTTCTTTGTCAGGGGCGAACACAAGCAAAAAATCGGACAAGCAACGAGTGGGGTGTTACAATATTGTAATACTGGTTAGGTGTTGGTGACACCCGCAATAAGCTATGCTCAGTCCTCAGGTATTCCTACTCCACTGGTGGTCGCCAGGTGTCGAAGTCCGTGAGCGCGCCCGCCGCCGCCCATGCTAATGCGCCGCGCAGCCCTGTCCGGCTAGGCGGGCAGCGGGCAGCCGTGTCGTGTTGCCACAGCACGGTGGCCGGCGCCGCCGCCGCTGTTTGCGGGCGCCATTACGGGCCGGCCCGTATTTGGACTTCATTTGTTGTATTTGTGTGACAAGCCAATTACGGGATTGTTTAGTGTTTACCCCCTGGAGCGACAAGCGGGAGCGCGCGCAGCGGCCGACAGCCCGCATGGCGTGCGCAAGACAAGCGAAAGGAGCGCGCCGGGTGACAGGGTGCCGGGGGGACGGGAGTAGGGGTGGGGGCAGTCTAGGGGCGCGCGTAGGGGGTGGGGGTGAGGATGGGGTGAGGGTGGCGGGGTTCTGCGGCCGGGCTGAACAGCGGAAACCGCGCTGCCCGCTGTGTCAAGGCACTGTTGCAGTGAATAGACGCACTCCCACAACACACCAGCTAAATACTCACGTGAATTAGCCTTACCCTGGCTCAGCGCGCATTTCTGTGTGAGCAGTTCATATCCGCGCCACAGATTTTTTTGTGAAAACATTTGGATATAATCGTAACAAATGTTTCGTATTAGTACGTAATTTAATTATAAAGCTTTTTAATACAATGTTTGTACATATATCGACTTCCAAAGATGCCTGCACATGAACTGACGGGTCAGCCAGGTGATCGCTTGGCACCGTTTTTACATTTACATTCGCTATCGCTCGGCACTGGTTTGTTTAGATTTCTTTTGGATCCGTTTCGACGCGATCTGTCCTCTTCCCTGCGTTTTCTGTAATACCGAGCATGCATGTGAGCTACATGAGACGGCACCTTTCATTATTTTACTAATTTCAGTTTAATACCAAAAGGAGGATATAAGATGATCATCACCAAAAGCAAAACGAGGATAATGGAATGCCGTGCATGATTAGCCGAGCGGTCAGTCTGCTTTCGGCTGCGGTGGGGCGAGGACGTCCGCTGCGCCCCGCCGTGCGCGACCGTGAGCGCTTGCTTGTGTTTACCTTCTCGCGGCGCGAGTTGTATTTGTTCCAAGTTCAGTGCGACTATGGCACACACATGGCGACATGATACGATCAAAATTACTTTCCAACCAGATCACGCGCGTCCTCGAGCCTATGAAATAGAACAGTTCATACGCGACGATCTACGTTTAGATCCGGCGACTGTCGTCGGAATACATTTTTCTATAACGGGGAGCGTGGTTTATGTTAAAATGACCAGTGCAGAGGTGTGTGCGACAGTGGTTTCTAAATACTCGAACTCTCTCAGATTCAAACATTCTGATGGGCATATCGGTGCAGTGACGGTGGATCATGCAGGCATGGGCCTAAGGACTGTAAGGGTTTTTGAGCTCCCCTTCGAGGTCCCAGAGGAAGTTGTCAAGGACGCCTTCCGACCATATGGCAATGTTATCAGCCACGTTGCAGAAAAGTGGCAAACTTTCTCGACGTATAAGGTCTACAATGGTGTGCACCAAATTAAACTAGAGCTCAAGAAACATGTGCCGTCCTATTTGAACATCGGTGGCTGTCGTGCAATCATCATGTACGACGGTCAACCGCGTACCTGTTCCGGATGTGGGCAGGAAGGCCATGTTCGATCGAGCTGCTTACAACGTAGAATTACGCAGATACCAGTGGGAGACTCCGTTTCCCCGACGGGGACGACAATCCTGCCCCTGACGTACGCACAGACGACGATGCGCACCGTAGTTGAGGACGAAACGGGCGAGCAGACACATCCATCGACGCCACAAGTACCAAGGGGGGAAGAGGAAGGACCCTTGGTGCCAACCCCTATGTCGCCCCCTCCACAGCAACAACAGCTGCAACAGTCCCACGAACTTCAGACGCAACATAACATTCAGAACGCGATGGACGTGGACGCGGACATTGTCCCGACCGCGGCTTTCCTAGCGGAAGGTGATACGACGCAGGGTTGCCTCCCACATTCGGATACGGATGTCCACGTTCGAAAGCAACGTTCGCCCCGACGACGCAAGCGACGTCGGCGAACCCCTTCTGACGATTGCCTCCTACACACGGCTGGTCAAGAAGGTGACATCTCATCAGACGGCATGGATGCTGCGCCAGCTGAGGATCTAAGTGGTGTAGACGGTTCACTTGCCCATACTACGAGTGCCCAGTTACTTCTTGCACCACAAACGCGGCAGGTCGCGTCGATGGATGGCGCTCAGTCTACCTCTAACACAGACGACGTACGTGACAGGGGTTTAGGTGCCGATCAGCTACACAGCGTCGTGTTGCACCCACTGTGGTCGGACGATGTTGAGGAACTTCCTGAAGAGGGCACGGGTGACAAGGGAGGGGGCGGCATTGAGGATGCCACTCCTAGCGTGAAAGACTCATAATTTGTGACGGGTTTGGTGGGTCCGGCATCTCTTGCGGTTAGCTTTGATTGCCATGGCGTCTACTCTAGGTGAAGAGGCTAGGCAGCACACCTTTCGCCTTGCCACAATCAATATCAACGCGATAAGGGCACCACACAAACTGACAATGCTACAACGCATGCTTGATGCGGCGGACATCGACGTGGCCCTCTTACAGGAGGTATGTGTCGCTAGTTTCCCTGCCTTCTACGGATATACCGCCCACATCTCCCACGCCTCTTCTACCGATTGTGGTGTGGCTGTTCTGCTACGGGACGGTTTAGCGGCTACGGACGTACTGTACTTACCGAGTGCAAGAGCTATGGCAATAACTGTCAACGGTGTACGACTCATCAATGTATATGCCCCTTCAGGATCAGGGAGACGGAGAGATCGGGCCCGCTTTTTTTCGGAAGATATCACGCGTCTACTTATGGGTCGCATAGACGATATGGTGATCGGAGGAGATTTTAACTGTACATTATCTCCGTCTGATCAGCAGCCACATCACGTCCCGTGTGCGGAATTGGAAATGCTAGTGCGTGACCTCCACCTGATTGACACGTGGCGCCACATCCATGGCCCAGCTCCTGGTTACACGCATTATACAAGCCATTCATCAAGTCGGTTGGACAGGATTTACGTCACAAGCACCCTTTCGACGGCGACGAGAGGAGCAGAGCTCTGGCCCACTGCATTCACCGACCACACAGCCTATATTTGCACCATTGCCCTCCAACCAGCACGTGTGTGGCGCAGTAGGCCCCCATGGAAACTGAACGTCGCCCATCTGGACGAGCCGGCATGTAAAGGTGCTGTCGAAGAGTCGTGGAACACGTCCTTACAGCGTCGTGGTCGTTACCGATCGACCCTCAGTTGGTGGATTGAATGTGCGAAGCCTGCTCTTAGGCGCACCTTCATGGCTTACGGCCGGGAAGCAGCGGCATGGAGGAGGAGCACGGAAAACTTTTATTACACCGTCCTACGGGAATGTCTTGCTATGGAGCCCTCACCTGACAGGCAGATCATAGTCAATCGCGCGAAAGCGCAGCTCGTCTCCTTAGCACGCCATTATTTACAAGGTGCTGTTATACGGTCGCGTGCTCCAGACATGATACAATCAGAAAGGCCATCTATGCACCACGTGCTCCTAGAACGCAGGAGGCGCCGTAGGGCACTGGTAACCGACATGATAACCGACGACGGTCGACACGTGGTGGAACAAGCAGATATAGCAGAAACCTTCTATGGGCATTACGCTCAACTTTATTCAGCAGTGCTCCCTGATATGGCAACGGTAGACACCGTTTCATCACATGTCCACGGTACGGTTCCATCAGACATGGTACCGACTTTACTGGGAGAAGTGACAGAAGAGGAAGTGCTAGACGCCATTGGTAAAGGTGCTCCCCATAAATCACCGGGAATCGATGGATTACCATTAGAGTTCTATCGAACCTTTAAACACCTGTTGCTACCGTGTTTGATTGAAATTTGCCAGGAATTGATGTCCCCGGGTATAACATTGCCTGCACCATTCTTGGAAGGTCTGATTGTCCCCATCCATAAGCCGAAGGGACGGAATCATATCCGTGATTATCGTCCCTTAACGTTATTGAACAGCGACTTCAAGATCTTTTTGAGGCTGCTATCGGAACGTATTCGCGGCACACTATTGCACGTCTTGTCCGGCGATCAGACGTCCTTGGGGGGACCCAACAACATCAGAACTGCGTTATGTCGTTACAGAGATCTCATCTCCCTTGCACGGGTGAGACGTTTGCCGGCAGCCCTGGCGTCTATCGACTTTAGCCAGGCTTTTGACCGTGTGGGCCACGCTTTCCTCACGGCCGTTCTACGGCGCATGGAATACCCCGACCCCTTTATCACAGTGCTGACACGCCTACTACATGGTGCAACTTCTCGCGTTCTTGTCAATGGAAGACTGACGGCACCCATGCCGATCCGCCGATCAGTACGACAGGGATGTCCATTATCAACATTGTTATTTGCATTGGCCTTAGAACCTTTGTTGTGTGGTCTCCGAGACAGACTCACTGGGATACAGTTCGGCGGCTCCATCTATCGTTGCACCGCATATGCGGATGATTTCATGATCGTCATACGTGGAGCTGACGACATGACCGCGGCATTGGACTGGATTTCAACCTACGGTACAGCTTCTGGTAGCCAAATCAACGTTGACAAGTCCGTCGCCTTGAGCATCGGAATTGGGCTACCTCAGGAGCACATTGCCCCATTACGCTTCAGTAATACTGTACGCTGCTTGGGCTTAGATTTCATGAACGACATGCGACGCGCGACGACGCTCAATTATCGACGCCTTCTTAACCAAATTAGGGCCGGAATTGCAAATCAACGCTTGCGATCCCTCAACATGGTTCAGCGGGCGTATTATGCCAATGTATACCTTGCGTCCCGCATACCGCATGTCGCCCAAACGCTACCCATTCCGAAGCCCTTGGCTCGTAGCATTATGCCAGCGCTGGGATACTTCGTCACTGCTGGTATGTTACTGAAGATCAGATACGTATCTCTTACCCTCCCCAAGGAAAAAGGTGGTCTCGGCCTAGTAAACGTCCATGATAGGGCCATTGCCCTCTATGTTAGCTCACATTTATGTCTGCTGCGCCGTTGTCCTACGAGCCTCACGAGTCTGCTTCTGACGGCGCTACGACCTGCTTCACTAAGAGCGCCGGTGCCGCTGCAGGATATCCCAGCGCCCCTCTTTTATATAGGACGTTTCTATTTAGAACAAAGTTATTGCAGTGTCGCGCTCACGACACCACAAATGGCCACGACTCGACGCCTCTATTATGACATGCTGCAACGCCGCCCCCTTAATGTGGTCGAACTAAAATATCCTGACGTACGTTGGCGCGTGGTGTGGAAGACTGTACACGACGCCATGCTTGATTCCGATGTTGTTTCCCAATGGCACGTAGTCGTTAATGGAAAGCTGGTGACGCAAGAACGTCTCTACAATATCCACATGGCAGAATCTCCCAATTGTGTGGGTTGTAATACAGTAGATTCTGACGAACACCGCCTCAGCTGTGGAGAGGCGGAAGCGGTTTGGCACCTAGTGCGGCAGATGCTGGCTTATCTCTTGCGAGTTCGGCCGGAGCATATATCTGCAAGCACGTTGTTGTTCCCGGATGAGACATTTTACCCCAAGACTCGAACCAACTCTGTCACCTGGATACGTGGACATGCAGTCCATTACCTCTGTCGTGACGGACACAAGAATTTCCTTGACTTCTGGCTCTATTTGCAAGAAAGACATCATGCTATTTCTGGGCACACCAGATATCGACAGTGCTTCGCGAACTACCTATGGAGTGCCTTTCACAGCCCGCCGTGCAGCTGGAATGTTCCCGGCAGTGGCAGTTGAGGTCAGAACGAACCGCAAACGAGCATATATTGAACAATCTTTATCAGTGGGCGCAGTCGCTGGGAAGCCTCACTACGACGTGGTAGCTTTCTTTTCATGTTATTTATGTTTCATATCTTCGATGGCGTCTTCATTCTGTTTCAGTTTTCCAGGCTTGATTAACTATGACTGTTCGCACATTGATATCTATATAAATAAAAAAAAAGATTAAAAAAAGTGGACAGGAGACCTGCGTTCGTATCCAAATAAATACACAAGAACAAAATAAGAACAAAATGAACAACAAATAAAAAAATAATAATAAAGTATTATACCCTTTCCTTTTCCTTTTATTTTATTTTTTTACACAAAGTTCAGAGGCATATTTAATTTTTGTTTGTTGGCGGCTCCTGAAATGGTGGCGAACGGCCGTCCTAGTTAGCTTTATATATATATATATATATATATATATATATATATATATATATATATATATATAAACACTAAAGCTTAAAAAATTAAAAAAAAAATTAAAAAAAGCGGTCTAAGGCGCTACATTTATGCACTGTGCGACTGGTCCCGGCGGAGGTTCGAGTCCTCCCTCGGGCACAGGTGCGTGTGTTTGTCCTTAGGATAATTTATGTTAAGTAGAGAGTAAGCTTAGGGACTGATGGCCTTAGCAGTTAAGTCCCGTAAGATTACACATACATTTGAACATTAAAAAAATTTTTTTTTATAATGGAATGTAGTCGAATTAAGTCGGGTGATGCTGAGGGAATTAGATTAGGAAATGAGAAACTTAAAGTAGTAAATGAGTTTTGCTATTTGGGGAGCAAAATAACTGATAATGGTTTTAAGTAGAGAGGATATAAAATGTAGACTGGCAATGGCAAGGATAGCGTTTCTTAAGAAGAGAAATTTGTGAACATCGATTATAGATTTAAGTGTCAGGATGTCGTTTCTGAAAATATTTGTATGGAGTGTAGCCATGTATGGAAGTGAAACGTGGACGATAAATAGTTTGGACAAGAAGAGAATAGAAGCTTTCGAAATGTGGTGCTACAGAAGAATGCTGAAGGTTAGATGGGTAGATCACATAACTAATGAGGAGGTACTGAATAGAATTGGGGAGAAGAGGAGTTTGTGGCACAACTTGACAAGAACAAGGGACCGGTTGGTAGGATATGTTCTGAGACGTCAAGGGATCACAAATTTAGCATTGGAGGGCAGCGTGGAGGGTAAAAATCGTAGAGGGATACCAAGAGATGAATACACCAAGCAGATTCAGAAGGATGTAGGTTGCAGTAAGTACTGGGTGATGAAGAAGCTTGCACAGGATAGAATAGCGTGGAGAGCTGCATCAAACCAGTCTCAGGACTAAAGACGACAACAACAACAACAACCAATTTTCACTTATATTCCAGTGCATATTTTTGCCGTCTCACATGGGTTCAACCGTTGCATACCCATTAGTTCTCTAAAACCTCTGGTAAATATAATCAACCAGGTCGGCTAACAACCAGTTCAACAGCAACAGTTAACCAGCGGACTACTATCGATATCAAGACGCAGCAACACAGTGCGGTAAGACCTCGGCTCTGAGAACTATGGGACTTAACATCTATGGTCATCAGTCCCCTAGAACTTAGAACTACTTAAACCTAACTAACCTAACGACATCACACAACACCCAGAGAAAATCCCTGACCCCGCCGGGAATCGAACCCGGGACCTCGGGCGTGGGAAGCGAGAACGCTACCGCACGACCACGAGCTGCGGACAAGACCTCGGAACGAAGCCATAGCAGCCGGACGAACGAGGCCAACCCTTACTTGCAGTCAGCTTCCCAGAAACACTCAAAAACGACAGACCTCCAGTTGGCATTTACACGAACATACGAATATTATGAAATTAGAAATTGAATTTATTTTCCACTACCCTCACAGGAGTTAAACGTCTCCTATTTAAAAGGCTGAATTAATTATGTAAGTTCGTAAGGTAGTAAGAAAAGTGTCAAAAACAAAACAAAAAAAAAAGAAAGAAAATCAGCAACAATCAGGTCAAAGTGTCGTGCCGGCTGTGATTGTGTTTGTGCACGGCGCGCACTGACTGACTTGATGCTGGACTGCTGGCGGTGGGTTGAAGAACCTTATTGGTTTCCTCCGGGTGACACTTGCGTGTATTTTAGGTTTGTTGACGCAACCTTATAATGGTACCAGTATTTGTTGTTCAAGTCAATTACGATGCGTCACCACAGTCACTAGTTACAGCGCAGACTTAAGTAGCGGTTCTTTTGACTGAAATTCTGTTGATGGAATCTTTTCATATCTGTCCTGGCGTTTTTACAAACATCTGCAATGACGCCGTTCCACTGGCTGATCGCCGTTATGAACCATTATAAATTAGAGTCATTACTTATTGATCAGATCGTAATCTTGAAGGCAGTATTGTAATTCTTTACATCAAACCTTTCAAAACTAATTTCCGATCCTCAAAATGGCTTTAGTTTCATAGAATTTTATATGTTTAAAAGTACTGTGTGAATCGCTCAGGGTTCCTGTTTGGTCTATCTGAAATTTCAATTTTTGACATACTGGGGCTGCCAGCTCAAATATTCTTATTATCTTTGTATTCACAAGCAGTCAGATCAGTTGTCCCATGCCCCTTCTGCACAGTATCGTAAACACAACTCTCTGATTTCAATTGATATGACACAATTTCAGAGTCTTTACTGGTCTAATACAGATACGATTTCATGCATATAGACTGAAGTGGGAACTGAAAATGTGTACCAAAGCCGGAAATCCAACCTGGTGCTCCTGCAGTAGTTCTGTGAACTGCTGTGCCAAGATGGCTTACTGGCTAACGCACGTGCTTTGTAGCAGGAAACCCAGGTTCGATTCCTTGCCTTGGTACAAATTTTCACTCGCCTCTTCAGTCTATATGCATAAAATCATATCTATATGAGACCAGTAAAGTCTCTTAGATTGTATCATTTTATTTGTGTAAGTACATGCACCTGAGTCCTGCATCCCCCATTTATCTTCAATGTTGAGGTTTTTTCCAGAACGTGGGGAAACTGGGCAATTCTGTCCGTGAGTAAGAGGGAATTTAAAGTAGAGTCAGGCAGCTGTGAGAATTGGGACCGAGGAAGGAGGCATGCCAGGGGAATCGGTGCAGTTGTGTGACCCGCTGTGCCAAAGTGGCTTAGTGGCTAATGCTCCTTACTAAAGCACGAGTCCCGGATTCGATTCCCGATCTTGGTACTAATTTCCGCTCGCCACTTCAGTCCATACACATAAAATCTCTTTGATTTAGAAATTTGTCTCAGACATTTATTTGAATCATGTTCTTTCCTCTTAGCAAATAAGTACAATTATATTTAATTGCATTCTGTTTAACTGGATGTAAGGTCTGGTTGATTTACAAACAATTGTTTTCTCACAAAATACCTAAGAGTGTTTTAACACTTTTGTCCCATCGTCAGTTCTTAAATTTCACATTACTGGAATATGCAGCACTCTATGTATCTGCTCGTAACTAGATACTGTGAGCTGAATTTCTCCCGTAAATAACACTTCCCACTTTACGATCCACAGTGTTAATAACACAGTGTTTCTAGGTTGCACATCTACAGCACATTTTCTTTAGAACCGCTTTTAAATGGTCTAATGTAAAGGCCGAAACCGACTGTGGGCTCAGTAATGTTCTCAACAGCAACTGGAGCGAGCTTCATTAATTAAATAAAAGACGTGTTGGCGTCTATATACCTCTGCCTCCATTTGTTTCAACTAGCACCAACAGAAGATAAAATCCTGTACACATTACATATTGCTCGACCCCATACGAGGCCTGTGACTGCTCTTTTGAAAATGTTAAACAGGTTTTCAAACGCCATAGTGTAATAAGTTTTCCTTTTTTTATTCTCTTCGTGGGTCAAACTTTGCAGAATATCACACAAATATACATATTATCATTACGATGATGTATTCTGTATTTGACGTTACCATTGTTGTCATGTTTTACATAAGTAAGTTTGTTTAATGTTGCCGTTGTTACAATCTTTTACATAAATGCTACTTACGTAAAAGATAACAACACTAATATTATACAGGGTGTCCCAGCTATCTTGTCCACCCAAAATATCTCTGGAACAATAACAGCTATTAGAAAACGACTTTCACCGGTATCAATGTAGGGCTGGTGCCCATGAATGTACATATTTGGAAACATTCTAAAACGAAAGCTTATGTGTTTTTTAATACAAACTTATGTGTTTTTAAATGGACCTCCTATATTTTTTCTTCAGCAATCCATAGCATGACAAAGCACATACACAATGGCGTTGATTGCATCGCAATATTCCCATTACATCCCGAGATATTGAGACGCGAAGTTGACACTTGAAACACCCGACATGCGCTGCTAGCGCACGTCCTGAGGCTCAGGCGTGAACCCCATGTTGCCCGTAATCGCGATGTGATTGACATGTGTAATCACACCTCCATACTTATCAAGAGGTCCGAAACGAATAATACGGTCTGCTGCCATCAACTCTCATAAGCACATAATGGTTTCCCTCTTGCACGTTTTACGTATCTACGTACACAATATGAACCAGTACAGATCGGTGTACACCCGTCAGGTTGTCTTATTTATTCTGTACACCCAAAATAAGGTTTATCTAATGCGTTATATGACCCATTGTGCCTGTAGCGCAGGGCCTGGCTCTACCTAGTCAAGTGTCCAACGTAGTTCCCACTACTGCCACAGTTACCACTTCGCCTTGTTGATGATTTGCGACCGATGCAAAGTCCTGTACTCCACTACCCTCCGAGCATCCCATTTGTTGTTACTTTGGCGTGCAGTACACCGCTTGCCAGTGTAGTCGTGCATCAGAGTAATCTAGTGACGGCACGGAGGTAGTACACATTGTGAATAAACGTTGTGTTGTGGAACTTATACTGTACAGTATAATGTACACACATGAAGATATGGTAGAAATGCTGCTGATCTATGAAGAATGTACGTTGACGGGAAATACGTTATGAGATTGCTTGTTTGTTGATAGTACTGTTAGCGAACATTATGATTATTAAGTTAATATGTCTGTTTTCTACCCTACTCTACATACCTGTACTGTACCCTGTTGTAGGTGGACGAAATGTTGTTCAGGCAGAACGACTGTACAGAAGACGATTCCCTGACAAGCCATCGCCTTCGCGCCGGATGTTTGGTCGTCTCACGTCTCGTCTACGTGAAACGGGAAGCTTAAATCCAAGACCTCGACATCGTCCTAGAACATGTACAGATGAACGTGCTGAAGTTGCTGTGCTCGCTACCGTAGCTGTGAATCCTCAAATCAGCACACATCAAATTGAACGTGAAGTTGGTGTGTGTAAATCAAGTGCACAGCGTATTCTTAAACGTCATAAATTTCATCCTTACCATGTTCATTTACTCCAGGATCTTCATGGAAATGACTTCCGCAATAGGGTAACATTTTGTCGGTTGGCTCAGCATAAGCTTCTGACTAATCCAAATTTTTTTGCAGATGTTCTCTTTACCGACGAGGCATCATTCTCCAACAGAGGAATTGTCAATATGAGGAATATGCATTATTGGTCCGCAGACAATCCAAAATGGCTCCGTCAGGTAGAGCATCAACGTCCGTGGAAAGTTAATGTTTGGTGTGGGATTATTGGAGATACCATTATCGGACCTTTCTTTATAAGTGGCATCCAAAATGGCAGACAATACTCCAGATTTATACGACACAATCCTCCTGTTCTCTTGGACACCGTACCTCTGAACCGGAGAATGGTCATGTGGTATCAGCATGACGGATGCCCTGCTCATAACGCCTTACGAGCACGACGACTTTTGAACCGTAAGTTCCCTGGTAGGTGGATTGGACGAGGTGGCCCAGTTAGGTGGCCTGCCCGATCTCCGGACCTTACACCGCTGGATTATTTTCTTTGGGGAGCAGTGAAGGATGCTGTTTACCAACATGAACCAACAACACCAGAGGACATGAAGCAACGCATTATTGATGCTTGTACAGCCATCAAAGAGGAAACAGTAGCACGAAGTAGGGCATCCTTCATCCGCAGAGTGACCCTATGTATGCAAGCCAATGGGCATTACTTTGAGCATGAGATGTGAACGCTATGTGTAGTATGTAGTTCTGGTATCACAGTGGAAGTTTCTACAAAGGGCCATTTTACCCAGTGATGTTAAGAAACATTTGTTTGCAACGATTTGTCATTTAACGCATTAGATAATCATAACATTGATAATTATGTTACAATAAAACTAATTGGTTAAACATGGTTCTATGACCTACCTGAACTTCCCAAATCAAAACATTTTTACTTAAATAACGGTAAAACTTTTAGTCCACTTGCTCGTTTCACTAAAACCATTAACATGAATTTTACTATTACGAGTGAATGATTAACTGTCACTTGCGCTAGATCTACAGTAAAGTAAAGTTTTAAAGTTGAACGGCATTACCTTTTTAGTAACGGATTAATGATAAGCGAAGTTAACTTTGTGACTAACGTTGCGGTACACAGATATGTTACAGAACCGCATCACCCCTAGCCTATGGGATAAATACCTGCTGGAATGTACGACGTTAATGCAGGATGGCCACAGACCGTATTATTCGTTTCGGACCTCTTGATAAGTATGGAAGTGTGATTACGCATGTCAATCACATCGCGATTACGGGCAGCATGGGGTTCACGCCTGAGCCTCAGGATGTGCGCTAGCTGCGCATGTCGGTTGTTTCAAGCGTCAACTTCGCGTCTCAATATCTCGGGACGTAATGGGAATATTGCGATGCAATCAACGCCATTGTGTATGTGCTTTGTCATGCTATGGATTGCTGAAGAAAAAATATAGGAGGTCTATTTAAAAAACATAAGTTTGTGTTAAAAAACACATAAGCTTTCGTTTTAGAATGTTTCCAAATATGTACATTCATGGGCCCCAGCCCTACATTGATACCGGTGAAAGTCGATTTCCAGTAGCTGTTATTGTTCCAGAGATATTTTGGGTGGACAAGATAGCTGGGACACCTTGTATATCCAACACGTAGAGTTAATGGTGACATATACCGAGTAGTCAGAAACAAGCTGAAAAGCTAGTAAAAGTTTTGAACGATGGACTATGATGGAAAATAATTGTCAAGAAAAAGATCTATGTTTTGCGCCGTTTCCGAGTTCATCAGCATTGAAATTAGCCAGTCAGGCCGTTTCGTGGGCAAATTAAAGCGGCCCATCAGGTACAATTTGTGTGAGTGGTTGTCACAGCGTAGGTGACAGCCCACGAGGGTGCTGGCTCTGCCTTACTACCGTCTCACGTCCGGTTTCTGTATCGCTCTCTTGTTCGGTTTTAGGAAACGAAGAGAAGGACGCGTTTGACGGCACCGTGTCTGGTGGGCCGCTCGCGCGCCCGACGGCCTGATTAGCTAACTTCCATGCGAATTAACTCGAAAACAGCGCAATGTAACGAATTCTTTTCTTTGCAATTATTTCTCAGCAGAAGTTATCCGGCAACACAAGTTTTTCAGGCTGTTTTGACCAAGCTGTATGTACGTCAGATACTTCTCAACTTTTGACATGTGCGAAGCACAATTTTACACCGTAGGCGACATATATCCCGAACAACAATGTTGGATTTTGTAAATGAATACTTCTGCAGTCAGATTTTGCATGAAGTACATGGCTGTTTTCCTCGTCTGCGCTCGAGATCTTTGCTAGTGCGCTATCTGTGTGACTTCATTGTCGTACTCAGCCACGTGAAATAGCGGGCCGGCCGGAGTGGCCGAGCGGTTCTAGGCGCTACAGTCTGGAGTCGCGCGACCGCTACGGTCGCAGGTTCGAATCCTGCCTCAGGCATGGATGTGTGTGATGTCCTTAGGTTAGTTAGGTTTAAGTAGTTCTAAGTTCTAGGGGGCTGATGACCTCAGAAGTTAAGTCCCATAGTGCTCAGAGCCATTTTTTTTTAATAGCGCTGTGCATTTTGCATTTCGTACCAAGGGAGTGCGAGAAAGATATACCCGTCTGGTATGTAAATTTAGATCGCGCTCAGTTTTCTCCAATCGATAAACCTAGATGTCGTGAAGGTTTCCTTGAGAAGCCCCGGGTCGGTTTCCTTTAGCATCTATGGACCCACCTCCGAGAGGATGGCTCCAATCCCCGCCTGGACAGAGTTATTTAGATGTAACCCAGCTTCCTTGATTCGCTTAGGGCTAATATGCCTGATCGATTCTTTAGAAATGATAAAGTCGATTTTCTTTTTCGTCCCTCATCTGTTCCCCGTCCCTAATGACCTTATCGTCGATAGAGTTTTACCCATGGAAAATATTTAATAGAAGAAAACTTATCAGGATTGTTTCTTTGTATCCATACTTGCAATCCTTGTCATTGTATCTTGTGGCTACATTTTCGAGTACGAGATGTGTGCTGCTTGATGAATTTTTTTTTTTTTTTTTGTCATCAGTCTACTGACTGGTTTGATGCGGCCCGCCACGAATTCCTTTCCTGTGCTAACCTCTTCATCTCAGAGTAGCACTTGCAACCTACGTCCTCAATTATTTGCTTGACCCATTCCAATCTCTGTCTTCCTCTACAGTTTTTGCCCTCTACTGCTCCCTCTAGTACCATGGAAGTCATTCCCTCATGTCTTAGCAGATGTCCTATCATCCTGTCCCTTCTCCTTATCAGTGTTTTCCACATATTCCTTTCCTCTCCGATTCTGCGTAGAACCTCCTTATTCCTTACCTTATCAGTCCACCTAATTTTCAACATTCGTCTATAGCACCACATCTCAAATGCTTCGATTCTCTTCCGTTCCGGTTTTCCTACAGTTCATGTTTCACTACCATACAATGCTGTACTCCAGACGTACATCCTCAGAAATTTCTTCCTCAAATTAAGGCCGGTATTTGATATTAATAGACTTCTCTTGGCCAGAAATGCCATAGCGAGTCTGCTTTTGATGTCCTCCTTGCTCCGTCCGTCATTGGTTATTTTACTGCCTAGGTAGCAGAATTCCTTAACTTCATTGACTTCGTGACCATCAATCCTGATGTTAGGTTTCTCGCTGTTCTCGTTTCTACTACCTCTCATTACCTTCGTCTTTCTCCGATTTACTGTCAAACCATACTATGTACTCATTAGACTGTTCATTCCGTTCAGCAGATCTTTTAATTGTTCCTTCACTCTCACTCAGGATAGCAATGTCATCAGCGAATCGTATCATTGATATCCTTTCACCTTGTATTTTAATTCCACTCCTGAACCTTTCTTTTATTTCCATCATTGCTTCCTCGATGTACAGATTGAAGAGTAGGGGCGAAAGGCTACAGCCTTGTCTTACACCCTTCTTAATACGAACACTTCGGTCTTGATCGTCCACTCTTATTATTCCCTCTTGGTTGTTGTACATATTGTATATGACCTGTCTCGCCCTATAGCTTAGCCCTACTTTTTTCAGAATCTCGAACAGCTTGCACCATTTTATATTGTCGAACGCTTTTTTCAGGTTGACAAATCTTATGAAAGTGTCTTGATTTATCTTTAGTCTTGCTTCCATTATTAGCCGTAACGTTAGAATTGCCTCTCTCGTCCCTTTACTTTTCCTAAAGCCAAACTGATCGTCACCTAGCGCATTCTCAATTTTCTTTTCCATTCTTCTGTATATTATTCTTGTAAGCAGCTTCGATGCATGAGCCGTTAAACTGATTGTGCGATAATTCTCGCACTTGTCAGCTCTTGCCGTCTTCGGAATTGTGCGGATGATGCTTTTCCGAAAGTCAGATTGTAAATTGCCAGACTCATATATTCTACACACCAATGTGAATAATCGATTTGTTGCCACTTCCCCCAATGATTTTAGAAATTCTGATGGAATGTTATCTATCCCTTCTGCCTTATTTGACCGTAAGTCCTCCAAAGCTCTTTTAAATTCCGATTCTAATACTGGATCCCCTACCTCTTCTAAATCGACTCCTGTTTCTTCTTCTATCACATCAGACAAATCTTCACCCTCATAGAGGCTTTCAATGTATTCTTTCCACCTATCTGCTCTCTCCTCTGCATTTAACAGTGGAATTCCCGTTGCACTCTTAATGTTACCACTGTTGCTTTTAATGTCATCAAAGGTTGTTTTGACTTTCCTATGCTGAGTCTGTCCTTCCGACAATCATATCTTTTTCGATGTCTTCACATTTTTCCTGCAGCCATTTCGTCTTAGCTTCCCTGCACTTCCTATTTATTTCATTCCTCAGCGACTTGTATTTCTGTATTCCTGATTTTCCCGGAACATGTTTGTGCTTCCTCCTTTCATCAATCAACTGAAGTATTTCTTCTGTTACCCATGGTTTCTTCGCAGCTACCTTCTTTGTACCTATTTTTTCCTTCCCAACTTCTGTGATGGCCCTTTTTAGAGATGTCCATTCCTCTTCAACTGTACTGCCTACTGCGCTATTCCTTATTGCTGTATCTATAGCGTTAGAGAACTTCAAACGTATCTCGTCATTCCTTAGTACTTCCGTATCCCACTTCTTTGCGTATTGATTCTTCCTGACCAATGTCTTGAACTTCAGCCTACTCTTCATCACTACTATATTGTGATCTGAGTCTATATCTGCTCCTGGGTACGCCTTACAATCCAGTATCTGATTTCGGAATCTCTGTCTGACCATGATGTAATCTAATTGAAATCTTCCCGTATCTCCCGACCTTTTCCAAGTATACCTCCTCCTCTTGTGATTCTTGAACAGGGTATTCGCTATCACTAGCTGAAACTTGTTACAGAACTCAATTAGTCTTTCTCCTCTTTCATTACTTGTCCCAAGTCCATATTTCTCCATAAAGATGAAGACTGAACAATGTTGTGGCGTGACGCTCGCTTCTCGGGGACTCCCTTGTGAGGCCGCAGCAGGATAGTATCGGCGAGGTGGCGGCGAGCACACCTACTGCTGATCACGGGCTGACGTATAGGGGGCGGGTTCAATGCAGACTCCCCCCTCCCGCACGGTGCCGGCGCCGCCGTGGCGTGGCGTGGCGTGCTTGTGGCGTGGCTGGCGAGCGTTTTGCGCTAATTACGTTCCGCTTTAATTAACGGCTAATGGTGTTTATGAGCGCCGGCTGGCGGCTGGCGGCTGGCGGCTGGCGGCGGCGCCCGCCCGGTCTGGGACGGCAACAATAACATCGAGGCGAGCCGAGGTGGTGCTAGCGAGAGGCGGGCAGCGCTGGCCTCGCCTGGGCTCACCGACGGCCGGTCGCCGTGCTGCCCGCGCCTGGCGTTGCCTCGGCATCGAAATCTCCTCCTTCGCCGTAAGGTGGATGGCGTGTACCGATAGAGAGTTGGCAATGAATTACAGTATGAATCTGAACTGTACATACAGGGTGTTCGGGCTAGAATTATACACAAACAAATGATAGAACTCGACATTTTATGTTGTTGGGTATATACACAGTCGAGGGAGAAACTCTCCAAAATATGATCATCACAATTTCATGGAAAATTTTCAGTCGTATGGCGCATGCGCACATATGATTAGTGTCCAGCAAGCAAACTCCTGACAGTTAACTTGTGGACGCCACAACAATAGGTGCAGAGTTAAAATCTGTAACACGTGGTCAGCGACATGCAAGGATCGTCTCACACGTAAATTCCTAAATTAGTGATACGCGACTCTTAGACAGATGGTGTTACGTCTGCCACAGACGGCCCCTGCCAAACAGACTACACTCAAGACTCCCCTGTGTACCATATAACATACACAAGCACTAGCAGGCGCAACCAAGAGGAAAGCAATTCTTCAAAACAAACAGAACTTGCTAGAGGCTAATGTGAACCTTTTTCTGCAGAGGTCGCCTCACAGATACAGGGAAAGTTGGAGTACTCCGCCGACCTCCGCCAGCTTTATAAGGCCAGCACAGCAGCAGTATAGCTCCCTCCAGATCCTTGAGCGTCATGCACTCCGCCTCGCCTTCCGTATATGCCTCCCGTCCCCCACGCGGATCCTCTACGATCTCATTCCTTTCCCCCATCTGCTCCTATTCCTCGATCATGTCCGCATCCTCTACACCTCCCTCCGTCTTGAACCCCCTCACCCCCTGGTTGCTCCTCTCCTCTCCCATCCCCACCCCCTGCCATGTCTTCACCATTGTGTCCCCCCTATCCTCCATCTCTACACCCTACATCTCCTTTCCCAAGGTGGCTTCCATCAACTCCCCCTCCCAGATGATGCCCTCTCTCCCTCCATTTATCCTTCCTATCAACTCTGATTCTCACCCCCCTCCTTTCCTCCGTCCTTTCCCTGGGCTCCCTCTTCCTCCCTCCTTCCATCCTGTGTTTTCTCCCCGCCTATGCTCTCTCTATCTCCTTTCTCCCCCCCCCCCCCCCGAGTCCTTTTGTACTCCCCTCCTCTGCCTTCCCCCCTCCCTGGCACGTCTGCTCAGCACCCCCCACCCCTCTTATGGATCCTCCTCTTCCATTGGCTCCTTTCCCCCCTCCCCCTTCACTTTTCCTCTCCTTCCACCCCCCTTTTTCCCGTCATCTGCCCAGTTTCCCGCCACCTGCTCTCGGGTGTGGTATGTCATATTTGTGCCAACTTTTAGTGCAGTGTTTAAGTGAGTGTTCAGTGTTGTGCGTCCTTCCACAGTGTTGCGAACAGAAATCATGCTGTCGCTGAGTGTGCTTTTTATATCTCTTGCGAACAGAACCCAGACTGTCGCCGTGTTTTTTAATTGTCTGTCTATTATTTTTCTGCTTCCTGTGTCTTTTATTAGCATCATTCACCCTGTGTTTTATGTTTTAAGCTCCAGAATTTTCTGCCATTTTACCTTCAAGTCACCGAGTTTATCGCCAACTGTTATTATTTTTTTATTATCTTCATCTTTTTAAAACAAATTCTGTAGGCTGAAGAGCGGCGTAATAAGCTGCTGCCAGCCCGCCCCCTTTAGGGGGAATCGAAACTCAATAAAGGAAAAAAATAGCAGTATAGCCAGTTCCTCGGCGAGTTAGGACCAGCCCCGACGGACCTCACCGACGCTCTTGATAAATTGTCGTCTACAAGTTATTTGTTTTTGTGTGTAAATAGTGATTGTTCGAGAAATGTAGTTCAGTTTCAATAAACGATATTATACCGAATGTTCTACAATACTGAGTATTCTCCAGGTGGAAAGTTTGATATCAAATGCTGCAAAACCTCCTAAAATGCTTGCGATTGAAGAGGCAGGAGAAAGTGTGCTCGTAGCATTCGCTAGAAGCCCACGTAAATTCTAACACAAGCTTGTAGTGAACTAACCGTCCCACGTCTCTGGGTTGCGTGCTTACAAAACTTCAATTTTTGCATCATATTAATCCCGAGCATCACAGCAGACGATATAATTTTGTTGTTGAAAAGTTGCATGGTACAGACGAAAACAACAACCACCTCAGTGCAGTCCTGTTCAGTGATGAATGTGTCATCCACATCTGTGGCGAAACTGTCGAATATGAGAAAGTGTGACTCTAGGTGAAGTGGCTCAGTACGAATGGGACACACTGAAATTAATATGTCGTTCGGATTACGTAAACATTATGTGACTGATTTTTTGTGGAGTCTACAGCGGCAGGGCACATCTGTCTCGACATGCTGGAAAACTATGGATTTGCACAGATGTCTCCCCGATGCAATTTTCCATCAGGATCGTGTTCCACCACATTACTGTGGGGATGTTACC
This sequence comes from Schistocerca cancellata, assembly GCF_023864275.1. NCBI lineage: Eukaryota > Metazoa > Arthropoda > Insecta > Orthoptera > Acrididae > Schistocerca > Schistocerca cancellata. Next base: position 441,747,141 of record NC_064628.1, on the reverse strand, counting down.
ACATTTCTCCATGAGACGTTTCCTGATCATTGTGTCAGAAGTATCGGTCCCGTTGCCTGACCCCACCCCACCTCCCGATCTAACTCCACTGGTATTCAGTGCTTTGGAGTTTATCAAGGACATTGTTTACAGAACAGAAGTTCCAGATCTTGAAATTTTGAGATGACGAATCTACGCCGTAGGAGAGGTCATAGCACCTGGCATGCTTATGAAAATATGACGAGAAGTGGAGTACGCTATCGAGATCTGTCGATATCTACAAACTGTGCCCACATTTAACTATACCAACCAATGTTTGAATTCCTGCGTACAATGTTGGACAGATAAAGTTAAAAACTTCAATAGTTACTGAAATGTGAACTAACGGGCCCCCCAGTGTACGCGCACGGCGACTCTCCCAAGAGTAGTCAGGCGCATTTTCTCTTGTGTTTTTATACATATTTAGAATTTAATTTCTTGCTAAGTGTAACTGGTGGCAGTCCGAACAAATACTGCTTATCACGTCTTTCATGCGACGCACGCTGTCTACGGAAGGTGTAGGTTTGTTTCCCCAGCGACAGCACTGCTCTGGCACGCGCCGGCTGCTACTGCTATCCAGAAATGCTGCTCAGACGCTGTTGGAGTAATGATTATATATTGTTGCCGCCAGCAGCAAAGGCGGTTGGTCCAACTTTTGAACATAATACAGCAGCGATTCTGCGTGGCGTGGATTCGGCACCTCACCTGTAGTTTCCTAGCGCGAGATGTCTACACACGGGCCACACAACTCCTCTACATTACAGCCAGTGATTTTTGGGCATTTCACTGCAGTCCATTAGCGACCCGGGTGTGTTCCATCGAGTTCAGGTTAGGTCAATTAGTGGCAAAGATATCGTGAACTCACTGTCACGCTCTTCAAAATTCTGTAGCACGATTCAAGTCTTATACGACGCTGCTGGAAGATTCGATCGCCGTTGGGCAGATCATCAAGGGTGAAGGCATGCAGGAAGTCCGCTAAGGTAGTCCACAACTATCATAGTGCCCTCGGTTATTAGCACAAATTCGATAGAAACAAAGGCATACATTCCCCAGAGCATAATACTGCGTAGCCCTGTGCTCGTAGCGAAATGCATGTTTTGATCAGCCATGCCCCTGCGCGACGGCTTGTCATGACACAACCTGGTGTAACCAGAGAGGTAATTCATCTGACCATATTACACGTTACCATTGATCCACAGCCCAGTCTCGTTAACCCTAAGCGCACTGCAACAGTGACTGCCGATGGCATTGGGTCGACATGGTAATACGTTGAGAATGTTTGCTGCAGAGTACCAAGTACAGCAAAAAATGGTTCAAATGGCTCTGAGCCCCATGGGACTTAACTGCTGAGGTCATCACTCCCCTAGAACTTAGAACTACTTAAACCTAACTGACCTAAGGACATCACACACATCCATGCCCGAGATAGGATTCGAATCTGCGACCGTAGCTGTCGCGCGGTTCCAGACTGCAGCGCCTAGAACCGCTCGGCCAACCCGGCCGTCCCAAGTACAGCAACGTGCGCGGGACGGTGTGCTCCGAAACTCCTGCGTTTGCACCAGCATTGTGCTCTGTCGTCAGATTGCCGCAGATTGCCGCCTGTCCATCTTTACAGAGAGGATAAGCCTTCGTCGTGTATACCTAACGCCTTGTCGCCTCCTTGTGGGTTCACCGCCCTTCAAACACTTACAAAAGAAGCACATGGACAGCAGATGAGACTTACCTTCCTCGAAATGATCGTACCCAGGCGCCCACCACAACACCTGCTCTATGTCAAAGGCACTTACGTCAGTGGAATTCCCGAACCATATTGTCGCTACAGTAATTCGCCATTCCGACCTGCTCTACTTATTTTTCTTACCGCTTTACGTAGTTGTAACTCAGCCAGGCTGACGAATATATGTGAGTATATGAAGTAAACATTCAAGCAAACATATGTCAGTGAATGAGCTTTTTTTGAGGTAATGTGAGAATTTTGGTTACGAACCGACACCGACTTCAGCATGAAATATGGTTCCAGCAGGAACAAATGTATTACATTCATCCCCATTAAATTAAGCCCTATCGTTGGGGATTGTGGTAGATGCCTGTTGAGAATCCTCCAACTTCAGCTGCTGGTATAAGACAATATCGAAAGCGCTAATACGGCCCATATGGATAGCTCAAGCAGGGTTTGTACCTTGTCCTCCAACATAACCTGACCTCAATGACCCCTGAATTTTTCTGTTCAGTGTCACATCTAAAGAGTAAACAGGAACAGCGAAATGTACAGCGTAGTGCAGATTTAGAGGATGATCTGAGGATATATGAAATATTTCGTAACTAACTGCTCTAAAGAGTGCAGTATTGCACCCAGATGTGACAGTGACACGTGGGACACTTCTTATGTCAGGTATGAGTATACAGTAAATCTTAACATGTGATCTTCTGTAGTAGTCTTGTATTTCTTTTTAAAGTACGTTATTGGTGAGATCTGAGTAAGATGGTGACTTAATCGGAAAGCTTGCGTTTCATACCGATATTTATTAGCTAGGACGATATTTAATACCGAAGCTATCGGCGGCCCGTAACCACGCGTTAACACGCAAACAGTCCATTGGCGGAGCTCTGTTTACTAGAATGTATTTGCCTCTATTATGTATACATCCAAAGGGGTCACTTCCGCTATTAATCATGATACATGGGAGTTGTTTTCAGCTAATTCCGTCTCTCATTTCTCAATCTTGTTTACGATGCTTCTACTGGCGATTCTTGAACACCATACCTTCCGTCACCCATCCTCCCGGTGTTCGACCTCCCGGTGGTTTTCTCTTTACCTGTGGCATCCACTTCTATAACTTCTTTGGCCATATATTATGATTAATTCTTCTAAATGGCCATACCATAGTTACTTCTCCATCATAGTAACTTCCTTTTAGTCCATTCGTTTTACTGATTCCTTAATCTCTGATGTGGTGTTATCCTGAGACACACCCACTTCGTCTCCAGTAATCAAAAAAGTGAGATACTACTTGATCTTTTTCGATTTTCCGTATTTTTCCAACTTCTGGCTCCTATACATATGTGTTTTCTACTATTTTCTTATAGCATACAATCCTTTTAGCTTCTTTTCGGTTGTCACTTCTGCGAAGGACTGAGTTCAATCGTCGAATAACGCATTGTCCTGTCTTGTTTGTTATATCTTCGAAGCACTTCCAATTCGCAGATAAAGTTACACCTTAATATTTAAAAGAAGAACAGCGTTTAATCCTAAAATTCCCAGCATGTCAACCTTGGAGTTCGTCACGAGCTGCTATCATATACTCTTTTTCTAAGTGTGGGAGACTAAACTCTAAATGTCATACTTCACTTTCCACAGATCATATCTAGAGTAGTCACCATCTTCTGTAGTTCTCATCAGCTCCTCAGCGAGTAAAATGTAAAGTCTGAACGCAGGCCCATAACCGCGCTGTTGGCGCAACTGCAGATAAAGTGCAGTCTTTCTTCGCCGCGGCGTTAGGAGGGGTTGGAAGCGGGCGTATGGCTGCGGCCGCCTTTCATCCACGAGGAAGATACTCGGTACTCATTTGATAGCAAACTGAGTGGGCCTCGTGCCGTTCTGGAACGAGGAAAAGCCCCCGACTACATCGAGGACTGAACCTGAAATCTCCAGGTCTGGAGTCTAGTGCCCTAATCGCTAGACCACCACGGCTATCATCAGAAGGTAGGAGAAAATGAAGTTTATCGTGTGGAACTGACGATCCCACCGTAGTTTACTTCTCCAGATTTTTAATTCCCCTTTCAAATAAATTTTAAATAACACATGAGTCAGTAGACAACCTTGTTGAATCCCTCCGCTGCTTTGGAATACCTCCGCTAATACATTACTCACATTCATCTGTTCATCCGTAGTACATAGCGACCAACTACATTAATGTATCATGTTAATACACTATTATTTCTCATTCTCAGTTGCCTTAGCAGCTTATTATTAATGTGGCAGGGAGATGCGGAAAACCTGAGACTAACAAACACAGGGTTCTCACCGAGTATTACGTAACGAGCTTGTTGGGAAACAACTTTCTATCGTTTTACGGAACAGAAAACTTCTCGGAAGCGTGTCCGCAATATCAAAGTCATGGACAGATTGTTGTAGGCAAGGGGAACCTGAGCAGCCAGCGCTTGCTTTTAATGGAAGACGTCCTCTTCCTCCTGAAATTATGGAAAAATCAGTTGCTCGCAGTAAAAAGAGCGACAGAGCTATTGACGACAAATACTTAGTTATCTGAAGAAAAAGTGAAGTATCTATTCTTGCCCTCGGTTCTGATGTTGAGTTCTCAGTGACATCAATGCAACTCATTAACTGATACGGTTTCGGTCGTCATCCAAACAGAGCAACATTCTGTTGTTCTCCGTACAGAATGTACGAATTTGATTGCAAGGAAGCTTTATAAGGTGGAGAGCTAGCTTTTACCTTGTGTGGTAAACTATAAGTAATTTTAGTCATAAATTTCATGAGAAGGCTCAGTTAATTACTTGAATTTTCAAAGCGAAAAAACTACTCTGTCCTTGATAGGGACAGCTCAAGGTGATAATGACCAGACAATCCGCACACAACCTTAAATACCAAAGCACCATTCGACGTCGCAAGTTTGCAAATCCAGTTTAAATTAGCGGCTGAAGTTTTATACACAGAATAAACTTTGATTCGTAACTGCCCCGACAGAGTCTCCTCAACCCCGCGAACCGTGGCCGCCCTAAACAAAGGGCGCTAGCTAACCAGGACGCCGCAAAGCGCATAACTCCGACAGAGAACTAACTATCCTTCCAGGAGCATCGCAGGAAGTCGCGGATCACATACAACGTTGTGACTCTCCATACAGTAACACCTCAATCACAAAACTATCATCTTCGACAGCTTTTCTGGCTGCTGTACTTCTTACCACTTGTCGCCATGTGAAGGTACGTCCAGCGTTATCGAATATGATCGTTTTGGTGGTTCATATGTTCTGTTATGGGGTGGGGGCATAAAGTTACATGGGCTTTTTTTTTATTTCTTTGTATTTTGAGTAATCAGTCTTTCGACCGGTTTCATGCGGCCCAGTTCGAATATCTCTCCTGTGCTAACCATTTCATCCCATAGTAGGGATTCCATCCTACCTCCTCAATTATTTGCTGGATTTATTCCAACCTCTACAGTTTTTACCCTCTACAACTCCCTCTAGTATCATGAAAGTTATTACCTAATGCCTTAACAGATGTCCTATCATTCTGTCCCTTTTTCCTGTCAGTGTTTTCTGTATGATCCTTTCCTCGCCGATCATCTGGAGAACCTCCTCAGTCCTTAACATACCCGTCCTCATAATTTTCAACATTCTTCCGTAGCACTGCACCTCAAAGGCTTCGACTCTCTTCTGTTTTGGTTTTCCTTCAGTCCATGTATCACCACCACCCATTGCTGTGCTCCAACGTGATTTCTCAGAAAATTATTCCTCAAAATAAGACCTATGTTTGATACTACTAGACTTCTCTTGGCCAGGAATGCATTCTTCACCAGTGCTAGTCTGCCTTTTAAGTCCCTCTTGCTCCGTCCCCCACGGGTCCTTTTGCTGTCTAGGTAGCACAATTCCTTAACTTCGTCATCACCAATTGTAACGTTATGTTCCTCCCCGTTCTCACTCTGCTGCTCCTCCTTACTTTGGTTTCTTCGATTTACTCTCAATCCATATTCCGTACTTCTTAGACTGTTCATTCCATTCAACACATGCTGCTGTTCTTCTTCACTTTCACTGAGGACAGCAATGTCATCAGCGAATCTTTCATTTATTTCCGTCATTGCTCCTTCGACGTGTAGACTGGTTAGTAGGGCGAAAAACTATACACCTTACACCCTTTTCTAGGCCGAGCACATCGTTCTTTGTCTTCCAGTCTTATTGTCCCCTCTTGGTTCTTGCACATATTGTAAATAACTCTCCTTCCCCTATAGCTTACCCCTAACTTTCTCAGAATTTCGAACTTCCTTACATTGTCGAACGCTTTCTCCAAGTCGACAAATCTTATGAACGTGTCTCGATTTGTCTTCATTCTTGCTTCCATCAGCAACCGCAACGTCAGAACTGCCTCTGCCTTTACCTTTCCTAAAACAAAACTGATATGTAACAGGTCCTCAATTTTCTTTTCCGTTCTTCTGTATATTCTTCGTGTCAGCAACTTGCATGCATGTGCTCTTAAGCTGATTTTGCGATAATTATTGTAGTTCCTGGCACTTGTAATGTTCGGTATTATGTGTTCTGATGGTGTATCGCCAGTCCCGCACATTCTACACACCAACGTGAATGATCGTTATTTTGCCACTTACCACAATGACTTTAGAAATTTCTATGGAATGTTCTCCATCCCTCCTGCCTTATTTTATCTTAAGTATTCCATAGCTCTTTTAAAATCTGATTCTAATACTAATACCGGATCCCCTATCTCTTCCCTGTCGACTTATGTTTCTTCTTCTATCGCGTCGTCGGTCAAGTCCTCCACCTTGTAGAGTCCTCCAATGTACTCTTTCCACCTATCAGCTCTCTCCTCTGCATCTATTAGTGGAATTCCCATTGAACTATTAATGTTACCGTCCTTCCTCTTAATTTCACCAAAGATTGTTTCCACTTAACTTTACGCTAAATCCATCCTTCTAACAATCACTTCTTTTTCGATTTCTTCACGTTTTTCATGGAGCCATTTAGCCTTAGCTTCCCTGCGCCTCCTATTTATTTCGTTCCTAATTGACTTGTATCTTGATATTTCTGAATTCCTCTGAACGTTTTTATACTTCTTCTTTCATCGATCAGCTGAAGTAGTTCAATATTAATCACAGTTTTTTCTCAGTTGTCTTCCTTATGCCTACGGTTTTCTTTGCAGCTTCTGTAATTGTCCTCTTTAGAGATGCCTGTTGTTCTTCAACTATACTGCCTACTGGGCTACTATTATTGCAATGTATATAGCCTCACAGAAGTTCAAGCGTATCTTTTCATTCCTTAGCACTTCTGTATCCAACTTCTTTGCCCAATGATTCTTCCTGACTTCTCTCTTAAACTTCAGTCTACCTTTCATCATCATTAGATTGTGATCTGAGTCTATATCTGCTCCTGCAATCGGGTATCTGATTTCGTATCTGTTTCAGGGATCTCTGCCTGACCATGATGTACTCTGACTGAAGTCTTCCCATGTCCCCGGCCGCTTCTAAGTATATCTCCTCCTCTTGTGGTTCCTGAACAGAGTGTTCGCTATTACTAATTGATATTTATCGTAGAACTCAATTAGTCTTTCTCCTCTCTCATTTCTACTATCAAGCCTATATTCTCCTATAACAGCTTTCCAGACTTCTGTGACATGACCATCTTTTAATATTCGCATATACTTTCTCTATCTCTTCGTCCTCTACTTGCAAAGTCCGCATGTTTAGTTGAGCCACACGCGTAAAGAAAATTTTGCATCACTCGGTTCCGAGAGTTCCTGAACCTGTACAGATTATTGGAATAGAGAACAACATTAACATAATTTCCCCCTTTTTATTTCTCATGAAAACCACACATTGCATGTTGTACCACCATACAACGAGACCTTCAGAGGTGGTGGTCCAGATTGCTGTACACACCGGTACTTCTAATACCCAGTAGCACGTCCTCTTGCATGGGTGTATTTGTCGTGACATACTATCCACATGTTCATCAAGGCACTGTTAGTAGTTATTGTCCCACTCTCAACGGCGATTCGGCGCAGAGCCGTCAGAGTGGTCGGTGGGTCACGTCGTCCATAAACAGCCCGTTTAAATCCATCCCTGGCATGTTCGACAGGGTTCATGTCTCGAGAACATGCTGGCCAGTCTAGTCGAGCGATGTTGTTACAATGAAGGAAGTCATTCACAAGATGTGCACAAGGGGGGCGCGAATTGTCGTCCATAGGGTTCATGTCTGGAGAATATGCAGACCATTCTAGTCGAGCTATGTTGTTATAATGAAGGAAGTCATTCTCAAGATGTGCACAAGGGGGGCGCGAATTGTCGTCCATCGAGACGAATGCCTCGCCATTATGCTGCCGATATGGTTGCACTGTTGTTGGGCTCATGTCCACCGCGCTGCATGATGTCGTGGTTGCAAAGATGGCCCTCGCCATGGACGTCGGGAGTGGAGTTGCGCATCATGCAGCCTATTGCGCACAGTTTGAGTCGTAACACGACGTCCTGTGGCTGCACGAAAAGCATTATTCAACATAGTGGCGTTGCTGTCAAGGTTGATCCGAGCCATGATCCGTGGGAAGCGGTCATCCACTGCAGTAGTAGCCCTTGGGTGGCCTGAGCGAGGCATGTCATCGACAGTTCCTGTCTCTCTGTATCTCCTCCATGTCCGAACAACATCGCTTTGGTTCACTTTGAGACGCCTGGATAATTCCCTTGTTGAAAGCCCTTCCTGGCACAATGTAACAATGCGGACGCGGTCGAACCGCGGCATTGACCGTCTAGGCATGGATGAACTACAGACGTGTCGAGCCGTGTACCTCCTTCCTGGTAGAATGGCTGGAACTTATCGGCCGTCGGACCTCCTCCGTCTAATAGGCGCTGTTCATGCATAGCTATTTACGTCTTTGGGCGGGTTTAGTTACATCTCCGAAAAGTCAAAGAGACTGTGTCTGTGATACAATATCCACAATCAACATATATCTTCAGGAGTTCTGGGAACCTGGTCGATGCAAAACTTTTTTTGATGTGTGTATTGTCGTCGGTGTTGGTCAGCTGTTGATTTTGTTGAACTTGACCCTATCACTGAAATGTTCGCAGTAACTCACTCTCTGTCATACCATCCTACGATCACAACGAAGCCTGCTTGCATTATATTATTTTCTACTTCTGTTTCCGGGCTTGCTGACCTACAAATCTTTCAGCGCGGTACGCTCACCTTGTGATATTTTACTCCTTCCTGAAGTACAGCTTTCCAAGGCTGACTTCATTTTTATGAATGTCACTGCGCAGTCGCCTCGAGAAGCGCAGGTGGAGGAGGTCTTGCGAAGAGAGAAATTCGCCGAATGGACGGCGATGTGGTAACAACATGGCGCTCCGCACCACATGTTCATGAGGTTGCAGGGCAGGATATGAAAGAGTGGCCGGTAGACATCGCTTGGGCCTTCACAGCCTGATATACCTGAAGTGCCATACGGTCTACAAAGCAACACGAACAGTCGTTTGGTTGCCATTTGCCCCAAGGCCGACAGTTACTTGAACTCGATTAGCGTCCAGTGCCTCAATCAGTCAGCCAACTCACAAAGCGCCTGCTCTTGTTCCTGCTGAGAGAGTGAAGTGGATAGTTTAATGAACGGGTCCGCCTGAGAGGCAAAATGACTCTCCCAGGCATTTACTGGGGAAGCAATTCCGTGGCCAGCCATCGCCCGCCGCCTTGACGTGCAGACAGCGGCGGTGGTGGGAGTCGGTTCCAGCCGGCGCGGCTGTGATTTTTGGCCGCGCTCTCTGCCTTCTCATCCCCCTCCATCCGTCCCCCTGGTGGGAACCGCCGGCTGATTGGCTGAGTGATGCGCGGGGCGGGCCGCGCCTCGTTAGCCCGTCATTAAGACTGCTAATTACACGGTTTTATCAACGCTTACCGCTGCAATTTTTCCCCGCGCTCCGTTATTACGCCGCCTCCGTCCCATCCATTACGGGGGCCGCGAACGAGCTCTGTGGCAGCCGTACCAGTACTCCCATCACAGAGAGCCAGCCGCGAATGTCATCCCGCTCGACGAACCAGTAACACGTCGAAGTCTACGTTTCACTCCTAACTGACTTATACATAAATTATTGCTTACTACTGTACATTCAGAATTATATTGTAAAATAATAAAAAATGCGTTTAGATCTACTTTGGAAGTTTATCTCTGAGAGTCGAATGTACTGATCCCTCCATGTGGTGTATGACATGAGATGCCGATACTGCCAGTATTTCAGGAATTCCTCAAACCATTCAAATATGGTATTTAGCAAGTATGGTGTTTCTACAGCAATCGACCAGGAAAGAAATGAGCGAAACAGTGACTAGAAGATGGGATAGGATGATAGGACTTGTGTTACGACATCTCAGAATGGAATGACTATGAAAGGCATCAGGCTATATCCAGCCTCATGTTTCATTCTTTTTCGGTCTACACGCTTGATTCCTCGATATGACAGGTCTAATTGGTCGATATCTTGGAAGTGTATGATGATTGTAGATGATTTCCATTAATTTACTTTAATTCTAAACTTCTTGTTGAATTCATTCTTCTGGTAGTTAGCGGGGAGTGAAAGCGTGGCCCTTTCAGTTTCCACTCTGTTGACCTTGCTCTCAGCGAGCGAGGTGAGTGACGGCAGACACGCTTGGTTGGGGGTTTAGCACCGTCCGCCCGGACCCTTGTGAGCAGCTGTCAACTCTCGCATTCTCTGCAGCAGAGGGCGGCATACGTCTGTGACAAGATCAGCAACGCTCGAGAAAGAAAGCAATTGTTTGCTGAGATTAGTGAAGTCATCCAGACCTCGGCAGTGGCGAATACGATTACGAAGTTTTCTCCAAGGGAACAGGTCACCCACGCAAACGACGTGTCCCGCACGATAACATCACGCTGTTGACAAGTAGTCACAGGGCACCTCCACAGTCGAGTCTTCTGTCTCATGGTGACAGGCCACCGGCAGAGCGTACACGCTGACAATGCAAGGTTACAGAAAGTTTTGGCGGGACACTATTTCATATGGCGGAACCTACAATCTTGTGGATCGACGATTTGCCAAAGGGCAGCACTCGCAAGTTTTAGCAACGAAGAGCTGTGATCTTCCGAAAAGCGGCGCCGAGACTTCCAGAACAAAACTGGAGTTTTCTCATTTAAGAAATAAAGTAAGCGATCTCGGGTAGGCCTTAATGTTGGACTCACGAGCATCTGGACCGCGCAATGGGATTGTCCGTCTCTGCCTGCTACACTTAGATGTCTCCCGCAGTCGATGTAAGTTCCTATGCAAAGCAGCGTGCGAAATACGTACAGGCTGATACACACATTGCTTAAGATTAATCAATCAGTCACTGTATGGTATCCCCTGAGGCGTGATTTTACTCTTTGGGATTCTGTTTCTCTTTACGCACTAACCTTGCACTGCTATCATCACCACGAATTTAATTACGAAGTCAGTTGTCAGTTAACACGATTCCTTATCTACTCGGCCTGCACTATGAGAACTTTTCCGATCCTTTCCTTCCAAACATTCACATTTATATGTCTGTGTATGCACTCAGTGTCCTATGATGGGTATTTGATCCTTGTTTGTTCCGAGCAATGACTGAATTTGCCACCAATAAATATTCATGATTTGTAACCTCTGTTTAATTACAAGTTCCCATCAATACTTGGTAATTATTGATGTTTAATCAGGACACACAACTATGTTTCACATGTTAGGGCCAACCATTTTCTTCCATTTCCTTGTCCAAGGTTCAAGGTTCCTTTATGTACACCAGGGCGGTAGTGGGTGACTTGGATGTTGACTGAGGATACCCACTGCATTTCAGTGACAAATCATATTGACAAGAGCCTTAATTCCTGTGGTGCCTTGCAACCGTTAACAGAGGGCTGTTCACAGTGTGTGCTGGGCCAAGATGTGCCTGGCCGCGTCATGACGCGCTGGATTAAGAAACTCAATGTTTTGCATTGCGATATTTACATTGGCGGCCGGACAGTGGCGGGGAAGGGGTGGGGGGCATATGAGCTGGGCCGCGCCACCTACATTCTGAATATGTAATACAATTATACACACACACACACACACACACACACACACACACATATATATATATATATATATATATATATATATATATATATATATATATATATATATGAAATTTCGGAAAAACAGGTTGGTAGCAGGCCCTTAACAGTCCTTCTTCGAACCAATACACGGCCATCAGTGACACCGAGGCAGAACCAGCTTTCACCACAAAACATAACAGACCTCCACCCTGCCTTCCAATGAGCTCTCGCTTGATAACAGTGAAGTCGCAAATGGCGATTGTTTGGAGTCAGTTGAATGCCCGCTACAGGGTGTGTCAGTCTCGCAGCTGACCCTGAAGCAATCGATTCGTAACAATTCTTTGTGTCACTGTGGTGCCAACTGCTGCTCAAATTGCTGCTGCGTATGCCGTAGATGCGTCAGAGCCAGAAGACGAACGCGATGTCCTTCCCTCTCGGTGGTGCTACGTGCCCGTCCCGCGCCCGGTCTTCTTGTGACCGTACATTCCCGTGACCACCGCTGCCAGCAGTCATTTACAGTGGCTACATTCCTGCCAAGTTTTTCTGCAGTATCGTAGAAGGAACATCCAGCTTCTCTTAGTCCTGCTACACGACATTGTTCAAACTCAAAGAGGTGTTGATAACTACGTCGTTGTCGCCTTAAGGCTAACACTCATGACCTTCACAGTATGTATTTAAATCGAACCTGATTTGCTACCTCATGGTGTTGCTGCTAGTGCCACTCCTGTGCGACGAACTTTAGATAGATATCGTCTTTCAGCTGTGGAAACTCCTCTATCGACTTCCGTTTGTGTTGCGCAGCTCTTTCTTGCTGTTGCGATTTCTTTTCTGGCATTGTATTTCCGGCATGAGTTGGTGGAGTTACACTTCACATCCTTCAGTAAACGTGTGAGAGGTCTCCCTCTGTTTTTACAAAATGTCATTACACAATTTAATTATTTTTGTTAACTGAGAGTTTCTTCCACTCTACACAGTCAATGAGGAAAAATTAAAAGTACTGTAATGACACATGCAAAGCTATAAAGTTACTTAGTACATCTACATTTAATTACTTCATACCTCTATAATAAAGGAAGCTACATAGCCATTATTTTCTTACCCACTTTTATAGTTATTCGATTAAAATGGTGAAAGTGAAATATAAACTGAAGACAGTTACAGTGAAGAATTTTAAAAAAAAAGTCCATTAAAATGCAGCTCCGTTTGGCCTTAATTTCACTGCGTGAATTTCTTATAGCTTGATACTGAGAGCTAGGCACACGTCCTTATCAGTGGAAACAGCACCAGTGAGATAAATGACATTACCTCAAGAATTACCGCTTGTTAATCTGACTGTGTGTCAAAACGAAGAAGATCATTCTGAGAACTCGATGTTGGCTCCAGTCGATAAACCATCGCCGCCCCCAAGCACTACACCATCAAGAAAAAATTGTGGGTGGATGCGAGTAGGGCCCTTGTGGTGAGGGTGCGCACATACTTCATTACGTATACAGACACTTCATCCGTTCCGAGAATCGAGAATCTCGACCATGTTTGCCTGTTATCGATATTGACATAGTCATGTACGAGGCAGGCAGTTGTTATGACAGAAATCAGCAGTTCTGTATTCAGGCTGAGTTTCACAATAGTGAAAGTCAAACATTAGACAAGGAAAGACTTTATTGCTCATACGACGCTTTTCGGAATTTATCCACCATCGGATGGTTATCCAGGAGTGAATATTGCACGTAGATATGTCGTTTCAGGTTGTATGTGAAGCAAATATACGTAGACTACTTATAGTTTCAATTTCAAGTTTGACATCGGATAACAAATGACCGAAAACTATTTTTTCATGTGATTTAATTAAAAATTAACGATTTTCGGAATTCTTCCTTCACTTGCCAAATTTTATTATTGTAGATCAACGGGAAGTAACCAATAGGTTTTGATGTGAGTTTGCCAGTACCGAAACATGTGACATAAATGACCATACCCTCTCATTGCATTGACTTACAAGATATATTATTCCGGAAAAGGAACATAGATAGATCTTAATATATGTCATAAATTTCAATTTGATATGTCGAGCTGTTCCTGAGAAAAATGGATCATAAGGGGCTCCGGACAGGTTGGAAAATTCCTATCTTAAACAATGTAAAATGTATTCGTATAAAGGTACCTATTCTCAGAAATTATTAGAAATGAAAATTTGAGAAAAAAACATGACTTGTAGTTTACACATTTCTAGCCACTTTAACAAAGGGAGTCGACATAACAATGAAAAACTATCTACACTTTTCGATCTAAGCTATGCCCTAACTTCTTCAAGATTTAAAAATAAGAAAACATCTGTGTTACAACAAATTCTGGTAATTAAAAGCTGAGAAAAAGTACACAAGTCTTTCTTTATGTAAACTTAGCTCTTGTTCCACTGTGAAACGAAACACAGTCCGTAACAGTCTTTTCACGACTTCACACCTTGCAACATTTCCTTCACTAAACGTCGCCACTGCATCAATGATACCAAAATGCAGTGAACCAGTTGACACAAACACTGTCTCGGAAAATTTGGCCCAGATCATGCTGTTTATGGACTCGTTAGGGTTCTGAACTTGGTCAGGAAGACGTTTCATCAATTGTCTCATATATGACAAAGTTTTAAGAGGTTTTTTTTTTAAGATCTCCACTTTAGCAAATGGTATAGCTCGTTTTTGAAAATATTTCTCGCCATTTTAGTGTGCTCTGTTGTATTTGCACCACGAATCACTTCCTGAAGGGCATAGCCCATGAATGGGTTTATCGACTGTTAAGGACAGGCCAAAATAAATAAATAAATGAAAATAAATCACAGACTGCTTTCCTCATGTCTTCTACGCTCGTGAAATTTGCCCCCTACGGCCATTTGAGAATTTATTTGAAGTTTATCACTGACAGATTCTGTCGTTCGTTACCATCAAATCCTCTTCTATGTTCCAATTTCTTTCCCCTGAAAGCAGTATTCACTTGTCACAGCACCATACACATTCGCTTTTGTACGTGACCTATGTACTCCACTTTAGCTATAGTTACATTTTCTCAATACGGCTTCTCTTCTTCAACTACTATGTAAGCTTTCGAATCTTCATTTACAACGTCGGAGGTCGGTGAGTCAAAAATCAAATTTCGGTCTGAGAACTGTTAAATGTAAATGGTGACTCCCGCATAGTGTGTTGTTTCACTGAATGAATAAACAAGAAATGAGGTTGTAATATGTGTGTACTATATATCATTGGAAAGAGGAAATACCATCGATAAATAAAAATGGAAAAAAAAAGACGGACGGAAAGACAGACACTCTGTTAACAAATGACGAAAAATCCTCGTGTGATATAATTACAAATTTACCGTCTCTATGACTTACCTTAGGAAGTAGGTTAAGGAGAGGCAAACCTAGCTTTATAGGATTATAGACTTAGAAATGCTTTTGACAATGTTGACTGAATGCTCTTTGAATTCTGGAAGTAGCGGGTGTTAAATACAGGTAGCGGAAAGCCATTTACAACTTGTATAGAAATCAGACATTTATAAAAGTCGTGGGGCGTGAAAGGGAAGCAGTGACTGAGAAGGGAGTAAGATAGGGTTGTGGCCTGAGAGGGAATACTCCAAAATTTAGACATCACTAGAAACATTTATTAAAATGCGACCATTAGCACATTCCAGGAAAATCCGAACACTTTACTTGCTCCCCTAAGCGAATTTTCATTCCGCAGGTACCACGCTTCTTTAGCACAATTAAAGCACTGGAGCAAGCCAACACAAGTGCTCATAACTTCAGTTATATTTCAGCAACTAGAAAATAACCTGTTACATTTATCTAAAGGCCATTTACTTAAATGGAATATACATAACGCTCTAATAACAGGTCTGCAACGTTTGTCTTTTTCTCCACCAAAATTTGTTAAATATAAGCCTGTCAGAAACTTTACATTCATGCAGATTCCCTAAAACGTAAATAATTGACACTACAGCAGAAACATTCAGAATAGAGAACATTTCTCTGAAATTTAGTTCAAGTAGCAACTCCCGGACCTGGGCGTCTAACAAACAAGCACTTCCCCTTATCGACAACAAGCCATTAGTCTACAGGTAGCGGGCACTTGGGGTCGAACCGCACCCTAGCCCTGGGTTCGGTGTGGGGCGGCAGGGTGTGGGCGGACTACTGTGGCCTCTTGTAGGGTTGTGAACCACTGAGGGTTACGGCTAGACGAAGCCTCTCCGTCGTTTCTGGATCCCCGGTTTAATACGTACAAATATACACACATACATGGTCAATGGATCAACCTTCTTCACTGTAGAGACGGCCGGTGTGGCCGAGAGGTTCTAGGTGCTTCAGTCTGGAACCGGGCAACCGCTTCGGTCGCAGGTTCGAATCCTGCCTCGGGCATGGATGTGTGTGATGTCCTTAGGTTATTTAGGTTTTAGTAGTTCTAAGTTCTAGGGCACTGATGACCTCAGAAGTTAAGTCCCATAGTGCTCAGAGCCATTTTTTCAGTGTGGAAGCACAAGTACGTCTGACTTCCTATGGGAATTTCAGATAAGCGAGCATGGAGGACTATGGTCAGGGACTACGGATAAGTGGCACTCGGTGGGAACGTGGGACGGGCGTGAAGCGTACCGAGATAGTCGGTGCAGTTGGATAACACTGTGATCCGGGTGGCGCAATGGTTAATGCGCCTGCCTAGTACGCACGAGATCACGGGGTCGAATCCCCGTCCGGTACACATTTTCACTCGTCTTCGCTGATTCCACGTAATGTCCCCATACAGCTGACGTCAGTAGTCCCTTCTCTTCCCTCTTCTTTCATTTCTCCTCCTCTCCGACTTTAATTTACGTATAGGTTGTGATGAGTGAGTTTGTGAGTATTGAAACATGTAATATAAACAGCCCTATATTTTAATGGCACAATTTTTTACACCACCGAGGGAGCATAGATCTCAGTATGAGATCCACTAGCGCCTACGAAAAATGGTTTTGAACCTCGGGCAGACCGACAGATAAACGGACAGAAAAAAAATCCTGTATGGGTTAGGTTGTTGTTGATTAAGACACTGAACACTTAAAAAATATATAGTGGGAAAAAATACTGGAGAACATCCGCAACTCGAAGTTTGTATTACCGAAGCTAATTACTCCTTGACATGTCTGTGGAATTCAATAAAGTCCCTTCCTATTTAGGGCAAAAACTTGTAGGACTTAAAATATAAGGGGCAGACAAATCAAAATGAGACAGATCGAAAAAAGTAAGTAAAATGTTTATTTGTTCAAAAGTAATCGCCGTAAAAGTCAATACAGGTGGCCAGTGCCTTCACGTAAATGTTTGCGACTGCCTGCAGAACCGTGATTTTACCCAGTCGTACAACTCGTCATCCGAAGCAAAATGATGGCCTCGAATGTCTTTCTTCAGGGTTCCAAATGATGGAGATCACATGGGGAGAGATCGGACTGTGTGGGTGGTGTGAGCCCACCCACATGTTGCGTTACTCGATTGTGCTGCAGGGGTTTCGTTGGGAAGCCATTACTCATCAACGATACAGTATTCATCTCTCCATAAGCGATTTCCATATTTGTTGGAGCCCTGAAGAAAGATTAATGACTTAGCACTCACCTCATCGCGATGAGTGCAAATACTGCCCATGCTCAACACTCTAAAGATACAGGAGACTGGAAGATGGCAACAAAAGAGGCTGAGAATCCTACGTTCAGCCCCGGCATCTGAGTTCTACACTAAGTTGGAGACATCTCGCTCTGCAGCTCTTTGCGATGACCTACGGATAAGTGTCCTCCATGATGTCCTGAAGAGAAGTGTGTTTTACCATGTCCCTGGAGCAAGTGTGTTCTCACTCTCCTTTACGGAACTTAGCTGGTTACGCCAGCGACAGAATCTTGCTGCGCAGTTCCAG
Organism: Schistocerca cancellata; assembly: GCF_023864275.1. Taxonomy (NCBI): domain Eukaryota; kingdom Metazoa; phylum Arthropoda; class Insecta; order Orthoptera; family Acrididae; genus Schistocerca; species Schistocerca cancellata. Next base: position 441,729,415 of record NC_064628.1, on the reverse strand, counting down.
CAGACCTTGTAAGTTCGAACTAATAACAATTTAATAAACATGCTAACAAATTCCCTAGGTATTTTGCCGTGTATAGCCAGTGACGTAGATTTTTCTCGTGGCATTTGGAAGAATGCATAAAATCACACCAACTATGTAACAGAATACTAGTTACAGCCGATGAGAAGACGTCCACGTTCAAATGTGCAGCAACTCTCCCCTGCTACCAAAATAATTACTATAAGCCAATCACGGATCCCCTATAAAGTTCTGAACACACATCCGTGCTTACCTCCTCCGGGTCTAAAAGCTGGTCTCACTCCCAAAACCTTGTTTTTTCTCCTGTTCTTCAGACCCCTATCTTTGCTAATGGATTCTCTTTCCTTTGCACATAATGAAGCTTCATGATGGGCTGGCTTCCCTTGCTATTCGTTCCTACTGTGTTTAGCCGCCATATCGTTCTCCCCTGCATTTACCTGCTCGAGAATCTCTCTTTCTGCTGAAACATCTTTATGAAATGTTCCCATGAAGGCAATGACCATCTTATCTCACAGTGGGATAAATGTGTTAACAGTTATGGAGATTTCTTTTCGAACAATCAAAAGTTTACTTTTTCTTTACGTCTTGGCGTTTTATCTGTGTATAAATATGCAAGCAGTCGCTGTTTTGGATTTTATATACGATTTATTGTAGCGTTAACTAGTTTTCGAGCCACTGCAGGTTCATCATCAGACGGAGGTGTTACAGGAAATGCCGCGTGGTGTAGTCGAGCGGTCTGAGGCGCCTTGTCACGGTCCGCGCGGCTACCCCCCCTCCCCCCTCCCCCCTCCCCCCCCCCCGAAGGAGGTTCGAGTCCTCCCTCGGGCATGTGTGCGTGTGTTGTCCTTAGCCTAAGTTAAAGTTAGATTAAGTTGTGTGTAAGCCTAGGGACCGATGACCTCTGCAGTTTGGTCCCATAAGACCTTACCATAACTTTCCAACTTGTTACAGAAACATTATATTGTGAACCAAGTGTAGCTAGACGCTGCTGCAACGGGGCTGGCGATAATGACGAAAACTTAGTTGTCCGCAACGAAACGTTTATGAAATGGAAATGTTGTTACGTTTCGGGTACTTAAGTGCATTGTGTTTTGGTGTCAATAGCAAATAAAATTCCATAATATACATTATCAGGTGTCTGCACAACTAACATTGTATTTAGCTGCACTTGATTTCACAGATATTATCATATAATGTAAACACCGGATGTAACTACGAAGAATGTGTATACAATAGGTATAACAGTTTGCTGTATCATGTTCTTTGGCCTGAGATGCATTGTATTTCAACGTAAATATTTACTAGTACAGATAATATACTTAAATCAACTAAAGTCAATCTTACTAGCTGCAAGTGTTTTCTAATATTGACAATATACAAGTAATATGGATTAAAAGGGACAAAAAAGATAAACAGATAGAGTGAAATGTTAAAGAGCAAATGAGTTGCAGCATAGTATAGTTGTTATATGGGCAAGAGAGTGAAATATGTACTATGTAATTATGTTAACAAATGCAATACTTGTTATGACGTCAGGGAATATAATTTATGCAGGAGGATGAATGTGTCCTATTAAGGTCTTTTTTGGTGTTTTGGTGCCAGGATGTCTTGAAAATTCTGGAAGAAAAGTTCCGCAATGTCTCAGTTTGACTATCACGCGTCTCACCCTACACTAAACCCGCACGATTTCCATAGCTTGTGATAGCGACATTGACGCGATTCAATAACTCGCATTTAGTGTGGAAGGTGGCAGAATCAGTGAGGCTATTGTTTTGTAAGGTCTTTTGTACTTTTAGCGAAGTTTCACTAGCAATAATGTTGTGTCTAAAACGTGTCGAACTGTGAGTTACACGCTGTTACACCTTTTCAATACAAGATTTCTAAATGAGAAGCATTTACGTGGCAAATGGAGTCATTTCATAACGACTGTTAGGAACTTTGCAAAGATGAATGGTTTATTAATAAGTTAAGATGCTACACTACAGAGTTTACAAATATCAGAATTTTTAATGTGGTACTTTCTTCGAAATCGACTGAGAAACGTTACGGAACTAAACATTTATGCGAAAAGAAAAGTAGACGTTTTCTTTTTTCACAAGCAAAGTAAAGATTTTAACGAAAAATAAGTTCACAAAACGATTTGACATAGTTTTATAGTTCGTCGACATTTTTTACAACTTGAAAATGAAAGCAGTGGATGTCGCCCCTTTCCCACGTCGCGGCCCAGCGCTCCGCGCGAATACTCTCCGGCCTGTACAGGGCTATTACAAATGATTGAAGCAATTTCATAAATTCACTGTACCTCCATTCATTGACATATGGTCACGACACACTACAGATACGCAGAAAACCTCATAAAGTTTTGTTCGGCTGAAGCCGCACTTCAGGTTTCTGCCGTCAGAGCCCTCGAGAGCGCAGTGAGACAAAACGGCGACAGGAGCCGAGAAAGCGTATGTCGTGCTTGAAATGCACTCACATCAGTCAGTCATAACAGTGCAACGACACTTCAGGACGAAGTTCAACAAAGATCCATTAACTGCTAACTCCATTCGGCGATGGTATGCGCAGTTTAAAGCTTCTGGATGCCTCTGTAAGGGGAAATCAACGGGTCGGCCTGCAGTGAGCGAAGAAACGGTTGAACGCGTGCGGGCAAGTTTCACGCGTAGCCCGCGGAAAATTGGCTCATGCCACAACTGGAGACCGACAGCGCCGACTTCATCTTTCAACAGGATGGTGCTCTACCATACTTCCATCGTGATGTTCGGCATTTCTTAAACAGGAGATTGGAAAACCGATGGATCGGTCGTGGTGGAGATCATGATCAGCAATTCATGTCATGGCCTCCACGCTCTCCCGACTTAACCCCATGCGATTTCTTTCTGTGGGGTTATGTGAAAGATTCAGTGTTTAAACCTCCTCTACCAAGAAACGTGCCAGAACTGCGAGCTCGCATCAACGATGCTTTCGAACTCATTGATGGGGACATGCTGCGCCGAGTGTGGGAGGAACTTGATTATCGGCTTGATGTCTGCCGAATCACTAAAGGGGCACATATCGAACATTTGTGAATGCCTAAAAAAACTTTTTGAGTTTTTGTATGTGTGTGCAAAGCATTGTGAAAATATCTCAAATAATAAAGTTATTGTAGAGCTGTGAAATCGCTTCAGTCATTTGTAATAACCCTGTACCAGCGCACAGTGTGAACGCAACCTGATACGAGGCAGACCGTGACTGGAACACAGAATCTCACTTTTTCTGGAAAGTGCTCTTACCGACTGAGCTGTCCATGCACGAAACTGGACGCGCCATCACAGTTTCACTTCTGCTGTTTTCTAATTCTAACTTTCCAAGCTTTACAGGAACTTTTTTTAAAAAAAATAATAATTGCTCTGAGCACTATGAGACTTAACTTCTGAGGTCATCAGTCCCCTAGAATTTAGAACTACTTAAACCTAACTAACCTAAGGACATCACACACATCCATGCCCGAAGCAGGATTCGAACCTGTGACCGTAGCGGTCGCGCGGTTCCAGACTGTAACGCCTAGAACCGCTCGGCCACACCGCTTGGCCACCCCGGCCGGCGGAATTCTCCAACTGTACTGAAATGAAGATGTGGGGACATGGTTTAGACAGAGCCTACGGGATTGTCTCTCGAATGATCGTTTCACACTGTAGCTGATTTTACTCTGTTTTGGATCTTCACAACAGATTAAAACTGTATGCCAGACTAGGAATAAACGTAGAACAGTTCCTTTCAGGCTATGTTGTTATCGACAGAGCTATCCAAGATCGACCTGTAACTTTCAAAACAGCGCATTACGCTTAGAGGAGTGAAAGATTCGTTCGAGAAAACAGTACCGCAGGTTGCGACTAAGCCATAGTTCCTCTGTATCCTTTCTCCCAGGAGAAAGGCTCAGGATAGGGAGTCATGGTGAGCCACTGCAAACTGATCTATAGACTGAAGACCCACCATGAAGGAGTAAATACATTTTTGATATTCGCTTTCAGACTTTTACTGCAAATATTTACTAAAATACACTTAATGCCTGTAGACAGTATCTTTATTAACGTTTTCAGTTCCAGTTTCGGAAAATTAAGTCTCGATCATTAGGTGGATTCAATTAAAATCAGCGAAATATAAGTATTAAATTTCATACGTACGATTTTCAGAAGTGATTGTACTTAAACTTGCAGTCTGTACAAACAGCTTTTCTAAAGCGCAGACCTATTCTGGAGGAAAAACAGAACTTCACTCGGATAGCTGCGTAATGGCTACTGAGGAGGACATCGTGATCAGAAAAATATAAAACAAATCTGGCATTGTATGGGTCCTACTGTGTAGTGTTGAATAAAAATGGTATGTAGGTCGGTTAGACAACTCTAAAACAAAAGTTGATAAGTTGAAGGCAGATGTGACAGCTAAACGAGAAGCAACAGGAAGAATACGACTTATGGTTAGGAGACGGTTAGATTATCAACAGAAATCAGACGTGCATAATGCAAGCATAACTCTAATAATGATTAAGAAAATGTTGTTGTTATGGTCTTCAACCTTATGACTGCTTTGATGCGGCTCTCCATGCTAATCTATCACGTGAAAGCCTTTTCATCTCCGAATAACTACTACAGCCTATATCCTTCTAAATCTGTCAACGGTATTCGTCTCTTTGTCTGACTCTATGATTGTTACTCTCACACTTCCCTCCAGTACTAAACTGGTGATCCCTTGATTTCTCAGCATGTGTGATATCAACCGAACCCATCTTTTGATCACGCTTTGCCACAAATTCCTCGCCTCGCCAATTCTATTCAGTACCTCCTCATTAGCTACGTGATCTCGCATATAATCTTCAAAATTCTTCTGTAGTACTAGATTTCGGAAGTCTCTATTCTGTTTCTGTCTAAGCTGTTTGTCCATGTTTCACTTCCATACACGGCTGCACTCCGGGCAGATAACTTCATTAAAGGCTTCCTAACACTTAAATCTATATTCGATGTCAACAAATTTCTCTTCTTCAGAAATACTTCTCTTACCATTGCCAGTCTTCATTTTATATGCTCCTACTTCGGCAATCACCCATTAATTTCCTGACCAAATAGCAAAACTTATCTACCACTTTGTCTCGTTTTCTAATCTAATTTCCTTGGTATCACCTGATTTCGTATGACTACAATCCATTATCCTTCTTTTGCTTTTGTTGATGTTTTTCTTATATCCTTCTTTCAAGACACTGCCCATTTCGTTCAACTGCTGTTCCAAATCCTTTGCCGTCTCCAACAGAATTTAAATGTCATTGGTAAATCTCAAAGTTTTTATTTCTTCTCCCTGAGCTTTAGTTCCTACTACAAATTTTTCTTTTGTTTCCCTCATTACTTTAGTGTAAAGTTTGAATAATATCAGGGATGGTTACAACCTTGTTTCAATCCCTACTCAACAAACGCTTCCCTTTCATACTCTTCGGCTCTTCTAACTGCCGTCTGGTTTCTGCAAATGTTGTCAATAACCTTTCGCTCTCTGTCTTTTACTCCTGCTACCTCAGAATACCAAAGAGAGTATTCCAGTCAACATTGTTAAAAGCTTTCCCCACGTCCACAAATGCTGTAAAAGTTGATTTGTCATTCCTTACCCCATCGTCTAAGAAATGTCGTAGGGTCAGTATTGCTTCGCGCGCTCCTACACTTCTCCGACATCCAAATATACGAGGGCAGTTCAATAAGTAATGCAACATATTTTTTTTCTGAAACAGGGGTTGTTTTATTCAGCATTGAAATACACCAGGTTATTCCCCAATCTTTTAGCTACACAACACTATTTTTCAACGTAATCTCCATTCAATGCTACGGCCTTACGCCACCTTGAAATGAGGGCCTGTATGCCTGCACGGTACCATTCCACTGGTCGATGTCGGAGCCAACGTCGTACAGCATCAATAACTTCTTCATCATCCGCGTAGTGCCTCCCACGGATTGCGTCCTTCATTGGGCCAAACATAGGGAAATCCGACGGTGCGAGATCGGGGCTGTAGGGTGCATGAGGAAGAACAGTCCACTGAACTTTTGTGAGCTCCTCTCGGGTGAAAAGACTTGTGTGAGGTCTTGCGTTGTCATGAAGAAGGATAAGTTCGTTCAGATTTTTGTGCTTACGAACACGCTGAAGTCGTTTCTTCAATTTCTGAAGAGTAGCAAGAGTGTGTTCGCACGCTCCGCCATTGCAGGAGTCACAGCTGTGCACGGCCGGCCCGCACGCGGGAGATCAGACAGTTTTGCTTGACCTTGCGGCGATGATGACACACGCTTTGCCTAACGACTCACCCTGCTTTTGTCCACTGCCAGATCACCGTAGACATTCTGCAAGCGCCTATGAATATCTGAGATGCCCTGGTTTTCCGCCAAAAGAAACTCGATCACTGCCCGTTGTTTGCAACGCACATCCGTTACAGACGCCATTTTAACAGCTCTGTACAGCGCTGCCACCTGTCAGAAGTCAATGAAACTATACGAGACGAAGCGGGAATGTTTCAAAATATTCTACAAGAAATTTCCGGTTTTTTCAACCAAAATTGGCCGAGAAAAAAATGTGTTGCATTACTTATTGAACTGCCATCGTAAATAAAAAGTAATGGTAATAGAGAGCAGCCTAATTAAAGGAGGTCATACTGACGGAAACGGAGTAGGAAATATAACATAAAACTAGTAGAGAAGTTCAGGTATTTCGAGGGAAAAATAACTGAACACGATTAAAGTAAAGGAACTTTGGGGTAGACTGTCAACAGGAATATTCACTTTCATGAAAAAGAGGAATGTGTTAACGTCGATTATTGATTGAAGTACCTGGTAGTCCTCTTTAAAAGTATACCTTAAAGGCAAGTGAAATGCGGACGACAGACAATACAGTTCCGAAGATAACAAAGCTTTTGTAATGTTGTGCTGAAAAAGAATTCTGAATATCATATGCGTTGCTCCAGTAAGTAATGAACTGAATTCTCTAGAAAGAATCTCTATGGCACAGCTTTACTACAAGATGGGGTAGGCTCATAGAAAATAGGCTTCGAGATTGAGACACAGTTAATTTGCTAATGAGGGAAGTGTGGGGAAGGTGGTACATATTGTAGAGGGAGCTCGAATTTTGAATATAGTAGGCGGTTTAAAATGTGTGTTGGTTGCAGTATTTAACCAGATATGAAGAAGAAAAATGAACTTCGCACAAGACAGACGGGACCAGAGACCTACATCACACCAGTATGTGTGCAATAGTAGGCATTAAATTCATATCTAGAAATTCCTGTAAGGAGTAACACTCTGGTTTAGACAGTCAACCACAAACTATAAACAATGGCAAAGTCATCTGTCCACACATAACTGACGGCTGTGTGTTGTTTTTCAAGGTAGCACCATGACGTCGATACTGCAGGCTGTTGTTTCGCATGGAACATAAAAATGTTACTTAAAAGTGCCTCACACGCATTGCTTAAGACCTCGTACCTCAATTACGACGATTCTCTCCACATATGTAAATAGCTCAACATTATTTACCGTCTTTAAAGTTCTGGGGCACCCTGTACTTTCATCTATTTTTCTCATAGTCTTGAGGTGACACAATGAAATTCCCCACTTCTTCGTGTGTCATAACATGCGCGATTGTCACCGTACAGGCACGTCAGAACTGAAGCGAAACTACTGGTCGCAGTGCATGCCATTGTAACATTTGTTCATTGGCGGAAGTTAGCGAGCCGGTTTCCAGCGAATGATTTTTCAGTTTGTTTATTTTAGCGTCCTCTTGTATTATATTCATCGACACGTCAGAACGAAGCCGTAAACCAGCAGAAAAATCCCGGTATTTTATTACTTCCACGTTTTATATGTATAAAACCCGGGATTTAAGCCGTTTAAATCATACATTGCAGCATTTTTTGGCGAGACCGTTTTATTGCTGTTGTTTAAAACAGAGCGGAAAGCGGAGTTTTAGCATATAATCCAGATTCCGGGGCGGCCGTGACAGCTGCACTCGTGTAATTAAATCCCCGCGCTCGCGGCCGTCGCGCCACCCCGCGCTGCGCAGTTGGCAGCCCTGGCAGCACAGCGCAGAGGAGCGGCCGACAGCCAGCGTCGCATTACTCACGGTCGCGAATATTGCCGGCCCTGCGCGCGGCCCCACGCATCTGAAAATTCCCCATGGCCACGTGACAGCCTGCGTCTGCGTCCAGAGGGGCGCATGATTATTCCACTGAACAGGCGCTGCTGGGCTGGGTGCAACAGACGTCTCCCGGGCCGGCGGAGCTCAGCCAATTAACCGTTACCGCACTGACTGGGACCGGCGGTAAAGCGTTGCCACGATTGTTCTTGACACTGGAGGATTTAACTAAGGACATACGGCGCATTGCTGGCGTATTTCAGTGACAATGGATGTCTTCAAGCGTCATTTGCTTATCTGAGTGATTGTGTGTCGGTGCGTAAGACGACCGCACTGGCAGTCTTTTACACACATGTGGGATTTGCTAACTGTAGTTTCTTATAAGGTGTAAACTTTACAGTAAAAAAGCGGCCAGAGTTGTAGTAGTAAATGTTTGTAGCCCAGTGCCTCAGTATTTCCGAAATGGATAATCTGGTCGGGTGTTCGTGAGGTACTATAGCGAACATCTACGGAAAGTGATATAGAGACGGCGAGACAACGTGTACACAACAATAAGTTGGACGTCCACGCCTCGTCACAGAATTTGACGGGCGGAGGCTTGTCCACTCCGTAACACAGGATAGGCGAGATGTGTGGCAGCTCTGACTACACAGATCAGTGCTGATGCAGTTGCAAGCATCTAGGATGACATCGTTCAAAACACATTGTTGGACGTAGGGCTCTGTAACAGACGACCACTAAGCGTTCCCATATTGACCGAACGAGCCGCGCGGGATTAGCCGAGCGGTCTTAGGCACTGCAGTCATGGACTGTGCGGCTGATCCCGGCGGAGGTTCGATTCCTCCCTCGGGCATGGGTGTGTGTGTTTGTCCTTAGGATAATTTAGGTTAAGTACTGTGTAAGCTTAGGGACTGATGACCTTAGCAGTTAAGTCCTATAAGATTTCACACATTTTTTGACCAAACGACATCATCAATTGCGACTGCAATGGCCACGCGATTATCGAGATCGGACCGTGGTTCAATGTAAACGTGACGCCTGATTGGCGTAGTCAAGTTTCTTGTCACACTATGTCGATGGTCGTGTCCAGATACGTCATCTAGGTGAAAGGTTTTTAAGCTCCCTACCGTCTATTTATTTTGCGGCAATCGGACTAATTAGTAGTAGACGTCACATCCGTCGGTCGTATCTGTGTTTACCCTATGCCGTAACCTACATGATCACAGTTAAAACTATTGTTATTCGTATGTAAAATTAGAGACTGGGAAAATGTAGAATGATAACAGTCAGTCAAATTACAAAACATTTTCTGAATTTATCTTTAAATATTAATCACTATAATTCTAAAGCTTTTACACTCACACTGTTAAAATTATATTTTAATCTCTTGTTATTAGTAACTCCATTACCAGGGATTGTTCTCCCACCATATTACAACAACTTCAGTATCTTTAAGGCAATCACGTGTCTCACTTCCACAGTACTGATCTCGACTCCACACTGCTCTCTCAGGCAATGCCTATCGCCCAAGCCAACAACCAACGCCGGAAGAAAGGGTACACAGCCCCTAAATAAGGTCGGCGTTATGCTTACAGGCTATTCGAAACATGCACATGGCATTGAATACGGGTCGCTGGGGCTATTAGAGACATTCAACTTAGCTTCCATGGGATCTGTGGTAGTAATCGAAGGCATCATGACAGATGTGGACTAAGTGATCATTTTTCTTAGGTGCATCCATTCTCGATATGTTGCATGGTGAGACATAAGCTAACATGTATGTAATAAGTATGCAAAACTCCCATGTATTGCATTCTAGCAATTGACGCATGATAATGTCGCACGTACACAAGCTGGCGCGAAGATTGATTATTTTTCATGTATGACGCACATAAATCTCGTCACCGAAAAATTCATCCATTATTTAGATTAGTAGGCCTAATGACGGCGTATGACATAGATAGTTGGTGTCAAATACATCTGGAAGTACGCCAAGGACTTGCCGAGTCGGTGACACGAACAATCACTGTTGTATTGCGTTTCACAGGTGGAGCAACACGCTAATAACACATGGTCATAATGCTTTTGCTTGTATATATTCCTACTGAGCATCTTCTAAAACCTCTGTACTCTGTTCGAAATTAATTTAGGCTTGACGGACACGTAACAGTTAGTGCCGATGAGGCTCATTGGTAAGATAAGGGTGTCATTTATCCGATCTTACGAGACCTGTATCCGCAACACGTATTACCTGCTCCTCTGTCTTCACCCCACCAATTACCAGGTTTTCTACCCGTGATATTCCTCAGATTGCCGTCCTGTGTGACCATACGTTGTACGCTGAGGTTTTGATTTATTACTGCTGCGGAAGTTATTACGTATTTGTTACTAGGTATGTGATGCTCAGATTTATCTTAAGCAAGTTTGTCAAATGTTACGAGGAGGAGTGTGCAACGTCGTTTGAATGGTCAGGGGACTTCCACAACTCAAGAAACAAAATCGTTAAAAATGTCCGTCACCTCTGTTAAAAAAGTGGTAGAAGGAACTGGTCCAGTCTTGAATATAAAGACAAATAGTTACCGAACAATTTGGAAGGAAACATGCGAAAAAGAGGAGGACGCTGGAAAATGAGAATTCGAGTAAGAAACCGGAAATACATACATCGACAGAGAAAAAAGTGACGCGCCCTGAAGACACGGGTGATTGTCAGTGTAAATTCTTACACATACACATCGGCGGGTATGTAAGTGATAGGAACTGAAACTCTCTGTGACAAGTAGACCGACGACCAGAGTGCATTAGTGTTTCTGGTATTTAGTGTTGTTATCGGGGATGGTTGGTATAAAATGGGCGTGAACCGCGACAGATGTTGATCACTGTGAAGGACACGAAAATGTCACGTACTCGTGTCATACACATTTATCAACACCTGATGGAGCTATAAAGGCGTCTCATTGACGATCTACATTTGGCCTGCTGGTGCAAAATGCAGACTTGTGGAGCATTCGGTTGTGGCGGAGGTCTGGCAGGGAATGGCTGGGATAGGTGAGAGCGAAAATACTCGTCGTGAAGGTTGATAATTGACCCCATCTGACTACCACAAAGGAAGATTGTCGTACTAAGAACTGTCAACGTGATGCTGAGATACTGCTGTGGCCATAAATAATCCCAGGTCTGTCCGCGACAGAACGTGTGTTGGACCAGCTCGGACGTCAACTGCGTTGCAGTGCCAGCATCAGGAATAAGAACCATTTACGTCGGTTGCCAATCACAGCTTATCTTAGGAAAGGATACAACGGTTTTGTGACACCCTTCCCAACCGAATGAGTGCATGCAATGGGGGAGAGTTCGGGCAACGTCGTGCTAATAAGCAGACTCCTACTGCCAAGGTCTTTGCGTCGACATTTTTAATCATTGAAACAACATCACCCATATGGTTGCATTTCGTTTCCTCTTCTCGTCCTGGGTGCTACACTGTTTTTGTCAGAAAGTGTAGAGTCCCTTCTGAGGATACGATATGTCATCACGTATATGATGATATCGCAGAAAGGAACGTCCGCCATGCAGGAAACTATCATCACCATTAAGGTATAAGATAGTTTTCAAGGTAGTCGTACATGGATATTTACATTTCTTGTCTACGTAGACTCTTACTACCGACTTTCCTCAGTCTTACACTGTTGTTGAAAAGAGCAGACGATCGTAATACATAATGACAACTTTGTAATAAACTCAGCGATTTGTTTGTCAGAATGACGCCCAACAGGCGGCCGCGTACCTCTTGGCGCACGATCGAGGGGAACGTTATGCTTCATATTCGACTGAAGTACCTCGTATTGGAGATCTCTGACAAAGTTAAGATTTGGAGCAGGTGAATTTATGGTTTATTAAGGTTTCGTTTTCATAATGTGTTTGCCTAAATTCAGAGGGAAGAAAGTTTCCCTCAGTCATCAGGAATTGCGTTTATGTAAATTTTTCGGTTAACGTCTTAAAAATTTGCTGGCATAGATAAACATCAAGTGAAGACATAGTTCAGATCTTCGTGAACACAATAAAGTCAACGATGTCTTGGTACATTTAATACTTGAGAGGAAATGACACGTAACGTTACGAGTGTATTCTATAGTGGCTGTGGCAATCATTTTCTGTGCCTTAACCTGCTCTTACTGGATGCCAACACTGAAGTAATTCTGAACAGAGTATAGAAATGTGTAATAGGAAATGCGAAGTGCTCTGTACGAGGAGTTGCTCTGATATTCCACACTGCACAACACTAGCAGCACTTTCTGTGAAATACATATATTCTCGTACAACTGAGAAACTGAAAGACTGGGGTTGAATGGTTGAAGACATTGTCTTCCTTTACCACGAGTAGCTGTGTCGACTCATAGATGTCGCTGGCTGCCCGCTTCATTTGTGCAGCGACTTGGGGCCTCCCTGCCCCCTCATTCGACTCCCCTCTCCCCTGTCCGTTGGTCATTTATGGCACTGTTTGTCTCCCATTGGCGGACGTCCAGACCTGGCGGTTCGCCCCAATCCCTGTATCTCCCTTAGCTGCCACGCGCTGGTTATTTCTCGCCCTATCAATGGAATCTTAATCGGATTTTCGGACTTTTATTTGGTAAACACTTCATTATCTTAATCGGCGCTCGCGGCTTATTATTGCGCGGTTGCCACCGAGCGCGATAATGGCTGAGGACGTGAATTGTGGCGAAACTTTTCCTGGAACTTCCGCTTCGATTTCGGGCGGGTTATCGCCGAATTGAAAGCACTAAATCAATTCGATGCACGTTTCAATCCTGGTGCCGCGAGTGGCGGCGTCGCGCCGGAGGCTTCCGCCCACTGCGCGCACCGGAATGGATGTTTTATCTTATTCGTCCTCTCACTTTCGGGTGTCGGATTGTCGAGGCGAGTCGTTTGCGAAAAGTGTCACTTATTTATCTTTGTCGTGACAATGTCAGCATTCTGACTGGACGTGACGGTTGATAATAAACGGAATTTATTCGTGCCATTGTACAGGTAGCCGTTCCGGTAGTAAGTTTTTTTCTTCGAAATAGAATGGAAGAGCAATGAGAAAACGAACCACATGACACTCCCAGTTCTCTATCAAGTCCATGTTTACGAGAATCCCTCACGTCTATATACAGGACTCTAGGTACCTATCATTTAGGAAAAATCTACCAAATTTTAAACGAAGTATATAGTACAAAATGTTACGCGTTCTAGCTCTAGAGGAGCCAATTGGGCCCGACATACTGCCGTATTATCCTCTACAAATGACATCATAGGAGTCGTATGGAAGGTCATGTGTTCAGCATACTGCTATCCTGGTCGTCGCTGGGTTTCTTGACCTTAGAACCGCTAATAATTGGTGAAGTAACTCTTCAGCTGGCTTCACGAGGCTCAATGCACTCGGTACCAGTCCTTCCACCAACGAAAAATCACTGTCAGTACCGCATGTCAGCCGCGCTGACCACTCTTCTAAGCAGGCGGACAGTGTATCTTATACAGTGGTTTTATTCCTTTTGTCACTTAAAGTAGATCAGCTAACTAAAGTGGAGCACCTGGCCGCGAAAAATGAATATCCTGGGTTGGAGTTCTGCTCCGACTCATAGATTTAATACCGGTATACCAGTAAATTTCAAAACAGACCATCTTCTGCTGCAGAGTGAGCATTATTTCAGGAAATAATTCCCTATGCTGTCACTATGTTCTTTCGTCGTAGAATCGTCCCATAAGATTTCGTACACATTTGAACATTTTTTCAGGTTAGCGTCACGATCAGGCACAAACTTTTAATCTACCAATAAATTTGAATTAGACCGCCCTCGGCTGCACAAGGAAATTTCAGTCTGTAAACTATAGATATGCAAAGGGAACCTGATGAATTTTGAGGGCTTAATCGCTACCATGGGGAAGGACCTTGCCACAGTGGTAGCACCGGTTCTCGTCAGGTCACCGAAGTTAAGTGCTGTCGGGCTGGGCTAGCACTTGGATGGGTGACCATCCGGTCTGCCGACCGCTGTTGGAAGCGGGTTGTACTCAGCCCTTGTGAGGCAAACTGACAAGCTACTTGATTGAGAAGTAGCTGCTCCGGTCTCGTAAAATGACGTATGGCCGGGAGAGCGGTGTGCTGACCACATGCTCCATATCTGCATCCAGTAATGCCTGTGGTCCGAGGATGACACGGCGTCTGGACGGTACCGTTGGGCCTTCCAAGGCCTTTTCGGACGGAGCTTAGTTTAGTTTATCCACTACCACGGTGTTATGGAGCTGCTCAGATGTGAGAAGCATTTGAAGGACTGCTTTTAAAACTTCTCCAGCCCATTTTCCCCACTGATTTTATTTATACTGCTCCCGCACAGATTTTATTCATACTGCGCCCGTTTACAGGCGTGCCAGGAAGAGATCGTTTCTAACGAAGGAAATTGCTGAAGACATGTGCAGAAACGTAAATATATGAGTCGATTACAGCTGGAAGTACTGTACATTTCTCCTCACACAATACTGTGACCTCCATCTTATAAATATGGACATAGTAACGAATGAGAAGCAAACATTACGAAACGTGCTATAGGAAATGGCATTCAGGTATGGCAAGGGACCAAGTCGTTTTAAAATCACCAAGTGCATCACATAATATCAGATTGGAATGAGAATGTGACAGAAATCTTAACCGAGAATTAGCTTAGCTGGGGCCCATTAAGCCATTTAATAATTTCCAGAAAACAGCAACAAGTTTTTTTCATATCTGATTTCCTTGTGTTTGCAAGTGATAGTTTGTAAACAAGAGAACTGACAATGTCCTGTACGCTGGACGCTGAAGATTGATATAAGTAAACTGTAACCAGCAGTAAGAGATGGAAAACAGTCACGATGTTGCAACTGAAGCAGTATTTGGGTATTTACTTGTACGAGTCGCAAAATTGTAAATACAGTGAAAATCCCATGAAACTTTGTGCATAATTGTTGCGCGCTATATCTATTATGCCCCTCTATCACATCACGTTGCACTTCTCAAGTCTGTGTGTTCAGTGACTGCTGAAAGATGCCTCGAGCAACAGATTTTACCGCCAACTGTGTTGTGCATGCTGAGAGGTTCAGCCGATTTCATTCAGCACACATAACACAGCAGTTATGCATGACAGCAGAGTGGAGGAACACTGAATCGGGACGTACAGAAGTTGACAATTCAGGTCTCAGGGAAGAAAGCGAGTGTAAGCCTACGATCTCGTTCAGCGAGTGGATCAGGAGATTCGAGAAAATTGTCAACTCACAGCTTCTGTGTTGAGTGATTTATGTCCCAAGCATTTTGCCTCAGACAGTAAGCTGCAGATCAGAATAGAGAATTGTGTGAAAGCATAGGTATCCGCCATCTTTGAGGAGGGTACTGGGAAGCTGGAACCATACTATGACAAGTAGCTAAGTCGGAGCGGCAACTATGTTGAGAAGTAGCTAGAAGGTGTAGCTAATTGTTGCAAAAAGTTTTTATTTATTTTCACTGTGGCTTCCGAAAAACAAAGAAGCCCTTCTATATCAAAAGTGATAATCAAATTTAGACTTCAGAAAGCATATGATGGTAATATGGTGATAAGCTCTCGAAATGATTAATAGATTGAAAGTAAGAGACCAAACGAAGTGTCATATCCAACATTTCCGATTAACCCGCCTGAGGGCCCCCGTTTGTCACTACTTGACCCTAAAACCCTAAAACCAAAAATTATTTTTGAGTAACCAGTCTTCTGACTGGTTTGATGCTGCCCACCACAAACTGCTCCACTGTGGCAATCTCTTCAACTCAGAATAGCACTTTCAACCGAGGTCCTCAATTATTTGCTTGATGTACTCCAACCTCTGTCATCCTCTACAGTTTTTACGCTCTACAGATCCCTCTAGTACCATGGAAGTTATTTCCTGACGTCTTAACAGACGTCCTATCATCAAGTCCCTTCTTCTTGTCAGTGTTTCCCACATATTACTTTCCTTTCCGATTCTGCACAGAATCTCCTCATTCCTTACTTTATTGTCCACCTAATTTCAACATTCATCTGCAGCACCACAACTCAAATGCCTCGATTCTCTTCTGTTCTGGTTAGCCCACAATCCATGCTCCACTACCATACAATGCTGTTCTCCAAAGGTACATTCTGATAAATTTCTTCCTCAAATGAAGGCCTTTGTTTGGTATCAACAGACTTTTCTTTGCCAGGAATGCCCTTTTTGACTATGCTACTCTGCTATCGATGTCCTCCTTGTTCCATCTCTCATGGGTTATTGTGTTGCTCAGGTAGCAGAATTCCTTAACTTCGTCTACTTCCTCCTTAACAGTTTCGATGTTAAGTTTCTAGCTGTTCTTTTTGCTGCTCCTTCTCATTACTTTCCATGTTCTGGACTCATTAGACTTTTCACTCCATTCAGCAGATCCTGTAATTCTTACTCACTTTCTCTGAAGAAAGCAATGTCACCAGCAAACCGTATCATTGATATCGTTTGGTCTTGAATTTTAATTTCAGTCTTTAATGTTTCTTTTATCTCCATCATTGCTTGTACAGTAGGCACAAAAGACTACACCACTATCTCACACTCTCTTTAATCCGAACACATCGTTCTTGGTCTTCCACTCTTATTGTTCCCTCTTCGCTGTGGTACACGTTGCATACAAGCAGTGTCTCCCTTTGCTTGTACAGTAGGCACGAAAGACTACACCACTATCTCACACTCTCTTTAATCCGAACACATCGTTCTTGGTCTTCCACTCTTATTGTTCCCTCTTCGCTGTGGTACACGTTGCATACAAGCAGTGTCTCCCTATAGCTTACTTCTATCTCGAACATGTTTGCAGTTTTCGAAACTGTGGCACGCTTTTTCCAGGCCGACAAATCTTATGTATGTGTCTCGATTTTCTTATAGCCTTGCTTCCAATATCAACCATAAAGTCAGAATTGCCACTCTGGTGTCTTTACCTTTTATAAATGCAAACTGATCCTCATTTAACGCTTTCTCAGTTTTCTTTTGCATTCTTCTCTATATTATCCTTGTCAGCAACTTGGAAGTATGAGCTGATAACAGATTATTCAATAATACTCGGACTTGTCAGTTCTTACAATGTTCGGAACTGTGTGGATGATATTTTTCCGAAAGTTAGATGGTATATCGCTAGACTAATGCATTCTAGACACCATCGTCCTATTTCCCCAGTTATTTTAGAAATTCTGATGGAATGTTGTCCGTCCCTCCCGCCTTGTTTGACCTTAAGTCTTACGAAGCTTTTTTAAATTCTGATTCTAATACTGGATCTACTATCTTTTCTAAATCGACACCTGTTGCTTCTTCTATCACATCAGACAAATCTTCCCCCTCATAGAGCCCTTCAGTGTGTTCCTTCCACCAATCCGCTCTCTCCTCTGCATTTAGCAGTGGAATTTCCGTTGCACTCTTAATGTTGCCACTCTTGTTTTTAAAACCCTTTGACTGCTGCGGACGTGGTTAACTCGTCAAGCCTCGCCGTTCCCCTGGCGCACCCGACGTGTTTAAGCGCGGTCCTTGAGTTTTCCCTACAGCGCTAAGGACGTGTTGACGCGCACCATACCAACTGCCTTTTCACCGCTAGGGACGAGTTTAGGCTCGTTGAGTCACAGTTACCTGAACGCGACAGACGCGTAAACTCGCAGATCTGTCTTTCCGCCATGCTCTTCCAGTAGCTGTTCACTGGTCGGACTTTATAGTTCGAGGGTGTGGTGTACGTGTGTTGCTGTGTTCCCTCTTTGCAGAATTCGACTTCGATTCCTGTGTTTCGTCAGGTTTCTTGTCTTCTACGGGATAATATCACGTCGCCGTGGTTGCACAGATAAAGAGATCCTGGATATGCTCACTAGGAGTGACAGTGAGTATGAATTATCTGATGTTGCTAGCAGTACTGAGTCTTCAACAGAATCTCGAAGCTGTAGTCAAATGGTTCAAATGGCACTAAACACTATGGGACTTAACATCTGAGGTCATCAGTCCCCTAGACTTAGAACTACTTAAACCTAACTAACCTAAGGACATCACACACATCCATGCCAGAGGCAGGATTCGAACCTGCGCCCGTAGCAGCAGCGCGGTTCCTGACTGAAGCGCCTACAACCGCTCGTCCACAGCGGCCGGCTAAAGCTGTAGTACTCAGCCCTTTACATCAAGGGGGAGAGCAAGCATTACACTCAGCAGTTGCTCTGAATCCGAGGAATCAGAAAGTGATAGTGAAACGGTTCGGAAAAGAGCGCGCTTAAGTGACACGTTTGACTGGAAAGAAGCCGATTTCCAGCTGTTAAACCATTACTTTGATGATCGAGTTCAATACACAAATATCAACTAGATACTAATCCAAGCATTCGTTAATTTTTTGTGATATGTATGTGTGAAGAAATATTGCCATTTATTGTAGACGAAACAATGTTTTTTTTTTTACATTTAGACAATACTACACATTCTGTAAATTGTCGACTTCAGAGTGGAAAGACACTGGTTTTGAGGAAATGTATTGTTTTGTTGCTATTTGACTTCTAATGGCACAAGTTAAGAGTTTAAAGTTAAGTAATTATTGATCCAGAGATACACTTTTGTACACACCAGTTTACAGCGAAATTATGTCCCGAGACCGTTTTTGTCTAATTCTGAGAATGCTACACTTCAGTGATAAGTATGAGAGTACTGGAGGTGACAATTTATTTAAAATTAGGACGATTGTTGACAAAGTTCGAAGACGTTCCGTAATTCATTTAGTCCACTTCAGAAGCTTTGTGTAGATGAAAGTCTCTTTCCGTTCAAAGAACGACTATCTTTCAAGCAATTTATTCCAACCAAGCGAAGTAAATTCGGAATAAAGACATTTGTACTGTGTGACTGTCAGAGCGGGTATATTATGGATCTTATTGTACATATAGGCAAAACAATAGAAATTGGGTTCCACAATTTAGGGAAAAATTGCAACGTAGTGGCAACTCTTATGGGACCGTATTTGGAACAGGGCCATATTCTATATGTCGATAATTAGTACTGGAGCCCAGACTTGTTTCTCTGGCTTCACAACCATGTAACAGTCGCATGTGGCACTGTTCGTAAGAAAACGTGCAACATGTCAAAACTGAGGAAGAAATTAAAACGAGCAGAAATTGAGTTTAAGTCCACTGACAAAATCATTGCTATCAGGTGGTGCGATAAGAGAGAGGTGTTTCAGGGATTTTCACCTGCCTCGAGATGACTGGGTGTTTGTGTTGTCCTCATCATTTCATCATCATCCAGGAAAGTGGCGAAATTGGACTGAGCAAAGACTGGGTAATTGTACGGGCGCTGATAACCACGCAGTTGAGCGCCCCACAAACCAAACATCATCATCATCATCATCAAGAGAGAGGTGTGCATGTTGACCACAAGGCACACAACACAGATGGTTGAAACTGAGGAGACTGATAGAAACACTGGCGAAATAATTAAGAAACCGCAATGTATTGTAGATTACAATTGGAGTATGGGTGCAGTTGACCGTTGTGACATGTTACTAAGCTCAGTGGGATCAGTGCGTAAGACTGTGAAATGGTACAAGAAATATTTTTTCCACATTCTGGATTTGTGCATTCTAGATGCTCACGCTCTCAACTGGTCGGTAACAGGGCGAAAAATGGCACTTGCAGAGTTTCACCTTTCTTTCGTAAAGGAGATTGTGGAAAAATATGCTACAGAACGAAAAAAAGCTGGTAGGGGAAGGCGCTACGAAGACGAGAATCCTCTGCGATTCACAGGGAGACATTTTCCGACTGTTATTGGGAGTGAACATTCGCAGAAAATTATGCTAATGCACAGGTGCGTGGTTTGCCCGAAATAGAACGTGCGCAGGGAAACTAGATACCAATGCAAAACTTGTAAAGTTACATTAATTGTTGTACCCTGCTTTGCGGCTTATGATGCGAAGTAGCATTTTTAATCATTGGGAACTAAATCTGAGAAAATTTATTGACAGTTCTGAATGAATTACTAAAAAATGGCAAAACATGTAAAAAAATATTTTTAACTTCGCCAGTGTCGGTCTAAAGCCGGATCGAAAACAAGGATGGGAAATGGATACAACAGGTGTAAAATTATTCAAACAATGCCTGACTTCTTCATATGTAGCAGTTTGCTGGCAAATGAACTGACTTGGAGGTTGAGATGGCACAACATCTGTACTGTGGCAAATGTAATTTCGTCAAGTACATTGCGCCAGTATAACCAAACCCATTTGTTAATCTACGTACGATACATTTAAATTATTAACACGTAACATAGACAGTTCTATTCTTTTATCCTTAGTAGCACAAATATACACTCCTGGAAATGGAAAAAAGAACACATTGACACCGGTGTGTCAGACCCACCATACTTGCTCCGGACACTGCGAGAGGGCTGTACAAGCAATGATCACACGCACGGCACAGCGGACACACCAGGAACCGCGGTGTTGGCCGTCAAATGGCGCCGCCGTCAGTGTCAGCCAGTTTGCCGCGGCATACGGAGCTCCATCGCAGTCTTTAACACTGGTAGCATGCCGCGACAGCGTGGACGTGAACCGTATGTGCAGTTGACGGACTTTGAGCGAGGACGTATAGTAGGCATGCGGGAGGCCGGGTGGACGTACCGCCGAATTGCTCAACACGTGGGGCGTGAGGTCTCCACAGTACATCGATGTTGTCGCCAGTGGTCGGCGGAAGGTGCACGTGCCCGTCGACCTGGGACCGGACCGCAGCGACGCACGGATGCACGCCAAGACCGTAGGATCCTACGCAGTGCCGTATGGGACCGCACCGCCACTTCCCAGCAAATTAGGGACACTGTTGCTCCTGGGGTATCGGCGAGGACCATTCGCAACCGTCTCCATGAAGCTGGGCTACGGTCCCGCACACCGTTAGGCCGTCTTCCGCTCATGCCCCAACATCGTGCAGCCCGCCTCCAGTGGTGTCGCGACAGGCGTGAATGGAGGGACGAATGGAGACGTGTCGTCTTCAGCGATGAGAGTCGCTTCTGCCTTGGTGCCAATGATGGTCGTATGCGTGTTTGGCGCCGTGCAGGTGAGCGCCACAATCAGGACTGCATACGACCGAGGCACACAGGGCCAACACCCGGCATCATGGTGTGGGGAGCGATCTCCTACACTGGCCGTACACCATTGGTGATTGTCGAGGGGACACTGAATAGTGCACGGTACATCCAAACCGTCATCGAACCCATCGTTCTACCATTCCTAGACCGGCAAGGGAACTTGCTGTTCCAACAGGACAATGCACGTCCGCATGTATCCCGTGCCACCCAACGTGCTCTAGAAGGTGTAGGTCAACTACCCTGGCCAGCAAGATCTCCGGATCTGTCCCCCATTGAGCATGTTTGGGACTGGATGAAGCGTCGTCTCACGCGGTCTGCACGTCCAGCACGAACGCTGGTCCAACTGAGGCGCCAGGTGGAAATGGCATGGCAAGCCGTTCCACAGGACTACATCCAGCATCCCTACGATCGTCTCCATGGGAGAAAAGCAGACTGCATTGCTGCGAAAGGTGGATATACACTGTACTAGTGCCGACATTGTGCATGCTCTGTTGCCTGTGTCTATGTGCCTGTGGTTCTGTCAATGTGATCATGTGATGTATCTGACCCCAGGAATGTGTCAATAAAGTTTCCCCTTCCTGGGACAATGAATTCACGGTGTTCTTATTTCAATTTCCAGGAGTGTAGATCACATTCGGTCTGCTTGTACAAAAACTGTTTTCGGTAACTGATTTCAAACGCCTTTGATCAACGAGAATAACATAACTCTGTTCTCAGTGCGATTTTTCTTGCTGCGTTGCCTCTGTTGTTGGCCAATATTGGAAATTAAACTCACTGTTCTGGGGAGAGTGGGGGGCTAAAAATTGTTTGTTCGAATGAGACTGACTTTGAAGCATTAACAGAATATGGCATTTGTAAAAGAAGTATCGAATATAATCTGGTTTCATCTTTTCATAAAAATCAGCATCTTTTAGACTAATTTGTAGATTATTGGAAAACAGTAGGGGAATAAAAATTTTTATTCCAAATCTTTCAGCTATCAATCTATTGCACTCTGAATTTAATTTTCATCATGAGTTCACTCTACTAGGTATGCGAATCCGAAGTTTACATTGTTTTCGGGCCTGATTTTCGCGCTCAACTTTCATTCCAATTATACAGCATGGAAAGTTATGTAGAACATAGGTTTCAGCAAAATCAGAAAGAAAATTCTGCATTTTGACATTTTTACAAAATCTTCTATTTTGTGCTTAATTCATTCAGTACTGGAAAGTGCTACGCAAATGAAATTTTATATTTGAGAACCTTGTGTTGTTAGGTTACTACTCGTACACGCCAAGTTTCACGTTAGTCATAGCATTAGTCCATGAGATGCAAGAAGCCAAAGTTCGAAACATTTCGGGTGCCTATATTTTTGGCCGACTTTATCTATTATTTTCTGGCTCAATATGGCTCGTAAAATTCTTTTTTTTTTTATTAGTATTCTTAAGAGAAAGCATAGAGTTGTAGAAGATGGCCAAATTTTATTTCTTTACAAAAATTATTACCCAGGATATTACAGCTCAAAAGTCACCAAAATTGTCTCTGGCTCTGCGCGAGTCGTAATCAGTCCAGAAGCATTCAGCACAGGGCGGGTTGTGCAGCGCGGGCCGCTCCGGTTCCGGAACAGGCACTTAGCGCAGGTAGCCGGATTACGCCGCACGCCGCGGCGCCTCAGCGCGCCAAGCAGATGGTGCCCCTCCACCACTCAAAGGATTAATTTCACCGAAGGTTGTTTTGTCTTTCCTATATGCTGAGTCAGTCCTTCCGACGATCATTTCTTTTTCTATTTCTTCACATTTTTCATGCTGCCATTTCGTGTTAACTTTCTTGTGCTTCTTGTTTATTTCACTGCTCAGCGGCTTGTATTTCTGTATTCATGAAATTCCCTGAACAAGTCTACACTTCCTTCTTTCATCGACCAAGTTAAGTAGTTCTTTTGCTACCCATAGTTTCTTCACAGTCACCTCCTTGGCACCTACGTGTTTCTTTCCAAACTTCCGTGATTACCTATTTTAGATATGTCCGTTCCTCTTCAACTGTACTGCCTTCTGAGCTATTTCTTATAGCAGTATTCACAGCCTTAGAGTGTTTCAAGCGTATCTCTTCGTTCCATAGTACTTCCGTAACCCACTCCTTTGCGTATTGGTTCTTCTTGACTAATCGCTTAACTTCAGCCTACTTTTCTTCATTATTGCATTATGATCGAGTCTATATCAGCTCTTGGATGGGCTTTACAACTCAGTGTCTGATTCCGGAATCTCAGCCTGACCATGATGTAATCTAACTGAAATCTTCCTGTATCACCAGGCTTTTACCAAGTATACGTTCTTGTCTAGTGATTCTAGAAGTATTCGCTATTACTAGCTGAAATTTATTAGATATCTCAGTTATTATTTCTACTCTCTCTTCTTTGTCCCAAGCCCATATGTTCCCGTAACCGTTTCTTCTACTCCTTCCCCTCCAACAGCATTTCAGACCCCGTGACAGATTTTCATCTCGCTTTACGTGCTGCGCTACCCATTCACTATTACCATATACTTTGTCTACCTCTTCATCTTCAGCTTGCCACATCAGCAGGTATACCTGAACGAATGTTGTCGATTTGATTTGTTATAGATGCTGATGAGAACAACCCTATCACTGAACTGCTCCCAGTAATACACTCTCTGTCCTACAACCGTTATACCATTTCTGCTTCTGTTGGTATTATCCTATACTCGTTTAACCACAAACCGTTGTCTTCTTTCAATTTCACTTAACTGAGGCTCACTATATCTAGCTTGAGGCTTTTCATTTCGCTTTACAGATTTTCTAGCTTCCCTACCACGTTCAAGCTTTTGAAATTCGATGCCCCGATTCGTAGTACGCTGTCCTTCTGTTGATTATTCAGTCATTTTCTCATGGTCGCCTCCGTCTTGGCAGTCCCCTCCAGCAGAACCCAACGGGGAACTATTCCCGAATCTGTTGCCCATAAAGAGATCAGGACACCAGTAATAGAGAACTGATTACTGACTATATTTATCCAATTTAAAATTATGTCAGTAATCAACCAAGCCACCTACAGGTACTCGTAACTCGAAGATTAGCTAGATGACAAAAAGTCTTACACGTCTGCCTCCCTTCCACGTATGTGCCGAGATATGAGCAGCCGAGACGCGACCACGACAAAAAGTGGCAGTTAGGCAACCCGCGCAGCACGCGACCCGCCTCACAAGTCACTGCAGAGGACTCGAGTGGGCGCAGTCGCATCCGGCTGGTGAGATTGTTCTCGTGAATTGTTAACGCTTATGTTGGCGTCCGTGCCGCGCCGAAATATTCAGCGTCGCGGCCGCTAGGACTCTCGTCTGGATCGGACGCACTGCCTCCGTGCATAATGCATTTACAGTCGCATCCTGGAAATGGGTTCATAAAGCAATCCCCAGCACGGTTCCAATTCTGTGCTTCTGCAGTCACAGTTGCCTGTGACTAGGATACAATTCGCTTGATGATCGGTTATGCTAAATATTTAAATAAAGATGAAACGAGTTTTGGAGTCTGTTTCTATTTATGTGACTTAAACAGGTATGATCGTAGCTTTCTTCAGATTGCTAGCAGGTGTTTTGATTGCTGTTTGTTCCAAAACATAGATGGCGCTCACTTTTAGCCGAAGTATCACTTCTGGTAAAAAAAGCAAGAGTCAGGGTTGGAAGCAGGCGGGCAGGATGCTTCGGATACGTTTCCGTAGAAAATTTTCAGTAATTTTTACACAGATCAAATGCACAATTTCCACCATACGGAATTTCCCCACTAATGTTGCTTTGGTAAGCAGGTTAGTTCAGCTACCTTGGATGATTCCGTATCTTTAGTCACAAGACTCCAGTCATTAGGAATGAGCGAAACACTTTATTCTGGAACAAATTTCGTACTATAGAACAGGTAAATCGTCAAGCCTAACCTCGAAAAACTCATTCTGTAGCCATGAAAGACTATGTGGGCTTTAATTCGGTTCTTCGGTTCTAAAGCTAGCAACATATCACTCTTAAACGCTCCCCCTAATAACCAGTGAGAAGAGTAATAGTGTAGCGTTTTTCGTTCCCTTTCTTTGATCTGGTACGAAATTTCAGATTAGATTAGACATAGTCTTTGTTCCACAGATCCTTAGTGCGGAGATCCTCAACAATGTGGAAAAGTCATTACACAAAATACAAATTGTGATATATGTACTAATCCTAAAAATTTAACACTGCCAACCCCTTCCATCTGCTTGAGGTCATATTTTACACACAAGCTGTTGGTAAATTTATTACAAACTCTGATCTGCATATAGTGTGTCTTTTCAAAGAATTGCGGCAAAGAAATAAGTAGGAATTAATGTCCGCACAAATTCCATTAATCAATCTCTCAAAAATATTTGATTTGCTATTGAATGAAATATTTGAATTACTGCTAACAAAAGAAAATAATCTGTTATTGTTACTGATGAAAGGATATTAATTTACACTAGAAAAATTAAGGACCCTAGGCTGAATCCTAATGTAAAATCATTCGTAATTAGTTCCCAGATGGATAACTGGTAGAATAATGTAGGACTGTTGCCTATTAATACCCTTTGTTTCCTCTAGAGAGAAACAATCGGAACTATTTTGCTGCGTCTATTGTTACAAAATGTGCGTAGTCACACGTCTTTCACACATCGCAGACTGTAATTTACTGTAATTTCCTCTATGTGCATAAATCTTCTTAATATTGTAACCATTTTGGAAACCAAACTATGTTCCCTTTGAATTTTTTTGGTTTGACAGAGGACATAAGTAGCTTCTTAGATTAACATATTTACCTGTAAATTTAGTTTTCCTGACCACGCATCAATTCCTGCTACAATCATCTCTTTCTCAATTACTGTATATGTCTTTAGCCCTTTTCCCTTCCAGATTACTTCACTTCTAAGCACCTATAATACCGCCAATCAGTCTTATTCATAACAGACTTACGCTTCCTTCTTCCAACAATTATTTGGAATATTTCCAGAATTTTCAGCGGATTTTGTGCTACTGCTTCCTCTATACCTTCGATGTCTTCAGTTTCATATTTTCACTCTTTTTCACACTGCACTAGTATTCTGTTGAGCCCGATTTTATTTGGGACACTAGTAACTGCCTCAGTTATATACAGCTCGTCTCATTCTTTCATACATTTTTCATTGTGCGATCCTAGATTTTATGCAAATTTTCCTTCATCATATTGTTCATCACTGCCAGCTTATTATATCTGTTTATGACTGATCATAGGTATGCTTATCCTTATTTAAAGATGGAGTCCAATGGATATTTCCTTATGTCCCACAATTTTTACTAAGAACTTCTTTTCTAGTGATTTTCGAAGAAGTATTGGCTACAATGAGTTGAAAGATGTCGAAGAGCTCCAAAATCCTGCAATTACTCTCTATTCAGTCTGTCATTCTCCAGTTTGTCTACCAACTTTCGTCATTATTCACATATTTTATCAGTTTCTCTGTTTGTCCTTACATTATTCCCATTTGAACATCATTGTGACGTCACCATGTAAACCATTACAGTTTTTCTTGGTACTAGCTTCGATTCAGACATCAGAAGAACAATTTAATCAGTGTGTTGCCCTTAGCATCTAACCATGCTATCTTGCTGCTTATTCGGAACGATATCAGAACCTCTTACAGTGACTATGATGGTCCTAGGTTGTAGTTATTTCACCAAAATGTAAACCTCATTTTTCCATTTCACCTTATTGCCTCCTGTTCAGAACACAACCCATCATCTTTAGTTTAAGATTCTGTAGGAGTCTTACTGCATTCAACTTCTAACATCTCGCTCTCAAACTCGTAAAACATTAGTCTTATTCGTCCTCTTCCTAAGATCTGTGCTATGAAACAATGGTACAACAAAAAATTAAATACTTAAGTTATTTTTTGACTTTTGTCGCTTATACAATACCACCGTCCCACGGTCAAGTTAGGTCTCAGAAATAAATGTAATCTACTGTGGAACTAAAGCCTTCATAAGCTAACAAGGAAAGAGGTTACCAAGACATTCCTCTGGGGCATTTTAAACAATGGGTGTGAATCGTGCAACCTTTGAAACGATTAAAGAATACAGTTGGAAGGAGACATCACCTTTATGAAATACGATCAGTAGAATTAACGGTCGCAACCAAAATTAAATAAGAAATATGTTAAGAGACAGATAATTATCACTTCGCGGTGAAGAGTCAGTTATGTACCGTCAATTTCAACTTAAATTTCCAATCGTAAGAGCGTACTATCTTGAATTTTGCAAGATAGGTAGTCCTTGGTGAATACGTAACTCAATGTAAAACTATTTTTAGGTATTGACCAGGAGGTGCGCATACCACCGACTCAAACTCTTCAGTTTTATCCTGACTGCAGGAGCGACGAAAAGGTTAGGCGTGTCCCTAGTCATAATTTAGGCTGTCAGCGACGTAGGGATAATTCAGAGAGCAGAACGCATATGGCAGGCGCCCGCCAACGTTTGCCGGACTTGCGCACGCTTATAACCTGTCCAAAATGTCAATATCCTCTCATTTCAAGCTTCTGACTAAAAATAAAAAAATTGCTCAGTAGCAACGGAAAATGTTTACTCTACTGAAATACATGAAATACCGCTTAGGCTGCTGCATAATTATCTTTGCGAGTGACACTGCTTTATTAAACATACCGTTTGTATTTTTTCCACTTCAATTACTAAATGGTAGCCTACTGGGGAAGTTCGTGTCTTTAACTGATTAATGAGATTGAGGCATCTGGGTTACAGAACCTGTTGTGACCAGGACATCTGTTCGTCATCCTTAGTGTCCGAGGGCTGGCAATACATACCTACTATAAAATTAGTGCTAAAGATTGAGATGGCTACGTTGTGAGTTATGAGAACATCTGTATTAGATTCGACAAATAGAGTAAACCTCCGGGAAAAGCGAAATCCCAACGAATTAACACTGGAGTTCTGTTGTTATGTATTTTATGTTCTCGATCTTAATCAACTATACAAAAAGTGAATAGGTGGTGCAGAGAGACTGCACAAAAGATTCAAGTACCACATGAGGTATGGAGCTACTTGCACATGATTACTCCACAGTTCACAATTAAGCGCCTGGCAGAACCACTTTCACACTGCTTCTCTACCGTTCCAACCTCTTACATCTTTCCTTACAAGCTCTGATTTCTATTATTTTATTATGATCATCACTTCTCGCTATGTAGATGGATGTCAACAAAATATTCTCGCACTCAGGGAAGGAAGTTGGTGAACCAAATTTCGTGACGAGATCTAGCCGCAACGAAAGACGGCAGTGTATCAATGATTGCTACCCCAATTCGCGTATCATATCCGTGGAATTATCTCCGCTATTTCGCGATACTACAAAATGGGCCTTCCTTCCTTGAACTCTTTCGATGTTCTCCGTAAGTCCTATCTGATGAGGATCACAGAATGCGCACCAACGCTCCAAGAGAGGACGAACAAGTATAGTGTAGGTATTCTCTTTAGCAGACCTGTTGCATTTTCTAAGTGTTCTGACAATAAGTCGCAGTTTTTGGTTCGCATTCCCCACAAAATCGTCTGTGTGATCGTTCCGATTCAAGTTACAAGTAATTGTAATCGGGCGCCTTTCACGGTTCGCGCGGCTTTCCCCGTTGGAGGTTCGAGTCCTCCGACGGGCATGCGTGTGTGGGTTGTCCCTACCGTAAGTTAGTTTAAGTTAGATCAAGTAGTGTGTGTGCTTAGGGACCGATGACCTCAGCAGTTTGGTCCCATAAGACCTTACCACAAATTTCAAACAAAAATTCACAGCCTTTTGATTTGTGTGATTTACCGTCGAACCGAAATTTGGCGTATTGTTCTCATGTGGATGACTTCACACTTTTTGTTATTTAGATCCATTTGCACTTTCTACACCAAAATATAAATATTTTTTCTCAATCATTTTGCCATTGGTTTTGATCATCGGATAACTACACAGACGGTAAATAACATCATCTGCAAACAGTCTTAGAGAGCTGCTCAGATTGCATCCTACAAAGTAAAACATTTATACATTTGCTTGAGGTGCTAACTACGGAGCAGAGAATTGAAATGCGAAAATATAAAGTTCCATATCACGGACTGTCTCATGTTCGCCGTACCTATGACTGATCTCGAGAGAACTGTCTGGTAAAAATAACAAGAAAGACAAAGGTAATAAAAAGAAACCTTTCTGTGAAGTGCGGACAGGCCCACATGACGGATTTCCGAAAATATCACGGAATTATCCGAAGTGGACTCATTTCCCTTCAAGTATCAACGCGAGGCGTGAAGGACGGTTCCTTGCCTGTCTTGGTACCAATAAAAAATTTACAACTCTCATCTGTACGACGTTTGATGGGGGCGGAAATGACTCTTGTTACTTCTTCCCTCCAGAAATAGGCTTGAATGCCTTTGCTCCACTTTCTCAAGCCTAGAGGTCAGCTGAGTTGTGATTTCGCAAGAGATGAAGCTAACAGCGACGTGCACATACAAGGTCTTGTACAACTGCGTCACTGAAAACTTCAATGCCGCCGACAGTGAGCCGTCGTTTAAGGTAGCCCCTGTCTTCAGCGGCTCCAATGGAGCAATCCACCCGGGCAGTCCAAGGGAAATGTCTGTTAAAAAAATAGTTTTTATAGGCTAGTATCTCTTTTCTCCACCTACAACCGAGATGTAAACCGGCAGCCAGCGCTGCTTAACTCATTTCCCGGAATATTACGGAAGTATCCGAAGTGTACATATGGTGACGGGAACTGCTATTGTGTTAGATTTAATAAGGCATATTGTATCACTAGCTGCCGATAAGGAAAAATTGCTGTCGATGGTAGTAATTTGCATAATAATAAGCAAAGACTGTATTTAAATTATATGAAAGAGGGTACACAGTAAATATATAAATAATAAATGGAAATTTTTTTATCTATATCAGTTGGCGTTTCTCCTTTCGCCTTCGTTTTCTTCCACAATCAAACTGGTGGTTATGGTAGTAATTCACGGAAAACCTAAGCAATACACTTACTCTTATTTCACGAATTGCCGGCCGGGGTGGCCGAGCGGTTCTAGGCGCTACAGTCTGGAACCGCGCGACTGCTACGGTCGCAGGTTCGAATCCTGCCTCGGGCATGGATGTGTGTGATGTCCTTAGTTTAGTTAGGTTTAAGTAGTTCTATGTTCTAGGGGACTGATGACCTTATAAGTTAAGTCCCATAGTGCTCAGAGCTATTTCACGAATTGTGAGTATGGTCAATAACGTTTGATGACGCGTTCTCGAAGAAAACCTACTATATCATACAGTATACTTTACTTGACGACATGCAATAACTAAAGAAAAATGTTAAACCCGACTACAAAAAGCAGACGTTGTAAATAAAACATATACTACTACCAGGTAAGCATACAAAGTAAATTTTGATTCTGTTTTCTACATATCATTTTATTTCACACAGGCTGAAAAATTTAGGAAACGCAGTATGTAATGAGTAACAGTGTAGCTGTTTGCAGACAAGCGCACTTTCTTAAATGGGAGATCAGCATACTTGACGGACGTTTGGTGGAGCCGGTTTCTTTTCCGGGTACTGCCAGGAATTTTTCCTTGGTCGCAGAACAGGAACGTGGTGTATTCAGTATCGTGATCCCAATTGAGGAGCTATTTCACCGCGAAATGGCAGTGTCAGGGCATAGGAAGCTGACAGCGGGCGGGAAAGCGACGTGCTGACCCCTTCCCACCGGTACAGCATCCCTGTAACGGCACTGTCAGAGAACGACGCCGCAATCGGTCACTACTGAATGCAAAGCGTAGCTGGATATCTAACGGGAACGAGGAGGCCTCTTGTTGGATTTTATAGAGCTTGGAGCATCCGTAACTTCTGAAGTGTACCGTGGAACATTTTTGTAGCTGAGGTGATTGACGAAGTGAAAATCTGAAACTGGAATTACCCCGATTTAAAACAGAGTAAATAGGATTTGAATGTTATGTACCTCCAGTAAGCACATCTTTAAAAGCAGAACACAAGAAGTTAAGACATTGAAAGGGGTAACCTGTCGTGTCCTTTTCAGAAATACCACTGCGGCATCCACCCGAGACACTTTAGGGAAACTACAGAAAGCTGGATAAGGATTCCAAACTCGCTGGTGCCGATATCGAGCCCAATCCCTTAACGCCAACTGTAATCTTATTTCTCGCTGAACGTTGGAAATTAACGAAAAAAGTGCGAATACTTTAAACCGGATTTCTCTTTTGAGTGCTCTGCCTGTGGTCTGTAAGACCATGTGCCGAGTGATGGTTACACCCTCAAGACATTTTGCAGATGGTATAGATTCACATGTGACAAGGAAAATTTGGAAATGTATGGCAAGGTGTTATGGGACCAAACTGCTGAGGTCATTGGTCCCTAATCTTACGCACTACTTAATCGAACTTTAACTTACGCTAAGGACAACGCACACACCCTCCGACGGGGGGGAGGGGGGGGGAGAGCCGCGTGAACCGTGACAAGACGCTTAGACCGCGTGGGGTAGCCGCGCGGTCTAAGGAAAGGCACTTGAGTGCTTGTACATTTGTTGAAAAGAAATTCTTGAAATACTTTTGATGGGCTTCTGAACTTTTATGTCTAGTCCAGGACGCCGTTACTGTTGTCTCCATATTTCCCCAACATTCTATATTCATTTTAATTACTTTAATAAATTTTAAGGCGAGAGCGTGGTACGTAAAGCCATTAGTAGATAGGGCTCCTCAATTAAAATGAAGGGGAATAAAAGGAGCCACTGACCGGAATCAGTAATCGAACAGTGATTCCGTATTATGCGCTCCTGCACATTATACAGTTTGTAAGTAAACCGACAAAAGACTAAAGCGTATAACGATATGATGTATAAATTAACGTAGTTTATAAGACTTCGTTATGTTCAAAAACGGGTAAAACACCCACCCGAAGACCCGAGCCACCACAAAAAAAAAAAAAAAAAAAAAATGAAAGCATAAGACATCCTGCGTAAAGTTTCAGTTGGATTTTTTCTCTCGTGTCGGCTTCGTTTTCGTTTCGTGTTTCTTGCCAGAATGTACAGCAGGAAATACAAAGCACCATAATTAATATGTAAGGAAAAACCAGTCCGACCTTCTCTATATTGATATCCCTTGCAGGGATATCAAAAGTTCCCAAATTTGCCTACGAAAAATGGATGGCTTTCGTTTGACGACACCACTTAGGGAAAAGGATAAGAGGAAACGAATATCTGGAAAACTAAGATTAGCTACATGGAATGCAAGAGGAGTTGCTTTGAAAGATGAATTAATAGCGAAGATATTCTCATATCCGCACACGGCTGAAAAATCTATCACCGAAACTGAAAAGAAGAAGTTGAGAGTTAGTAAATATGTTGGAAATTATGTAATAATGCAGAACATAATGAAATAGAAAGGAAGAGGTAGTAAAGGTGTTGCGAGACACATAAATAGAAAACTAGAAAATATATGAATGTATAAACTGAAGAACTGTAATAGCAACGACAAAAACAGGAAGAAAAAACCTAACTCTTTCAGCAATTTCTAAATCTGAGATGAAATTGTTCTGTTGGCTGATATAAGTGTAAGAGTGGGAAACAATTCAATATCTAATGTTGCTGGAATATACAGAGGAAAAAGTTGTAAACAGAATGGCAATTACTTGGACCTTTTTCCACATACATATAAGGATTTTAAAAAATTATTAACACCTTTTTTGTAAAAAAAAATATAACTCAGATATATAGGGTGACAATTATTGAACTATATGGAAAAAAAACAAAAATTAGTTACAACACATTTTATTCAACATGTAAACGTCACTACAGATATTCGGATTTAGGTTGTGACATGTTCGATATGCCTGCCATCATTGGCGATGTGTGGCGCAGATGAATAGCGAATTTCTGCATGACGCCCTGAAGTGTCGGAATACCGATGCTGTCGATGACCTCCTCAGTGGCTGTTTTCAGCTCAGAAATGGTTTTGGGGTTGTTGCTGTACAACTTGTCTTTGATATAGAACCACTAAAATGAGTGGAATGTGTTGATATACGGAGAATATGGCGGCCACTCGAGGCCCATGCCAGTGTCCTCTGGATGCCCCAGAACCAGAAACGGTCCCCAGAATGCTCCTCCTGGACATTAAACACACTCCTGCTTTGATGGGGTCGAGCTCCGTCCTGCATCAACTACGTCTTGTTGAAATTAGGTTCACTTTGGATAATGGGATGAAATCATCTTCCAAAACGTTCTCGTACCGTTCGATAGTCACCGTCCCATCAAGGAATATAGCGCCGATTATTCCTCGACTGGATACTGCACGCCACACAGTCACCCGTTGAGGCTGAAGAGACTTCTAGATCCCGAAATGCTGATTCTCAGTCCCTGAGATGCGCCAGTTTTGTTTATTGACGAATCCATCCAAATGAAAGTGGTCTTCGTCGCTAAGTCAAACCATACTAATTCTCGTCATGCCCCGCGGCCAGCCGTGAACTTTGAATGTCCTAATGCAAACCGTTCGGAAGTTCAAAATTTTCACCCTGTATTTGGACTGGCTGAGGATGCTGATCATTTGTGAATTATATAACAGTGAACAGAGGAATACAAGGCTAAGTAGAAGGTACAAGAGTATACAGAAGTTTTGATATCGGGCCACGTAAAATGTTAAATTGACAGTTTTGCTAAATGGTAGCAGAAGAAACATTTTACTTCACCATGAAAGTATTAAGGGGCTATATCAGAAGAGATTAAGAAAGTAATTGGGGCAGTTAGTTACCAGGAACACCATGGAAGAAGACTTGGCAAAGACAATAAAATATCGCCGAAGTTGTGGATTAAAAATTTTTATCAAAATTTGCAGAAGCAATACATGTAAACCAAGCAGCATATAAAAATATCTATCTAGCATGAAAGGGAAAATCTATAAACAGGAAAGGAATTACAGAAAAAGTATAGCGAAGGGATTCCTTCATTAGTTCTGGGGAGATACGTTAGTAACATAGAACACAATATTCATGACTGTCAGCAGATAGCGTATAAAATCATAAAAACATTGAAAAAAAAGGAGATACAAATTAGTTTAAATAATACTACGAAAGAAGATTGGATTCAGTATTAAAAAATCTTATAGTATGACGCTAACATGGAACAGAAGAAATAAGGGAAGTGCAAGGTAGATGAAGAAGAAGGACAAGAAGAGAAAAAGTAAATAAATTACATGAGTGTTTTCCGTGTCTAAATGCCACAAACGGCAAGCAGAACGACCATTATTAGCAATCTGCTGCATACTACGTCGTAATTACATGTCTCAAAACACACAAATTAGATATGCTGTTTAAAAAGGTTTCCATTCACAGTTACATTGTAACTACATCCCCCTCTAACAGAGAGCGTTCGCTGTAACACATCATTTCACGGCACAAGTAATCTCTCGCGTTTATTCATTAGTGATCAAAGTACCAATTAACTTCACACCTCAGTAGTTTGTCGAAGTAGTCATGGAAATGAAACGGAAACGCATATAATTTAGTTCCATTAATCAACTAGAAACCAGAAATGATTATTACTGTTTCACGTCAGCTCGACTCTCTAATTGTGCCACCCAACGCACTTCTACTGTCTGCATCCACAGAAACATCTGCGGTACGCGAGCCACCTTACAATGAGGGCTGCAGCGTACTTCAGGCATCATTATCATTTCTCTTCTTTGCATTTCTTCCTCTATCAGAGTGTAAACTATGTATTATTTTTAACCTAAGACTTACCTTCGTTCTACAAAGTCCCACAAGAAACAAGAAAAGTCCTTTATTCCAGTAAAAATATCAAAATGATAAGTTATAATGTTCTGGGAATGAAAAATTATCGACCACATCCCACCGTCTGTTGAACTGGGAGCTCCATGAGATATTTCTAACAAGAAAACGCAAAGAGACTTCTATCTCAATTCACATGTCATTTCAGTAAGTGAATTAGGTCGACATGCCAATTTCTTCTGCTGTAAAAGGAGTTTATTTACTGTAGTAAATCGAAGAATTCTTCCCAAAAGTAGTCATCTTGCAAATTTTGTGATGTGTTATTACATTTTAGAGCGTATTCTTCTTTCAGATGAAAAGTGGAAGAAACCGTTGTTTTGTGTATATGTCTCTTACATATTAAAAAAAAATAATTTTAAGATGTAGACAACAAGTATGGCAGAACACTTTTATAGCGTCCAGAATAGTTAGTAATAGTCTCCGTGAAATTGGGTTTTTGTATTTCTCGCTTAAAGGAATAAAATATCTGGGAAATAATCTCATGTTGACTGTAAAGACAGCCAACGCCTTATGAAACGACGTGATACTTTCATCCACTTATTTCGCAGAGAAGACCCATATTTCATCCTTTCTTTTGACTTATCTACAACGGAGATCATCACCGCCACGCCCAGTGTCGGAATCACGCGGTTTTCTTATTAGTGACCGAGCAGAACACTTCAAACACACCACCCATCAGAATCGACACGAAAAGGCCACATGGGGTGCCACAAAGGGAATTCCCTGGATCTTCGATTCCCATACATTTCGCGTTGGATAACGGCAGTTTGTATTGCGATGAGATACAGGAAGATATTTCTGACAGCCTTTGACACTGCTGACAGCCTCTGACGTTATAGGCCTTCTCTAAGGTCACTGTGGGGCTGCACCTCCAATAAATGTGACCTCACTCCTTTGGAACCACTGGGCGTCACTGAAAACCATTAGATGAAATTGAATGTAATCTGGAGCAGCAAAGGGTACTTACGCTTTTTCGCTTTCCAGTTTTCCGCCCTCCTGTGGAATCATCACTCGGGAGTGCAACTTTAGCATGCATGTGAATAAAACGAAAAGTGATCTCTCTAAGAGCCCCAAGTTCTGTAGCACCCTTAGTGCCACGCACGCACCTTTTTTGAGCACGTCAGAAATGTACATAATCAGTCTGGCGATTGCTCCAGGGCATGAGGGTTAGACGACTCCTTAGCCACCCTAAGGTCCAGTTAGCCTAACTTCAAGCACTAGAGCTGCCACCTGCCTGAATTGGTCTCAAAGATTGTGACAGGTCCGTTTGTAGGATTCGGGAGGACGACGGTTCAATACCTCGCCCGGCCATCCTGATTTAGGTTTTCCGCGATTTCCCTAAATCGCTCCAGGCAAATGCCGGGATGGTTCCTTTGAAAGGATACGGCCGACTTCCTTCACCATACTTCCCTAATCCGATTAGACCGGAGACCGATGACCTCGCTGTCTGGTCTCCTTCCCCTAACAGTCCCCCCCCCCCCCCCCCACAGTTTTGTAGCGTGCTGAACAAAGTCGAGAGTATACTTGAAAAAAGAGACAGCATTGGTCGTAAAATTTTTACTATCGCAAAATCGATTTTCTGTCACTGAGTGACCATCTTCAGTGCTAGAAGTTAAAAATTTTTTCACATTACGATCAGAGAGTACAACATAGAAAATCACAGTTACATCTGCATATGAACATAACACTTTTTAGAAACAAACCTGTATTGTATAACTTAAATTAGGATGCACTGTTGTCACTAAGCTGACGGCAATCACATAGACTGAGGTCGCTGTTTACCTGCACTTGTTCAGCAGACCTCGGTGTGACGGGGCTTGACACGCCCTCTATGTGACATGTGTCACGTGAAGACATAGTATTACTGGTTTTGCGAATTATTAACACTAAATAACTCTTGTGCTTTAGTGAATGGTGTAGTAATTCAAATTTAAAATGTACGTACAACACATAGCAGACGCAGGGGAATATCTAAAATACATTGGCGTATTGTTTTTAAACAATAAAACATAAAATATATCGATGATAAGTTGTTAGAGTGCAGAACATATAAAAAGCAAAAGATAATGCAAAAGAATAATAAATGAATAACATAAAAAGAGGCGTAACACAGGTTTCTTTTTAACATAACACCCACCATCTGGCGTGGGAAGTCAGAAGTACAACGTTCGTAATTTATGTAACAAACGTTAATACCAAGGAGTCAAATATATAAAAATAATAGCGTTAAAACCAAGGAGTCAAATATATAAAAAATAATAACAGTACGAAACTGCCGTTACTTAATAATTAAAATGCCGTGCAAATATAAGGTGCGAACAAGTAGTATACATCAATCATCGAGAAACCATCATGAGGAAGGACAAGTAATAGTGTCACTTATACCAAAATATACATCGTACTTTAGAGAAATTAAACATGGACTATGTACGATATCCAGCACTTATTCAAATAGCGAAGGAATTGTTAACATACATTAAAAATAATTACGTAAAGTGATAACCGATTTGTATTACTTTGTGTCAACGCCTACGAGATGTCGACTGTAGTAAAATTATGTTCAGTAGGCGTCCATAAGTTCTGCAAATTACAGAACAAAAAAGGAAGAAGCATCTTTTAAAAAACCGAAATTAGTAATGTTATTAAAACAAACTGAAAACATGTGTGTCAATGTGTTGAGATAGTTGAAATAGCGGCCATTATACGTGTTCTCGTAGCGACTATGACTGAGGCGTTGTATATAAGGGATAACAAGCAGCTGACTGTGAATTGTTAATTGTGATAATTGACCACAAGTTGACTTTATTTCATAGGAAATCGGAGAAGTATTCCCAAAAATGTGTGCTTCTCGATATCTGGAGCTTTATTATGACAAAAGATCTCCATCTCTTCCATAAGGTCGAGGAGGCGACCTTTTTTACCCTTGTGCAACAACTTCAATTGCGATGTCAAATCTGGAGTTGTATGACCAGTTGCTACCAGATGGGCTGCGAAATTCGATTTTTCAGCAATATCTTTCCTTTCAAGTGCAACGTGCTCACGGAACCTTGTTTCTAATTTTCGTCCGGTTTGCCCTATGTAACCTGCATTACACGTGGCACACATAAGTTTGTAAACACCTGATTCATGTAAGACTTTGCGTTCATGAATCTTATTCCTTAAAAGCACGCCCAGTCTGTTCGCCGTCGAGAAACCTACATTAATATTTCTCTTCTTGAATACACTGGCAATTTTATTGCTAATGGGACCATATAAAGGCAATGTGATAAATTTTTGATTTTTAGTTTCGCTTGTCTCATTCCGCCTTAAATTGTCTTTACTATATTTTTTGGATGTCATCTCATAATTGTTCATGACGTATTTCAACGGGTAATT
This sequence comes from Schistocerca cancellata, assembly GCF_023864275.1. Classification (NCBI taxonomy): domain Eukaryota; kingdom Metazoa; phylum Arthropoda; class Insecta; order Orthoptera; family Acrididae; genus Schistocerca; species Schistocerca cancellata. Next base: position 441,690,951 of record NC_064628.1, on the reverse strand, counting down.
ATTATTTCTTGCAATTTGTTTAACTATGTTTAACTCTTTCTCATGGTTTTCATTAGATAATGGTAATCGAAACATGGGCGTGCTTTTAAGGAATAACATTCATGAACGCAAAGTCTTACATGAATCAGGTGTTTACAAACTTATGTGTGCCACGTGTAATGCAGTTTACATAGGGCAAACTGGACGAAAATTAGAAACAAGGTTCCGTGAGCACGTTGCACTTGAGAGGAAAGATATTGCTGAAAAACCGAATTTCGCAGCCCATCTGGTAGCAACTGGTCATACAACTCCAGATTTGACATCGCAATTGAAGTTGTTGCACAAGGGTAAAAAAGGTCGCCTCCTCGACCTTATGGAAGAGATGGAGATCTTTTGTCATAATAAAGCTCCAGATATCGCGCTACTTAACGAGCAAACGATATCGAGAAGCACACATTTTTGGGAATACTTCTCCGATTTCCTATGAAATAAAGTCAACTTGTGGTCAATTATCACAATTAACAATTCACAGTCAGCTGCTTGTTATCCCTTATATACAACGCCTCAGTCATAGTCGCTACGAGAACACGTATAATGGCCGCTATTTCAACTATCTCAACACATTGACACACATGTTTTCAGTTTGTTTTAATAACATTACTAATTTCGGTTTTTTAAAAGATGCTTCTTCCTTTTTTGTTCTGTAATTTGCAGAACTTATGGACGCCTACTGAACATAATTTTACTACAGTCGACATCTCGTAGGCGTTGACACAAAGTAATACAAATCGGTTATCACTTTACGTAATTATTTTTAATGTATGTTAACAATTCCTTCGCTATTTGAATAAGTGCTGGATATCGTACATAGTCCATGTTTAATTTCTCTAAAGTACGATGTATATTTTGGTATAAGTGACACTATTACTTGTCCTTCCTCATGATGGTTTCTCGATGATTGATGTATACTACTTGTTCGCACCTTATATTTGCACGGCATTTTAACTATTAAGTAACGGCAGTTTCGTACTGTTATTATTTTTTTTATATATTTGACTCCTTGGTTTTAACGTTATTATTTTTATATATTTGACTCCTTGGTATTAACGTTTGTTACATAAATTACGAACGTTGTACTTCTGACTTCCCACGCCAGATTGTGGGTATTATGTTAAAAAGAAACCTGTGTTACGCCTCTTTTTATGTTATTCATTTATTATTCTTTTGCATTATCTTTTGCTTTTTATATGTTCTGCACTCTAACAACTTATCATCGATATATTTTATGTTTTATTGTTTAAAAACAATACGCCAATGTATTTTAGATATTCCCCTGCGTCTGCTATGTGTTGTACGTACATTTTAAATTTGAATTACTACACCATTCACTAAAGCACAAGAGTTATTTAGTGTTAATAATTCGCAAAACCAGTAATACTATGTCTTCACGTGACACATGTCACATAGAGAGCGTGTCAAGCCCCGTCACACCGAGGTCTGCTGAACAAGTGCAGGTAAACAGCGACCTCAGTCTATGTGATTGCCGTCAGCTTAGTGACAACAGTGCATCCTAATTTAAGTTATACAATACAGGTTTGTTTCTAAAAAGTGTTATGTTCATATGCAGATGTAACTGTGATTTTCTATGTTGTACTCTCTGATCGTAATGTGAAAAAATTTTTAACTTCTAGCGCTGAAGATGGTCACTCAGTGACAGAAAATCGATTTTGCGATAGTAAGAAATATACGACCAATGCTGTCTCTTTTTTCAAGTATACCTGTTATCTGGTCGTAGTGCACAAGACAACATGGAGTCACCAATCAATAAAGTCGAGAGTGTTAGCGAACTGGCGAGGTGGGGGAGATGGTCAGGTGGTCACACAGGTATTGTTTGCCGTTTCATTCAAGCACAAGTTAATGTGGTAAAAAATAAGAGGGTAGAAAATAGGAGGGTGGAAAAAGCATAACCCCCCTTTGATGCTTCTGATAATTTTGTCGAATAGTTTTGAAGAGCCCTTTCCAGTTTCAAGCTGTGTACGATATCAAAAGTCGTGATCGCGCTGCATTTCAAACGGACGTTCAGTTGGGATACAGCCCCGCAGTGTTCTTAGATAATTATTGAAACGTCCGAGTGTGGGAGCAGGGTCAAAGATTGACAAGAACACTTCTTGTTGCTCATGTCACTGCGAACTATAGTTTTCGAGAGCGAAACGTGTGGGAATCAACGCCGCATGGAGAGGTGTGATTTCATTGACTCTCTGTATGCCATGTTTTAACTGTATGCCTGACCAGTTTCCCAAGACGCCAAGTTCAGTAACCAGAAGAGATTTCGCAGCAGTGAAAGGGGAGTCATGTGTTCGGCAACAGCGTTGACAAGGACGCTGCTTCGAATCACGTTCATGTTCATCGGTTAGGGTTGAACGTTCTCTTGTGGTTCCAACCTGCACATGAGAGCAAAAACTGCGGTCTCACTGCGCTCCAAAATGGTCATACCACATCTAATGGGGGATGTTGTCCCTCAATATCCTTAGAGAAGTGCTGAAAGGTTCGAGGGTGTCAGCAGCGTCAAAGGTTGTCAAGAACGTCATTCTGTCGTTCGTCGCACTTCGAGCTGCTATTTCCGACCGAGAAATATGTTTGAATCAGCACCATAGGGAAACGGGTGGTTTCATTGAGGTACTTTATGCCACTCCCTCATGAATTTTAGTGTTGATTCTCGGCGGCTGTGCGTCTGAAATGTTTTCCTCGGCCATCTATAAGAAAACCGTGTGTTTTCAACGCTGGTTGCCGTGGTTCTGAAATCAATCGGAGAGACGTTAAAATAAGGGGTGAAATGTGGGTAAGGGGCGGCTGTGACTATCTTATCACCTTGCGATACATTCATTGTGGCGTTGTGCAGAATTGTGATGAAATTTTCTTCCAGCGTGACGTCACTAACATAGCTTACAGCTCATTTGAACTTCCGAGCTGTGTCGATACCTTGTTGTTTGAGGCATTGCCCAGCCCCAGGGTGACGACACAGAGCGCCATGCCTCTGCACCATTACAGAAGTACGTTGAAGATACCTTCGAGATTAACTTCTCAAGTTTATTCGTTGCAATAGGAGACAATTACGGGATTTCGAAAATGCTATCGTTTCATTTTGTCGCACTGTGTATAATACAAATATCTAACGCCGAGAAGCAGAGGCATCGAAATAATCTCTAAGATATCCTTGCTAAAATGAGTTTGACACGAGGTATCGACTGATACGGTTCTTTTAAGGACTACCCAGTTATAAATTTGAACCTGTTACCAAGATATGTCATATCGATACACAAGAGCGCTGGGAATTTAAGTTAAATTCGACTTATAATCGTGCTTTGCCTCAGAACAGGAGACAAAGCTCAGTAATCTTCAGAACCGAGCTAATATCTGCTAGTATTCGTTGGCGAATATAAACATTGGTTCCTCTATTGAGGTGAAGTACGAGGGATATTTGTAAAGTATTAAATGTCACCTTGAGAATACCACTCATTGGCCATGAAACGTGGTTTTATTCTTTCTCTCTATATTTAGTCGTCAAAGCTAAAAAATTTTTTTCCAACAATGGATGACTTGGCAGAGACTTTCATTGTAGGAGACATTCCGGCTGCTCAGGAAGCCTTTCACCTCGAAAATCAGCCCGTAGTCTTTCTGGAATTGTCTGCCTCACAATGGTTTTTTCACATGATGAAAGACGGAGAAGTAAGCTGGTGTCATGTCAGAAGAATATGGAGAGAGGATTCGGGGCAATATTTAGAAACCCAAAAAAGGTGCATGTACATTCGGTGATCAACGTATTGGTGGACGTTGGTATGGGCTGCGTCCGTTCTTCGCCTTTATGGCAGTTTGAACTGTGCTGGGGATACTTTGAATGTTGTAGGACTGTGAAGGTCTGACAACCCATTCTTCTTCAAGAGCCAAAACCAGATTAGGTAGCGATGGTGGACTCTGGGGCCTCAAGCGGAGTGGACGTTGAACTTTGGTTCAGATCTGGATTCTAGACAGGCCAGTCCACTTCTTCACATGTCCTCCTTTACGTCATGGTGCACTGCCATGCCGATGCAAACGATCATTGTCTCTGAACTCTTTATTTACTGTAAAATGGTACCATATCTTTTCTGAAGTTTTCGTAAGTGTACTAAAGGGACCACACCAGAACATCATCTGCTCTATACTTTAGGTTGTTCTGTGGCTTATGACAGATTACGTTCTCCAGGCATATGCCAAGCCCAAACCGTTGCATCGGATTGTCACAGGATACAGAGTGATTCATCATTCCAAATAACTGGTTACCAATCATCCACTGTCCATCTGCGCTCATTACATTAACTCATTCGTCGCTTGATAACAGAAATGTGTGGTTTATGGGAGCTGCTCGAACATTGTAATTCATTATTTTTAACTCCCTCGCCTTCGTTGTACTGGCTGGATTATTCGTAGCACTTTTCAACTCAGAGTAACTCTTTCCACTTATTTCAGGCGAAATTTTGCACACTTCACTATGCTCGACGGTGAAGTCTGCCTGGTCTTGGTTTAGCCGAGGATGTTCCTTCGCATCTCTACTTCAGCCACATTACCAACAGTCGACCCGGGCAGAGTCGAAGCGTCACCTATTTTTTGTTAATAAGATGGTATCGAGTGACTAGTCCAAGTTCGAAGTCACTGATCTCTCCTGAGGGACCGATTCTGATATTACTACTTCATTGCTCCTTTTCTACTAGCGGGTTCGCCTCCAAATTACTTACGGGTGGTCTGATGTTTTTGATCGGATGGTGTAAAACGTCTTTGACCCGTTGTAAGTGACTGCGCCACCTAAGCATTGTGTCTCATGATGGTGTAAGTTACCATGCGCTTCCACGAATACCGCGCGGATTGTCGCAACGTCGTTCCTTCTGCGATCCGAAAATAGCAATTTCCGCACGATAATTCGCCATATCGGTGTACTGCGTGATTTTGTTTCGTATAATCTACTATCATTCTACAGTACCGTTGTGGGTGTTGTGTTTCCGAAGAGTCCCAAGACTGCAGACACGTAACATCAAACAAGCAAATTATTAATTACATGACTTTTTACATATTTTTCCGTGAATGATGACATATCTTTTGGCTTTTAACTGCCGATTTCTAGCAGGCCGCGGTGGCCTTGCGGTTCTAGGCGCTTCAGTCTGGAACCGCGCGACTGCTGCGGTCGCAGGTTCGAATCCTGCCTCGGGCATGGATGTGTATGATGTTCTTAGGTTAGTTAGGTTTCAGTAGTTCTAAGTTCTAGGGGACTGATGACCTTAGATGTTAAGTCCCATAGTGCTCAGAGCCATTTTTTTTTTTGCCGGTTTCTATCAGCAATGACCATCTTCAAACATGCAGCAAAATGAAATACAACTAGTTGACAGATTACATCTTCAAACAGTAAAACATGCCTTAAAGAAAAATTGTTACTTTCATGGAACTAGAAACATGCGCTTAAAATTTGAGGAGGCATACCTGTTTTATAACATGTCGTAGTAGGATGAAGCCGTAGTGGCGTCTTCACAGAATGTACACAAAATCAGCTCAGCATCGTGGCACATATTTAAAATATGATATAAACTCGGCCACAGTTCAGGCGAAGTATTACTGTCAATAGCACTAATGTTCGTAAAAAACTGCAGTGGAGCAGCCAGAACGTACGTTTGTGCCGTAAGCTAGTTAGACATCGCTACTGTAAGTCTACACGTATGCATCAATTATAAAACTGTACAGAATGCAATAAATGATTAGTACAATAGGTAAAATCTGTAGTGGTCTAGTCAAATGTAAAAATTATTACGATCATACAATGTAATAAAATTACATTATCATTAAGACGAATAAAGTTATAAGGATTGTTAGAAGGAAATGGTTAAGCGATAATACTCGAATATGATTCTGAGAGGCCCTTGTGGACAGTTTAGATAAAAAATAACGTACACAACATGGAGCTAATAACATAATATGAGGTTGATAGAATATCTAGGGAAAGAAGCGAAAAAAAAATGCGAACAGAAGACGAAAGTAATCAGCGACATCTGTTGCCGAAGTCGCCAGAATGCAGCATAGGTGAGAAGTCGGAGCCGGTCGGTGGCCGAGCGGTTCTAGGCACTACAGTCTGGAACCGCGCGACCGCTACGGTCGCAGGTTCGAATCCGGCCTGGGGCATGGATGTGTGTGATGTCCTTTTTTTTTTTTTTTTTTTTTTTTTTTTTTTTTTTTTTTTTTTAGAAGTCGGAGGAAGTTAACCGTCACACCTAACTAGCTTACGGCACAAACATTATGTTGCGGCTACTGTGCTGAAGTTTGTTACGAACAGTAACTTTATTTATTCTTTAAATATGCCACTATGGTTTTATTGTATTAGGACATGTTACAGAATAGGTGTATGTCACCATGTTTTAAGCGCATGTTTCTACATGTACATTATTGTTTTAAGATGTTTATCTATCCACTAGTTGTATTTCATTTTTATGAGATTTGAAGATGGCCATTGGGCGAAAGCTGTTGTCTAAGGACCAAAAGTGGTATTATCATTGACGGAAATAAAAGAAATTTACTTTACGCTTCCTGGGTCACTGTTTTAAGCGTTGTTCATGTCGCCGCTTTTGAAAAATAACTTTATTCTTTGCGATTATAATTACAACTTCTTTTCCTAGTGCAGCAAGCAGGGAAGGGCAACGAGCAGACCTATTGTTGTTCCCCAGCGGCAGGACGTAGTAGACTCAAAAAGAAGGGGTGCCTCTGGGAGTAGCTGGCATCGTCGTCGCAAGCCCGAAGTCACATCGGCGATGATTCCGGCGATTAGCCAGCGATCGTAAAAGGGAGACGCCAGGGTGTCGCGGCGCCGGCGCCGGCTGGCTGCTGCTCCAGAGGACCGGCGGGCAGCGGGGGCGGGGCGGCGCCTCACTTGTGGAGCGGCCGCTCGCGCAGCTCCGGGCTCGCTTTTCGCTTTACGGCCCCGGCGAACACGCGACTCGGCGACGCCGCGCAAGGGGCAATAAAATCATTCGGCAACTTTGCGGCCGTCGCAATGACGCCAAGTTGGCTAAGCGTGCCGCGGTGGTAATCCGCCGCTCCTCGCTGCTTCTCCTCCTCCCCCTCCTCCTCCTCCACTCTCAACACTCCCCTCCGCCCTTTCACAGGCGTCGTCTGGCGGAGTTGCTCCCCGCCCTCCACCTCGGCTGCACAATCCCGGACGATGGTGTGTGCGGCGCTTGGCTCTTCGTGTCCAACCGCCTCGACCATAGCAACATGCTCTGTGGAAGTCTACTATGCGGTCAACCAGTACCCACGTTCCCTCTTACCGCTCTCACAGCGGTGCACTGTCACGGTGGTTAACCTGTCAAGCTAATAGCTACTTGCGATACATACACAGGCGCAGATTTTTTTTTCAATCATTTAATACTGCTCTGGAAGCCGAAATCGGAGAATATCACTTGCAGTTTCACAGAAACGTAGGAATACGCGAGACAATATCGAAACTGCGGAGATAGTTTGAAGAAAGGCAAACGCACATTTATAGCATTTGTCAATTTTTAGGAAGATTTTGGCAATGTCGACTGCAATGCACTTTTTCAATCCTGAAGGAATCAGGAATGAAATAAATCGAACGCAAGGTTATTTACGACAATGTGCAGAAGCCTGACTATAGTTATGAGTCGAAGGACGTGAAAGGAAAGCCGTATTCGAAGTACACAATAGAAAAGCAGTGCTTGAGAGTTGAGTGAGACATGGTTGCGGCCTATCCCTGAAGTTATTCCATCTATACCTAGTCCTTGCACAGAGTAATTATTACATCAATGAGGTATTTGCAGAGATCGATAGCACAATTTCCATCCACATAAAAACTACTCGAAACGTTCATCCGCCACTTGTAGTTGTTGCAGTCTTCGGTCAAAAGACTGTTTTGATGCAGCTCTTCATGCTAGTCGGATCTGTGCAAACCTCTTTCTTTTTGGATAACTACTGAAACCTACATCCATTTGAACCTCCCTCCCCTTCATAGTACTTTCCTCCATAAGTAAACTGACAATTCCTTGCTGCTTAAGGAAGTATGCTATCAACCGATCCATTCTTTATGTCAGTACCCATATATTTCTTTTTTCTTCCCAACTCGTTTCAGTACGTCTTCATTGATTCCCGATCTACCCGTGCCATTTTTATAACTCTCCTACAGCACAAAAGTTTCTTCTTCCTTCTTGATTCAACTGATTATCGTCCACGTTTCCCTTCTGTGCTACGATACACTCCAGACAAATACTTGCAGAAAAGACTTCCTGACACATGTATATTAGAAGTTACCAAATTTGCCTTTTTCAAAAAGACGTACTATTGTGACGCTTAATGCATCGCCCTGTGTCATATAATAAATTTAAATTACAGTGATGATGGCAGCGTGGGTTGCCCTACCACGCTACCTAATTCAGTTCTACTGCTGTATATGTGTAAATTACAAAATGTTGTAACCACTACTACTCTGCCAGCTAGTTTGAGCATGTGTACGTTCGGAACACGGAGACTGGTCGCTGTTATGAAAGGAGCTGCGAGAGGCTGGAGAAAGGTAATATAATGGCTAACTCATTGTTTTGCAGAAGATAACACTCGACATATGCTGTAGATTTCTCTAGCAGTGACAAAAGCGAATTTCTAGCCTGTGGTACTACTGCATGTTATTGTCGTTCAGTATCACATATCTGGACATATTTTCATAAAAAGAAATTTCCTTGGTTAATACTGTGCCGTTAACGCTTTTCACATCCATAAATGGAGCGTAGACCATGACCACGGTGACGGGTCAACAGGAGAGTCGCTTGTGCAACGACCCTTGCGAGGATTAGAAGCTCCACTGTCCACCAGTTTCCCACAACATAACAGGCGACACTGACACGAAATAGACTGAGTGTTTATTCTTGGTAAATGGTATTTGTTCTTCTGAAAAGTGACAGCATATCCACCAGTTGTTGTTTTAAATGAGTACTTTATTAAGCACTATTAATACCTTTGCTTGTTCTCAAATATACGTTCATCTCATTATAGCCACATTGAGATAATAATGATGTCGTTCCAACTGTCAGTTTGTATGTTATTAAGTAGCATGTTCACCTTGTCATGTGCCAGGTTATTATCTCTTACTTCATTTTTCTAGTGTTTTGGATAAAAAGGCGACGCCACGTCTGCAGACCATGCTATAAGGGAATACCATAAAATGGGATGAACAGAATAAGTTTGCAACTTAAAAAGAAAAAATTGATAATTAAAAAAGTTATATACTTACTTACTTGTGCAGCGGTCACAGGCCCGGTACACTATACGCTGCAACAGTTAATATTCTCCACTGCATTTTGTCTGTTACTGTTTCCACCCAATTGGCTACATTCAGAGTTTCCACATCTTTCTTTATGTCATTTTCCCATCTGTTTC